>NC_138597.1:2841393-4041393 GCF_964289735.1 Phaethon aethereus | reverse complement strand
CTGAATACTAAACCATCCAGTTCTCTCCAACTTTCTACATCTTCAAAGTTTGAAAATAAATCAAATGCAGTACCTATAGATAACATTGTGTGAGCAGTGAATAGGAGAAACACCTATACAGTATTAAGCGTTAGAAATAATTCCTTATGAACCATGTGACTTTTAAAGTAGATAGTCTAATATGTTTTATATCAGCTTCTGCTCTCTGCATAGCTCTTTATCCAAATCATTATGAAAGGCCCTCTCTCAACTTGTTACTTAAACTGTCTAGTGCTAGAACAGCAGTTAAAATTAGGTATGTAAAATAAAGTATCTTTTTATTTATAGCAAGTTCGGAGTCTCCAAATAAGGGTGCTACCTTCTGTTTTGGATTGGTAGCTATTAGCAATGGCCCAGAGATGTAAAAGCATCCTTACCAGTGAAGGAGACGGTCACCCTGTGTTTCACAGTACGCCCTGAAGCCAGGGAAGCTTCGGTAGAAGTCATACTCATCGCCAGGCTGAGGAAGCCCACTAGATGCCTTTGTCGCAGCTACCACTGTGCCAAGAGCATACTGTGCAAGAATACCACGTTATTAGCATTTTTTCAGTATTTTGTTCCTCCATTTACCCAGGATACTATGTGATAGAAATGCATTTTGCCTAGCTTGTTTGAACCGTGTGGTTCTAATAGTATCATGGGGCTTTTTAACATGAATACGTTTACAGTCATTTAGTTCATACTGTCTATTTAGAGACCTTTAAAATAATGAAAACCTAATAACGAGAACAAGACTTAAAACTCAGTCTAGTATTTACGGTCTGGAAAAAAGCTTATTAAGTCTGCAGAAATGCAAATAATTACTTTATTATTTTAACAAAAAACCCAAAACCCTGCAATGCTTCCTGCTTGAGAACCAATAGGTGTTTCCTCTCTTGGAAGAAGCAGCAGTGTGCAAGGATGAAACACAACGTGGCTGATTTTGAGATCTGTAATCGAAGGGGCAATGCCCATCGCCACATGTCCAGCAACGGCCCTCACGAGGGTCCCGATTCACCCGCATTTCAAGGACTCGCGTCGGGGAGGCAGCAAACCGCCACCCAGGGACGGTGCGCTTCTCCTTCGTGCTCAAGACAAGAGGCCCGAGAACAGGGCGGTGACAAGACCCAACGCGCAGCCCTGGTCCCCGGCGCCCGCGGGACCGGGCCGCTCCTTCCCTGCCGCGCATAACGGGGAGCGCCCACAGGGGGGGCTCCTCACGGGTGGCATCTGTTCAAGTGGGGGTCCTCAGGCAGCCCTCACAGGAAAGAACTACGGCTCCCAGCATGCCCCAAGCCGCGCACAGCACGCTGGGAGCGGTAGTGCACGGCACCCGCCCCGCCCTGCTCCCCCCTCGCTCCTCCCGCCGCACACCTTGACGAAGGCGTCGGCGTCGTCGAAGCCAGGTAACGCCGCCGCCGCGCTGCCCCCGTCCGTCTCCGCGGGTCGCCCCGCCGCTCCGCCGCTCCCCTCCTGCCCTGCGGGGCTCTCCGCTGCCGTGCTGCCGCTCTCCCCACCAACGGCGGCCGCCATGTTACCCCCACAGCCACGAGACGCTCAGACGCTCTCGCGAGAACGCGGCCGGCGAGGACAGGGGAGGCGGGGGGACAGGCGAGGACGCATGAGCACGGGGAGAGAGTGCCAGGGCTGCACTCTGGCGCCCCCAGGCGGCGTGGCGGGACAGGCCCCTGGGTGGGAAGAAAGGGGGCGCCCGGTGGTCGGGGGGCACTGAGGGGCACCCCTCAGGGCTTGAAAGGGGAGAGACCCTCGTCCCTCTTCCCCCACAGGCACCCATCAGTGGGGCCCAGGGGCTGCCCTCACAGCAGCCACACTAGTGCCTGGAAAGGGGCCAGGGACATTGCCACCCAAAGCCCCTGACTGCCCCCTCCCTAGTTCCCATTTTGGGGGCAGAGCACCAGCACAAGCAGCTGGGGATGTCCATGGAGCCCTGGCCAGGACAGTGACACAGCCCACACTGTCCCTTGAGCTGTGGCTGTGACCCTGAGACGAAGAAAGCTGATGTTCTTACCACTTGGATGACATTGCAGCTGCTGGAAACTAGAATGTAGGGGTTGTATGGTCAAGTGACAGACATCATTCAGTTTTGGTAATTTTGCCTCCAGCTGCTATGAAAAGGGAAATATAGCCAACCACCTGAACTGATGCAGAAAAAGACAAGTCAAATCCATGGCAACAGGAAACTTTAAAAACCCCACGTTAATCTACTTCCCTGTCTCTTCCTAACAAGTCCTTAGGAATAAACAAGAACACAGTGAAAATGTTTACATTTTGGTGTAATTTATTGGCACAAAAATATTCAAATACAACATGGCATCTAAACATGGCTACTCTGTTGTATTTTGTGCATTATTTTAAAATGTTTAATTCATAAATCACAACTTTATCTTCACCCTCATGTTTAATAGCCATTATTTTCTGTTTCAAGTTATGACCAGCTCTACCCAGGTCTGCCTCCTATGCCAAGCACTAACTTTCCCTAGCTATTTCCCAATACTGCTTTTTAATTGAGACACTGTGGGAAGCTCCCAAGTGGTATTTCATTTGTACCCTGCATCCAGTTTGCCACTGATCAATCTGCATAGAGGCACCTGACTTCGCTCAGTTCAAGGTCTTCAGTTCTTGGATCTGCTCTGATATCCTGATCTAGTCTGAAACACGACTCCTGCACTACTGTAATGACCTGATATACAATTTCCAATTTTGGGGCAAGAATCAAGTTTGAAAACAAGGTAACAGGTTGAAAACAATGGCAAAATTCTGCTTCTCACTCTTTCAAGTTATCTAGCTCACCCCCAAAGCTAAATGAAGCCTCCTGCACAAGCACATTGAGCTCACTGCAGACACACCAATAGGACTGACCAGGGCAATAATTAATCTGCAAATGACTTAGTTACACTGCAAAGTCAGTCAAAACCCGTATATTGTTATTTTCAATGGATCACCAGTTCCCCAAAGACCAAGTGGAACCATAAACATCTGTGGTACAATCAGTCTTCGCTGTTCAGGAAACCCAAATCAAGTGTTGTGTTTCAGACAGCTTGTGTTTTTCCAACAGCAGCTATACATTGGCTTAAACCAACTTTTAATATACAATAATTCTTTTCATTTACATTTCAAAATATTTGACAAAGGCTGTATTTCAGTCCAACGTTCAGTTTGTATTTGTAGAAGAGCAAGTTTGGAGTGCAAAAGCCTCCAGAATAAAAGGCTGTGGATACTTTGGAATCTTCCGTTACCAGAAGGGACACCTAAAGAAAACAGAGATATTTTAGTAATGCCGACTTGCATATAGTTTCACAAAGGCAACACTGAGAAGGACTGAGATTACATACTAATTAGGTACCATTTTAGTATAGGAAAAGTTGCAGGTGACCCCCACACTTCTTTCCAGCTAACCAGTGTTTAAAAATGCTAAAAAGATCTGTTTCGTTAAGCGTAGTCCAATGTTAGCTAACTTTCAAAATGACAGTAAATCATCTTTGTTTACTTTAAAAGATATGGTTCTTCACTGTAACTGAAATCAGTAACCACCACATACCTTATTTCAAACAGTTAAAAAGTTCAGGCTGATCAGGGTTTAAATGATCTAAAATCCCTGTCACTACTTATAACAACAACTTTCTTACAGATGACTGTCTATGGGATCACTATCATAGGCTTGTAAATTTACCAGAGCAGATGCTACATGTGGTAAGGCTCCCACATATAACTAACTACACAAGTGACATATTCCTTAGTTGTTCTCTGCTCAGATTATTCAGAGAAGAATTCTGCAGGTTAGCTGAATGACAAACTCACCATCCAATGTAGCACTGGCACAGATTCTCATGAGAAGTAGCTTGCTTAATGAGCAATTCTACTTGTGTGGGTACATCAAGAGTTTCGTCATGAGAGAAGTCTCGACCTTTGAAATTAAAGGATGAAAAAGCCCCATAAATGGAAGGCACAAATCATATAACATAACTTGCTTCTGGGTGGCAAGTTAAGGACTGATAGGACTTTTAACTACCTTTCCCTTACAGTATATAAAATGCAAAATTTTCCAAACATGGAGAACCTCTGAAGGCATACAGAGCCCAAAACTCTGTTTTCCTAATTATTATGGTTCTTCCTTTTACCTTCTCCAAATAATGGATAAACCAACAATACATAACTTTCCAGTAGCTGGAATCCTGGTTCTAATCCCTTCAAGTACATTATTTGGCTGGTGGGGGTAGTTTCTTACAAACTTCAGGAGCATAAAATTTTGCTACTAAATGCTGCAAACTATAAAGCCAGGACAGTAGAAATTCAACTTCCACTAACAAGCTCAGACATGCAAAATATTATGTCTGTTCAGTTACAATCACCTCCATACTTTTCAAATTGGACTCCTTTGTATCTAAATGCAGGCACCAGTACTTTGGTGCTTGACAAAAACAGTAAAATGGCCTCATCCACTTAATCAGAATATGTTAAATTCAAGGATTAACACAAAATACAAACACTAAAAGTAGTGCTTATCCATCTCATCAGATTTTATCTTTATCTTATATAACCATAAAAACATGCTCACCAGTGAGCTTATCTCGGACCCTGTTGATGATTTGAATCGCCTTCTTATTTAGAGCTTCTGGCTTCACTAGACCATCTCCTACTAAAAAACAGAAGTAGGAAAAGACAATTAGGACTTCGTCTGAACAATAAAAATATTTGTACTGCTGTTACACCTGCCCTTCCCAAACACCAGAAATAGCATTTTGAGAGCAAACCCACCCAGATACCAGTATATTTTGTCTTTTTTTTTTTTTTTTTTTTTTTTTTTTTTTTTTTTTTTTGAGTTGAGAACACAGGTAATTATATTCCTCATTTATGCTGACAAGGAACTTTATCTGTCCCATCTCATGTAATTTTATCTGGACAGTGATGAAATTTTCTGATCTAAGAACAAATTTCTGCATCAGTATAGAAACAATGAAACTTACTGAAGGAATGGATGGATTCAGGCACTGTGGTCCCAGTTTTCTTATGGGCCGTCTCACCCAATTCCACACTGTCCAACATTTCTATTGAAAAAAAACACATGAAAACATAAAAGCATAAATGTGAAGCTGAAAAGCAGGTAAAATAACATTCTTCTCGAAACATTAACAAAACTGTTAATCAGCTCATTTGAAAAGCATATCTGACTGTGACCCAGTGTACAGTGTACCACACATCTCTACCACTAATGGAAGCATGTCACAGGAGCAAACATTATTTTCCCCTTGCTAACATACTGAAAGGCCTGATCCAACTTGTAGGAACATTTTGTATAACAGTGTAATTGAAAGATATTTTGAAACGATATACAGTTAACCTAAACTTACGATCAAATGAGTATGTTTATTTGTAGAACTCTCCCTATGAAACACTGTCCCTATTCTGCAGTCCAGTAGCAAACAAACGCTAAGATTCCACACAAAGCTCTCAACATTCAGCCAGGTAACTACTTGCCATGTTTTGCACACTAATATTTGGTAGTTAAGTAAACAACTATCACATATCAATTATACCTCTGTATGTGCCCCAGAAGGGTGTCAATAGAACTGTAAAGGAGCATCTGCTTTTTGAGCCGAAGTACTGAACTCACCACTTCCACTCCTAAAACTAATAAGCTGTTTATCTGTCTACTTTTCAGAAGAGGACTGAAAATATTCACCCCGTCTTGTGCACTATTGAAAAAAACCCACTCCAAACATTCATGACATACATCATCTTTTCTACTCACCTACTGACTGACTAGCTGAGTAGGAGTCTGTTCGTGTTCGTGAGCGCTTATTGCCCTTTGTATTTGCTGCAAGAAAATAAGGAGTTGAAAAGTATGAACTGGAGTTTCAGTGTTTCATAGCAAATCTGTCCACAAACAATACAGATTTGACTGTCTTTCTCCAAATTTTATGTCACCTGAAAGTAGCTTTCAACCTCCTGATGACAATTAATACAAAACCATCCAATTTTGCTTGTAGTTTAGTTTGGTGCCTGTGTTTAAGGGCAAAAGAGTTTTAACGACTGTGGTAATTTCACATTACAATCCCTAAAACCGTATGCACACAGAAACAGCACTTGCAAACCAACAATTTCATCAAATTGTCTTCAAACAGACATTGGATTTCAGGCCTTTGTATTTGTTGTATGAAATCAGACTGATTATTCTTTTGCTGTTGCTGTTTTATCAGAATTACTTACTGTCCATCAGCCGCCAATTCAATAATGGATCATACACGAAGGCTTCAAGCACAGCCATGACACTGTCCTTATGTTCGCGCAGGACTTCCATCACTGTGTGACAGGTGATTCTGTAATTGCCATCGAGGCCCGTCACCTTCAGAAGAGAAAGAAGTGAATCAACCATGCTGCTTCACTCATTATGCAACTCCTACCCTAACATTCAGGCAGCAGGACGTGGCTTGTGTTTTGAACTTGAATTCACTTCCACTATGCTTTGTTCATGAAGAGAAAAAGATAGATGTTCATTACAAACAGAGAAGCTCTCTTCTGCCATTAAGATGATCTTTGCAAAGTACCATGCCATCGGCTGTGTCTGGTTGATGGTCAGCTATTTGAAATGAGGAAGCTAAGGAACACCTAAGAAACTGGAGGAATTTCAGGGGTTTTTGCATCAATGAAAACATTGCTTTCCACTATAATGCATTGTAGAGATCACAGGATATATTTTAACTTCTAGAAAATGCAGCTGAAGCATTAATACCTTTGGTTCTTACAGTAATGGAGAGGTTTAGCCACCACAGAAAATAGAGGAAAAAGTGAGAAATTGGTGCCGTTTTCCCTAGAAACAATCCCCTTCATATCGAAGAGGTGATGCTTACCTCCATAGCATTTGTCAGCATCCTTGTTAACCTAAATGGAATCTTCTCAGGGAACTTTTCTCTTGTCATTGCAACCTAAACACATGATGATGAAGAATTAGTAAATTAATAGCCATCTTATTATTTAATAATTAGTAAGTACTGTGGGTGGTTTTTTTTTTTTTTGGTTATAACCTGGAAGGTTGTATTCCAAATAGGAAGTAAAGTCCCAGCTTTATGTACCTTGGTTTCCACAAATTTTTGGGAAAAACTATGTCATCAACTTGATAACACAGAGGGAAAACTCAAGTGCATGCCCAATTGCTAGTGGGCAGACTGCCTATCAGTAGCTTAAATTGCTCCAAGAAATTTGACGGCAGAGTGATGTTAACACTTCTTTGCTTGTTCCAGTGGTTAGCTAATTCCCAAGACATGCCTCTGAGATAAAATGTTTATTATTTTCATCTTGACTGTAGGTAAAGTGAAGTCCAAAAGAGAGCTAAAGGACTTGCCCAGGATCACACTCCAAGGTCAGTTTTTCCTGGCTTATAGGTTCATTTCTGTTCCACCAGAAAATGTGAAATATTACAGACAATTTAATGTCTGAATACAAAGATTTACCTCAAAACAGTCCCCAAAGTCGATATGCAGGATCTTTCCACTCAGTCTGTCTAACATCAGATTGGAGGGGTGTCTTTGATGATGGAGTAAAGAAAAAAAAAAACAAACCAGAGTGACAGACCATTATAAAAATCCAAAGTAAACCACAGCAGCTCCAGTCTGAAATGATATTTATCTTCATGAACAAGAATGGCCAGTGACAGCTTGCTTGTCTGAGATCTTCAGTCTCAGGATGAACAGAATAGCTTCCTGACAGCGCATCTATCACATTATTTTTATAATTACCTCTCAGGAGTCAGAAATCTTTTCACCTTAGAAGATAAACAACCTATTGGACCACAGCCATCAGTACCTTTCTTGGATATGAACATTTATTTTTCAGTTAGGATAAATTCTTCTACCTGTTTTATGCTTTTTCATTTTTTTGGTATAGGAAAAAAATAATGAATTTTGCTACAGGTGAAGTAATGCAAATTGGATTACCACCAGAAGAGAAGAGAATCAATCCAGAATAGGAAAACCACAACGCTGCTATTCTTGCTGACTTGTTCCAATTTTGTTTTAATTCAATTTTCAAAGGCTTATAGTTTCCTTACATAGACCTTTAACTCCAGAAATAAAAGCTTTTGTTATGAAAACATTTCAGGGTTTAGCTGTTGTCTTCAAAAGTACTTTGGAAGTTATGACGTCCCCTTTTGACAGCAAGCCATATACTAAATCAAACATTTGCTCTTTTTTTTTTTTTTCATTATTTGCCCAATCCATTTGGATTGTACATACTTCCCTCCAGAACATGGCTGCGTTGCAGATCAGAAAAAGCACCATGTTAAGTAATAGTTAAACCAACATTAACTTTCACTTGTTTTAAGTCTAGAGCAGTATTTATGGGGGACTTATGTGTCTTTGACAACTGCAGTGAACACACATAACACTAGACATTCCTGTTTCACAGAATAAATAACCACCAGACAAAAAAACAATGTGCAAAATAAGTAGTGTTACTGAACCCATTTGGAGGGAGAATCAGAAGACCTCTGCCACTAAATACTTTCTGGATTTCTTTTTGCTACTTCAGGGAACAAAAACTGATGCTTGATCATGGTGCTTCTTTCCTCCCCAAAAAGCTGGATGTATCTGTACAGTCCTAACAGGCTTTGCAGAAAAATTGGTCTCTCGTATGCATGAAGCACACACATGCACAGATTTGTGGCAAAAGTCAACAATATTTCCATTTTATAGAATGGATGAAGAAAGATTTCCCATTCTGTGAGTGAAAGGGCAAAATTAGAACTTGTGGTTCTTGATGCAATTGTGTGTGTATTCCTCTCAAAATAGAAGAAACTCTTATTTGTACTCAAGATACACAAACCCTACATCTCATGCCTGCAGTGCTGAAAATAATGGCAGTATAATTAGAAAGATGGTATCATTGCAACTTAGCAATAACCACAATTAAAGATGTTATCATAGGAACAGATCCAAGGAATTAATTGATAGGCCTACACAGTCTGTGCTTTTATTTAAAAGAAATATTTACAATTTCACTTACCTGTCCCCAAGGCCCAAAATGTACCCAACCATTGACATTACAGCTAGTGAACGAGTGTAGTTTGTTCTTCTGTCAAACCACACCTACAAGTGGAGACAAAATAGAGTCAGGCAGGCATGTTGCATGTTTCAGCTTGTATTTTAATTTATATTAGGCATTAACTACTTGCATTTTGCACAAAGTGAAACTGTGATACACTTAGGTTTAATACACTCCATAGCCTGAGGGGGTTCAGACATCCTGTGGACTCGAATTAGATGTCTAAGCCATTAAGATAATATATTCTGAGTCTCCTGCTTTTCTCTCCCCAAGCACAGTATATGGAGCTTCAGTCTCCACAGCCTTGGGCTTTGGACTGCACTCTGGCAGCCATTGTGATTTGAGCCTTATAATGCCCCTTGTCAGGGGATATACATGTGTGGATACACATTCTGCAGTGATTCGTCTGGAGTTTATGATGAATAAACACCGGCTCCCACTCATTCTGCAGAGAAGGCAATTCCACGTTATGCTGATTTCCAAACACAAGCTATTACATGTGCTGAACTCACCTCTGAGCTTGGACTTTTCAACCACAGCAGTTTGGCAAGGTCATCGCCAGCCGTATTATTGACAGCGTGTTCAAATACTTCTACTTTCTGCATCAGAGTCAGGTGGTCATAATCTGGAGCCATCTATAATTGAGAAGTGACACTCAGCAACTTGAAAAAAAACACCTCCAGTAATCCCAAGTTGAACCACGAGAAACACAGTAATCACAAATAATTTCATATCAAATTTATATTGAAATTATTTGTAGACTGACCAGTATGTTGCCAAAATAGAGTCAGATGACCACCCAGCAGTGAGGAATTCATTTTAAATGGAATAGCAAATGATTTAGCATCCACAAAGTAGTTGATAGCCATATTTAATTAAAATACTGCAAAGGTAAATACGTTTCAAAAACCATCATTCAAATAAGACTTCTGGGTTGGCACACGCTTTCCTTTTTGTCAGGCAATTCCAACTTCTCTAGCAATGTTCAGTTTTTCCAGTCAATCTAGTTTTAACCCTGTTGCTTAGAGAAAATGTTTGTAAACGCCAGCAGCATGGCACCTTGTGTAAGGCACATCATAGTCACGCAAAATTCCAAACACATTTTAGTCACCAGATGGTAACAACTTGTGGTCACTGCTAAAACATGAAAGGAGAAACAAATAAACCTATGGCCAATATTACCTCTTGGTAGCGTTTATAACTCTATCTGATATTTTTGCATTTATTATTGGTACCAATAACAATCAGAAACAGGCAAAGGAAGAACAAGCTGCGCACCATTATTCTTCATTAGGACACTGGAGTCCTAAAAGAATGTACCAAAAACTCTGCCAGCTTTGCCCTTTACCCTCAGCATGATGCGATGTTCAATGTTGAGCAGGATCTTTTTCTTCTCTCTGTAGTCTCGGATGAGTGCATGCAGTGTGTCACAGTGGGGGACCCAACCAATCAAGCCTGAATTTGTAGACAGTGGAATAACAGCATATCTTTGGATGCTACAGGGAAAAAAAAAAAAAAAAAGGAGAATTAGAGCTGAAATTGTTGTATGTTGTGAATCATTACATTTTGAGATACTTAAAACAGCTACTATTACATCTGAGACTGATCCAGGTTGTCTCTTCAGCAGTTGCCCTGCTTTTCTTCTTTTCAAACAGACCATGTTTGATCCATTTGCATAGATTGCTGCCTAATAATCTACAGACATTCTCAAAGCTTATGCGGTTTTCACTGAAAGACTGCTTTCAGAAGGTACATGTTATGTCACCCAAGATGATCTATTATTTGCATGTGACGTTCAATATGTTCACAATGAAAGACATGGTACAGAACTGCAGTCAGTGACTATTCACCAAGCTATTAAGTGTCTATAATAAAAAAGGTTTTGAGGTTGCCACAAAGACCATAACTATTTATGAGATGGGACTTCAGTTAAGTAAAACTAATGATCCTCTCAGGATGCATTTCCTCCAAGTTTGAATTCTATGAATGTTTTTTCCCCTCTCTCTGTTTTTTTTTTTTTTTTTTTTTTTTTACATTAACTTAGTTCCAAGATTCACCATTTCCTCACAACCAGCTGGGTCTGCCAACGGTTACTTGGAAACTGCACCTACACAGGGTGTCACTTGTGCATAAGCACATTCAGTGATTATCGACGACATACCTGAGGTTTTTACGAAGAGAAGTTGGGTCATTTGCTAGCAGAGTGTTGACCAACCCAAAAAGCTGCATCACTCTTTCATCTTGGCGAAGGTCTTCATGACCTTTCAGAAGGAATACAAACTCATGCCCATTGCTTCCTGCAAAAGAATTAATACACAAAAGTTTATTCTGGCTGAACAAACAGACAAGAGTAAATACACATGCACCCAAGAACTGGAAAGTGTGGCAGTCTGTCTGACCAGACCACTAAGAAATACCTCACTTGAAAGGAAATGTTGGGGAGGTTCTACCTGGTAAATACGCAGTTTGACCTAAAAGCAATGACTGTTTAAATACTAGAATAGCTAAGTGAAAACTGCGCTCTCTTACCCATTAATGTTAACTTCCTGGGCCGCTGCTTGGACGTGATGACCTGCAGTGAGGGTGCAATGGACTGAATGCGTATGATGGGCTGGTTGGGATCGTACGTTCCTGGCACTGCCAATTCCAGGTCCCGGCACATTAAGAGTTTTGGTGACACGTACTGTAGTTCCAAAGAAGTGAGCTACCAAAACCAAAAGAAACACAACCCCCCAGAATTCCAGTTAAATCTCATGGAAACCTCTGAAGAGTTCATGCTGTCGAGGGACCTAGAACAGTTCAGTCACTTGTCAATACTTCAAATGCTTGCAGGAAGTGCTGCATAAGCAGCAAACTTGCAGCAAAACGTATGCAGGTATTTCCAGAATACTGAATTTGAATGTTTTGAATAACCAGAAAACATGGAACAAAGATTGGTATTGACAATTTGCACTGTAAAACCCACAACAGAACTGTACCTCTCCCCCCACCTGAGGCAGCTGCTTTGAGATACGCCGGAACACATGGTAATAGAGGTCCCAAGCCTGAGTTAGGTCTTTGACATTTCCCGATTTCATGTACTTCCTGCACCATTCCTGAGCTTCCATTAGATCTCTGCCATAGGCCTAGGGAGGAAGTGAAAAACAACAGAAAAAAAGACATTTCTACAGACTATAGTGCAACAGGTGGAGACCACTTAATAACTACAAAAAGCATCACATCTTATTTTCAAATTGCTTTACAAATGCTTGATCTCACATTTTTATAGCGTATTGGAATTAAAGATCCAGAAATTCCTGGATATATGCACCGAGTTTCTTAGACAATGATGCTCACAAATAGACTTCGTGATAGGAGGTAACAGAATGAACAGAATCACCCTTTAACAGTAGGCTCACAAACTCAAATTAATCCCTTTTGCTGGCTTGAGAGAGGTCATCTCTACTATCTGTGCTAGTGGTTACGGTGAAGCAAAGCAGACTGGAGTTAGAAGAATTAACTGCAGAGTAGTTGTATGTTTTCCAGACCCTATCAGGCACCCAGCTGATATAAGACTCCAGGGCAATCTGTACTACCGTGGCCCCTGTAGTACTGTAGTCACCAAAAGCAATACAGATCTGAAGATAAATGTCAATAATGAAGTCTGCAACTAACATAGTAAGTGCCAAGAGATTCACTCTTTGTGTTAGATTGCAAAGGTCCTTGTAACACATCTGGGGCAGGTGGCTACGCCCTGCCTGTTTTTGAGGGCATGAAGGTTATGCTCTTGGCCATTTGCTGATACCTGATTGAAGGATGTCTCTTTTAAAGTCTGAGGCCCACGCTCCATCATTGCATGAAGTGGTTCCAGCACCTCAAACATTCCCTTCACGTTCCTTTCTCCGAAGTATAGACGAGATGCTTCTTCCAAACCTTCATGCCACATCTCATGCCATAGGATGGCTACACGGATTAGCTCTTCACTCACCTGTTTTAGGACAGGAAAAAAGATTAAACACCTAAAGGAAAACACTGTGACTGTATACTGACAAATGCAAAACTACTTTCTTCTCTAATGATTATGAAATATTTGTTGCTGGCGGCTAGAGGGAGCCAGAACTCCCACAATACTATTAGACTTTTTTCTGCAAGAACCTGATCAGGCTTTTCTCACCTTATTTGTTGCCTTTGAAATTGTCTATATATTTGTGTAGCTTGGCCTGAAAGCATTACTTTTCATTTATTCATAAAAATCCTTGGCAAATGAATTAAATTACTCTTTCCATGCTATGCTCGGTAAGTTGTGTTTCCACTTTTAATTAAGCAAAACCATCTCGTTATTAAACAATGATTCTTCATTTATTTATTCTCTAGGTTTATTCATAAGGAAACACAAGAACTCAGTGTCTGAACGTTATGGTCCTTTTCAAATTAAAGCATTCTCCTGAAATTATATTAATACTGCAACTTGATCCAAATGCAAAAAACCAAATTAATTGTACTCGAACAAAATTAACAATGAATAGTCATTCTGTGTTACTACACCTGTGGTATGTCCATTCCTGAAACACAATACACTTTATGGTATGCTAAATACTCACCATCATTGCCTGCTGCACCAGAGTGTTACTGTGCTCACACATGTTTTTCAAGATTTTATTCGCAGCGTTGTGGCGAGCAGTGGTTGTAGATTTAGAGGCCACAGTCAAAGGATAGATCAAAGCCTACAAGGGACATCAATCAATAATATTTTAGAACCACACAGAAGAGTTACATAAATCGAAAGATTAGCAAAGCATTAATAAATAGCTGCCCTAGGGCTACACAAGCTTGCTTCTGGAAAGAGGTTATAGAAATTTGCTGTTTGAAGTCTTTTGATCTGAAAAGCTTGCAAGACTAATTCACTGAGTAGCAGAATGATTTTGAGAGCCTGTATCAAAATGGAAGAACAGAAAACTGGTTTTAGCATTTTGTGATTTTCCACATTGTAGGAAGAGATTCAGATAGAACACCTGTGGGGTAGCCTCTTAGTAGTCACTTAATGAGATTCAAGAAGGTGATTTGCACTACCCAGTATTCTATTAGATGGAGAGAGCTTCCCCTGCTGCATGGCTAATCCACCTCTTTTTTTTTTAATGCAAACAGTGCTGAGGTGAAAGAAGCAGCAGCAGAAATAGTCCCCCATCCTCACTTGCTGTGACTTCCAGAGAAGGGATCTAGACTAGGTGAAATGGAACATAGAAAATGCCTTAATTGGCTACCAGTCTATGGAAATTCCTCCTCTAAGCCAAAGCTTACCTGGGGATGATACCGTCCAATATCTGTGAGGAGCTGATGAATGAGACGTCCTACTAATGGTCGAGGGGTGTCAATTCTTGCAATGAGCTGAGGGATAACCTAGGGGTAAGGATAGTTAAAATAAACATCCATGTCATCTCATGTGTTTAGTTCACAAGCTGTTCTGCCCTCTGCTAGAGACCTCAGTCTTTAAAGGAGACAGAGAGGCCCGCCACTTATTTTTGAGATGGTCAGAGAATAACACAAGGTTCCAAACAGTGTCAGAAATGCAGAACAGCTCAGTGAGATGACAAGTGTTCTATGCACAACTGTTACAGGATCCTCTTATGGAAAGAGTAATGTGTGTCTTGAAGTGTAATGCTCAAATAAGAAATAAAGCCTTTTTTAGTTTATTTACAAGAGCCATTCTACAAAGCAATCCTGAAATAGGCTGTCTGAATTACATCAGAGCAGCACAGTGGTATTTTACACTTGATCACCACTGAATGCATGCCATCTTCAATTTTAAAGTTTTCATTCTTTCTCATTCATATACACTAATCTGCATATAAATACAGAAGTGCATGCAAGAATGTTTCTCATGTCTCTGTTCAAGAGGCTTGTTAAATCCATTACAAATTGTACTTCACACTGTTCTCACCACTCAGCTACAGAGGATCCTTTAGCAAAGGAACATCATGGATATCATGTAACAAATCCCCAAGTACCCCCAGAACTGAGATTTGTCTTAGCCCTTTGTGTTCCTTACCTGCAGCCAAGTGTCTATTTGGATTGCCTTGACTCCTTCTACCAAAGCCTCATTCACATCAGGCCAGTGACCATAGTCAAACCACAGAGTAAGGACTCTTAGAAAGGGAAACACATTCATTAGGAATGAAACAAAAAGACCGAAAATGTTCTAGTCAAATACCTTTGGGCCCATTTACCAGCAGCTCTTCTTCCCAAAACCTAGACATAGTAGGATAAGGGCTAATCCACCTAACATAAATTAGCTTGGACTGAAGCATTTACTTAGTTTAACCATAAGAAAAAGAGCAGAAACGGGTTCTATCTAGTCTTAAACTACATGCCCGTATCAGCTGGATTTCATTTACTATGTGCTTTATTATGTACCTTAGAGTGTCTTGTAGGTTGTTTCCTCGAGACAGAGATATGGATCGGAAGAAACCCTGGACAGCAGGGACTGTGTACATCAAGAGGGTCTTGGATAAATCCTTTTGGAATGAAAATTGTTGCATTAGTTCTACACAAGTGCATCAGTGCACATGAATCCTAAACTTATCAAGGGAAAAGAGGGAGGAAATATGTGGGAATATAGAACTAATCCACATTATAGTTGACTTCTGCTCATACTCCTCACAGGACCTGTTGCTCTTGGAATTTATGTTTTGCTTGACTACACAGAAGTCTTTCAGCCTGGCAAGGAACATACGGTCAAGTGTTTCTATACTTCAGTTTGTTGGCAAAACTACGGATAGCAAAGCAGCCTAAAAACTACAACCCTACTACAACTAGCAAGTAAAAAAGATTCTTCACCGTCTTTCATGAAGGGCTTAAACAACAGAACTTGTTAATGCATATTTTATCCCCTACGATAGCCATCCATGCCTTTGCTTTAGTTCACAGCTAACTTACAGTCATTTGCAGTAATTTAGTCCTCTTCCCTTAAGGCTCAGTTAACCTGAACTTCCTCACTTTTGCTGTAAACTATGAGCATATATACACACACAAACATCCCCCCCACACCACCCCCATACACGCATACACACACAGAGACAGCTTCCACAAGCCAGGTACGCATAGTAGCTTGTTCCCTGCCATAACATTTTCCTGTGTCTAAGCAGTGAGTACCAATCTCTCAACATAAACAGGGAAAAAGGGTACCTCAGTGACTTTTTTCTGCACTGGAGATGGGATGGGACTATTCTCTGTGCTCTCTGCATCACTCTCACTATTGCTGCCCTCGGTGTTAGCGCTGGTGATGCTGGCTCCACTGGCATGACGTAGTTTCTTCTTCTCATCTCTGGCCTGGTTTTGATGTTTGTAGTGAAGCACTGCTTCAAAGTTCATCACTGCCCAGGCATGCCAGGCCTGCCAACAAGAGAGAACAAAAGTCATAAGGAAGAAGAATCCTTTCTGCAACCTGCACTTTCTAATTATTAGAGATAATAATCTAACCTTTCTGAGTCCACACACACCAGTAGTAAATAATAACCTGCAGACAACACACTGTTTTGCTTTCTTTAATCACTTGTAGTTTTAGCTACCTTATTATCTTAAATAACATCATGGTGAGTTCTTGGCCTGATGGATACTAAGGCAAAGGAGGTCTGTAGCAAAAATTAAATCACATTCCATTCACTTACACCTTAATTTTTCAAAGCTTAACATGAAGATTAATGTTAGGACTAGGGGAGGTGTAACAGGAAGAAATGCAGGAGATGGCTGCCCAAGAGAAATCCGGCGCAAAATATTAATTGAAATTTCACAACCCTGAAATCCAAGGCTCTGAAGAATTAGCAACAAGGCTATTTTCCTAGTTCAAGTTTACTGAGTAAGAATAAGTTAATTTTTTTCCATCCTTTCTCCTTCACTGTTAACTGATAGGACAGAAAGTCCCAGAAGCAAGAATAGAAACTGAAACCTCATGGTTGCCTTGGGCTTCTTCCTCTGTTTTTTTTTAATCCTACTGGCAGTAACAAGGCATAGTTATGGGAGATCTTCCTTTCCTGTAGTATGGGATGTGATGAAATTTACTGATCTCTCCGCAATGGTGCCTGGAAGCTTTTCCTTACTGACCTTGTACCAGTTGCGATCATGCTCTGTTGCAGCACTGTAGTACTGCAAGACTTTGGGGATGGTACTCTCATTGATGCCTTGCAGGTTCAGCTGCCACTCGCCCAGTTTCAGGAAACACCTGGTTAGGCAAAGAGATTATTGACTCAGAACCTAGAATGAAAATGAAGCCTGCCTCTTAATCCAGCACACTCCTAATCTAACGTCTGAAAGCCATTTCATGTGGTAAAAGCCACTCAGTAAGCCTCTTCTGCAGACTGGGAGTGTACGTGTTAACATGTAAGGTTCAAAACACCCTGCTTGTAAGTGTGGAACTAACTAGTTAATGGCTTAATTTTTTAGTGGTAAAGGTGAGGGTCAAACTTTGTTCCTCATTTATAGCAGTTATAAAATAAACATAAGTAGCAGCTAACAGTAGCATCAAAAGCCTTTATGAGTATTGATAAAATGCACACAGCATATGCGCTCACTAGCTATACTTACCACCATACGAACTAGCCTTCTGGAGAGAACACTGCGACAGACAAATAGTGGAAACACAGAGCAACTGCTCTTCCCTCAAGCCAGAACCCCATTAAGTCACCCCCTCCCAGAGGAAAGGAAAAACAACATATTTCTACTGCAGCAGGGAGGGGCTGTGAAGGTTTGTGCAAAGCTTAATACTTTGCTCCCTCAGCAGGCTTTAAATACCACAGTTACACAGCTGTCCTTTCTATATTTTGAGTTTTCCAGAAAGCATTGTGCAAGAAAAATGTCGTGTGCAACTCATTACTAATTTGTCTTCTGTGATAGTCACTCTGAAAAAAATGAGACAATGGTGTTGTCAAGTTCCCATTCTCATAAAAGCAAATTAAGTGCATGCTTCCCTTTACAAAAAGCAAACCTTCAACAGTAAGCACTGTGCAATTTCTTCTTTAAATTGCAAACAACTGATCTGGCACCTCCAGATCCATTGAGGAAAATACAGATAAGATATGTTTTTCATGCAACAATACTTTAAAAGACCATCACATGCTGGATGCCTATTGCCCAAAGCACTGCTGTGGCATTAAGGGCACACGCTGCCAAGCACGGAAGTGCCAGGCATGTGGGAAGTGTTTCTTTCCTACTGACTGGATCTCCTGAAAATCAAAGAAATAGCCATGCTGACAGCTCTGCCTTCTGCCTGTGAGCCACAGTGCTGGAAAAATACAACCAGCCACGAGCGACAAATACAAGCTTGTTTACACTGATGTGTCACAATAACATTTAATGAAAATTATATGATAGGTAAGAATGTAATACCAAACGGATCTCTACCGGCTAAATGAGAAATCCCTGTTCCTTTTAATCAAAGCATGGACCTTGTCTGAAATGGGCAATCTGCATGGACCCGGCAACCTCAGGAAAGACATCAGTTCACTATACAGCAAAAGGGTGTCCAAGGACCAGGTGCTGACCGTGCCATGAGCTTGTGGAGTTCCTGCTTGTGCTGCTGGTCCTCAGTTGCAATAGCATGCTGTGCTTGCTGCTGCATTGTCTGCACGAAGTGCTGCATGTGCTGGAACGCATCAATCTGTAATTGGATGATGGTTGCAGTAAGGACCACAGGAGTTAAACACAACTTCACAAGAGAGGAAGACAATGTGGAAATAAATTTTCACTGAAAGCAAAAAATACAGTTTTGTTTTCTCTCAAAGCTTTTTAGCCATTTACATCCCTCTAAAATCAGTTTATACTCGACATATGTAGCGCCAAATAAATGAAGAAGTTAGAGATTCTTGATGTCTCAGAAATCTGGCCACAGAATTGCTACACTGAGGAACGAATAACTGCATCCTTCCAATGCTAGGCACACCTCCATGTCATGCTTACATTCAAAAGCATGACCGACCATAACATAAGCTAACATTGTGTTCTGACGTGCAAGAGCTCAACTCTGGCAAAGCGACAAGGTCACCTGTACAAGAAGAAAACTTCAGCAGAAGAGAATGTCCTGTTACTGGTCATGAGATTCTAGTAATGATACAGAGATGTCTCATTCGCATTGAGCATGCACATCGAAAAGAGTCCAGCAATTCCAACAATCAAACAAATGTTCATAGCTTACAAACTGTATCTGACCAGGTCACTATCATAATAGACACGTTCATAAACCCAGAGAAGCCTATCTATAATATGCTATGGCCCGAACAAAAAATTTGAGAAAATAATGCCTGAAGGAAAACTTGAAGCTTCCTGATCTTCCCTCCTAAGCCCTCAGCTTTGGCTAGGCTTACAGTACGCACCATGGGACGTAAATGTTGAGTTGTTTCAACAAACTGGTCTAGATTTCTCCAAAGGTTGTTTAAAAAGTACAAAGGTACATTGCTCTTTTGCCAGCAGATTACATAAGGCTGTAGCGCTACAGCAACTTGCACTACCAAATTTTGAGGGACAACTTTTTGAAATTCCATGGAAAGAAATTTGGGTTAAGAAAACCCAAAATTAAAGATTTAAGACAAAAAGTATGCACACTTCACTGGAAACAATTAGAGTAAAGCTCTTGCAATCTGCAAGGTCATTTAAGGTCAGAAACTGCAGAATATGCTATTAAGAATACAATTTACTTCTGTTCTATCTATAGGAATGAGCTACTTTAGTGAGACAAGAATCACCTGAGCTAAGTGCCTCATCTATCCCATTCAAATGTCAGTATCAAGTCAAGGAAAGGTATTGTCAGGAAAAAGGGTATTAGCCCAGTGTAAAATAAAAGAAAGTATCACACTATTAACATTAATGGGCGCATTCCACAGCTTGTAACCTGGTTACTTGGTTAGAAGGGGGCAACACAGAAATAACATTCTTATAAATAGTTATGCTGTTATGCCGGACATTTGTCAAAAATAGACAAAATATATTGCTGAACGGTTATGTGCCCCTCTCATATCTAAAGACACCCAATCTGCTCCTCAGTTTCCATTAATGTTGAAAACTGATCATGATAAAATGACAGGCAGAGCACTTAAGATTCAAAGCAGTCAGTTTTCTTTAACAACTAAATTCCTGAGTTTGCATGCAGCCTTGTTATGGTATATGTCTGTAGAATGCTGCTGCTGGCAAAGGTCCTTGATAGAAGAAATGCAATAGGGTTTACTTATCCATCTTTTTATATGTTGTTTAAGAAAATATTGTTGTGCAGCTCTGCAAGTGCTATGTGGCTGGTTTCCATCTAGATGCCAGGTTTTTTCCTGCTGGATCTGGCAAGTGCAAAAATGGCTGTAAGGAAAACATTTTAGGTCAACCAAGCAACCTTCACAGAATCACTAGGTTGGAAAGGACCTTCAAGATCATCAAGTCCAACCATTAATCCAGTGCCACCATGTCCCCTGAACCATGTCCTGAAGCGCCACATCCACATGTTTTTTGAACACTTCCAGAGATGGCGACTCCACCACCTCCCTGGGCAGCCTGTGCCAATGCCTGACCACCCTCTCAGTGAAGAAATTTTTCCTAATATCCAATCTAAACCTCCCCTGGCGCAACTTCAGGCCATTTCCTCTTGTCCTATCACTAGTTACTGGGGAGAAGAGACCAACACCCTCGTCGCCACAACCCCCTTTCAGGTAGTTGTAGAGAGCAGTAAGGTCTCCTCTCAGCCTCCTCTTCTTCAGACTAAACAACCCCAGTTCCCTCAGCCGCTCCTCATAAGACTTGTGCTCCAGACCCCTCACCATCTTCGTTGCCCTTCTCTGGACACGCTCCAGCACCTCAACATCCTTCTTGTAGTGAGGGGCCCAAAACTGAACACAGGATTCAAGGTGTGGCCTCACCAGTGCCGAGTACAGGGGCACAATCACTTCCCTACTCCTGCTGGCCACACTATTCCTGATACAGGTCAGGACACTGTTGGCCTTCTTGGCCACCTGGGCACACTGCCGGCTCACGTTCAGTCGGCTGTCAACCAGCACCCCCAGGTCCCTTTCCGCCGGGCAGCTCTCCAGCCACTCCTCCCCAAGCCTGTAGCGTTGCATGGGGTTGTTGTGGCCAAAGTGCAGGACCCTGCACTTGGCCTTATTAAACCTCATACAGTTGGCCTCTGCCCATCGATCCAGCCTGTCCAGATCCCTCTGCAGAGCCCTCCTACCCTCCAGCAGATCAACACTTGAACTCCTCAGCTGGAGAACATGGTCATTTCCTACCATACCAGCCTACCTCAGTAGCTTATTACTTAGGATACCAAATCAAATGAACACACACAGTTACATAAAACACCGGGCTACATACATCACTAGGTAAAACTATGTTTTATTTAGTTAGTGATAGTCACTCAAATAGGACATAAGGATACGCCCAACCATGTAATGCTCCTGGTACGAGGAGAATCCCCTAAACACTTGTAGCATTTGGTATAAACAAACACTTAAGTCTCACTCCAGACTAAAAACTCTATTGTACCCTAGGATAGCTTCTTCTGCCACAAAGCTCCAGCTTTAACCACGAATTTAAAAAATAAGCATCTACTTTCCAAGTGCCACAAAGGACTGAATCATTGAGTCAGCCCTTCCAGCAGAAGAGGGCTCAGAGAAAATGTTGAGACTTGCAGGCAGGTCTAGGATTAGTGCTACGTTGGGTAAAGTATTTCTCCCTCAGCACTGTAAACAAAATCTTCTTTTAATGTGTTAGAAAGAAGGAGGAAAAGAAAAAAAGGCCCCTAAGCACAGAGCTTATGTACTGTATTTAAACAGGAAACCATTCACCAAGCAAGAGGAGGTGATTCTAACCACATCTTTGCTGTTTTTCTAATCATTTTTTCCTGTCTTCATGGGCTCCACATATTCTTCCATCAGTTTATTTTAGATACATTCTCTTTCCCATCCCCTTCATCTTCTTTCATTCTGCTTTCTACAACTGCACCAGTTTCCTGCATCTTGTCTATTTCTTTATCACAGGTCAAGCACGGAAAAGTCCACTTTCACTCAAAGAAACAGGCAGAGAAGACCCATATACTTCTTGGGTCATTTACTGAAGGAAGTAAGAGACAATTACACTTTTACAAAGCGAACAGAACAGGGCCTCAGCAGCAGCTCCTTCTGGTTTTTAAATTCAAATAAAGAATAGTTAGGTCATGGCACTGTTCCCATAGCAGTGGCTCTGCTCCAGTGTTGGCAATCCCAAAGACAGGATAAATAAGAAAAGATGTGGCAGAATATGAGAATAAATGGAGGCTTTAATGTATATTAAAAAAAAGATAAGTTATCCAGTCTGGAGCTTACTGGATTTGATTATGTAAATTCTTCCTGTGTCGCAATGTCAGAAACATTCACCCTAGGCTCTTTTGAGCCAGTTGTTCCCATGACAAAACCCTATGTACTTTTCAGCTGTCTTTCAGTTAGACATTTTCAATAATGTCCTTAATAAAAAGTCAGTTCTGGTCAGCAACTAAGCACAAACTGTACCTGTTTTTCTAAAGCTGGTAATAAAAAAACCTTACTTTTTCAACATGTAACCCTGACCATAGGTACAGTGTGGAAACCTGGCAATCAGAACAGTGGACGAAAAGCCAAGCCTACACAGTAAAATCCTGGTGAGGATAGAAGAGCTACTATTGACCATTAATCTTGGCAGCATCCCTTCGGTACCTGATACTGGTTTAGCAAAAATAATCTTTCCACGTAGGAAATAAAATTAGGGCTAGGCCTTCGCTGTCACTACAGAGTTTTAAAGGAAAATTTCAAAAGCTTATCTTCTGAATAACAATAAGGAAAGGGATTAGTTACTCTTTTTTATGTGAGCAAAAATAAAACCTTCAGCCTTGACTTTGTTCTGTGGCGATTATGAAGAGCTAACATGCATGCCCCTGCACAAAACCTGAGCAATGAATACATAGGGAGTGCTGCTCTTTTGTACCTTACGGGCGCTCTTCCACATATGTTTCATGTATGCGTAAGTCACTTGGGGATGTACTGTTGGCAGTGGGTGATCCAGCTGTCGAGATGGATCTACTCCCAAGAGTAGGACAAGTGTCTTATGGGCCAAAGCCTGGAGAAAATTACAAAGAGAAAAAGCAGGTTAGAACAAGCTCATTCTTACCTCCATTTCATATAGACAGCAGAATTGCCCGACACTAAAAAATACCTCCAAGTCGCCTGATAAAACACAGACATAGCAGCCTTATTACCACGCCTTATTATCACGGATTCGTAAGAATAGCACATGATAAACCATGTCTTCATTGGGATCACATGATTTCATTGGAACCTTGGCTATAAGCATGAACTCTATGCTGGTTACAATTTCAGCGTTTCAACAATTTCTGACCAGTGTCCTCCTTAGAGGAGAGCCCATCCCACTGGGGCAGTAAAAGTATTTGGAGGTGCTCACAGTTGAAGCAGCACAACAAAGCAAATCATCTAAAAACCTGCTATAGAGGTTAGAGCTTGATAATGCTCACCAGTCTCCCACTCTTGCCACACAAGCTGGCATACTTGAGCCAAGTTCTCATGTCCTCATGAGGATTCACAACAAGAGATCGGACCATCAATATTCTTTGCCAGTCTTCTACAATTCGTTGACAGCCCTGAGAGAAAAAGGAAGAGAGAATTTGTTAGCGTTTTATCGCCAGTCTACTCCACAGAGCCTTAATTCAGAATCTGAAGGGACTTTTCCCAAGATGGAGAGACTTCAGTACCCATAATTCACAGCAGGGCGACAATACATCTGCTGGAAGTATAACACAGCAGAGAGGAAACAGTCTAGGAGGTTCCTGGAGTGTGTGGAGGATAACTTCCTGACGCAGCTCGTGAGTGAGCCCACCAGGGGAGGTGCCTTACTGGACCTGCTGTTTACAAACAGAGAAGGACTGGTGAGAGATGTGGTGGTCGGAGGCCGGCTTGGGCTTAGCGACCACGACATGATAGAATTCTCAGTTGTGAGCGAAGTAAGGAGAGGGGTCAGCAAAACTGCTATCATGGACTTCCGGAGGGCAGACTTTGGCCTGTTCAGGTCACTGGTTGAGAGAGTCCCTTGGGAGACAGTCCTGAAGGACAAAGGGGTCCAGGAAGGCTGGACAGTCTTCAAGAAGGAAATCTTAAAGGCGCAGGAGCAGGCGGTCCTCATGTGCCGTAAGAAGAGCTGGCGGGGAAGGCGACCGGCCTGGCTGAACAGGGAGATTTTGCTGGGACTCAGGGAAAAGAGGAGAGTTTATCACCTCTGGAAGAAGGGGCAGGCAACTCACGAAGAGTACAAGGATCTCGTTAGGTCAAGCAGGGACAAAATTAGAAAGGCAAAAGCCCAGCTAGAGCTCAGTCTGGCCACAGTTGTAAAGGATAATAAAAAATGTTTTTACAAATATATTAACAACAAAAAGAGAGGCAAGGAGAACCTCCATCTCCTACTGGATATGGCGGGGAACATTGTCTCCAAGGACGAGGACAAGGTTGAGGTACTTAATGCCTTCTTTGCCTCAGTCTTTAATAGCCAGTCCAGGTATCCACAGGGTATTCAGCCCCCTGAGCTGGAAGATGGGGATGGAGAGCACAATGTACTCCTCATAATCCAGGAGGAAGCAGTCAAGGACATGCTAAACCACCTGGACACCCACAAGTCTATGGGGCCTGATGAGATCCACCCGAGAGTACTGAGAGAGCTGGCGGAGGAGCTTGCCAAGCCACTCTCCATCATTTATCAGCAGTCCTGGTTAACAGGGGAGGTCCCAGAAGACTGGAGGCTTGCCAATGTGACGCCCGTCTACAAGAAAGGCCGGAAGGAGGATCCCGGGAACTACAGGCCTGTCAACCTGACCTCCGTACCGGGGAAGATTATGGAGCGGTTCGTCTTGAGAGTGCTCACAGGGCACCTGCAGGACAACCAAAGGATCAGGCCCAGCCAGCATGGGTTCATGAAAGGCAGGTCCTGCTTGACCAACCTGATCTCCTTCTATGACCAGGTGACCTGCCTAGTGGATGAGGGAAAGACTGTGGGCGTTGTCTACCTGGACTTTAGTAAAGCCTTTGACAGCGTCTCCCACAGCATTCTCCTGGAGAAACTGGCGGCTCGTGGCTTAGACAGGTTTACTCTTCGCTGGGTGAGGAACTGGCTGGGTGGCCGAGCCCAGAGAGTTGTGGTGAACGGCGTTAAATCCAGCTGGCAGCCGGTCACAAGCGGTGTTCCCCAGGGCTCGGTTCTGGGGCCGGTCTTGTTCAATATCTTTATTGATGATCTGGATGAGGGAATCGAGTGCTCCCTCAGTAAGTTTGCGGATGACACCAAGTTGGGTGGGGGTGTTGATCTGCTGGAAGGTAGGAGGGCTCTACAGAGGGATCTGGACAGGCTGGATCGATGGGCAGAGGCCAACTGTATGAGGTTTAATAAGGCCAAGTGCAGGGTCCTGCACTTTGGCCACAACAACCCCATGCAACGCTACAGGCTTGGGGAGGAGTGGCTGGAGAGCTGCCCGGCGGAAAGGGACCTGGGGGTGCTGGTTGACAGCCGGCTGAATATGAGCCGGCAGTGTGCCCAGGTGGCCAAGAAGGCCAACAGTGTCCTGACCTGTATCAGGAATAGTGTGGCCAGCAGGAGTAGGGAAGTGATTGTGCCCCTGTACTCGGCACTGGTGAGGCCACACCTTGAATCCTGTGTTCAGTTTTGGGCCCCTCACTACAAGAAGGATGTTGAGGTGCTGGAGCGTGTCCAGAGAAGGGCAACGAAGATGGTGAGGGGTCTGGAGCACAAGTCTTATGAGGAGCGGCTGAGGGAACTGGGGTTGTTTAGTCTGAAGAAGAGGAGGCTGAGAGGAGACCTTACTGCTCTCTACAACTACC
Organism: Phaethon aethereus; assembly: GCF_964289735.1. Classification (NCBI taxonomy): domain Eukaryota; kingdom Metazoa; phylum Chordata; class Aves; order Phaethontiformes; family Phaethontidae; genus Phaethon; species Phaethon aethereus. Next base: position 4,015,465 of record NC_138597.1, on the reverse strand, counting down.
TGAAAGGGGGTTGTGGCGACGAGGGTGTTGGTCTCTTCTCCCCAGTAACTAGTGATAGGACAAGAGGAAATGGCCTGAAGTTGCGCCAGGGGAGGTTTAGATTGGATATTAGGAAAAATTTCTTCACTGAGAGGGTGGTCAGGCATTGGCACAGGCTGCCCAGGGAGGTGGTGGAGTCGCCATCTCTGGAAGTGTTCAAAAAACATGTGGATGTGGCGCTTCAGGACATGGTTTAGGGGACATGGTGGCGCTGGATTAATGGTTGGACTTGATGATCTTGAAGGTCCTTTCCAACCTAGTGATTCTGTGATATGAACTAGCTGGCTATTTCTTTAATACTGCAATGTGTGAAGAAGGTTGAGTCCTTGACTGTTATTCTCTGCAGCCAGCTCAGTGTTTGCAGTCTAACAATATCCTCTAATGGAAAAAGAGGAAAAGCTTCTAAAGCAGAAATGCATCCAAAAATCAGGGAAGCTCTTTGTACAATTCCGAAATGAGTCAGGAGTTTTATAACAACCCTTCTCAACCTAGTTTTAAAGCCCGTTTGAGGTTTGTCACTGTTTAAACCGAAATGTGGAGATGCTATAAAACTAAATGGTTGCAAAGATATTTTTGTTATTGCCCTTTTTCTTCTCCTTGCATGTGTTGCTTTTAGAGGCTGGCATGACTGAACTGATATTCTGCCAGAAACTGCAGCTCCAATTGCTATGCTGCTTGTGCAAGCACTGTCTGGTTCTTGTCTGTCTGAAGGGAGAGGCACAACAACATTGTCTATCAGAGCAGGATGAGTCTGTATTTCAAATGTTAAAGGATGCTCCAGAGAAGTCGAATTGTGGAAGGGGCAGTAACAACCAAATACATGGTGCTTGCTGTAATGGCCAAGTACCTCAGCAGAGCAGTGATGTTTCTGAAGTTTGTATTGATCCAGAGATGACAGACTTAGTTTTGAGGTAAACAGAAGCATTTCCAGTGGCAGCAAGCACCTTAGCACCAAAGCATCTATTTCTTTTTCTTCTTCCCCCAAAATTGAGAGCTGGGAAGTTAGGCAAAGTTTGTTCCCCAACACCCAAATAAATGTCATCCAACAGGCATTTTAAAATTATTGAAAAGCAGCTATAAAACGTGCAAGAACTGCATGTACTGCTTTCAGGACTATAAACAGCTGTATGCAGACATTACACTTCCTGTCACCTTCAGTTTCTCCACCCCAGTGGAATGCTCCTGAGCTTTTCCAGACAGGAATGCAGATGGGAGACTAAAACCTTTGTCACAGTTTCCCAAACAGCTAAAAAATATGCAGCAGCAACAGCCTTTCATAAGGAGACAGATAAAGCAGTCACAGTGAAGAACTCTGCACAGGGAGAAATTCCTCATCCAGGCAGTGTATCAAAATTTGGTATAATGAGAGCATTTTACCCTAATTATGCTTCCCCCCACCTTCTCTTGCAGGAATCACCTCTTTAAACAGTATTTCTGTATGTACTACTTCATCTGATGATGTTCACTTTCGCTGTAGGGATGCCTCCTGTAAGGAAGTAGTCTCAAAATATTTGGCTGATTTAAATCTTCAGAGGTGCCTTGGATTTTTGCTGTTTAGAGTAAGGCAGGCACAAACTTCTCTTTAAATACAGGAAAAGCAGCATTGCTAAAGATCTCTTAAGAGGGCAAGGCTAATCACAGAATCATAGAATTGTTTAGGTTGGAAAAGACCTTTAATATCAAGTCCAACCATTAACCTAACGCTGCCAAGTCCACCACAAAGCCATGTCCCTAAGTGCCACCAATCAATTGGAAATGTTCTTGTAAGAGGTCAAAAAGGAACAGGACAATCTTCTACAAGTATGAGAATTCTCTGTCCAGTTTTCTAGCACTATGAGAAAATTTACTACTTAAAATGCAGCCAGTCAGGTAAAAAGTTCAAACTAGCATTATCCAAACCAGTATTTCCAGGTGTGATCCAACACTGAGATAAGCAGCCTTGGAGATGTTACTAGTGTCTCCACTCTGTACATATCTATTTCAAGGCTTCAATCATCCTACTAAAGTGTCACATCAGTAGACACCTCAGGAACTTTAACAACAACAACAACAACCAACTAAAAAACCAAACCAAACCAAACAAACAAACAAGCCCCAAAACCCAGGACAAATGCAAAGGAGACAGAAAGCATGCAGCCATGTAAGCATATATGCTATTGGGACAGAAAGAGAAATGGAAAGATTTGCTGAGCCATTACAGACTCAAAAGGCAGCTGTTCATGCCAGCACATCAGCATCTCCATCCTCGATCTTTGCATAGATGTACCTGCAGTCTTTCCCACCAGATCTGGCGGATGATCTCACGGCGTTCTGGTACAAGTTTATACTGGATAACCTCTTCCAGCTCTGACAGCATCTGGCAGGACACCATAGCCTGAGGGAAACAATCACATTCCATCGCAATCACTACAGAACAAATCTATAATTAAGGAACAGTATTTTGGCATCAAAATCTTAAGTACATATGCTGCCTAACAGGTAGAGGACTGACTGCTGTATACTGGTATCTAGACGATCTGCTGATTTAAATTTTCTAAATGTCAATGCTTATTTCTTTTCAGGGGGGAAGCTCACTTAACTGTTTAATTTGTCCTAAAGCAGCTCTTACAAAGTTGTATTTCTTATCTGACAAGAGCCATTTAGCTTGTGGGCCTACGCAGGTCTTATATTTGATACAAGCGCTACTCAGAAGTTTTATGCAGCTTCTAGAGATAGTCTGAAGCAGCAATGAGGAGAACGAAGGCTGAGTTAGACACTTACCCCATAGGCTCGACTGTAGCTCTCTCCTGCCATGGCAGTCAGCTCAGCATCTAGCAGATCTCTGGCTTTGTCAATGCACTGAAATAGAACAAGGTATTGGGGCAAAGGTGGTATGTTTTATTGAGAGTCAACTGTTGGAACAGCTATTCATCTGTTCCATCTAACGAACAAAGCTGGCATTGTTCCCATTCTCCAACAAGAATGAGGAAAGGATGTTATCAATAGGAAGAACTGACAGGAAAAGAGTGTCCAGGGGCAGGTATAGGGGAAGTGAAGGGCGCTTCATTTATCACCTGGCACAGTCTGAAGTTTGTCTTTCTACCAAATCAAAGTTCGCAGTATTTCTAATCCTACTGTCATTGTAGAGATCCTCATTAATAACATTTATAGAGGAAGAGAGAAGTTCACGTTTTAGTGCAAGAGAGTCAGTTACAAAAAGCCTCAAGAAACGTCTCTTGATCGTATACAATGATTGAAAATAGCTTTCACTATTTTACGTAACCCAACAGGTTTTTATGAATTTTACAGATCAGCAAATTCCATTTCTCTTCTTCCAACTAAGACATGCTCTTCAAGCATGAAATGAATCCTGCTCTGGTTCCAGTCATTACATAATCTCTCATCTATAGTTTTTCCTGTTTAAAATGTTGAAGGTTCATCACAAACTCTACCCTTTGAATGCCTGGCTAATTTTACTGTGCACATCATGCAAAAAATCTATGTATGGGTTTTGACAGAGTAGACCGAATTACTCCTTTATCTAAGTTGGCAAGCCAGCACAGAATTCTGAGAAATGATACTTGAGCTTCCTTGGAAAGTAAATAACATGCTTCACAACTACAGAGGGGAAAAAGTCGCTCTGCAAATCTCCTCTGTGACAAACAAGCATACCAATATGGCTCTGTTTAATAGACTCATTCCTTGCCTTGATTTCCCATCTCAATCGTAAGATTTAAGATTTATCACTGCTACCAGAAAAACTAGAGCAAAAGTTCTGGTACATGGTATATATGAGCACTTCACTGAAAAACTGCAACAGACAGACGTGCACAGAACACCCATGAAGAATCTTATGTGTGTCTTCTGCCATGAATGCCTTTTATGAAGCAGTGCCTTGTAGAATGGAACCTCTGCTGAGATAATCCTTGTGCATTGTCTGTCTCGAGAACAGATATAAAAGTAAAGAAGCCTAAGATGACTAAGGCATTCTTACACTCTCCAGCACTAGACCACTACTATCTGTACATATATTCAATGCTGTGTTTCTGGAAATACAAGATAAACTCAATCACCAAGGTCTAATATATCAATGGAGAAAAGGTTATTGGGCAATTCATAGGTTATTGCCAACTGCTTTAAAACAGCATGTCTTTCCATGCAGCAATATAGCCTAGTTCATCTTAAACTAAGTTTTGGGAAGCCGACAAGGAAGATAATTACCTGCTGAGCCAGTGAGAAAAGGTCCTGATGAAGAGCCAGTACAGCCCTGTAGAAAGCACCATCATGGGTGTCCCTTGGGATCATGCAGGTATATTCTTCCATGCTATCCCACTGACCTGCAGAGATACAGATATCCTCAGTAATACAACAGCCTTCTCTGCAAGATAAGAACAGAACTATGCTACAGTGCTTAGACATTGGTGACTAGGCCTGAATGCTGTGTAGTATTTTTACATTTAAGTCAGCTCTCCAGCAGCTTGTCTTTGGCAGGGACAGTCTGTGTTATATACAGAAACTGTATCTGCACATACACAGAAGAATTATAGACATGCAAAAACACAGGCATTTTTCTTCTAGGCAAATTGCTATCCTCATGGTAAAGATTCTTGCATTCCTCATGATGAAAAAGTTGGAATACTGACATTTCCAGAACATTTGAATGAATTAGTGTCCTACAAAGCAAAAGATTAACTTTTCTCAGCAAGGCTGGCAAACAGCAAGTGATTTATAAGCTTCTCTAGTAAATATGTGGCTATCAGGATAACTGATATTTGGACCATTTATAGACTTATTCCACTAAAGACTGTTTACTCAGCAGACACAACCTATCAAAATGCTCAAAAGATATTGTTCCAGTTTGTAAATAAGAGTCTGCCACAAATCTGAGAAATCCCATTAATCTCATTTCAAGTCTGAGCTTTGTTCATATAAAACTAAGTAAAAGAGACCAGTTAAGCAACTGATTATCTGCTCAGACGAATAAGGCAGTCAGTCTCTTTGATACCTGAGACCACACACTGGGAGACCTTATAGTAAAGATAGGTTTCCAAAGGGCTTCAGTGTTGAATGATGCTTACTTCATATCCCAACATAAATAATTTTGTTCTTTGATTTTGCTGTTTCTTATATTTTGTAGTTCTGAAGTAAGTTAAAACTATCTGTGCTTCCATATTGTGGGTTGTCACATACTACGACACAAGGATACATTACCTAGACCCCAGGCAGCAGCAGCAGCCATCCTAGCCATCTTGGCTTGAGTTTCATCATTGACCTGTGTCCACTTTTCACAGCATTGCTGGTGGAGCTGCCCCCTAAAAAGGATCCGCAATTTCTGATCAGCGAAAAGCCTCTTCTAAGAATTCCACCTTGTTAAACAACCACCTTCCACAGATAAGATGACAGCCAGCCCCATTGTTCTTTTTATACAGAGTAGAGAATAGGATTCTTCTCCTCCGGCCAACTCAGACACACTAGTCTGATGACAAATACTCTATCAGCAGAAAATAATTTAAAGGCACACTATGCTTTGAAGACACAAATCCAGTGCATTTGTTCCTCAGCAGTTAGAAATGCCTACTTTATGAACTGAACCGTCAACTCCAGTCTACAAATACAGAAAAAACCCCCCACATTCCTGAGGAAAAAATAAAACCAAAACCACCACCAAAAAAGGGATGCTTAAAATTTTTTGCAAGTGTCTGTACAAGGAACATATGATCTGAATAGCTTGTGCATGGCTCCTGCTATCAACATTTTGAATAAACATAATCATCAAGTTTGAAGACAGAGGCTAGAGAAACAATGCTGCTCTAACCCAGTATGAAGACTTTTCATGGCAAGATCTCAGAAGGGATCTGAATCTTTCATCTCCAGTGGAGAGGAAGCATCAGGATTTTTTATATTATTTCTGTGAAATAAACTGTGAATACTCCATTAATCAAACCAATTACTGTGGGTGTTGCAGTTCCAGAATTTCTCAGGCTGGATACTCTGTAGCAGTGGAAGAGCTGCCAACTGTGAGGGAGGCCAACTTGCCTTCTCTACTGTCATCCTCTCCCCTCCCAAACATGAAGATGAGTTAGTCAAACAGAACCAATGGGCTGCCACAGTCAAGATAGTCATTCTGACAGCTTAATGGCCCAGGAGGGACGCCCCCCCCGCCCCCAACAAAAACCAAAAACCCCAAAACAGATGAAAACCCAAGCCAAACCTAGCAACAGCAGTAAATCAGGACCTCATGGATGCTAATAAAGGAGTATGGCTCTTACAGACATTAAGAAACAAATAGCTAAGAATATTTTGTCTGTACTTCCAAAATGTCACTGCATAGAGTACTGAAATAATGATGCTGCATAGTATCAGTTCTAGATTAACTGTCATATTCTGCCAGGCAGACTCCAGAAACACAAATAGTCAAGTTGAACACTACTGAAGAATATCAGCAGCCAGACCATGCAATCCTCAGTCTCAGTATGATGTCTCTATACTCAGTTGCAAGGTAGCAGACAGCACTTTGGAAAGGCACTTCTCAATTGTAAAAAATATCTGCATAGAGACAGAGTGCAGTTCCACAACAGCAAGCACACAGATCTTGGAGATTGTGATTGCTCTCATCACTACAGACTATCAACAGATGCACAATATCTAGCTCCAAGAAAAGAAAAGCATCCTTTTGTAATGTATTTATCACTGATATGTGAAGAAGCAGGAGGTTCAGAGAGGACACCTCACACAAATACATGTCCTGCAGGAGGGAAAAATGCTGTCACAATTAGGTTTCTCAAACAGCTCTGTTTCTCTACCAGTAAAATGACTTTAGTGAAGAGGAATCTCTACTGTGTGCCATCCCATGGGTTCACGTCAGGACCCATCAGGAAAGAGCTCTAGTGACATGAAAAGTTCAGTAGAAAGGCGGAACCTCGATCAAATCACATATGCCCCTGGGTACAAATGCATGCTACAGTGCACAGGATGCCTTCTCCAATTACCTTCTTTGAATTGAACTGAACAGGGAGGAAAACAGAAGCCCCTAGTTAACCAGAAAGCTGTAAGTCACTGCCAGCTTCCCCTCTCACAAAAACTGACTCTCATCAGTTACATACATTTAACACAGGGTTTGAAACATGAAGTGTCCAAAAAGACAATGCTTAACAAATGCTAAAAAAGAGTAATAATGAAAAACTCAGCCACCTACAAGATGGGCAAAAGGATTGTAAAATGGTAGTAATTTATTTGGCATCTTACACCACGGTGACTATTGGGAAGCAGACAATTTCACTAACAGTTGTGCAAAAGACCATGCATTCTGGATAGGCATAGGTCCAACCACGAATAAATCCAGAAATCTCTCATGTTTTAATGAGAATTTAAAAAGGAGGGCCACAACGAGCTCCTTTTATGATTGTTTTTGACAAGTGCTACCCAGTAAAAGTTTTTTTAACTTTCCTGAGAGGTCCCCTCTCTTAATTTCTTTCTCTGTTACAAATGGCATTGATCTGATCATAAGACTGCAGATTCTCTAAGAGAGACCTTAACTTATCAGATGATCCATCCAAAGAGGCTTAGAGATGTTACCACCAATTCTGACTTCAGTGAACAGAATGATAAATTGCTGGAAATACTCAAAATATTAAGTAAGCAGGAGTAAATAGAAATTCAGGAAAAAAAATTTCACCTGGATGACAGCATCCAGAGATGGGTTAGGCACCATTTTCCTCAGCCTTCAGGCATTCCCCTCTTACCATTCACCAAGTGCTTCCAAGCAACGCATCCGTCCTAGCATCAGCTCAGGATCATCTTTGTTTGTGTCCATCTTCTTGTCATAGGCCACCAGAGCATCTTCCCATTCATGAAGTTTTTCATACCAGGTAGCTTGAATTTCCTAAGGGAGGGAAAAAGAAGTCAGAATAAATAGCGGGATTAATATTCACCATTCTATATTAAACACTGCAGCTTTTTCTGAGAAATTCTGTGCCTATGGTCATCAGTTTGCCCTTTTTTTCATTCTAAATATCTTCATGGACTTCTACAATACAAAGAAAAGCCTTGAGCTAGTGCCAAAACAGGAATCCTGAGTATCGCTTAACCTGCACAGAAATGAATTCAGGTTTACCCCAGGGATCAATCCAACGTCATCTCCCTATTCAGTGCCACTGAAATACTAGCTCAGTAACTAGTGCTTTTCTTTTTGGAGAGGAACAGTGAGTGGAATAGGAAAAAGGGTAAATCTATAAAATATTCCACTTCCCATTGTTGCACATGCTTATATTTAAAAAAGTGTTCAGGAATGGAGTGACTAACCGTGGAAAAAAAAAAACCCAAACAAACCCAAACCCAAAGAGCACACTGTATCTGGCTACTGGCAGGACAATTTTTAATACAGCAGGTAGTATGATGATGGGGTCTAATCATAGCCCTTACAAGGAAAGGCTGTGGTTTGTAACAAAGACATTAAAAGTAAGCCAAGCAGTGATTCTTATCAGCTGCACAAACTTTTCTTTAGTCTTTGTTTCTAGATTTTGTTTCTAATTTTCAAGAAATAAAATGCCTTAATATTTTTTCCGTACTCATCTCTGCCAATGTTCTCCTGCTCAGTCCTTGGCAGCTCATGTCTTGACATAGGCTGCAGAATAGATTCTTTTCCCAGCCCTGTGGGCAGGGTCAGTATAAACCATGGCTCTGCATGCCAGGTCTTCCACTTAGGACATTGATATACCAGCCCTTTAACTTCTCAGCTCAGTCATAATATTTCAAGTTCCTGAAAGTAGAGCTCACAGCTCCTCTTAATTTCTTTTCACTGCCTATTCTGGCAAACTCTGTGTTTTGAACTACATTTACTGCTAGAACTACATTACTGCTAAAGAGTGAGGTCAGAATCAGGTAACACAGAGCTCTGCGCAACCCACCCAAGGAATCAGAAGAAGCTGCAAAGATGTTCTGAAGTCCGTATTTCTCCAGAAAGGACTTATTTTGTAGTCTACGTTAAATCCACACATAATCCTACACCAGAGAAATTCCATCATTTTATGCTTATACCTGTTCCCACTTTCTAGCGGCTCCTGTTGGAAGAGGCTAGTCTACTATGCTTCCAGGGCTGCCTTCCTTTTCCCAATCACCCTAAGGCACTGCAGGAATTATCACTACAAAATCGTCTTTTTAACAGAGTAGAATTTGTGTGACAGCATAGATGCTTTAGTTCCTGAACACAAGTTGGGAGGAAGGGAGGAACATAGAACAAATACAGAAAGGGGTTATTTTATTTCTGTGAGCAGTCAAAATTGTAATGGACTGGTTAAATTGCTGTTTTAAATACTATCTGTGAACTCTCTGACAGGTTCATGTGCCTCCTGGATGAGAGGCACAACTTACATTAAATCCTTACCTGGAAGGTGTTGATGCAGTTTCCCAGAAACCCTCAAGCATTTAAAGCTTAGAATAGGAACTTCCTCCCTCCCTTCCCAGCTTCTTCTAAATAAAATAACTTATTTTCTCAAATTGCTAATTGCCCACAGCTGCATTTAGTGTCAACAATAGCTGCTAAATTCTCTTCCAAATCAGGTTCTTGCAGCCTTCCCCAAATACCTTGCCTGTATAAAGTGTTTGCTAGTATACATCCCCATAGGCAACAAGGCACCTTCAGTATGCATAGTGCACTATTATAAGCAGGGATAGAACCTCAGTGTGATTGACTGAAAAAACACACCACCATCACCACACACACACACAAAAAACCCCCCTTACAAAAAACATGAAAACATAAGACATGAAGAAGAGACGTATCCAGCAGAACTCACCAGCTCCCCGAAGTGCTTCATAGCATATTCCAGTACCCCAGCAGCTGCTTCTGGCTGTTGCAGTTTATTGTTAATGCTGAAAAGGTAGGAAGAGAAAAAACATTTAATACAGTTGGCAATTATTAGGGACTGGTATGAGCTTCTGTTTGATAATACCAAGCTCTATCATTGAGAAATACCAATGGAATACCTTCCTTTTTGTTTAAAACTTCTAAATGCATGACATAAGACAACAATGACTACGTATTTGCAAAACAATAGGTGCATGCGTATCTCTGCACACATGCCCAAGACTTGTTACACAAAACAGTGAGTGTATATCAATTCTAAATAGCCATCTGCATAGGGAGAAGAAGAGTTGCAATAGTTTGAGAGTTGCACTTAAGAGTTTCACAGTAGTGATTTTTGCTCCCCCTTTCTCTTAAACAGACCACCAACTCCTTTAAAAATCAGAGTAGAAATTTTAATGATCCAGGAAACAATCTACATCATGAGAACAGTTGACAAATGTCACCAGGAACACACACAAAAAGCTTGCAACCCTACTTTCACATTCATATAATGCTTCTGCACTGGTGCTCTTCTATTGCTGGTTTTCAAGAACATGTCAGAAACCTCTGCCATCACAACCAGTCCTCATTCTGTACCAGCGAGGCACCTTGCTTTGCAAGGGCAGCTGAATTTTGTGAAGCACAAGCAAATAGGCTACTCATGAGCCTGGTTCCTCATGAGCCTGGTTCTCCAGTACAGCAACATGATGTACAGCTATTCTCTTAAATAATTTCTATTTCACATCGTTTTTCTGATCTTACTGTCAGAAATGGCTCTGCCTGCACATTGGTGCTTGTTGATCAGCGCTTTTACTAACCCCCAATTTATTGAGGAAAGAAACTTTTTACGAAGCTCCTGCTATTTTATAAAGCTCATTTACGAACTCTCTTTGGCTCATTGCTCTCCTCTTTCCCTAGTGGTGCTGGAGAACAAGGAGTGCAAGTTGTTCAAAGCAACATTACAACACCTGAGCATGCTACAACATACCCTACAGTCCAATATTAATACTAGTTAACTTTTGGAACAGAAATAGCATAACCTAACAAAACAAAACATATCAACCGAGAGCAATGCAAAGAGACTATCAGTGGCCTTTGAACATGCTGCTGTATAGGCAGCTTTCAGAAATGTCCCTTCTTGCCTGCTATCATCAGAATGATTGCATATTTTCCCCGCCATGAGAGGCCTGTTGATCAGTAAGAGACAAGGAAATCTATGGTATTAAAGGGAGTACTCTGAACAGACAAAATAGGGAAAATTTTCAAATGAGTGCTGTATTTCTTCTGCCTGTGGAAGTTTCCTTCCCTGATAGCTAAAGAACCAAGCTCCTAGACACACTCTGGATATCTGGGAAGGTCAAGTAAAATACTCTTGGAAATCGGACCGCAGAATGGCTTCAGCTCAAATCTGATTTAGTCAGGTTAAGAATGCACCATAATCACAGTTCAAGATGACAAGCACCCAGAAATGGAAGCACTTGAAATACATCCATGCCTTTTTTCAGCCAGATAGTCAAAGAACATACTACCTCCGTGCTTCCCAAGGGAAAGCTAGGCAGCAGTGCCTCATATAAGTGATAAATGGCTGTCACATTTCATATCCTGATGATTTAAAGAGCCATTGGCAGACACATCACTTCCAGCATGTCAGACAGTTAATTACTTCCAACTTATCTTTCTTGTCAACGCTTCCTGACAACATTGGCCGTTATCTTTTATTCTTCAACAATTAACACTGCTCTTTTGCTGATGCTCCCTGGTGCACTCAATTACTCTTTTTTTTGTTTTTTTTGTTTTGTACTTTCTTGGCTGTCCAAAGTAGAATTAAATGTTTCAAAGCTGTCTGTGACTAGGTTTAAGCAAAGGGAGGGGAAAGAAGGGAAGGGGAAGGAGAAAGAGTTTGATTTAAAAGAATACACAGCAGTAGATACAATACCATGTTTTCATTATTAATCATAAATTACTCTCTTGTAACAATTGACCTAGCCCACACAGTCAGTAAAGATAGGTAATTTTGTTGACTAGGATAAGCCACTGACTGGTAAATCTCCTGTCAATTATTTAATGTTTTGATGTAACATATTAAAATAGCATATACACAAAATGGAGGGGAGGGGCGAGCAACAACATTCACTGCTTTGTCAGAAATGGACCTTAAGACAGAGAAGTACAACTGTCGGGAAGAGTACAAAAATCCCTCCAAAGCAAGATTCATGCATCAAAGTGGGTTTTATTAATATGGCTGAACAGAGTAATAAAACCTCAGTAATCACTGCATCATTTTGCTATTCAGTTTTACAGGCTAAGGGAAACACAGTTTCTGATCCTGTGGTGTCTGGGATTTTTTTGTTCGTTTTGAAAGACCTCAGACTTCTGCTTTTTCTCAGCCTCTGGATTCAGTGTGCTCTGATTGTTGGAAATACATTGACAGTTCCCAGAAATCACTACTACCACAGCTGACTGGAATGTGTTTTCAACAGACTCACAACTCTCTGCCTACAAATTCTCTGAGAGGGGGCCTGCAGATTGTACTCCTCTTGGAAAAGCATTTCCACATGGAGTCCTGTTAACGCATTCAAAATACACATCTAGAAATCATGGCATTCTGTGCTTCCCAACCCTTTCACCTTCCTACCATTGAGGTGTTGCCTCTCTCCCTACAGATCTGATGAGGTCTGCACTCAGGCAGAATTTTCTTAAATTTTGTAACACACTTAAAGCACTACAGAGCTGTTTTCTAGTTACTATGTTGGAGACCAGACAGCATGAAAAACACTACAGAAAAGCATCCAGGCACATAGAAGAGGCCCCGAAGGGCTAATATTCCAGCCAGGCAGAGGTGCCAGGGGGTTTTAGTCACAGTGTTGCTACTGGAAATCAGGGCAGTTTACCAGATTAGAACCAGAGGGATAGATTTCTCCTTGTATCTGGAAAAAGATAACTACAGAATCTTTCTGGATTAAAGGAGAAGGTGGGAAAACATCTCTCAAGACAGAAACAATGCTGCTGGCTAACTCAGCAGACAGTAACTTAAGTCTTTGTTTACTGGGAGGTGTCCTTGCAGTTGTTCCTAATTCAGGACAATATGAAGTTTAATATTAAGGCGAAGATCAATTTTTCACCATATCCACTAAGGAGAGAACATATTAATCTGTTCATTTTTGTTTAGAAGCTAGAAAAAAGCCACCACTACCACCTACTTTACTTCAGGGCTTGGCAGCAGGCCATAGAAGACAACTACCGTATCTGCTTTCTTTAAAGTTTTTAGGTATAGATTTGGTATGTCATAGGTTACATACATCGTCTTTCAGGAAAGGCCTAAGTATTCAGCTATGCTGCCTGGTACAGACTGGCAGAGTCTTCCAGTATTCATGTTCAAGTAAAATATTTCAAAATCATATATTTTAAATGCCACATGAAACTATTTCAAGACAGAGCTGTCCTCATGTTTGCAGGTAGACTATTAAAATGGGAGTCCACAGAAATAACAAGATTGCCTCAGTCATATCAACAAGATTTTTATATACTTTGAACTAATGCAGTAATTTCACTGTTTAATACCCATTTGATTTCACATTTTATGCAATGAACAAAGTGATCAGCAGAAACAACGTAAGATCCTTAGACTTTCCTTCAAAACCAGAATCAATCAGTTGGAAAATTGATTTCCATCAATAAAGTTTTGTATGAGTTTGGCCCACCTGAACTTACTGCATAATTACATAATGCAGCACCATAGAATTAAAATTGATATCCATCACAGTAACAAAAGCATTAATTCCTATATTCCAAGTACACAATATTCAGCAGCTGTAAGGAGCAGCTGGATAAGGAAATGAGACTGGCACAGAAAGCTTTGTGAGAAGACAGTTAAATCCAAGATTATAGATTATTTTTTCCCCATTTATTAATCAGTATCTGCACTGTAGCCAGGATAACATCCAATCTTCTTGTCCAGCCCTAAACTATTTGTAGCACTTTATCATGATGAGTAGGATATTAAAATGTGACAAGCCTTCTGATGAAAAAAATTTTGTAGGGATGGAATGACATAGTAATTGGAAAAAGTGACTACCCTTGGCAAACTCCCTGATATAAAAATCTTGGGCAAAAATCTTAAATCTTTGAATTTTATTAGTAGTGAAAGGTTATATAAACCTACTGTTTGATTATAGAGACATCAAATAAAAATGTAAGTCTTAGATGGGCAAAGGACTAAAATGTAGCATACTGAGCTAGAATCACTAAAAAAATAATCAATATTTAAGATTGTTCCTATTGCTTATATATTTTAAACAGAAACCAGACATGAACAGGGAATGAAAAACAACTTCACTGTCTTCAGCAGGAAGAGCAACCAAACGATGGACTTCACTCCTCCACAAACCGCAGGCATAGATGGTCTAACATTTACTAGAAATTGTCTCTTTTATATCGTCCTGGGAGCTTTCCAGTCTTCCATTATCTTTGAGGGTCTCTAACAATATTCTCTGTCACTCAAAACATATTAAGTTTTCAAGAACTCAGAAGTAAGAGACATGACCCTTTCTTATTTTCCCATAAAAATGAAAAACTTTCTTTTAACAGAGTCTATTCAGGAGGTCCCAAGCTTATCTGTCAGGGAACACACACACTTCCTATTGCCAGAAAGCATCTCAAAACTTGGTAGAGAAATCTTATTTTCTCAATAAAGCAGCTTGTGTGCAAAGTCTAGACAAGAAGCCAAACTCTTTTTTTTAAGTCTTCCCGAGTTTGTTTAAGAAGCTCTTCTGTGTGACAGATTTTACGAAACTAAGCCAAGCTTGTTTTTCCTTCTGAAGAAGTGCTGAGCGCTTGCTTCTGGGATTAGAAGTGAAAGGCACTGCTACTTTGTGGATACTTTGGGGAACAGATAATCCCCTGGCAAAAGGAATTGGCTTTGTTGGCCAGTTTCCCCAATTCTCCAGTTTATTCGTGTTCAGGCATCCTCAGTCCTTGATTCAACAAACCTCACAAAACAACCAATTGCCCCCCAAACAACTCTAACAACCAATGCATCTCCCTCATGCCACTAAAAAAATTATACCCATGTTGGGAACAAATAGTTGGAGAAACCAATACCAGCAAAGAGCTGTTTCCAACAAACAGATTGACTACTTACAGGCCAGAGTAGCAGCCCCTTCAGCTTTTCAGCAAGGGCGCGCCACATTGCTCACAGGCATTAAAATTGGCTAAATTCCCAATCTTGATATACATGCTTACAAATCAAATAAAAGCATCCATGATCTTTGAAAGGAAAAGCAGTGAAAACCGTTACAATAAAATTCTTAGCCAGCCCTGTTGCTCAGGCTGCAAAAGGTTTTGTATCACTTATTCTTTACTAACCAGAATCAGTGAAGGCAGAGAAGAAAAAAAGTTGACAAAGACGATATTTAGCAGAAAAAGATGAAACACAGAGCCAGAGTCTTTGTGTATTGGTTATGCAAAAAAAGGATACATTAAATAAAAAAGAAATCACAAATTATTGTAGGAAGTATCAGTGTTTTGTTTCTTATCAGGCTCTCGCACTTGTTCTACGTGTTCCTATGTAACTTCAGAGATTTACAATAATTATTTAGAGCAGGCAGCAATTTTATTTGACTTTACTAGGGATTTAGTCATTATTGTAAAACTATAGCAGAGTGAATGTTAGAATGCTTATGAGCATCTTCAAAGCCTTCTGGCTGAAGGTGAACACCTTCATGTTTCCTGGGAGGGGAAAGCAGTATTTTACAGAGCTTTGACAAAGTGTGGACCTCGGCGATCTGCCAGCGGAGAACTAATGAGAGCCTTTGCCATCTCAGCAAGCACCAGGAATGCTAGATTCTAAGCATTTTCCGGATGCATATTAAGGGTTTTGCAATGACTGGCTACCAAATAAATAGCCACAGGGCACTGAGCTTTTCTTCTTGTCTCAGCTTCACATATACCTGCCACAACAGCTTCCCACAACAGAGAAGACAGTCATTTAAACCCAACTCTGACTTAATCTGGCCCTCCAGGGACAAGAGGTATCTGCTTCTAATCAAGTAATACTAATGTAATTGAATTTGGTAACATCAACCAACACTATAAGCATAGGGTACATACTAACTGCCCACATGTTTAGACTCAATTCTCCCAACCACTTCAAAGCTACATCATTAATGAAGTCAAAAAGGATGTGCCTCATGTTCTTGACTTTAGAATCTCATCTTTCTAGCTACCATGTAGCAGAATATTTCCACATACAAAATATAATGGAGGAAAACTAGGGCGATGGATTTCAGACCAAATGGTACTTGATTTCTCTTTTGGTACTGGGAAAAGAAAAAAAACAGGACTAGGATCCACTCAGTAATCACAAAACTAGCTTCTCCCTAGCTATGTCCAAAACTATGTCTGGACAACTTTCCAAAGTATAACAGGATCCTGAATTCAAGTTGTAAGTACACCAGTCCATAACAGTGGAACAGTTTCCTACAGACTGTCAACTTCTACAGATGATCTAATCTGGCAATGACTAGCATCAGTAGCTATTACTGCCTAAGGGACTACACTCAGTTCTCCCTGCAACAGGGAAAGATTCATCTTTCAAATACTCATAAAGGAGTCAAATTCCATTAAGGCTAAGGTCTCTGCCAAGAGAGATCCGTCTGCCCAAATCTCTCTTAATGCTTCCTCAAAAGTAATGACAGATGGGAAGATCTGTGCTCTTTTCCATTCCTGCATAATATGTCTGTTGTCACCCCCTTAAACAGAACAAAGTGAGACAACAAAGAAGTATTATCTCTGTTTTAAAGCAGGTAAATCAAAGTGTGCAAAAGAAAGATGGCTTGCATTATTATACACAAATCAGAGGCTGAACCCAAAATAAGACCCTGGCTGTCTCATTTTTCAGTTAAATACTCCAGTTTAGACAGGGGATTTGGAGGCCTTTCTGCACTGTTTCGTAACATCTGTGTGCAACAGAGTTTCACTGAATCCTGGATCCTTCCAAAATTTGTATCAAGAGGGAGTGCATGGACCTTCAAGTGGCTCCCCTCTTCCACATCTGCCCCTCATGATGTAACTGTGTGTGAAATCCAGACTGTACAAGACAGAAGAGTTATGGTGAGTGAGCAGCAGCAGAATGGATTGAAGTCCTATGTAACACAACAGGGTGTTAGCAGGGTGGCTTTTTGGGGCGGAGAAGCCAGAGTCTGGCCTGTCCTATTCTTTGTTCCAACTTCGACAAAAACACGTTTCTCATCACAGGAAGCCTGAGAAGAATTTGCCCCTGGGAATGACAGAAGCTCCAGCTGGAAGAGGGCTCAGACAGGATTAGAGGCAGAACAAAAAGGTCAGGCTTTCATCTGTGTGCAGTGGCACTTTCTGGTCTGAAGTATAAAAAGCAATTTTGCTATGGAAGGTTTCTGGAATGTCCATGACGAAAACGTGACTGAAACCTATGGTCTGCTATGGAGGTACCATCAGTACTTTAACCAAATTGTACTTGCATATTTCTAATATCTCATGACACCAATACCACACAGTAGCCTCACCAGCTGATACTACAGACTAGAGTGGTTTCTGCCTGAAGTACAGCACACAGGCAGTCACCCACAATGAAACTCAAGACACTTACGTTGCCTGTTCGGAGAAGTCTAATTCCGACCTCCTCCAAAAGATCCCCTCTTCTTCTTCTAAGAAAATTCAGGTTTATGAAACATCTGTATTCATACTCTACCCCTTCAGTGCTTCCTAAATCTTTGCACCCCACGGAGCCTCTCATTACTGTTCTGCAGAAAAATTATTAGCCAGCTGCGGTGCAAATCAGAGGCAGAAACAAAGCATCTAGCAAGAAGTGTAACACAGCTAAGGAGGAAGAGAAGCTGCACCAACAAGAAATTGTGCTTCCTAATTCTCTGAAAGTGGATGTCATATCACCATGGCTTTTCTAATCTTTTCTAATTAAGCAGAAATCCTGCAGCCACTTTGGATCAGCAAAAGAAGTCTAGATGGGATAGCATGTCTCAGTTGGGTTTGTTCTCATTTTCTTTGTAAAAGGAGCAAGATTAGCTTTCTTTTGGTTTTGTGGACAACAAGAAGCTTTAATGGCATTTAAATGCAAATGGCATTTATTTAATATAAATATCCCAGGAGCAGATGCATGAGCCATTTACTCCCTCATTTGCATCTTCTCTCTGCCAGTTATCACAACCAGAAACTTTGCAGGAAGATGCAAGAACCAACATGTCAGCCGATTACAGAGTGGCTGGCCTGTGGAGAAACAACTTATCCGTAAGGATCTAGAACAAAAGTTGCAGACCTTTTGCAAAAGGCTACAACACTGCTGAAGCAGTTCTACTTTAGGATCAAACAGCTATAATCAGCTTTTGAACTGTTAAAGATATGAGAGGAGATCGAAGTCACTACCTCAGCCAGCTGATACTTGACCTATACTTAGAATGCCTAAAGATTTAAGATTTACTCTTAAACCTACACTTTTATGTAACTGTGGACATTTTAATTACCCATAGATTTGCCTCTCTTCAAATCCTGTTAATAAACTGTTCTCCGTAATACTGGAGTTACACGGATGACATTGCCTACAAAAAAACCATCCCTTGTCAATTTTAAGTAGACTCTCTTTCAGCATTACTTAATTAATGTCTTTTTGCTTGCCCACTGTGAATAGAGGCATGAGTTTTGACTTACATATTTTGCAGACTTCTTTCCATCCCACCCTCACAGGTGTTTTTTTTTTTTTTTAGAGATATCCCATCTCCCTATAGCACCGAATTCTACAATACAAATAGTGCTGGGACACCAGCATCCAGAGAGAGGAGGATTAGATGGTGAAATGATGAATTTGCTAAAATATTTTCTAAATTAAGAAATACTGCAAATATAGAGTTACTCCCTACAACTTCTGGGGAATATGTTATTAGGACCTATTGCAGCTAGGGCTGGCTACCTGCTAGGGTGTTACCTTCCTTGAACTTTTATAAACTCATCCTGTTTGGACAGCCTTTTCACATTCTGGACCTCTAATGCTCTTATATTACTGAAGTGCCAGAACTAGTCACCAAGAGGGCTACAATCCAAAAGGCAATAACTGCTGGAAACTCTCCTCATTTCCTAGCCCTCTCCCACACCCCTTCAAGACAGAACTGAATGAAGTCTCTCCTGCTCTCCTAACCTTTCTTGGCTGAAACTTGTTCCAATTTCACCCTGTAAACACCTGATACAAACAGATGAACTGGGAGGGGCCAGAAAGCTCTTCATAGCTTCAGGGGGGTGGAGGTAAACAGAAAAATAGTATATAAGATGCTTCGAGACAGACTTCCAAAGTGCATAAACTCCGACAGGAGGGGTCTGAAAATACGGCTACTTCTTCAGGCTCCACCTTCAGAGACTCACTTCATTGGAAGACGGCTAGGTACCAGTCTGCTGTAGCACTTGCAGAAAATTTCATACCTACCCCAGCTGCATTCAGACTACTCGCAGTCAGCTGGAAGTTTTCTGTTGCTGTAAGCAAAAATGCCAGCAAGATCCACTGCTCAGCTGGCATGGCTCTGCATTGTCACTGTGTCTGTGGCAATCTATCCAGCACTGCTGCAGAAGCCTCCTAAAAGGAGAACAATCAATGGGAATGCACAGTCCAAGACGACAGGCTGCTGCGATGAGATTAAGGAGCTCAAGTTGCAAGTAGCCAACCTAAGCAGAATGCTGCAGGAACTGAGCAAGAAGCAAGAAGGTGACTGGGTGAACGTGGTCATGCAGGTGATGGAGCTGGAAGGGAGCACCAAGCAGATGGAGTCCCGCCTCATTGATGCTGAGAGCAAATACTCCGAAATGAACAACCAGATAGATATCATGCAACTCCAGGCAGCTCAGACCGTCACACAAACTTCAGCTGGTAAGGAGGGAGTCGCCAAGCTCCCAGATACACCTCTTCATGTACAAAATGAACTAATGACTAGTTCTTAATGCTAGCATGTCCCACTAATGTGATTAGCAAGTATGCTTACTGGATACTTCTGCTTAAAGTACTTCTGTAGGCAGGTGATCCTGAGAAAACTAGTTTCAATTCATCTGTCAGAAGTTCAAAGGTCCAGCTCTATTTTAATATCTGTATGTCTGTTATCAAGAAGTGGAAAAACTGAACAGGTATTGTATTTGTACAGTGAGGAACTCTGTCTAATATTTCATTTTCTGAGCACTACAGTACCAATCCGAAAAAAGGGAGCTGGCTTTGTCAGGGGATGGCCCTGGCAGTAATATCCCAAGCTCACAGTGCTGACAGGGGACTAGAAGTTGGTAAAACAATTAGAAATGCTCTCCAAGCTTTACTAGAGATTTGCAACTGTATCTTTATGACTATGTCTCAACCAGAGTAAAAGAGTGATTCATTATGCGAATGATAATTCTCGAAAACTCAAGGCTGTAGATGATGCAAGATGCAAACTGTGATATAAGCCTAGCCAGAATACAGTTAAATTGTTCAAAATTCTGTCTTCCCTGAGGGAAAATTCCACTGCACACAGTGATTGCACAGGCCTGTACTAAACATGGAATGCAGGTGCACTTTGTAGGTCAGCTACCTGTAAAGCCACTTCTAGAAGAGAAGGAAGTGTCATTTTTGTCAACTTTTCTCTTAAAACGAAATTCACTACAACAAGCTTATAAATTCCTTAAAGTGCAACTGCTTTTGTCTGGGGTGACGATGTTTCCCAAAAGGTTTTGTTTTTTTTTTTTTTTAAATACGAAGGAAAAACTTCTAAATCTATTTACTAAATTCTTCTCACAAAAAGTTCCATTTGGCTAGTTTTGACAACATCACTGTTTACAGTAGGTCTTAAACAAAAATTATACCATAACAAATCTCTTTGGAGCTGTAGTAAAGGCTTGGAAAAAATACAGTAACAGACAGAATAAACTGTCTCAGAAGGTATTTAAAACAGATGCATCTTTTAAATTTAAAACTTTCAGAATGGATAAAGCCTTGCTTCAGCTATTTTATCTTCCTCAGAAGAATATCTGTGCATTTTACCACCTTCAAGTCAGCTTCTGCACCGTGAGTAAAGGAGGCTTGCAGAGACTGACAGATTGACTGCAGCTAAAAGCCACCATCTCTGTCACAGGCTGTAGTGCAAAAAGTGCTAAGCAAATATGCCTTATCTGCAAACTTGGTTAACCTGTTCAAACACACAACCAAAACAGGCATCTGGCAGCAGGCCTAGCCATTCTATTAGATAAGCCTTTATTACTGGGAGCGCGGGACAGCAAATATATACCTTTTTACCTTCCATCAGAGACACACAGAGTAGCAATGTGAAGGAAAAGCAGACATGTCTCTTTGGATAGAAGAAGTAAAAAAAAAAAAAACAAAACACACACATAACAGTCTCAGTACTACAATGTCTTTTTCTAATGCATGCATTGATCAGAATTAAACCGCTTCAGGAAAACATTAGACTTGTGGGAAGTAGTCTTCACTTAATTACTCCCTATACTACAAACTAAGCCTTACAGAAACCACAGGTATAAGGGGGTCGTTCTTGCTGTTCAGATTCTTACTTTCTGGTTTTGATTCAAGTAGATGCTGTCTATGACTGCTCATCACTTTACCAGAGGAACTACCGAATCTCTGGTGTTTACAAACTACCTCCTGATGAATTTTTGGGGAGTCCAGATCTGGAGGTAAGGATGTCAAGTACGAAATGTATATTACATGTCTTTTCAAATCAAGAAATACTTATCTACCTAGAGATTAAAAGAGCACATACTGAGTTATGCACTTTGAATCAGCATCTTTATGTAGGCAAACTTCAAGGAAGGAAAGAGTGTACATTTAAGAGGGAAAACAGAAAAAGGGTTTGTTTAGGAAATTTTTTACATGGCTTAAACTAAACAGGAATTTCTTCAAGTTGTGAAATCTGGAAATGATGTCAGGTCTTGTGTTAAGAGAACTGAACCTTCCTAAGGTTACTGACAAGTAAACACTGCCTTTTTTCTTGTTCTAGGTGTTCTGTGACATGGAGACAGATGGAGGTGGCTGGACTATCATCCAAAGACGTAAAGTTGGTTTGACATCTTTCAACAGGGACTGGAAACAATACAGGGAAGGATTTGGCAATATTCGGGGAGATTTTTGGCTGGGAAATGAAAATATCTACCGCCTTTCAAGACGCCCCACTGTTCTGCGAGTGGAGTTGGAGGTAATTAATTAAATTAATTATATTAATATAAGTTCTTAATTTCAGCAGCAGAAGGCTTTTTGTACGAAGTGACTCTAGAAGCAGATAGAGTCTCCTATCTCTATAAAAGGCCCAAAGAATTTGCATGCTTTAATTACAGGAGAAGGAGGTAGGCTAGACCTAGCGATACATTCAAGGACAAGACCGAATTATGCTCACCATGCAAAGTCAGTAGGACAGCCTTCTGTCTGCATACACATTGTGTCTTAGGGAACATGCGGGATTCTAGAGAATCCTGCAGAACCTGCTGCAGACAAAGATCAAACTTCTGACCACCTCAGACTTAAAGATTCACAGAGATGCCCTGTGAAGTTTCAAAGACTCTTCTCCTTTTGCAACACTTCCTTCCAGCCCGTGTACAAGAGTTCTCATTGTATTACCACAAAACAATTTCCACAGTCTACTAAAGGCTTGGGTTTGACTTACACTAGTTTATAGCTGGTACAATAGCTTTGAGGGATGGGATATGTATTAACAAAAAGTAAGCTGAAAGGCTTTATATTTAAAAGTCACTGTTTCAGAGAGGGAGAAAAAAAAAATTACTTGAGGTAGCACACTAGGAGACAAGAATGTTGAATGCATGACCGGCGCACCAGGTTTCCATACATATTGTTTAATACCAGTGCAAATAAGACTTGGAAATATGACGCTTTTCTTTCGAAAGTTTCTTTGCCTTAACAGGTATGTTTCTGCAGCCCGAGACAAAAAAAAAACTCATGAAAAAAATCTAGCACTGAGAAAACATACACAACATGCACTGTATATAGCCATAGATGGTTGAGTCTTTTCATAACTATTCTAATGTGACCTATTTCTTCATTGTTCTGTGGCAGGATTGGGAAGGTAACATACGCTATGCGCAATATAAGCAATTCACCCTAAGCAATGAAGTCAATAGCTATCGTCTTTTTGTGGGGAACTACACTGGCAACACAGGGCGTGATTCCCTAAGGTATCACAACAACACAGCCTTCAGCACGAAGGACAAGGACAACGACAAGTGTGTGGATGACTGCGCCCAGTTCCGTAAAGGTAAAACATGCATAAACAACTGCGTGAGTAATTTGTAGAGAACCCAAGGCTCCCTCTTTCCAAGTAACTAGTAACTAGTATCTGGATGGCAAATCAAGGGAGAGGTAACGAATTCTGGAATACACGCTCATCAGTTATATGGGAAATCTGGCAGTTGAAGCTGATTTGCAAAGAGCCAGACTGTATGTTATAGACATCAATAATCTTCAAATGATTTAGTATATGCTCTCACTTACATATACTGTTATCCGGCCCGTTATGCATATCTGCCCGGCTACCTCAGATGTTGATGCAATTCAGTGATGCAGGAAGTTATTCCTGTATATCTATAAGGTTTTTATTTTTTCTTATATTTTTATGAGGTTTCAAGTTCTAGTATTAGGGACTTGTAATTATTCTAATTCTAATATCCTACATGCACCTCAAGGTTCAACCTAAATTCTAATCTTTATTCCTACTCTATTAACAGCCTCTAATGAGGTTACTCTTTTCATTCAAGTTATTATCTTTATATGAGGTATGTCACAAAGATAATTGTCTTCCCTGCGACTTGCCCTTCATTTTTAATTTCCCCATTGTGCCCCCAAGCGACATGCAAATAAAATTGTTGATATTAAAGAGTGCAGCTTACTTGCAGAGTCCAGAAACCTTTTAAACACCTTAAGATGCCTAAGCTAAGAACCCAAATTCACTTCCTATGCTAACTCTCAGAGTCAGAAACATGTCAAGGAAATATTCTAAGAGGAATGAGCAACTAAATGAAAAGCTACTGGACTAATTTGACTATGGAACTGTAAAGCCTTTATGTATTTAGTATCTATGTTAAGTTTTGAATTTACCTGCAATCCTAGCTATTAAGGCCATAGGCTCCAGGGATTAAATGCTGCATTCTGGTCCCTCTCCTTCAGAAAGAGCAATAATTGTTAATACAAAAACATACCTGTTTTAAGTAAATGGCTCACCAGGAATCTATTAATTTGTTTTCTAAAAAGGTGGATATTGGTACAACTGCTGCACAGATTCCAATCTGAATGGGGTTTACTACCGCAAAGGAGAACACACCAAGAACATGGATGGCATCACCTGGTATGGATGGCATGGATCAACCTATTCATTGAAGAGAGTTGAGATGAAGATCCGGCCAGAGGATTTCAAACCATAGAGGAAACCAATATTTGAGTACAGCTACATTATGCCACTGCACAGAAGGTGGGCAACAGCCACCTTAAAATCAGCCAAATAATTGTTTATTTCATCTAATACATGCAACAGTTACATGCTGGCTACGTACACACACAAACACTAAGACACACTAAGCACCCGCCACAGCCACTAGTGTTATCAGGGCTCAGACTTATTTCTTCCTCTTAAGGCTCTTTCCAAAGGGAAAAATACTGTATTAGCATAGGTTAGAACAGAATGCACTTACAGCACCTTCAGAAAACTTAGCGGTGTGTTTTCACTAGCATTGTGACTAGTGGGTTGCCATAGTATTAACCAGCGAGGCAGGAACCGAAAAAGAGAGCGCCTTCTTGTCGCCTTTCCTTCAGTGTCTAGAGTAAGCATTGCTGAATAACTCCTTCCAAGGGGGACTCAAATCACAACAATGACATACTCATTTCAAATCAGAGGAATGAGTCAGAAGTGTCCTTGATACACCTTTCTTTAGTGTATAGTAAGTGGCTTACATTCCTACAGAGTTAAAAATGAAGCTCAAAGATTTTGGATTAAAAAGTATTGGCCAGGTCCTCTCTTGAAGTTTCTCTGCCATCTCCTGCTGCTGCCTCAAATAAGTCCCCATAGAGGGCTGCACACAGCAGATAGTAACCCTGGCAGAAGGGTTTGTCCCATATGCTCTGTGATGCTTATTCCTACCCACAGATCACCTAAAGGTTGATGAACTAGAAAGCAACTTTCTGGGCTGCCATCAAATTATGTTCAGATTAGAACATACGTGTGCTATATGTCAGTAAGAGTAGAAGAGAACAGCATCCAACCCAACTCCAACACTTAAAACCACTACATCCACGAGCAAAACACCAGTACGCACCAGAGAATCTCTAAGCGCCAAAAATTATTCAAACGTAAGGGAATGTTTGCTAGCATACTGCATTGAGGAATATTAAAATCTCTTCTGAAGACTACCCCAGTTACAAGTTACCTAGAGATGTTATGTCAAAAGTCAGTATATTTCTTCCTCACATAACATAGCGTTAAAAGTAGCAGTTAAAAAAAGAAAGAAACGACTCCTGTAGCTATACCATTGTTTGAATATGTTGGAAAAGATAGTTATAGTTAATATAATCTATTTTTATTCACCTTAAAAAGAGTATGAATCTAATTTAAATTGTTCAGTCTTGTATGAAATGGGAGATAAAGGTGTCTTGGGAATTGCCTTACATATGTTTGACTATTCATGCTGTAAAGTTCAACTGTGTGGAACTATAGTTGGAACTATTTTAACTGTGGTCTATAAAATGGATTTTCAAACGTTTCTAAACTTTTCCACTGCTAATAAATTGTCTTTCATTTTTAATCCTGCTTTACTTCAAGTCTTTGCTCCTTAACTTGCTTTTTGATACACAAAGAAACAGCTGCACAGGTGGCCAAGGCCAGGAAAGGGATACACTGAATTCTATATTTTCCTCAGAAAAACACGAGAGGACAAAGGATGAAAGAATAAAAGAAGGGAAAAAACAGGAAAGCACAACTCCAAGGAATTGGGAGGGATGAAAAATTCACTGCATACAAAGCTAAGTTTTTGCTCAACCAAGATCAATTTGTCCATCTCAAATGGTAGAGTTAACATTTCTGTGATATGAAACTGAGATTCATGTTTTAAAACATGTAGTTTAGTACCAAATCCTGTGCAAGTACTTCAGGCTAATATCTTTCTTGCTGACAAAGCTCAGAAAACAATATACTCTTGTTAGAATATATTCTACCTAAGCTACATGAGCAGAATTTGATGAGAAATTTTAGTTAAGAACTTCAGCTTTTCTGGCTTATTTATATGTAGGTGTAGAAACCTCTCTCATCTAACTTACAGCCACTCCACAACATCCCATATTGAATTTGAAAGGCGAGAGGTGGAAATCAGAAGACTCCACTTTTTCCTGCACAACTTCCCATGGCTTCTATCATAACTTTAACAACATAATAGAAGGGCAGAACTCAGCAGCTAGGAGTGTACATCTGCGTAAGCCCACAACAAAGTCTTGTGACAGAGACTGAAATCCTAAGAATCGTCTACCTTCACCCTAATGGTATCCTAAATTGGGTACTGATGCAAGAGCAGAAATCTCATCAGTTGTTGTCCTACCTGATGAGAGACTCTAGAATGGCCGGGGTGGGACCCTTCTGAAATTCCAGTTCCTTGTAGTGAAGGGCCTTGGCATATGCTCGACATTTTGCAGCTCTTTCCCCCAGGAGGACAATGCCATTATCATCTCTCAAAGGCAGTGGACCCTGGATAGAAGCACATACATCAAAAGCAGAATGAGTATAAAAAAAGAAGAAAGTATGCATGAATTCTTCACACCCTCTCCATAGACATTAGCCAGCCAACATTAGAAAAGAGTTGCCTAACAGCATCTCTACCTTGTCACTGTGTTCCATGAATTCTGCCAAGTTCAGCAGTGTCTGAGTGACTTCCGCAATGTCCTGAGATGTCAGGGCCAATTCAATGCTTCGGATCAGCTCATCCTGCTGGTCTTCATTCAATTCAGACCAGCATGAAACAAAAGCAGCATTGAAGAGATCTCTGAGGAGGCAAGCGAGAGGTTGGGATTCATTACTCATGAGAAAAAGTCTATTTGACAATGGACTTGCCTTCTTATTCAGCAAGAGAGATACACAAAATGCATTTATATGTCTGCCTGCAACAAATAGTGATTAGTTTTTATAAAGCTAACTTCTGTACCAAATACTTAGTGAAACGTGCATTTTAAAAATATAATAGGATGATATACTACCATAGTAGAAATATTGTACTATCATATGCTGGTGAGTATTTTAGGCTAGAATAAACTCTTCATAGCAGCAAGGATGCTCTTCTCTTCTGCTATGAAGAACCAGGTCTAGTCTGTCTTAGATCACAAGGGAATGTAGTGAAAAAGATGATTGTACATTTCTCTGGGCACAGATGCCACAACACTTTTGTTTTCTGTGCTCACTAGAGGACTGCAATAGTTGGAGTTTGCATTAGTGGTAAAGCTTGAGAAGGAGGAAAGGTGAAAAACAGATACAGTGACAGCCCTTGTCACTGCTAGCACTGTAGAGAAATACTGTGGGATGGGTTTGAGATGCATGAAGTATACATGGGGGATGCTAGCTTAGCCTCTGCCTACCTAGGAATTGCTGGCTTTTCATCACGCTGTTTACCCTTCTATTTCAAAAATGATAAAACTCTCATTAAGACAAAATTAAACCAGGAATGAACACTTTTCTAACAGCAGCAGTAGTCAGACTGATAGCCACTGAGATGGCAAGTGTATATCATCAAGAAGAGATAAACAGGCAACTGCTTACAGAGACTGAAAGTTTCTCCAGACATACTGTTTGCAAAAGAGAGCACTGTGGCTTATTCAACTCAGAGGCATTTTTATTCACCCACAGTAGATCCTCAAAACTCTTTTATACTCTGCTGTTTTTCCAGCTCCACTTTTATGTACCTTATGTTATTTCTAGACTAGACTGCAGAATTCCACTGAAAGATTTTGTGCACATCATGAAGTAGCCAAGTGGGAAGGGTGGAAATTAAATCAAGTTGCCAGCTATTTGATTTGTCCCAAAGCAGGAACTATCTCTATTTATGGAACCTAAGAGCTTTTAAGAAGCTTTTTTTCCCCTTATAATATCTGGCTTGCATACGCAATTTCAAGCGATCCAAAAAAAAACCCAGAATTACTCTACCGAGCCATGGGATTATATGCCTGAGCTAGGGCCCAGCATGAGCGCAAGGATGGTGAGGAGGAATCTTTCAGCAGCTCCAAACTCAGTCGTCTTAACCATTCCAACCAGTCATCTTTGGAAACTCTTCTTGCTGCTCCCCAGGCCTGCAGTACAAAGCAAGACAATTCAACTACCAAATGAAGCACTATCCAAAAGCAGAAGAAATCCATCAGCATGCAGCATTACTTCTTTACAGCTCCAAATCACATTGCTGAGACTCCCTTTTCGACTCCCTGAAATCCGTTATCCTTACCAGATAATTTGCAGTACTTCAGTCTCATTTCTAAGAATGAGTCTTCCCTAAATGTATTCCTGTCATGATATGCCAAGTATTTAACATGAGTAATTCTTTCCCTACAAAAACACATCAAGCCACTGTTGAAACATCAGCTTAAAAATAAAAATGTAATTCTAAATGCATTAACTAAGTTTAGCACTTTCAAACCAATCCATCCCACTACTGAACTGAGTGCTATATGCATTTACTGTTCAAATTAGCCAGTGCTTGGCTATTAAGTTCTATACTGGCTTCAAGAGAATATAGCACTAAGATAAGAGAAGCAGCTGACAAAAAAAGGCAGAGGCTCTGAAACATATGTCTCTAGAAGCTACAGATGATTCCTTGTGATCTAGGAAGTCTTGTTCATACTTCACATAACAAGACAGTGTCAAGATTACTTCATGGCCATTAATAGTCTGACAATTCAGCTGCTCTTATCTTTAAAGTTCTAATTTTAAACAGAGTCTTAGACGCTGCTTTGACCTCAGTTTTGTACAGAGCTGGCAACATAAAAGAGGTGTAAATAAACGTGGTTTAGATGCACTGGACAAACTCCTTAGGTGTGACACAACAGCTCCTCTCTTCAGTACCAAACTCACGCTGTGCAGCGCTCCAGTCTTACCTTCTGCAGGTTGATGGTGCTAACATGTAATTTCTTCATGGGACCTGTTTCCACAGGACCACTGGCCAAAGTTTCTCCCTGGTTGCTTCTCAACATTCGGTGCTGATAAATCAGGGGATCCTCCTCTTCATCAGCAAGAGTATAGCCCTACAATAAATGACTTGCAATGAAGACTGCAACCCATGCATACAAAAGCAATTTTCTACAAGCCAGATGGATGATGAAGTCAGAGCACTATCCAATCTCACAGCAAAATTTGTGAAGCAAACAGCCATGTTTCATTATAATGATTACACCTTATAAACCAGAGAACTCGAATGATACCCATTTTCTATTCAAGGTAACTGGTAAGAAATCTTAGCTCCTAGTATTAAAAGCCAAAATAATACACCTTAAAACAAGCACTCTTTCTTGTTTGACTCACTAATAACCTTAGAACAGCATTGTGCAACTTGTTTCACACTAATCACATTGCAAAGCAGTTACTGAGTTTTTGAAGCATGGGACATAGTATGGAAAATACCGAGATAACAAGGTCTCCTTAAGTCCTGACACTGTGGAAAAAATAGGGTGAATCCATATTTAAGAACTACTGAGAAAAAAAAGTAACGACACCGGCTACAAGTCTAAAATCCTACCTAGAACTTGCAGTGATTTTCCTTTAGGAAATAATTAATACCAGTTGACAATAATTTTCCCAATGCAATCTCAAAGTCTCCTTAAAAAGCTGTACTTAACACACAAATACAGCAACAACCATTCCTCGTTTTATGAGTAACTCAAAGCGAAGTTTCCAGCTACATCTGTTTCAACAACAAAAAAAAAAATTCCCAAAGTGCCCTTATGCAAACAGCTATGTACTTGTCAACTCACCTTTACGATTCTGCAGATAAGAACATCATAGCGTTGATGGTTAATTCTGTGTCGCACCAGAACTTTGTTCACCATTGGGATAAAAATCTGGTACTGTACAGGGGAATGCATCAAAAGCTAGTTACTCGGTGTCACCAAAAGCAATAAAATTCCACCTTTGTTTCATTTATCTTATAAGAAACCAATTCTGAAAGTTTGATTTCAGCAAATCCCAATTCCAGAGGCAACTAAGAGAAAAGTCTGTTTTCTTTAAAATCCAGAATGAGTACATTACAAATATTCAACTTTAAGGCCTTGATCTTTGGGACAGTCCCTCCTTCTATGCTTTCAATCTTAAGAAGATTACCTTCTTTCCCAGCTGGAACACCAGAGAGGAGAGGGTGTCCATTGCAGTTGTTCGTAGCTCAGGGCTCTGATCTAGTGTTCGCACAATGGGATGAATAATCCGTGAAGCATAATCAGTGAAATCCAGGGACTCCGTCAAGCGGTCCACTGTTTCTAGAGCAGCTCTAAAGTCAGAGCAGAAAGAAGGAAGGACTTACCTCTCATGGTATAAGACAGGAGAAACGAGATGTAAAAATACATAAGTGATTCAGTCCTCCTAGGCATCAATAGTAATAGGAAGAACAGGTCACCAGAACTCTGTTAATACAGCTAGTACTTGCAGGACAGCTTGCAAGTTGCAGTGACTAAAATACTGGCAGGCGAGAACCAGAAAGTCGTAGTCTATACCCAAGAAAAGCTAGTAATAGTGCTGTGATGTCCAATCAGAAATGACCTTCCATAATGATTTAACTCAGAGAAAACCCATGGAAGGAACTAAGTGGTATTTCATTCTACACATGGATGGCTAGGGCAGCCATTGCAGAACTTGGATACCACGGGGGGGGGGGGGGCGGGGAAGAGACTGCAAAGCCACCAGCACTTACTTGCGAGCCACCACTGGGACATCTGGGGCATCAAATAGCTTTACAATGGGAGGTAGTAACAAATGAAGGTAGTCATCCAGGTTAGCTCCAAAGAGCTGGATCGCATTCAATAGCTGGAGAGAAAAAATGACCCAATGTGACTCAAAGTCATGAGAGATGCATTTTAAATGTCCGTACCCAGTGAAAAGTTGGTTCAACCCTGCACTTTAAACAAAGTACTCTCTGCCTCATTTCGTACCAAGCCACTGCTAAGCTGTGCCTATCCCGCTTGCTTGCGACACACAAGCAAGAAGCCCAGCTGGAGCATGGTACATTGGGCCCACACCTGCCTCGGCAACATCCAGATCAACCCAGCTGCTGCAGCTTCCCACTCACCTTGACAGAGACAATGCGACTCTGACTATTGTCATGCATGAAGACCCGTAACATGTGAGGAATGAGCTGAGGCAGATAAAGTTTGAATTCGCCTCCTAGAGCTACCACAATTTGCTCGATAAGTAAGATAATTGTGCTCTGTATGGAGTTGTTCATGACCCAGAAGTCCTACAGAAGGAAAAAAAAAAAAAGGAAAAAATTAAACAGTTCTTTAACTGAGCTGTGCCTATTACAAGAAAAGCAAACTGTAGGAGACCGTCACTAGATAAATTCAAGATTGCAGGGAGGGACTATCCTTTCCTTATAAACCAATATAAACTGGCAATTTTGGTCTGTTTTTAAAATACTCTATGCCTTCAGTATATTTATAGTTGTTAAAAAAAACCCCTCTAGACAATTGATTTTTCCTAATCCTTCTAAATGTTTGCAAAAACAGTAAGTGAAAATGAAGTGAAATGCCACATATTTATAAGTGCCAAACACCTCTTGCTAAAACTATGTTTATGAAAGTAGTAAGTGTACAAAATCCAAGCATTCAAAACAACGAAGGCACTAGCAGAATCTAAGAGCTGCTCTTATTGCAGTTACTAGTAATAACATATATTATCGTTTCAAACACATGTTATTTCAAAATACAAGTATTATTTCAAATACACGGAATTCTGCACTTCATATGAATTTATGAAGTAGTTGATACATTTGATAATGACAGAAACACTATCCACCTTTTCTGACAGTAAAATGCTGGCTTAAAAATTGTACTCACCCTCATCAGGGTGACAATTTCATCCATATAGGGCCGAATATGACTTCTCACAAAGGACACCAACATTCCTAGCTGCTGGAATAGGAACTGAAAGGAAGAAATGTGTAGCGATCAGTGTAGCTTAGTCAAACATCAAAGCAATGCTGGGTAAATGGCATTTCACAGGCCAAATGCAAGCTCATTTACCAAACAAATAGCATGCATAGCTCCTATACGCTCAAAATTTGGGGCTAAATTCTTGGCAGCTTCGGCTCACTGGTTTAGGTTTTTGGGTGTGGGGGGTGGTTTTGGGTTTTTTAGTTGAGTTTTCTTCCCTCCTTCCCCAACTTGCATCAAAAATTTTGATCTCAAAGCCTTAGACAGTCAAGCATACAAACAGGCATTTATAATGTGTCAGCAAATTTATGAAGCATCAGAACAGACTTGCAAGCACAAATGCCTCAACTACATAGCTTTGTAATTTAGGTTTGAAGGATGCTTCCAAAAATTTAGCCCCTAATCTTTTCCCCCTGCCTGTAAGCCAAACTGGCACACATTTTAAGATATTCTTTCTGCACTCTTTCCCATCCCCACCAAGATACATTGGTGAAAACTTACTGGGGAATAGAGTTTGGTCCTGGCTGGAAATATCACATTTTTTTTTGAAAGATGGTTGATTGTACCATAGAAGAATTTTGACTGAGAAAATTTTATTCTGATATGCTATGACAGTTTTGCAATTCCTTTTGCCCCAATGCTATCTCATGCACTCACTCATGACAATAAATTTACTTTTGAGATTCGTATGAAATAATGTGGGTTAAATCACTTTGTCCACAAAATAAATGTACATAGTCTTTTTTCTTCTAGGAAAATGTAAGTTATCATATATTAAATTTCATTTCTTCACACAGTATTTGAAGACTATAGTGACAAAATACAAAGTGGAGCTCAGAAAATGAAACAACAGTTTTCTGGGAAAACTAAGCAAGAAATAACATCAGCTTCTTTAGGGAGAGCAGTACACCTACATTTACCAAAAATGAACCCTGAGCTCCTGCACTGTGCCTTTTTTTGATGTTGTGAGAGGATGCTTGTATAGGACAAGGACCTGCCTCCTTTAGGCTTTAGGTGTCACGCGTACCCACCTCAGCTCTTCTCCCCAGTACACTTTCACCATCTTCTTTTACCTGAAAATTTTTAAACAGAGTGTGCACAACTGCATAGCTTTCAAGCAAGTTAGATCAGTCAGGTCTAGGAGTTCGGCCAACCCAGGCGTGTGAGATGTTTTCCTTCCAATCTGAGTAGTAGTTCAGTCTGGGAGAAAACAGTGGTTCTATAGCAGGGTTGGGATTCTGCTAAGGGAACACCCATCCCACCTATAAAACACAGTACCAATAACTAGTACAAACTGCCCTTCCCATCCCAGAGATTATTTTCAGCTGCCCGAGGAAAAAGCTTGGCAAACAGCAGCCATCTCTGGTTAGGTGAACCTTAATCCCATTATTACCTTCACACAATTCTCATTTCCTTCTAAAACTGTAACTTAAGTAGGAAGGAAGAGAAAGCACTGCTATGGAATCACCACCCACACTGTTCTGAATGTTAGCAGACTGTAGCAAATTGAATTTTCCTTCTCACAGATGAGCCAAAGTACATGATTGCATCAGAAATTTAAAGAATCCACCTCTATTTAATGACACTGTTTGCAACAGTACATTAATGCAGAGATCACTGAAAGCTCTGGAAGCTGCACAGGCTGTTTTGCTGAACAAGACCAGCTTGATAAAAACATAGAATCAAATATTGGCCTTCTAAGGATTATGCTCAGAAGCAGCTGTTTCAATGAGAAGCAAAAAATTGTTTCCACTGGATATTCTACCAAATGCTCACAGGAGAGAAAAAGCAGAGCTGAACCTTGCTTCTGCAGCATGCTTGGCAGCAACACATAGCACAGCAATGCCCAAAGCCAGTCGCATTCTCCTTTAAAAAAATTGATTCTTATTTTAGGGCAGTGGAACAGGAAGGAAGAAGGAGTGGTCCCTAGTACACTCACCTCTCGGATGGCACCATCACAAACCCGTATTACATTAAGGAATGTTGGCATGACCTGGGGCAGGAACTGCACACACTTCAGCCCAAGAGATTTGAAAATAAAGGTGATGGCCTGAACTACCATAGTGTGGTGTTGGGACAAGGATTGGTCTCGGAAAATTCTCATCAGTGCCACCATAGAGACAGCTGGATAGAACTCATCCAGAGGGAGGTTTCCCATGTTCACCAACATCTCACTGGTACTGTAGTCCGCTAGGAGAAAAAAAAAAAAAAGAGACTAGTGTCACAAGCTACATGTTAAATGGTCTTGAATACCAGTTCAGGAGCACCTGAGTATTAGGTGAAAACATGTACACTAACAATATGAAAAAGAGGAGACAAACTGGTAACAACAAAATGAAACAACAAAAAACGAGCAAACAACAACAACAAGAAAAATCAAGACCTGTTTGTAGATCATAAAGCTATTCACTTCAAATAAATTCAGATGCTTACAAGAATCCTGGCTGGATTTGGACTCTGAGAGGCTGACGGCTGAAGCATCTCGTGACTGATCAATCATGCCAATGTTCACTTTGTGTTTGTAAGGGTCCAAAGCACCCAGCAACCCTAGCACACGAATAGCCTGATAAGACAGAAACAAAAAGAAGATTCACCATAATTTCATCACCAAGGCAAAAGCCAACACGTGAACCCACATGTTTGGAAAGGTCCTGGTTAAAAAGAGAACCCCGAATCTATGCAGACACATTTATTTGACAGCTGTCTCTCCTCCAAAAATTTTTAGAAATCATTCTGTGATAGCTTCATGTTGATACCTCTCTACGGGTGCCCTGGTTCTGCTCAGTCTTCAGGAAGTTCAGAAGCACCTCCAGCAAAGTTGGGTACTTCCTGTATGGTTCCACCACATAACCAGTGCTGGCCACAAGCTGTCCCAGTGTCCAAAGAGCCACCTGGAAAGATCAATCCCAGAGAAGATTAGTTTTGACTGGGGAATTTATTATGTCTCCTGATCCATCAGTCATTCAACTTCTGTAAAGTTCCTTTGAGCATTTTAGCACCACACTGCAAATGACAGTCCACGATTTGAAAGCCTCTATAAAAAGCATTTTTAAAAAAGCAATAGTATAGAAAGTGATAATCAACAATTTGTTAGACTCAGAGATACAATTCAAACAGGCATTCAATTTGGTGAGTCCAAGCCTTCCAATAAAAATGGTTTCCTTTTTAATTCTTCTTCTTCCTTTTTTCCTTTAAGAACTCTGTACTACGTCACAACAGACAGGCACCACAATCCCTGACCTATGTGCCACGAGTGTGACCATACACTCCACAAGACAGAGTGATTTAAAGGTTCATTTTAGCAGCTACGATGCAACACGTGGATATTTCGTTACAGCAGATGGCAAGCTTAGTGCAGATGTTAAACACTTACTTGTCTTTTAGCCAGCAGGGAGGAGTCCTGTAGCATGTCCATAATTATAATGAAGAGCTCATCCACCCACTTCCTCATTTCAAGCCCACTGACCTATTGAAAGACAAAAATCAAAGTTCTTCATCTAACATTGCCAAAAGCTTAACAACTGACAAGCATGGCAAAGAGGTACCTGCAGTATCCCTACCTGTGCAAGCTCCCCTATGGTAGCTAGGACGTTGTTAATCACCCCTGGATTTGGATCTGGATCAGGATCTTTCAGTTTCACAATCAGTGCCTGGTAGGTGACAGAGGACCAAACTAGAATATGTTTAGAAGACTCCTTGCTGTACATACAATACTCAAAACGATCTTTCCTTTTGTTTGCGCCTGAAATAGACTCCATAGGGACCAACTTACATCATGGTGAGCATTTCATGATGTAAATAGTAAGAGTATATGAAACTTTCGTTTCACAAACTTTGTGCAAATCTAGAATCAAGTTAGGCTATGCTGCCGCATACATGCATTATTGTGGGTAACGTCCACAATAGTCTGATTTTTTCCTGGTATGATGAAGCAGAACTGCAGCTCCTGATGGTCATATATCCACTTGCTATATCATCTCACTCCAAAGTCACCAGGAAATGTACAGAGACCCTACCTTAAGAATAGGCTCCATATATGGACGAATGAGGCGTGGAGCATTAGAAACCAGGTGACCCAACATCCTGGCACTTTGCTCTTTAATTCTGCCAACACCACTGTGTTCCAGCTCTGTTAGAATCTGCAGAAAAGACAACGGAAGCATGAGAACAGGGTAGGTAAAAATTCTTTGCATTTTCTCCTCTCCTGTCCAACGACAACAGAAATAAAAGGCAATCTCAGCACTTGTAAAGGGTCTTCTACATTTACTCCATCCAGTCATTTACGTCTAAATGAAGCTAAAAGTTAATTAGCATCAAGCTGAATAGACGGCTCCAAAACCATACACATTTACAAAGTGGCGCCATCCATTCACCTAAAAGCAGCACAGAACATTCTTCCTCAATACAGATGGAAAGCACTCCAGCATGATGAATGCGGGGTGAAATCATGACTGCTATCCTTTGCTTTCTAGTATATCCTTAGAGCTTCAGTCCAAATATCTACCACTAAAAAGACTTCCTGAAACCTGCTAAGCTGGGTGATAAATATTTTCCAAAAGGGAGATATTCCCCCATTGTCCCACACATTCACTACAGCTAGATAGTCTAATTTTTTAACACCATCTTAGTCTCAATACTAAGTGCTCTATTTTCACTGCAGGCATCACTCTTCATTACCTGGATTAACATCTTGCGCAGGAAAGGCATGACAAAAGCAGGGTTCATGCTGCTCAGGCGACCCACAGTACAGATGGCCAGCTCTCGGATTTCAAATACTTGATCATTCAGGGCCACAAAAAGAGCTTGCAAATTTTCCGCCTGGGCAAGGTGAGCATCAAATCGCTCATCCAGAGAGGCCAACACACAGAAACGTATATCAGGGTCTGCAAGAACACATTTGTTTCTCTTTAAATGCAGTAAACTCCTGTTCTTATTATTGCCCTTATTCACAAACTGGCCTCAAAAATTCTTCACAACCTCAGGGAAATGCTGAGAGCTTCCCCAGCATGAGACGCTACATCAGTGTTTTACACGTGAGAAACAGGGTAGGCCAGCTCAAGAGATTCAGTGCTGCTCAGTACTGCCCCAATACCCAGATCAGTACAATGCCAACCTCTTCCACTAACAAGTGGCACATTTGGAGGCAGTGTGCAGAAAATGAACTCATCTCAGGTTACCATACTGCAACTGAAAGGATAAAAAAAAAAAAAAATCAAGTAGGAAGATTCAACAGAAGGGACCGATCCCTTCCCAAATTACAAAGTTGAAGGCCACGACACAGCAAAACAAGTCTCAGGGCTAGTTCAAAGGATTACCAAGGGCACAGTTTGAGCATTTTGCACTACTGTTCTATTAATACCTCAAAAATCAGGATCTGGAAAGAGAAATTGGGAGACCTTTTTAATTTATGAAGACAGACACCTTATAACTTAAGGTGTCTGTCTTTATAAATACTGGCAAGTATGTTCAAATTCTACCACAACCTTAATATCGTCACCTGCTCATGTGCTAAAATTAACATGTGGCAGGACAACCCTTTTCTCTGAACCCCACACTAACCTGGGTCAGTTATTCCAACCACAAGCAGTTTGCTGAGAACATCAGCCACAACCTGCACTGCTGTCTGACTGACCACATGGGCATGACCACTGATCAAGTGGATGGAAGGTGTGAGCAAGCGAGAGCAAGTGCGGGCTGCTTCCATCCGGATCTCCTTGTGTTCGCTGTTCAGAAAGTGGTCTGCACAGTGACGAACAAACTGAGTCAGAGAGTGGCCTAGAAAGAAGAGATGGAGAGCTTACCACAGGTTTACACCCTAATTACTGGTCTTACAAAGGAATAGCAATTTAAACAAAGTGCTCTCAGAAGCTTCCTGCCACTTGTAGTCTACTCCAATGCACTAGCGTTTATAACCCATACCCTTTGGCCCCCTGCTTCCTTATTTCATCTTACCTTCAAACTCAAAGCTACCAAGTGTACGAAGGGCAAGGGTGATGCTACCCACATCACTGGCCTCTGGGATGTTCGTGAGGCTAGGGGAGGCAAGCTGGTGGGCAAGGCCTTTTGGCATGCCTGGATGTCGCAGAGGCTTGTGCATTAGAACAAGGGAAAGCATTTTCAGCAGCCCGTCCTGGATATCCTTCTTTAGCTGGGGGATCTGACGACTCAAGTCGTACAGCACAGCTGTTAGAGCAGGGCTGAGGGCAAGAAGCAGGCAGATAGTCATTAGAACAAAAACAATATGGTGTACATAATTCAGCTTTTTGTTTGTGCCTTTGCCCATCAGAAGATAATTACGGGCATTCACACATCCGAGCAACGCCTGCCGCAGAGCACAGGGGTCCTTGTATGAACTCTGGCACATGAGATGACTTTGTATGAACTTGGTGAGCAAAGTGCCCACTGCAGCACACATTGCTACATTAGGCAATATTGCTAGAACACCGTTACGAGCCTAAGAGATTCCTTATACTTGTGGTTTTTAGACACAAAGGCAACTAAATTCACTTGCAGATGGCAACATTAATCTAATCAAAACAACTCTGTGCTACCTGGATACTTTTTCCGTACCCTCCCAAGTAACAGCTTCATGAGCTAGGAAATTTCTTATTGGAACTGTCAGCTCCAAAAAGTGAAAGAAGCTAGGAGCAAATATTCAGCACATCAATTCTCCTTGCCTGCCAATTTGATATGGCAGACATCTGCTGGCCTTCAGAGGCTTTCTAAATTTTTGCAGGCTGTTGCCAAATGTGTTTGAATAGTGGAAAGTAAAGGAGATTGCTTTTGAATTCACTAATTGTTCTACAAAAAGATTTCTTTACATAGAGACCAATGCTCTTAAGTAACTCAGACACATTAAACACTTAAAACATATTATTCTTCTGAAAGCACTACACTGGTCTTCTGAAAGATCATTTAAAAGGAATAGTCTTCCTTCTCAATCTGAAGACTTTTTTGAGGTCTCATTCTGTATGGTCAACAATGCCATCCAGTGGCTAATAGAAAAATGTGCTCCTGTGTGCCTTGTACTTACCTCAGGCCCACAGCCAGCATAGGTTCCAAAAGCTCTTTGATGTCCTGCTGGATACTGGGTCCCATGGCTCGTGCCAGCATACTAATGCAGGTGAAGACTGTGGCATCAACCTGCACAGACTTCTGCCTCCTGGAAAGGGACCACATAAAAGTTAATTGAGAAGTCGCTATTTTTCAAACATCTTTCTTCATCCCACTTCTTGTGTTATCAGTTTTACAGAAATATCTTTGATTTTAATACAATAATTTGACCCCACATAAAAAAAATATACAAAGAACAGGGAGTTCAATTTCTTCTTCTAACCTTCACATACTTACTTGTGGGCAAAATCCTTTGGAGGAAGAGCTGCTTTTATGATTTCAAGGACTTTTGGCAGGTAAGCTTGAAACTCAGACCTCACAGCTACAGAAAGCAAACCCAAGGCCTGGAAGGCTGCTGTTCGCTCCTTCTCCTTCTTCACACAGCTAAGAACATGATTCATGGTGTCTGGAAGATACTGATCAGCTGGCCACAAGAGAGAACAATACAGATATTGGAACTCATTTAGGTTCATACAGTTGCATCACATTTGCAACTAAACCTTTACAGGTGTAAAGCTAGGGAACAGACATAGCCATGTAAAATTTGC
The DNA here is from genome assembly GCF_964289735.1 of Phaethon aethereus. Taxonomy (NCBI): domain Eukaryota; kingdom Metazoa; phylum Chordata; class Aves; order Phaethontiformes; family Phaethontidae; genus Phaethon; species Phaethon aethereus. The sequence continues at coordinate 3,975,774 of NC_138597.1, read as the reverse complement.
TGACATAAGTAGTGGCAAACACATGTCACCATATAATAAAATTTTCAAAACGCAGAATGCTTTCTTTTAAAAAAAAAAATAATCACCAAAATAAGACGGCTATGAGAAATATTGCAACAGGTTCTATACACAAGTAAGATCCAAGCATCTTGTTTTTATAGTGATTGATCGGAAATGTGGAATAGCACCACAATGCTTGTTCCAACCCACTTAGAATAGGTTGGTGACTTGCCTCCAACTCTGATACACTCCTAAGCTTGCTTGGAAAATCAACTGAACTGCTTTAAAAGCCAGCAGGTAGTTCCCATTTTTACTTGATATTTCCCAGCAGATGCAACAGAGAAAAAGGAAGACAACTCTGCTGATATTTGGGATACATTGAGTGGAGCAAGAAAGCAGAGTTCAACCCTCAGACTGACACACTGAGAAAAAAAAAACCCACACAAAAAGGAAGGTCTATCTCTTATGGTATTGATCACAGAATCCAGACAACAGTTTTTAATCAATTTTCCTCATCAGTGTGACACTTTGACATCAGATATCAAGTCATACTTAGCCAGAAAAAAAAGACTGTCTTCCCACAGAGGAATTTGCTCATCTTACAAGCACCACGTTTGTACTGCTGCATTGCCTGCACAAGCTCATCTGGCCCAAAGAGTGCTGGATAACTTCCAGCCCAATTTCAGCAACATTTCTAACATCCAACCAACCATCTTGTTACCTGTGAATGCTGAAGGACGGAAAGCCGCCAGCCGTGGTAGCAGATTGAGAACTGTCATCTGGATCAAAGAATTTTTGCTGGTTCTGCACTTGAGAACCCACTGGCACACCTGAAAGGAGACAGATTGAGCTTTGAAGGATGGCCATTGGCAGTAATGCACAAATGTTTATTACCTGGGTGTTTTAAGGCATTCTACTGACATTTGGCTTCAGAGTCCATCAGAAAGATAGGTAATTAAGACTCCTTCCAAAGAAAGTAAATCACTTGCTCTAATAGTGACAAAGTTAGGATACATGTAATTAATGAGGTTTGATGCCTCAATTCAATGCTAGGCAGTATTGCCTGCTAAGTAAGGACATGGAGGATAATTGCTCTACAAGAACCAGTGTTGTGAATGTTGGCAGACAAACTGAAGAATGAACACTTACTTGATCAAACTTCTCTTCCATTAGATCCCTGCAGCATCGACTTTCTACCAATGTAGACTTTGCTGGGACAGGTGAAGTTGCGAAACCCATGATTCCTTGGTGGGCACTGTACCCCAGGAGACCAGCCAAAGCATTTGACTGAGAGGGCTGGAGAGACTGGAAGCTAGTGAAGGGAGTGATATGGCGAGGTTTGGTACTGAAGCCCATCAGGTCTTTGCAGTACTTGTCATGCACAAGCTGCTGCTGAGTGATCTCTTCCATCTCCTCCCTAAGGCGCTGGACAAAGTAGAAAAGCACGTTTTTTTTTTTTTAAAAAACAAACAAAACCAAAAAGTAGCTGAATAAGAGATTCCCAACACAGTGCTACCCAAATCTCCTAAGCAGCACCCTGTATAATTGATATCCAAATGGCTGTAAAACATCAATTAAGCAAAATCCAGCAAAAATATGTGGGTCTAACATGCAACAGAGAGTCCTCATTCCATATAAAATACTTTTGCATTGTAATTAATCCAGTTAATAGTGCTTTCAGTCATTTTTGCTATTTCTCTGATGCACCTCAGTTTGTAACAATCAATGCTCCGACTCCATGTTCGGATGACTTTTCAGCCCAACAACCCCATTTCAAACACAATGGGGTATTTCCACAGATTGCTGAGTTGCTACACATTGTCAATTAATCTGGCAACCAAATGCCATAATCCCCACCTTCTTCATTTGCTCACCTCTCCCTCCATACTGCTGATTCTCACTAGCTCGTTGAGGATCAGTAAGGCACCATGGATTCGGTCATCACGGTTCATTCCTTTCTCTTTGGCCAAAGTCTCATCAAAGCCCTTCTCAGCCTCTTCATATGTATGCTTGGAGGAAAAGAGAAAAAAAATCTCAGTTATCATGAAGAAACAAAGCCTGTGGAAATAAAGTAGTACTGCCAGACAAGAGTTACTGATGTCCTGTAATTTTCCAGGAGTAGCCACAAACCTCAACTGAGTAATAACAGAGTATAACACCACAAAATTCAGATTCACCCAGAAGTTGTGGACTCCGCTGCAAAGCATTTTCAACAGCACTAATCAGCCAGCCAGCCAACCATGCCATGGTATAACTTAATCAATATCTGCATCACACATTTGACTATGAGGAATCCAAGTTCACAACATTTGACTGCACTGTCCAAGCCTTATTTGATATTATGAAGCTTGAATTCATGTGTCAATGGCAGCAAAGCTAAGGTTCAGACAAAAGATCCTTACCTTTTTCACTGATGTTTTATCTATCGAATAAAACTATCTGCTAGTAAGAAACGACAATAGATAGATGATTGCATGGCTGTAAAACTAGGTCAGGCTCAACAGCTGACAAAGAGCTGCAGATAGAGCAATGGACTCGTGACAGAGTTAAGTCTCTTGCTTATTTTTACAGTGGTCTAAAGGAACTACTCATTTTATATATTTTCAACTCTTTCAAGGGGAGGAAGTTTTCTACTGACAAATGTGACACAGGTTCTTAGTTTAGACAGTTCTTCTAAAAATGGGCACTTGATCATTTGTATTGCATTCTGAGGAGCTGCTTCAAAACAGTTATTCTCTTACTCTGTACCACTGGGGCTTCTGCATCTCTTTTGGCTCCCGCTGAGTGGTGAGGATAAGGCAGGCTCTTAAGGCGGAAACAGCTCCCTCTCGGATGGCCTGTTTGGGATCCCACACAGCCACAAATATATTGTCAAAGAACGGCTGTACTTGTTGGAAGAAGAAGGTAGGCACGCTGATTGCCAGCTCACGCAGGACAAGAACCTGGAGGTGGGGAGCGAAACGGTAACAACCTGTGAGGATGAGCACCCATAGACAAACCTCATAATTTCTAGACTGCAGTATCATTTATTTAAACTGTCAATGTCTGTAAGTCTGAGCTGTTTCCAGCTCCATACTTTTACAGTTCCTAGCACAATGGTGTGTCAATCTTCTTTAGTCACTGGGCTAAGGTCAAAGCAATGAAGCAGCACTATATCTGCTACGAGAGCATTACATATTCTCAGACATGGACTGCCAGCCATTCTGATCCTGACTAGAGCTTTTCCACAGCCTTCTGTGTACATCTCTTACCACTGTTAACTAATCCTAACCATCCTGTTTCAAGACAGGTGAACACAAAAAAAACCCATCACTTACAGCTGCATGTCTTCGACCTTCATTCCTGTCGGCTCCCAGCCATTCCAGAGCTCGTTTCACCTCAAACTCCACATACTCAGCTGTGAAGGTGTCACCAGCCATCGCAAGCCGTCCAATAGCCTTGGAGGCCATCTCCATTACAACAGGGTCATTGGATGGCAAGAGGTTCCTCAGGTAATTGGCAAACCTGCCGATACGGGTGGCGTTACCTCCTTCAACACCGATAAGGCTTGCTGTAGAGAAAGGAAGCACTGCTGTAGGTTCTCCCTAAGAGTCAGTGACACAGACAGTAGGTAATCCCTGGATGAGAGTTAGTATTCCCTATTCATTCCTTAAAGATTCCCATTAACTCCTCCTAAACTGAAAATCCACAGAAAAAAAAAAGTAAAAATCAAGCAATAGGAAAGGGACACCATTCTTTGGAACCTGAACTTGTTAAGTGGGCAGGAAAATGCATCCAGTAGCTTCATAGATTTTCCCCATTTTTAGTTTAAAAAGAAAAAAAAAAATCCACCCTGGGATCACAGACCCATTCCCAATAGAAAGGCATCCATCCACATGCAACTACTACAGCTGGTCCGCCTCAGTAGAGAAGTCAAAGACTGAATGGACCAAGGAAATTGCTCTCCCCCTCAGCCGTAGAGATGGTCTCTCCTGGCCAGGGTGGAACACATTGGCAGGCAGCAGCGTGGCAGAAGCTTTCGCTGCCAGTGCCTGGGTTGTACCTGCTCTGTAGATAAAGAGGCCATCAGTGTCCAGGGTTGTCAAGCCGGCACCTTTCAACAGCACTAAATTCACAGAAACAATTTTAAAGTGATACTGTCAGCTTAAAATCAGATGTCGTCAACAAAGATTTCCCTAGCTAAGGGACTTCCACTGTCTTCAAACACGTTGGGATTGGACGATTATGTCTGTGAGCCTAAACCATAAGCACCTCCTATTTGGTTATTAAAGAAGTAACTGCTGCAATACAGGCTACTTGCTTGGAAGGCAAAGTATTTATGCAAGCTGATTTCCCTAAGAGTCAAGATGGAGGCAGCTCTGCCATGTCACAGCAAAAGCACAACCAGAGCAACTGATGGAGCAGCTGATCAGAATCAAAGCAGAAGCTATGTGAGCCCCTCCCAGGGATGGAAGCTGCTGTTATCGAGCCAGATAAATTTAAATAACAGGAATCAATCTCCTCAGACTGAAGAGAGTTGAGAAAGTCAGCCCACCCTGATACATATAAACAGACAGCACAAACTGTTCTCAGCTGAGCTCAAGAACAGAATTTTCATGTGTTCAGCACTCACATTTGATGCTCAACTCCCAGAAGAGCTCAGGGCCCATTAAGCACCAGGTTTTCAGCCGCTCTCAGCACTCAGCAGCTCCCATGCTGACACTTACAGACAGATTTTCAGAGCCCAGCAACTAGCACGCACCCAGCATACTGAGCAGTCAGACATAAGGCCCCAATTATAAAAGCTCATTACTTTTGAAAATCTGTCCCTGAAGATAGATGCATGAAGAGAAAACTCACCAGAGGCATTAAGCATTTTCACTCACCTATAGCCAGAATGCCACCCTTCCTTTCATTTGCATCAGAGCTAGAGACCAGCTCAAATATATGATGGTTCAGCTGATCATAAAACCTCGTAGATTCTTCCTGACTCATCTGTAAAAGGAAAAAGTTCAAATCAGCTTTTAGCATTCTTTCCTTTCTTCCTGCCCCCAAAACTTCCATAAAGACAATGCTTCTTAGGTCACTTAAACAGAAAGAAATGAAATCAACCATACATCACAAACACAAAACAGTATCTCCTCTTTGCACCCTAGACACGTCAAGTTTATTTATTCTGGTGCTCAACCACCCACCTGTGTTACCAGCTCACTCACATCTCCTACATGCTGGGGCAAAGGTAAGCTCCCTGCTATGCCCCATGTCCTCTCTAAGACCACCTTCCATATTCCAAAATTCTCCACCCCCAAAGTACCCAGCCCATGCCCCACACTCATATGATAAACAAGGATAAATTATCTCATTCACAGCACTCACTTCACGGAGCTCCATGGTGACATAATGCTGCAAGTCCTTGGCAGCTTTTGCCCTTGTCTCTTCACTGCGACTCTTCAAGCCATTGGCAAATTGTTGAAGAATGGACACAGTGCCCGACATGATGGTGGTATGCTGGGGCTCGGGGGCATCAAGACCTGTAAGTTCTTCAGAAACACATTTTTTTTTTTTTTTTTTTACTGCTTTCAGTTATTTAAATCTCTAAGCTGCTTTCTTAATGCTGCCCCTGGTGCCCGTTTCCAAAACACACAACCTATTGCATACAAGGGTGCTGCGCCATAAAATTACAAGTAACAACTATATTCCTTAGGCCACAACTCTGTGATAAAACCGTATCACCACATGCTATCTTGACGCCCAGCCTATTTGCTGTTTAGTTCCTCAAATAACAAAATATGCTCCAACAGGTCAGGTGCCCCGACTCCATGATGAGCTAATTCTAAATCATGCAATAGCTGAAAAATAGCAGGGTCAGATTAGGGTTTATAATTACCCTATAACAAGTAGGCACAATCATTCACATGATTATGTCATTATGACATCAGACTCCTCCTTGAGCACTTTCATCCAAGCTTCTCCACAGAAATTGTAGTGTTATGCCAACACAAGGAAGACCTAGCACTCAGGGCCTGGCAAGTGTTACATTCCCCAGTAGATATTTAGAGATGGGAAGTCTACTTATACCCATAGCAACATCCATCATTGCAACAGGATGCTTACTATCATGACATGTAACCAAACTTTCTTGTGAGACTGTCTTTATGCAGAAAATATTTGAGAGGCTTGACACAGCCCTCCTCCCCCCCGATTTTCAGATTACATAAACCCAAACCGAGCACTTGACAGAAGGGCCCACAGCGACACAAGGCACCAAAACTTCAGCTCCTTCTTCCCCAAATATCTCCCACGCCGTCACACGGATCCACCCAGACTACGGCGTGAGGTGGCTTCGGGGCTTCCCCGCGGCTAGGAGCCAGGAGAAGCTCCCCCGAAAGAGGAGAGCTGCCTGTGGTCTCATCACCGCCAGCCACGGTCTCCCTGCGCGAGGGTTCCCTCACAGCCGCACTGGCGGAGGGACACGGCAGCCGCCGGAGAGGAGCCGCAGGCCCGAGCCCGCGGGGGTTCCCGCCGCCCGTCGCTCCACAGGCCAGGAGCGAGGAAGGCGTGAGGAACAGCTGAGGCGGGCTGAGGCAGGGCAAGGCGGGCACTGGGCCTCTAGCGGCAATGCCGCCGGGGCGGGGGGCTCGGGCAGGCTGGTGCGAGCGAGGAGCTGCGGCGCGGGGCCAAGGCGTCCGCGGGAAGCGCCAGCGGCGCTGACAGGGCAGAGGGCGCCAGCCCAGCGGGCGTTGAGGCGGCAGCGCTCGGGGAGGGCCGTGACGGCCGGACGGTGACGGGAGGGGAGGTGAGAGGAAGGCGATGCTGAGGGGAGGCTCCGGAGCCGCACTCACCGCCTCCGCCCCGACCGCCGACCGGCTCCCCTGCTCCGGGCCCCGCTCCCTCCCCTCCCCCGCGCCTGCCGGACCGGCGAGCTGCTACTGGCCAATAGTCTCCCAGAAGAAGTTTGATAGACACCGTCTTTGACCAGTAGAAAAAGAGCAAAGGGGAAGGAGGGCTTGCAGCTCCGGCCCTTCTCCCAAGGAACTGCAAGGCGAGACCGTCTCCTTCTGGCCAATCATCATGCCAGCCGAGAGCGAGTGGCAGTAAAGCTGACGAATGAAAAAGCTGCGTATGCTTGATTGGCGAAAAGTCTGCTCTAGGCCCACCTTTCCGACGCCGGCTGGCTTCCGCCCTCCCGTAAAGCCTGTGCGCTTTATGCGCATGCGGACTGGGGGGCGAGTAGCGCAGTTGCAGTGCTGCGCCGCGTCTGGTGTGCGTCGCTGAAACGTGTCCGGCTGCTCATGACAGGACCAAGGGCACCCGGGGAGCCACCCAGCTGTAGGCGCTCCGTCGCCGTCATGGCATGTATAGCAGTGGTGACGTATGCTTCAGAGTGATCCCCTCGCAGCCGCGCCTGACCACGTGGACCATTTAATGTTTACACCGGCCGTCGGGAGGTGCTGGCTGGTCGCTCGGCTGCTGCTCTGGTATGCGACCCTCCGCGGAACCCCCTGCGCGAGGCCGTGGCGGCGCGGGGGCGGTGGGGAAGGGCAGGAACGGCCGTTGGGCGGAGGCGCGCGGCAGGCTGGCGGTTGAGGCGCGCGGGGCGCTGGTGGTTGGGGCGCGCGCCTGTCAAGCGGGTAAGGGCGGCGCGCGCCTTCTCCTCAAGGCGCTGCCGGCGCGGCCATGGCGGCCGCGCCCTCTCTCCGCTGGGCCCCGTGGCGGCGGCCAGGCTAACGCGGCCCTTCCCCTTCTAGGTGCTGCTGCTGTGAAACGGGGCGGCGGGGAGAGCATGGGGCCGGGAGACCTGGTGCAGAAGATCAGCATTAGCGCCGAGAGCCCCCGGGGGAGCGAGAGGAACGACTCTGGCGCCGCGCTGGCGGGCTCTGAGAGAATCCCCGCCGGCAGCTGGAGGCAGAAGTGTGCGGCCTATGTGCTGGCGCTCAGACCTTGGAGTTTCAGTGCCTCCCTCACCCCTGTGGCCCTCGGCAGCGCTCTGGCATACCGGGCCGAGGGAGCGCTAGACCCAGGGCTGTTGGTGGGAAGCGCCGTGACCGTCCTGGCCGTGCACGGAGCCGGCAACTTGGTGAATACCTACTACGACTTTTCCAAAGGCATCGATCACAAGAAGAGTGATGACAGGACTTTGGTGGACCAGATTCTGGAGCCTCAGGATGTAGTCCGGTTTGGAGTCTTCCTTTATACGCTGGGCTGTATCTGTGCAGCTGGGCTCTACACTGTCTCAACGCTCAAGCTGGAGCACCTGGCCCTGATTTACTTTGGAGGACTTTCCAGCTCTTTCCTTTATACTGGAGGTAAGCGCAGTATCACGTTTGCTGTGAATTTGAATGTGAACATGACAGAATTAGTTCACTTGTCGAGAGTTTCTAGAAGATGCAAGTGATCTCTGTAGGTAACGGCCACAAAAATATTTGGTTGTATTTCCTGAAGTACTGGTACATAAACTTGCATTCTTTGCCATTGATTGTTGTGGGAAGATGTGGGAAGAGGCACACTAAGTTCTTCAGTTAGGACGTGGTGTTGAGATATTGTTATTTACATATATGGCTTTAGATGCTCATCAGAACTATTACTGAAACTTCTAATGATGTGTATCTCTCATCCCTCAGCAGTAGAGCTCAGTGCATGTGTTCGTTTCCATTAGTGGAATGTGTCACTTGGTTTTGGAATATTTTGTTGTTATTCTCTAGATGGAGTTTCATTGTGAATGTAGAACAGTTTGTGTTTGTTCTTAATAAGAGGAGGATATTCTTATTGGCTTCTTGTGTTGGGTAGATACAAACTCGGTTTCAAACTGTCAAACTTTCAAACAGTTATGCTAGTTTCCGTGAAAGAACCTTGTCAGTTTTGTGTTTTGTTCTGACCATTTTATATATTTGTTTAGGATCAGGTTCTATTATGCATGATCACACTGAAGAGTACCTTATTTCTATAGATTTCTGCAGGAATAGGTACTTCTACATGTGAAGATGGGTATTAGAACCTGGCCATTAGTTTCTGTTATATTATTTGACTGGAGAAATTCAGAAGCTGCGTTTCCTTTATTATCGTTGGAAAAAAGAGAAAATATGCTTCTCAGCCATAGCTTCACGTGCGTTGGTCAGTTCACAATACTTCTGTGGGAAGGGCTGATCTGTTGTATTATCCATTCTCTTCTGTCATTTGAGTTGTTTGATGATGCTTCATTTTATTCTTGTGTCTTGCCACAGGAATTGGATTTAAATATGTTGCACTTGGAGACGTGGTGATCCTGATCACCTTTGGGCCCCTGGCTGTCATGTTTGCCCATGCTGTGCAGGTTGGTTATCTGTCTGTCTCACCACTGCTCTACGCTATCCCACTGGCTCTCAGTACTGAGGCCATCCTGCACAGCAACAACACACGAGACATGGAGTCTGACCGGCAGGCGGGTATTGTCACCTTGGCTATCCTCATCGGCCCTACGTTCTCCTATATTCTCTACACCGTGCTGCTCTTCTTGCCCTACCTGATTTTCTGTGTGCTGGCCACACGCTATACCATCAGCATGGCGTTGCCACTACTCACCATCCCGATGGCATTTTCACTGGAGAGGCAGTTTCGGAGTCAGAGCTTCAACAAAATTCCTCAGCGGACAGCCAAACTCAATCTCCTCTTGGGGCTTTTCTATGTTTTTGGTATTACGCTAGCACCGGCTGGTGCTCTGCCCAAACTGTAACAAGAGCCGTAGAATCAGGCCTCACCATTCAGTATTAATGCTGATTAACTGTGGATGATGTGGGTAGATTGACCCATTACGGACAGTGGGAAGAATGGAGAGACCATCTTGAGCTGTTGGTTGTCTGTGAATTTTGTAATTTCTGGTCTTGGTTAGCTTGTACAACAGACTTTTTAAAAGTTATTTGTCTGTTCTTTGGAAGGGGTGAACTGTGCAGCTTTGCTTCAGGGGAGCAGGGCGACGCGAGGACAAGGAAATGTTTAAAGATCCTCATGTTTCTGCCACTGAATTCTTTGTCTGTCAACTCAGTGAAAGTAAGATTGAGCCTCAAATACAAACTCTGTGTTCCCTTCACAAACACAGTGGTTGCTCTTATACTCCTTTTCTTACCATGGTCAAGGCATCCAGTGGCTCCTGTGTGGTAAACAGAAAACACTGCCAAATGTTAGCATCACAACGATGTAGGTGCTATTACTTCACTCCCTTGTGAGCATAGTTCATCTTCATCTGTTGTATGTTTTAATTTTTGTTGTTTTTTTTTCCTAGACGAATTTTGAGCTTGTATTTCCAAGCCCCCTGAAATGTGCTAGATACTAATTCATTAACTGGTGTTTCTGTTTGGTCCTTATAGGTTAGAAATTTCAAAGTTATGTATCTCTGTGGGATGTTGGTGCTAAAATGGAGCATGAATAGCCCACTGCACAAACCTTAAGCCAAAACCAGTAAATTTATATTCTGCTACGAAAGCTGAAGCTGTAAATAAAAATCATGCAACTGAAAAGTCTTCAATGCATAGAAAAACACTTTTGCATTTGTTTAGAATTTACTCTCTGAAATGATAGTCTTGGAGTTAAGGAGGAGCCAGCAGACAGTGCCAGATTTCTTTGACTAGATATGGATTAATGGATACATGAGTGGAAGAACAAATTCCTAGTTAAAAAATTTTTTTTTTTCAGTTGTCATTCTCTGTTTATTTAGAGGCCTGGAGTATTATAGTCAAATGTCATATAATAAGAAGCCCAAAAAGAAGCTCTGTTGAGCAAAGGAAAAAGATACAGGGTTAGAAAAAAGGAATCGGGATTATTGCATTGGCTCTGCATAAAAATTAGGACTGGAAACAGGAAGAAACCATTTTTTTTATAAGAATTTTTCTAATAGAGTCCAGAGTTTGTGTGTCTGAATCACATTTAAATGTTGTTAGCTCTGAAGTGAAGTTCCCCCGCCTTTACACCTTACAGCGTTGTGTTGTTTTCTCCTGCAGATCTTGCCACTTGATATTCATGTGGCCTTTTTAAAAACTGATTGTTTCAGCAATTACGTAGCAGTGTGAAAAACATGCCAAACACAACTGGTGAAAAAGTGTGACTTCAGTTGAAAGATGAATTTGATTCATACCATGTTAGCTCAGTGGCAACTGAATTCTCTTCTGTGTTGAAGAAAAAGTACTCATTTCCTGTATGCAGGATTTTGGTGAAAAGTTGGTTTACAGGAGTTGTGGAAAGCTTCAGAGGAATTAATACAGGAGTTGAACTGAGCTGCTGGTGCCTGGAGCACAACCTTACTTTTGAACCAAGTGGGAGCGTGCTAACCACTATATGAAGGGCTTTTAAACACGAGCAATATAGTAGCAATAAACTCACATGGTGTTACCCTGCATCTATCATAGGTAAGTTATGCTCTTGTGTTCATCTGAAAGTGCGGAGTGTTGTATTAGTAGATTTTACTGACAGTAGTAAAGCTGAGTTGATGGTACAAGATTAAACGGTATAGCTATTTAAGTGACTGTTTTTATGGCTGCATGTTGTCCAGGGTTACCGAGCTGTTGGTCTCCTGCTTTACAGCTGAGCTGTAGCCAAAGGGAAGGATTCTTTGCAGGTGTATTTTGTGAGCCACAGTTTTACCTTTTATTAAAATTGAGCAAATGATCTCTCTAATCTGACTAGGCATAAGGCAAGAGGAGATGGTATTCAGCAACTGTGTGCTGCTTTCTACAGCAAAATACTTGTTTAGATTGGAAACATGAGGAGAAAATGCAAAAATTCACCTTAGCTGGATGGAAGGAGATATCCAGAAGGTTTTGGAAACTGTTTTCAATACAGATATGCACAACGCAGTGTCCACTGTTACTTCTCTGTGGATCTACAGAATAAAGAAGAGCCTGGCTCTGAGCTCTACTTTTCTGCAAAGAAAAAGCTTTTCTGGGGATATGGACTGAGCTGGTGAATTTGTTAACCTTGCAACTGGGGATATGTGAGTTCATTAGGTTAAGCCCAGCATGGCTTTGTTGCTACCCTTTGTAGCAGCTTTATTTTATGATAGCTTGCTTTTGGATAGCTATCAGTTTAAAAGAATGGATAGTTATGTTTTTCTGGTCCTTTAACATAAACTAGAGTACTCAAGCTAAATTCCTTAAAGTAACTAATACTTGGTTCATATCTTTGATAACTGTAATTGTAATGCTGGAAAGGTCTAGGATATGGTCATTGGTGGAGTAGTGTATGTAACTCCAGTTGTATCTAGGCTACCCTTTACTGGCAGGGAAAAGCCACCTGTGTAGGATATCTGCTTACTGCTTGTTGTGGTTTAACCTGGCAGGTAGCTGAAACAACTGCACAGCCGTTCACTCACCCTCCCCGCCGCAGCAGGATGGGGGAGCGAATTGGAAAAAAAAAAGGTAGACCTCATGATTTGAGATAAAGACAGTTTAATAGGACAGGGGGAAAAAAGTAATAATAATGATAAAAGAAAATACAAAACAAAGTATGCACAGGACAGTTGCTCACCACTCGCTGAGCGATGCCCAGCTAGTTCCTGAGCCATGGTGCCTCATTGCCCTCTCTGGGCATGACATGGTATGGTATGGAATATCTCTTTGGCCAGCATGAGAAGCTGGACAGTCCTTGACTTAGCAACAACTAAAAACATCAGTATGTTATCAACCTTATTTTCACCTCAAATCCAAAACATAGCTTTATACCAGCTATCAGGAAGAAAATTAACTTGTTCTCAGATGAAAACAGGACACTGCTGCAAAGGACCAGTGCTCTTTGTTACAGAGATGAAGGAAGAGCTCAGTAGTACATGTATATGTTAGTGGAATGCTTTTCAAGGTGAGGGGGAAGCAAAGAATTTTTATAGTAAGAATGAGATGAAAATTTGGAAATTCCTTACTAGCAGATGCTGGTTGCCTCCAGTCTGTGAAAAACAGTATCATTCCAGGTTCTTAAGGATATTAATAATAAACAACACGTTCTTCACCATGACTTTGAGGAAGTCATTTACCTTCTCTGTGTCTCAGAAAACAGCTAATTTTTGCCTACCTCACAGGGATGCTGAGCTGACATCATTGTCATAGAGAGCTTTGAAAGTAAAAAGTGCTTTATCTCTGTGTGCTTTCCAAAAAGCATGTTAGTACTAGAATACGTCTTAGGTATGAACTAACCTTTATTGGTTTGTTTTGTGATGAGGATGCTGGGTCTCTTTCCCTATCCCTCGCCTCCCTGTCCCATGCTCCTTTCCCTGAATGTAAACTTTTAAAATTTCTTTCAGGTCTCTCTTGATGAGCTGTGTTGCAATGTGATGAATCTACTCTGGTACATGAACTACATCTTTAGCCCGTCTGTTAATGTGTCCTAAAGCACCTCCTGTCTTTTCTTCTTATCCAATAAAGTGTCTGAATGTTATTCTGTTAATTATGTTGTGTTTTGATTATTTTATATCACTCCAGTTGTGTTTTTGCACATGTATTAGAGCATCTTCCTGGAAGGAGGAGGGTCTTTCCTGCTGTGTTTATAGTGTAAGTGCACAAAAGATCATACTTCTTTTTGGTAAGAGTCGTTTTATGAATCACATAGTCCTGTCCTTACATTATCATCGGGTAGAAAGTTCAGAAGCAGTAATCATCTCGTACAATGGCAGACTTCAGAGTAGTTTCAGTATTTTCATCAATGAGCAGAATTTTCTTTGATGCAGTTTTTTGTGCCATGTACTGTTCAGCATTTGTAAGGAGGTTTCAGCTGAACTTTTAATCTTTTTAATAAAAATCGGCTTTTTCATCTTCACCTGTGTGGTCTGCCATTCTTCCACTGCCATGGTCTCTGCTCCTGACTTTGTAATGATTTTATTTGCTCCCTAGGACTGACAGCGGAACGCCTCCCCTGTGTGTGTCATAAATGAACTTAAAGGCTGGTTTGAAATTTTCCTGTCTTGGCACTGGTGCAATCTACTATACAAATGAATGTACAGTTAGCTTAAGGAGACTAAGAAGTCTTACTTGTCTTACATGGTTTCTGGCTCTCTTTTTTTTCATATGTGGTTAAAGTGGTTTGAACAGTCCAGAGAAACCTCTTGGCTGTGCCACCTCTACTGCCTGTGATGCACATAGCTGAAAACAGATACAAAGAAGCCTTGATACATGAGGGATTTGTGAAACATGATGATTTCAGTTTTTGCTTCTAGATTAAAACCTGTCTGAGTAGGAGAGAATGAAAGAAGTTCCTGCAGTAAAGTTTAGTGACTATAAACCGTTGTGGAGTGACTAAACCACTATCTTACCATCACTGTCTGCTTGGAATTGATTTTCTGTTTGGGTTTGCAGGACATTTTATGATTCTAAGACAGCTAGGCCTGGGAAATATTTTTTAGCCTTTCTGAGGTGCAGAGTGGGCCCCAGGGTCATAGCATTTGGAGATAACTTTAGAGGATAAAATGCAGGATAGCATGGTATCCAGATAAACATGGGCTGTACTCAAAAATCCTTCCAAAGAAATATGATAACGCTCTTCTTCTGACTGCAGAAACCAGTCTGCTGAGTATCCTTTAGCAAGACAGCATACTGGGTGTTTTGTTAATACTGTAATTGTTCTGCACTTGTTCTTAAAACACTCTCTAATGCTTTGTCGTGGTAGCAGGTGGAGTTGCTTAGTAGTCAGCTTAAACTTATTTTAAGGAAACTGGACCTCTAATAGGAAATGTTTAGAGTTTTGAAATTCATGCAGCATTGAACACCTTTTTGTCCAGTGCCTGTCTAGGTGGACGCTGTAATTTTAAGTGTCCGCAGATGGCAGCATTGCTCTTCCATTGTTCTGTAGCACCCTGTGGTACCTGTGCCCTAGGCTGAGGGATCCTCTGCCAGGCAGACACCAAGGGTCGCTGCAGATGCTAGGATTGTCCTGATACCCTTGACCTTGTTCCACAGTCTGAAGAAACCTGATTCCTGGTGAGAAAAGTGGTGGACCATATTCTGGTATTGCTGCTCCTCTGCTGTTCTACGAGATTGATCCAGAATCCTAGCTCCACTTTTTACTGAGTGGCAAAATGTTTTATGCAGCAGAGGGTGTCTGTCCTGTATTTATAGTTTTAGGGGTTACACAGGCTCAGGTCCCTGCATTGGTCAGCACATTCTTCTTATTTGGGAGGATTTTTTTAATAGCTGTGACAGCTAGGAGTGTTTTTGGTTTTTTTTTCCCCCTCCTCTACAGCCAGTGGATTGAAAACCTTCAGAGCAATGGAGAAAGGAGACTTTCCAAATACCTACTTAAAACAACCTCATTTTTTATCTCTACAGGGATTCATGTCAGCTGTGTTTGCAAGATTTTTTTAGTGTTTGTCTGGTTGTACCTCATTTAGTCTCCTGTGGTGTAAGGGAACTTGGAAGGTAAATGGCTGCAGATGAATTTTTAATGTGCAGATTATGTCTTGACAGATGCTTCTGGCCCAGGCAGGTAATGGCAGAAACAGGCATTTGAAGAAAGCCAGTCAGCTCTATCTTGCATTTTTAAAGCCTTTTCTGGTGGGTTAATAAGCTTATTCTGGTCAGATGTTGAGGGCTGAACTTTCAAAAGAGTGTGGGCAAGATGTGCATCATGGGTAGTGCACTTATGTGGGGAAAAAAATGCAGTGTCTGCACACTCTGAGATGTACTTCAGTCAATTGCTTTTAATGCTCACATCTTGAATCACTGTTGGAAAATCTTAATACTTCTATAGTGTTTTTAGGAGCTTGGACTATATTTTCCCCATCTCTTGAGTGAGTAGACTGAGTCACTGCTGCTTAATCAAGGTCATGCTCCTTGGAGGAGAGTATATGAGAGTTCTCCTTTCCAGTCCAGTTATTACTAGGCCTTTTGCCTCACATATTGGTTTGTCTTTCAGGTCACAGATAGATTATTTTTATTTAAATCACCTTTGGTTGCTTTATTCTTGGAGTTTTGCATCTGCTGAATTATGTATTTAAGGAATGAAATGCTGCTCTGGCTTTTTAAAGCCGTTTTTCATTTTAAGTTGGAGCTAAATATCTAGCCAAGTTAAAATCTATAGCTCCTAGAGCTGCTAAAACATTCGTAAGGTTCTACTAAAACTCAGCATGGCTGGCTTATTGCAGCTGTATGTCTAAAGGAAACAGGCCCATTACTGGGTAGAATGCCTATGCTTTACCATCTGAAATAAGGTTTTTGCTCTTCTGTGTAACTCAGAGTAAGACCCAAAATGAACAACTTTATCAAGATTTCTTTTACATCTTCTGACGATAACTCTTCATATTGTCAGTGCTTATCCTTTCTGTACAGTTGCCTTTCTGTACAGTTGCCTTTCTGTACAGTTGCCTTTCTGTATAGTTAGATCACCGGAAAGCCCATGTTCTGATCCAGATGTTTCAGTGGCCACATGGATTTGTCTGAATGAGGAATACTTGAAGGACATAGTTCAGCATTCCTTTGGCATCAGCTGAGAGAGTGTGACTTGCTTCAACATTCAAGTCTTCACTGATCTCCAGGCACAGTGGGTTACCGACCAAGAGTATCTATTCCCTTGGAAGGAAACCTGTGCTTGGGCATCTGTCCCAGACTTCATGCGTGCACTGTCTCAGGAGCGAAGTTCACACACTGGAGTTCATAACCTCTATACACGAAGACCCAAATGCTTTTTAAAAACAACAAATCCAAACAAAACTATAAGCCCTGACTGTCCTCTGCTCACTTCTCATCAGGCTGCCAAGGCCAGAGTGGTTTGAAGAATTAAAAATCTATGGCACCATTATGCTGTTTTCTCATGAAAACAACAAGGAGGAGAATCTGCTCATTAATCAGATGGCTCTGTCAATAATGAATCAAGATGAACGTGCTGGCTGAGAGATGTGTCACATAGGCAGTTTCCCAGGGAGCAAGGAAAGCCATGATAACCTTGCTAAAACACAGAACTGGCATGCTGCTTTAAGAGCTTGAAAGTGATGAAATCTCAGCAACAGAAGAGGTTAGGGTCTGCCTCCTACAGTCTAACTCATGGTTGGCACCTTCCAGATGTCTTCTCCTAGGCTAGACTAGTACTGGGCAGCTCTGCTGGTCTGGCAGTGATTTTAGGTGCTAATTGAGGTGGGGGATCCTGGCATCTGCTCTTTGTTCTGGTCTCACTGGGAAATGCTGAATATTTTTCTTACACCCAGCAATTTTAATGAAGGCTGGAGTCATCTTTCCTTCTCCTCTTTTAGGGTAGAATGGAAAGTTCTTTTAGGCAGATCGTTCAATTTGTGTGGGAAACAGTGCCTTGTCACTGACTTAGCACAAAGACGATGCATGTTTTCAGGTGTCCCAGTAAGCCAAAAAAAAGAAGGCCTGCTCCCTGAGTCGGCTGACTTACTACCTGTAGAGGAATAAAACAAAAGCCTGTTCTATATAAGGGGCAAATTCAGGCAATTTGCATCTCATGCAGTGGTTGCAAATAACGCTGTGAAACTTCATCACACTGTGGGAAATAAGCAGTTTCTCAGACTTTGACCTAATGGAAAGAGCATCTAATAAACCATCTTCCCAGTCTTGTTAGCCATTGGGTAATGTTACCCCTTGTTACCAAGGGGTAATGAAATTACTTCAGGCAGATTATAAATTACTTTCTGTATGGCATAAGGCCACCCTGTGCCACAGTTGAGTCATATTTTAACCTGTGGCGGATAGCTCTATTACTGTATAAACCTTAGCTCCCATCAATATAGATAAAGGAGATGTTGGGAATAACATGGGAGATTCATGTGCTTTTTTTTGTGTGTGTGTGTGTGTTCTAGGGCTCAATAAAGCCTTACGAGTATACTTGGTGGTGTGCCATAGCATTCTTTGTCTGGTCTTTCTTCTTCCTTAAATTAATTCTTAAGCAGAAGTTAATTAGCCAGCCAGAAACACAAAGCTTCCTCCCCAGTGATGTGCTGTAGGCTTTCTATAAAGTTCTTTTCTGCATTAATCCCCTGCAGCATTCCTGCTTCTTCAAACCTTGCAGCTGAGGTTTCCACGAAAAGGTAGAACAACATTTGCACATGGATGGGGAGAGGAAGATTAAGGGGAAAGATAAAGAAGGGAGTTGGAGAGGAGAGTTATGTATTAATAAACTTCAGAAGCTGAAATCCTGTCTTTGTGCCAAAAATTTTTTCTTTTTTTTCCCCTTACTACCTCACAAGACTGGAATCACATGCTGTTCTGTGAGCAATAGCAGGTCAGCATGGCACACAGAGCTTCCCTGCCTCTGTCCTCCTTTCAGCAGTGATAGCCTGAATCCTAAAATCTGTATCCCAAATTACCTAGTTTTCAAGGTCATTGGATCCTAGAATTTTAACTTGTTCAAATGCAAGAGAAAGGATGAGCTACAGAAGCTGAACCTAAACTATTCCAGGTTTTTAGTGGTTCTATCAGTATCCCTGCATAAGAAGTGGATACACAGAAATTCAGGTGTTGTAGAGAAAAAAAAAGTATTCTTATATGTGGGGAGTTTTAGCATTTTTATATAGTGCTGCTTCATGCAGAGATACTTAGCATTTTCACAAAGATGGGTGGTGTGACTCTTATGACTGAAGAGCCTGGGATTTGGAGAAGGGAGGTGACTTGCTCCAGGGTGTGAACTTTGCATGTTCCTTCTGAGATTACAAGTCCTATGTATTTGTCTGCTGGCCTACTCCTTGTCTGCTCCAGAACTATGTCCTGGGAAACTATTAAGCAGGAAATTGGTCTGTTCCCAGTGTATGTGTGTGGACAGGAGTCTCCAGTTTTGAACAGTGTTCATGGCTGGAAGCAGCCAGATCCTACATTCCTCTGTCCCTTTCTGCAGCCTCTAATCAGTAGATACATATGTGAGATACACCTATTGACAGAAGAGTACTGGGCTGAAGGCAGCAGCACCAAGGTGTTCCTGCTTGCTGTGAGTCAGGAAGGGTTGAAAGTGACACACATACACATTGAGAGTTAACTCATCTCCAGATGGTGAAGAAATGTATCTAAGTAATTGAGGAGCCCTGAATGTCTCCTGAGGTTTGAGACATAAAAAGAAGAATATCAATCTCTGTAGCAAGCTAACCCACAGGAGAAAAAAAAAATATTGTTTTCTAGAGATCTGTGTGCTTTTTCTGTGTGGGAGAGAATGTGTGTTGCATTCTGACTTGTGTAAAAAGCATCTTACTGAGGAAAAGTTAAAGGGAAGAAATGTTTTCAGCATTTACTTCAGCAAGGCTTTGTACTTTCTAGAGAAAACTGAGTTTGATGTAGATTATTTTTCTGACACTCAGAACCTGACCATCCTAGTCACCACTCTTCTGCTAACAGTTTTTGGGGAAAAATTGAAATTCTGTGAGGCCCTGTCTGTGTATGGGGAAGGGACGGGGAACGGTTTGAGTCCCAGGAAGGTAGTGCAGTAGAAATGTCTGTCCTGCAGTGGGAATAGTGGAAACAGACTATTCAGTGTTCATCTGCCAAAGAAGGGCTTTAACAATAAAATTGACCCAAATTGTCAGGCTATGGTGGTGCATATAGAAATACTGCATTTGGAACTTGTGTAGCTTTGAACAGTTTGGCTGAAATAGTAGTATAAAGCATCTTGGGGATGGGACTGACATTGATGGAAAGGGCCACCATCAAATGGTGCCAGTCCAGGTGTCAATGTTAGAAACTGGTTCCTGTGATGGGAGGGCGGTGCACAATAGGCATTTGTAAAATGTCAGTGGCCAAACACGGTCTGTGCCCCAGTTTTGTCCTTGATGTGAAACAGCTGTCTAAAGAGACTATAGTGTTCCAGCAGGCACTGCTTCCCCTTTACTGGGGTGACAGCCCACTTGGACAGAAAAGGATGCTTGAGTGCTGGGAGCTTTGAACTCTGCACGTGATACCCATCTGTAAAAGATGCAGACAGCTGCATTATTCTGTGTCCTTGTGCTAAGAAATCAGTCTGGGGTCCTTGACCAGTTCAGGGACCAGCTAGAGAAGGGGTCATCAAAGCTGATGTGGGTGGGGACAGAAATAAAGGCATAAAGATGAAGGCAGTGCCTGGTGGAGCTCTAATGGTCTTATAATGCATTTCCAGAGCCCATTCCTGGCTGCAGTTTTACAGGTGGCAGCTGAATCAGAGATGGAAATGAAATAGTTTCATTATCAAGTCCTTACGCTTCAATTTGCTATAAATTGTTCCAGTCACTGCCAAGTGAGTGACAGTAAAGAGAGTCCCCTGGCTTGTTGCCTAGCCCATGAATATAATTTCAATCAGTGCTCACTGTAGACATCCTGGATGGACAGAATAGCATGTATATGTGGTTGCAAGGCAGGACTGAAGTGAGCTGGAAGAGCTGTATATGGGGAACCACGACTGGAAATAGAATAGGGCTGAGGGGGTCTGCCAGAGCTTTGTATAGTCCTAGACTTGGAAGAGCTGTCTACAACTTGATGAGGTGTGTTAGGAGTCCTTCTGGTCATGGGGGAGCTGGCTAGCAGTAACCAGGTGTGCTCAGCCCCTGCCCCTGATGCCCTGTTAGCTCACTGCATCACCTAATGTTAGTCGCTGTGCTTTGTCCTGGAGCATGGCTCTGGCTGATGCTGCAGCTTGTCTTATTGCCTCACCGATTGGGATTCTGTGCTTGGTAGAGTTCAAGGTTGAGCTATAAAAATCTGTTCTAGTCTGAGATCTGCCATAAAACTAGTTACTTGTGAGTGGATGTATTTACCATGCTGCAGGGCGAAATGAGCTCAGCCATTAATAAAGGAGAAAGTTTTGGTTTCTGACAGACTTTTTGTTTTGTTTTATTTTCAGTATGATCTTAAAAAGTCTCCATATTTTTCTCATGCAGGCTGTTGGAACACTTATTAGAAATTCTTTTAATCTAATGTAGCGCACACCATTGTGGTCTGCGGTGAATTGGAAAAAACACAG
Source organism: Phaethon aethereus (assembly GCF_964289735.1). NCBI lineage: Eukaryota > Metazoa > Chordata > Aves > Phaethontiformes > Phaethontidae > Phaethon > Phaethon aethereus. The sequence goes on along the minus strand of NC_138597.1, from coordinate 3,954,918 downwards.
CAAAATGTCACCTGTGAGACAGCACGGGTGTGTGAGAGGATTCAGACAAGATCCCTCGCTTCTCAAAAGGTGTAGTTAACAGCTTGCAAAATCATCTGTGTACAGTAAGCCTTACCCATATTAGCAAACCAGTGGGTTTGATTTATCTCCAGGAATCACAAGGGTTGAATTTTCTTTTTGCAATGCTCCTTGTGCTGCTGAAACTGTAGGTACCTGGAAGGTGACATCATTTTTTCTGATTGTCCATGATCTGTATTCCTCTTTTGACACCAGTCTTTGTCTAGTGTCTCATTCATAAATGAGCAGTTCCTTGAGGATGCTTTCTTTTCCAGAGACACATTCCTTCTCCTTATTCATTGGTAGAGACCTTGCATGAAACATTTGGCGGTTGTTAGTAGCAGTAATACTACCAAGAAGACACCAGATATAATCTGGACCATAAACTTCATTAGCTTCTGTCAAGTGATCCTTACACTGATTTTTGTTCCTAATTTTTTTTTTTGTTTAGGACTAGATTTAAGCCCATTGACATTGTCTGTATATTTCCTGCTGAGATGGGGATAGTGTGTTTGACCTGCTCTCTGTTTTGTTCTGCATTTGTGAAGATGTTTTACATGAGCTACCTTGGCTCCACTGTATTTACAAGCTCCTCTGTGCTGCAGCCAAACACTTCACAGTCCTTGAGAGATTATTTTGTGATTTAATATGAGTTCTCTATAAAGAATAGAACAGTTCCCCATCCCCCATCCTTTTCTGCTGATGCTATTGCCATTCAGTGCCATAACCTTGAAAAAAGCTGACAGCACAGCAGCAATACTACCTGGACAACTTATCTTCTGAGTACTTTGTGGTGGGTTGCCAGATCTGGGCTGGAGGGGTATTTATCCATCTCTCTCTAGACAGGAACAGGCTCTTGCATACAAGCTACCCAGCCAGCACCCTTTAGAGAATGGACTTTATCATCCTTTGTGTTTGTGGATGTTGTGAGCTGTTGTTTTACAGCAGCTGGGAGAAAGGCGTATCCCACTCTCTGTTCCTGTGAGAAACACAAGACAGAAGCTGATCTATCAGAGCCTGACTTGCCTGTATCTGCAACATCTTTATTTTTTACCTGCTATGATGATTTGCAAATTGTTACCTGTCTCTTGCAGGCAAAGCCTGAGCCTGCACTGGATCATGTGATAAAAGACTAATTGGGCACCTTCTGTCCCAGCAGAGTAAACTGAGATCGTATCCTTTCAGGGATTAGGAATCCAATTATCTGGAGCAAGAGCCACCAGATTGAAATAGCCCTTCTAATCTCTTATTGGTTAGTATTCCAAACCTGTACCATCTCCAAAGTCACCTAATAAAAAGATTAGAATTACCCTTAAATAGCTTTCATAAAGATTGTTATTACCTAGTGATAATTCCGTCTCTGAGCCTGTCCTGAGTACTTTCTGGATCCAGAGGAGCCAAAGAGAGCTGATGGCTTTAAAAGACTACACTTATTTACAGGCCCTCTAGGGTGAGGCAGAGAGCTTGTGGGACTGTGTGCTTGAAATGCCTAGGAGGACACTTTCCTCTTTCCTCCCTGCTATTTCATGCTTGATTGATTTATGGACCTCACCACTGCATGGCAGGATTGAGAACTATCTACAAGAACAAAACTGAAGACAAGGTTGCAGGTGCAGATAAAAGGCAGCTGCCTCATCATATGGGTATTAGTGGGTATCTGAATAAGCACTTGCCTCGCAAGGTTTAAAATGATCATTGGGTCAAGAAGAGGTTTGCTTCCACAGTTTAGCACAACAAAAGCATTCAGCACTCATCATTACCAACCTGTAACAGCCAGAGTGAACATCTCTTTCTGCAGTGGATGAGAGAGATGATTTTGGTCTATGAATCGCCTTCTGACTTCATATACCAGAAGAACAGATGCCCTCAGTAAGGGGGATTCAGAACTATTTATTGTCCACAGCGAAGTAGTTGTTTCTGTTTACAGAAAAAGTGTGTGGCACTCGGTTTCCTGTTTCTTCGGTGAGCAACAGATAGATGAATGGGTAGATTTACACAGTATGTAATCCAGTGGAGCAGTATGATATGGAACAAGCAAGAGAATACTTGAGAGATTGAGGATACAGGTAAGGGAATGAGAGTGTAAGATGTGATTCAGAAGAGTCTGTGTTTTATACAGAGGCCCAGTGAGGATTGTGTGGACTGAAAGCACATCTGTTTCATAACAGAGGGCTTGCATTTGCCAGACTGCTGTTTAAGTGTCTACCTTACTTGTAGATTTCTGCAGAAAATTCTGTATGAGCCAGGCTTCTCTACTTCTGGTCAAAGAGATGGTAATGAAGGAGATCAGGAAAGCTCAAGACTGCAAAATTCCAGTGTGCCATGGGAATGTTTCCTTCTACTTGTTTGGTCTGACAGTGGGACAGACATGGTGGGAACCACAGGAACAGAACAACTGTGAGACATGGATTATTACCTTCAGCACCACTGCTTGTGATTCCTCTCCATTTGCAGCCTTACAGAACCTGTTCTAGAGCTGAAAAGAGTTTTATGCTGTATTTAATGCTTTTTCATTTTGGGTTTAAACATTTTTTCCCATGTCTTCACTTTCTTTTCTTAACCTATTGAGCTAGATAATGCATGTCTTCCCCCTTGCTGAGGGACTGAAGGGCAGCACTCTGCTGCAGTCAGTGGAGACAAGTGGCAGTCAGAAGCATTTCAGGGGGAGTAATGGGCAGAATTTGGGTTGAATTGTGGAGATCCTTTGCAAACATTATAGAGCTTCAATTAATTTCAAATTTAGTTCACCTCCAGGAAACAAACACCCTATGAATTGTTGTTTTCTTTAAGTTTTTAGAGAGCAACACAGAGATGTGCATTTATTTTGTTTGCAAGATGGAAAATATTAGTGCAAGAGGCAGTATACAATTACTGACTTCCTTAACCTGCCCACTGCTTGTTCTCTGTAGGATAGTGGTACATAGTGGGAAGTTTCCCACAAAAGGAGTTAGGAACATGCATAGTTTGTTCTTGTCTGGGTTTCAAGCACAGAGGTCACTATGGCCATTGTTTTTTATTAGTTTAATATGTGTTGAAGCCTACAAATAAATGCTGGGACCCAGGTGGAACAGATGAGATGTGACTAAGTTCTTGGATGATTGATAATGAGCAGGGACTGGAAAATCAATTGTGTTAATTCCTGGCTTGTCACTGGGACGGAGAATTAATAAGAAAATCCGTCTAACTTAATGGTATTTACACATTATACAGACTGTGATAAAATTGTCTTCAAGTGCTGCTTGGCATCTCAATTTTGGGATTATTGTAGATCCAGAGACAGGTACAGAAATCCACAAGTACAAAAACTCCCTTCACAAACATCAAACAAGTGGTGACATGGACCAGCTAGAAGGGCTGAAGAGAAAACAGACAGGCATAATTTTTTGCTTCTTGTACTGTACGCTTAGGAACTTAGTGTAGGGGCTGTGACAGTGTGTGTGGTGATTCATATATTGTGTGGTGCTGTGCTTGTGATAAACACTATGCTCCATGGGAATCCATCCCTCCACAGGTTTTAAAGCACTTTGTAGACAGCAAAGAGGCTGCCCATTTCTCAGTGCAGTGGATTCTAGGTATCTGTTTAAAAAGTTAGAAAGACTTGAGCCCCCATTTTCCTCAGAGTTGGGGAGTAGTCTGCAGTTATGCTCGCTGAGCATGAAGAGTTTGTGCCAGACCAGCAGTAGTATCATGGCACTGAGGGTGAACCAGTGCTGGTAGCTTCCCTACAGTGACCTGCCAAAAAAGTCAGTCAGGAAAGCAGCAGATGGCTGTCAGACTCCTGCAGAAATTTGTGAAGCTGTCAGTAACTCCTCTGCAGAGCAGAGCACACAGGTCCCTGCTTGTCTGAGTGGGGAATACTGATCTTGTTCATGACTGACAGAAAAGCGAATCCATCTCCCCAGTTGCCTCCTGTCTGCCAGGAGTTAATCCAGCTGAGGCTGCATCAGTATAATTTATGGTGTATTACTGAATAAGTCATCCATAAACCTTGCGTACTCAACACCTGCATCCCTCTTGCTTTTCTTGTCAACCTCCCGCTCCTTGCTGTTGTGCTTCATAGGCCCTCCCATCCTCCAGTCTACGTATAAGTATGCCAGGTGCTTAAAATCCCAGCAGCTCCCAGGGCTATTGAAAGGGTAATAAAAGGAGATCTTATATAGAATATGAGTGACACTTAAAGGTCTTAGTTGTGTTGTCAAGTTTTGGAAGAGAATGTTTAAAAGTTCCCCTTCTGACAGGTAGACAACTACAGGGATGAGAGTCAGAGGAATAGACCAGACCTCAAATGTTTCCAGAGCTGAACTCTGCTGGCTCTTGAGCTGCCTAGATAGCCTCTATATAGCTGCTTCTATAGCCTAGAAGTCCCAATTTGCAAATTAAATTTTTTTAGGAGAATTCCTACAGGACAAGTCCTGGTTATCTATTCTAGGTTGTGTTATCCTCAGATTTTCTACAAGGGCCCTTAAACTTCCAGTGCCTTTCTTTGTATTAGCCAGGTACTGTTGCTAGCAAGAGATGTAAGGAGCATCTTTCTGCTACAGTCTGCTTAGCAAGACCCAGATTTTTCAGTTTCCAGACTACTCTAGCAAAGATTCCCAGGTTGTCTTCTCTGTTTGCAGGCTTTGAAATTACAGCTGGGTTTGGTGCACTGGGAGACTTGTCTGGTAGTGGTTGTTTCAGAGATCACATGCGAGAGGTATCCAATATGCTTGTGGGCAATAAGCAGAGACAGGCTTTCCAAAGCTTTACTGTGCATAATCTGCTATGAAAGAAGAAAATTACATTCAGACTGAAACAATGTGGGACATACCTTTTTGAGATGCAAAGAGGTGATCTTTGTCAAGATGCAGATTTAACTATATTTTTTCATAGGTTCTCAGTAGAATCCTCGACTCAGGCAGAGACAGCCTATGCTATGTCTATGTTTAAATGCGGAAAAGGAAGTACCACAGTGCCGTGAAGAAAAGCAGCTGAGAGGTCCCGAATTTGATCTGTCTCAGGTGTAGCTGTATTTCTCTCTCTGTATGTTGCCTAGCTGGGTGGAATCAATAACATTGTAAAAACAGTATTTCTAGGGTGTGACTGTGTTACCTCTCACAAGAGATGTAAAATTCAGTTCCTCCACCTGTTAAAACATCCAGGAGAATCTCTCTGAAATGCCAGTATAAATGCACTTGTAATACATGGATTGACTAGTTCTGATTCTCTCCAGTGGAGGATAACGGCTTGCCTACAGCCTCTCAGCTTTACTACACATCTCCACTCAGCCAGTGGGGAAATACAGGAGCAGTGTGCTGAAGTAGCCTGCTCGAGGCCACACAGTGGATTGGTGGTGTTGCAGATGTAAGAATCAGGAAGTGAAACTATTTGCTAGTCCTTTACTTAATTTTTGTTTGTTGTTCATTTCATGGAGGAAGGAAAATGGGCTTAGAGGTAAGGAGAGCAATAAAGAAATGTTCTTTGCTAAAATGCAGTGAGAAATCTCTAAGCCCAAAGGAGTTTGCCACTACACTGTTCCTATTCCTTGGAACTCCTCACAAAGGAAGTAGCTATCCAGAGTTGCTTTGGACATGTGTCCAAGATAATTTGGGCTTAAGGAAAGCATGTTGTTTCCCCTTCTGAATGTAATTGAATTCAACCCTGACAAAGCCAAAGTAGGTGACCACTGTGGCTGCCAACTGTAATTAAGGACAGAATGCTCTCTGAGTAAAAAGAAAGTGAAATCCCAAGCATTCTTAATTCTCATGATGTCTGACAAGTTTGTGGAAAGCTGGCTCCTTAATCCTCAGGCTATGTTCTGCTTGGAGTCCCGGGCTTTCATGAACTCCTGCTATGCCCATGTCACACGAACATCAGACAGGAAGATCAATAACCAGATTGTGCTGTCCCTGCATGCTCTGACATGCAGGTATACTGTCTCACAGTGCATAAATACATGTCTGGATGGCCCCAAACTGAATCACTTGGGTGCAGAGAAGACAGGAATTATGAGGCTGTGGGGTTAATCCTTAATGATGCATGGTCTGCTTGGCTGATGCTCTCAATGTTGCTACTACCAGTAAAAACTACACTGATACATTGTAGGAGAGGATTCCCAGCACTGAGAGCCTCAAACAGTAAAACTTAGTGCAAGTCTATGCCCACTGCAGTGATCTGTCCTGGGAAGAGAGGCAAAGTGTTACTGAGGGAGAAGAAGGCTTGCTTCATAGTAAGTTTTATGTTTAGGTGGTAAATTATAGAAGCAGCTAGTGGTTAAGGCATTAGGCTGCAGTTTGCAGGCTCATGTTAAATTATTTGCTCGGTAACAGGTTTTGTGTCTGATAATGGAGTGGATCAGATGCTTCCTTTTCCTGGTCTCAGTTCCTCATCTGTAAAATAGGGATAATCCTTCTCATCTTGACAGAGCATTGTCACGACACATCCATTAAGACTCTGAGGCACATAGATACTGTTGTGATGAAAGTCAGTAAGATGGACATTTAAATGTTTTTCTAGGTGATCTTCCCATGCCTGGTTCTGGGGAAGGGCTTGCTGACAAGAGGCTGAATCAGAACTTCCTTTCTTTTGTTCTGCTCTTGTCTACAGAGGAATTTTACCTCCTTCTGCTGTGGGCTTAATCACTGGAAACTCTGCAGTGCACCATAAGACTGTGAAGAAAAAAAGATTAAAAAGCAAAAGGTTTAAAATCTAAAGGGCTCATCCACTGCGTGCTCTGGAGAATCTGCTCAAACTGAAACCTCTTGGGAGCAGCTGCATATATCTCAGTATTAATTCTGACAAGGAGAATATCTCTCTGTTTCTACTATTAAGGCTGAACAACTCTGTTCCTGGACCTTGGGTAGCACTTAGGCATCAGTTTCGTTAGACCATAGCCTGGAGGGGACCTTGAAGGTATGGCATGGAGAGCTGGAAGCTTGAGCTGGAACATCTAGGTCCTGGGTAATACAGTGTATTTGATGGTGTTAACTTTGTTTTCTCTCCTGGGGAAACCAAGACAAGAGTTTCTCCGATTTGTTGTTTGGTTTCTTTTGAAAATATCTTAAACATTGTGGACTGATCACGAGCATGTCTTGTGGCTGAATGCAGGCAGCTACCTCCTTCTTATGCCAGCTCACCTTTGGGAAGTGAGTAGGACTTAGACCAAACACTACATCTCAGCTCTGAAAGTCTGGAGAAGAGGGGAACCTGTGGTGTGCCAAGGATGGAGTTTGTGGCTTACCCACAGTCATTGAGAGATTTCCTTGAAATTAATGGTATGAATTGCTTAGGACTTGAGAATGAGAGGTGGCAAGGGGTAAGAAGGGCATGGAAATAAGCCCAGGAAGAGAAACATCTCTTGGGGAATAGTCAACAAAATGAAAATTTCAGCATTCTTTTTGCTGCACAAGACTTATATTTGGGTAGGTCTTCAAAGGCCTTTGAAGACTTTTATTTAGCAGAGCTGAATGCTGGCAGTGTATCAGTATGTCCTTTGCGGTGATAATAGTCCTGAATTTACTTTCAGGAAAAGCTACCTTTGCATAATTCTGTAAGGGCTCGAGCACTTGTAGAGATTCATTATCTGGCTTCAGAGGTTCCTCTCATCTAACTCCACTCCTGCCTTAAGAAGGGATTAATGTGTCACCTGCCTGGCTTCTAAGTTATGATGGGAGAGTGGAAAATTATTAATTTGACAGAGTAGCAAAACTTGATGTTCATCTTAGGGAAGCAGATACTAAAATACTTCAACAAAAAAGACTCTCTGTATGTTTCAAAACCTTGAAATGGCTGAGGGGCTGATGAGGTGTAACAATAGGAATAAGGGGAAGGTTTATTATCAATATCCCAGGAACTCAGAATAGCTGAATAATTCATAAATCTTTCATGAATTTTACAAAAATAAGGGATGAAATCCTAAACACTGTAGATAGATATATATAGGAGATCTATCTGTATTTCTTTTGCCTGAGAATATCTTAGTAAATTATCATCTTTTGAAATTAAGGAACTATCTGGTTTGGGTTTATATTATTTTTCTGCAGTCTGAGAATCTATTGAACACTTTGTCTCCGAGTATTGTGATCTTCCTCGATAGAGGGAATGGGGAGGGAGAACATTTTAAATACGTAACAACAGATTTGACTGTGAAATTGTTACTCCGAAGCAGGAATGGGATAAAGCAGGTAAACAAGATTGCACTCCAATTTATTGTGGAACCTCTGCAATTTCAGCTTGCAGTAAATAATCTGATTTGTGCCCCTTATTTGCTTCTGATGGCCCAGTAAAATGTCTCCAGGAAACCAAATTAGCCAGTCTCCCAAAGAGGGAGAGACCTGGAGAGAGCAGCTGGAGGATGCATAATGTGCATTTCTCTTTGTATCTGCATTCTTATATTACAGTTGTCATTGTAAAGGGGTCTGAGCCAGATCTCACTGAATTCTGTGCTTAGAACTGAGTCCTTCTGATGGATTGGGACCTGGCCAACAGCGTTAGGCAGACACACTGTGCCCAGGAATGCTGAGACATGACACAGTCTATTTTATGTTGCATGACCTATACTCTGTGGTGCTAACAGGGGATTAGGCAGGAGTTAAAGCCCACTCTCCCCCAAAAATACACCCAGAAGGTTCAAAAAGAGAGGAGAGGCAACCAAGCAGTATAGGATAACTCAATGGAAACTGCAGGCTGAGGTTTTAGTAGAGAAGGGCCACTGAGGAAAGGAGATAATTTGGAGATTTGCAGGCTTACAAGAAAGTTCTGTCTTATTCCAAGTAGCTATATTTCATCCCCTGCTGGGAATCTAATCCTCCTTTGATCTTCAGAGCTTTGCCTGTGATTCCAAAAGTGTGTCAGCATCAATGCCAGCTTGTTAGTAGTGTGTGGGGGCAAGAGGTCAAAAATCAGAATGAAATATGATACGGCAGCAAATGCTTTTGGAGCAGGCAATGAGCAAGAAATATGCTGAGGACTTCCTTGGCCATATGTCCAGTGATGCTGTGCCTGGAATTGGAAAGATCTGAGGATCCGTATAAAGGATCCTCATTCCCTTTCCTAGCCTCCATACCATTTTTGTGTCTGTTCCCTCCATAAATAGTACCTTAAATAGTACCTCAAGGGCCATCCATCTTCACTGTCTCTAAAATACAGTGAAGTTTAGTATTTGGTATGGATATTTGAAAGCCCAAGTAGTAAGATCTTATGACCACTTCTTCTGTAAGGCAACATTTTCCTCTCCGCTTGGAGACTTAGGTTCTCCAGTTGCTCTACAGAATGCTATGAGCAGACTGCACTGTGAGAGCTCTGGAGGCTTAGAAAGCACTTAGCATTCTTTTCCTGTGAAACTTTTTTGGCACATCTGGTTAGAAGAATGAAGATACTTTGCAGTATACTTGATAGAACCTCTGGGAAGAGAGAACTCACAGCTGAAGAAATTTGTCTTTGAGTGAGAGAACTGTGGCTTTCTCTCTTGCTTCTGTGCAGGCATGCAGCTAGATGCTGCATTGTCCCTGTAGAGAAATGGGATGGCACCCACAACAGTTTGAGAGCTTCCACCAAATCCTAGTCTCACTGGAATTGTCCTCTCACGCATGATGCTGTGCTTTGCACATCTGTGTTACATGCAGTTACAAAGGCAGCCAGATGTGTAGGGAAAAAAACTGCGTTATTCATCTCTTACATCTTTTAATTGGCCTCTGTTGCTCAATTTGAAGAAGTGATGGAAAGCTTTGTGCTGGCAGCATAGGAAGCCCAAGAGCTCTGCTGCTACAGAAGATGGTCAAAACTAAGTGTTTCCCTCAGGCTGCACAGTCAGCCTGGTTCAACCAAATTTGCAAGCACCGTTCTGCAACCCTAGGAGTCCAGCCCATTCAGTGTGTGACTACTGAAAAGGCACTGCTAAAAAAAGAGTTAGCTACTGACAGCTGTAGAGGAAATGGGGTTGGGATACCCATCTCATTGCAGATAATTGCCAGGACCTGTCTATGATGAATATAAAGGCAGTCCCCTTTGAAGCTACTGGGCTATGCTTCACCCTGTTTTCCTCTAGCTCCCCAGCTGACTGCACTGCCTATGCTACACAGCAACTCTTCGATGTTGACACGCTGTAGTTACTGATGTCTTTGGAGAAATTCCAACAGGCAGAAAGGCTTTTTATCCCAATGATGTTCAATCCCAGATCCCTCGTGTCCAGTACAAAATACCTTGCATGCAGTGTCACAACTGGCTGGAGATAAGGCTTCAGTTACATCACTAGATGGAGCTCACAACATAAGAAACACTTGGCTTAGAAGAACCAAATGCTTTGTTACTGACTAAACCAGCTTAAGGGGTGGCAAACTAACATGTGGGGAAGGATGTAACGTGAAGAGAATGGAGTGGGGCATGTGTTAAAGGAACGGGGGTACTAGACAATGAGGGATCAGGAAGCATGAAATTGAGAGCTATTGCTTTGGGGTGAAGATTTAAGCTGCAATTCAGTGAGACACTTTGTTCTTTGAGGATCTGCTGTATGCCATATTTGTGGAAAGTTCGGGCACCTGTCCTAAGAGCATGTTGCGGAAGTCTGACTGGTAAGGACAATTACTACAGGACGATGGCATCTTATCAAGCACAGGTGTTTGTGGGCACATTGTCTCTACAGGCACATGCACATCACAGAATAAAAGGACAAATATGAATCTTTTTGCATCAGTTTGTTTCAGCCTTTCTCACTCCCCAGGCAAATTGTCTAACTGACATCACTGGGAGGAACATACTTTCTCTATGAGGGAGGTGTCCAGGTTGATTCGTTTGTGTTCACTTTCTATAGCATTCATACCATCCAATCTTACTAGGCAGGAGGCAACGACATTTTAAATTCCATTTCTGACAGCATCAACATCAGAATCAATCAAGGAACTCATCATTTGTAGAGTCATGGAGCAAAAATAGTTCCAAATGACAATTGTAACTAAGCAACCTAGCCTGACTAGTGAGTGGTATAGAAAATGAAATTAGTGAAATACTTTGGTAACTGATTTCAAGTAACAAATCTGTTAGGTAAAAAAAAAATCTCCCTTTCTCCATAATTGTTTTGCAAAAGAAGGAAGAAAATCTTGTTGAGAAAGTTATTTGTTTTGATTTACCTGGCAAGTAAGCTCTTTGCGGCAGGGATCATCAAGGGTCTTTTTCTTCTGTGATTATATTACACCTATCGCATGGTCTGCCCTCTGCCACTTGTGGTCTATGCATATAACTAAATTCAGACAAATAAAAGTAGTACTTCATAGATAGGTTGTAAAGGCTCCACATGTGTCTAGTGTCTGATTTTTACATGTTAGAAGTTGGCATAAGGCACTTGCATTATGATAAATGTTTATCAAAATCTGCCAGTCATTTATTAATGGATACATCTTTAATGTTTGGTAATCACATTATTAATGCAGTTCTGATATACAGAGTGATGAAACATTGATGAGAGAAGCACAAGGGCAATTGTGCCAAAGCTCAGCATCCTGATGGACTCCTCATGCAACCCATCCCATCCCTTGGGGTACATGACTGGAGTTGCTTTCACACCTAAATGATGTTGGATTTTCCAGGTATAAATCAAGAGCAAAACCTCACGGGATAAACTAATTTCTGCCATGCTTGAACTGGCTGAGGCAGAATCCTACTAAGGATAAATTTGTTCTCTTCTGCTATCTCTCAGCATCCCCAGGGCTTTAAAGCCAGCATGGGAGAGACGGTATCTCTTGCTGCCCTCATATCTCTCTGAAGTTGGAGTCCTTCTTAAGCCTTGGGCATTAACTTACTCCTCCACAGCCAGCCAGTGACAGCAGCAGCATGTAGTGGCTGTAGTATCATTCTTTAGTTTCTTAATAGCACAGTATAATGACTAGCTCTGTTACCATATCACTGACACAGAGCATTACTAATTATGATGATTAATGAGTTTAATTTACTTAGAAAGAATAATGTGCAATAATTCCATTGTCAAAGCTGAAAATCTGGAGTTCCAGCTTCAGATGCTGTCAGCACTGTTGTTACAAACCCTTTTGTGTTGGAGAAAAGTCATTGAAAGATGTTATTTCCCACATGTTTTAGAATACAAGCTGCCTTGGGAATTTTCCTATCCACTGATAAGGCTGTTTTGCCACCAAAAAGGCTATTAGGAGAAATTCTGCCTTACTTTTTCTTTCCTGTACTTAAAATTTTCTTTAAGGATGCTTTTATAAATAATAAGAAATATTTATTGCCTGTTGTGTGGAGGTAAAGAGTCTGCTGTTTTTGTGTAGTGGCAGATGAGAGAAAGCTCTTGGTGGTAAAGAATATGAATAGTATTATTTCATCTGAGGCTGCTGGCTGGACAGGCCCTGGAGTGCTATGTTTTCTAGCTCCCAGGCTAACTGGTACTACCTATTGCAGATCTGTGCAGGTCTGCCTGTCTCCTAAGCTTGAAGGAACAGTATTGGAAGGGATTGTTTACATCGGGGTAGCTTCATGCTATTCCTGTCGATGTGCAGTTTGAAAATATCATTACAATTTTTTGTAGTGTCAAAGCCTCCAAAGATGATTGGGGCCCCAGTTGAGCTGATTCAAAGGTGGTATAGTCCCTGCACATCCCATATCTCTCCAGGACATCCTGGCTGCTTTTCCAATTTCTTTCCACTACCCAGGTTTGTCTGGTTGTGACTTCCATGCATCAGACAGTTAAGTTTCTTAGATCAGCAAGGTCACTTCTGCACTCTGTAAGCAAGGCAGAAGAGGTCAGCTGCAATGCGCCATTGTGTGTGATTCAGGAATCTTTATGGCTTTAATTGTTGATTTAATTATCTCTTCCTGTGAGCAAGAAACATTCCCCAGAGGTAAAATAATAAAAAAATCCACATTTCCTCTCCTAGCTGTCATTCTGAGATCTAGCGACTCTGTGCTCACAGCAGCTATAAATAAACTGTGCTTAAGCCTTAGTGACTATTATGATTCTAGTGAGTCACCCAACTGACACAGCTTTAATCTGTGTATCTCTGCCTCTTCCCATTACTTACCCAGTATCACATTTTGTTGTGATCTATGCTCATGTCAGTACTTTGCATCAGGGTCTGGCAAAGACATAGCTCATAGAATAACTCAAAGAAACAGCCCATAGCACTGTCTGTTAAGCCTTAATGCTGCAGAAGCATTAACAAATTAATTGCTCTGTGATTGAGGGGAAACTGAGGCAGGGAAAGGTCACCCAAGGCCTCAAATTGATTATTGACAAACAGGAACGGCAGGATGTAGCTGTGCCCCCTTAGCCATTGAATGCTACTTTCTAACTTAAACCTTCTCTAATTTATGCTGCACATGGCATAGGTGTTCGACCTTTCTTCCAAAATCTCCTCTTAAGCTGCTGGCCAGAGCAGTTGCCCTTTGATATTGATGCATGTGAAGGTCACAGTAGGTTGCTCATGATCCTTGATAGAAAGATGATACTTTTCAGGTACACTAGAGGAAGGAAATCTGAGTTATTTACAATATTTAGCAAGGAGTTGTCAGAAATCTGTGTTTTTTCCAGCCAAACCCAAGTATCATTGAAGCCTGTGCTTAGATTTTTCTGTCTTCAGCGAGAGTTGTATGAAGCTATTACGCTGCCAGTTGCCGGTGAGGCGAGGTGCTTAATGCATTTAAATACGGTATGTTGCTCCCTACCTCTTGCCCCTGTCAGTGGACCAGTATCAGAGGCCTATTGAGGTGGAGGCTGCGTAATCAGTAATGAGCAAAAAGGCATCTGATGTACTCTGCAAGGCACCTGGAGAGTCAGTGCTTTTGGAGAAAAGCACTGGCAGAAAGAGGGGATATTGCTCCAGTTATGAATATCGTAAGAATCATGATGTGGGCAGCCTGCTTTGTTCTTGCTAAGCCGTTCAAAGCCAACGGGTTGTGCTGCTGGGCCGCTCAGGAACAGTACTCCCTTCTCTGCAGAGCCTTTGCTGCATGCCCTCCTCTGTAGCAGCCTGCATTGCATGTTGCTGGGCTTACACACTGAATGCACTGTCAGCTTGCCAGGAAGCTTGTTTAATTCTTCACCTGACTCTTCAGCTGCTGGCTCTAACCATACAAAAGGGAATCTGAAACCACCCACAGGCCATTGCGACAGGGAACTCTAGCAGTATGTCACTCACCTTATGCGCTTTCCCTCTTTTCCTGTATTTTCGGTCCTTGCTTTTGAGTGGGCTCTTTGCTATTAGTGTGTGCAGCAGAGGAGATGGTGCAAGATCCTCACTGAACCTTGTGCTTAGCCCACAGTTTTAGACTGTTTATTGCATTACTGCCCCTTCTCTCCCTTGTAACTCCAAGTCAGATAAATCTGAGACAGCCAGCAAAGCCTGCCACTGACTACTGTGTCTGCTTTCTCTCCAAGAGTTTGTCTGTCATAGTGCTCAGATGTAGCCTTCACTCTTGAGCTGGCAGAACGTTGGATGAGACGTTAGGAGAGCAGGTTTCTGTGCACTTCAGGAAGTGACTGGTGAGAGAGAGGGCAACTCTCATGTCTCCACTTCTCATTTGCAAGATAGGACAAGCCTTCTTTCCTCCCCATTTTTTCCCTGTTTTTAGATAAAGTCACTGAGGTGTTGATACAGAACAAACACAAGTGTGGAGGGGCCCTAATTTCATTTGAGATCTTTAAGAATGCTGTAATATCCAAGGGGATATTTTGTGGCAGAAAAGAGAATAACATTGAACTGTATGTGATTCCTTACTGGCTCAGCTCTTATTCAAGTATCTGTTAAATCTGTCTCCCCTCAAATGAAACAGAATCTTCAGTATCCATTCCCTCTTGCTCCACTAAAACAGTTAACGGATAATGTTCTTGTTTGTAGTCCTGCCAGGAGTTTTTTAATTACCTGTATGGTTTTATTACATAATGGCAATGTTTGCTCCGTTAGGCTATTGGCATCTTTGCAGGAAGCAAACAAACCTACTGGCATCCATCAAGTTGAGTAATTACAGAGAGTTTGTTTACTTTTTTCAGTTTTCCTGATCAATACTGGCACTAGCTCTGCAGCTTGAGCTCCAAGCCTGGCTGCTCATGCAGCCAGTGCTTATCCTGCTGCCTTAGCAGTCACCTAGCTGGGATATGACGATGGCTTGATAGTCCTGAAGGAACTGGAATCATAGAATCATAGCACAGTTTGGGTTGGAAGGGACCTTTAAGGTCAGCTAGTCCAACAGACAAATGCCATAGTATCATCCCCAAGAGCCTAGGCACAGGCAATGCCCAGATTGTGCCCTGATCTCTTCCTGTATTATTTTACAGCTAGTGGAATCTAGACATTTGTACCATAGGTGTTTTTTACAGGGAGTGGGAAGTGCCTTTGGGTGGTTGTGTTTAGGCAGGCTGGGTTATTTATTCTGTGGAGCCTCCTGGGTTAAACATCTGTTGTGTGCATCCCCCGTTGCAGGAGGCTGGGTCCACTGACCCAGCTCCTGCCTTTCAGACCTATGTTTAGAAGAGAAAAAAAAAAAAAGAGCGCCAAAGTGTGTTGGCTTCATATCCTCACCCTTAGGTGCTCAATTATACTTGTCCAAATAAGGTGTGAAATGAAGGGAATCTTTTTGCATTGTAGCTAGCAATAAGATAAGGTGCAAAGTGGGAACACCCTAACCCAAGGCACGGATACAATGTCACTCTCTCTCTCTCAACCATTGCAGTGTATTGCTGGGGAATTGTGCCAGCCAACCATCTTTAGCAGTGAAATACTTCAGTGACAGACCAAATGCACCCTTAGCAGTGGAAGAAATAGGCATCATCATGGTAGAAGTGGCATCTCATGCGTAAGCCCTCCTTTCATGGCTTGTTTATACAGATGCTCTGGAGTGGGTCACTGCTAGCTTGTGGAGACCAGGAAAGACAGAATTTAGCAGAAGAGGGAAGAAGCAGGAGGTTCTGAGACTGCTGGGGAGGGCAGAAGGGGAAAGAAAGGACCAGACATTGAACTAAGAGGTTTCCATCCTGAACAGAAACAACTTCTGGTGCAGAGAGAGAACCTCTTCCATTTGTGTTAGAATTTAACTGTCGGGGCTCAGTAAGGACTGTGTGACCTGACCCTCATCAAGTGGAATGTGTTAGGTAGAGGGGGGAGAGTGCAACGTTGTCACTATTTGAGCAGTGAGGTGTGGTATAGCCTAGTGCAATGATTTCCTGAAGAGAAAAGAAGGTGCAGTGAGCTCTGAGAGGAGGTGGAGCAACTAGGCAAGTATAGCAAAGGAACAGGATGATTCATATAAATGGCAGTGCTTTAATCCTCCCCTCCAAGGCATGGTGAGTCCAAATGCCCTGATACAGGGACAAGTCTGTGGACATAACTACGAATGGGGCAGCCATAGGAGAGTAGAGGAAAAGCCACATATTCCCCCACTCAGTGCCTGCCACCTTTCCTTCCCACAATGAGAACCTATGTGAAGTGGAACAGGGCCTTATGTGCTGACATGCTGTTGATCTGAAAACTGCTGTGTCTTGGAAAGAGCAAAGGTTCATAATTGAATCCAGCAGGCGCAGGAAGCCAGCTTGGGGGCTGATTGGTATTCAGCTCTGGTGCAAAGTGCTTAAGAAAAAACTTATTAATTTCCCCTTCCACAAAAGAGCAGGAGTGCGACAGTAATCACAGTATCAAGTCATAATAATAAAAAAAACTCCATTGAAAATAGCTGTTAAGACTCTGGAGGGTTCAGCAGGGGAAGATTGTATTAAGATAAAGTAGATTATAACACCGGTGGACATTAAAGGTTGTCATTGTATGGTAAATCACATCAGGAAGTCACAAAAGCTGCTCTTTACACAGTCAGGGATAGAATACTCTGATATAGCATCTGATTTATTCTCTACCCCTGTTATGCCATCCCTGGCAAACATGTAGAAAGAGGAGAGAAGGAAGGGAGAGACTTGCCAGCTAGACTGGATTTCTGAGCTGTGGTTTTGGGGAAGATGGGTGGTACTGGGGTGGGGCCAGACTCATTCATCCCTTCCCCTTCTGCGGGGTGCTGAGGCTCTGCATACTTACTGCAATGCAGAGGCATGGATTGAAGCTTTCCCTCAGATCCTTCTGTCCTGTGGAGTAGCAGCAGTGATTTGAGTAGGATACACATGGTTCTAGAGCTGTATGTCCCACAAGGAACATCCTGTGCTCCCCTTAATGATGGACACTGCCAGCTGGGCTTCCCCACTATTCAGACTATTGCCATCACAGAGGAACCAGTCCACCAGCAGTCCCCAATATGTACATATCCAGCCTGGAACACACCCCCAATCTAATCCCTAGCATCCCAAAAGTATCCCAAGCACACCTACCTACCTTTCAGCTATCCTAACCCTTTTGAAACCTGCCCTCTCCCTTCTCTGCCCAAACTAAATTGCCAAAATCTCTTTACTCCTTGCTTAACAGTTACAATCCAGGAACAAAGCAAGAACACATTTAAACCCGCCAGACATTTCCTGATGGGATTTTACACATTACATAGCTTGAGCAAAGCCCTTTCACTGTTGGAAGTGCGTATGTTGGTAAGTAGGCAAGACAAGGGCTACCAGTTCCCTCCTCCCTTGCCAGTGCTGTGTGCGCATCTTCCCAGGAGTATAACCCAACTCCGTCTCAGATATGGATGAAACCAATGCCTAAAATCACCCCCCTTCCCATTTTGCAGCTGAGTGCTTTCAAACTCCTGCCTATCATAGTTCTGTGTCCTTGACAGATACGCAGTTGAAAGTCACTTTGTATTCTGCCCCAGATCTAAAGGTAATGTTTTACCAGATAGGCATATGAGCAAGAGATGTGAAAAAAACCTGAATGGACAGGGCTCTGCAAAGCTCCCATAGTTTTCTTCTGTACAGATACTACTGACACTTGCAAAAGAGTCTTTCGCTAGTGCAGCTTGTGTTGCTTTTGCAGGTGGTTTAACTGTAGCAGCACTGAATTCCCCAATGGTCAGAGCAAGCATTGTACCCTCCAGGAGCCTTGCCAACGGTTGGAGAACTGTCTTCTTCCTTACACACTGAAGGTGACCTGCTCTGTCACCATCAGAAGTGTCCCAGAGGACCAAGGGGTTGCCCTGATAAACTCTATGACTGGCAGCAAGGTCTGTTAGAGTCTCCAGACTGGTCCTCAGGTGAGGCCCAGCATGACACTTTGCTTTTTTTGGGTGCAGTTACATTCAAAACTTCCCCCCAAACACCATTTTTTTCAACTTGCTTTTTTAGATCAAGTAAATATTGTTTTCACAGTTCTCCTTCCAAACACTGATGTGGAAAGCTGTATGGAAGCAGTAAATCTCCACATTTTCCTAGGGAAATGTTAGAGCGCCATTTGAGCCATTGAGAAGAGCGTGGACACAGAGGTCTTGCTAAACTTGCACAAATGTCTCCTACACAAACGTGCTTCTACAATTCAAAAGTATGCTTTTTTCCTGACTTTGGCACACCAGTCTCTCTAGCTGTGGGTAAAGAGTCAGTACGCTGGTTTCATTACTGCTTCTGAGTTTTATGATCCTGAGAAGTGAAGGAGAAGGCATATTAAGTAATATGCTTTTGCTGAGATGGATGTTAGCTTGTGTAGATTAACTTAGTAAGTTGTTTCACCACCTAATATACACATTTAGGAGCAATTTTAGAGTGTGAAAACATTTAAAAGGAACGCTAATTACAAGCTGAGGAAAGTATGTTTGTGTAGAGAATAAGAAAGCCACGACTGGCCAGGCAAGAACCAAACTGAGTTAATTCAGATACTTCCGGTTCAGCTGCATTTCTATGTTTGTTAATATATTTCAGATCTTTTGCCCATCATGCTGCTTTATGAGCTCTCATGAGGTGAATTGAGAAGAGAAATAAGTCACCACATTCCTGAAGGATGTCAAGGGGAAAACATGTGTATAATAAAATGAAAATTGTGGCAACAGCCGAAGAGTTGGAATGAGAATGGAATAGCAGGCTACATATTGCAAACAAGCACTTTGATTAAACTGCATGATTTTAGCTAACTTGCTAATGCATGGTCTTCCAAAGAGCAGCCTGGATTCATCCAGGTGCTGAGCTCTATTGAAAATATCAAGCCTGTTGTGGGCACTGGGTCTGTTTGCAGGTTCTGCCAAAGTCATATTGCCCCTCCTGTTTGAAACAAAAGAATGTTAGGGGAAACCTGACTCTTAGTTTGCCCCAATACTTTTTTTCTGAAATATTCAAGCAGAGGCATTTTGCTGGTGCAGAGTTTTTTTGAAGTAACTTGAGGCTGCATGCAGAAACACTCAGAGGAGCCAACATGAACTTTTACACACTTCTGTGCTCTTCAATTGAAACTGTTCTATCTGTCTGACTTACCTGGTCAACAGCAAAGGAATAGCTGCTCAAGCCTGTGAATTTTTACCAAAATTTTATGTCCAGTGCAGATAAACTCAGCAAACAGCACTAAATAATGATTACACTTCTGGAAATTCTGTTTTCCATCATGGTAGAATCACAACTTGTGTATATTTATCCTTATACAACTCTGTGAAATGTGACAGTGCCATAAATTGCATCTGGTTTATACAAAGGAAGCTAAAGAGGTGACTTGATCACAGTCTTTACGTACAGGGAAAAGATTTGTGATAATAGAAGGCTCATTAATCTAACAGGGAGTGGCCACAGTGAGATCTAGTGCCTGAAAGCTGAATAAGCTGGAAGTGTGTCTAGTCTGACTCACTTAAACTGGAAATAAAATTTAAACAATGCAATAATTAGGTATTGGAACAGCTTGCCAAGGATTGTGGTAAATTGTCTATTAGAAGTCTTTGAATCAGGCTGGGTGTCTTTCCAAATAGTATATGATATCTTAGATGTCTAGGCTTGTTGCAGAAATGAAATGGTCTGTTTTCTAGCTTGTGCTGGGTAAGAGACTCTGTTATCCAGGTTAATGATTAAAATGTTTCCTTTTGGCTATAGTGGCTAGGAGCCTTGCTCTTGCTTCCACTTCACATCTACCTTCTTACAAGCTCATAAAGGGTGTATAGACAGGCTGTGAATAAAGTCCCACAGCTCATTAAAATTAGTGGTGGTTTGGTCACTGTCTTCAAAGGAATCAAGATTTTACTCCTTGTTGTTTTATTGGTGGCTTTGGTTCCTCCAGCCTTTGTCTATGGCATGATGGTCCTACAAGGACAGTTGTGCCTTGTAGGTCCTGCTGGCTGGTGCAGGGACTGGTCTTTCCCCATGTGAAAACCAATTCTAAGCTTGCAGCTGGTGAGACTCTTTCAACGCAACTGCAGGGTGTCCCTAACTGGACTCTGTCTGTTTCTCATTATGGCTCTGTTTCTCACTGAACAGTAGTATTTGAAACAACAGAGAAGAGGGGTCAAGATCCTGGGGCAAGGAGAGAGAAGTTGTAATCTAAAATAGACTAGCCAGAAGTGGTTGTTCTAGAGTTTCCCTGCCAGAACTGAGCGCTCTCTGCTTTCTTGATTTTGGGAAGCCAAAGAAACTGGGACATCTCTACCTGCTTCATGTAAACTATTTTCAAAGCATTTTTCTGAGCATTCTGTCATGCTCCTTCAGGGGGATTCCTACATGATTTTCCCAGGGAATTTCCCTCTAGATCGTGAGCCAGACATGCATTCCTCACATGCTGGGAAGTAAAACATACCCAGCCTGAAACTGCACATACAAATAGACTCATGAGGTTCTATGTTTGAGGCCTTAGTTCCATCATCTCCTGTTGTCAGAAGCCTAATGAGCTGTGTTATTAAATGGCTCTACATTGTTGCCTTGTGTTGGTGATGACCATGGCCAGCAGGCAAAGAGGAGCTAAGCTTCCCAATTGTATTGATTTCTTCAGTGCTCACAAAGTCTGGATTCCATTGCTGGCAGGGAGTTGGTTTAGCACTTAAGTGACTGCCCGGAGCCTCGTCCCACCTGGGGAAAGCATATGTGACCCACAGAAGTCACTACAAATTAGGCAAAGGAGGGAGCTCAGCACAACATCTGTCCCAGGAGAGAATGTACCTTGTGTATTTTGAATCCGGCCTAAGAACTCCCTAAAGTGGGGAGTTTCTCTAAAGATGCTTCCCTTGCTCTTGTTTTGCCAGGATTTGAGGCTGCGTTATCACTATGATTTCTACTGTGACAGTACGTGGAATCTCAAAGGGCAGGTTCCTGCTCTATTAGATACTGAGAGACATGGTCGCTTCCCCAGAGAGTTTGTGGTTGACGTAGGTTAAGATATATAGTGTACAAGTGGAGAAACAGAGGCATACACTGACTTGCTTGTACATTTTATCTCACCTTGGTTGGCTGGAGGGTGGTTATTCCAGCTCGATTGTTGCACATTAATATTGTTAAGCCCCAATTCATTTTGTTAAGCCCCAATTACTTGCTCACGTGTCTGAATGCCAGGGTTTGCTGTGAGGGAGAGACTGGGAACTTGTCACACCAACCTCGGTGAGGCTGGTGGTGTGGTCATAGTAATGCTCAAGCATGTACCTGTTTATTGCAGCCCTCCTGAGAAATAGCCATTGTCGCATGAAAGGGACATGTCAGCTGCAGTTCAGAGGGCAGAAGGTATGAGTAAGCACTTGGAAATAGAAAAACAAACTAGGAGAAAGTTTGCCTCATTACTCAGTCGTAAGTTGTTGATAACTCCCATTCCTACTGGCTTAGAGAGAAGGAGGTAGTGTCCAAGTATTTCTCTTTACTAAGGGCAGTTTTGTTTTAGGAGAAAGGAACAGGAAATAACAGGGGTATGAGACACAGGTAATGCAATTATGATAATATAAAACTAACAACAGGCACATCCTGAGTGACAGAACGAGGCTAAGCTGTGTCTGGAGTGTGGCAGAGCGGTACCTAACTTTCCATCTGCCTCCCTTGCCTCATAGTGGGGTGTACTGTAGGGAGCTGGAGCACCAGCAAGGGGGTGACAGGGCTGTGAAGGAAATAAATGTACCTGTACAGAGTGCTGCCCCTGGGAATGGCTTGCTATTAATAACAGTAATAACATATGCCAGGATGTGGAAGAAGCATCTTTTGTAAAGTGCTGATCACTGCCACTATCTGGGGTAGAAACAAATTGAAAAAAACAGTTTCATTATTTTATAATGCACAATAATACCACTTTTGTATTTTTTATTATTTCCTTGTGTTTGGATTTTGTCTGTAGGAGAGCTGTTTGTTTTTAGTAGGCCATGCTGCAGATTGGCAGGTAAATTGGGGTGCTGTATGAAGGAGCAGCCCTAGATAGCTGTAACAAGGGTAGCCAAAAGAGAAAAGTCCCAGAAGCTAGCAGCTCTGGAGTCTTATCTGCTGAGACATGTCACGGTCAGCTTGTCCTCCCTTTGGCCCAGATGCAGTGCAAATGGAACAATTTGGAATGCAGCCCGAATCCCACTGGAGCAATTGGGATGCAGATGGTGAGGAAAGCTGGAGGTGATTTCCTCCTCCCTTTCTTCCATACTAAATAGTGAAGGTGCAAAGAGAAAAACCTTCCCTATACAGAGGCAGAAGGGGCAAGGGAAGAGAGATTCACAGAATTCAGACAGTTCTTGGACCACAGTCTATGCTGAAAGTGAGCTGCCTGCAAGATCAAGGGATGTCCATTCATGGGATTAAAGCAAGTGTGGATGCAGTGCAGAGAATGTAAGCCTGTGCAGCACTCAGGCAATGAGAAAGAGATCACCCTGAGTAGAGATCAAAGGTTGTTCTGAAGGAGTTAACCTGGGCGATATCTAAGTACTATAGCTTCAGCAGCTTTTCTTTTATTAAGGAAAACATTTTTGTCATTCTCATAAACTATACTCAGCAAAGCCTCCTTATACGGATTCCTTTCCACAGGGAAAGATAGCTGTGAGCAGTGATAACTGCTCATTATGGAGAGAGTTGCAATGTGCTTGTTTGCATTGATTGAACAAGAGCGTTTCCTGCTGTTCCCTGATGCAGTAGGTGAGTAATCTCCAGTCCCTGAGGATGTTCCCTTTGGGTAGACAGCACAGGATTCAGGCTGGCTTCCAAGGCCCCAGCCCCAGTGCACACTGGGCCAGAACTTGGGAAGGTTGGTCAGAGCTGCAAGGGTGCTCATACAAGTCTGCTGGTGCCATAGCCTACAAGAAATGTCAGTGCCTGGATTTAGAGAGGTCATAGTACAGCAGGGTTCAATGCCAAAGTCATTTGTACTTGAGTTTCTGTGAATGGGAGGCTTCTGATCAGCCTGGGTATTTAAAACAGCCCCCAGACAGAGAGCAGGCAGGGAGAGCCGCTGCCACATCAGCACAGCTAGCCAGTGAGTTGCCTAATAATCCTAAGCATGTCACAGTGCCCTTTGCTGTGGCACTTTGGCTCTACCACATGTGACTAGTGCCCCTAATAGCATATTATGTGTATGAGATGTCAAAGAAAATGTCTAGCAACTTCTTAAGGTTTCAGCTCTCTGCTGTTTTCCCAGGCAGCAACTGAAGTGGCTCTGCTTTTTCCTACTGTGCTGAGCACCCACACAGAACTGAAAGGGTCCCCTTACCTGTGTTATCCATGTGGTCATATGGAAGTAGCAGCAAGAGACAAAGGGAGTTTTTCCTTTTCCCGGGGCTGAGACACAAGGCTCTGTGTGTGCTTTTCTCATTTCTTTTTTTTTTTACTCTTCTTTTTTTAATGAGATGCACAATGAAAGGAGGAAAGGCGAATTTAATTGTAAAGCCATGTCTTCCTCCCCTCTCTGTCTTTCCGGACTGGGAAGTGCAATCATCTCCCTTTTGATGCAAGAATGAATTCAGCAGCATACATTGTTAAATTATTATTTATTTAAAATGAAAGGAAATTATTTTCAGTTCAGTGCCAGTTTCTAGCCCAGCAAGAACAGCAAGGGGAGAAAATAAAGCAGCAGCACTTTAGGAGGCAACACCACATACATGTATATGTGTGTATGCATAGCTGGTAAAGGAGTTGGGGCAACTGCACCGAAGGGTTGCATGCTTCCCTGGACATGTATTCCCTCTTGCTAGCACACAGCTGTTACAAAAGCAGACAAAGAAGTGTCTTGTTTAAATCTCTAAAGCCCCCTTGACATGCTGAGTTGCACCATTATGACACCTAGACCCTTTAAAATAATGCACTATACTGAATTGTAAGACTCCAATTTGCAAATCAGGAAAGAGGAGCAGAGACAAGTGAAGAAAAGTGCTCAAGGCCAGGCTGTGGATCAGTGAAAGAGCCAGGAACAGAATTCAGTAGCCACAGCCCACCATAGTACTAGATTGCACATGCCTCACATCTTTAAAACAAACTGAGAACATTGGATGTGCTCTGTGGGACAGGGCCTTCTTGATATATCATAGAATCATAGAATGGTTTGGGTTGGAAGGGACCTTAAAGATCATCTAGCTCCAACCCGCCCTGCCATTGGCATGGACACCTTCTATTAGACCAGGTTGCTCAAAAGCCCCATCCAATCTGGCCTTGAACACTTCCAGGGATGGGGCATCCACAACTTCTCTAGGCAACTTGTTTCTGTGCCTCACCACCCTCATAGCAAAGAATTTCTTCCTTATATCTAATCTGAATCTACCCTCTTTTAGTTTAAAGACCTTACCCCTTGTCCTATCACTACATGCCCTTGTAAAAAGTCCCTTTACAGCTTGCAGGCCCCCTTCAGGTACTGGAAGGCTGCTATAAGGTGTCCCCGGAGACCTCTCTTCTCCAGGCTGAACAGACCCAACTGTCTCAGCCTGTCTTCATAGGAGAGGTGCTCCAGCCCTCTGATCATCTTTGTGGCCCTCCTCTGGACTCGCTCCAACAATTCCATGTCCTTCTTATGTTGGGGACCCCAGAGCGGAATGCAGTACTCCTGGTGGGGAGTATCTTTGCACCTTGTGTAACACAGAGGAGTCTTGGCTCACTGGCTGATGCTCCTGCTGCTACCACAGTGTGAATAGCAGTATTTCACCAAATCAAAACCATTCTTCTTTGTCAGAACATCATATTTCAGAGAAAGCATGGGTCTGAGGGAAGGGCAAGTGTCAATGCTGCATTTCTCTTGACTCATCACTTCATTTTTCTGGTTATGAGTCAGACATCCCCCTGTCCTTGCTGTGCACCATTAAGAGGGAGGACAAGGCCCTCCAGGCTTCAGTGCCTCTGTCTTATTCTATTTCTCTGAGCTGTGAGCAGCCTGGGACTTTGTGTAAGGCCTTAATGAGGCCCAAGCAAAGGTTGACTTAAAAAATAAAAAATTCCTTTATGATCTGTGCTGCAGATGGAGCAACAAATGGATAATAAAAGGGCTGGAGACTGGAGGCAAATCCTCCCCTTAGATTAAGGGAAATTAAGTCCTTTGGGGGTTGTGTAATGTATGAGGCTTCATTATTCTTCTTGAGGGAAGCAGCGTATGATCCCCTGGTCTGAGAGATAAAAGGATCATAAACTCAAATGACTCCACATAGTCCGTGTGACTCAGACGGCACCAGGGAATCTGCTGGAGGTAAACTAGATACAACTCAGCCGGCCTTGTGCTGTAAAAGCAGTTCCCGTGACACTGGAAATCATGTTGTCCCCATATTTTCATGTCTTCTCAGGGCAGGGGGGATACATACTGTCTGCATGGATGTCTTAGCTGGGGAGAGGATCTTCTGAGGGCAAGTAAAGCACCCCAGAAGAGACAAGTATCAGAAATAAACCCGGGTCAGGAAGTCTGTAACCCTTCTTTCACAATCCCAGGTACTCACTCTTCTCCTGTGCAGTCTTTCTAGCTGCTCCAGCTCCTGCCCACTGCTTTCTTCCCACAGAGGCTCTCCCTGACCCCCACCCCCATCTCTCTTGCACCTACTGAGGCTTATTCACCTTGCAGTGCCCAAGTACATTTGTTGCCCCTACTCCCAGCTTCTGAATCCTTTTGTTCATTTGATTTTTTTTTTTTTGCCAAATTTTTAGCTGATTTATACTGTTCTGAGAGGTCCCAACACATCCTCCATCTTTCCTGAGCTTTGGGAGCACTTGCTTAATCTGTAATCAGTGTGACTCAAAACAATGTTGGTGCGTGTCCCTGGAGCAAAAAGAAATAATGTGCTTTTTTCTGCTGCTCACTATTCAAAGGTAAATTGCTTTTCTTTCCTCTGAGAGCAAATGTTCACTTCTTTTCTTTACCTCTCTCCCTAGTGTGTTTACCTCTCTCCTTGGTGTCTAACACAGATTTAAGAGAAATCATGTTCTCTGGGATTTTTGTGGAGTTTGGGGATGGAGAGTAGGCGTGTTACTGGAGAACTTGACAGATCTCTTATTACTGAGTTGTAGATCAAAGAAAGACGACATGCGCTCTTGTAGCACTGCACAGGGGAGTGTATGTCTCTGTGTATCTTTGAGTTTACCTTCTATGTTCCTGCAATACTTGTAGATTCCACACACACTTATATCTCTGTGCGTGCCCCTTTGTGTGTCCTAAGTTGTTGTTCGTGTATTTTTCTGGACTTGGGCATATATATATGGCCCTTGTCTAAGTATCTTGTGTGTTCTTGTGACTTGGTGCATGCCTATGTCCTTTTTGGTCTGGGGTATGTGTATCTGTGTGCCTACACGTTTCGGAGGAGCAGGTTGGCTCCTGCTGAAGAGTCAGCATTAGGTTAGAGTACAAACTCTAGTGCCATATAGCATCATGCTGCAACTTGCTTCATATTTCTTCAGGTACAGTGCATCACCTTCCTCCTATGTAGTAGAGCTGGGGTTGATTCCTTCTGCCAGTGGCAGCTCTCTTAACAATAAAATGCCCTTGCCATCAAAACCATCCAGTCATCATACCTGGAAGTGATTAATACCTACCACAAAGCTCTGTAGCTAGGAAATGGGAAAGTAATTTCTGATTGCTGCTGGTATGGCTGACACCAGAAATCCCTGCTCAGCTGTGTGAGGCATTGTAATTTTGTGCCTTTAAAGCAGGACTACCTGAATCACTACAAATACAAAAAATATTTGTCATGTCTGTCATCTTGTTTTACTTCTGTGTCTATGAAGTTCTAAGAAATCCTGGGTGGATTATCTACTCTTGTCTCCCTCTCTCTGTCTCCATCTTTTTCCTTTGTTTCTCATTCTGCCTCTGCAAAGATGTCACCGTGATGAAGCTCTTGATGGATTCCTGGGTGACTCCCACCTGGTGGTGATGGATTGCTGCTCTCTTTGCTGCACGCTCCAGCTGTCTCTGCAGTTCTGCTGGATTGACAGGGCCCATAAATCACTCTTGGAAGGCAAGGTGCTCTGAGAGCTCTGGCCACATTTGTGATATGCTGATGTTACACAGCCTCATATATACCACTTGCATGTGGACAGTGGCTGACTAGGGAGGACGTGGATCTCAGATCTGACTGCCAGGCTCTTATGTGCCCCTCTTCAGGTTTTGAGGAGGCTGGGTTAGAAGGGCTGGGAACATGCTGTTTCTCCTACTGCTGTTCCCATTCTGTGCATACACAGTGCTTCACAGAGTTGAAAAAGGAAGGAGCTGTGATCTGAGGAAATTGTAGAGAACTGGGACAGTGGATGATAAGGAGGCAGAGGTGATAGACCATGCTGGCAGCTGCAGAGCCTCCTCACAGAAGATGTGGATAGAAAGTAGGGGAAGGGAAGAGTTTAGATAGTACTGCTATCTTTTGATTAGTCCTCCCTTGCCTTTTTTTTATGGAATAGAAGGAGCTGAAGGGCACAGTCAAGAAAAGAGCCTTTGGAGAAAAAAAGGAGAATCTCAGCAAGGCAAGCAGGTGAAGCTGCACACTTGTCTATCCCAGGATGCAAGAGATGCTTGATCATTGCATGTGTCCAGGAATTTGCCAAAGTTGTCCTCGGGAGCCTCTGAAGCAGTAACATTTCATCCTCTTGATGCACGTGCACCATGGGTATGGCACAGACACCATCAATCATTCCTGCAAAGCATCTGAACACCTTCCTTGCAAGTCCTGCAATTATTTAATGGAAATTTCCCAGTATTTTTACCCCTGGGTCTCATCAGGGTAATGACAGCCTCACAAACCTCTTTAACCACCATACCAACTGTAGCTTCGTGAAGCTCTAGAGTGGTCCCCAACAACTGGGGGCCACCATTTTCCACAGGGTGGCAGCAACATGCTTCCATTTTCCATGCAAAGTAGCCCCAGTTGGGTGCTTCTCTGTCATGGTTCTGGCTAGGATTAAACCTGAAAAGAGAAATGTTTCTAGGAGGGAGAGAGGGAATTTGCATGTACTCCGTGCAGACAGCATACATCCCCAGATGAAGCATCCTGACAATGTTAAGAGCCAGCAGGAAGAGCTGTATGCAGGATGTTCCTGCTTCTTTCTAATGCAGAATGAACCTGCCTTCCAGATTAACCCTACTGTTTTGTTCCCCCCCCCCGCACAGAAAGCCCTCAGGGTGGGAGAGAGAGAGATTTTGTTTCTCAGAGGTTGAAACTGTGAAATGACAGATGAAATTTTTATTATGATTATTTTTATTTTTGTGTCTGGGTTTGAAATGATGGTGAAAATGCTCAACAAAAATACCTCATGAATATTCAATTACAGTGCCAGCAACACTTTGCAGTCATGGATTATTTATATACGAAATAACCAAAGCTTCATAAATAATAAAATAGCAGCAATCTCCGCTGTGTTTTATGTTCCCCATAGCCAGCACGGGTATAGGGAGGATGTGCCTTTGTAGCACATTTACATGCTGTATCAGCCCCTTGCAGGCTGGGAGCAGTGGGGAGGACAGAGGTAGCAGAACGAAGTGTACAGGTAAGGGCACTGGAGATGTGGATGTGCACAAGGAATTATTTCATTTGCTTCAGTGCTTGTGGGTGCATCTGGCTTCAGAGGACTTCTGGTGTAGCATGAGGCATATGTGTTTTTGAGGGCAGAGGTGGGAGTACTTGCAGAGGGATTGC
Organism: Phaethon aethereus; assembly: GCF_964289735.1. Lineage (NCBI taxonomy): Eukaryota > Metazoa > Chordata > Aves > Phaethontiformes > Phaethontidae > Phaethon > Phaethon aethereus. The sequence goes on along the minus strand of NC_138597.1, from coordinate 3,926,019 downwards.
AGCAACGGGAGAAAATTTGTAGCCAGGATATGTTGCTTGTGGGCAAGAAGATCAACCACTTGGCTGCCTTTGCCTTGGTGTAGCTTGACAGCAGCTGTCTAGATGCCCATAAACATACGGGATATCCCCATAATGGACTGCAGTAATAGCGGGGCATTAAGTTGTTTAAGGAAAGGAAGGTCTCACGTCTCAGACTTGGCCCTAATTGATCCATTCATGGTGGTTTCAGATCATCCAAAAAGACCCATGTTGGCAGAGCTAATGATGCCCTCTTGAGAAAGGCTTGGGTTTGCCTAAGTGGGTATAGGTAAAGGATAGGGCAGCGGGTTTTCCCTCTAGCCAGAGCAGCATGCACTTGCAGTCCCCTCTCCTTTAAGTAAACCTGTACTTTAATTCCCAGGACAAATATCTCTCGCTCCCATTTCCCAGCTTGAATAACTGGCATGTGCCATGCAGCTTGTTATACAAGAAAGAAAAGTGATTCCAGGGAATGTCTACCGGAGTTCCTCTCCTCCAGCCTAACCCCACTATTCAGTCAATAATAAAGCAGAATGAGACTTAATAGTCACTTTCCTTAGCATCAGACAGCAGTGTGAGCACCTGATCTTTGCAGACTCCACTGCTTTCAGGAGAAAGGCTCTTCTGCCCAGATGCCTTTGTTTGCCTTTATTCAGCAATGAGTAATCCTGTGGGGATGAACATAGAGAACTGAGCCCTCCATTGCCCGTGGTCTTCCCTCCTTTCCTGAAGGCTTATGCTGATGTTCCTCTCCCTACCCTCTCCCTAAATGCCAAACCAGTAAAATTGTCGTTGGTTGCTCTGAGGGATGATTCATCACTCTAGTTTGGTGGCAGCATATTTATCCCCCACCAGCCCACCCAGCAAGGGAAAAGGGATAAATTACTGTCATCTCTTTTTATGGAACATATAATCAGGTGGTAACATGAAGAGTTGCCTTGGTTCAAAGTCATTCAGGATGAATTATTTATTCGCTTAAAATGTCTTAAAAAGAAGGAGAAATCATCTCCCTGATACAGCATCTCTTCCTGGCATTGCTGCAGTTGGGCGTTGGTTGAAGAATCCTGTTCTGATGCGTAGCATGAAGTATGGACAGTTCCCCACCAGGGCTCCAGGACCTTTTGCAGCTCTCCAATGGCTGACATAGTACTTCTTCACTGCTCCCAGGGAAGAAGGTGAATTTCCTTCCTCAGGGTTCAGGAACAGGCTCAAATGTTTCTCTGCATCCTTCTGAGGGCTTGTCAAAGAGGCTTTGAGTGCACCTAGGCCTTTCTGTGCTGGATCTTTGTATGTGGGAGAATTTTAACTCCTCTCTAGAGTCCTCACTGAAGGCTTCTTGTTTTTATTCCCCTAGGAAAGTCTGTCCCATGGAAGTTGTCCCCTCCACAAAGAAAACCTCCTTACAGTGAGCCCGAGAAGGTCATGGTTTTCAGAGAAAAAAGGCTGAGGTGACCTCTTCTGAAAGAGCTTCAAAAGCAGCCATCTAATCACGACTGTACCTCTGTCCTGCAGGAGCAGGAAATCCGACTTTGTAGAGATTGCCGTCTTGCTGCTTCCTAGTCTGTATATGAGGACAAATGATAGTTTCTGATATGTCCTTGTTTTGGATTCCTCAGTTGGAACTGACTGGAACTCTTGACTGTTTTTTTCTTCCTAAACCATCTTATATAGTAAAAGGTTTCTTGAGGAAGGAAAAGTTTATATAATAGTCCTGGGAGAACACCTAGCAGCTTGGAAGCATGTCTGAGGCTGCTGAGTCACTGGAGTGGAATTAGACATCACCCATGGAACAGGCTTTCTACTGAGGTTTACTTGTCTTACCAAAAATTTCACTCAAGACTCTTTCTCAGTGTTTTTAGCATTTTGCTGAAAAGTGTGGGGTTTTTAGCACTGGAAAATGGCCTTTAATTAAAACTTTCCTGAAAAATGTTGGTAATTGACAAATATGGACAATGATTCAGTAGTATTCTCCATCTGGTTATTTGGAATAATAATCAGCTTTTTATATTTACCAAAACAGACCTTTTTGGGTTAAAACATATTTTTATTTGTGTATCAAAAAATATTGATCATGATTCTGTGAAAAGTTTTGAAAGAACTGAAAATCAGCTCTTCCATTTCCAATCTCAGCTAACAAGGAAGAAGAAAAATGCTCCTGATACAGAGAAAAGTCCTCTGTATCTACCTTCTCCACATAACCAATTTGATGCTTGTCTTTTTGTAGAGGAATAATATTGTGAAGCAGAAGTTTCTGAAAAGGAGGAAGATTCTGTACCCATATCGCTGGAGAAGAATGTGGAAAAGAACCTCCGGATATTCCAGTGGCTTTCAGGTAGGAGATACAACACATAACACCTGTGTTTCTGGGATTGCATGGTGTTTTTTGTGCTGTGCTGTGGGGAAAATGTCAGCTGATTCCTTACTGCATCCTAATCTGACTGTGCAAAAACATTAGAAAGTCCTTATAAACCCCAGAGCTACCCTTACCTATCTGCCTTTCAAATCTGTCTCCTCGAGGCTCCTCTTACCATGTTCATTAACACACACACAAAAACTGTGACAGAAGAGACTGTCAGAATCAGAACTATAAATGTGTGTCCATGCAATAACAATACTGGCAGGATATCTGAAGGGTCCTTGGCATAGTCAGCTGAAATGTTTAGTTCTGAACAGTAAACTATTTAAACTTGGATCCATCAGGCTATCTTGGAAGGGTCTCCCGTCTTTCTTGATGCACTCTTTGGTCATTGTCAGAAAGCCATGATTGCTTGATGTATTTTATGTCACCTGTCAGAACAGTTGCAAGTGGTGTTTCTTAGCACAGAGAGCACACCATATCTTTTATTAATGAGTACTTTCTGTTGCATGATCTCAGTATGCATGAGGTAAATAAACCCTCTATTGTGAGGGAATGGTATATTTTATCCTTGGTTTATAAGTGGAGAAATTAAGACAAGAAAAGCTACACAAGATACATGTGAGAAATCTGCGTACAGTCCCCTGACATCATAAATGCTAAAGTCATTCTTCCCTCTCCACATTTTGGAGATTAAGGAACCAGTTATTGATGAAAACTCTTTGTTTTAATGTCCATTTCCTCTCTATCGCTCTTTTGGGGGAGGGGGTCTTTTTTATTTGCTTTCCTCTCATTTATCATCACTTTAAATCCAATAACAGAAAAAAATTAAATTACATTCTGCGAAGAACAAGGCCATGTATCTGAACTCCGCTCTGTCCTGGAGAACTAGGGCAGTTCCCGTTTGCCCTACAGGTAATTCAATTTACAAGGACTTTGTAAGATAATGGTGAATGAAGCATGAGCTTGTTATGTCCATGGAGAAATTAGTTCTCGAACACTGCTGAAAGAAGTAGGGAAGGAAAAATGAGCAAAACGAAATGAGAAAGTTTATAAACACATTAAGCTGGGCTTCCCTACTTCAGTGTTTGGAGCTGTCTCTGCTATAAATTGTATTGATTAAGAAACTTATTGGAGCTACCTGCTGCTATCAGTTACTTTCCACTTACTGCTTTTTTTACCTGCTGGACAGTCGATAGTCTGACAGAACTGAAGCCCCAAGTCATCTTAACCTAGAGCTCATGAGAACTGGAAAACAGAAGAAACTAATTTCCACTACTTCTGTTTCCTACTGGAAACAATGCACACAGCTCATATGGGTGGGCTTTTTGTGGTGTCTGGAATTGGGATGGGAGAAGTCCATGAGCCTATGGAATATGAGAAGTCCTACAAAATGCTATGGACTTATGTGGCAGGCAGTTCTCAGCATGCAGTCCCATGGTGGAGCTGCCAGTCATGTCCTGTGCAGTGTGTCTGAAGCTAGATACTGTCTCCAGAGCCTCACACTGCAGGGAAGGCAAAGGCATTGTCAGGTAATGAAATAATGATGTGAAAGGGATGGGATGGAAGATTCTTAGGACAACATAATCCTCTGGTTTTTCTACCCAATGCTGCAGTGACTCTGGTAAGGTAGGGCAAATCTGATCTAACCCTATTCATTTTAAGGTAAAACAAAGCAGAAAGCAATAGAGCCACAAGACCATGAATGTCAGCAATCCTCCTGCTGTTCTGGAGGCCCTCTGTAACTCCCTTTTAGACCCTGCAATGATTCCTCTGTAGTGTGCAATTTTTGACCCTTCAGGGTTTCTGATCGTGAAAGAAATGATTGGCTGGTTTTGCTGATTCTTTATATAGATCTACATATACAAAAAAAGATAAAAAATAAAGCAAAGTCTAGATCCTCTTTTCCAAATTCAGACCTCCAGAATCAGAGCAGCCCACAGGGTTTTCTTGGCAGCGATCCAATAAAAATAAATGGAAATGGACATCCAAGTTGTTGAAAAGGCTTTGAAAATCTCAGCCTCAGTCCTTAAAAGTCCATTTACTTTCTCACTGCTGTGACTTCAGGTCAGCTTGGGCTCTTGACTTCACTAACTGCTTTAAAACTACCTTGAATTTCTCATCTCTCTTGTCCTATGGGATTTTTCTTTTTCTGCCTTTTTTTCTCTGACCCTTCATAAATCCTTTTTTTTTTTTCTTTCTTGCACAAAACCAGCCAGACAGAGATGCAGGGCAAGGGCAATGCGAGGGCATGCCTGGTTCAGAAATACAGCCTTGGCATCCCCTGCAGCCAGATCACCTCAGGCTGTTGTCAGTTCTTGGCAAAATGGGGCTAGATGACAGATGCGGAAAGAAACCAGGAGTTTGTAGGAGACAGTGTTGGGAACCTGTCAGCTTTGTCTGCACAAGGCCCTTAAGTGTGACACCAATTGGTTTGGTCCTAATGTTGCCACGTGCTATGGGGAATCAGTTGAGGAACCAGTGATTTTGCTCAAATGGTGCCTATTTCCATGGTATTTACTGTGAACTTAGCATTATTTCATCTTCTTTTTTTAAACCCTGGAGATCCTAGAGGAACAAGATGCCTCAAGATATTTTTTTGTGTTCAGAAGTTAATTCCTGTCTTTTACAGTTGCAGTGAAAAGAGGAAACATTTGACCCAGGTGCGACCTAAAGACTCAGAAGCCGGAAAGCAAAAGAGAGCCCTTACTTATAAAAGTATTCTGTTTGATAAGCTAATCTGGTGACTTATAAAGTGTCTGACTTAGATTTGAATTCCAGGGACTTAAGGAAGTTCCAAAAAATGCTGGCTGCCAGCAGCCCTCTTGCCCATATGTATCTAGTGATCTTGGGTGCCCAGGCTCTTGAGAGGCAGGGAGATCTGAGTACTTTCTAGAAACAAATCCCTTGAAGGCATTTGTCAGTAGGATCCTGAATTGTTAGTCATGTTTGAAAAATCAGGCTTTATGCTGACTGTAAAAGTGCTTGTGCCACTGGGATTTTGGAGGATGCCGTGTGGGCTAATACAAAAGCTGAGCTGGAAAATGTAACGTTACCCTTTGTGCCTAGACTGACACAGTGCCCTAGCAGGCTCTTGGAGGCAGCTAGTACATCTGGAGCAAACTGTTAGCAGGACTGTACAACTGCATTCTTGACCTGGAAGAATCTCAGGGAGATCTCAGGGCATTTTTAATTTTAGGGCACTGGTTTTAATTTCTTGTGTTGTGACCATGGTTCGATATGGTGCAAAGGCATTGGTAGCCCATCTGAAGTCTTCCCTTATACTTTTAGCCAGATACGTGGGTCTTTTCTTTTTCCTGGTCTTTTGTACCAAGGGCTCTTCTGCTGTTTTCTACTCAAGAGATGGCTGCATTTTATTTACATGGACAAATAGAGACTTTTTGGTGTAAAAAGCTGAACATGACTGTATATTGCGAAGAGACATTATTTAGCATGCAAAAAAAAGACAGTCTTATTATGGGGTGGTAGAAATTTGTTTTCACTTGTTAGGGTGCAGTAGGAATTCATCGATTTGATAGTGTATATGTAAGTGCTATCTTCCTATTTAAAATGGTGACAAAATCACCCCCAGACATCTCACAGTTGCACGGGAACTGCGCAGCTTCACATTTTTGCATCTTGAAAAGTCATTGTGACAAAGATGACTGAACTCAGATCCGCCTGGCCCAAAATTAATCACTCTTCATACGTGACCTAAAGGAATTTGCTGAAGTCCTTTATGAGCAAGACACAGGTAAGGACTGCAACACAGATTAGCATCTCTGAATCTGCCTGTCAGAGGGTGATGAAATGCTAATGTGGAAAAATACACTGGCACACGCACATGTCTTCTGCCAATTTATTTGCCTAGGGTGTATATCTCTCAACTGACACATTAAAATTGCAATGCCTGTAACAGGTCTTGAAATTACAGTCATAAGCCATATTCTTTTGACCTTCTCCGTATTCTGTTTAGATTCACTCCTCCTGCCGATTTAGCCAGGCGGCCAAAAAGTAAATAAATGCTCCCCACCTGGCAGGTGCAGAAAGGTTAGATTTGCATAAAGTGGCCAGTGTAAATTGCTCCTGTTTGTTGTCACCTCTTCTCTCCAACTGGGAATTCCAAGGCAGAGATAAATGTCAGCTGGAAATAGCACTTCAGTGTCAGCCGTTAATCTCTTCCTGCTGTTTCCCTGTAGCCACTTTGTGCTGCTCTTTACGACATGGATCAGCCAGTCACCTCCTGTGTGAGCCTCTCATTACTGGGCTCTTCTGTTATTGCTTTGCTTACAGTCTTGACTTTCCTTTTATGTTTTCTGTTTGTAAATTAAATTCTTCTCAACTGGTAAGTCACTGTGCTGAAATGGTTGTGTGAAAAGCCTGCTACCAGTTTCATTCCCTGAATGGTTCAGTGTGTCTCTACCCTCTGTTCCTGAGCCTAGATGGAATAAGAATCACACAGATTCTCTTCTATGTGTTCATCATATAGCAAGCAGATCATATGAGGCACTGTAAGTCCTCAGGCTGATAATTCAGAGCTGTAAAGCTCTAAGCTGTTCCTGAGGTCACTGACTGCTGCTTGCTTGCCGATGTTACTGAGACTCCAAGAGAGACAAGAGGAGTTCTGCACCTTGGACACTAAAATCTCAGCAATGCTCCTCTGTAAGTGCTTGTCTCTTGCTCAGGAACTGTTAGCTAATGGGGATGCCACTGCTGAAAAAGGAGAAGAATGAGACCTTCATACGTGGGTCCAGTTTTTCAGGTCTTTGATTTGGACACTCATTCAAGCGCCTGCTGCTGTTGCACCCTGTTACGTGTTATGCTATGATGATTGAAAAGACGTCACCTAATGAGAGCAGGGACTCCCCACTTCTGCTTCCCCACTTTGCTTTTAACTCTGACTCTTTAACTGTCTGGCTATTAGTGCCACTTAGGAGGCAGAGGCCTTTAATCACCCTTTTCTCCAGTACCTTCTCACTCTGATTTTTTTCAAGTTTCCCTTGCTTATTCTGACTGTTCTTGGTGATCTGCTCCAGCTCTGGTTATTTTTTCTTCTTCATCTTCTTCTCCTTTCTCTTTTTCTTAAACACACACACACACAAATGCTCCTTCAACTGTTAATCTAGTAAAGCTCACATCTCTGTGTCGTAGTTCATGCACAGATCAACCCTTGTCCTTGTGTTTTGAATGGAAACCTCCATTGCTTCAGTTTGTACCAAACAAAGAGATATATACGTGTTCTTTGATTTAGCCTGAATCAGAGACAGCTGCTCTTCTCATGGGTTCCAATATGGTTTAACATAACCCATATAACAGCGAGGTCCATATTGCTCTCTCCCTTCTGTTTTACCCATGTGCCAGAGTCATCCTGTCTTCCAAGCAGCCACCTGCCCCCTTTTTTTTCCACCTGCCTCCATCTGTTCTCCGTAGAGTCCCTAATTCCTTAAGAGCTGTTTCCTAGCTAATCTAAATCAGACCATACCCTTGGAATGAATTGTACGATTGTTTTGGCATTTCTCCAAGAACAGTTTGGCCCCTTCATATTGGGCTGTGGTGGAGGATGGCTTTCTGCTCTGTCTCCCCTGCTGTAATGTGTTCAAAATGCTCTGTTTCAGACAGCCTCTCCAGTGCTGCTATTCCTGCCTTCAGTAAGAGGGAGGAGGTGAAAGAAATAGATCCGTAATTTGGTTCTAAATCACTTTCCCAACAAAGCCAGTGCTGAAGGTCACTTGTAATGAAGCTGTCATACGGGTAAGCCCTCACAATCAGGGAGGAAAAGAGGAAAAAGAAAATGAGGCTGGAGATGAATTCATGGTAATCTTGAAGTAATTTCATGCAGATGCAGGTGTTTGGATTGGAGTCCAGGTTGCTGACAGGAAGGTCACAAAAGAGAAACTGCTTCTGTGCAGGTCCTCTGTTGTGGTAGGAATGACTGCATGGTCCTTTGATGGTGCTTAGCCCTAACTATATGAAAACCTATGAGCAGAGTCCCATGGTCCAAGGGGGAAGAAAATTATGAGATTAAACCATTCTAACCCTGCCTGCATGACTACAAAGTAACTAGGCATAGATTCACATACTCTGAGAATTGCAGGAGGGTTTGCATGGAGTTTGCATGGAGTCTCCTAGTTTGGAGACCTCAAATCCCTTCCCATAGCAGAGTGACAGTGTGGAGAAAAGAAGCTTTGATTTGCAGGAAAAGGAGCACATAGGATTTCTTAATAAAAAACATTTATAAATTGTTGAAAATCCTTTTTTTACATTTAAAATTTATGCTTTCAAATAAGAAATTAATTTACAAAAAAACCACCCCAAAAACATCTTTTAAAGGTTGACATAAAATGAGTTGGTTTAAAATTATTGTGAACAAACCTATTGATTGACCCAACTTGAATTTCTTTAGGCAGGGAGTTAGATTCAGGAGGATTTCTATGGTGTTTGATTTTCCATCTGCTTTCAGGATGGAAATTACTGTTTGTCAAGATTGACATTCTGTGGCTTCCATCTCAGGCTAGCACTGTGTCTGGGTGTGGGCTGCCTAGGGCTTTAGTGTCCAGTATGAATCTACTCCCTCTGCTGCAGTTCAGCTCAGACCAGAAGTCTTTGTTGTCACAAAAACTGTACCCATGTAGCCAAAGCTTGGGAGCTCAATTCACCCACCCAAGGGCAGGCCGAGGACACTTAGAAAAATGGTGTGGGCACGGAACTGAGACTTGCATGTGAATCCTGAGCGCTCACTCCCTTCAGTGCTGCTTGTTCCTTAGCTCCACGCCTCCATTCTCACCTGCCCAAGTCTCATCCTGGCTCCCAGTGAAACAAATTGTTCCTCGATGCAGCTTTTGATTAAATTTCTGGCCTCTTTTACGGAATTATTTCCCCTGGGATTGCCCAGAAAAGCACTGCAGCAGAAAGGGGTGGGAGTGAGGGAAGGAAGAACAAGCAAGGTTTCCTTCCTGATATACAGCCTTGAGAGCTACAGGCATGTTTAAGAGAGTGGAGTGGTCTTTATGGTGACCCTCTAGGGTGCATTATAATAACTGTTCACTGGAATCCATGGGAGGGGGTATGAAATTTAGTGTGAAAATATTTTCTGTTGGCGTCCCTGGATCTAACTCCCTCTCTCCTTTCTTCTCACCTACCACCACAGATTTCTTGTGACCTCTGGAGAACCCAGATCCCCAACCCAAAGAGAGCATTAGTTTAACTTGGCACTTAGCCTCCAGAGCTCAGAGTGATATTTATACTGGCAATGGTGGGAAGAGGAAAAGAAATGGTACACTTGCTGGGTTTTACAGTGCCTGTCATGTTTATCATCATTGAAGATCACTGGAAAAAGACTTCAGGAAAGACAAGAAGGAAGTCAATCTCTTTCTTCTCTGGGGAGGCTGTTCAGATTGTGAGAGATTTCTGTGGCTAAGTTCAGAAGGAACTTTTCAAACTGCTGGGCAGGCGAATTTTATAGCATAAACCATGGATTTCAGGGGGGATTCCTCAACAAGTAGTGGTGTATCTCCTAGGTACAGTGCCCTTTGGGGAGGGCTTTGGGCCACTGACAATAAAAAGGCATCAGTCATCCTTTACGGCTGTGTTTGACAATTGCTTAATTGTGGTGTCAGAAACTGCATGAGAAACCAGGCATGTTGAACTAGACTTTCAAATGTCTTTCAGGGCTTCTGGAATGAAGCCTGAAAGGAAAAGTCTTGAGGATGCTTTTGTTATGGGCTTTTGTTGGGGGAGGATCTCAAATGTCTGTGCTTTGGACATCACAAAACTAGCATCCTTGGAGAGCTTATTATCACAACTCCTTGAACAGCTGGCCATTCCCAGGGGGCTACATGTACAATAATGTAATAAAGAACTGTTGCCTTCAGTCTCAGGCTAGAGCTCTTCTACATCACACCCCCTGCCTCTTTGTACCGCTCTGGATATGTGGCCTTTGTTTAGCTAATGAAGCTGTCTGGAGCTTTGAAAGCCCAAACATGCTCCTAGTGCTCGTTACCTGGCTCCTAGAGCAGGAACCTCCATCAGCAGCAGCCTCACTTAAATACCTGTTATTTCATAAGAATCAAAAGGATCAAGGCAATTGGGAAAGTAAGCTCAGAGATGCAAAATCATTTCCTGGGGAAAACAGTGCAGGTAATTAGGCTTTACAAAACTTTTTGATGAGTGGCTACACCTTTGAAGGGAATGTAATCTCATCATGAGCATCGTGTCTATACCCTTGTGAGTACCCCATGTGCATATATAGACACAGTGGCAGGCATACATGCACGTTTGTCTGAGCACATGCCAATGTGTATGTGGTATACACAGCTGATATGTGATATCATGAACTTGTGCATGTAAAGAAATATTCTTGGTCATAATACTGTGTAATACTGTTTGTATGTGTGTAAGCGGTGATGAGCACACATGACAGAAGCTTGGAAATTATGGAGAAATAGTTAATAACTCCCATGCTCTGCTTACATTTTCTGCAGTTACAAAGTATGCTGTAGCCAAAAATGTTGGTTTGCATGCTGGAATTTTCCATGAACACCCCTCTGTCCTAGTGTTTGGTTTTATTTTACTTATTTACGTGTCACACCTATGACAATGCCTTTGTCAACATCCAAAAAAAAGCCTATCATTGTAGTGGACAAATAAATAAGCCTCCAAGATCTAACTTAGGCACGTTCAGAGAACCAGATCTCCCAAAAGCATACTTCTGAGTGGCATCACCTGGTGTTGCCCTGTGACATAGCACTGAAAATGGATCTCTTACAATATTTTTTTAAAAAAATGAAATTTTCCTGCAGAGTTTTTGTACTAGAAAATCGTGTCCTTGGTTGCAGGCTCATCTGTTAGACAATGCACCTTGACGTCATACATCCTGAGCCAAGCTGTGGTCCATCGTTTCCTGCTAGAACACATAATTGGGCTGGGGAGCAAAGAGCAATTGTGGGATACAAAACCAACTCTCCACGGGACTCTTTACAAAGATTTTTCACAGTGGGAGCTGGCCACGTTCCCCTGAGCTGCACAGATGCTTGAAAAGGAGGCTTGAATTTCCATGGCAACAGGCTGCATTCTGCTGACTCTGGTAGTCTGTCACTCTCTGGATATGTCTGTCACCCCTGGTGCTCTGAGTTTCAAGGCCAACAATGTGTGATGGACAAAGATTGAAGTGGGGTTGTGCTGCGGTCAGACATCCTGGTCAGGGGAATGTACTGCGAATACAGTGGGGGAGAGGCACTGTGGAGTTGAGATGATACAGGCGAATCCTCCAGTCTGTTACGACAGGATCTTGCTAGTTGAGCTGTTGTCTGGTTACTCAGAAACTCAAAGGCATCATGTCACAATAAGATTGTGCCCTTGTCTAACTCCTCTCATCTCTGGCCTTTTATATATGTCAGATGACTCAGTCTCACAGTGTCTCTGTGAGGCAGTCACAGTGGGGAAACTGAGGCAGCCCTGGGAATTAGCTAGATATACAGAAAATGCTAGTGCCAGAGCTAAAGCAGAACCAAGAAGTTCTCATTTCCTTTGTTCCTCCACCTCATTGTGGGGAACTATCACCTTTCATGGAACTTGTAAACTAGGCACGTATTCCTGGTTATTTCTTGAATCACTTCTAAGAAGAAAAAACATTTAACATGCACATAATCAAAATAGTAGGTAAAAATGATATATTGGAATAGAGGACGATAGCTATGAAAAAAAAAATGACGCAAGAGAATTGTGAGCTAAGAGATAAGGGTGGGATGGGCTTAGCAATTTTCTCTGTTCCTGGGTGGGATTGAAGCAGAGAAGGAAGGGCAAGTGCATTAACAGCGGTACGAGGTTGAGTGCAAACTCAGAGGGATAGGAAAGGCTCTGTCTGTCTTGAGTTTATCCTGAGTTCAGAGCAAGCTCAAGGGCTGGCACAAATTTTGTTTCCCATGACCTATGTATTTCCCATGAACTGCAGGAAAAATACAGGTTACAGCTTATAAGAAAGTGTTTGCTGAAGGGGCTGCACATTACAGGAGCCAGAACACTGCACCTGGGGAAGAGGGCAGGGAGGCTCATGAAGGAGGTTGCTGTGGTGATTTCTGAGATCTTTGCCAAGCTGCTGGAAATACCATGACATACTTTTGACATGTACATGAGGATCCTGGTTTTCTGTTGTCACACAAAGCCATTGCAGCACAGAGGCACTACAAGTGGCAAGCTGGGCTGAGAGGAGGAGCTGAGGGAGAGAGACGGTGTGATGTACTATTCCATCATGTGGAAACATATTGGTGTGTCTGTGTTCCAAAATGGAGCGGGCTGGTACACAGAGCACTAACCTCAACTAGCTACACTAAGGGAAAAAACGGTATCTTGGCCCCCTTGGGACACCACTCATACTGTGAAAGAGATATCCAATGAAGACATTGCTTCTGTGTGCAAATGGGAGAGGAGTGGGATGGAGAGAGCTGCATCCCCTTTGAGAACTGCGTTATCCTTAGGGAACTGGCATGCAGGGGAGGCTGAGCATCTGTAGGTTGGCAGGCAGCATTTGCCTCCGCTGAGCAATTGTGTTTATCTCTAGAATTCTCTGCAATGTTTATGGCTGAGGAAGGGTGTAAAACTTATTGGATTCAAATCCTTGATGGATAATTATTCCCTCCTTCTTCTGCCCCTACTCCCCATGTCCTCCTGCCCTGGATATGAGACACTGTTCACAGGCTATAAATGGATGCAATGCAATGCTTAATGTGGAGAGGCACCTTATAATCAGGTGAGGCACAGAGTGGGAGGTGAGGCACAGGGTGGGAGGCAGCTTGCCAATTCCTGCTCCTTCACACATGTAGTCAGTCCCTGAGCCTCCTATCACGCTCATCTGTGGAAGCTCATTTCTTCCATTTCCCCTTAAAATGACTTGTAGCCCGTAAAGCCTGGAGCAGGGTAGCTGCGTGCTCAGAATCCTAAGGTGCTGTCTCTAACAGGAGAAGGTGGTGAGATGCAGGGAGGGAGGCCATGCCACTCTAATTCCACATCAGGACTCTGGTTTGGCTCTTGCAGCTTATGAGGCCATCAAAGCCTCTCACTTAATTACAGCCATAGCAATGAATCTTTCTTCCTGTTCATAATGCTTCCAACCAGGGTTAGCAGTATTTTTATTCTTAAGACCTCAGGAGAATTTTCAGCTTATAAGAAATCACAGCCAACCACAGTTACTGTTAGAGGTTGTGTCTGTAGGACTGCATTCCTGCCCCATGGCTGGAGGAAAGGTGTGGGGCAGGAAAGCTTGGGACATCTGGCAGTGCGAGATTTGGTTCTGTTTTGCACAGTGAAGGTCCACTGAATGGACCCTGTGCCTAGAGAGGCATAGAGGGCTTTGCACTAACTGGATGTGACCACCTGAGTTGCTAGAGCCCCTTGCACAGTGGCAGTTAGTTGTTCCAAGGCATTATGACTAGGCTGAGTGTAATATATCAAGTCATTATGGCATTATCTCTTCATTACATGCAAAGTGCTGTTGGAGCTCAGGGAGGAGCACAGGGACAAAGACGGAGAGGAGGGAAGTGGCTCATTAGCTGCCCAGAGGAATCAAGCTGAACATCTCTTTTCCTCACACAGAGGCTCTGCCATCACCTGCAAAGGATGAGTCTATTAGAAATTAGGGCTTGGCTCAAGGACAGCAGTGTATATTAGCATGGACATGTGCTAATACACAAGTAGACACATGTCACCTACATACACCCTTACCCCTGGACCAACCAACACACACAGAATGCACATCTTGGCTACTCCCATAATGCAAGAACAAGCATCTTCCCTTCTATCGCTGTCCACTTAAATTTAGAAACACATGTACCAAAACATGCTCTTGCATCTGCAAAGGTGTTCATCTGCTTTATAGGGACTGCTTAGAACCATGGTCAACACAGTTGCATCTTACTATCTCACACATGCTTACCCTTCTACCAGAGAGCGTGCACACCAACTGCACTAAGCCTGCTCCCCATGGACAGAGAGTTGTGTCTCCCTTGTGCTCACACTGTGCACTCCAGTGCATTCTGTCCCTTCAGCTGTGAAATCTGCTCATATGCATATGCATTTACTGGCACGAGTATATTCTTGCTTTTCCCTTCCTTCCAATTTTCCTTTATACTGGTTTCCATAAGTTCTACTGGCATGCACCAGGGCTTCCACAGGTTTCCCCACAATCATGCCCTGTCAGAACCAGCTGAAGCTCTTGGAGCAAACATGAGGACTGGCAGTGAGCTGGCACCGTGGCTAGGTGAGCTTTCTGGTGTAAGACCCCCTTTTATGGGAGCCAGGAAGCATTACAGCTTGCATGTTATTCTGGATGAAGTGTGGGAAACAAATTCCCAGTGATCTGTTAGCTTACCCACCAGCTGCTGGACTTTGTCTGCAGTGACTTTGCGGCACTCCTTATCCCTGCTGCTCTCCCTCTTCGGACATGGATGAGGAGGCCATTAACTTGTTTACTCCGTGCTGGCCCCAGCCTCACAGACCTCTTGCTGGACAATATATCAACAAAAAGCATTTGGCAAGATTTATGGAGCTGTTGCTGCCAACTGTGGACTGTAGAAAGTAAAAAATGTCCCTTCTGAGGCAATAAAATATAAAACGGGACCCAATTTCTCTCCAGGGTAGGAATCATTATGTTTGACAATGCTGTAAAACACATGGTGCTACAGCACGGGAGTGAGAGCCAGAGTAAATGCTGCCTTCGGAAACCTCATTCATTGCAAAGCTGGTATGTGTGATTCATTGCAGAACAAGACAGCAAGGGTCTTGGGTGGAGACAGTCTCCCTTCAGCCTTTCTCTTCTCTGAAAGAACCAGAAATCCCTCTACAAGCTTTGCACAGGTTTTCTGAAACTGATTTTAAATTCATTCATTTAAATTGGAGCAAGTACTCTGGGTATATACAGCAAGACTGGTTTGCTGCTTTATTAAATCAGTTTAGCTTAACTGGCTCACAGAATGTTTAAACTTGAAGGACTTTTCACTACTTAAACCGTACCAATTAGAAATCAGACATGATAGACCTGAATCCTTCTCTTTGTGCCAGAGACTCTAGGCTCTGTACAAAGACTTTGTGCAAAGACTTTGTTTAGGGAACAAAGTAAGTAACAGTTCTCAGCTAACTAATTTCCACTTGTGTGTCTGCCTGTTTATCCTTCATTTTGTCTATACCTATTATTGTGCTGGTCTGTATATACTGTGCATCTCTGGCAACATTATTGTGGTAAAATGCTATCTACAACATTTTGATTTAAGTAACACTATGTTAGGGAAGACCTATATTTCTAAAATCTATCTATCATTTGAGGTGAGGGAAAGAGAAGGTGTTTTGTCAGGCACGAATAGAAGATGAAGGAGAGATGAGAGAGATGTTGCTGTAGGGCGCAGTTGTTCCCCTGGGTGTGGATGGGAAAGAGATGTTCACGCCAGAAATATAGTGCGAACTGCATTGTCTCATCCCCTATGCACTGTGCTCTGCAGAGCATGTGTGCTCAGCAAAGTTATGTCAGCCTGGTGGGAGAAGCATCTTCTCTGGGTCCTTTTAACTTCATGTCAACATTTCCAATTCTTAATAAAAGCAGATTGCCTCAGGACTGAAAACTCTTGGTGTTCAGTTCTAGGAGGACACTAATGAAAAGAGAGCCCTTTGAGAGAAAGAAAAAGTATACTGGGCAAGTATGAGATTTCTGTCTTTTTCTCTAGGCTGACTTCTGCAAATACACCCCATTCTTGTTTTGTGAGCACTAACCACTGGCTCTGCAGTAGCAGTGGTGTCCCAACAGTCTTGTGTTTGGCTGAGCTTGATGCTGGATAATCCTTGGTAGACAGTCAATTATGTTGTAAAGGGGGCTGGAGGAAATACAAGGTGGACCTGTCCTTCATTCTATGTATCTCAGGAAACACAGTGCAAATGCAAAAAGCAGTGAGATCACCTTAAGCCAAGACAGCAGGGGGTTTGGCTTACCAAGAGCGTACCTTGTATGAGCAGAGACAGAGTACTCCAATAAGTGGTTACTTTGACTGCATTTGTGGATGCAGATGTTTACCTGAGTTGGGGCACTGTAATCACTGACAGCTCCCAATAGCACAGTAATAAAATTTTGAACAAATGCTCTTCTGGATTAATGGCTTTGCTTACCACTACTAGCTGGCCAAGATTTCTTTGATCCTCAGCAGTGCACGTTACTGTTAGCTTTTTCTTTCTCCAGTGTGTTCCTTCTTTGATGAATAAGTTTCTTTTCTGAAATATTCTTAGATTCTGCTTATCTGATGTCAAATACTTTGTGTCCAACTAGGGCATAATTTATACTGGTGTTGAATATACCATATAGCCTGTAGCATGTGTCCCATTATATCCTGACAAATATCTAGAATATGGACTATATGGGCTAATTTTTCGCATGGTCACAAGCTAAGGCCAGACTATTTGAAAGAGTTATATCTCAAATGCTGAACTATTTGGGAATTGTGATCCATGTGCTGATGAACTGCATCTCCCTTCTACAGCCTGCCATTGCTTCTCCCCAGCTCTTTCCACAATCTGTGTTTTGTACATCACAGCCACTTTGGTAAATATGCAAAAAGGTCAGTCCCCACTGGCTCTAAAACACTGTACCATTTTTACACATGAACTGTTGCAGAATAGGTAAGTGTATTACATAAGGCACTCTTAATGTCAGGCACAGGCGGCGGTGTGATTATGATGTGTGGAAAGACAAAAGAATCCTTAAAACAAAGGAAAAAGAGGTGAAAAAACACATTGAGGGCAGCAGTTTCTTGTTTGGACAAAAACTGTTTTTAGTGAAGTACCCCTCTTTTATTTCCCCTGGTTCTCTTTATCATTTCCCAACACTGTATCTCCCTCTTCTATCAAGAACGTTCTCTGGGATTTATTCTTTACTATGTAAGCTTGTCATGTCTGTGTTTAATGAAGTTTAATTATCTTCTGATATTCAATGAATAATTATAAATCTCTTCAAGATGCAATCACAAGCACTTCATGATTCATTAACGGTGGAAAATCAATTGTAATTCACGTAATCCCTCTCTCCTGACCAGCCATACCCTTGTCCCCCCTGTGCACCTTGTTGTTCCTTCCTCATTTCAACACTGAGGAATACATTAATCTATTTTCCTATGTAACAAGTTAGAGTTTAGGGTAGTGGCAAGGAAATGGGAGTCCAGACAACGAGGTTAGATAAGCCTACAAGTGAACTCTGTCTCATGCTGTGGGTGCTTTGGAGGTGTCACGAGCTCCAGATAGTCAGTTTCCTCAGTTTGGAGACCAAGAGTGCAGTGGCCCCCATTTGGGAATTATCTTTGGCTGTATACATCTTGTATTCCTCTTGATGTGGTCTTCAATTTGAACTCAAGTTACAATTTTCCCTGTTGAAAGTCTCCTGAGATCTGTGAGCCTTTGCACTATTTGAAAAGTAAGGACTAAAAGTTTATTTTTGTTGGGACTGAAAAAGCTGGAGGTGTCAGCCCTGGCATAGGAAGCTATTCAGTGCTATCTTTAACTTTCTAAACAGCAGGCAGCATGTGAATCCAGCTGCACAATGATCCTAGAGCAACCTTTCTAATTGAAACTCTTTAACCTTTCTGCACAATTATAGCTACAAAATCTTACTGAATGCAGAAAAGATGGTTGTTTTTTAATTTTTTGTAAAGGTTAAAAGATTGAAAAATAAAAGAGAAAGTGAGATAAAGAAAGAAGGATGGAAATTAATGCAGTTGAGTTGCAGTTTCCAGCAGCCCCAGGAGAGCTCTGCAATGAAGATGACATTTCCATACAATTGACATTTCCCGGCTGGAGCAGTCCTCTGATTTGCAGCTGCTTGTGTGCGAAGACCATCATGAAGAGGATCATTTAGTTTCTCATGTTCATCAAACGGGATTTAATTTTCCCCCATCCCCACATACCTCACATCTCTCTTCCAGAACTGGCACAATCTGCGAACTCTGCCTTTCCTTCACCGTTTGTAGGGGTGACCTTTGCCAGACCTCCTGCTTTTTCAGCTCTCTGTGGAGTCTTGCAGAAGTTGCTTTTTACGGGAAAGATGGATGGGAACAATGGCTCTCATGATTTCAGCTTCCAGTTTTGGAAGTGAGTTTCTGTGTATTTTTCCATTTATTTGTATGTTTGCATGTTTGTGTTTGTGTATACATCTCTTCTTGGCAAAAGTTGCTGTACAGCACTACAAGGACTCCTCACAGAGCACAGCTTTGTGGCTTTCAGGTTCTGCAGGCTCATACACAGGCTTCCAGCATCTTACACACAAGTCCTTCACGGGTGATGCTTCCTCCTGGGCACAGGTTGCTGTGGAACAAAGCAGCTTTTCGTCCAGATTGTAGAAATTTTTCTAAAGTGCATGTATGAAACTGGAGATGTATGCTCCATGACACTACATCGCTTTGAATCTGCTTAATTCAATTTAGATGAGTACAGTATGCTTCTTCAGCTGAATTATTCCTCTTCAATAAATACGTTGCTGCAGTAATCAATTGGCATGTAATTAACAAACAATAACTATCTTATTAAATCTAAATGAAATGCAAATGCAATTCAAATTCATTTAGATCCCCACTGACGAGTTCCCCTCAGCTTCCCCTTCAGCCATTGCTCCTCTTGAACAAGAGCTGCTGCTGCGGCTGTCACTAGATACAATAATTGGCATGCTGCCTTCCAGGGCAGTGTCGAACCAATGTTTCATGCATGCTTTGTGCGTGCACAGCCAGTCACAACGGGCAAAGCTGGATCAATTCAGTCAGCAGCTGTAGGTCACAAGGCACAGTGCTTTTATTAACCCTCTAATCCTGATGCCTTCCTACAGGGGTACTTCAGACAGCACAGAAATCAAGGCCAGCCCTTTCTTTTCACTCCTTGCCACTGGTGCTGTAGCTCTGTCTTTGCCCCAAACCATGGCTATTCTCAGCCTCTGCCTCAGTCCCTTTAATCAGTGCTTTGCTACCTCTCAGCGCCTAGCTGGTGTGCAGCTGCAGCACTTCCCTGGGCTGAAGCCGCAGCTGCTGTATGTGTGCTAACTGCTTGCCCTGCCGGTCTGCTGTCCCGTATTGCAGCTGCTCCCCTGCCTACCTCTCCAAACTGGGCTTTCTGAACATCGCTGCTCACTGAGCGCAAGGGCGGATCGATGCAGTTCCTGGCTGGGAGCTGTTGTGTTGTTGGGAGCCCTGATGGATGGATGAGAGTAAACTAGAAACCCCAGCAACTTGGTGAAACAGACTTTGCTAGCAATCAGATAATGTTGTTGTCCTGATGAAATCTGAATTCAGGTGTTTACCAGCTATGTACCATGGGACAAGATTTTGAATTGGATGACAGAAATCAGAGACAATATCTAAGTCACGGTTGTCCTAAATTGCCATGTAACATTGGTATGCAATGTTCATAACACACAGTTTTAGCTGAGAAATAGTTGTGTTCAGTGATGAATGAGCTGATCTTTACCTGGTGTCATTCAGGGCACTGGAGTAACACTCGAGGCACTTGAGCTTGTTTCCGGCTTGGCCAGTGATTTGCTCTAATACCTTAAGCAAGTTGTTTAATCTCTCTGTGCTTTCATTTTCGTGTTTATAAAATGGCTATAATGATACATGCTTTCTGCATAAAAAGCTTCAGTATCTTTTGCTGAAAAAGAGCTATGCAAGACTGGATGTTTTCTTTAGTATCCTCTAGTTTGATGTTTTGCTAAAATAAAAGACACTACAGATGAGATGATTAGATACAAGTTTGATAAGTGTTGACAGGTTGTTGTTAGGAAGAAAGCCACTGGAAAACATTCCTTGCAGATTTTGACCATCACGGGCAAATTCTTTCCTATAAATGTGCCCCCCAAATCTTAGTTGAGCACAGGTTGCCTTTTGACCCTGCTTACACTGAGAGGAATAATGACTGACAAATAACTTAATTATTTAGGAGAGAAGCTGAAGGTAGGAATAGTATGCTGGTAGATAATTGCGCTTCAGTTACACAGAGTAACAGAAAGACTTTGATGAGTAGTAATCCTGTTGTCTTAAATGTGTCTACAAAATAAGGCTACTCCTGTAAAACAAAATTGCCTCTGAACTTCTTTCAGAGCAGAGATACACATTCATAGAATGACAGAAATACTTAGCATCTTTTCAAGAAGAAGTGCCAAGCAAAATGGAAACTTCTGCCTTAAATTTCCAGACTAGGATCTCCAGGCCATATTCACACAGCTTTTAATTAATTGATGCTTCAATTCCTGGCATCTTGCAGGTGCAAGGTAAGGTAGTCCAAGAGCACATCTCATATTTCTCAATTCCTCATGCTGATTTAGGCCTGGGTCTCAACCCAGAGGAGATAAGTAGGAGTTTATCATTGGCTTCAATGGAGCGGGGGCAAGCCCTTTTACAGAAGGAGGCTTGATTACTGTGCACTGGTAGAAAGGGTCACTTACAGGGCCAGAATATTTCAGTGGTCATGTCTCAGAAATAAATCTGTATGCTTCTGACACAGAATATGCAGAGCCTAGCATTCAGGCTCCACCAGTTCCATTGTGCATACGCTATGGTGGATAGGAACTGGCGATGGGCCATTAATGTGCAGACTTACAGCTGCTGAGGATCTGGTTTAGGGTGATAAACTGAAAAAATATATACTTTTGTCCTTTATGAGATGCTCTGTATTTGTAGGAAATCTGATATAAACTGTGATACAAGAATCAGGTGAAGAACAGACAAGGTGGTACCTGGTAGAAGTTTGCCCTGCATCCTGGAAGTTCCCTGTACCGCAGGCTCTTGCCTGCTTTTCTTTGGGGATGTGGCATGAGGGATGACTTGTGTTAAGTGAGGGAGCTGCTGTTTGGGAATCATCTCTATTACAGAGCCATTAGATAGATGTTCCTGAAATAGCAGCAGATCAATTGATTCATAAGTAATTAATGCATTCCCCTCCCCTTAGGCAACTCAGAATCTGTATCTCAGGAATTAGATAACACAGCACAGCTCTGTTCAGCTGAGAAAACGCTGGCACTTGTGTTCCTCACATACTACTGTGAGCACCAACTCTTCTACTGCAGAGACCTTCCCTTCTTGTTTTAGGAGCCCTGGCAATTACCTTCTGTGTGAAATGGAGCATCTCCTTCTATAGTTGCTAGAGAATTCTCATTTTAGCTGTTTAAATGGATGAATCACCTGCATGCCCCCCCAAATGCTGCAGCTGTCTCACCTTTTCCCTATGTGTCTGGTAATGACACTCTCAGCATTGTTGCCTGCAGCAGTGTGCAGAGTGAAAGAACATGAGATGCTTCTGATTAACACCAGTGTCACTGAGATCAGAATCAGATCCTTTGCAATACTACAGCAAGAGCTTTGCAGAGCTTTAAAAAGGGAACAAAGTCTGGTGCATTCATCTATGGAGATTCTGGTGCACAGTATCAGAGATGGGCTTGAGTTCTGCATAAGTTTCTGTATAGGTCTCTGTATCTCTCTTAGTGGAGCACCAGGACTCTACAGCTCTGTACCCAGGAACAACTTTTCCTAGGCTATATCACTATTGACTTCAGAGTAATTAAAAATAATGCTTTCTTTCTATTCCTGATCATAAGCAACCTGATCATGGCAGTGGTCCTTGTACAAGAACGGACGAGCAGCAAAAACCAGCGAACCTGCAGTGTGGCCAGCTGGGTGGAATGGTTCTTGAGCAGTGGGCATGGATTGGACAGAAATGAACCAAGCTCCTAATATTTCTAAGGCTTACAGGAATATTATTATTTTTATTTATTATTTGCAGTCACTACAAACACTAATTAGCAGCCTCCCAGGGGAATCTGCTAGCTGTGCATCCTGCTGGGCTTGAAAGCTCCTGTATTCATTTTGTGTTTAAGTTGATGTTTTAATTAAACTGCCCCCTAATTATCTTAACTAGCTTTTAAATAATAACTTTCCACTGAACCATTCACATCATCTGCTAATTGGCTTCCTTCTGTTTACATAGATCTGGCTGGCTCAGACAAATGTGGCAATGGAATAGCAGGTAGGTTTGGGAAGGGGCTATGCTCCCTTTCATACGCTGTGCTTCTGCTGTGTTTGCCTTCACAATAATGAATCAGATTCCAGGGTGAAATGGAGATGGTGTGCTGGCAAGTGTTTCACCATTTATTCACGTGCTGTGTGATGAGGGTATTATATGCTCATGTTTCCATGAGTTATTCCATCTTCAGGGCATCTGATCACTGGCCCAATGGCAAATTATTCTGTTTCTGTGTTCACCCAGTTTGGACTAATTCACAGTGCATAATTAATGGCCCTTGACCCTGGCTGGGAGCAGGGTCAGTTCTTGGCACAGACAGTGGCATTAATAATGTATGCAGTGGCTGCTGCAAATTGTAGAGGTCACCACACAAGCTCAATAGTTCATGGGCTTGCTGTGTCTTCTACTCAGTAGGACTGGAAGGAGGAGCAGTGTATCCAGAATTCCAGGCATCCTTCAGCATGCTGGTGTTCTGCCTTCCCCAGGGCAGTACTTCCTGTGCAGGGAGAAGGCTAGTGTTGCCTGACTCTCTCCCATTGCAGCCTTTCCCCTGCAACCCACAACAACGTTTGGAGTGATGTGCTGTGGTGCCAGTCACACGCTCCCCACCACTGACTCATACAACTGGGTTCAGAAGAGCCTGAAGTATGGACATGATATCTGATGCAGTGTTACAGAAAATGTCTTTGGTTGATGGTGTGTGCCAGGGCTTGGAGTGTCTGTGTGTTATTGGATTACTGCATGCAGGATTAGGGCTGTATGTGTGGGCTCACTCACATGAGTGTGTGCCTTTATGTGCACTGCAGGCTAGACCTGTATGCACATCTGCAATGGCTGCATGTTTCTGCAAACTGTGGACATGCAGCTGTCCTGCTGAGCAAGTATATGACTTCACACTTGTTAGCACATGGGGGTCAGATTTGATTCAGAGGTCTGTAGTCATGTGTCATGTTATTTAAATGTTCTCTGGTGGATTGCATTCCCAAGGTTCTGATCTATATATTATAGCTCATGCAGTTTGTCTGCTTTTTCAGCCTGCTTTTTCCTTCTTGTTTTCCTGTGTTTGTTTAAAACCTCTACCACAAAAAACAACAAACCATGGTGTGAAGAAAATTGTCCTAGAGGTAGCAGGTGAAAGTATGTAATCCTTCATTACTTCTGTCACCAATGCAAAACCATCCTATTTGCTATCAGCTCCCATTTAGAGATGTGTGCTAACTAGCATTTTATTACAATATGTATTTGAAAGCAATTAGAATTACGGTGCCAGCATGTGGCTAATTCAACCTCATGATAGTGATTTGGTTAAGTTAGCAACTGGTGACTTAGTTTGATTGCCAGAGTGTGTGTGTGTGTGTGTGTGTGAATAGCCTTTGATCAGGTGCCACTGCAGCCACCTGCCATCAGATAGGGACACACATACTCTTCAGTGCTCCTTAACATCATACAGGCCCCTGTTTAGAATTTGGGGGTATAAATGTTCCAGAGCGCTTGAACATTAATGTTGTGCCAGGAGAAGAAATTATGCATGACATTGAATTGGGTGGGCTGGATACAGTCTGTCCTTTACCATCAATCAACATCATCTGAGAACAGTGGAGCTGTTACGTTGGTATTTGCACCCATGTGCCCCAGTGCCAGGCTGTTGTGATGCAGAGGTCATTCAGCTAGGGGTGGAGCAGCACAGATCTCTGTCACCTTTCTTTTGAGTCAAAACTCCAGAACTGCTTTTAGAATGGACAGCCTTGGGATTATTGACATGCGCTTATATCTGTGGTTTTCTGTAGCTTTGTGGAATGAGACAGGACTGAGACCACCAATTTGTCTGACCTGAGACTGCCAGCAAACCTTGGGGCAGTGATCGCTGCTGGCTGACTAGTATCATTACCTGAAAATGAAAGGCTTTCCCTTCATTGCTATTCCCCTGATTCATCTGGCATTGCTCCAAAGATCTCTGTTGCCAGAGGATGCTGAGCAGAATATATATTCTTGGAGATAAGTGATTCTTCTCCCTTGAGAAACTTGCATTCAGCAATCCTCATCTACTCTTATAAATTTCCATGTCACAAGAAAAAATAAAATCCTTCATCTTCTACATTTCCAAACAGCAGAATTTTGCCTTATAGGTGAAGCCTCCTTTTGCCATCATCATCATCTGTTTTCAAATAGACTCAGAAAATCAGGTTGGGTTTTTGTTTACAGAATCACAGAATCACAGAATCACTAAGGTTGGAAAGGACCTTCAAGATCATCAAGTCCGACCATTAATCCAGCGCCACTGTGTCCCCTAAACCATGTCCTGAAGCGCCACATCCACACGTTTTTTGAACACTTCCAGAGATGGCGACTCCACCACCTCCCTGGGCAGCCTGTTCCAATGCTTGACCACCCTCTCGGTGAAGAAATTTTTCCTAATATCCAATCTAAACCTCCCCTGGTGCAACTTGAGGCCATTTCCTCTCGTCCTATCACTAGTTACTGGGGAGAAGAGGCCAACACCCTCGTCGCCACAACCCCCTTTCAGGTAGCTGTAGAGAGCAGTGAGGTCTCCCCTCAGCCTCCTTTTCTCCAGACTAAACAACCCCAGTTCCCTCAGCCGCTCCTCATAAGACTCGTGCTCTAGACCCCTCCCCAGCTCCGTTGCCCTTCTCTGGACACGCTCCAGCACCTCAGAATCCTTCTTGTAGTGAGGGGCCCAAAACTGAACACAGGATTCAAGGTGCGGCCTCACCAGTGCCGAGTACAGGGGCACAATCACTTCCCTACTCCTGCTGGCCACACTATTTCTGATACAGGCCAGGATGCTGTTGGCCTTCTTGGCCACCTGGGCACACTGCCGGCTCATATTCAGCCGGCTGTCAACCAGCACCCCCAGGTCCCTTTCCACCAGGCAGCTCTCCAGCCACTCCTCCCCAAGCCTGTAACATTGCATGGGGTTGTTGTGGCCTAAGTGCAGGACCTGGCACTTGGCCTTGTTAAACTTCATACAGTTGATCTCAGCCCGTCGATCCAGCCTGTCCAGATCTCTCTGCAGATCCCTCCTACCCTCCAGCAGATCAACACTCCCACCCAGCTTGGTGTAATCTGCAAACTTACTGAGGGAGCACTCTATCCCCTCATCCAGATCATCAATAAAGATATTGAATAAGACCGGCCCCAGAACCGAGCCCTGGGGAACACCGCTTGTGACCGGCCGCCAGCCGGATTTAACACCATTCACCACAACTCTCTGAGCTCGGCCATCCAGCCAGTTCTTTACCCAGCGAAGAGTAAACCTGTCTAAGCCATGAGCCACCAGTTTCTCCAGGAGAATGCTGTGGGAGACGCTGTCAAAGGCTTTACTAAAGTCCAGGTAGACAACGTCCGCAGTCTTTCCCTCACGCACTAGGTAGGTCACCTGGTCATAGGAGGAGATCAGGTTGGTCAAGCAGGGCCTGCCTTTCATGAACCCATGCTGGCTGGGCCTGATCCCTTGGTTGTCCTGCACGTGCCCTGTGAGCACTCTCAAGACGAACCGCTCCATGATCTTCCCCGGTACGGAGGTCAGGCTGACAGGCCTGTAGTTCCCAGGATCCTCCTTCCGGCCTTTCTTGTAAATGGGTATCACATTGGCAAGCCTCCAGTCTTCTGGGACCTCCCCTGTTAACCAGGACTGCTGATAAATGATGGAGAGTGGCTTGGCAAGCTCCTCCGCCAGCTCCCTCAGTACTCTTGGGTGGATTCCAACAGGCCCCATAGACTTGTGGGTGTCCAGGTGGCTTAACATGTCCTTAACTTCTTCCTCCTGGATTATGGGCGGGTTATTGTGCTCTCCATCCCCATCTTCCAGCTCAGGGGGTCGAATACCCTGCAGATACCTGGACTGGCTGTTAAAGACTGAGGCAAAGAAGGCATTAAGTACCTCAACCTTGTCCTCGTCTTTGGAGACAATGTTTCCTGCCATATCCAGTAAGGGATGGAGATTCTCCTTGCCTCTTTTTTTTTTGTTAATGTGTTTGTAGAAGCATTTTTTATTATCCTTTACGACTGTGGCCAGACTGAGCTCTAGCTGGTCTTTTGCCTTTTTAATTTTCTCCCTGCTTGACCTAACGAGATCCTTGTACTCTTCGTGGGTTGCCCTCCCTTTCTTCCAGAGATGATAAACTCTCATTTTTCTCCTGAGTCCCAGCAAAATCTCCCTGTTCAGCCAGGCCGGTCCCCTTCCCTGCCAGCTCTTCTTACGGCACGTGGGGACCACCTGCTCCTGTGCCTTTAAGATTTCCTTCTTGAAGACTGTCCAGCCTTCCTGGACCCCTTTGTCCTTCAGGACTGTCTCCCAAAGGACTCTCTCAACCAACTGAACAGGCCAAAGTCTGCCCTCCAGAAGTCCATGGTAGCAGTTTTGCTGACCCCTCTCCTTATTTCACTCACAGTTGAGGTTTAAGAGAGAAGACTTGCTGTTTGTCTGTAAATCCTTTTCTCTTTGTAAAGGCAGCGCTGTTTCATGTCATAATTGTGACAGGTTTAACCTCTGCAGCTGTACTTTCATGCTTTACGTCCTGTATGTGGTTTTTCTAACCTGTGGCTGTTAAATCTGGAGCTCTGGAAAGGGGGGAACAGGAAGAAAAGGGCCATGTGTTTTTCAGGGAATGGCTAGTACTCAGTGTGCATGCTCTCCCCAGCCTCCTCCTTTGAATACATTGACAGGTGCCTTCTTTGGCAGCCTTTGTCTAGCTTCCAGTCTCTGCCTGGATTAATGCAGTGGTTAATGCAGGTTTTAAGCATCTTGCATGCACGTCAATGGCTGTAATTGTCAGTTAAAATTTGCTACTGGAATAAAATAAAGACACTTGAAGGTATAAAAAACTAAAGCTGGAGATAAGGAGCTGTTTTATATTGACTTTCATTCCAGAGACTGGAAGAAGAACATAGGTTTTTGTCATCTGAGCAAAGCCTTTATGCACCAAAAAGGACAGAAAAGCAGAGAGATACAGAGATTGATGGATGAACAGGAGGAGAGTGGGGAGAATGCATAGAAAATAGAGTGGTGAAAGGAATGGTTTCCTGTGATTTCAATGCTACATTAACAGACATTACGTTGCTTCTTCTAAGGGCACCTTCACAATTCCAGAGCAGTACAGATGTGAGTACAATGGCCCTTTAGCATTTTGCTGGCACCTAAGGGGGGCTTGTGGGGCTTGCTTAACAACACACACACATGTCTGATGAGAGAACTACCACTTTTTGCATGCAGGCAGGAAAATGGGGTGCTTTGTTCCCCTTTGTGCATCTTCAACAGAGCACAGTGAGGCATGTCTTTTTCAATGGGGTCGTTTTGTCAAGGATATGAGGAAACCTGAAGCTTTGATCTGCCCAGGGCTCATCCTGGTGAGCTGTCCTTGCTGATCTCAATACACAGAATATAGACCAGACTTAGCAGAGTCAAGAACTAGGGTAAATACTTTTACTTTGAGTTAGTAAATCAAGATTCAAGCAGAAGTGTTCCACTGAAATCACTGAACATTTTGGCACCGTATTCAATAGAATCAGGGTTTCACCTTAGCAGTCTCTCTGAAAGGTACACTTGAAGCTAACCACAAGCTCTTGGACTCTATGCAGCAATGTCTGGCTGAAATACTACATGCTGTCCTACACAGACTAGACTACTGCAGGACTTTGAGAGCTGATAGCATCTCAAAATAGTCCAGAAGACCATACCCTCTTCCTTTTTATCAAAATGCAACCTCATTATTTTCAGGTATTTGCACAGGCAATCTGTGATGGTGCAGTTACATTGACCATCAGTTGGGCCCCATAATTTATTTCCTTCCCTAACTCACCATACCTGTCTATTTTAACTCTTGATAAGCCAAAACATACTGAGAGCCTCATTCTTCTTGCCCAAACCTCACATTTTCCTTCCTTTTTCAGGGAGGCCAAGAGAACTGAATTATACTGTTCAACTTCCTTACCTTTATTTAAGACAAGCTGTACTCATTTTCTCTGTTAATCAGTTTGAGCTATTAACACCACAATACCAAAACAATGGGACTTTGTGCCTGGACAGGAGTCAGATTAATGAGTACGCTGGACATATAACACAAATGAACTTTGCCATGAACGCAAATCTTCTGAGAGCTCATGTGAGTGCCAGCTGTTATCTAGTGCTCTGCTATCCTGGAATGATGGAGGTACTGAAGGCTTGCTGGATCTTGCTGTAATGGAGAAGTGGGTCTTTGGGGATAGTTTAATCCCTTTACAGCTTTAATGTTAGCAGAATTTACTCATTTTGGCCTGTTACACTCATTGTAAAACTCAGCTTCATTGTTAAAATGTTGTAACTGGTAAAAAAAAATGGAGAAAGGAAAAGATTGGATTTTCTCGGTTACATAATTTTCTTTTAAAACAAACAAACCATTTTCCAGCTGACAGGATTTATGTGGATACTTAATCTGGAGCCAGTCATAATCTCTAAAAATGCAGCTTCCTAGTAGCTGGCTTGCCATAATACCTAAAGTTTATAGAATTGGTGCAGCCAATCTGGGACCCTCAGAGAATCGTATCAACCCAGTTCCTTCTGCTGAGAGAAGCAGGTTGCTTCTTTTTATGATGTTCTCCCTCCCTTTCAGCTTCCCTTGATTACTGTTTTCTTGAAATTAGCTTCTTAAAATTCTTATAGCCAATATCCCAGACCTCCCAGCTGACACATCTATCTTATGCTGCTGTTATCCTCCTTCATAAGAATTCACACAGAGCATGTGAAGTACTTCACATTTTGTTTGCTAATAAAGACCATGGAGGGATGTTAAACCAATAGAAACCACCTTACAAGAAGATGGGTTGAAAAAAATTATACCGCTCTATCCTTTCTTTGATTCATAAGCTCAACTCCCAGTCTGGCAATGGTTTTAAGTTTGATGTTCCTAAGAAAAACAAGAATTAGAGGTGGAAATAGAAGGCACGGTGGTTTAATGGTGAATGCACCAGCTGCCAACATTGCCACCAGCTCTGTTTTGTGGCTTCAAACCATGCAATGTCTTTACGTGTTTTTATTTCCCTGTGTGTGAAAAAACAATGTCATATTGCCTTTTCCTTCCCTCTCTTGTGCTAATACTCCCTCCAAGGTATTTCTGTTTTTTTATTCCGTGCACTTTAGTAAATCTGTAGCATGCAGACCTGCTTTAAAACTTGAACTACTGTGGAGATGATTGGGTAATATCTTGCACTTTATCTTTTATTTAGGACTCCGGGGTGGAGAATCTGGAAACCATTCCCTTTGCCATGCTCTTGTCTCTTCTTTTGGTTTATTAATTAAATATTTCTTTATTTATTTCATTATTCAGATTTCTAATTGCCTCTCACACCTAGTGGAACTGAGAGAAATATTTAATTTGTTGCCTCCTGCATATGCTGTTTCTTGGGGAATTCCTCCTGAAGGTGCTGGGCTTCTTTGGTGCCTTGTTGAGTTGCCATTTCTGAGGAGTTTTATATTTACTCAATCAGCCAAAGGTAATTATTTATTCAACCGGAAGAAGAAAATCATAAGCAGCTGGGAAGCTTTATTTGTACTTGTGTTTTTCTTTGCAAATCTGCAGTTTGTTAAAACCCACTGTATGAGTATTTAACAATCTTTTTTTTTCCTCATGCATGCTTATTTATGAGAGGAAAAATAGACACTGATTGCATGGTGTAGCTGATTAGTTAAACAAATGCTCTGCAAGCCTCAGCCATACTGGAGCTTTCTGTATTGACCCCATATACTATTTCTCTGCACATAACAAATACTAGAGTCCTCTGTATTCACACTTGGCATAAATAGGCATGGAAAGTGCTGGTGATTTACACCACCTAAAGATGTATTTACCCTTCTAGTAATGATGGATTTCATCAAAACTCCTGATGCCACTAGCGGAGCAGATTGTAATGAGAACAGGATGGGCTGGGATCAATAGCATTTTGATTTCCTTAGGTCTGCAGTCCTGTAGCAAGCACATTTTTTTCATTATTGTTCTTTCAGAACCGTGGCCGGCAGCCAAAGTGGTTCCATGCACTGCACTGAGCAATCTGAGGTATTAAGTTGTGTCTCTTGGTTACTGACAATGGCATGCAAGTCTCTGATGGGACTGTATAAATCCACTGCAGGCCTGAAAAATGGAGAAATGACTCCCCAAATATATTTTCCTAATCCAGAAATGCGGCAGTCAGAAGCAACAAAAGAAAACAGATTCTGCCTTGTTCTAACAAAGTTTCATGTTCCCCTTATCTCTGGGGATCTAGTATTCTCATTATCACTAAAGTGATTGTAGCAGTCACAGGCAGAATGTGACTGAATGCATAGGAGATACTCATTTATTCTTACAGATGAGACAAATGCGGAGAGAGCAGGCAGGGGGGAGTTGGCAGGGAAGATGTAATACTGCCATCCTCAACTGCTGCAGCTTGAAGACACATCTTTAGAAGATGTTCCCAAGACACAATTAGGGAGGTAATTAGATAATCCTGTGAAAAACATCCTGGTAGCCAAGTATATTGTAGGCAAAGGGCTGAAGAAGTAGTATACTTCTGTCCATGGCAGGCGTGTAGGCATGAAAACTATCTGTTCTCCTTTCTGCCGTTGCAACAATTTGTAAAATCTAGTCTCCAATTCCATGGAAGTCCAAACGGAACTAAACTAATGAGAAGCATGGTGATGAGAGTGCTGTTCATTCAAAGGACTCTGGGCAGGATAAAGGGTTTGCCTAATCTGAAGTCTTGGATTGACATTATATCACAGTGAACCTAGCATTTGCAGCTTTCATTTAACTTTTCTAGATAACAATAGTAGATGGGATGCAATAGGAATGCAGTCACAGAAAAATGCAATGGGATGGATGTAAGCATAGGTGAGCCATACACACCCAGGACACCTGGAAAGCATGTGCAGCCCATACTGAAATTTATGCTTCTGTTGCTACTGTGTGCTTGTTTAAAGCTGGCTCAGGTACTCACACTGCAGGCAGACTCCAGTTGCGTTGCAGGTGAAGGTAACAGGATAAATCGGTTGCTAGTACTCATTTTTACAGGATAAGGGAATGCTGAATTCCGCAACAATCACTTCCAGTTGGAATAATGTCAAGGCATAGGCAGGACTGTTTACATTTTCTGGGTTGCTTTTTTGTCAGGGGACCTGAACACTCTGAATTCTGTAGCAATTATGGATGTAATAACTTGACAATGTTAAATATCATTAATGACTGATCTAAGGGAACTTGCAAATGGCCATGTAGTTACACAGTGTTTGCAACATAAATACCAATTAACATTGTAGCTGTAGCTGTTTGTACTTAGTAGATTGTATCAGGGAATCCCACAGAGTAGGAAGGAGTGTCAATTGATCTAGCACGGGAGAAAAGAGTGATAATACAAAATTGATAATTAAGGAAAATCTTGGTCTTCCCTCTGATACATCTGCTAAAGCAATAGGGATGCTCAGGAGTCAACCTGAAAAGCAGTATGTATGTGTCCATACCTACATCCATCCATCTGTCCCTACCAAATTAGGCAAGATAAAGGAATTGCTATGGCAGTTAGATCAAGGAATTTTGCTTTAGCTTAAGCTGCAGAGGCTGTATTCTTGGAGTAAAAGGCTTGGGACTCTGGATTTTGCTCTCAGTGATTTATACAGTAATTGTCTGCAGTATGCAGCACATACATTTGTTTCAACAGGAAGCTGGAATGTGCAAAGATACTTCTGGACTCCCTCCAGAGCCCACACTGAAGGCCAGTGAGTGTCTGTCACAGTCACAAGCCGCGGTGCTCTGGAAGCACCAAAATAATACACCCGCTCATCAATTTCAGCAAAGAGTTCATATCTCTGTCTGATGCACTGGTCAGAAAAATGTTTGTCACTCTCGTGAAAAGGGGAGAAAGCAGCCAGTTAGCCAGGTTTCTTTCACAAGGAAGCTTGGGAAGAAGAGTTTGTATTTCATTGTAGAGAGAAATTGCTGATGCTGTTTCTTTCCCCTTCTCTTGGCTAAAAATGAGATCTGGAGAGAGGGACAGAGAGAACACGGAAAAAGAATTGATAAAATGCTTTACTGATCTTTGGTCAATCAACCTATTTCTAATTAGGAACTACAGCAGCAGCAGGAGCACAGTGCATGTTCTGCTGCAGGGTACTCATCCTAACAGTAAGAAACCAAATTTTAATAATATTTGCATCAGCAAGAATGTGAAGTAATCCCAGTGAAATCATGGCATTTATCCTGGATTTGTACCAGTATCAAAGAAAGCAAAATCTCTCTGATTTATGTCAAGGACCTTCTTTAGTGTAATAACTAAAACAGCCCTGCATTGCAGCTTCCTTTTCTGCAGGCTTAAGGGTACCCTTCTTTTCTTTAGTACAGGGTTTGAGGATTTCATTTCTTGTCCCAGTGGTAAATACTCTGGTCCTTCCCTTCAGAGATGGTGGCCCCTTTCCTGATTGGAATTCTTGATTTTATGTTCAGATCTAATATTTGTAGGAGTAACTCCATCACAGGTGTTGGAGGCAACATCTTTCATGCCTGGCCTGGTATCCCCATTTCGTGCTGGGGACAGTAGTAATCAGGCATTTGTATTTGAAAGAAATAAGTTGTAAAAGGAATAAACAAGTAGAAGTGTGGAGAGAGGGTTGCAACTTGGAGAGGAGAGGAGAGGAGAGGAGCGGAGAGGAGAGGAGCGGAGAGGAGAGGAGCGGAGAGGAGAGGAGAGGAGCGGAGAGGAGAGGAGAGGAGCGGAGAGGAGAGGAGAGGAGCGGAGAGGAGAGGAGAGGAGCGGAGAGGAGAGGAGAGGAGAGGAGAGGAGAAGAGAGGAGAGGAGAGGAGAGGAGAGGAGAGGAGAGGAGAGGAGAGGAGAGGAGAGGAGAGGAGAGGAGAGGAGAGGAGAGGAGAGGAGAGGAGAGGAGAGGAGAGGAGAGGAGAGGAGAGGAGAGGAGAGGAGAGGAGAGGAGAGGAGAGGAGAGGAGAGGAGAGGAGAGGAGAGGAGAGGAGAGGAGAGGAGCCCTGGAAAATTGAAGTGACAGGGATGGGGCATTAGGTGATGCAGATGGGCATCTGGAGTTCTTCCAAATCACATCAGAAGAGAACCTGTCCAAGAACTCCTACCCCAATGACTGTTGCATTAAAAATCTGTCTAGCAAATCAATCTCAGGTAAGTACCGTCAGCAAAAGGCATGTTGTAGGGTGAAGTCAAAAGACCTAGATGGACAGATATGAATATCAAGTGCACATAAGAGCTGGCAAAAGGCTTTAAATATGGTGACTAGGACATGAGCATGGGAGAGCAGGACAAGGGAGAGCAGCACAGGAAACACTGCACCCTGTAAATGTGTCAGTCTCAGAGAGGTGACAGCTGTCAAGGCGGATGACAGCCTGATGAATTGTCACCTGCACTAACAGACAAATGAGCTCTGCTTATTATGGAAGATTTTTTTTTAATGATGGGCTGCTTTTTTTCCTGTTTTCCAGAATCAGAGAGTTGGTCTAAATTCTGATCTCTTAGATGCTGTTAGTGGTTTCCACTGAAATTGAAAAGCCTTTAATGTCTCATCAGAACCATGATTTGTCTCTAGCTCCATTAATCTAACTGGAGTTGGTCTTCTCTCACTGGAGTCGGAAGGATTCTATAGGCATAAATGCATGCAAAACCAGGGGATGTTCACATAACCTGGGGATGGCACTCTTATGTAGCCTCAAGTTGCTGTAATCTAGCAGTTTGGGGAATCCATTAATTTTTCTTCTTCTCTTTTCTTCTTTCTCCTCCATGGAGTTGAGGAGAGGTTGAACTTCAGTGCTAACCACTAAGTCAGAAGACATCATCTACACCTCTGCTTTATTTATATTCAGTTCTGCACAAGGATTAAAAAAATCTCCCTGCCAAAACATGCCTGTTCCACTCCGTGTGTTGGCTGACAAGCAAGAGCAAGCAGCCTTGGAAGTGCATTGCTCATCAGCAGACAGGCCAGGCAGCGAGACACCTCATATCCCCAGCAATTTCTGGAGCAGATTATCAGGATATCAGTATTTTGTTGATGCTGTTGTGTCTTTTTCCCTGCCAGGGAAGCGATAGCGAGGGGGCCCTGGTGATTGTTTAGTTCTGTCACAGCTAGGAAGGGAGCAGGGCCATACCTCATTCTCGTTTTATTATTATAAGTTCATTCATTTTTTTCTTCCTGTATGTTTCTTTGTTTTGCGTGTGAATTTAGCCCTCTAGCAGCATCAGCAAACACTTCTGCACACCTGCAGCGTCAGTTCAGTGTGGATAGCTTCTTAACTAGGTCTTGGCTCTGTCCTGGAAAGATGTTCTGTAGCAGGAAGGATTCAAGGCTTATACCTGACCTGCCATTCCATATTTAGCCCCTGTGTTCTCTGCAAGCATCTCCAGATGCTATCTGCAGCTGTGATTCCATGGTCATTGTACAAGATCAATACAATCTCAGTTCTTCTGGCAGGACAAATTTGATTCTTGCACTCTGTTGCACAAGGCTGCATTCCGCCTGGATTAGCCCATGCACATAGTGCAGACTTTTTGCCAGTTTACACTTTTATGTCAGCTTACACACTGCCTGTGGGAGGACAAGCGATACCTGATCCAGCATAAAGTTAGAGCAGGGCAGACAGATAACGTACACGTTGCTTGGCAATGTGATGCGTTGTCCGGGACTTTCCTCCCAGCTGGGGAGAGTACAGAGTTTGAACAGAAGAGACATTGTGGAAGAAACCTGAAAAGGGAGAGGGAGACTGCCTAAACTGAAAAAAGAACAGCAGTAAGAACTAGAGACAGAAAAGCAAACATACCTAATCCTGCATTGTACTGAAGTTCCCTTTAAGAAGCATAAACTGCCCTCAGCTCCCAGTGACTGCGGCAAAGGTGGCTTTTACTGAGTATTTATATCACTTTTTTATTACTCTCACTCCACAGTTGCAGGCAGGATTAGGATGGAGGCAGGAAGTGCTTAGTATCATGCCAGAACTGACCCATGGTGAAAGAGAACAGTAAAGGCGCAGCTCAAGGGTTGTGAAAGAGCCAGGTGGGGACAGGCAGGAAATCTACTCTATCATTTATCATGCCTGCTCCATGGGCCCTTACCAAACATCAGCAAAGATCCTTTGCACTCTCCAAAGAGCAGGAAGCCGTTTTACAGGAGTGGAAACAGAGGCAGGGTGAGAGGAAAGCTCAGTTTTCCAGACTAGGCTCTCCGTTTTGGATTACTCCATTTCCTCCTAAAACGTGCACCAGGTTTGTGTGAGATCTTGCATGTTGCCAGAAGAGAGCCAGAAACAGAACCCAGGAGACCAAATTGCCTGATCAGGGCATGCAGTGTCACATCCCAAAGCAGCTGAAGGTACAATCGTCCATCAAAGGCAGGAAAGAATCTGCAGCTGGGGTACCAGCCCAAGTAGTTAATGGAAGAAAATATTCACCTAACCCTTAATTATTTAGAACCAGAGTTAATT
The DNA here is from genome assembly GCF_964289735.1 of Phaethon aethereus. Lineage (NCBI taxonomy): Eukaryota > Metazoa > Chordata > Aves > Phaethontiformes > Phaethontidae > Phaethon > Phaethon aethereus. Next base: position 3,890,172 of record NC_138597.1, on the reverse strand, counting down.
TTGCAGTTCCTTTGGCAGGTTTCTCTGGTCATTAGGGCACTGGCAATGAGTCTTTCCCAGCAATCCAGCTATCGATCAATCTCTCTGAAGGCTAACGTGTCACTGAGAGATTGGAGATAGCTCTGTCTCAGGGCAGAAGCTGAGCAAGGCAGAATTTATCCGTGCTCTTAAATTTTCCTTTTCCTTCTTTCCTCCCCCTCCTCTCAGAGAGCTGATAAAAATAAAGACACATAAGCTCAAAAAGAAAGAATAATGGCTTCATCCTGCTGAGGGACTGTATTTTGAGACTTTTGGCTAGCTTTCATTGTAAGTGCTGCTGACTTAAAGAAATTTTTTTTGATCATCTAAACCTTGGCTGGATTAAATTGCCAAATCCTATTAGATGCTTGGGGTTTACAACAGATGATGAATGAAAGATTTATCTGTGGCCCACCAGGCCTGCATGGCCCTTCAGACCTCTGCTGTCCCCAGAGGCATAGGGAAGCACTGGAGGAGTCATCTTTAAACCCTCATCTATTGTGCAAAGGTCTGAGAAGCATCAGGTGCATCACCTGATCCTGCCCAGGGCACAAGAATCATTCAGGATCTTCTAAAGGAAGTCCTGATCAGAGACACTCTGTCTTCCCTTGGAGAGAGGAGATCTTTCTGTGCAAACACTGGCCCCATTCTGGGGCCATTCTGAACCCATTCAGTGTTTCCATTCTGGGAAACGTTTTGCAAGATTTATTTGCATTAGCTCTCTACTTTCTTGCTTTCTCCTCCTGTCCACACTTTTAACATCACACAAAGGTTTGGGAGTAGTGGGAATAGCTTATGTTATTAATGCTTGTAACCAGTGGCCAGGCAACCAGACTATCTGAGCCATTACGAAGTCAGCTCCATTTCATGCCCTCTTTCCACTTTCTCTGGCTTGACTTTTCTGCTCCATTTGTCTGAAACGAACAGAGATGAAGTGAAATGACTTACAGCCTCTCTGTGTTTCATGCTTAAGACCTAGAGGGAGCGTAGTGTTACTGTGTCTGGCTCAATTTGTGGCTCTACTGCAACGTAGCTTTTCCCTAGCAAGTGCTAGCATCCACAGAATCCTTCTCTCCCGTTCAAATCCTAATTTGCATGCATACACACCCACCCCCTTTCAGCTTTTACCATCCCTATGCTCTGTACACTTTTATTCCACTGGCTTAAATCTGCCAGATGTTGAATGCTCCCTGAGAATTCCAGCAGTGCACAAGGCTACACAGGGAGTCCAGATGTGGTAAGTGAACTAATACTTATTTGCTTCCTCACTCAGACCCAGAGGGATCTTGGGGACTCAATGGGACCCTTGCACAGACTTCAGGGAATAAGCAAAGAGCCTACAAGGAGAAGATGACAGTGGTATTCAATTTGATGAGGCTTTTTCCTCTGGGACTCAGTTGTAGATTGCATTGCAATTGTAACGTAGACGCACAACCTCCACGACCCCCATTGAAATGAGGTACTATAGCATTGCTGCTGTTGAGGCTTCTGCCTCTCCATGCTGCGTGAAGAAGTTGGGAGCTCTGCCTGGAGTCAGCCAGCAGTCGGAAGCCACCACACGCTGGGGTTGCATGAAGAACACCCACCAAGCATCTCTCCTTGTGCTCTTTGCTGGTTGAGAAATTGTTCCAACTCTAGGTTTTAATCCTTTCTGTACAGAAGCTTCCAACTGGTACAGCTCATTCTTTCTGCTTAGCTAAATGTGTTTTCAAACACTAGCCTGAAACTTAGCGGATAGTAATTACACTTTGACATTAATATTTAAACCACAAACACAGTTAGCACTCTAATACAGTCCCCAAAGGCTACTGCTCATTTAAGTTTCATCCTTATGAGACTTAATTATTGTCAGGGATGAATCCTAAAAGGCACGAAATATTACAGCTGGAAGACTAAACATTCCCTTGATTATTAGAGCTACAGGATTTGGGCACAGAGTATGGAAAGGACCTTGGCGATGGTGGTAATATTTATACTGCTACTGAAATCCAGTGAGTTTTTAAATCATAAAGCCTGATTTTAAATGGCTGCTGAGATTTCTTTGTACTTAAAATTATACAGAGATATCAGCATTCAGTTAGTTTAGCCAAAGAATAACTTTGCAAAACTTAGATGTCATTACCTGTTGTACAGATGGAGAAGCAGCAGTGTTTTGAGGGCCTGACCCAGGGCAGCAACAGGATTCTGTAGTCTTAGCCTTCCCATCTCAGGAATAAGTAGCTGCGGTGGTGAGAGTAGCAAGTGTCTGATGTTTCAAGCCTGCCGCTTAACTATTCTTTAAGCTATTTCTCCGGCATAACCTCTTTACAGACCTTTTATAAGAAAGAACCCTGGGATCGCACATTTTCAAATCAGTTTGTGCAGCTGCAGTTAAGTTCCCAGGATACAAAGAGCTAGCTGGCCTTTTTAGATGCTTTTTGGCATTCTGAAACACACTTCATTGTTTGCAATGCAATAGGGCAATCTGTTACAGAAACACCAGTAAAAAAATTAGATTTTCTGTTGGTGTAACTCCAGAAGCATCAAGGGACTGGGCTGTAAATGAAGTTTGGCGGAACAGCATTGACTTGATCCTCAGTCAAAAAAGAATCTGTTGTCTGGATGTCTCATGTCTCTGAGATAACAGCTGCATGCTGGGTGAGAGGAGAGCAGGGCGGAAGAATTCCTTGTGTGTCCCTACATCAACAGGCATCCCCAACAGATACCACGCAGCAATAGGATGCCAGATGTTGTTGAGGAGACAGGCTGCTATTGATAAAAGCTCATGCTCCCAGAGTCATCACAGGGGATATATAAACTCAATCAAGTTCTGTCCTGAAAACCACGTAGTGACGGAGGATTTTCTTGCTCAACAGTCACGATTTGATGTCCTTAGCAGGCTTCAGATGAAGGCTTGAATCAGAGCCAAATCAGGTGCAAGTTGGAGGATTAAAGGACACATCAGTGTGGTTAGACTAGTTCATGGCTGGAGTGTATCGGGATCAGGGCATGTGTAAAGAGGTGACTCTCCTTCAATTATGCTCCAGCTGCAGTTTGCTGAGGACCTCCTGATTTTTCTTTTGAGTGTGAACAGAAATAGCTGCACAGATAATTAGCTGAAATCACCAATTCCACCTGGCTTAGCAATAGCCATTGTAAAATGGCTTGTTGCCAGTCTTCTGAAGGGAAATCGTGAATTCCCAGAGGCCTGATCAGAACTGAAGCCAGGTTTAAATTTGCCACCTTCTGTTTGAAATTGGGCCTTGGATGATGTTGCACTGGACCCAAGCTTACTCCAAAATTTTGCAAGTCTTGGCGAGCCTCTGGCTCAGCCTGGGATGAATTTCAAACCTGAGGCTGTACCCCAAAGTATGTGAGCTTTCCTATTTTGAGTTGTCATTATTTACATTTTGCATGGTTCTAATAAAAATCATAGCCGGGAACATGAATTTTGTTTTTCCTCCTGCCTCCCTTCCTCTTCCTCTCAGCTTCTATGCTCTGCTGGCTACTTACTAATGATATTGTGTGTGGTGGGAAACCCAGCCCTCGTGGAACATCCTTTGACATGGATCTTTAGATCAATTACTAGTTTCTTTAACAGACTCAAAGCCTTTAATGAAGGGCAGTGCAGACTCTACCACCTGTGTCCAAGGAAAGGCAAGTCTGCTGCCATCTGGTCCCTCAGCCTAAAACTAATGAGTATATTAACTTCCAGAGAGAGATACGTAAACTTCCACTGCCTGAGGATGCTATGAGCTGTTGATGTTTAAAGAGTAGCCTCCAAAGATTGCTTAGCCAACTGTGCTTCGTTTTATTTAGCGAAACCCATCAGAAGGCTCCATTATTCATAAAAAGATGTGTGGTTTTTCTGGGGGTGATAGCTGTGTTATAGTAGAATAAATCCATCATTTACATTGCTCAGGAAGCAGGGCTAGTAAGCTTACTCCTACCACTCTGGCAGATGATTTAAAAAATAGCATATACAGGCACAGTGGATGTGAAGTCTGTGTCCCCCTGCACAAATGTGCAATGTGTGTAGGATGCTGGTGCACCAGAGTGGCTATTTGTATACTGATGTAAATGATGACCCAAATTGCAGTGAAACCAGGAGGGTGTAAGGGACTTACACAAGGAAGCGAGTATCAGGTCCTATTCTGTTTCCACTTTAACCAACGTGAAAGGCTTTTTTCCATACTGCCATAGCACTGCATTAATTTTCTCCGTATCCTTCTAGTCAAATTAGATTTGTCCTCCCTTTGAGTGTCTAATTAGTCTCTATTTAACATGCAAGTGCAATGTTTTAAATGAGAAGCCTTGATTTGTGGAAAGAGGCATTGACGTTCAATCTATATTTAAATTCATGGGCAAACAGCCTGTGGACTGAGATACAAGCTGACAGAGCCATTGAAGTCCCCACGGAGGCTGACACTGAGTGCCTGAATCACTGGTGTGTTTACCCCCATAAATGGATGGTATAAATGCAGATTAATACAGGGGTGACTCAGATACTTTGACTTTAACCCATGTTGTTTGGCTGGCGTAGAGGTGAGGTGCACGGTAATGTGCCTGCTTTGAATGTCCTAACTTGTTTTGCCTTGTACCTCACTTGAGTGCTGATCTGAACCATTTTGTGTACATTTTTCTCATTTTTACACATGAAGTCTCAACATTTTCCAAGTAGCTCTTTGGAACTTTAGCCATGTGACTCCATTAAAGACAAGAGCAGTCACGTACTACATTCTCATGTGCAAATTTATCCCGAAGCATCCTGGGATACAGCTATCGGGAACCATTCTGCTTTTTGGTAGTTGCCAATCAGGGAAGGGTGGTGAATTTCCCTGTTGTGCTGTCTGGTGAAATGTTATGCTGTGTGAAGTTGTTGAGCACCTGCTTCTTCACACAGAAAGAAGGTCGAAACTGCTCCCTGATGCCCTGTAGATGCTGCTAAAAAGATAAGGAGGGAGCCGGGGTCAGATGGGTAATGGCTGAAATGAGCAATGTGCTAAGCATTCACACTTTTTAGCATTGGAGCTTTGTGCACAGTGAGTTTAATGAAATTTAAAAATGAGAGAAAGCACGTTTTTGTTGTTGCCATTGTTGGAGCTGACGTTCTCCTAGAGGCTGTGATGTTAAGCGCTAATGCAAAGAACTACACAGCAGAGGCCATTTGCTCTACACAGTCTTTATTATGTGTAATACACAACTTTCAGAGCATGGGGTACTGGCCTCTTATTTGTTAGCCAGATGTATGTAAACAGATGTCTGGGTAGCATTTTGGTAATATTTGAGACGCTAGTGACCCAGTGGTGGCTGGTACAGGAGTCTGGACAATGACACAGCCTATAAAAATGAAAATGATGCAGCGCAGTTTTAAATCTCATTTGGTAAGAGACATGGCACTGTTTCGGAGGTGCAGAGGTTATTTTTTTCCCTCGGATGAATGTGCCTAGTGCTTTAACGAAAATATTGAGCATTTTCCAGACCCACTTCTTCTATATGCGGGTGAGAGGTGCCCTGGGAATACTGATGATCAGACCAACTCAATGAAGGGCCCAATTCTGTCATAGCACCTGACTCTATTTAAACAGTTGGATTTGCTGTGACATAAAATCCTATTGATGACTCTGAGAGAGACTTGCCAAGAGATAATAAAGAATAAAAGTGGAAGAGTGTTCATCTGCAATTACCTTAGCTGCTTTTAGTAACAAAAGAATGAATAATTTTGCATGCAAGTGAAGCTACACAGAGATTAATTTGGCCTACAGCTTTATTTTTTTGTGAGTTCTCTGTACATTTTTCTTTTCAAAGTCTATTTTTCTGCTCACTATTTGCAAAGAGAGATTGACCGTGACACAGAATGAGCACATGGTAGTTTTAGGAGTAGCCTGACATGGCCTGTTTATCCTTTGATTGCAAAAGCACACCAGATAGAACTATCTATTTAGTCCTTTTTCTGTAATTCCCTCCTTTTCTTGCTTTTTTCCTCTTCTTGAAAATTGTAATAATAAAATTGCGCAGGAGCTGAGTTAAGATGGAAGTGCTGATACGACCTTAACTCTAGTGTCATCCACAGCAATGCTTTAATTTATTCAATCAATTTCAGGGCCCTTAGGCTGGGAAAGAATAAAGCTAGGATATTAAATCTGTCCCTCTCTCCAATCTGTCACTGGTGTGTCAGAACACATTGATTCTTCTAGTCCTGCTTTTATTAACTGTCTCCTCAATGTAGGCTTTCAGTCTGTCACACAGTAACCTGCAATTGCCTCCTGAGTGCAAGACCCTTGGAAAACCTCTGGATTCTCTGCTGACCCTATTTTTTAGCAGTGTCAATGCAGATGTGATGACCTGGTATTACTGTATGTCATTCATCCCCACATACCTGGGAATTGCCATGGAAGAGTGGTCTGGAAGTTTATTTTGTCTTCTACTCACATACTTTTTAGTGATAGGTGCATCAAAAAGGTGTACTGTAGGTGTACTGTACCTAACTAACTGTTGTAAATCCCATGGCATGAAGAAGAGTGGTCTGAGGGATGTTCTTCCCAGATCCCAGTTGATGATGGTGTGTGGCCTGCAGGGTGGGAGCTGATCACCCTTCTATTTTATCTGCAGCTTAATTAGTTTAATTGCACATGTCATTCCAGCAGATGGCATTTACAGCTTGCAGCTGTATTGGACCCTGGGGCCATCTCTGCCAGGCAAGTGGCTGCCTAGGGCAGTAAAAGGTTTAATAGTTGCTCACTGTGCAAATAGCTCAGAGCTGAAGGGCAGGCATTTCCCAGTTTGACTAAAGCGTCAAAGCACCTAAGGCTGGCCTGACTGTCCCTAAATTAACTCTGTGCTTAAGAGTGTTATAAAAAGGGCTAAACTCATCCCTCCTATAGCTTGCTTAGTATGGATTCAAGTCCTTTTTAAAGGCTAAATCTACTTGTAAGCGTCCTGTAGACTAGCTTCCAAATGTACCAATGATTGGTGTCACTAGTTTTTTGGGTGTTCACCTTAGTGGCCAAAGCTGGCATACATTTATGCCTCTGCAACAGCTTTGCCTCAGTGATTACTGACCCCCAATAGCACAATGAAGTGTCAGTCATGAACATTAAAATTGGAAGCAACATTTTGATCACCCAGTCTGGCCTTCTGCCTAACACAAGCTAAAGACTCTAACCCAGGCTGCCTATCTCCTCAGTTTGGAGTGACTCTTACTAATTTTTGTTTCAGAAACTGCCAGAGCTGGAAAATCTACAAGGCATCTTTCATACACGTTGAAATTAATCAGATTAATTGGAGAAGTTAATTGCCCAGGGAGCTCAGCAGTATAAGGGAGATATGTGTGTGGCACACCCCATGTCACATCATGACTGAGTGACTAAGTCCTACCTAACAACCATTGTCATGATGGCTTCATCTAGCCTTGTTAATCCTGCAAAATTTGGAGAGAGGTTGTTTAAGGTTCCCAGAATCACCTTCCCAACCGCAGCATCCAAATCTACTTGCAGCTTGGAGAACATCAGCCTTTTGGCTATTTCCTGATTACGTTATCCACAGCCCCAGAGTGCTTTAGAGGTGGTCCCAGTATTTTAAACACTGCAAAGCTGGGCGCTGACAGTGGGCTGCTTTGAAAAGGTACGAGTTTTTGCCACTACTGAAAACTCTCTGTTGTAAGGAGAGCTATTTTTCCCCTCTGTAGCCTGAGTAATTGAGACACCTCTCTTGATTTATTTGCCCATAAAATTCCAGGTGTTTTTGGCACTGTTTCTTTCCCCTGTAGCATGAGCAAATATTTAGCAGCAAATCCTCACCTTAATTTCATTAATTATCTGCTAGGACTGGAAGCCTCTGAAATAATGTCTCATTTTAATAGAGATCTCACAAGCAAAATAAGCTCCCAGTGCCTCCACTTCTTTCAAAGGTCTTTTTCTCCTTTTCCTTAGAATCTGGTTTTAATTCCATCTCCTTCACCTTCCAAGAACTTTCAGGTTTCTTTGTTCTCATCTGAGATGGAGAAGAATAGGTAATTGTGTTTCATTACCATGTGCAATACAGTCTGATCCAGGGTAAGTTTCTAACTCCCACAAATAAACAATGAAATAAAGTCCCTAATTCATCCAAGTGATTTTTCATTTTAGTGCCTGCTTGCATAATTTTTCACTGTGTCTGTCTGTGAAGATCAGGTTGGAAAGAAAGAAGCCATCTTGCTTTACTGTACACATCCTAACATGAATAATATACAGAGTGAGGAAAGGAAGTGGAGAAAAAACAGCTGACTAAAGTCTTCCTGAAATGATCCTATTCAAGAAGCAGACTCTTATTAGCTGAAGTTCTGGCCAGGGACCCTAAAGCAGCTGAGAAATCACGACTTTTTTTCTACAGCAGTCCCTACTGCCTACAAATCTTACGAAGTTGAATCTCACTTTGATAACCTGTGATAGTCCTGATGTGTTCTGCTGCCCTTTATTTCTCTCCTGCTGCTGCAGCAGCACTAGGACTGAGAGGAAATTAGCAAAATAAAAAGACTCCCAATTGTTTAATTGAAAATTAAAGATTCCTGGTGATGGAGGATGGTGCTGAGTGTCCGGATCCCCACTAGCTTACTGATAGAAACACCCAAGTAATCACTTTGAAAGTCAAATTGCCTAGGAAAAATACCAGAACAGACAAATAGGTCTGCCAGCTTAGGGCAGTCCCCACTGGCTGACAGTGCCTTGAGGGAAGCCATCACAGGCTAAAGATTTCTTTCATTATTTTGTAATTGGTAGGGGAGAACTCCAGGTGACTGAAAAGGACATTTCTTTTCTGATAGAATTTGACCATCACCTTTCCCTACTCAGCCTTCCCCTCTGCAATCATTCTGCCAGGGCCTACAGTGATGGGCTTTGGGAATAGTCTTGGTCTGTGAAAACAATAATGTCCCTGGCCGAGCCACTGTCCAGGCCCAAAGTTGGCCAACTTGCTTTCCAAGTATTGTACTGTGTGCTTTGGGGGACCCAAAGACCTCCACATTTCTCACAAAGAGCACAATGTGATCCATAGTTTTACACTGGCATCACTGCCTCTTAATTTAGAGATTGCATTCTCTGAGTATGCTGGTTACAGCCTCTTGCATCCAAGAAGCAAGACTTTAGTCTGTCCTTTTGGTTGCAGGCAGGCTACCCTGAACGGTGGTCACATCAGCATCAAAAAGCTAAGAAGGGTAACTTGTCAGATGGAAGCTCTCCATGGTGTCTCAGGGAAATGATGTATTTATTTTAATAGATCAAAGGCTGATCCATAGCTCCAGGCATGGAAGCAACTCAGTAGCACTCCTCCATCCAAGCCAGCTTGAAATTAAAGCGCAGCATGACATTTGGTTATGGAGAACGCACATGTGCAGGATAGGCACCTTCTCTATCATGACCAGCTGTTGAAAAGTTGTAGTGTTGTTTTTCATCAGTTGCAGAGATTTGTCCAACTGCTGTGTATGTATTTACATCCTGCCCATCCGTGCTTTCCTGTTCTTCCCATTGCATTCCTGGCTCTTACAATAGTGGGGGGCCTGGCACAGCTCCTCTCTTCTCAGTGGAAAAACCTTGTCTCACTTCAGTGGAGCAGGGACAGACTCACACAGCCCAGACATCGTTGCGTGTCGCATCATTATGCGCAGTTTAAGTGGCAGTTGTGTTCCTCCCCAGACGCGACTGTACTGCAGGGAGCAGAGCATTTCTGTTAGCATGCGCAGAGCAATGCTCACTGAAGTCAGCGGAAAACTCCACTCACTACAGCGGTGCGTTTCCGGCAGCCTGCACCAGCAGCATCACTGCAACCCCTGTGTGACTCCATCACTCTGGACAGATTCAAGACCTGTAGCATCTTAAAGGGGCAACAGTGTTCATTTTTCAAAACTTGACTTGCAGTTTTTTAGAAAGCAGGAATGGGTTACTGTTACTCTGTCTGTGCCTTTCCATTTGTCCGTCCTTGTCCCTTTCAAGGAACATCCAGCCTGTAGCCCAGAGGAAAACCTGTCCTGCTGTACCCGACTAACAGGCACAGAGGTGAGCTGGGTTTTCTGCTGGTTTATGACCCAGGGTGAGGAATGGTGCTCTGTATTTACAGGCATCTTTTAGGTAGGAATAAGAGGCTGTTCAGGGCACTGCTGGGATTCCAGATAGGAAAGTTGGTGGCTATCATAGCAAATCAATCTCTTGCTCATAAAATACTGCTATAAACAGGGAACACATTTCTCATCTAGTCACTCTTTCTTCTGGGACAAACAGGCAGATCAGGAGTTCCAGGCAAATGAAATACATCTTGCAGAGTATAGATCGATGTGCTTGTTTATGGGGAAGAGCAGAGTGCAGACTGTGTGCAGGTGTAAAGGGGTGACAGCTGCTATCAAGTGCTTTCCAAATCCTATTAAAAATGTTGCACTGAACAGTTTGTGGGGGAGCTGGCTCTGTGGGAAGAGGGATGAGGGAGCCAGAGAAAGGGATGAATATAGGTTTCATTGAGCAAGTTCTCTTATTATCACTCCTGAAAGCAGCATGTGATATGTATGAAGATGTAGTAGATTGGTGTGTTAGTGAATTTTAAGTGGGAAAATTCACTTTTGTAGGAAGTGCTTTAAGACAGGATTTCAGTCACTGTGAGCATGGAGAGCACAAGTCATTTGCAGAGTGCTTGTAACTAGTTAAATACGCAGAGGAAGGGAGGTTGTCAGGGCAGTAATCCCAGGACTAGGAGAACTCAATTTAAGTATCCCATGGCAAATTAATTTAGGAGATCCCCCAGAATAATTAGGCGCTGTGTCTCATCTTCACTCCTAAATATATTTGTTGGTCTGTCTCTTTTTTTAATCTGAATCTCATTTTTCCATACATGCAATAGGGGATATTAGAGGGCCTCTGGGGACTAAATACATCAGCCACTAACACAGTACACAAACATCCTGGCTGGAAGGACTGACAGCAGTGGGCAGACAAATAGGTAAGTAGGTAGTGGTAGATAGATAGAGACAAGGAGACAGGCAAACAAATCGCTATGTGCTGTATGGTTTGCTTCTATAGCTTATCTAAGACTCACTGTTGCAAGTCATTTTCTGAATTTCTGCTCTTGTCAGGATAAGAGCATGTGGTTTGGGGCTCAGTCATGGGCACACTGACATTTAAAGGCTCAGTGCCTGTTTGTGCTTGTTTGGACATTCCTACCAAACTTGGTGACTCAAGTTAAATGGAGAATTGCAGCAATCGTTGCAATCAACTGGTAGCAACATAGGGTTTTCCCCCCATACATGGGGTAATGGCACACCTCAGGTGGAAAAATAAGGGCTAACACCTGTTTCTAGGCCTTGAAGCAAGATCAGAGTAAGTGGGATGGAAGAGAAGGGTATAGTTCCCATAAATAACTTTGCAGGCACTGACTAGTGTACATCCACAGTCTAGAACATGTTCCTAATTGTCCCTCATCTGAACAGTTGCAGCCCCAAATTGAATTGCCTAGTTAGGTCATCTCTGTGTCTCCTAATCATGTGTGACATTAAACACTTATTCAATGAAACTCTTTTCTCCAGCACTAATTATTAAGCATGAAAAGTTGATATTGAGCGGGGCCATTGAGCCAAGACGATTCAATAACTAGCAGGGAGGAGAGATTATTTCAATGAAATAAGTTTGCTTGAGCCAGATGGAGTTCCCAGGATGCACTGGGACAGTATGACACATGAAATTGTCCTCTGGCTTGTGTTGACAACTCTAACTGTGCTATTAAAAAGCCATCAATGAACTGGAGTGAGGAACGGCAAGAAAGCACACAATGAGGGGGAAATTGAGAGCATTTTAGACAAAATGTAGGTAAGTGGTGAATATAAAATGCAGCAAGGGATGGCTGGGAGACTCTGAATTCCTCTGTGATCCTCAGTGACAGAGATCAAAGAAAACTGCTGTATTTCTACAGGATTAACAGGCAGCCATTATGTGACCTGCCCCTGCACAGTGGGACAGGCTTGTCCACCCAGTGAATTTCTAGCTAAAAGACCTCTGCATCCCACCCCCCAATTTAAGAAGGAAATGCTTTGTGTTTGTGCAGGGAAAAACCTCCAAGTAAATCAGTCCTCCCTTTAGATGTGGAGGCTGTTCCCCAAAGCTGTAGCTGGAATACCAGTGCCAATATCTACCATGTGAGACCTACACACCAGTCCTGCTAGGTCTGTAGAGAGACACCTGGAGATGTTCATGCACTAAAAGACACATTCATAAAAACAGAAAGCACATTTTGAAACCAAGCGCCTTCTGCTAGCTTCTCCTTTTCTCTCGTCTTTTAGATTTGCTCGCTTCCCTTTCATTTTCTTCATCTCTTTCTTGTTCCCTGTGCTTTGCCTTGCCCTGTTTTTCCCGCTTTCCATTACTAACCTGACCCTGAGAGGTCCAGTTTGTAACCAGGACTGCTTGGAGCCGACACCTCCATGTACTTTTTTCTCCATACTTCATGGGAACTATGCCTTGTCTTGTCTGTCCTGGGATGCTGCTAGCAGCCTCTTTAGGGAAGGAAATGCCATCCTATAACAAGTCGGGTGGTATATGACATCCAATTATCCAAACAGAATATAATGTAATTTCACCCATGGGCAGCACTGAAAGGAATGAATTTCCTCTGAGTGTGATGTATGAAGACGCCTCTGCTATCTCTGTTTGCTGAGCCTCCTGCTTCATTCCTAGCTTCCCGGCAAATCTCTAAAGCTCAGAAGACACTGGAGCACAACATGCTTCACAGCTGAGGAACCAAGATAAACCAGAGACATAGCAGCTTGTTGTTTAAATCCCAGAGCAAACAGAGGAAAATTAATGGGTCTATCTATATCCCTCCCTTTCACTCTTCTGCTTGTCTTTTCCTTTCTTGTTTTCTCTCCTCTTTCCCTTTTCCTTTGTTCTCTTCCTTCTTTGTTTCTTGTCATGATAAACATGATTCATGCCACAGTGGCATTCAGCCTTAAAGGCTTTGCTTGACATCAGGGGAGTGGCTAGGACAAGACAGGACAGTTACAGGGATTTAGCAACTTGTATTTAACCTGCTTTTCCCAGGGATGAGGTGCTGATCGGGAAGGAGAATGGAGCTGTGCTGAGGTGGGTTAGTTAAATCCTGAAAGGAAGGGCCAGCAAAGGCTCTGGGGTTTTTCCAATCTTTTCTCTCATGGATTTTACTACTAAATAACTTAATAGCTACCCGCCAGTGAGGAATTTTATAGCATTCCTGTCTGACTCTGGTTTGGCACAAAAGTTCAAAGGTATGGAGGCACCTCTAGAAAGAGAAACACATCTAGCAAAATGTTCAAAGCACCTAAGCAGTTTGGGTGTCTGACTGGGAATAGGAAGGGGTTGCTCAGCTCTTTGGATGCTTACTGCATGAGTGTCTGCATCATTAGGTGCCAGCAGCCCACAGCAATTCTGGCCTTGTGTTTTAGCTCTGGTCAGTGGATGCAGGAGCCTGTTGTGCTCCCTCTGAGTACTTGCATCATGTGTCTGCCTGCACTAAGCACCACATTGCTGTTCCTGAGTTAGAAACAGAGCAAACCATATTCCCAAATGTACAGCACCTCAGGCAGCTTTGGGAGGGGTAAACAGAGACATGGATTTTATTAAGATGCTACCCTGACCACTTAAAACTTCCCTCTTAGCAGAGAATTGTCCAGATGTGAGCAGCAGATTATGCCATGATTAATGAATCACAGGTGTGAGAAAAGAGAAGGAGGAAAGGAGAGATGAGTTGCTGTTAAGGAACATGTTGGGTGTTTGTCCGATCCCTGGGCCCAGCTCTGCTCCCCGACCAGCTGAGTGCTGCCCAAGGACTGCAGTGTGATGACTCAGGCCAAAATTTGGCCCATCTATGACACAGCTGCTGCGCTTCCTGATGAGATGCCTTGTTGCAGAATGGAACTAATGGGACTAAGGGCCAATTTTAGTCTTTTTGATGCCCTGTGCTCTAGGATAAGCTTTAGGACTTTGTGGGCTGTCACTACTTTTGTGAGCTGGAAGTGGTGTCATTCGTGCCACTAGGAAGCTAGAGCCACTCAGATCCAAGCAGAGGAGTTGCTTCAAATGTGTACCAGTCTAGCTGAGATTAGCTGTGAGATTGCCAGAATGTAACAGAGTGATGGTCTGTCTAATCAAGGACTGTGACACTGGAAAAGGGCAATAATACATACTTCAGAGGGAAACATAAAATGTGTACACTGCACAACGTTCATCATATAAAGGCGTGCAAGTGGAACACTGAGGATTGTTCGCAGGACTCTCTCAGTGTGAAATTGCTTTGGCTTATGCATCATGCCTGTATCTCCTCTCAGACATTCCCTCAATTCACACTGGCTTTGTGTATGCCCTAACTGGCTGGTAGAGAGACCGGGATACCTCTCTGACCTGCAGCAGGTTATTGGTAGATTGTTCCCTTCTGAAGCCTTGGAAGGAGGTGAGAGGAGAAGCTCCTCATTGCAGCACTAGTGGGAGACCTAGGAAAGGCTGTGCAGTGAAAGGAGCACCCAGCACTGCCCTGCACAGTCAGGAAACATGAAAGCAAAGTTGTGTTAATCCTTCTCGGCTTGACTGTGATGCAGCCTTTAATTGTAGGATCACACACAATCTCCTGCATCATGCAACACATCAAACGGCATGCTCTGCAGACTCCTGCTGTATTCTCCAAAGCTGCTGCCTTCATGTTTATTTAATAGAGCTGACTGTGAAGCTTGTTTAAAAGTATGTCCAATGGAAAATGACAGCAAATGGTGCTGAGAGCAATTGTGCAGTTCCCAAAGGTCTGAACGTAAGGGAAACCCCTTTCCTATAGGAACAGCACAGGGAGGATTGAGGAGCAAATCCTGCTAGCCCTTTTAATGTTTCTCTTCTCCTACCCTCTTCTGCTTTTCTCCTTGCTGTTTAAGGTAAATACCAACCAGTTGCTCAAGGCATCTTTGGCCCTCTGAAGTGGTGTTGCCTATTTGATCTGCCATTTGAAAGGACGTTGTAGTGGTTTGGCATGTGTACATCTTTTCTGCTTCCTTGCTGTGTCTTTGTCAGGGGTATAATTTAGGACTAATTAGTTCTCAGCTCTCAGGCCTCACAAAGGAGCATCAGCACCTGGTGGACTCTATTTGATAAAGCCTTTATGAAACGGGAACATTTTGCTCTTTCATCTTATTGTACAAATAATCAGATTATTTTAGCCAAAGTCCCCTGAGATGCAGTTCGTGCTTAAAACACTTCCCTTCAGTGACTGCCTACTTTGGCATCCAGAGTACAGAAGAGCTGCAGGGCCAAGACCGCTTGCCTGTAGATGCTGCCAGCCTTTTGCCTGTATCCCCATGGGCTCCAATTCTTTCTAAGAAACTGTATTTCAGAATTGTGCCTCTCCTAGAGAGCAGCTGAAAAGAAGGGTGACATACAGGCTTGGAAGGGGTAGGATAGATGACAGATTGTGTATGTGAATGCAGTAGATCCTCTAACGACTCTTCTAGCTTTGTGGTCTGGTACATGGTGCATGCTGTATTCTGGGGGACATAGGGGTCTGTTGCCTTTCTGTCGGACCTATGTGGTTCGGGGTCAACCCATCAGCTCTGTACAACGGAGAAGTGCATGCATGTATGCTCAGTGGCACTATCTTTGGTTCTGGAGTGCCTTAGCACCTCTGAGGCCAGTGGCATTCAACAATAAAGGTAACATCACCTCAGTCAAGTGGTTCTGCATGTTGCAAGATTGAATCCCATTTATGTCCATAAAGATCAAGATCTCTGAGATCTTTTCTTTTTGTGTGTGTGACATGTTGTCACAGACAGACCAGAAATGTTTCACATGTCTGTGATTTCAACCTTTCGCAGTCCTTCCACTGTCAGTAACGTGATCGCCTCACACATATTCAATTGCTGCCTTGGGTGATAATTTCTTTGCTTTTAATGTATGTGCACACTGAGGTTGAGTTACCATTGCTGTGGGAACCATAACTTTGAGTTTTATGATTCAAAAAGAAGAAAAAGAGTATATTTATATACTTTATTTTGCTTATGAATCAACATGTTAATATTGATGCAATTGAAGACGAAAGAGAAACAAACTTCTAAACAGAAAGCATAACATCAAATACTGATCTGTTTATTTTCCCTTCTGCAAAGTTCCTCTAACAGGCAGAATCCCCGCAATAAAAAGGGAAAAATTATGAACTGGGAAGCAGACAAAGGGGAAGAAAGCAAGCAGCAGATAGCTGAGAGCTTAAATCAAAGTGTTGAGAGATAAAATGTTTGCATTTAGCAGTCATAGATTGCAACATGCTAGGTACCTTTTGTATAAAACCACTGAGATTGCCAGTGTCCAGAACTTATTGTGAGCAATTCGAATCACACTGCTGTTGTCATTCAGGGGAGTATGTAGGGAACCAAAACAGACACTGAGAAGCACATGGGGGAGTCCTAAAATCTGTATATGGTGTCTTTCCCACTGCTCTGTGGGAGCTCACAGGTTTGTAAATTTAAAACAGAAAGGTTTGTTCCTCACAGACTTAGAGAAACTGGAAAATGTTTGTAGAACGCTCGAGCAGAAGACTGCATTACACTCTTTTTCCTTTTCTCAGAATGAGGAATCTGGTTTTGATCTCATACTGGTGTTAAGTCAGAAGTAACTTTCTTCAAGTTAATGGTGTTAGATGGCATAAATCAGGAGTAATGGGGGAGAACCAGGCTGTGAAGTGTACTACAGAGGTGTTTCAGTTCCCAGCAGTGGCCATACTGTGTCCTAGTCACAAGTTAATATGGTGTAGGATGCTAAAATACATTCTGTGTATACTAGTACCCTTCTAACATGGCTACTTCTGATGAAGCCACAAAGCTATGTTTTTTCAATTTCTCTCTAATTTAAAAAAATCCAAACCCTTTCCCTCTTGCAGCCCACAGCCACTCTTTCACTGGTCACACTGCCTACTGTGATTTAATTTGTTATTGATTTTTACTGAGGTGGTGTCCATAACAGAAGTGAAGCAGACCAAGTCACAAGTCACTTTTGAAAATTGTGACCAGCCTCTTAAAGCCTGCAAAGAAGATGATTAAAAATGACTGGAAAGGCAAAATCAATCAGGCCCCTTCAGAAAGTTGTTTGGGTGCACAAAAACAAAAAGCAAGCATTAGCAATATTAAAATCAGATTCTTTCAAAAGCTTCAGCTGGTCTCCTATGTGACATAAATAGCTTTGTTTCCTAAACAGAGAGCGGGGATTTATTTCCACAGCAGACAGTGATGGCTGAGGAGGAGTCACTCTAGCATGTCAAATAAATAACATGTGTTTCTAACATTATTTTGCACTCCAAAGCTCACAAAAGTCATAACAGCCTTCAGGACAATAAATCTAGAGAGCAGGTTATGGATTTAACATTTTAGCTCCTGGATAGCTGCTGTGAGAGAGCTATTAAATGGGCAGTCTGGTGGATCAATGGATTCTCAAGATACACGTTTCCCTGCTTGGTTAGGCTCTGACCCTGCTGTAGTGAAGGCACTCAGAAGACTCCCATGGAGCTCACTCCAGGATCAGCTCCAACTCCTGTTGTCAAGCATGGTTTCAGTGATGTATTCACAGGGTCACTATTTTCCTAGGAGCACAGCGCATGGATATTTATAGATGTAACCTCAGAGAAACCTTGGGAAGCAGTGAAGTGTTAGCATACCCATGGGAATCAAACACATGCAGGCATTAAGTTACTTACCTGGTGCAGCCTGATGTCTCGCTTGGCACTTACTGTCAAGGTCCTCAGTGGGTATAAACTGGTCTAAATCCATCAGATTCACTGGCAATACACTGGCCACACTGATCTACACCAGGAGAGTTGGTAATTGTAGTCTCAGATGGAGCTAAGGTGGTTGCTGACCATGAGAAATATCTCTCATCAAACTCAGCTGGATGATGTGTTATGGTATGTTGATAGAGCAGGTGAATGCTGGCAGGGGAGTCCAGCATGATCTCTCCATCGCCTCTTGTAAGGCCTGAGTGAGGTTCGGCCAGGCCATTTCTGTTCTTGCCTGTCGAATGTGCTAGTTCCGCATTTCCGTTACATCAGTTATGGCCACAGCAAATATTTTATCAGTGAAACATAAAAGAAAAGGAAACTACCTCTCCTTCCTGGCTCAGGGTGGGCTGGATGCGAGTCAGAGTAAAGGAGGTGGGGAGAGAGCTGGGGAAGCAGCTCTCACCGTTTGTGGATGAAGTGGCATGAATATGTGTGAGACTGTAATAGGCTCCCACATGTAACCAAGGTGCCTGAAGGCCCAGGTGTCCTGGCTAATTGTTGTAGACAATTAATAACTTAGATTCTACTAATTCTGTATCATGCTGTGCAACTCATTACAGGATCAGAGAGTGAGATGCTCTGCAAAAGCTGCTTGGAGATAGGGAATGTTTGGGGATCCAGGCTCAGGGGCAGAGAAGGTCACAACTGGGCTGGCATCATTCTTGGCTCAAACAGCAATGAAGAGTTGTAAATCACAGCCACAGCAGGAGGCAGTGACACTCAGTCTGTCCATCAGCCTTTGACCAAGTTCTGGAGTCACAGTAAGGGAGAACTCTCACCCTCTTGTTCCTCGCTGGAAACAGGAGATGGATAATGAGTCTGTGGGTTTAGTAAAGCACAGAGCAGATCAAACCACATCCTCGTCCAGTGATGCGGCTTACACATAGACCCTTCTTGTGATGATCTGAATCCCATAAGACAAAAACATGATTAGACTCCATTGTGTCCCACCCACAGGGATCTCCTGCAAACTGGATGACTGGTGGTGGTATGCAACTTCCTGAAGCCCACTTGAGGCTTTCAGGATAACCTGCCATTAAAACTAAGTCTCCTTGAGACGAAACCCTAGTAACTGTAAGAAGGGAATGTGGCAGCTACCCAGTTTGCTCTCTGTTGCAGGGCCTGGAATAGGTGCAGACAGCGTATGTGGGGGGACTCATGCTGGCATAAGCAATGCCTCCCTGCATGCCGTGGGGAAAGCTGGTATCAATTGTCAAGGCAGACTGTTTTATAAGTAGTCCAAGCAGTGATGGACCCTGGTTTTCAGAGTCTAATAAAGCTCACTTTCGCTGAGTTTAATGCACTTGTCACAGCAGCATTCATCAAAAGCAAACAGCACCTGAGAGAGTACAGCTCCCTGGTGCTTGAGCACCCAGGAGATGGATGGTGCTCCAAGCCAAGATTTTGCAGGCAGCGTGGAGCACATTACGCCTGCAAGCAGCTGATTTTTTATGGTGTTCCAAAAAGCTCCTACGTTAGCTACCTCTCCCTTCCCCTTTCTCCAGCATTCCTGTACTTGGGCTTGCTGGAGCTTTAACTGCACAACTTCAGTGACTTTCTGTTTCCTATTCCTGTTTTAACTTTCTCCTTTTTCTTTCTATTATTTTTTTTTTCCGGGACTTTCATGATAGACATAAGAAAGTTCCTCCTCTGCAACTTTTCTATCCATCTTGCACAAATTCTGTAGCAGCAATTATATGTATCAGTCCTATGCTGTGGTTTCACCCTTCTGTTGTACCATTTTTAATCCCTCACCAGTCTCCTTCAATCTTTTTCTCATCTGTTCTTCTTCCTGTACCCACATATTCCCCTGCTTTTTTACTTTCCTTCCTGCTCTTTTGGAGAGCCTGACCATAGCAGAAGAGGTTCTGCAAGACCACAGTCCTATCTCTGTGGGCTGAAAGGGGCTCAGTGTCCCACAGATTGATGCCTGGTCTTGGATTACAAGGGGGATCCTGGGAGGGATCCTGGATGCCCTGTTTTGGGGCAGGGTCATTGTAAGCTACATTGTATGGTTATAGAAATCCAAATAACTACAATTCTAAAATGTAACTGCAGGGAAAAATGGGAAGTAATTATAAAAGAATGAATGTAACAGACTGCTGATGGGCACTGGTGGAACTTTAATCTCTGGGCCTTATTGAAGTAAACACATCCACGCCACCCACCAGCTCTGGCCATTCTCACTGCTTTGCCATCTGTTGTAGGATGGCTGGATGGACAAAATTTCCATAATTTGTAGAATGTCCTCGTGCGAAGCACAGTAGGAAGGCTGCTGATAGTTTCTGGTCTTCTGGCTCTGAGGAGAGAAAACTGGGCTTTCGCTATAGGGAGGAGTTCCAGATTACTTCACATGTAACTCTCTATCTTTTGAGTTTCAGAACTTGCAAAACTTTTCAAGAATTTTATGAAACTCCTCATTTTTCCTCAGGGACAATGAATTTCCAAAACATCCCATGGACTGCAACTTCAACAAAACAATTCTCTGCCAGCACCTGAGGCAGTCTGGGAAGCAAAATAAACAAGTAAAACCCAAGCCACACACACTGCCTGAGCTTAATGCAAATAAATCACATAAGTATTAAGTTCAGTTCTAAATCTCTCTCTCCATCTTCCTGTCTTTCATGCTGTCTGTTTCTTCTCTAAGAATATTTTATCAATCTGCCAATCTGGGTTTATGTACAGTTTAGCTTTTTCCTATGGCTATGTTTTGTCTGTCTGCTTGCCTGTTTATACTTCTCACTTTATACTAATAACACTGTGTTGGTAAATAGGGGCATGCCACCAAAAGCAACTGCAAAAGATATTTCTCCAGCCCCACCTCCCAAAGGACACTTTTCCCAATTTTGAGAGACCAGGGCAGTGATGGTTCTAGTTCTCAGCTACAGCCTCCGCTGGAGGTCACCACCTCCACACTGGAGGCAGCACAGCTGGATCCGTCCTCACACTGCCATGGCTGCAGTTCACAGCTTTCCATATGGACACAAACCCACTGACACTAGTATGAAGGGGTCTAGTGAATGTTCTGGAGCCACAACGGGCAGATCTGGCCTGTCAGAGCCTGAAGTCACCCTCTCTGGCAAAAGGCAGTCCACATGTCCTGTCTGCCTGGGCTGTGGTGCTCAGACACACACGGCCCCTTTTCTTGCTCTCTCAGAGAGAACCAGACCAGTCGTTAGTTTCCTCATCCATGGAGGGGAACACCCTTTCTCCCACATTAGCAGTTCAAGCAGGCTGATGTTCAGATGGAAATGTCTGCACAAAGCAAAATACAAAGCTTCACTGAGAATAGGTAGAGGGTTTCAATTGCACTCCCTGTTTGCTCAGGGTATGAAAACAGCACAAGCTTTTATTCTGTTTCATCATCTAAAGCAGGATGCTTTTCTTGGCTAGGTAGCAGGACCCAGAGATGAAAGGAACACTTAGCTGCTTAGTTTCCCAATATATAAATAGCTGTTGCTGGGATTATTCTGTGTGTGTTATTTTAGAGGGGAGACAAAAGATTTATTTGCCAAGCAGATACCATATAGAACTCCCTACTATTGGATGTTTGAGTAGACAGGTAGTGAGTCATATGCTCCATTGCTAGGAACTGGCCAACCTTTCTGAGCTCAAAATGGAATGGGATTGATTTATAGCAGCTAGGAATTTGGTCCATGGTGTCGTCCCCCTCCCCCCCTCCCCCCGGTAACTTTTTTCCACAGTGGTAACATTAACAGGAAAAATACCTGATGTAAATGTGTGGAATTTGCATGACAATTTCTTTTGCATTAATCATTAGGCCAGAATGTGCCCTGCATTTGTTACGTGTACACTGGAATATTTCCCACATACTGTTCATGGCGATTTACACCAGGAGAGGAAGGTTTGATTTTGAGGAAGACTTTTGTTTGCTAAGAATTTCTGACCTAGAACCTTCCTAGGTATTTTCTGTTGTATAGGAATTTTTTCCTACCTGGTATCTGTCCCATAATCACTTCTGCAAGCTTTCCTGGTTCTCTAGTAGCTGAAGAGATGGGAAACATTTCCTGGTGTTTCCAAAGTGGTAGTAGGTATGCACCCTTGTTTCAGCATGTGAATATGTTAATTTGATTTCTTGTCTTCCTTTTTTTTTCTGATTCTTATTCTGTTCAGGCTTCCTGGAGCAGGCATTTCTCACACCTGATTCTCAGAAGCACTTTTATACTGCCACTGCCAATATGCAAACCCTTCTGATTGTCCCCACTGCATAGCTGGTGAGAAGGGAGTAAGAAAGGATGCTTTGCTTAAGCATATTTTATTTTCATTACTTCAGAAAGGAATATCTGAAACGCAAAATATTTCAGCTTAAAGTAATATATTTTGGTTACAGACAGTGCCTCTTAAAGATTTGTGTTTCCAGTGAAGAGCTGAAATTTTCTCCTTACAGTAGAACATTTTTTGAGAAGCTCTTTATTCCTATTTACGTATTTGGAAATAAATGGCCAGGTCTGAAAACTTCTGAGTGCTCACAAATTCTGTTACAGGTAATGGGAGCTTCAGGTCTGATGCTTAGGGGTTTAAATATGGATTTGAAAACCCACCTTTTGGCATCTGGATTTTAACATCTTGGCTTTTTTATTATTGGAATGCCCTGACTTTTCCCCAGTGTGACTGCTTCTCATTGTGGCATATTTCTCCTTTGGGATTATTGCCTTCATCAGAGAGATAATTTCTGAAATGCATCAGGACACAGAAGGCTCTGAGTGATTTCTGTCTGTGACACACAGCAGCTGAGAGGACCTGAGACTTCTGCTATATGAAGGTCAGACAGCTGCTAGGGCATTTCTGTCAATGAAAATGCAGTTGAAGAGCTCAGTTAACAGCTCTCCCTCCATGGTGTCGGAGAGGCTCAGAGGACTGGTAATGGAATATGGCACACTCTGCCTCTGCTTTACCAGTTAATACTCTCTCTGGTGAGTAATAAGTGAAGGCTAGTGCCAGCTGACTGTGATTTTTGGCCTCTTTGATGTGACCTTGTGGAGTGAACTTAGTTTCTAAATGTGAGATTCAGCAGCCTTCCTTCAGTGCTGTACATGGGAGAGAGAGCATTGCTGGATGCGGTGGGAAGGAGGTATGCGCAGGCTATGGGTGGCAGAGTACAGCATTGAAGGGGCAAGTTTAGAAATCACTGATTTACCCTTCCGAGTTCACTAACACTGGGGTCTGAGTGTGGAGAAGGCAGCTGATAAGAAGAGGCAACAGTGGACAAATAAATGGCATCCCAAACCACTCCCATCATCAGGCTCCCTGTATAGAAGGGAGCAGAAGGCTAGAGGAAAACCAAGGCAGAGATAAGCAAGAGTGACTTATTCAAGATCACAGAATGGATCCTGGGTGTCCAGGAATAGAGGAATGCTCTGGACTGCGATGTGCCTCGGACCATCCCATCTCTATAGACTGTCATTGTTTATGTTTATACCATTAATAATTTGAAGAAAATCTATCTATACTAAAAATTCACTTACTATGTCTCCCCTTCTGTGTTTGATTCCTGCTATGATCTGTGTGGTAGAGTCTATTTAGGGACAGCTCTTTAACTAGAGGGCAGGTAAAATGGTATTAGATGCTCTATAGGTGGATGTGGAGAAGAGTTGAACAATTGCAGAGGGGTTTCTACAGACTCTGAGGCTCAAGGAGGGGACCAAGCTCTATAGAAAAACACAAGGGAGAGAAAAACACAAGGGCCAAAGATGAACTATGGAATAGGAATGGGAATAGGAATAGGAATAGGAATAGGAATAGGAATAGTTGAGCAGCATCTGCAGAGGAAGACGATTAAGAACAGGGCAACACTATCCTAGTTCATCGGTCCCTGCAGAGAGACAGCTGCTACATTTGTTCTGCTGACTTCCACCTCAGAATGGCCTGTAACGCCTCTCACCAGGAGGCACAGAAATGGCCTCATCTCTCTCCCCTCCCCTGTGTCCTCTGATGAGAACACTGAGATAGTGGAAAGGATGTCTTGTTCAAGGTCACATAGTAAGCCAGTGGCAGAGCTAGCTGGGGACAAGCCTCAGGGCTTCTTGAGTCCCTGGCCTGCATCCACTGTGCATTCACTGGCATGAAGCAGCTCTGCAAATCCTGCATTCATTACAATACAATAAAGCTTTGCTGCATGGGTCTTCCCCCCACCAATGTCTCTCAAAAACCCAAGACTGATTTGCATTTTAAAATCACTAGTTACAGCTCAGGAAAATGCTATTCAGTAGTTCCTGGAGTTCAGGAGTAAAGATTCTCTCTCAGTTGTTCTCTCCCAGTTCTTTTGCCTAAAATATATTTTTGTCCAAATTGCACAATACTTATTGCAAATGTTTATGTCATGAATATTCATGACATCCTGGGCCTTCAAGACTCCAGTGGAAAGGCGAGCACAGGAGGCATGGCAGCCCTGATACTCCTACACTCCATACGTACCGGGTAGAGGCGTCAGGGTGAGAAGGCTTGTTTGGTTAGGATGTGAGCTGTGGGATACTAATGCAGTCTGGAAGCCTTTGGGGAATGCTGCTGAAACTCCATTAAACAGTGCAGTGAAGGCCTTTTGAACAAACAACTTCCATAAAACCATTAGCTTCACTTAATTGCAAAGAAAAGGCCCCACACGCAGCAGGGGTTTAGAATACACTATGCCTCTCTTTACATCTGTTTCTTTCTCTCACGCAATCTGCAGATGGGCCTTCCTTTCCCAGCGAGCTTCAGGACTGGGGAAACTCTTCCTGACCTCAAAAGCGTAGGATTGTACCTGTCAGCAGTGGCAGTTCAGGTTTCCACGTGCAAATTTATGCTGTTGCTTGAATACAAAACAGCCTTACCCCTCCTGTGCTGTCCTGTGCCCCCATGCCCAAAGAGGCAGCTGCCTGCAGGCAGCACGGGCCTGCAGCTGCACTCTGCCTGAGCCCAAGCGGGCTCCAGCGCCAAGCTGCTGTGCACGCAGGGCTGGGTCACGCTTCCCTTGCGCTGATGTGGCTGAGGGCTTCCAGCCTCACTGCTGTTCAGATGGTGCCATCTGGCTCTCATGAAATATATGAGAAATGTTATCCAATAAAAGAGGGGGCTGGCTGGCTGTGTGCCTTCACCTCTGTGCTCTTTGGGGAAGGGATTGTTTCTGCGGCTGGGAAATGTTTAACATAATTTTTGAGTACTAGTGTTGCCTGAGTGAGAAATAATAGGCTGGCAGTTTGAATTCAGGCCTGAGTCAGTGGTAACTAGAAGCTGCTTTGCTTGATCATGTCAGGGCTGAGGTTTATAAACACATGGCACACAGAAATAGCTTGTGATGTGGCTTCATTAGTTTTGTGGACAGATAGGAAATACTTCATTCCCTGATGTTCCATCAAACAGGATGTTTGGGTTAGGATAGACAAGGAGGAAAGATCTGAGTTCTCTGACAGGAAAACACTAGGAAACAAAGAGCACAACTTCAAAAAGGCTGAGGGATATTTCTAAACGGTGCATTTTGTCCCCACTCTCCATTCTTTTCCTCTGAAAATATGCTTTATCTGTGGCTCAGTATCCTTTAGGGGTTGCCCCCAGGAGCTGAGGGGTGTTGGATGTACCTGCACATTCTCCTGGGACACTTAGCTGGCAACTGATGAAACAGAACTTTTCTGGCTTTGGGGGCTATTGCCCTTTCTTCGTGGGTTTCTCCATTATTTTCTCTCCACTTTATTAAGCTCACTGGTGTATTCAAACAGCCTTGCTTTAAGCCCTGGCTAACAGCAAGCACTTGGAGAAAGCTGCTCAAATAGGAAAGGTCTGAACTCCCAGAGCCAGATTCTGTTCATAGCTCTGCCACCATAAACCCTACTGACTCCTAAGTACTTACTCTGCAGTGACAGTTGTGTAGCTGAGATCAGGCCCACACATAGAAGCCCACTCCTTTTTCTTGCAGCCACCATCCTGCACTCACGCACAGTGTCACACTTCAACCCAGATGCTTCTCTTTTAACAGCCAAGCGCACACATTCATTTACGCAAACACTGGTAGCTTTGCGTATTCTGCAGGGACTCATGCATACGCACTCACATGTATGCATTTCACCTTCCCCAGCTTGCCTCCCAAGCCAGCAATGGTGTTTAATAGAAATTCAGTGCTCACTTGTTACCCAGCCCTCTCTGCCGTATGGCTTGCTGTCTGGTTCAAACTTGAAAGCCTTTCAGGCAATCAGGCAGTAATAGACCTTGTGGAAGCTGAAAGTCCCCCAGATAAATTTACAAGGCCTAAGAGAACCTGCCTGGCATTATTTAATGTTTTAGTAATGAGCACCTGAACAGGCAAGATTGCTTGGGTAGTTTTATTCTGCAGAGATGAGCAGTCAGAATTTCAAAGAAGGGCCATAAATATAAACATGCAGAATGGCCGATGGTGCCTGATTTTGGTGTGGAAGGCAGTCGTGCTGAGGCTGTGAGAAGGTTAGAGAGCACGCATAGAGGGGAAGATGTTTTCCTTCAGCTTCCCAACTCCAGAAGGCATCCTTTAGCCAGGAATGGGTTTAGATGCAGTGGAAATCCTTTTCCTGCCTGCTTGTGACTATGTGCCTCTGTGCATGTGGCCAGGCATTTGTGAATACGCAGCTTACTAATGAAGACTGCAGTACAGTGCTAATGTCTCTTGGTGTCACGCGTGTGTTTGCGTACCTGCGCGGTTAATGAGGACAACAGCAGTGTGGCGCACATCAGTCTGTGTGCTAGCTGGTTGCCTGTGCACATGTGGGGTTAATAAAAGCCACAAATAATGCTAATTCTTTGTAGACGCATTTGCATTGTTAGTGGAGTCTCCAATAAAGCACTGAAACCTTTGTGTACAGGTACATGCAAGTAATGTGAGTACAGCTTGTTACAGTTTGTGTTTATGTGCACAGAGGTTGCTGCTCATGTACACAGTTCTAACCTGCGTCTGAGTAAAACATGTTCAGTGTTTCCGATTTACACTAGTAAGGAACTATTTATTCATTTTGGCAACACATGCTGTTTTGTTGAACACTTCTGTGAGGCCTGAGGGAGGGAAATGATAGCAGTCAGAGGATGATGCTCTCTGAGCACAGAGGGGCATGAAAGGAAATGTTAAGCCAAGTACGAAGGTTTCTGTGCACCATCATGCCCACCCACCCGCCAATATTTGAAATGTTTTATTTCCTTCCAATGCAGAATATAAGAGACTAAAATCACAGAACTTGCCATAGAGCAGGACTACCAACCCCCTGTCGCCCCTTCCCATCCAGGTGAGTATTCCATTATGGGGCTTTTTGAGTGTTGTGCAGACCCCTGTGTGTTCACAGAGTGATGTTTAACAGATGAATGTGGCAGTCTGAGTGTCTCTGTATTGACAGGGAAAGGCATATTCTTCATGTATGTATTGTAGGTGCTAACACAGCAAGAGAAACATCTAGTTCAACTAGAGGCTAGCATAACTCTGTAGGGAGGGTGCAGTGAAGGAAGGTGTCATCTGTGTTCATGCTGTCGGAAAACCATGTACAAGTTTTAAAAGCTAAAGCTATCAAGTTGATGTACTTCTGTGTGCGGACAGGAGATGTGTACGGTTCGTCCGTGAGCAGGTGTGTCAGCATCACTTGGTGTCTGTTTGCCGTGTGTGCATTGCAGGACTCGGTGCATTGCATGCTTGTGCAAAGAGGGGAGCAGGGGTCTGATGATGTGTCTGTCTGTGCCTGGAGGGCTGTTAGAAATACCACCGAGGAGAATCGTGATATTGTCTGAGGGCTTGTACGCAGCACTGATTGATAACTCCCTGTAGTTTGCTGGGCTCTGCTGCGTGATTGATTGAGCGCTGTCCCTCACATCAGCGTGGGCTCTGCTCGCATCACCGGCAAAGTTAGAAAAGCGATTTTTCCCTTTACTGTACACTTGCAGTTTTCATCAAAATTGCTAACCCTTCACCATCACCTTCTCTGCAGAAACCTCCATCACCGGCAGAAATGCGCAAAGCTGGTGGAATGCAATTTTCCTTCAGGAGCCTCATTAAATTTGCATTCTGTGGAGCCCCACAAGGAAGATGATGGTCTGGCTTTGCCTGCCTGGCTTCCTATTCACTTCGGGTGATGCATCAGAAAGAATGCAATGCCTGTGACACAGCCACCTGCCTGGAGACAGACTCAGGTGATGGGCCTATTTTACTGTGCTGCTCTCTATTTGTTACTGACTTGACAAATCTATCTAAAAACTGGGATGGGGGATGTTTTTCCTAGGCACCATCAACACTCAAATAAACAAGAATATTGGGAAAAACATGCTTAGGTCACCTCTGTAATGTAGCCTGATTAAAAGCCATGCCCATCACGTAGTTAGCTGTTCAGCAATTTACTGACATAATCCTGCTCTTGCAGGAGGCCACATGGTAGTAACAGGTCACCCCAGCAAACAGGCCAAGGATGGGGGCAATGGCGTTCTCTCCCTGGCTCCAAAACTCGAGTGAGTCACAAAAGAGCACACAATAAATAAATGCAAGACTGCTGCATCCAGCAGTCATTAGAGACCTCCTGTCAACACTAAGCAAAGCCCCTGTACTCAGGGATGTCTTTATCATGAACAGGACTCTTTTGACTCCTGAAAGCCAAGGCAAGGGCCCATGGTCTAGATGACCAGCTGTGCAGAATGCCTAGCTGTATAAGGGGTGAGCATGAATATAAAAAGGATTTTCTCTACCACCCTAGTTAACAGCCTTGCCACCTCCCATTTAATGACTCCTACTTAATTCAGGGGTTGTTGCTGCATACCGCTGCCACTGAATGTGTATAGATGTCTGCTGTCTGGAGCATTTATCTACTGGTGAGAGTACCAGCAAGGAAACCAGATGAGTCCTTCCCAGCGTCCTGGCTCTTAACACGGGCCGGAACTCGCAGCACTGGCCAGTCGCGGCAAAAGTTTCTGGCTGTTTTTTCCGTTGCAAGACCCGCCCGCTAGCGGGGTGGCGGCGGTGCCTTGCCCTGGCAGGGCCGGGTTCCCACCCGCTACGCCGGCGCCTGTCACGCAGGGCATTGCCTCCGCTCCTCGGGCGGCAGCAGCTGAACCACGGAGGGTGCGCAGGGCGCCCTACGCTTCTGGCCTCGGCGGCCTCGCCCGAGACGAGGCGCTGCACGGAGAGAGCCCGCACCGCGCAGCGCTCACGAGCGCGCCCCCGCCCGGCGGAGGCGGCCGCCCTTCCGTTGGGGCAGGGCCCCGCGGCGGGGCTGCCTCGGCGGGGCGGCCTTCCCGGCGCCGCCGCTCCAGGGGCGGCGCGGGCGGGGGCCGCGCACGGGGCAGGGTTTATAGCGCGGCCGCAGCGCCGCCCGCAGCCCGGCGGGGCGGTGGTGGGCAGCGGGCAGCGGCCGCGCCCGGGCGCGGAGCTCCGCACCGCTCCGCGGCGCAGCGGCGGGGGCCGGCGGCCGCCCGCGCCTCCGCCCCCGGGGGCCCGCGGGCCGCGCTAGTAGTCGGCCGCGGCGCACGGCGGAGCGGCATTAAAAGGCGGCGGCGGCGGCGGCTCGCCGCGCAGGCACCGGGCGGTGGGGCCGGCTGAGGGCTGCGGGAACCGGGACCGGCGCACACCGCTGCAAGGCGTCCGTCCCTCCGTCCGCCCTATTCCGCGGTACCCGGCACTGCCCCGGCATCTCTGCGAACCCACGGCTGCTGCCGCCCGGTCGGGCGGAGGTGAGTGCTGCGCCCTGCTCCGCGAAGCGGCCCCGGGAGGAGGTGTGGGGGGCGGTGGCGGACAGCCTTCTCCCGTTGTACCGTTTCCCCGCTGCCCGGCTCTGCTTGTGAGCATGACCTGGGGGGAAGGTCGGGCTCCCGAGTCCCGCTGAGGCAGGCGGTGGATAGAGGAAAGCACAGCTTGCTATCGCTTCCCTTCCCTCCGCTCCTCGGTTTACTTGCGTTTTTTAAGCCTTCCACCCCGCGCTCTCCTCCTCTTTTTTTTTCTTTTTTTTTTTTTTCCCCTGATAATACAGCAGCTAAATTCTTCGGCTGTGTGTTTAGCCAACTCTCCCTGGAAGCTCTGGAGAGTTCATGAATATGCACAGAGGAGAGCGTTTCCCGGAGAGGCTGCCTCTATAATAAGCCGATTGAGCTGTGCCTGCAGCAGAGTTGTTCTCCTGGGGGAAAAGTTGGGCGCCAGAACTGAGCAGCTTTGTGTCCCCGACTTCACAGAGGGTTGGCCTGCCTCCCTGAGGAGGAGGAAGGCCAGCAGAGGGATTCTCCATGCTCAGGGACGTTACCAAGTCCAGCCAGGCAGGATCCTCATCTCTGACAGATGTTTGTTTAGAAGTTGTAGAGAGAATCATGTAACTGGCACATGCGAGGTAATCTTCCTGTTTTATACTGGCTTGTGCAGAAATTGACTTTTCCTGCCTAAAAAACATGGGTCGCTTAATAAGGGCATTATATTGCTTAGCAACAGTCCCAGTTGCAGCCCAGTCCTGGGCCCTTCCTATTCCAGGTGGTCTCCAAAGACATGCCAGGAAAACAGCTTATGTCCTGGAGAAACTCAGCTATTTCGTGTTCTTTCCTATTTGGTGATGTGATGACCAAACCAAAAGAGTGGGGCTGGTTGCCCCTGACCAGGTACTTGACAGCACTTGAGAAGGGTGGGAGCTGAATATAACTGAAACCCACCAGGACAGAGGAGCAGCTGGAAGTGGCAGATCCCTTAGGCATGTGTAGGACCTTGCATCTACCTTGCTGCTGCATCCTGTGTCGCTTGCACTTTTGTTTCGTGCACAGGCACAGCAGAGTGCTGGTTAGCAACCTCAGCTTATGCAATTATTAGGATAGTATTTTGACAACTGTGCTGAGTCTGTTAGGGTTTAATGTAATATGCAGGCAATAAGTTCCTTTAAAACAAGGCTGATGCGTGCCCTCTTTCGCGGCTGCAAGACATGACTCAAGTTAAGTGGGATGAGGACTTGTGTACTGGAAGAGAAGTACTTCTACAATTCAAAGGACAGAATAAATACACAGACTTTTTGCTCATAAAGCCACACGTGCTTACACATAAAATCTGCTATCCTAAAAGCTCAGTTTTTTAAAACAATTTTCCCATGAGAATTTGAGTGAGCTTTTGAAACTAACTTTCTATTCTCACCAGTAAAACTTTGCTGGGGGCAATTTTTTCCCTCTTCCTCCCCAACAACCTTGTGAAGTGTTCATAAAGATATTATCCACAGCATCAGCTTCCTTTGATTGCTCTTTTAGGCTCTGTGTCTAGATGGAAACCTAGCAACACAATAACTGTATTGAAAGGAGATATTTCAATAGCTGCACTTCTTTTATCACACTGGATGCATCTTCAGAGGTTAGACTCATCAAGCTAGTCTCTTTACCCCTCTGGAACCTTATAGTTTGATTCCCTAAGCCTGGAATAAACAGACCTGAGCTAGTGAAAAAGACAACAGAGATGGAATGGAAGTTCTTAATATGATAAAAGATCCATTCCTTCCTTCTTCTTGCTGCTTCTATGAATACCTGCTGTATTCCCATGGGGAAGGTACTCCACTGTGGAGGGAGAATGTTCGTCTAAGGGAAAAATGATTGAAGGGGAAACTAGCCATCAGCATTTGCAACCACTTCACCTAGACACGCACTGGGAAAAGCTAAGGGACAAATGGCACAAAGCAATATGTAATGATATATTAAGGGAGAACCAGACTGGCATTTGGGAAGTAGCATCAGCATCGTTCCAATCACCCAATGTGGTGAAGACTGTGATACAGTTTCTGCAAGGTACAGGGCTAAATTCATCCTCAGGGGTTTAAAAAACAAAAAAAACAAAAAAAACAAAAAAAACAAACCAGCCAACAACGAACCCACAACCCAAAAAACAACATACTGAAGTCACTGACACTCTATTTACCGCACTGGCTATATTCTGCTGTTCTTAGCTGTATTGACAAATACCCTTGTTGTGCATAGTGTATCTTTACAGTACTGGAGTAAGGCACTGGTATAGGGAGTCAAGGTGGCAATGGCTCTGAGTAATTTGGGAGCACAGAAATGAAGGATATCACACTGGTGAAATCTCTGTTATTTTTCAGGTGTAGGCACCTAGCCTGTGCTAGGTGCTAAAAATTCTCAATACCCAGTGTGTCCATGGCCATGCCTCCCAAGATCTTATACTATTTCAGCACTAATGAATTAAACATCACAAATGCCATTGTCAGGCCAATGGAAATAGTGGTTAAGTTACAGGGGAACTTTGAGCACTTCTGCATCTGCCATTTCTGAACTGTCAATGAAAAGTGTTTTTAACAAGCTATATTGTGCAGGAGTTTATGGGGTAGCTGCGATGTGTGTGTATGTATAGGTAGCTGTATAGCATGAGAGTGCGTTTTACTGTGGCACTGGGGGAGGGTATGAATATGAGTGTTAACATTTTGCATCCAAAAAGCCACAGCCCATCTGAAATCCTCTTGTGATGCCAGTGCTCTGACATAAGTGCTGCTTATACAAAGACTTGCCTGTTGGGCACAAGTACTTAATAAGTAAGCTTGACTGAAACTGGAGAGGGATAGGAGTTCATAGCCTGACAGCATATGGAAAATCTGGATAAGCTGTGATTTTTATTTCTGAAATTTGAACAGGTCCTACTGTGAGTCCCAGGGTCTCTGGGTGATGCTGCCATGGTCTCTGTCATGCCAACGTGCAGTAAATCCTGGCAAGACTCTCTTCAGCACGAAGCATTTAGCATACAGTTGGTTTAATCCTCTAATCTTAACAAGCACTGACATAAATGAGAACTGAACAGGTTAATTAATTCTAAAAAATCAAACCCTGTTACATTTCTCAACGTAGTGCGCAAGATTTCTCCTTTCACTTACCAGATTGGCTTATTTTTTTTTAATCCATTGTTTGTTTAACAGTATCCAACTATAGAGCTGGGCTCAGTGGTGAAAGGTACTTGGTAATGGGCTCTCCAGCGATGTCAGTTTATCTGCTCTTCAGGTAACCTCAGGGGATTTCAGGATCAGAGCCAGTAATGTCGTCTGGGAGGCTTGGTTACTGGAAGTCCTCAGGTTGGCAGAGGAAGGAGCTGCTGGTAAGTGTGGGTACTTGTTACCTCCTTGGTGACAAGCAGTCCTGATTACTTTTTGTTCCTTTTGTGCCAGACGAGGAGTGGAACATGTCCTTTGCCCTTCCTCCTTTCCACACACCTCACTGTTTCTCTCTCTATGGAGGGATAAAACAGTCTTCACGAGGCGTGTGCACAGGCTGCCGTTCGGCTCCTGGAATGCGTGGCCAGGGGCAGGGGAATGTGTTTTCCAGACCTTGTGATGAACAATGAAATATTAGTTTCTAGCACTCTGTTATGTCTCCCCTGTGATACCACAGAACAGGCTATCTCTTTAAATGATTGATTTCACACAGATTTACTTGAGTTCATTCATCTTGATGCAGCTTTACCAGGGTGAATTTTCTCTGAGGTCTATCCTTACTCATGTCTTTTCTAAGGGCTAGATCCTGCTTCCTTTCCTCTTGCAGAGGAGTACCTTATTTCATGAATAGCTCTGCTGCATTCAGTGAGGCTGTTTAAAGAGTAAAGTGCTGTGGTACCTGTGACTCAGACTAATGCAAGTCAATTTAAAGGACAGATTAAACACAGTGTGAGTATGGATTGCAGTGCCTGGCCTGAAGGAATAATTCAGGAACATGGAGGAGACGGTGTAAGAGTTAAGTGCTTAATTCGGCTCTAGGTGAAGTCAGCAAGAGACTTTCCATTGACTCCAGTCCAGAATATGTTTCAGCATGGGCTTAACTGTGAGTTTGTAAGTTGTCCCATTGATGGCAGTGTGCTTCAGGCATGAGCTATGACAACTGGCTGAGTTAGCACCAAAGTAGAATATTATTTGTGACACTCTTCCCTGTCATACTGCTGTTAACTGTCTTCTGCAGCACCATGAGAGAAGTTTTCTGAGGTCTCAGCACTGCTATTGACTCATGCTTTTATAGTATTGAAAAACAGAAAAGATTAATAACTGGAGTGTTACACCATTAGCGCAAGAAAATACAGCCACAAAAAGTTTGGCAAAACAAGCTACAAAGGTTTAATTTTGGTTGCTCAGAACTGGGGATGATGCCCTCTGTTTGCAAGAACATGGCACTTGCATGTCGTAGGGATTTCACCAGGACGGATACTCAGCACTTCACAGCTCAGGAGTCCACTTGTGCCATTAACTGTCATTGTGCCATTAAATTCCTGCCAGTGGCTGAGTGTGATTTGCCTTCATGGGGATGACTTGAACCCCCAGGCACTGGAACGGCTCATGGGAGACCCATTGTGGTGGGGATGGCAGAACAGCTGTCTTCTGCTGGGAAGCAGAGGATGCTCTGCACCTGCAGCTCTTGTTTGGTGCTGTGGGTCTGTAGTAACTGTGGGAATTCTGTCCTTCCAGATGCCCCAGAGGGGATTTGCTTTCCCGTAAATGTACAGTTCAGCGCTAGCCATAAATCATCAGCAATGCTGATTTTTTTTTTTTTTGGATAGCAGCATCACTGACTTGGAGGGACAAAGCATCTCCTCGTTCTTGTTGGAACTCTAGAGGTATAAAACTTTCACTGAAACCTGTGCCCTTGCTCTCAGCCTGCAGATCCTGGCAGTGCTGCGAGCTTTGCTTGTCCATAGGGAGGCAAGCATGCCCATTGCAGAGCAGGGCGTCCCAGACATCGGCTGTCTCCTGTGAAGCACTGAAATCAGGGCTTCACAGATACCTGACCCTTTTTTCCTGTTTTGAGTTACCTCTGCTTGCTGGGAGAAGAGGTTTGGGGAATAAGGCTGGGATACTTTCCCTGCCATCTGCCTTAAGGCAGCAGGCTTGAAAGTTGGCACAGTTAACTCCTGATCTTTGCCAAGCTCTGTTAATAGAGAAGATGACTCCTGAATAGAAGGCAGTTCATGTTACATAAATAGCGAAGAAGGGGGAGAGGCCAATGTGTTTGCAGGGGGTGAAAGACATACTGGCAGTCGTCTGGTTCTTAAACCGCTGCTGGTCTTGAGACTCTGCTTCTTTATGGGGGAGAGTCAGAGGTGAGAGTCATTTATTTTCTCTCTGGACTTCAGGGTGTGGATGCTATTGCTGCTGCGGCCCGGTTCTGCAGCAGCGATCTCATTCGCTCTGTGTAAATGCAGGCACGTCAGTGAAGTCACTTTGGATTTGTTACTGGGAATGTAAGCGCAGGATTTACCTGCTAAGATGACTACATGGGTGAGCTTGTATGGGCTTCAGGGCATCCTGTCTGATGCTGCCACAGATTTTCTTCCCGTCTTACTTTTGCATAGCAGAAATTTCTTTGACTTGAGGGTTCTAGGAGATCTAGTTTTGCTCTGAGCTCACTTGGCTGTCTGATGTTGGGTTAGCAAGTCAGTCTCTGTTTCTTCATCTATATGTGGTGATACATATTTAATAAATAACAATAATGCCCTTAATTAACTTGGCACTTTCATTTTCGGGATCATTTGGCTCAATACATTGTTTCTTTACCAGCCTATCTGCAAAAATGTATCCTAGGAGCCCTGTTTCCCCCAGCCTTCCCATGTTCTTAAAGGATCTGTGTGTTTGCAGACCAATAGCAGAGAAGGAAATCCATGTGTTAGCATCACAGGCCTCTGGTGGATATTAACTTCTTTCCACGTCATGATGTTGAGCATGGGAGGAGCTGGGGCATCTGGTACTTGAAGCAGAGGATTGGGAAGGGCTGGGTCCTATTGTTGCTCTGCCCCAAGTCTTGTGATTTTGAGCAGATCTGTAAGGTCACTGTAGCAAAGGTGACTCTGGGTTTTGGATGCCTCAGTTTCTGGGTACCCAGTTTGTGTCACTGTTAACCAGAGTTGTAGCTACCACTGCTACTCCCAAAATGGCAACTAAAACCAGGGTCTGCTTAATAATATTATTTGCAACTTGCCTGGTCTGATTTAGCTTCTGTTAAAGTCAGCAAAAGTTATGTCTGAATTCCAGCAGAGCTGGAGCTAGACTGTGGAGCCTTGCTTAATTCATTTGTAAACTTGCGTATAATCTGACCTATTTCCTGAGAGGAATAAGGGAATTGGATCTGATAGGTGTTTGCAAAGGGTTTATGCCGTCTCTGATAGAAGCTGGTATGATGCACAAATGCCAAGTGCTCTTTGCTCGTAGGGGCGATGTGCTATATGTTGACTTGTTTCTTGGCTCTGTTTTACACCCAGAAGCTGAGAATGAATTGATTTTGAGTGCTGTATTAAGGTTTGTGTAGACAATTTGGAAAAAAACAAAACAACACCGAATCCTTTCTACTGCTTGGGGTACTGTTGAACATGCAGCACACTTGATTCCCTGAATAAAATAATTTGTCTCTTTTCCCTTCTTTTTAACAAGGCAAATTAATTCGTGAAGAAGGGGCTGCAAACTCAGATTTGAACTAGAGCCCAATGGGGCATTTTAAACACATCTGAGAGAAGCCCAAAGCAACCCTCGTTCCGGCTTGTAAACCTAACCTGGCCAAATCGTCTGTCTTCATATTTCCTCTGCCACTTCTTTCTACCCACTTCCCCCCCTTGCACACCCTCCCACTTGCTCTCCAGCTAACAAGTTGTGCACCAATTTTAATCTCCAAGCCAATTTTTACGGCTGAATTGAAATGGAAAGATGGACAAGGCCCACAAGAGCATGAAAGTGACTCAATAAAACAGCAGACTCCATTTAAACTGAGGGCCATAAGTCTGGACAATATAGACAAGAACTTGTTTTGAAAGCTAAATCTGTTTTGCTGGAAAGCTTGGGCTAGTTCTTGAACGATGAAGAAATCTGCTCCTTCTGGTGCTTCCTGCCAACAGTTGTAATTTCCAAACTCCAGGCCCAGGCATTGCAAGCTGTGTTTCTTCAGGACTCATTGAGCACTTTTCACTTGAGCCTTGGACTCGCCTGAGTGTCGAATCTATAGACATGCTTTTAAATGGAGTGTCTCAGAATCTGATGTATGTGCTTCAAGCCATTTTTTTTTTCCACATCCAAACTGAATTTTACTTCCAAGGCCACCCCTTCTCTTTCTTCTGATCCTAACTCTTACATCTCAGCTCTGTCACTTCATGTGGGACTCTCTGAGACAGGCAACAACTGGGCAACTGAGCTGTGGTCTTTGGTATTCTTTGGTCCCTTTTGTTTTTGTCGCTGATGTCAATACTTGTGCACAGAGCATGGTAGACGTACTGTAGCATCATAGGGAGCTAAAAAACACCAGCCTGTGACAACTGGAAACAAAGATATATCAGCAGGTAAATGTTTCATCCCCCGTAGCACTGCTTAAGCTGGAGGAAAGAAGATTCATTCCTGTAAATCCGCTTCATGGAGCCAATTCCTTGGTGAAAGTTACATCCCACCAACTGCAGAGTTCATAGCGTAAGTTATTGTGTAAGTGGTACAAGAAGGCATTTGACCTTATTTAGATTCCAACAACAGAGAGCTATACTGTAAGTAGCAGGGACAGATTAAGACAAGACTGTGATGACACTTCCTTTAGAGACCTCTTGCTGTTTCTTGTATTTCTTCCGTATATCTGATGTGTTGTGAGGGAGACCATTCCTTCTGGATGCAAATCTTGGCACACATGTGGCCAAATTCATTCCTGTATGTACACCACCTGCCTACATTCCCATCTATTCAGTTGTTGCCGATCCTGGTACTTTTTGCATTTCCATTCCTCTGGCTGATTTGGGGAGTGCCTGAAGTGAGTTTGCTCCTTTACTCAGCCAGCGGGTCCTGGTTTCCAGAGGGCCAGACACAGTTCCACTTCAGCATAGGGCAGTGGAGTGAGTCCTTTTGAAAATCAATTTACAAATGTCTGTGCAAGAAAAGCCTGGGTTTGCTTGTGGATGGAGATCCAGGAGGTTTTTGGACAAAGTATGTTGTGAAAGGATGGAAGATGGGGTCTCATACTCCAGAATATGAATGCCAATCAGAAGCACGTGACTGAGTTTCCCCAGGAAGGCTAGAAAAACTAATAGCAGAGCCATGAATCTTTCCTTCATTTTTGTTGTGTTTTAACTGCAGGACTTAGTCCTGCAGTTAGCACAAGTAGCATCTCAGCCTGTGGATGCCTGGCTGAGAAGTGTGGGATGTGGTAAGGAACTGGGAACCATTGGCTGAAATGCTTTGATCCTTTGCCAGATGGCAGTCCCTTGATATCCTTTGGGTTGGATGATAGCCATTTGCAAGCTCCTGAGCTCGTGCAGCTCCAGTGGCTGATAGTCTCTGAATCTCTGGTGGCAGAAGTGGAATAGAGACAAGGGTGGTGTCTGCCTCTTACTGAGCTGCTCCTGTGCTAGGCTTACATCACACTCCTCTGGGTCTGTGCTGGGAGGGAGAAGAGGGGAGAAAGAAGGGATGCTGCTTCTGTCTCAGCTCAGTCCTTGTGGCCTAAATCTGTATCCCATAGATGTGGCTTCACTGGCAGCTTCTGGGAGCTGCTGCCGGCAATGTTTCCCTCCCTTGCACAGGGACTAACAGGAACCAGCTCTTAGTGGGTTTTGTCTGTACAAGGAAGCATCCTAGACTCTCCCTGAGATTAATGTGTCATTAAAGCCTCTTTGCTTATTCGGAGACCCTGCCCCCCTCTTCTGCTAACAGTCCGCAGGACTGTGCTCATTGAGCTGTGGTAACATTTAATGTGAGTTTCTGCATGGTTGGTGCAGCTGGCAGTAAACTTCAAGTCCGTGTACTGGCAGGGGATCTGCTGACGTGCTGTTCAGGCACTGAGGCATCTTGTCTCCACATCCTCCCCTTCCCCTCAGGAAGTTTTCCTTCTGTTCTGAAAAACCTTATGTTCACCCAGGTCCTGCTCTGGAGCTGTCAGCTGTGGCACTAGAGGCTCTCCAGCCTCCAGGTTTTACAGCTATGCTTCCAGATTCCTCACTGATCCTAGGAAGATGAAAAAACAGTGCTAATTAATCTAATTCCAGAAGCACCAGGTTTTCATGGGAGCAGAGCATCTAAGTGCATGTGTTTCAGGGAGAGAGAAGTGTGGGATGCAAGACAGACATACCTGCTCAGATCCCACTTTATAGGCTGCTGAGAGCCAGCTAGCTACAAGCTACTTTGTGAGTCCTTCCTGATCCAGTAGTGAGTTTTCCATGGGTGACAATAGAGCATGGTTTGCTGCAGTTACTCCCACTTAGCTGTAGTGACTGTCAGGACGAATTCTCCCCAGAATTCAGGCCCTTACATTCTCAGAAATGAGACGCCACGTCTATACCACAGATGAGCTCAGCTTGACTGCATGGAGCTGGAATGGTGCAGGAATGGGATGGGTATGCCTTCTGCGCTCTCATTTATGAGAGGACTGTAGCATCACCCATTCCTCTTTCATGCTGATATATGGAAAGTCCTGCCGAAGAACTGAGTATGACTGAAATGCCATGGGTGCTGTGTCCCCACCACAGATTGCAGTGTTTGCAGCCTTCCTGTTGTGAATCTGGCATTTTTTCTGATGCCAGTAAATTACAGCATCAAAAAGGCAAGACCTTTAGATTCATCAGACTGAGGCTAGGTAGCATCTGGAGCGAGACAGTCTGACCCATAGGACTCTTAACACGTGTGCAGATGGGACTTTCTACCTGTACCTCCTTTTCCTGGAAGGTCAGAGAACAATGAGCGGAGCTGGCTGAATAGAGACACTTCAGGTGAAGGGGAGTACTTGCAACACTTTCTTTTAACTGTAATTGTGCTTTTTACGTTGCAGTGGCAAGAAGTGGAGATGAAATACCTGCCTGTGCTGTGGTTGGCAGGAAGGACTGGCAGCATAGGTTGGCATTCCTGCATTACCTTTCATATTGCTGCCCACAGAACCACAACTAGCAAAGTCCCCTCAGCACAAACTGCCACTTAGGCTGCTGGCGGGCAAGCAGCTCACATGCATGGTGAGGAGGAAATTGCCATCCTCCTTCTCAGTGATGAACTGGCAGCTTATGGGGAGACTCTGGAGAGGGGCCTTTAGAAGAGGGTGTTTTGATTAGTCCTAGAAGTGCAGTGTGCTCACAAGCAGCCGATTGCTGAGGAGCTGCAGATGGAGGCGAGTGCACAGCCAGCCCTTGTCTTCATACTTCCTCCTGCACGGAGCAGGTGTGGGGAGCAGGGCAGAGCTGGGAATCATGCAGCTGAGCATAGAGTGGTATCAGTGCCCATGGTGACGTAAACTGGGGAGCCTGGGCACAGGGTGGAATAATAAATGACTGGCAGGGGCTGACAGCAGGATTTGGCTTTCCTTTTCAGGGTGATAGTGGTGTGGGAAGCTTGAGTTTAGCTATAAAAAAGCAGCAGACAAGCTTTGGGGGTGGAAGTTTATTCTAGGGGCTTGAGAACTGGTAAATCCTCTCCATGATCTGAGATTCCTTGCTGGAGTGAGTGACGCCTCTTGGGATAATAATACAAGGTCCTGGTTTGTGGCAGCCATCTGTATTTAATGATCTGTAAAGGCTCTGCTATGAACACAGGTGCTCAGGGCAGACACTGGAGTGTGGAAATCCACACACCTTTAACAGGCTTGATATCTTGGGCCCCTGGTAGGTGGGATCTGGGGTGCTTTTGAAGTCTGTGTCAAGGCACCCAAAGGCACACAGCTGATCCAGAAGGCAACCCTTTACTTGGCAACAGCAGGTGGCTGGGGCTCGGGCAAAATCTAAGCAATTTTTGTAGTGGTTAGGTAAGTCATTTCTGAAGCATATCAGAGTCTCAGCTTGCTTGGCACCCGTGCGCAGAAACCTGTAAGTGCCACATGCCTGAGTGACAGCAGGGCCTTATCGTTAACACAAGCAAGCAACTCAAGTGGTAAACATGGCAGAAGGCTAAAAAGCGTGTTTTGTGAGATTATAACCAAGAAGCTGTCTTCTAACACTCGCAATCATTAGTTACAATAACCAGGAGCAAATTATTTTATCAGGAAATGAATTTTCTTTGGCAATGACATGCATGTTAGCAAACTTCCTGTGTAGGTTTACCTTTGCAGCAATCCTGGGATGGCAGGGCACCGAACGTTCACAGTTTGATGTCAACAAATCCTGGTGGCCTTTCTCCTTGAAAAGTGCAGGTGTCAGTACCTTGAAGCAAGTATTTTGGGGCAATTTATTGTGTCCTTTTGGATTTTTTTCAAACCTGTCAGGATACAGACTCTTCCTTGAGTGACTTAGGAAGTATCAGCCTAGGATAGACCTCGCAGCTGGTACCTGCTGGAGCCATGGTGGGGCTGCCTCAATTTCACAAACTACTGCCATACGAAGGTCTCCCCCGATCCAAGGCTATGGGATCACCCTTTTTCCTAATTAAGGAAACATTCAGGATAAGTGTGGTGTTAAAATAGGAAACTTGGATGGCTGAGCTAGTTCTTATTTGCAAGCATATTACTTGTAGCAAAGCACAGTAGAGCTGCTGATTTCTGAAACCAGCAGACAAAAGAAAGCTTTTGCTCTACATCCTTGTGTGGATCACAGCTGTAGGTTACCTAGTTCTTCTGTCCACTTTCTTCTTGGTCTGTTCTGTGTGCAGGTAGTAACTTCTCACAGCAAAGCCAACACAGTCTGTCTTCCTTTTCCCCATGTACTGATCTTGCAGTCTTTTTCTCCAGCCTGTTCCTTGTCCACATGGCTGGGTTAGAGGTAAGGAGAGGTGAGGGAACTGATGGTCCTTGCGCTCTCTGGAACTGTTAAGCATTTCTGAGGTGTCCCCGTAGTGGAATGCACGTCACTGGTTAGCAAAGATGGTGTGAAATTGGTCCTCGTTGTGGATGTTGGATGTGCCTTGCCAGCACAGAGATTATGTTGCACAGTGATGGTTATGCTTGATGTTACAGCTCAAATTAGCTCGCAGAACAAAGCGGAGTTTGCAGCTTGTTGCACACAGTCCCCATCTGTGTCATTCTGTGCACTCTTAAGAAATTAGGTATCTCATGTGTCTTAAACTAGGCACCCAAAATAAGTGTGTATTTTTTCCTCCTGATCTCCTGGGCTCCAGCATCTGTCGGATGCGGACTACACCCACCCCCTCCTTCTCAGAGATGCTAGGAGAAGATTCAGTTCAGTCCTGTTTGTTCAGCCCTCAGACTCTGTCGTGACAGGTAGTGTTGAAAAGCTCATGAGGAAATTAATAATTCTGCCTCTGAGCCAGGCTGAGCAGCGTGCAGGAAATGAGGCATGAGACCACACGCTGAACAGTGAGGAGAGAACAAGGTAGTGAATAGCTGCTGGGTTCACAGAGCATCCTCCATCGCGTGCACTGGTGGAAGCCAGAGTCCTAGCCTCTAGACACAGCGCTTGGAAGAAAAACTGCACTGCAAAGCATTTACAGGAGGGGGGAAAATTAAGGATGCTGTGTCAGCCCTGAATTTGGCATTTCCTGACTGTTGAGTGCTTGACTTTGCAGCTAGTCTTTCAACACTGTTTTTGGCATGCAGTTATGAGTAGACCTAATCAGTGCTTGTCAGACACCTGGAGTAGCAGGCAGGTGCAGGCAGGAGATCCTCGATGTCATAGGCTGAGAGTGCTCCAGCCAGCCTTTGTCCGTTCTGAAAGCAGGTCGATAGATCATAGAATCATTTAGGTTGGAAAAGACTTTTAAGATCATCCAGTCTGGCTCCTTCCATTTCCAGCTGCTTTTATCTTGGCCAGGGTGAAAAAGTGTCTGTAAGAGGAGAGAAGGGTAGGACAGTCAGCAGTGAAAGAGAACACCTCAGTTAAGAGTGAGTGTGCGTGCATGTACTTGATTTCATAAAGCTTGGGAGATCAGACAGTCCTCCATCCTGTATACAGCCCTATCTGTTGTCCTGCCTCCTGTGGGCAAGTGGAATTGCAGACAATAGAGCTTTAAATATATATAATTTTTTAAATCATTTTGTTGAGCTTTTTTCCCAGCAAACACGTTTACATCATTGTGCTGCAATTCCAACAGCACTGTGTTGCTGGAGCATTTTGATGTCATTCTGATCTGCAAAGTGCCTGGGGTCTGGCAATGTTTTTGTGCATCTTACCAAAGGATTTAAAGCAAGTGGGAAGGGAAATGTAAAGGGCCCAGAAAGAACACAGATGAAAGCCTTGTTGCCGCATTGTGCTGTACAGCTGTGTCGTGGTTTAACCCCAGCCAGCAACTAAGCCCCACACAGCTGCTCACTCACTCCCCCCGCAGTGGGATGGGGGACAGAATCGGAAGAGTAAAATCAAGAAAACTCGTGGGCTGAGATAAAGACAATGTGATAGGTGAAGCAAAAGCTGAACACACAAGCAAAGCAAAACGAGGAATCAGTTCACCACTTCCTATCGGCAGGCAGCTGTTCAGCCATCTCCAGAAAAGCTGGGCTCCATCACGCGTAACCATTACTTGGGAAGACAAACGCCATCACCCCAAACGTTCCCCCCTTCCTTCTTCTTCCCCCGGCTTTATATACTGAGCATGGTGCCACATGGTGTGGAATATCCCTTTGGTCAGTTGGGGTCAGCTGTCCTGGCTGTGTCCCCTCCCAGCTTCCTGTGCACCCCCAGCCTCCTCGCTGGTGGGGTAAGAAGCAGAAAAGGCTTTGACTCTGTATAAGCATGGCCCAGCAATAGCAAAAATATCTCTATCATCAACACTGTTTTCAGCACATATCCAAAATACAGGTCCATACTAGCTACTGTGAGGAAAATTAACTCCATCCCAGCCAAAACCAGCACAAGCTGGAAAAGTAGACCTGCCCAGCCAGTAGTTTAAACCAATGCCTTTAAGCAGCATGTGCACCCCTCAGCATGTACCGAAAGACGTTCTGTTTCAGTGTTCTCAGGCACAGGTTCTGGTCAATGGCTGAATTAAGCTGATGTTTTCAGAAGCATTTCAGGAGATTCAGCGTCAGGTGCCCAGTCTGAGGTGTCCTGGGCCTGCTCGGCTTTTCCAGGAGTGCAGCATCTCTGAAAGTCAGACCTCCAGTTAGGGGCCCAGAAATTATATCTAATTCTTCCTTACGGTTTCATTTTCCCCACTCAGGAAAGGCAGTCTGCACTGGCAAAGGGCAGCTCACAGCTTAACTCCATGCACTCGGTTACAGGTGTGTTGATACAGGGAGAGCAGTGACCTGAGAAAGCCCTTCTTGGTTGTTTTATAAAATGATACTTGTAGACCTAGTCTCAGTGATTCAAGTGCAGAGCAGATATCTGGTTTTGAGTCTCAGTGTCACTGTGGAGCTTTGCTTTAGAGTGGGTATACGTTAATGATGCCCTGCAGTTGTTTTACACAGCCAGAGCTGTGTACAAGCGTTCTTCAGCATAACAGGGCCTGGGAGGCACTGTGTCCATCCCTGCTATCAACTGTGCATCATTACAGAGAGATGGCTTTTTCCAGGAGCTGAATGCTCTTAAGATGATTTTGCAAGCACAAAGCCCATGTCTCTCCCTCTTAGAGGAACTTTATATAGCTAACAAAGGGGCCAAAAACTGCCTTTGGTAGAAACCTCAAGAGTTTTCAGGAATACAAATAGGACCACAAAACTGCTAGCTCTGCTCTGAAAGCTTTGCCCATGGGAGAAACAAATGTGAAGTTTAATTATTTTGTCGATAGGAATCTCCCATATTATAGAAATTGTCTTTCCCTCCCCTTCTAGCCTTGTGCTTTCTCTCCTTTTTCCTTTCTAGCTTGCTGATGCACAAGGCTTCCTTTTTCCTGTAAGAAGGAACAACTGAGTAATTGAAATGGAACACTAGTAAGGATTTTTTAATCTGAAAGTCAGCATTAATTAGTCAGGTTGTGTGTAATTAGCTTCCTCATCTGTCACTGCTGCTCCCCAACTTGTCAATGACTTTCTTCTATCCTAGATTTCACTGAAAAAGATCTCGAGTGTCACGTGGGAGCTGCATGGGTGTCTTTCCTGGTTGGGGTGCAATTGAGTGGCAGCCCCTGCAGGG
Organism: Phaethon aethereus; assembly: GCF_964289735.1. Classification (NCBI taxonomy): domain Eukaryota; kingdom Metazoa; phylum Chordata; class Aves; order Phaethontiformes; family Phaethontidae; genus Phaethon; species Phaethon aethereus. The sequence goes on along the minus strand of NC_138597.1, from coordinate 3,845,510 downwards.
CTGTTGGGTTCTGAGCTGGATCCCACTTGCTGCAGCCAAGGGCGAAACTCTGGCTGATCTTAAGGTCTCCCAGGTTGGCTTTTTCCCTTCTTTTCTTCTTTGTGTCAGGCTCACAGGAATAATAATTATTCCTACCCTGTGCTCCATAGCCCTGCAGTGCTTTAAATGCTTAATTCATTATTCCAGTCGGACACGTAAGTTGCATCCTGACGGATGCCCAGGTTAAACTCCTGAGTGGGGGTGCAATTATCAAGGGGCTTGGAGGCCCAGCCTGCCAGTCACTGGTCCATCTGTGACAGTCATCCGAGGAGGAAAGGGGTGAGCCTCTTCCATTGGGCTCTGGTAGCATTCATGGCTGTGGTGCTGAGGGTCAGCTGCAGGTTGAATGGTGTGTAGGGCCAGGGTGTGGGGCTGGCTCAGATCTGATGTGAGATAGCCTCTATGCTCCTCTAGACAGAACTGCCCATTGCTACTGAAAAAATAGCCTTGGCAAGGAGACCTTCCTTATCTTCCTCCTAGCTGTGTCTGCACACTGGTGATGTGGCCTTGAAGAGGCAAACTAGAGCAACTGGATCCTGGCATTATTGGTACCTTCCATAAAGCTGTGTGTCTTTGTACCAGCACAGGGTTGGAAGATGTTAGCCTCATCATGGCCACATGGTTCTTCACTGTGATGGATATTCTGAACTCACACCTTCAGATCAGGAAGGATCTTCATCCTGGGAGGATGCTGAAACGACCCAGCAGTCTGAAGGCTGAATGCTAAGGGAGGAGACTTTCTTAATGTGCTACAGACTCCTCCTTCCCTTCCCCTCTTGAATTCCCCTCCTACCTTCCCCTTTGCAGCTCGGTTAGTTTTCTACAAGGTCCCCCCAAGTTCAGCTCTGCTGCTGAATCAGCAGCTCACTTGCCTCTCCCCCCTTCTCCTTTCTCCATCCCCAAGTGGCTGGCTGAATGAGTGAGGCAGCACAGATGAATGTGTGCCAACATCAGGATCAACATCAGGTGAGCTGAACATGAACTGTGCAAGCTTAGCTTTGCCGGAGAAACATGTGGTCTGTTGTTTCTATGCAGCCATTAGGCAAAAGGTTTGAGATTTGTCCCTCCTTCACAGCATACTGTAGGCAACGCTGCAGAACAGAGCTGTGCAGCTCTGCAACCTTGATCTTTAACTTCATCCTACCGTGGTAGTGTGGGGAAGGGAGAGGGCCCCACATCTTCTACATCAGGTACGCTGGGGAGACCTGCCCCTTGCTTTGCGCCTGTCTTGCTCTGTGAGCTGGCTGTCCAGTGTGCACAGTCTGCCCACACACTCTGCCTTTGCATGGCTGTGCAGAAAGCAGGAGCTGCTGCAGGCTGTGTGGGTAGGCTTGAGGAGCTCTTTTTGCTCAAGCAGCTGGTTCAGGGTCAGTCCTTCGCTGTGCGTGTTGTGGCAGCCTAGCCCCTTCTCCCCACACATCTATTCAATGCTTGGATGTACCTGGTGGAAAAACCTGAAAGCATCAGGACAGTGGGATGGAGTCCCTGACATGGGGCACCCCATCGTGACTGCAGCTGTGGCTTTTGATTCCTGCTTGCAGTCTGGATCAGGGCCGTTCATACTGTGGCACTGTAGGTTCCTGCAAGATCTGGCTTTGTGTGGCCAAGCATGCAACTTGGGAAGCAAAGGGTATTTTGTAAGGCAGAACCTGTAATGGTGGTGGAGGTTTTTAGTTAAATTATTTATTTACTAACTACTTTGCCCAGTTTCCTTTACCTTTCTCAGACTTAATGGAAACTATGTAGCAGCACCCTAAATCCCAGCCAAGAACATCCTTTACAGGAGGTTCTGCCACCCTACAGACTCCTGACTGGTTTTGAACCAGGAGGAAGCCTGTTTGCTTTGTAAGGGGCAGAGGGAAGCCCAAGAAATCTGAATGCCTACCCCAACTGACTGGATCAGTGCCCCTTCTCTAAAGAAATGGATCCAAAGCTCCGTGAAGTGCTCTTATCCTCTGTTCTTTCCACCCTGGAGCAGACTAAGCTCTCACAGAAGCGAGGCAGAGCTTTGAGGGCTGCAGGATTAGGTCCACTGTGTGTGTCCTGGAATTCAAAAAGTAACTGGGCCATGCTTCAGTGCTGGGAGTCTCTGGGTAGTATGGGAGTGAGTGAGGGAAAACAGGCCAGCCCCCAAGTAGAATTCAAGCAGAAAAATGCATTTCACTCCCCTTCTGGCTGATTTCAGGGTTTATCTCCCCTGCCGATTCAGTTTGCTGTGTTTTGGGTTGGATAAGCTTTCATCCTGACCCAGGCAGGATCTGACGAAGGCAGTAAAGCCAGACAAGTCCCAGGGGCAATGCTAAGTAAGCTGTGTCTGGCTTTGCAGCGGAATCATGTGGTAAACTCTCTTTTGAAGGGAGTTCAGAGCTGTGGTGGAACTAGGGCAGGATGCATGCACGTGCTTACCCCCGCATGCAGAGGGGGGCTGTCCCTGTCAGGGACAGCACAGCTGACATGCCTCCCTCCCTGCCCTTCCCCTTGCCCTTCTGCCTGGGCCAAATCTTGATCCTTCCCTGACTCAGTTTATCATGTGAATGCATATAACCTTGGTGCTTTTCCAGCATTTGCTGTGCTGGGGGTTACAGCAGCATCAGAATTTGTACCAGTCTTTAGCTAGGGGTTAGCGTGCCTTGGCCTTCATACATTGTGGGTGCCCATCTGTTACATGGTGGGTTTTGCAGTCACCACGAGAGTGGTTGGGAGAGCCAGAGAGATATACCTGAGGTCTGATCCTTTCCTTGAGTTCAGGATTTAGCTCTTGGTTAAAAAAGAAGATGGTACGATGCTTTTTCTGCAGGTTTTTTACTATCTCAGTCTCTCTCGTTTCCCTTTCTTGTCACGTGCAGGTTCTTCTGTGTCAGGATTAGAATCTTCCCCCTCCTTCTCGGTAGCTCAATAAATGGGAAATTATTATGGCTCTTTACCTCTCTTTCTAAAGAGAGAATACATATGCTTGATCAGGTCTTGCAGTAACTCCATTCTCATGAAGGACAGCCCAGGCCAATGGGAGAAAGGGCAGCTGGGTGGAGTGGAGGTAATTGCATGTGCACCCCAACTTGCCCAGATGGGATGAGGGCGGTTTGCACCTCGATGCATGCAGCATCAATCTGCACTGCTAACGTGAGCTGAAGTTGCAGCTTGGTTGTCTCTTAGAGGCAAAAGGGTGATAGTACTTGTCAGCCCAGCGATGGATGGGAGTTAGACATTGGCCAAGGGCTTGCATGTGCTGAGGATGTCTGCAAAGGCGAGCAGTGTGGGGCAACCTCTGAGCAGGGGCTGGTGTGCCAGCAGGCTTTGGACACGTAGGAGGCTGTCCCTGCCCTCCACTGCTTTGTCAGCATTGATGGGATTATGGCTGCTCTGTGAGGAGAGTTTGGGAGTGTGGAGTGTGGGAGAGAAGGCAAAACTGCAGTAAGGAGCAGCTGAGAGAGGATTTATATGCAGATTTAGGGACTCGGGAAAGCTTCCTCCCTGTCATGATGGAAGTAAGGCACTCTAAGCAAAAACAGAAGAGCACATGGGTATGTATGCCCATGAAGTTGAGGCAGAGGAGCACTTGCGCACCAGTAGCTGTCTTGAGCAACTCGTTCGTATGCTCTTGGCCTTGCCCCAGGCCCCAAGGCTCACACAGTGGTGTGTGGCTGTTCAGGGAAACTTTCAGATGCTCCCTGGCTGTTTAGAGTTATGTATCCTGAATATTAAAGAAATCTTAATGGAGACTAAAACCAGCTAGATTTCTTGTGACCTTTCCAGAGACTTGAAAAGACCCCCCTTTGCTTTGTTCTTGCTGTCTAACAGCCCTACATGTGAAGGGGAAGACAAGACAGCGGAGTTTTGTGAGCTGCCCTCTCCTCACCCTATTTCTTAGCCTCCTGAGGATGTGGAGGTCTAGCAGAAGAGGGACTGTGGCCATCTGCCATCAGTGGTGCCCATCTCTTTTTGCATTGTGAGATTGCAGAGTGCCCTCCTGCAGAGTTCTCTGCAGCCTGGCTGAGGGGGGTGAGCCAGCTGCATGAGCCTAACCACAGCAGGGAGTTGGGGGGGTCCCTGCTCTCACACTGACAGGAAGGGTGGGATGTTTTGAGACTATCAGTTGCAGATTAAAGCCACTGGTCAACATTTGTGCTTTCTTTGGTGTGGGCAGGAGCAAGGAGGCTGGAGCACAGAGGTTCCCTGCTCTCCACAGGCTCTGCAACACTGGGAGCACTCTGCCCAGCCTGCCAGCACGGGTGCTATCCAGAGTGAATCCCATGGGAGCTGCTTTAGCTCCCACGAACTCCCTGTGAGCAAAGCCACAGGCATCACCCAGGCTGACCAGAGCCAGGGAGATTGCTGAGACCCTTGCTCCTTTGCACATCCCTCTTCTGCCAGGGACCATTTCTGCCACATTGCTTTTCCTCTCAGTCTAAGTTCAGGCAAAGTTCAGCTCCCAAGTCTTCGAAAGATCTAGAATTAAGGGGTGCTGGCAATATATCCTTCTGCTAATAGAAGTCCTGTTAAGACAAACGCTGGTTAGGAGCAAAGCTCATAAATTGCTTTGGGTCTGTGTGTAAATTGCTTCCAACTGTCGGGGTCGAGCAAGGAACAGAAGCTGTTCATTCAGTGGCGGGGGCTCCAGGCTTTGCTGCCAGCACAGGGGCTGACACTTGTAGGGTCTGGGCTTTGCTCTCGGGTATCACCAGCTGTGGCTTCCTGGCTGGAGAGGCTACCATGCAACGCCTGGGATGGGCACATGGGAAAGTCTAAGAACCTGTGTGTGCTGGCAGCCCGCTGCAAAGGAGAGCACCTCCCAGGGAGTCTCCCTTTTTTTCCTGCCCAAGTATGGGCTGATCAGAGAGAGTTTCCTCATTCTCATTCCATGGGGGCAGTAACTGCTTTTGTTTCCTGGTTGTTCTATAGGAACTGGGAAAATCCACTCCGTAAACAATATCCCACGGGGGTGGAAGGAAAGCAGGGTTGTTCAGCCCTTTCCCTTCCCACGCTGGCGGTGGATAGCTCTTCAGGGACTAGAGCAGGGTTATAGTGAGTTCTCTGTGGGATCAGTATGTGCAAGTGCGTGCAGACTGTGTGTCTGCAGTTACGGGTGCATGTGCTTCTGGTTCTGTGTGTGCACACACATACACGCTTTGTGGGAAAGATGAATACAGCTATAAATAGCTGGGGTGAAATCTATTGTCAGTTTTAAGGCAAGGAAGATAGGGTCCCTTGCATTTTTTTATCTCGTAACATGAACTGTTCCTGGGCATGAGAACCAGGTTTGCTAATTAAATGTTCCTGCTGCTGCAGTCTGAGCAGCATACTGTGAATCCATGCCTGGTGTTCCCGGAGCTGTGTGAAACCCTCTTCTGCCAGAGCACTGAGCTCTGGGACTCGTTTGAACTTCTCCCCTCTCTGGGTCCTCTGCCAGGCAGAGTGTGGGGTACCCTGTGTGCTGAGACCCCTTGGCAGCTGCTATGGATTCATGGCTGTGCCTGGTGACACCCATTGCTGGGCCTTGCTGACTGCTTTTCTCTACATCTTTGTACAGGTGCTGGACATGGACGCAGAGGATGACCCCTTGTTACAGGATGCCTGGCTAGACGAGGAAGATGAAGAGGTAGCCTTCAGCTCCCAGAAGAGGTGGGAGGGTGCTCTGTTTTGTGGGAAAAGCCCATGCAGAGTCAGGCCCCTGCGTGCCACACTGCCCGTGTCTGGCTTCTGGAATATTGTTGGCTGGGTATTTACTAACCCATACTGTGCTGGCTTCATCCTTTTCCTGGGCTGTGCCATCCCTGCTGTGCTTGCTGTTGTCATGTTCCTCCACTACCCAGCCCTAGATATTGACATCTCCTACAATGCTTTCGAGATCCGCAACCATGAGTCCTCTCAGCGCTTTGATGCACTTGCCTTGGCCCTCAAGTCCCAGTTTGGGTCATGGGGGAGGAACCGCCGGGACCTGGCTGACTTCACCTCTGAAACTCTGCAGAAGCTCATCTTTGAACAGCTCCAGCAGCTTCACATCAATGCTTCCCATTTGGGGGTCAGCACACGGGTCAAGCGCAGCACACTGGAGGGCAGGACAAGCTCCCCCAAGCCCCATGCCCATGTGAACCCAGGAAACAGGACTTCCCGAGTTGGGAGGGGTGCTCCACGCTGGGACTACTCCAGCACTTACATCAGCGCTAACACACAGACACATGCCCACTGGCGCATTGAGCTCATTTTTCTGGCTCGAGGGGACTCTGAAAACAACATCTTCACCAGTGAGCGCCTGGTTACCATCCATGAGGTCGAGCGCAAGATCATGGACCACCCTCGCTTCCGGGAGTTCTGCTGGAAGCCCCACGAGGTCTTGAAGGACCTGCCTCTGGGCTCCTATTCCTACTGCTCTCCTCCCAGCTCCCTCATGACCTACTTCTTCCCCACTGAGAGAGGAGGGAAGATTTACTATGATGGCATGGGACAAGACCTTGCTGACATCCAAGGTGAGCTGAGGGCCGTGGGCAAGGGCTGGCATGTTCATGGCATGCATCTCCTGCAAGTTCAGGCAGTCACTGGTGTGCAGCTAAGAGGGGTGACTGCCTTGTGCAGAGAGGAAGGTGCTGCCGTGTTGCGCCTTGAGGAATCGTCTTTTCTGCACTAGGGCCATTCTTCTACCCTTTCAGCAAAGCCCCTGCAACCCCAATCATGCGTCACACAGACTCAAACAGGAGAGCGAGAGGGACAAATGAGGGGGAGTCCTGCATTGTACAGATGCCTTCTACTGTGAAAGACTGTGGTTAACTAGAGGAATGTCAAGTCTTGGACAGACAATAGGGATGAGCTTCCCTGTACCATGGAGCTGATGAAAGAGGTCTGTGGGCTGCTCTAGAGCTTGAAAGGCAGCTTATGAGTCACCAGCTGGAAAGGCTTCTATAAGGAAAGGAGGAGGAAGGCCCTGCCTCCTCCTCCCAGCTCCATACCCTGTACTATGCCCCTCTAGTAGAGCAGAGGCTCTGGATGGAAAAAGAGGTGAATCATGAGGAGTCTGTGGGTGTGATATGGCTGTGGGATGAAGCCTCCATCTGTCTCCCAAGCACAGGCTGCAGATGATAGCTATCCAGGAGCCATACAGGGAGCAGGCAAAAAATTAACTCCATCTGCTCCAGTGTGAGTAACAGTTCTGCTACCAAAACAGGAAAGAACATAGTTTCTGGGTCTTTCTGGTGTGAACTTAAGCGAACTTGGATTTTGGGGGTAGACAGGCAGTGTCTGTTACTCAGAACTAGCTGAGTGCCTCCATCTCTGCATGCCTCACACCATCAGATGGCAGAGGTGCCAGGACTACTCATCTTCCATAGGCATTGTTTAGCTCTTGTACTTCCCAATATGATGGAGCAAATATTGGACCAGTGTGTGAGAACTAAGTGCATCCAGCCATAGGAATATTGATAAGGATGTTGTGTGCATTGCTGCTTGGTGGAGCTGTGGTTCAGATCAGTCAGGTGGAAGATGCGTCCCTGATGGGGAACTGCATGTAGGTAACATTGCAAGCAGAGTCACAAAGCAGAAGTGGAACATGAGTCTTTGAAATCCAGCTTTCCCCAGCCCTCATTGCTTTCTGCAAGGCAGCATCACTCTGAAAGACAGGATCACTCCCAGTTTCACTTTGTCAGACTAGACCCCATGCCTTGCCAAATCAACTACGCAGGACCTAACAAAAGTGGTGCTGCTTTCTCCCACAGGGTCCCTGGAGCTGGCCATGACCCACCCCGAATTCTACTGGTATGTGGATGAGGGCTTGTCTGCCGAGAACATGAAAAGCTCCCTGCTGCGGAGCGAAATCCTCTTTGGGGCACCACTGCCGAACTACTACTCGGTGGAGGACCGTTGGGAGGAGCAACGCCGCAAGTTCCAGAACTTTGTCATCACTTACGTGGCCATGCTGGCCAAGCAATCCACAAGGTGAGGATCTGGGCAGACAGGGCAGGTGCCTTGCTGGGAGTGGGCGAGAGCAGGGCAACACAGAGGTTGGAGAGGATGGTACTTTCTGTTGCACTAAAGGAGTGGATGGAATGGGCTCTTCAGGGTGTAAAAGCTCTGTCTTAAGGTTTGTGCTGGGCAGATATGTCTACTCTGCTCTGATAGCCCTGAAGGCACAGGAGGCTTGGCATGCCAGCTCAGACTGCTGGTCAGTCTGGAACAGTGGCAACAGCGTAATGCTCCAGACAAAGGAGAAAAAGCATCCCCTTTGAAGTTGGGCTCAGGCACAGTGCTGTGAATGAGGGTGGGGAGCATATGGCAGAAAACCACTCATACGCTTTCCTTTAATGCCTCTTCCTACTGCAGCAACACGCCAGAGACATCAATAGAGATCGTGAAAGGGAGCCAAAGATTGAATCCAGTGCCTGCCTTTCCACTCAGCCCCTTTCTGGCATTGGGTCTGTTTGCTTCCATCTCACAAGTCCAATTCCACTGGCTCCAACAGAGCTGCTTCTCTGCCTTCCTGGTCTGAGTTTGGCCCCAGCTGGTCTGATGCACGGTGTGAAATGGTCCTTACTCAAGTCATCAACTTGTGGATCTGATTCTACTTTTGCTCATGCCAATGTAATTCCTTCCAGAAGTGTTTACTCTTTGTACAGAGAGATAGGGAGGGGAGTTTCAGGCCAGGATAAGTTTCAAGAAAGGCAGGGTTTTTTCACCACCAGGTCTATATGACTTTGCTTGAATAGAGCTTTGCTCAGTGCTTCTGAGAGGGAAATGGTAAAAATAAAGCTAAAAGGGCTAAAAGAGTAGCCCAGTATCCAGACAGCTGAGGGAAGGCAGTGAGTCCAAGTGTTCGTGTGCATTCTGAGTCTCCAGCTATCTGCTGCTCTGAATCTCAATAGCTCCCAGAACGAAGGGATACCGATCTTCAAAGGCAGAGTGAAAGGCAGCCAGCACTTGTCAGCCCTGAAAGCAGGCAGCCACAGACCATTCTCAGCAATGGGCTGGCAGAGTGGGTTGCAGTTATGGGAAGCAGAAAGGGAATTGGGGCCAAGGCTCGGTTCTGAAGCTTGGCTTCCCGATAGCCTCCTATGGTGCAGTGTTATTGTACTCCTCCTGGTTAAATTATCTTGGATTACTTCCGCTCAGAGGCTGATTCCAGAAGCAGAAGCTGGTAAATCATATGGTTTCTGATAATCTCTCACTCTGCATCTGCTGGTTATTACCTTTGTGCTTAATATAATAAGCAATTATTAGGATTCCAGATGGAATTGGCTTTGGAGGCTTCAGGAGCTGTTCCCTGACAGCAAGAAGTCTGTTAGTGCCAGAGACTCACCATGCACTGGAGGAATTAAAATATTAGACCTGCTCTTTTATTTTTCTCCCTTCTGTGTGAACTTCACCTCCAGCAGCAACCTTGTTCAACCTGCTGTCACCACTCCGAGCTGTTTCATCAAAGCACTGCCAAGTTTATTAGAGCAGTGACCTCCTTTGGCTCTGGAGGAGACATCATACTTTGTTAAATCCCCTGGCTCTGCTCCCTTTGTACTCAACTCTGCCTAATTCTCTTCCTTCCTTCATATCTTTCCACCCTAGCAAAGTCCAGGTGCTGTATGGAGGGACAGATTTGTTTGACTATGAAGTGAGGAGGACCTTCAACAATGACATGTTGCTGGCCTTCATCAGCAGTAGCTGCATAGCTGTCTTGGTCTACATCCTTACCTCCTGCTCAGGTAGGCTGCAGTCAGAGCTGCCCTACTTTTGCACAAAGCCAAATACGGTCCCTTCCAACCCAAAGTACCCTATGATTCTGTGCCATGACTCCTTGTGGCTGTGCAATCCCCAGGAGAGGCTCTGATGCCCTGACACCAGGCTGACTTTGTGGCACAGCAGCATGCAGGAGGTCACGCAAGTCTGATTGTCCAGAGCAGACATTTGTGGGGAGGATGGGGGGAAGGCTCACAGGAGAACAGGAATAAGATGCACATTCTCATTTTATTAATGCGGGTGTAAAGCTGCTGTAATTTCATGGATGGGCCTCAGTGGAAGGAATCTGCAAGCGGTCCTCTTGCAGCCCTGAGCTATTCTGTCACCAACACAGTCCTGGGAACCAGTATTCTGACAGGGCAGGTACGAGGAGTCTGTTCTCCCAGGGGGTGGCCAGCAGTACTGTTTTTTCCATGTTCTTTTCCTCCTATAGTGTTCCTGTCATTCTTTGGCATTGCCAGTATTGGGCTAAGCTGCCTGGTGGCTCTGTTCCTGTACCACGTCGTATTTGGGATCCAGTACCTGGGTATACTCAATGGGGTGGCTGCCTTTGTCATTGTGGGGATTGGTAAGCACATCCTTATTCAAAACCTACCTGTGCTGCCTTGCCGTAACTCCTGCTTGCAGGAGAAAGAAAGGTGGTGGCGGCAAATGTAGATTGAATTTTCAAGCCATTTCCCTCCATTATCTGTAGGTGAAATATTTGCAGGTCAGATGTTGAGAGGGAAATTAGATTTTTAGCATGTGTCCCTACTGTGAGCAAAGTATCAAAATCTCCCCGCTCTTTTCCCAGGGGTTGATGATGTCTTTGTTTTCATCAACACCTACCGCCAAGCCACCCACCTCAAGGACCTGCGACTGCGCATGATCCATACTGTCCAGACAGCAGGAAAGGCCACCTTCTTCACTTCCCTGACCACGGCTGCAGCATATGCTGCCAACATCTTCTCTCAGGTACACTGCAGCTTTGGGATTTGGGGCTTTCTGTTTCTACCCAAGGCCCTAATAGAGAGGGAAGCTGCCAGCACCATCTTACTGCCCTCTCCTCCAGCACAGGGACATGCTGAACTTGCTTGCCCTAGAGGACTGTCCCTTACCCGCTCTAAGGCAGTGGACACGCTCCCTGTATCTGCATCCAAGGCAATATTTCCTGTGCCACTGATCAGCTCAGCTCTGTTTTTTACCAGGTTTGCTGACTACCATGACTGAGGTCAGCATGTGCTATTCTCAGGTTCCTCCAGGTACCTCTTTCTGGCCTGATGTCTCTCCAGGTCTCCCTGCCCCAGTTGATCCCAACTCCACGTTCTCTCTCTCCATGTAGATTCCAGCCGTGCATGACTTTGGACTCTTTATGTCGCTGATTGTGTCCTGCTGCTGGGTAGCTGTGCTCTTCACCATGCCAGCTGCTCTCGGAATATGGACCCTTTATGTGTCCCCACTAGAGAGCTCCTGCCAAACCAGGTGAGCCCTGGAGCCTCCTTGTGTGGGTGGGAAGTTGTTGTGGAACTCATGGCCAAGGCAGCATGCGAATCCCTGCCCTGTCCTCTCAGTTATCCTCACCTCTCTCAGGCAGCTTGGCTTTGCCATTCCCCGTTAGTCTCTAACAGAAGAGATATTTAGCTTCTGCCATTCCAGATTGGAGCAAAATGGAAGGGCTGGGTCCCAGTCTTATTACCCCTGGTGTATGCACAGGTGCCTCCCAGGAACCAGACTGCAATGCCAGTCATACCTCTTCATTGAATCCCATGGAATATTGGAGCCATCTGTGTCCTCAGAGCACTGCCTGCACAGCTAAATCCTCAAGCTGTGGAGACAGAGGCCCTGCAAGGCAGTCAGATCTACATTGTGCCTGTGAGCACAAGCAGTGCGTGCGGATTTGTATTTGAAAGCCAGCACAGTTCCCCTTCCCCTGCTCTTTAGCAGTGCAGATAATCTGGCCTGATTTAATTCATTAGCAGGGAGATGAACTGCTGAAACTTCTGTCACTCAGCACCGAGTGTTCGTGGCTCAGCCCTGCCTCTGTAAATCCAGCCCAGCCTGCTACTGCTTTGCCATAGCAGCTCAGCCTCTGACCTCTTAGCACTTAGCAATGGAAATTGCTCATGGCACTGCCTGTTGTCTTTCCAAGTAGTTGGAGCAGGCTGTTGCTGCTTCTCTTGTCACTGAAGGAGCCCACTAGTAACTGTTTGCAGAGTATGTGGCTTAAAACTCCTGCCTTTATCTGCTTCCTTGCTCCAATCTAGCTGTAATCAGAAGTGCACCAAAAAGAGTGCCTTGCACCTGGCTGAAGATCTCTTCATTGCCTCGGAGGCCACCTCCAGAGCAGGCAGAGAGACGCTTCCCTATCTCGATGATGACATCCCACTGCTCAGTGTGGAGGAGGAGCCTGGTATGTGCCTGCTGTGTAGTGCCTTCAGGGGGACCACACTGCCCTGTTCATCCTGCAGTTCTTCCTGTCCCTGCCACTGGTCCATGTTTTCCCTACTTTTAAGCTGGAGATGGTGCTGTCAGAGGAGGTTGTAGGAGTCTGAACTCACTAATGGTTGTAAGTTGCTTTGAGATCTTCAGTGATCTCTTTGATCTTTGCTAATCCTCTTGGGTCTAACTGTGGATTGTACTTTCTGGCTGGAATCACTGATGGCGACATGGATGTAGCCATGAAACATCTAATCCATAGCACAGGACAGCTCATCTTTGAGTCAAGAGTTTTCCCCTCTTCCTTGCTGTTCAGAGCACTATGCTTGGGAAGCAGGCGAGACAACACTTTGTTCTGCAGCAGCACCTCCTCAGAGCATGCCCTCCATCATGGCTAGAAGGACTTGCCTGAGACCACATAAGCAATCTGGAAAAAGAGCCCAGAACATTTCCTATCTCTTGTTAGCAGGAGATAATCCTTCTAGCCCTGATGGAAGATAAGGGTGCTTACGGGATCATGTTCTACTGTATTTGGCTTTTAAAACTTGCTGGGATCTCTCTTTTTTTTTTTTTTAAATTCACCACAGGAGTAGTCTGGGCAGTGAGTAGCCTTCAGGCCTAGCAGCAAACTGGAACGGGAGGCAAATGGATCAGTGGCTGAGCGCCCAGTGGCTGAGAGCCTGTCAATCCCACAGCAGTGTGCAGCCCCCCTCCCTGCAGAGCAGGCTCTGAGCTGCCTTTGATAGGCAGACAACTAAGCTTTGGCACTGTGCTGCAAGAGCTGTCTCCTTAGTATGCTAGAACCACACGCAGTGGTAATGTATGGAAATAACTCCTTCCCTTGAGCAGAGTAAACAGCAGGATGCTTTTCTCCAGGGGCCCCTGGGCATCAGGTAACTTGTGAAGAGGCAAAGCAGTTTGTTCCAGTTGGTGACCATGCATGCTCTATGCGTTGGCTGTACAGTGTGCCAGGCGCACTTTGGCCCCACTACAGCAAGTGCCCACTTCTCACCTGTAGAGAAGAGGGCAGTTCCCTAGGCATCCCTGAGCTGGACTAAAGAGATAGATAGGAGCCAGGCTGCAGTCTGGAGGAGGTCAGCTGTGTGCAATTAGCTGCAAGACATACTTACTGGGACAGAAACAAATTTTGCTTGGCCCAAGAAGCATGCAGTGTCCCTATGACCATATGGACAATGTTAGTGGGATCTGGCAGAGGAAGAATAGCTTGAAGCATAGGCTTTGGACTGAACAATGCATTTAGAAGTGTAGCTGTCACATGGCAGTGACTTGAGAAGGATGCTTCCTATGACATCCTGGGCAAGTCACTGCCTCTGTCTTACTCCATCTCGTTAGCTTGAGTGAGTGGTACAGCACCTTGCAGAAGAATTTGTAAAGGAGAGCAGAAAGCTATGAGACACACTCATGACACTGAGCACTGAGACTGCCTTTGATTTCTCTCTCTTTCTAGTCTCCCTGGAAATGGGGGATGTCCCCTTGGTATCTGTGATGCCAGAAAATCTGCAGCTCGCTGCAGAGAAGAGCAACCGGGGTCACTTGATAACTCGTCTGCAGGAGCTGCTGGAACACTGGGTTCTGTGGGCTGCAGTGAAGAGCAGATGGGTGATTGTGGGTAAGGAAGGAGGGGGTATTCAATCTGCATGGATTTTAGAGGGTTTGACAGCATCTCAATCAGTCTTCAATTTAGTGACAAGAGATTGAGAAAATGAACATAATACATGGCTTCTAACTCAGTGGAAGAGTGTCCCCAGAACAGTCCCTAAGGGAACTGCATGGGGAACTCTGAGACTTTTCCATCCCTGAGATTCACTCAGATCTGAAATGGCAAGCCCTGATGGGGTTATCCAGGCATGGGGCTCATTGCAACAAAGCCCAGCTGCCTGTGTGTTTTAGGGGCTCTTCCTTTTTCCCATTGAAAATACCATCTTTCTGCCACACCTCTGCTGTGGTAAGAGGTGCAAGATGCATGCAGGGTCCCGCACACTTACCTGGGCTTCTCCTTGCAGGGCTCTTTCTCCTTGTTTTGCTCCTGTCCATATTCTTCGCTAGCCGCCTCCATCCAGCTAGCCGTGCTCCAGTCTTGTTCCGGCCAGACACTAACATCCAGGTGCTGCTCGACCTGAAATACAACCTGAGTGCTGAAGGCATCTCCTGCGTTACCTGCTCAGGTGAGAGTGCTGGTCCCCACACCATGGTGGGTGCAGCCTGGCCTAAGCCCTGGGCTGGAGGAGCTGAAACGTGAGGTAGAGCCCTGCGTTGTTCAAATATCTCATTGGACATTGGATGGATCCTGTTGGAGGGAGGTGCACACTGAGCATGGGATTGTTGAGTTGCCTGTAGGGGTGGAGTATTTTGAAAAGTATTTCCTGCTTTAGCCAGGAACTGCCCGAGTGTTTCTGCTGGAGCAATTGCTTTACAGTCCATGAAAACTGACTACGTTTACTAGTAAGTGCTGGTCACATGCCAGGTCTGTGGCTCTGTGTTCCTTCCTTAGGGTTTGGTGTTCAGTAGCAGAGTCTGTGGTGTGGGCAGGGCTGCTAGGTCTCTTGTCATGCCATTCACTCTTTCCTCCCTGACTAACCTTGTGGGACAGGTTTGTTTCAGGAAAAGCCCCACAGTTTGCAGAACAACATCCGAACCTCCTTGGAAAAAAAGAAGAGGGGCTCAGGGTCAGCTTGGGGAGCCAAAGGGAGCATAAGTGATACAGGGCAGCAAGGTAGGTGGGCATGATGACTCTGACCACATTTGGGTCCAGGGCCCAAGGGTCCACTCAGTTAAAAACTAAATCGTATGATCTGAGTAGCTGATGGGGAATAATTATCTTCAGACCCTGCCCCATTTAGCCCTAGCTTGGTGCTGGATTGGTAAGGGGCATCATTACAATCTCCCTTCTCCTGAGTGCCTACTGTTCTCTAGGACATGGTCCTGTAACCCAGGTGGCAGCACAGTCTAGTGACAAATACCTCTGGTCTGCCTGGTGTGAGTATAGGGGCTAGGAGCTCAGAGCTTTTGCATCCCAGTCCTGTGTCACAACCTTGTTGGCAGGCCATGAGAAGAGTAAACTCAACCCTGCTTTGCAGGGGATATTGGAGATATTGGGCCGGGTCCCGACATGACATGAATCGATAAGCCATCAGGAATTAGTGCAGCTCAGGATATATTTGTGAAAACCTTTGAAAGGTGTGCTGTGCTGCTAGAAGGCAGAGGTTGTGCCTGCTGCCCCAGAGGAGACAGCAGACCAGAACAACCCCTTTGCAGCTGTCCGTGTCTGTAGGATTTGCTGAGTGTGAAGTGCCACTAGCCCTCATGCCCTTTGTTTTCTTCAGATCTCCAGGGGACTGTGTATATCTCCAAGTCCAGAAGCAAGGGAAGGCCAGCCATCTACAGATTCTCGCTCAATGCCAGCGTCCCTGCCCCCTGGCAGATGGTGTCACCAGGAGATGGGGAAGTGCCTTCATTCCAGGTGAGTCAGTCCAGGGATGTTGGACCCCTCTATCAAGAGTGCAGCACTCAACAGGTGAGCACAAGAGCCTCCTCCTGTTTCTCTGTGGGGTCCAAGGTAGCTGCAGGGAATTGCACTAAGGTAGCTAACTCTGAGGGCATTGTGCCTGGCATCGTTAGAGATTATGCCTCACAGTGCCACAGTACTTACCTGTTGCTGTTGCGATGTGACTGTCAGCAATGGGAGCAGAAGTGTGGGTGTCTGGAGATCAGATGAGGCCTGGCATCATCAGCTGAGCTCATTCTAGTAGAAACTGCTAATGAGGCAGCTGGCTTCCCACTGCCTCCTTCTGTCTAGCCACAGACACAGGGAAGCAGGCAACACTACTTGTGCATAGGCCATATTGGGTGCACACCCCCCAGGAGGACTCACCTTCAGATGTCCCTCACCCTAGGCCAGTCTAGACCACAGAGAATGGCATTGGCGAGGGGCCCCATCACACACTGGGGGGCCCCATCACACCCATTCCCAACCCTGGGAAGGAGGCAGGCTGGGGGCTGACTGGGTTTGTGCCTGCGGTGCTCATTCTAGGTGGCTGTACCAGTGCTCAGGGAGGAGGGGAGTGTGTGATGCTAATGTGCAACAGGCTGCAACCCTGTGGAGTTAAGTGTCTGTTTTCGTTAATTCATTGCTTAGGTGTATAGAGTGCCTTTCGGTAACTTCACCAGGAAGCTGACAGCTTGTGTGTCCACAGTAGGGCTGCTTAAGCAGACGAGCCCCAGGAAGTGGATGATGACCACCTTGTCCTGTGACACCAAGAGAGGCTGGAAGTTCGACTTCAGTTTCTACGTGGCCGCCAAGGAGCAGCAGCGAACACGGTAACCTTCCAAAACCCCCTCAGAGCCAGCAAAAACAGCACAGCCAAGTGGCTGATGTGGGATGCCTAATGTCCAGTGCCAGTCCTGCCCTCAGTTGGTGACATCCATGGCCCTAGGATTTGCTTTGCTGTAAAAGTGCCCCATCTTTGCAAAGTCATTTTGCAGGCCTGTAGCATCATTAATGTGCCAAAGGCTTGACAGGTGCGGGACTGTGACTGGAGGCTTCTTTGGGTAGCAAAAAGACATTGCTGATCTTGGTCTTGTCCTTACCCACCTGAGCTCTTGGGCTGAACAGGCAGCACAGAATACACAATGGCTAGGCATCTAGGTCTGGAGTTTGGATTCTGGAGCTCACCTTTTCCTTTCCTTCTGTCCCTGAGAACATCTGTTTCCCTGTAATGCTTTGGACACATCATCTTTACTGCCTCTGGTCCCCCATAACAAACTGTCTTTGCTGCACAGGAAACTGTATTTTGCCCAGTCGCACAAGCCCCCTTACCATGGCCGAGTGTGTGTAGCACCTCCTGGCTGTCTTCTCAGCTCTAGCCCAGACGGACCCACCAAAGGCATCCTTTATGTTCCCAGTGAGAAAGGTAAGCTGATAAGGACCTGTTCAGCCATGTCTGGCTGTCAGGTCCAGAGAGTCAGACCTTTTTTTAGCACCTTCTGATGTAACCAACCTTTCTTCTGTTTTGACAGCAGCACCCAAAGCAAAACTGTCAGCCACTTCTGGATTTAATCCTTGCATGAACACGGGCTGCGGGAAGCCAGCGGTGCGGCCACTGGTAGACACGGGAGCCATGGTGTTTGTAGTGTTTGGTATCAGAGGTGTTAATCGCACAAGGCACCTGGACAACCACGTCATCGGAGACATGGTACACACATTCTGGCATGCTGGACAGGCATGCTTGGGGCTGATGAGTGAAGGAAGGTCTCCCTGGATGGTGTTTAGTTAATCCCCACAGCCCAGGAAGCATGGTCCAGCTGTCTAGACAGATGGAATAGCAAAGGTGGTAGCATTGTGATGAGCCAAAAGTACATTTATGTTTTAGAAAATTCACAAATAATGGAGATCAGGAAGCCCTTACTGAAATCACTTCAGACTTTTTAGAAAATCCCTTTCTAAGTGCAATATCTAACCCAATTTTGACTCTAAATCTGGCTTTCCTGAGGATTTTAGAAGCAAACCCATCTTGAACTCAGTATGAAAATTTTACTACAAATTCAAGATCCAGGGAACTGATATTTTTCTACAATTGTTTATCTTGTTATGAGATATTAACATGAAAAAATACAAATCAATTACTCCAAGGAAAGGTTACTAAATGTGACTTTTCCAGGAACAGCTTATCTCCCAGATCTGATACCTTGAGACATTCACAACCTTTCCCCAGAAAAATTATGCTTAGCTCTAGTCACTTGGCAGATGCACTTCAGCTTTCTGCCATTCTTCCCACCTTATGATTTGGGGGCAGTGTGCAGAATCAGCCTTTGCCTCTTTCCTCTGGAGGGAGCAGTGCGAAATGCAGGCGGTGGAGTGTGCAGAAGGCTGGAGTTTCATGCTGGGCACTGCGAGGGATTCAGAGCCACTCCATAGGCAGACCCTTATGGTTTGGTGCATGGCATGGTGGCTATTCCTTTATCAGCGTTTCGGTCATACTGCCTGACATTTTTGGGGGGAGGCAGCGGGGGACATGTAGTTTCTTCCTGGGTTACCTGGTGAGGCAAAGATGTCTGGTGGGTGTTTCCACCATATAACCTGTGATCTGTATAAACTAGTCCTAGGCTGTGTAGCCAGGAGAGGGCTCGGCTTCTGCCTTTTTGTGCCAGTTGCTGTGTGTGCCTCACGTGTGGTGCTCTTCTTGTTGTGTCTCCTTGTGAAAGGGCAGCGTTATCTATGATGACAGCTTCGACCTCTTCAAAGAGATTGGCAACCTGTGCCGCCTCTGCAAAGCCATTGCCAGCAACACCGAGCTGGTGAAGCCAGGAGGGGCTCAGTGCCTGCCCTCTGGTAAGTAGGACTAATGCCAGCCACAGACCCCATAGGGAGATCCTGGGTCCCTGTCTGGAGACTGGTTCTCACCCTCCAGTCTGAGGAGTGTGGCTGCTAAGCGCTTTTAAACTTTCAGATCCCAGCTTGAAGCAG
Source organism: Phaethon aethereus (assembly GCF_964289735.1). Taxonomy (NCBI): domain Eukaryota; kingdom Metazoa; phylum Chordata; class Aves; order Phaethontiformes; family Phaethontidae; genus Phaethon; species Phaethon aethereus. Next base: position 3,826,861 of record NC_138597.1, on the reverse strand, counting down.
GGAAAAGAAAGGGAGGTACCAGTCGATAAATGTAGGCAGTGCAGGGAGGAGAGGTGTTTCTCAGCTGTCAGCATTCTTGACCTGGCTGCAGCACAGCTCTGCCTGTTTCCACCTGACTTAAGTCACAGCTCTTATCTCTGTGGGCCATTCAGCTCATACTTCTGTGTGTTGTGCTAGCCGTTTGGGGATGAGAAGTAAACAGCGATTGGGACAGGAACATCAGACTCCTGTTCTGCAGCTCTGCTTGCAGCAGTGTGTGTTTGAGCTGGGGTCCTCCGCAGCAAACCAGAAAGGGTGGCTGCTTCTTGCTGCCTCCTTTCTTCCCAAAGCAGCTAGAACATGCCCCTGGTCATGCTTTCTGTGAGATGAGAAAGAGAAATGATCTCTTTAACTCCAAAGACACTGGGCATATTCTTTGGGATTTAATCCAGTGAAGATAAGAACAGAATTGCATCTGTTCTTTCTGGTCATGGGTATTGCTTGTGATACACTTCCAATCTTTTGGACAAGAAAATATCTTCTTAGTAACTCCTGAATAACCAGCAAATCACACCTGATCTCATGTGATGAGGCTACTCACTGCCCCTGTGGCTTCGCATACCTAACCAGTGACTGTCTCTTCCAACTTCAGAGGTCACAATGTTGTGGACCTGAGTCTAGGAAGTTTATATTGGCTTCAGGCCAAAACCCAATCTCATGCCTGGAGAAAATCCCCGCCAGGCCGGGTGGCCAGCTCCTCAGTGCTTGCTGTTTGTACTGCTTCCTGACAGCTGGGGACAAACAGTGATGGTAGTGTCCTGTCCAGTCCTGATGGCACAGCGTGCCCTTTGAAGCTAGCAGCAGCTGAGGGCTCTGGTGCTTGAGACCTCGAGGGCTTTGGCAAGTCGGAGTTGCAAGGGGAAGCAGCTACTGACAAATGGGGTCTGCAACTTTCTTTTGGGTTTTGGGGTTTTTTTTTTCCGCTTGCTCCAGTATGCATCCTTTCTCTGTCCTGACCTCCATCCCTTGTTCTTTCTTTCTTTCCAGGTTACAGCATCTCCTCCTTTCTGCAGATGTTGCATCCTGAGTGCAAGAACATCCCTGAGCCAAACCTGCTGCCTGGACAGCTCTCACATGGGGCAGTGGGGGTGAAGGATGGGAAGGTGCAGTGGATCTCCATGGCATTTGAATCGGTGAGCACATGGCATTGACATCTAGACTTGTGACGGTTTCTTCTTGTGACTTCTGGGGTTTAGCTCCGCTCTTTCTGCACTGGCCACTTTCATTTGCAGCCATAATTTAGTGTTTGCTAGTGTTTGTGCCTTGCTGCAGACAGCATGCCTGCACCCACAAGTTGCTAGAAGTGGCTGCTTATGCCACAGTTTGCTCTTACCATGAGAGCTCAGGCAAAGAGCTGGTGGCAGATTTGCCCATCTGCCACTACCAATTCTGCCTGGTGCTGCAACTCCAGCCAGCTTGTTCTACCTCTTCCCTTGCCATGCATATCCTGCCCCAAAGAGAGGAACACAAGAATAACATGTTAATCTTCTTACAGACAACGTACAAAGGGAAATCTTCCTTCCAGACATACGCTGACTATTTGAAATGGGAGACATTCCTGCAGCAGCAACTCCAGCTCTTCCCAGAGGGCTCTGCTCTCCGGCACGGTTTCCAGACCTGTGAGCACTGGAAGCAGATCTTCATGGAGATTATAGGCAAGTAACTGCCATGTTTCTTTACCCGAGGAACCCACGCTCTCTGATACATCTTCACAGCACACACTGTCCCATCTGATGGGCATGTGTTATATCTTCAGTTTCTTATCATTGCTGTGCAAACTCCTAAAGCCTGTTTCTGCCCCAAGCAGCATATACTGTCAAAATCCTAGGCAGAGCCCAAGGAAATGTAGAAGGAAAGGGACTCTGCCCTCCTCATGTGAGAGGCAAGAATCTGATCACCCGCTTCCCACTTTCATCCTCCCCTTTCCTTCTCCCGCAGTGCGAGTCCCTGCCGGCTTTGTTGCCAGCAGGAGCACAGTGCCTTTCTTGTCCCAGCTGTCACCTTCCAGGAGTCAAATTAGCTGGCTTTTTTCTTCCAGGGGTGCAGAGTGCCCTATACGGTCTCGTCCTCTCACTGGTTATTTGTGTGGCTGCAGTGGCTGTGTTTACCGCTCACATCCTCCTCCTGCTGCCAGTGCTGCTCAGCATTTTAGGTAAAAACACCAATTCCAATGTGTCAAGCTCTCACTTTGTCTGAAATCAATGCGTTGTGGAACTGCCGAGTCTCTGGTGATTTGAACTGAGTTGCTCTTACTCTGTGTAAACCCTTTTGACTTTCCAGGAGGCAGTCCTGCTATACCTAGATGAATGGGAGAAACCCTCAACAAATGCACAGGAACCTCACTGGGAAAGTAGATTTGTGTGTCTTATCTACACAATCCCTTCTATTTGTTTAAATAGGGGTTTTAGCTACACAAATGCCATCCCTGCCTGTTATGTATAATAATGTGATTAAGTCCCACATGCTCTGAATAACAATTGCGCTACTTCCCAAGGATCTGCACCATGACTGCTGTTTCCAAGCAGTGGGAGGTTTTAAAAGCTGAATGTTTTAGTGGTTTTGTTAGTATTTGAAGCAAATTTGTAAATAGTTCCCTCTCCCTGGCTGGTGATTTGATGATATTGTGGACTAAGTGTGTTGCTAAACTTCTCGGTTTAAAAACCAAATCTATCATTTTAAAACCACTTAGTCTCCCACACATGACTCACAAACAAACATCACTCTTGCCTTTAAGAAAAACCTGTGCATGCGCTCAGCCTGTGTGTAATTCCAGCAAGCAAAACAAAGGGCCCTCTTTCCTGTAGTGCCTGTGTGCACACAGGCACGCTTGCGGGGCTTGGATTCTTTTAGCAAGCATTAGTCTAGATTGGCATCAGTCAGTTTGCCTAATATTTAATTAGGTGCTTCACTGTTCCCAGCAGGTCTGATTACCTGATTGAATGGTCCCTGTGGCCAGTGGAATGTGAGGGAAGTGATTTTTCTCTGTGGGTAGGAGGGATTATGTACAAGATTCAGACTGGCTAGCATGCAGATCTGTGGGGGTATATGGTCCCAAACTCCTCAGTGATTGACTTTTATCAGTAGGCCTGGGCAGCAGTCCCTTAGTCCTTTAAATTTGCCTAACATGACCTTCTTCACACAGGGGTGGTCTGCTTGGTGGTGACCATCATGTACTGGTCTGGCTGGGAAATGGGAGCTGTGGAAGCCATTTCCCTCTCCATTCTCGTTGGCTCCTCTGTTGATTACTGCGTGCACTTGGTGGAGGGCTACCTGCTGGCAGGGGAAAACCTGCCGCTACAGCAGGCAGAGGTAAGCTTTTTTTCTTCCTATAGCCTTGTATCCATTCCCCTCATGCCCTCCGTGCCACTCGGCTGGGATGCAGGACCTAAGGCATGATGGGCAAGGGAGGATGTGTCTTGCCACCCTCACAGCATGCCTGGGATGCCTGCTGCTTGTCCATCTGACTGGTCAGAGACTGATACGAGCTTGTGTAGCTGCGTACAGTAAACCCAGCTGAGGGTCCAACTCACATGGTTGTCCCTTTCTTACTGGCTACAGCTGTGTCCAAAGCACCCCCCTTTTCATGCCCCACTGAAGACAGTCTTGTGCTGGAATGGCCCTGCACTTGTTCTGTAATCTCTGCAAATTGCTTTGCTGTGCTGAGCTGGATGTCCAGGTCTTCTCCAGCCTTGTTAGCATCTTTTCCCTCTTTGGGAAGCTTGGGGATCTCTGATCCCAGGTATAGTGTTTGCATGCAGTGCCTCTGTTATGTAGGCCCAGGAGTCAGTCTGGTGTGGCTGAAAGGAGGCACAAAATCCAGTAGATTTTTGCCTTTACTGGGTCTTAACCTCATGACTGTTTGCCCAGTGTGCTCAGAGACTGCATGAACTGTCTGATCTGCACTCCTGCAGCATCTTTGTCCTGGACCAGGACCCCATCAGCTAAGCCACCCTCTCAGAGGCTAAAACATGCATGCAGCCCCATGTGCTTGTCCCCGCTTCCCCTTAACGCTGCTGTCCTTTCTGCCAGGACCCCATGGCGTGCCGCCAGTGGAGGACGATTGAAGCAGTCCGTCACGTGGGTGTGGCAATCGTCTCAAGTGCTGTCACCACAGTGATTGCTACCGTCCCACTGTTCTTCTGCATCATTGCCCCTTTTGCCAAGTTTGGGAAGATTGTGGCCCTCAACACAGGAGTCTCCATCCTGTACACATTAACTGTGAGCACAGCCCTGCTGAGCATCATGGGGCCTGGCACCTTCATCCGCAGCAGGACTTCCTGCCTCAAGGCTGTGGTGGGAGTGCTTATTGCTGGCCTGCTGGGTCTATGCATCTGCCTCGCCCTGATGAAGAGTGGATTTAAGATCCCTCTCCCTAATGGAACAGCCCTGTAGACCCTATACCAAGAGCCACATGCTCTGTCCTCTTGCTCCCTTTCTTTTGTCTTTTTTTTAAAGGATATTTTTTGTAAGAAAAAAAAAGAGGAAAAAAATCCCCTTTTTCCAGAAGTTTTTCAATTCCAGATGCACTTTATTTTCTAATGGGTTTTGCTCTAAACTTGTATTTATTTTTGGGTAGTGATGGATGGATGATGGAGAGTGAGGGCTGCCCAGGGAATACCTCAGCCCATGTGTAGGAGGGGAGGAGGTCTCCTCTCTGTTTTCTTTCTGCTTTTGTGTTTTTCTTTTTTTTTAATGAACACAGCTTTCTGGAACCGCAAAGCTAAAAGGGGAGAAGTTGGGAGGGCCATCTGATCCCTTTCAAAACCCCTCCCCTCCCCTTGGCCAGAGTCAGCATTGCAACGACGACTCTTGAGGTGATGTCCTATGCCCACACCAAGCCTGTGCCTCACTGCTTGGGCCTTCAAAAACAGCAGTGAGCTGTTCAACAGGCCTGGGAAATAGCATTGTCTGGGCCTCTTGGCCGTGCACTGTACCCAAGCTAGACCAGCCGTGAACTTGCTTCACAGGAGCTCTTACGGGTGTCATTGTAGGATCCAAACTAGAGATGTTGGGTACCTGCAATGACCTGCTTTCATTATTTGTGGAGGGTGTCGGGACACAGGGTTTTCCCCTTCTTTCTGAAGCGACAGCACACCTTTCACTGGGATCTCTTGGGTCTGTGAAGAGCCATCAGGAATGCAATTGGTGCCCTCAGCAGCCTGCCCTCCTCTCCCTCATCTCAGTAGTAAGGCCAAGGCAGTATCGATGCCCAGTCCCACCTCCTGCTCAGTGTGTGACCTCGCTAGTCACTGCCTCTGCTCTTCCTGGCAGAGAGAAAACAGACAGCCTTCAGGTCCCTGCAGAGCTTTTTGGTCATGGCAGTCAGCTCTTAACCTGAGGCCGAGCTAACCACTGGGGCCAGGTAGAGCCTGTAGTGGGGGCATGCACTGATAAACGGTGGTGCATCCTCTGTGGCAGCTTAAAGACGCCCTGCGTCATGTCCTGTGGAGACATGAGGGCAGCGGAGCTTCAGCCTGTGGCTGCTTCCTGCTTAGAGCAGATGGTTTATATTAAAGGAAAATGAAATCACAAACTGGTGCCATTAACAAGTACATTTTAAGCATCACCGATTCTATCATATTTTTAAAATTGAGATAGCTAAGTATGTGCATTGATATGCAGCACATCTGGTCCTTGGCAGAAGGGGAGGGGTCAGGCCCACTGGGAGATGCATTAAACATTATTTACAGGCATGCCAAAAGAGGGTGCTGGCCAGAAAGCAGCCTGACTCCATTTGTTTGCAGATACCATGTCCCTGATGGCTTTGTGTTCTCTCTCTGGATTGACCCCCTTTTTAAGATGGAAATTCCAGGAAGCGCATCCCCATTGCCAGCCAAGTTCTGGGGACTGTGCTGCTGAGACAGACCAGCAGCTGCTTCTGCTTGGTCAGTGTATCCCTGCTTTGATCCCTGCCAGTTTTACACCTTCACATCATGTCATCCCAGTGAAACTGGTTCAAATGTTTATTCCTAAAGTAGGTTCCCCAAGGTGTCAGCTGGAGAGAGGAGTGCCAGGTCAGGACTCTTGTTGATGCCAGGGGAAATACAGAGCAATCCTGCTGCAGGCAGTGAGGGTGGTGAGAGCATGAGTAGAACAGACCTGGTTTCTTCCCCACTGTCCCATGGTGCAACTGAGTTACCCCTTTCTGCAAAGTGTTCCTCAGCACCTACCTCTGACCTGCACCAGTTCCTTCATAATGAATCCTGTGCCCGTTAATAAATGGTTCTGGAAAGGATTTTTTGACTATCCTTAAGCTGTGCTGCCTTGATGGCTGCTGTGCGCAGTTCAGCACACACATTGATCTGTAAGCCATGCTTTTCCCTATGTCTGTTCTCCAGATTTAATTACTAGTGGTGTCCTGAGCACTCCTAAGTGGCACTCTGCACTGCGAGTGTAGAGGGCAGTGTGCTGATGACATACAGCCCCATGAGACCCATGTGGCTGTATGGGTGCTGCAGGGGAGAGCAAGGTAGCCCTAGTACTGCTGCCAAGGATCCTCTGGCTGGTGGCTTGACCTGAATTTAGTTAGTGCTTCAAATTCTTTGGGGTGATTAAAGCTGATGGATATTTCAGGTCACCAGACAAGACAATAAGTTGCTGAGTGCACCCTTAGAGGAAGTTTCTCCTTCCATGAACGTGAAGGAACCTTGAAAGGTCTTTAAGACCAAGCATAGATGCGCTTTGAATCCTGCAAAGTTTAAAGCTCATTTAAGCCCCTGGTGTCCTATGTTTGTGCTCACTATAAAGAGGCTATGTAAGCTCCCCACCTCCTTAGTGATTCTGGACACACCATGCTGGGACCATTCATTCAGCCACTCTTGGAAGGCAAATATTAATTTCAAAGTAGAGGAAGGCTTTTTATGTCCCTTGGGTCTGATCTGGCAGTGTCTGATCTCCAGACAAAAATAACAGAGTTCTTGGCACCTGACAGGATCTGTCCTGTTTTCTGGAGCAGGCAAGGGAAAGGACAAGCTATCATTTTACCTCCTCCTCTGGCCAGCCCAGGCTCAGTCAGTGCAGAAGGGCTGGCTGGCATTAGCAGGAGCAGAGCATCACCTTGCCCTTGTTTGTCCAAGGTGGTACTGGGAGCAATGGCTGGAACCATTCAGAAAGGAAAATGAGAGACTGAGATGAAGTGCAGAGCTGTAGCAGGTGATTCACAAGGTATGTTGAGGCGATTGTGCCCCTCCAGCAAGGAAACTGAGGCAAGGAGAGGAGGAGGAACTTACTCCAGGTTGTGACAGGAAGGCAGAAGAGCCAGGAGATGATCCTAGGTGATGCTTTTCACTGCAAGGACTCAGTGGATGTTGGTAAGCTGAAAACTTGGTTAAACGTAGTCATGAGACTTGTCTTAAGATCTAACTAGGCATTTGCCCCATCACCATTTCACTCTGCACAGCTCTGTGGTCAGAGTGGCTGGTGCTTTCTCCATGTGCTGTGGTGTGAAAGGCTTAGAGGTGGGGCCCAGCCTTCCCCAAAATGCTTACAACACCCTGATCTCCCCAAGCATCTGTGGAGACAATAAATCAGTAGCAGATGTGTACATCCATCTCCATGTAGGCAGCATCTTCCTTGGGATTAGAAAATATTCATGAAATTATAGAGGTAAGAAAATGGATGGGTTTATCTGAGCAAATGTGAAGGTGGGGCTGACAGCCCTTCTGGGAATCGGTGCTCCAAGGCAGATGCTCATAAAAAGCAAGGCCTCACCTGTCTGGCACTGTTTCAGGAGCAGATGCTTACCCTAAATTGATTCCTCCCACATCTCTGCCTGTCTTATTTCTCTGATGGCTCATCTGTTTCCCAGACCATCTCTTGGGCCCTGTCGTCTTGCTGAGCAAGGTTCAGCCTTCTCCGTGGCAGCTGCTCGTGCCTAAGGTGCTCATGGAGCATGGACTAAAAAGTGGCTGGAGATAGTCTCAGGGAGAATTTCTTAGGCAGAGCAAGCTAGGGAGTTAAAATGCTTCATACAAAGATGTCAGTTTTGATGTTTTTAAACAGTAGAACACAGCAGACCAGCCTTACTTGGAAGAGAATGCTCCGATTTTCCATTTCAGAACAATCTTTCTGCAATGCAAAAGAAATGTACGTGAGTTCTCAGAGCACACTGCAATGGAACACTTCTGTTAACTGCCCACTCCTTTATTTCTAGTAAACCCTGTTTTGAGAGTCACATTCTGAAAAGTAGATGTTAATTTTTCAGGATGGAGGTTGTTCTGAAACACTGCAGTCTCCTACAAAATGGAGTGGTTCCTGTCCTGACCAGAAGCTCTCTCCCTGCCAGCCCACGGCAGTCACAGAAGGACACTGCTCCCCAGGGTTGAAGCACTGTGCTATATACACAGAGCTGGTGGTGCTGCTCCTTACCTTCAGTGGAGCTGCTGAGTGAGTTTAAGGCTCCCCATGGCTGTGGACACTTGGGCAGAGAGTTTCTGCTCACAACAGCCCTGTCAAAATCAGCTTTGGAGTGAGGAGGAACTGAGCTGATGTGATTTGCAAAGATCAGTGTCAGGAGAAGGAATAGACCCGTGTCTCCTCACTCTGTGCCCTCATGTTGTGGTGCCTCTTGGGGTGCTGGGTTCACGTGGGTTCTGTACAGGCAACCAGGGCATCAGGTTTGGCCACTGATCTTAGCAATTCCAAAGGCTGCAGATACTGAAGGGGGATCAGTGGCTGAGCTGTGTTTCTCAATCCCTGCTGGATCTGAAACTATGCCAGAGCAAAGCCAGCCTGAAAAATACCCCCAAGAGAAGGATGTGTGGCGTGCTTACAGAGTTACTGGGACCACTGATACAGTAGTCTGGATGCAATGGTCTCCCAAGACCCCTGGCTTTGTATCTGCTGGAGCAACCTAGGGTGTTGCTTTATGTCACAGCATCTAATTCTTTTAGCTTGTCCTGCACTGAATTTTCTTACCAGAGCAGCCTACCCTCCTGGAAGGTTATAAAAGGCTTTTTATTTAACCCTGTGACATGTATAAATCCTTCCATGCTGTCCACTAAGGAAGCTGTGCTGACTGATTTGCAGCCAGGCAGGCCAAACTCACAGTCTCTTGGTTACTTACTTCCGAAATCACTCCTCACCCCGGATAGCCATAGTTCACAGTTTTTTCAAAGGTCTCCACTAACTGCTCTGCCCTGGCTTAGTACCCAGGGTCCTGGAGCTAAAAGTCTTTCAGGGCCTGTCTCCATCCTGAGGACGTAGTTTGGCTGTTTGGCTTTCTCCCCTCTGCTCTTCCTCTGGGCAGTTGCTGGAGGGGATGGGAGGGCGATGGCCGGGACCAGAGGACCAGACTGAGCAGATGAGCAGAAGGGTTTGCAGGGGGAAGCAGAAGACAACAAATGGGAGGGAGGATGTTTCAAAAGCCAAGGGGAGAAGACATGTGAGCACCTGTGAGGTGTCCCATGTGTGAGGACAGAAGGAAGGAGGGCACTGCCGTTTCACCACGTCATGTGCAGACCTTAGAGTGTCGGTTCTCAGAGTGATGTAGCACAATTCCTGATGTAACGTACGCGTGTTACTTTTGTAAGTTGTCTCCTATCCTCACTATTTTCAGTGTTCCTTGATTTTTGGAGACTGTTGTAAATAAAAAATTTTGACATTCGCACCTTTGGATCCTTCATCTTTGTTACTGTTGCATGTAAGTGTAGTGCTGGCTGGAGTGGCACTGATGTGTTGTGTATGTAAGTAATGCGGTGGGGATGAGGCCACAGCACCAGTTCCCAACAGGAATTGTTGGGATTGTGCACAGGATTGCTTCTGCTGCTGAAATTGGGCTCCTTGAAGCTGACTTACCACTTCAAGAAAAGCTGGCAGTCAGGAAAAGCCAGCTCAGGATCCCATGCAGGTCTGCAAGAGGGCTGGCTGAAGCGGGATCTTTCAAGTTTTGTGGAGGCCTTTTATTCTTCCACTCCATACTGTGCTACTTGCAGTGTAGGAAGACCACTGTGCTGACCCCACAAGAAGGGGATTCATCTGCCTGCCTCTGCAGCACTGCAGTTTCTCACAACACACAATGCCTGGCATGAACTTCTGGTCAAGGTTTTGTTTCTGTGTCCTGTGCTGCAGCAGCTAGTGCTACTCTGCACCCCTCAGGACCGATGCAGGCAGAGGCCAGCAGCAGGATAGGAGAACCCAGACATTTACCTCTCTTTGCAGCTGTGCTGAGCGAGGTTTGCTCCCCGCATCCTATCATTTGGGTGTACGCACGCTGCAGCCAGCAACAATGCTGCTGGGAGACAGCACCAACAGCATGTTGCAGCAAAAACCTCACGTTTCTGAGCCCTCACTTCTGTGGATGAGGTTGAAGTTACTGGTGAAACCCCTGTTGTAATAAATGCCCGGAAGGTTCAGGGTCACAATCTGATGAATAAGAAAAAAATGCAGTTTCCACAGCAAGGAGGAATGTGTTCCTTTTAATGAGGGGATTGCAGGTAGGGAGGATTTATGCTCAAGCCTGCTGCTGGGAAATTGCCAAGTAAGGCTGGAAGGGGGTTGGTTTTGGCTACAAATTCAGCCTCTTGCCCCAAGAGCAGGCGCAATGGGCACTCCCTTGCACACTGGCGGGGAGCTGTGTGCAGGCTGTGGACCAGGGAGGAGGCACGTGTTCCTCCGAGTTCGCAGGACTGTGGGACCACCTGGCAGTGGTGAGCACCCAGGGCTGCCAAATGTGGAGATGGGGCACAGCAAAGGGGTACCCTGGGGTACAGCAGCTGCAGACACAGGCAGAGATGGGCAGAGTTTCCATAGCTCTTCAGAAATCGGCTACTGGGCTGGGGAAGGGTTTGGGACAGGGGAAGGGGCTCAGAAGATGGATTACACAGGGCCACAGCTGCTCTCTTCATTTCAAGCTGGCAAAGGCAGGAAGGAACCGCGTTTCCGCCTGCGGGAGCTTGTCCGTGCAGGGCTGCTGCTCAGCCGCTGTGCTAATGCTGAGGGCCCACCCTCCGAAACCTGCTACCTGCGATCTGGCAAGAGCCCCATCTCTCCTTGCAGGTGAGTGAGTGTGAAGACTCCATTACGTGCAGCAAATTCCCCCGGGTTTTCTGTCAAGCTGTGGCACAACAAGGTCTCCATTGCCTCCCCGGCACCCCAGCAGCATTTAGGGGCTCTGCCTGTGCACCCTGGGGTGCTGCAGCAGGTGCACCCCGGGCTGCTTCTCCCACGGGCTCCTCTGAGCCCCGATTCTGTGTCTTTGAAAGGCAAAAGACACCTTCTCTCTGAAAAACTGTGCGCCACAGCGTGCCCTTTGCACTTAACGCAGGATGCCCAGATGTATCTGGGGAGCCGGAGCGACGCAGCTGGGCCCGGTGTTGCCCCTTATTTCGCGGGGAAAGCTGCTAAAACGGCTGACGCTCGCGGCGGGGGTGCACGGGGGCCTGAGCGCTCCCGCCTTTGCACCAGGCGTTTGCGCGAGGCCGTGGCACGAGCCGCCGGTGCGGGCGGGCTCAGGTGCAGCCGTTACCTCATCAGGGAGCCGTCAAGGCGCAGCTGCGGCGGGGCGCCGAGGGGGGACGGCTGCCTCCGCCGCGACGGGACACGCCACGGTGTCGCTCCGGGTGAGTGGTTCCCCCGTGGCGGCGCGATGAAGGTCCGTGGCCGCGCTGAGGGAGGCAGGGCAGAGGCTCTGTCCCCTCAGGGCCGCGCTGCGGGGCAGCCGGGGCCCTCGGTGCTGCTTTACGAGGGGGATTCAGCCCCCGACGGCGGCTGGTGTCCGCAGCGGGGCCGGAGCGGCAGCCCGGCTCGTCCCGCCTCGGAGCGGTGCCGGTCCCGCGCCCCGTCCCCTCCGCTCTGCTGCAGGTGACTTGCCACAGAAATAGAGAGCTTTTCAACCGCACGCTTGTCTGACTCAGCCACACTGATGAAAGCCAGGGTCTTCTGGGTTGGGGTTTTTATAATTGCTTGTTACTCCTTGGTGTTTTTCTCGTTTTTCTCCATCGTGCTGTGCTCGCTGTCTCTCATGCGCCTTCCCTAAGCACCCTGACCCTTACATGGTGCCTGTGGGGGCATTGCCCTGTGTTGAATGGGGCTGGGCCTTGGCCTATGGCTCGTTTCTGTGCAGCCCCATATGGCTCATTATCCATTTCCAAGTAGCTCGGGAACAGTCTTCTCCCACTGATGATTGACACAAAGGTCAGTCAAAGAGGATGACTCACACTTTTCCCTTCCCTGGTAATTTGTCACCCTGCAGATGACACATCTTAGTGGCTCCTTAAGCAGTGAACAGAGCTCTGGCAGACCTGTAGGGAGCTGTGCCTCTGGGCTTCTCTTTTTATCCTCGTGGCTGTTTATTTATTCAGTTACTATGTGCTCTCCAAGGCTTGAGGATGGTGACGAGCGAAACCAGAGAGGCTGGGTACTAGGCTTTCTTTTGCTGAAAGCCCGCATAGGAGCTGAAGTGAGCCCAGAACAGTGGGAACTTGGAAAGTTTGTGGATCACGTTGCTCTGAGTGTTGGCCCACGATGCCTGTTTTTTGTTGCCTTTTTTTTCTCTCTCTCAAGTTAGAGCAAGTTTATTGCCCCAGGAGCTCAGCATGAAAACGTGTGTCAGATTGTTGCATGCAACAAGTAGTAGGAAAGGCTGGGGACCTTGGTAGCAACTTGATGCATGTTTTGGCAGAGACAAAAGCAGTGAAGGAGCCTGGACAGGAATGAGGCTTGAAGTGCATTGGGCTGGGGTGAGAAAGGTTGCCAAAGATTTGGTTTCAAACCCAGATTTCAAGTGGAGAAGCCATTTTGCCAGGTGGGGTTTTGCATGTGTCAGCCTAGGGGGGATGGATTAATCTGCCAGTGAAGTGCAGCCATGGCTGGGCTGAAAGGCAGCAGCTGGTAAACAGCCCCATAAACAACTGCTTGTGATGGGAAGTGGAGGAGGTTGAATTAAATTACAAACAGGTTGTGATTTAGGCAGACAGTAGAAATGTCCTCTGTCTTAAACATGACAGGTTCTGCTTGTGGAAAAGGAGGTTGTGAGACAACAGTAAGGGCTACTGAGGGGTATGGATGAGCCAAGAGGGGGTATGCCTGAATGGAAGGGTTGTGGTGCTGCTTTGGGTAGCTGATCCGACAGTGTGTGTGCAGGGAGGCTGGGTCATATCCTCTTCCGGTGGAAGATGTGGCAGTCTCAGAGTCACCAGAATGAGGGTGGGTGTGAGGACCTCCAGTTGCTGAAGGGGTGAGCTGAAATGTGGCACTGAGCATTGTGGCTCCGCTGGTCTTGGTAGGAAGGCAAGCAGCTCTCACTACCTCATGTCTGCTTTACTTTAATGTTTGTTTGCTTATATTCTATGTTAGGCTCATCTTAGCTACAGGTGTGGGCACAGATGTCTCATTCCCCATCACCAAAGAGTTCTGCAGCCTTGTCGGAGCACTGCAGGTGATGGGTGTTGGGTGATTAAGAAATTCCTGCACAAAATGAAGTGATGTGAGATTATTTCCTTAACCAGACTGAACCCAGAAAGTGCCGATGCAGAAGGGATGGGATCCTTTACAGCCTGGGGCAGGGCAAACTCGGGGTGAGCTTTTAAAACAGCTGTGTGGAGGTGCCTTTTTTTTTCTTAAACTTCAATGACCTTTTCAATTGAATCTCTTGGTGTTGAGTTAGAAGTGCAAGGTGACTGCAAGGGAAAGTTGTGTGTCTGCACTAGGACTTTTAATCCTTTCTAGCTGGTGGCCTCTGTCCTGCTGAGCTTCCCAGGGGTGTGTTGTGTTGGACAGAAGCATATGAAGAGGCAACAGGGACTTCGGTGTTGCCTCTTGAACCCATTCCCAAACCCATTAGCTGGCTTGTGCAGCTCCTGGGAGCCTTTCCCAAGATGTGGTAGCCTGGGCTTCCCCGTGGTTTTTGCAGACTAACAAAACAGTTCAAAAAATGAGGAGATGAGCTGATCGAGCAGTCAGTGCATAAGCTAATTGCCCACAAATGCTTGTCTGAGCCTAGACCAAAGTCTGTCATCTCAGCATTGAGCACTGCCTGTCAGAACAGCTCTGTGCTATGGGGAGTGATGACAGCCATGAGCTGTCCCTTGGTGGCATTCAAGAGTATGATGAGTTTGCTGCTGCCTGCCACAGCTGCTCTGCTTCAAGGAGCTTGTGTTTAATGGACAGTATAGTTTTGTCACTAGAAGCGTGAGCAGTGGTGGTTTGTCTCCTTGAGTGTCACCTGGGCTTGTGGTCGTTTCCTGAATGAGACGTGGCCCAACAGTGCTGAAGGATCTGCTGCCTGTGGGATTTTCCTCCCAGCTTTTTGTTTGGAGAGGAGGAAGTTGCTGGCAAGAGAAACTTCTCCTTAAGCTGCGAGGCTGCTCAAGGGAAGGTGATGGTGAGGTGCTGCTTTGGTCATGTTTGCTACCTTTACCTGTTCCTATTTTTAGACTCAGTCCATGCCCTCTGGCGCAGTGGCACAGCGCTGCCTGCAGATGGCTGAAACAGTTTGGGGGTCTGAACTCTCTTGGAAACTAGACCAGATTTTTATTTTTCCTGCAAGTGCTATTGAGCTAGTTCTGGACGGTGCTCAGTGTTCTCACTATATACTCTTTGGGGATAAAATGCTCCTGACAACAGTTTTTCAGGCTGGCTGCAGAGGGTGGTGGGCTGAATTTTTTTTTTTTAAACCCTTGCAGTCTTCCTGAGGGCTATAGTTTGTCAGAGACAGAGGTGTAAATGAGCAGCAGACCTGACCCCTGCCTCTGGTATTCATGTACCTCTCAAAGGAGCTGCTATAAGGGAGCCAAAGGGTAAACCCTGGCTGTTGTGAATGCCTGGGATGACAGTGATGATAAATCATGAAATCTTGCCAGTGCTTTGTCTGTATGTCTTTAAGCTTTATTTTTCTTGATGTAAAAATGGAAGTGACATCTGTGTCTAACCTGTGAGGCTGTGACTTGAGTGAAATCCACTGATGGATGCTCCATCATCTAAGGCTGCTCTGCAGAGGCTCTGCCCTGCGCTGGCTGTTGTGCAGACACCCTCGTGCTGTCCCCGGGCTATTGCCGCTAGCTGGGAATGCAGGAAGGCTGCTGTTTCCTTGGGGCCTGGCTTACGCTGGTGACAATGAAGCTTATGTGGGGAGAGAAAGCACACTCTGAACTGCCCCAGTGTGTGTTTAGGCATTTGGTGTGTGATGTGTGAGTGACAGATCATCTCTGGCCCCCCAGTATGCAGTTATCTTCTAGCTGCTGACAGAGACTGAGTTTTCTTGGTCCTTTGCTGCTTTGGAGCTTTATGGCCGAGCAGTCTGTGCAGCTGGTAATAAATCTGAGGTAAGAGCATGCTTCTAACCCTGGAAAGCACAGAGGAAAGCACCCAGGTCAGAGACTCTCCACTAAACACTAATTCTGTCCTCTGCAGGTTATCATCGTGTGCTACTGGAGAAGTCCACCAGTGCTCTCCAGAAAGCCTTCTCTCTGCTGTCTGATCTGCTCAGGCCATTTCTAATAAAGCTAACTAAAGAAAAGCAGATTCAGCTCCCTCCTGACACATGGAGACAAGTAAGTTTTTTTTCTCCAGCACTGCTGCTCTGACCCCATTCCTGCTGAGCCAAGAAAGCTGCCTTACCCCCCTGGCTCTCATAACAACCCCCTCTGCCCACCTAGCAGCTGATTTTTGGGGGCACTCTATGCTGTGCTTTGGCAGCAACCAGGAAGCTTAACCGGGTGTTGGGGTGGACATGTGGGACAGAGCTGGGACTAACCAGTGGGCAGGGCCACGCTCCCCATGCTGTGTTTGAAGGGGGTTGGTGGTCGGGGTGGGCAGTCAGCACTGGACTGGAGCTGCTCAAGGAGTCTGGCTGGGGAAGGCTGGTGGTGACCAGCCGCTAACCTCACATGCTCTTGGCAGCCTGCAATCCCATTTATTAGCACTTAAAATTTGTTGTCTCTGCTCCAAATGGAGTATTTACAGCATTGACACGAACAGCTGTCCCAGTCAGCCAGATCATAACAAATGGGAGCTCTGGCTGGAGTGCTATTTTGCTGCAAGGGGGCAATACATCTTATTACTAAACAATGAAGCTCGTGATGGATGGTGATGAGTCTCTTTGCTGTCTTGCTTGATGATCACACTGAAAAATAAACATAAAACTGAAGATGTTCCCAGGGATCTAGGCAAGGCCTTGCATTGTACCTGGGAAGAGACAGCGTTGAGGTTCTCCGGTGCCTTAACTGCAAGAGCCTTTGCATCATGCTGCCTCCTTTCCGGGAGGGATGAGCTGGGAGCCATGTGGTGGTTGGGGGAGAAAATTTAGGGAGAGAGAGGAGGAGATGCTGGTAAAAAACATGGGGTGTAGCAAGAGCTGAAGACAACTGGTCTCTTCCCTGGGCACACTGCAGAGCTCTTGTCCTTGGTAGTGTTACCTGTCGTCTGATTAGAAGGCAGTATGGGTTGAACAGGGGCGTTTTGATCAGCCTGAAGCAGGGCTGTGTTACTGAGGGAGCTTACAGTTTGAAGGGGGGGAGTGGAGACAAGGGGGACATGGAAGAAAATGATGGTTACTGGGGGGACAAGGCCCACCTGAGGGCCAGGCACATCATCCTGCTGCTTCAAGTGACTTGCATGGAGGACTGTAAGCCATAGCCTCTCTGAGCAGAGAGCTGGAACAAATGATATGCTCATTTAATGCCAGCACAAAACTGGAGGAATCGTGTTCAATGGAAAGCAGGTGAGCTAGTCTGATCAGCTACTCCTGCTTCTGAGCAGCTGCAGCAGCAAAGCTCAAGCCTGTGCAGGTATGTTACCTACAACTCGCTGCAGAGATATCAATGGACTCTTGGGCCAAGCTCTGCAAGAGCTGCAGAGAAGTGCTAGTTGGCTGAAGATGGTGTGTGACTCACTAACCTCCTACACATACCTTCACCCACACACCCTTCCCCTCGTGCTGTTTCTGAGAGCAGGCAGCACAAGGATGCTGGATTTTCTTATCTGCTTGCCTCCGCCCTAAGGGGGTGTTCTTCCAAATGGGAACGCTGATGTGATCAGAACAGGTGGTGCTGCGATTTCACACCAGAATAAATATATTCAGAGCTCAAGTGGAACAGGCGGAACAGACACATGGGAACCGGCGTCCCCTCTGTTCGGGCTGTATGGGTGGTGGTACAGGGTGCAGATGCAGCACAACGGGGCTGACAGCAATGAGGACTGGCACAGGGTGTGCGAGTGACACGGCGGGTGTTGGGAAACCAGTTAAAGCTCACTTAAAGTATTAGCATATCGGCAGGCAGGAATTCTTCCAACTGGATTGGTTTCACTAGGAGATCAGGGAATAGGGCCAGCGTTCATCGAGCAGTTTTTCCTTCAGGACGCTCGCATTCATCACCTGCCCTGGCGGGGCACCGCTGGGGTCTGCTAGCGGAGAGCCGCAGAGGGGCTTGCTTGGCGTATCCCTGGGAAGCATATTCCAGCTTTGCACTCTTGCAGCAGGAGCTGTGGCAATGAATGGCAGTGGAGGGTCAAGCTCTTGGTTGGGAGCCATGAAAGCAAACAACAAAGCAGCTCTGTTCTGGTGTGTGTGTTTGTGGAGCAGATGAAGGAGGGGGGGGAGCTTTTAAAAATCCTAGCCCTCTTTTTCCCAGTAAGTTTTCCCCAGTATATATTTATATTTAGTATCTACTTAGCAGAGAAGAGAGGAGGGCTGTCTGGGAAGGGGGTTTGCTGAGAAGGGCGTGGGTTTATAATCCAGACAGATTCAAAAACAGACTTAAATAGACCATTAATAGGACAGGGAAGCGTTGAGATTGCAGCTTTCTATTTTGGCAAAAAACGAGCTTTCTGTGTGTGCAGGCTGCTGCTTGAGCATAGGGGTAGTGGGGCCCTGCATGGAAGAACTCATTTATGTGCACACAGGCAACTCCTGAGAATCTTCATGCTGTTTGGGGGGATTTTAGGATCAGGCAGAGAAAAGGAGTGGAGCTGGCTTACCGCGTGCCTTTTGTGTGTGTGCACCATGGTGGAACGAGCAGCATTGCTGACAGCTTTGGGGCTCGCTTGCCTTTCTCCAGACGGAGCTGAAAGCAGCCTGGCCTGGTGATCTGCAAGTTGCTGCTGGACACTTGACCTGCGAAAGACCTTGTGGTTTTGCCTTTGTCCCTGGGTGGAAACTGGGGCTTGAAGCCCTGCTGAGCTGTGCCTCTCCCTGCTGCCTGGCTGTGTCTCAGGCTGGCTCTGCTAAGCTCCCATTACCTTGCTCCTGTGTTGTCTTTTCCCTTAAAATTGTACTGAAATGGGAGAATCCAGTGCTGAAAGATTTGCTGAACATCAGACTGCAGCCAAAATCATTGTGCTCCCTTTTTTTATTCCTGTCAAGGTCATGGTGCGCTTAGAAATTTTATTTCTGACTGTTCTGTAAAAGTGAGTGTGGAACCAAAAAAACTCATCTGCGATAGATCTGTGCCCAGTGACTGTCTGGGACCAGGCTGTAGTTTCCTCAGGTGCATTTGCTCTTTAGGTCAATCAAATCCCCGTTTCTTCACACTTGTATTTTTGTTGGTAGATATCAATAGTTGAAAATTACAGCCATGTTGCCTGATTACTACTGGGTAGAGAAGTTGCATGGACTTGATTTCTGTGGGTGGCTGCGGATGGGTGTGCAAGTAATTCCTGAGCAGCCGCATGGGGTGGGAGGGAAATTCAGGACCTGGAGTGTTGCACGAGAGATCAAGGATACAGATCCAACTGGAGTGAGAGACTGAAATAGGAGTTAGTTGACCAGACACTTAACTTTCGTCAACCTGGGTACATGATACTACAAGAAAATAATCTGAAGAAGGTCTCTGCGCTCCAGCACTAGAGGTATATATACTGAAGTTGTTAGGACAAATTAGTCTTTAATACCTCCGTATCAGCAAAGAAATTGCAACCTGGTCCCTGGGCGCAGGCTTTGACAATCACTTCCTGCTAATGCTTTGGCCAGCGAGTCTGTCACTCAAGTATCTGCTGAGAGGTGAGGTTCTTAGCTCAGTCTGTGCCTGGCTGAGTCCTTGCCAAGGAGGCACAAGGATGATGGGAGATGTGACCTGGGCTGGTGTTGGTTTCTGCACTCAGGAATTTTGCTGCTGAAAAATGCAAATGTGGTTGGAACCAATTTTGTTCAAGAACGTGAACAGACACTCAAAGGACCTTTTTTCACTCTCCCCATGACTTCTCCTTCTCTAATTGCTAGGATGAATGCATAAACCCTTATACTGAAGTGTTCACAAGAGTGGGTTTACTCATTTTACTCTTTTTCTTGGCATAAAAGGCATCTTATTAAGCAGGCTTTAATGTTTGCTCACCAAGAGACATGGATTATAAAGCTTTAGAAATAACTTGCATCTGGAAAAGCCAATTAATAAAACAAAAATTCTTATGTCATTTTCTCATAAATTAACAATTTATAGATAATTTACAGTGCTTATGTCATTAGGCAAATGGACTTTAAATTGATTTCAAATTAGTGGGTTAATGATTTCCCACAGGTATCATTTCCATGGGCAGCATATGCATGGTGCTTTTTCAGTAAAGGGGTAGGTGTGCAGGAGCAAACTCATGCCTCTCTAATGGAGGCAATAATTGGAGTGGTGGTCACATTCAAGTGCGGTATTGATCTGCAAAGAAAGTGCTGACTGTCTCCATCACTGTGGCAGAGAGGGGGTAGGAAAGGACTCTGGGAAAGACTGCAGTCTTTGCATATTTCTTGTATAATAACTTTGTTTTGGTACACGTGAACTCCAGGTGGTGCATTAAGGTAGCAGATTGATTTGGCATTAAATAACCTTGCAGTTCATAGTACTAGAAAAAATACTCAGCTGAGTTCTAATTATAGTTATAAAGGAACAATATGTCCCCAAATTGATTGAAAGTGGAGGATGATTGTGTGGAGTCCGAGACCAACCCGAAGTGCACTCTCATGGTGCTGCAATGCCCAGGCTGCGTGCTGTAAGCCTAGCTCAGGAGCCAGTCTCCAGCCTTGTCACCGCTCTGGTGTTGGCTTCCCTCTTTGTGTGACTTACTTTCACCTTGTTTTTCTTTTTCTGTCATTTTGTTCTGCCTGCAGAGGTTGTAAATGCTTTAGGGGACGGCCTGCCCGGCTCATGTATTAGCACAGGGAGCTAAGGTTGGAGCACTGAGATGCTAGCTGAAGGTCAGCAATCGATACCTCAGCTTGGTCAACTGTTCGTTGCCAGGAGGTCCAGACTGGCATTATGTTGGAGCAAATTTGGAGCAGCTCCGCTGGCTTGGTTAGCATTTCTATAGGCTTGCACTGGCATTAATAAATTGATGATCTGGGCTTCTTGTGTCTCACCACCCTAATGCAAGAGGCATAAGAAATGCTAATGAATTTCTCCTCTGTGAGATGAGGAGTTATCGTCCCTGCCCTGCTGCGGAGTAACTGGGGTGGGGAGAGATGCCTGCCCAAGGTCGTGGGAGGGGAGAAGGGGCTTCCCTCCCGTTGATGTAGTGCTGCTTTCTGCAAGCCCTGCTTCATGTGTATCGCGGCGTGAAGCTATCGAGGCAGGACAGCGCTGTACAGAGATTACAGTCTAAATTGGCAATGCCCTGGGTGTTGTTACTCGGTGCCACGGATGGGGAGGCTGAGTGCTGCGGAGGATTATGTTTTGAGCATGATGAACAGTAACTCATGAATTAAATGGCTGTGGAAATGGATTTTGTTGGCAGTATATATTTGTGGAGTGCACTCTCCCTGTGGCTGGCTGTTTATACAAACTCTATTGCTTCCAAGCTTTGTATTGCAAAATTAAATTCTTCCTGCATTAAAAATTTATGTTGGATGAAAAGATCAGTATATTGAAACTTGGTGAGAATATCCCCCTTCATGCACATACACACCTCATTTAGATGTACCTTTCCTATGAATGCCAGCTGATGATCCAAATCATGCGAGGTAAGGTTTATAATTACTTACTATCAGCACTCCTTAGGAAGTGGAAAGGTGCCCTTAAATAGGGGGTGATCCCTATAAAGGTGAAATTTATACCAACCGAGAAGTTGTTATTTCATCACTTAGCATCGCCTGTGCTTACAGAGGTATTGAAAAGAACCTACAGAGATAGATTTATGGGAAAACATCTTCTCCCAATATGTTATTTTGGATTCAAGGACACTGAAATTCTGGCGTTTATTGCACAGAGCTACTTGTGTCAGTACACAATTCAGCTTGTAATTATAGCCTTTCATCTTATTAGCATACGTAAGAGTTTATATAAGTTTTATCCAAACAGTTTTTAATTCATTAGGTGTTCTCTTTGTATCTTCTGTGCTCTGGGGCGAAGAAGCACTCTGCACTTGGTTTTTTATGTAAATTAGACTTTAAGGACGCACATAAATCTGTAGACATGCTTCTACCATTTAAAAATGATGCCTTACAATATGTACAATGAAGGGAATAAGGATTTAAAGCCCCATCTTGGTAGAATACACTTTATTTTGTATATATTTTGGAGGAAGACAGATATAGCAGCACGTCTTGAGAGGAATTTGGGGAGAGAAGGTAGAATGAGGGATGGGAAATGAAAGGGGCAGCAGGCTGATGATGATAGTGGAGGTGAGCAGCAGCTCAAGGCAGAGACCCAAAACAGGGCAGAGATGAGATGGTGGGAAGAGAAGAGAAGGCTGGAAAGACCTCTGGGTGAGGTCTTTGGCATCACAGCAAACATGGTCTTCCTGACAGCCCCCACGGGTGCTGTATGTCTTGCGTGGGGCAGGAGGGATGCAGGACTAAGCGCAGGTTTAGTGCTGTGGCTGGAGAAGCCTGTTACGAGCAAGGAGCAATGATGCTGTCCCTCATGGCGTGGAGGGAGCCCCGACCCCCTTGCAGAAAGGCACATTGGTGCTGGCTGTCTGTAGTGGTGCTTGTTGCTATTTCCTCTGGCCAGAGGAGACTTGGCCTCTTCTGTATGAAATGCCTTTTTCCCATTAAACCACATGCTATTTATTTCTGCCTTCGTGCCTCTGGCTGCCCGCTGTGAGTCTGGAGGAGCCGGGACCATCTGTTTCTATGGATGCATCCTCCTGGCAGGCAGGAGGGGTGGCCAGGCTGGAGAGGAGGGCTTCAGCTCCTACATGCTGCTGTTCCCCATGCCTCCCTGCTGTCTTGGTACTTTGAAGGGGGGGAAAAACCCTCCCGTTATGCTGGGCAGCTGTAGTGGAGTCAGGCTGACGGTTTCTCCTTGCAGATGGAGAGGCTGGGAAGAGTGACTTGTTTCCTCCCTGCACCAGAAGCTGTCCCTTGGTCACGGAGTGATCTGGCACGCAGCGCTGTTTTCTTCCAGCAGCTGCAGGGCCTTTTGCTGGCGCAGCAGACCACGCTGATGGGGACGCAGGGAATGGACCTGGGATCGCCCACTTTTGGAAGGGCTTTGTTTGATAACAGACCTCTCTGATTTCTCGTGGTCAGAGCCCCAGCTCTTCAGTTTCTTCAGAAACCCACAGAAAGACTTTGGGACTAGATGCACAAAGGTGCTGAGGCTCCCAATTTAGGAACCCAAAGGGGAGTTTGATGCTTTTGCTGCTGGCAGCCTTTGAATGAAAGTCCCTGCCCTGCAGTGCTACCTGTAAGTATCTGTCACTCTCCATGCTCACAGAGATTGGGAGATACAAACTCTGATTAATGCCTCCAGGGAGTTTCTGCAATATTGTTTTGCAAGCAATTGTCATTTAACATTAAAGTAAATACCTTGCAGCTATGAACTAGAAAGCCTTTTTTTCCCTTCCTCTTGAAAACAGCCTCTTGGCTGCACAAGCACCCCAGCTAATGACAAAACTGCCTCTTTCATCTGCCAGCGCTGCAGCCAACCTGCCAGTACGCCGGAGCTGGCCCTGAGCCCCATACAGTCGCCTGTACTGGCCTGGGTCATGGGTGGAGGAGCTCACTGCTCCGATGGCCGGGAAACCAAGGGCGGGGGGAGGAAAAAATGGAAAGGAAACTTGGTGCTTCTGCCCTTTTTACCTCTTGTAGGAGGAGACTGCTGGTTAGTTGGCACAGTCTAGTGCTGAGTGGTTGGATATGTAAATGACTCACTTTCATTAGTGATCTTGGCTATGTGAAAACACCATTAACTCCATCAAGGCTCATCTCTTTTAATACTTGTTTTTCCCCTGGAGACGTCTAAGTTTCTAAGCTAATAATTTCTTACCGGACTCTGGTGACTTTTACTTAAAGCAGCTGGATGGGGGAGAGACCACTCCTAATGCTTTTCCTTCATTTCTAAATTATGTGAACTCTTTTAATTACTGTTGCTTCTCTGAACTGTTTAGCTTTCCTCTTTGCTTGGTCCTTGTTGGCTCATCTGGTTCTTGCTGTTGTAACCCAAGCTGACTGATGTGGTAGCCAAAACCCACGACAAAATTCTTCCCACCACTCTCTTTAGAGATGAAATAAAATGTTTTTGGGGTGATCACTGCATCATTGCAGGTGATAATGGTACCAGTGCATGCCCTGGGCCCTGTAAAGGTGGTGGAAGGTTTCTCCTATGAAGGACAACAGTCTCCTTTCTCCAGCAACGCCCAAAAAGCCAGCGGTGTGCCTTGTTCCTTCATAGCAATGCAAACAATTACTGTTGTGTGAAAGCCATGGCTGCCCATGCTTTAACAGCATTGCAAATTACACTCATAAATTCAGAGTGCAGCTAATTGTTGTTTTATGGAGTAGATGTTCTTTAGGAAAAAAAAAAATAATCTGTAAACACTTTGATGCCCTGCTGAGCAGAGGGCTATTTATCTTGGGTGAGGAATAGCCTTCCAGAGCAATGTAAGTGCAAGGTGGATCACAGACTTTTCAAGGGCACTCATGTTCCCCTGGTGTGGTTCCAGGCAAGTGGGATTTGCAAGAGGTTTTTTAAAGTGAGCTTTCACCTGCTGCTAGAGCAATATGCCTTGTGATTACGGTGTTATTACTTGTTCTGGAAACCCCTCTGGCCTGCCCGAGATCAGGGCTCCCCTGTGCTGTCTGCTGCCCTTGTGAAGGGGAAGGATGCAGTTGGCTTGAAGGATTACACTCAAAGTGGATGTGACTGGCCAGGGACAGAGGTATAAACCTCACTGTGCAGGGGAAGCGCGATGCTGGGCAGATGCTGCTTTGTTAATTTGCCGAGACACTGTTGTGTTGTGTTTGTCACCATAAGGAGGTGCCATGAGAAGGTTTCTGCCCTTTGTCTGTCTTGAGCCTGTCCTGAGGATTGATGGGAGAGCCAGGAATGAGCTGCTTGGGAGTCTTGGCCCAGGGCCCTGACCTGGAGTGGCCTCATCCTGCACCCAGGGAAGTCAGTGGTGAAGCAACTTCCCTGTTTGCTTGGGGGTGTCCACTGCTGGAATGACCCTAGCGAGGCTTAAGCTCCCCTCCCTTAGCCCTCCGGCCCCTGGATCAGCCAAAGCTTGCCTCTTCTTGTGGTGACAGTCCCACCTTCAGAGGCTGCTCCTGCGCCCTGGTCCTGTCCGTACTGCGCTCTGTGTGCAAATGTGGCCCTTTAAAAGGCCGCTTCGCTTCCCTGAGCACTGCCGTTCTTCTGAGCCTTTCTCTCTTTGTTCCTAATTGGATCCTGTGTACTCAATTGTCTTCATTTGCAGAAATGTTGAGGATGAGGTTTCAGCACTTTTTTCTTATTATAATTTATTGTATTTTAATTCTGGTTTCAGTGTGCGGTGACTTGGCAGGATATGTGATTTGCAGGGAGGCTGAGAGTGGGAGGCTTTATAAATAAAATACCTGCATCTGTTCTGTCTCCCTTCAGGGCCAACCTGGGAAGCTTTCCACTAAAATTTAGGGTGGCACCAGCATGGTGCTGGTGTAGCAGAGCTGAGAATCTGACTGCATGTGAATTGTCACGGCTATAGCTTTCAGGGCTCTAAACAGACAATGTACGTGTATTTTAATAACCGTAACCTTCACAGCAAGCGCAGTTTCTGCTGAATGTGCAGAATGTAAACCTGCATTATAATAGCTGGAAAGGTTGTTTGTGGTAGATCTTGATATACCGTTTGGACTGGGCTTTGCTTTGCTCCAGGAGGCTCCAGCGAGGTTTTGGAAGGGAACGATGTGCTAATTGAGAATTCAGCAAATAACAGCTTTTAAAAGGTCCTTGTCTAGTAAGGTAAGAGACACCTCTAAAAACACACTTTCACTGGTTAGAAGCATGTGAGTGAATGTCCTTGTGGGCTGAACAGGACGCTTTAATTATAGGTAATAACAATGCTTTGAGCTTTGCTAATGCTCTGTATAATCAAAATGCTTTTGGTCCTTCCTTGTAGTGCTGAGGTGAAGCAGGTAAGGACAGGAAAGTTTCTTCTGTGGTTTTCCCCTTTGGTGCGTGGAGAGGGCTCGTGGGAGCTGTACTGAAGGCACCATCTCGTGCCCAAGTCCAGCTCCTAAAAAGGACTTGGACGCTGTAAGGAGCTTTGGTGTAAATGCTGAGGCTGGCACATGCCTAATGCTACAGCGAGCGTTGCTGGAGAACCAGCCTGAGATCTGTGCGAAGCGGGGCCTGGTAGGAAGCAGACCTTTAAGCACGTGGCCTGTTTTAAGTGGCTCAGTGTCACCTGGGGTCTTGTGCCAGCTTGCGGTGACCCCTACTGTAACACTGCTCCTTTAAAGGGGAAAAACTCTGTAGCCTGTTGAAAGTGAGCAAAAGCAGCTGAAACGCACGGTCGAGCCGGGCTTTCATGTAAACAGCGTGCCTTTCCCCTGCAGCCGTGTGGAGGCCTGCCCGGAGCGCGCCCTTGCCTGGCAGCCCTGGAAGGGCTAAGGGTGACCTCTTCTAGGAGGGGGACAGCAACGGTCTCCTGGGAGGTGTCGTGCTGTCACGCTGCTGCTGCTGGAGTCTGATCCCGCTGCAGGAGGAACAGATGCACCGGGGCGAGCGCGGGGTGGCTGGCAGCTCTGCTGCTGGAGCGCCTGCGGCCTGACCTCCTGTCTGATGAGCTGAGCTGCAGCCAGTGCTCCGGTCGTCTCTGCTGCTGAATCGAGGCTGCTCTGTCATGGGGTGAAGGAGGCAAAGGCTTCAATCGGTGCGTTGCTGTAGTCGCCAGGCTCGAGCACGTGTGCGTGTTACTGTGAAAATGCAATGCACAGAGAGGCCAGGTGGGAGCCAGGTTCCCCCAGTGATGCTGGCTCTTGGCAATCAGTCTGAAAGACTTGAAGCAGAGAAAAATCTTCATCCATCTCCTCTAACCCCAGATGTGATTTAAAAGGAGTCAGTTTTCATTCCTGCTCTAAATGTGAGCTTACTCTAAATGTTGAGTGTTACTGTGAGTCGG
Source organism: Phaethon aethereus (assembly GCF_964289735.1). NCBI lineage: Eukaryota > Metazoa > Chordata > Aves > Phaethontiformes > Phaethontidae > Phaethon > Phaethon aethereus. The sequence goes on along the minus strand of NC_138597.1, from coordinate 3,800,581 downwards.
CTCAGCTATATTTGTGTGTGGTCCCTCTTGCTGCTGTACTGGGGCTTCTTGGACTTCCACTGCTGTACCTCTGCAGCTGAAATATCTCTGCTGTAACCTATTTATCTTTCCTGGCAAAAGTTTTCAAGCAGAGCACAAGGCTTTGCAGACAGTGCGTGGGTGAATGTGAGCAAAGCCAGCAAGGTGTTCAAATTCAAGTAGGTCAAAAGTGGGAAAGAGAATTTCACAGGAAACTGAGACATGTATTTTAAGTGATTTTGTTCCAAATGGAATCCAAACTGTCTTTTTTCTTTTTTTTTTTTTTTTGAAACTCAGGTTTTCTAGAACGGAACCTAAAAAATAAATCCCTTCCACCCTGAAAATGATCACCCAAACCTTCAGTCTAAACAAAACATTTATCTCCAGTAGATTGGTGGGAGCTGTTCCAAACTGGTGCAATTTAAACTCATTTCTTAGTTGAAATTCATGTGATCATTCAGCAGAGGATTTGAAAAGTTATTCACTCTTAACACGCAGTGCAGTCCTGTTGCCCTCAACAACTAACATGAATGCAAGTCAATCATTTTAAAAATAAATGGAGTGCTGTGACCTTGGTAATTGTGCAGCCAACTTTTCCACTGGCGTTCATCTCCATGCCATGCTGCTTTCAAATACATGCCCTCGGGCATGTGGTTCGGGTGCTTTCTGAGTTGGGGCCCAGTGTAAAAACCCTTTATGAAGTTTATCTGTGGGAACAAAAGGCTGTTACGCCACTGTTGCTGCGGTTGCTGCGTGGGAGTGTTATAGTGGTGCAGGGGGAGGAAGGGAGAATGTGCTTTTGTGCCATCACAAAACGGAATTCATTCTAATGTATTAATGTAGCAAGTGTCATTTTCTTTACACAAAAGAGAAAGTCCAAGAAATAAGAGGTTTAACTTAAATCATCAATGCAAAAGAAATATGCCTCCAGTTGTACCACTGTAAACAAATGAAGCTGGATGTCTGTCTAAACAACTGATAGCTTGCAGGCAAGTAAATAAAAGCCATTTGGGATGCGACGTTTCTTCAAGGGGACCTTAATGTTTTGATTTACCTTCGCTAAGGAGCAGAACATGGCTGTCAGTGGAGCTGCCCCAGCCCTGAACTTTGCTGGCTCCAGCGTGTGCATGTGAGCACAGAACACCGGTCCCTGGGGAAAGAGACTTGGCTGGAGCTGGGTCTCGAAGCAGCTTCTGTGTGAGTAGCTGCAGAGCTGGCTCTGCCTCTGCCCACGTCCCTCTGTGCGTGCATCCTTCCTGGGGCTGTCAGGTTTGTGCAGGTTTTGGGAAGTTCCTGTGGATGTTGTGGCACTGCGCACAGTTTGCAATGTGTGGCTGTTTTGCCTGCACCAGGAGTCCATCTGCAGAGAGGAGCAGCTGTGGGTGAAGCTGTACATTTAAAGCAAAGGTGCGATGTGCCCAGTGGCGTGGTGGGAGTGAGGCATAGATAAGCACAGGAGTTGGGAGTGCTGCAAACTTTGTGCTGGGAGCCCCCAGCCTGGTTTTGTCCTTGGCAGCACTCTGGTCACCCTGTGGAAAAAGCTGTTGGCTGAGTGCCTGGGAATACAGACTTGAACGGGATTGTTGGGGTAGAATCTGTCCATTCCACGGAGCAAGGATCAGCAAGCGCAGGGAGCTGAAGCACCAAGGCTTTCTTGACATTTCCTTGTCACCCCTCCTCAGCCGCTGAAACTGCTGGTGTATGGCTGTGAACAGCAGGAAGCACAGGAACGATTTCTCCTTTGACATTTAAATTACAGACAACATTTCCAATTAAATTTCCCTTTTTTTTACTAGATGTTGTTTCAGATGTATAAGCCTCTTTATTTTATTAGGGTTATTATCTGTTGTTGAGGCTGCTAGCGATGCAGAATTTGCTGATATTTTGGCAAGAAGGTGTCTGAAAGCGTTGCCTGCTCTTAACCTTTGGGAATGTGTGGGACTCTGCTTTTGGGCATTTGCCAAGGCCACGGCTGTCTTAAAAGCTCTGCCTCTGCTGGGATCCACAACCCCGGCAAATCTAGGACATGCTGGAAATCCTAGGGGATTCTTAACTACCCTTGGCTGCGGCTTGCAGGCTCTCTGCCCGGGTGGAAGACTGTGGGGACTCTGGGAAGGATGCACAGGGAAACCCCAGACTCATCCCTGGAATTGCCTCCCAGAAAGGTATAGACCTGAGACCAAATATTTCATTCTGCTGGCCGGATAAAGGTTTTCTTTGTCTCATCATGATGAGGAGGATGCAGCTAGTCAGGCAGAGAGAAGGAGACTGAAGAAAGAGCAGTGGGAGGGAAGTGGAGAGGGAGGGAGGTTAGGAGAGGGTGAGTTATGTCACATTGTTCATTGGTGTTACTTGCTCTATTCTCCCAAGCTATTGTGAATTAGAACAAACAGGGTCATCAGAAACTTGCTGGTCTCCCAGCAGAAGCATCAGGAGATGATGTACAGGGATTTAGCCATATGATTTTTTTTTTTGTAATTTTATTTTCCTGTGCACTAGGGCTGGGGTTTTTCTCGAAATAACTTTACTGAGTCCTGCAAGGCAATGGTTGTAGCATTACCCAGAGCAAGCAGGAGATACATGGGGATCAGCTGTGTGGCTGTTTCAGGCTTTACCACAAGTATGTTGCAAGGATTTTGCTTTGTACAGAGCTGTGTCATTAAATCTTCTTCAGCTTCTTTATGACTGGTGCTGCTCATGTAAGTTACTTTCTCTTCTGCTAGAGATGGCTCTGGTCCTAGCGTGACAGGAGAGGGGAATGCCCTTAGCTACCGCCCGGTGTTGAGGGCTAATGCAGCTGCCCTTGCTGGTTATTCTGAAGGCATTTGGGTTGCAGGAGGAAGAGGGCTTGCAGCCGCTTACCGTAGTGCCAGTGGTGGTGGTCGGGGTCTGAACTGGATGAGCTGATCTCCAGTTCCTGGCAGGTCCAGAGGCTGTGGGCTAGGTGTGTACATGGGGGGGATGCCTTTTGAGGCTCTTCAGCCATGTGCCTCGAGCAGGCAGCTGGGGCAGAGCTGTGCCTGTGGCCCCGTGGGACAAGGTGGATTGCCTGGGCGTTAAAGGTGAAAACATCCTGGGCTCAGCCAGCCTCCCAAGTGCTTCCTGCCTGGGGTAGATCTGGAGGGATGTCACCGAGCCTCACTAAATGCACTGGCCATGCAACACAAGGCCCAGTTTCCTCTTCCGCATGTATGTAAACTCCATCTAAATGATTGTTATCCAGGGCTGGATCAGACCACTGCTGGTATTTAGGGCAAATGGGGCACCTGCACCCCCAGGATTGCTGCCTGCTCTAATCAAACTCAGTATTTCTCCTGACAGTCCTTTGCCACTGCATAGCATCTTCTATGTCAAAGTCCTGGAGCCTTTACAAGCTTTAATTACCTGCCTTTTACATCACAACCCTGTGGAGTAACATAATTCCCCAGTTTATAGATAGGAGCTTTGAGAGACTAAGGTCAAGAGGAGAGCTGCATGGAGAATGGTAATGCAGGCTAGCAAAGTATTTTGACACTTAAATTCCTTATGATTCTGAAGGAGAATCAGAAATGCTGAATTATCTGTGTCTTTACAAACTTCCCCAGCTGCACGTGTGCAGCTCACTCCTTATTGATGCAAGGTGAGGAGTAATTGAGAGGAGCGCTGCTCCCAGGTGACTCCCTTAGCAGGGCATGGACTGTGTGACTCTTGGCAAGAGAGGTTTAGGGCTTGGGATGTGTAGCAGGAATGAAATGCGATTTATGAGGGCATAGATTTAAATGAATTGGTTCATTTATAAAATCAACTTCTCCAGGCTCCTTAGCTTTTTGATGTCTCACCAGTATTTAATTGTCTTAACTTGGTCTTAATAGAATTATTAGGTTTTATATCTCTGTAGATCTTGATTTATTTCCCAGCTCTCACTCTATTGGCCTGTGGCAACACTTCTGCTTAGCTTTGATTTGCAGGGGGGAAAAAATGTTACTAGACCAGCAAGTTTGTTCTGCATTAGCAAAAGAAACAGTTCCTAACCAAGTCATCTGTGTTTTGTGCTGCAGATTTTAAGTGAAACATTGCTATGGCAATAGCAATGGATACACCAGATGTTATTTTCATTAATTAATTATTCTCTTGTCCCATCTTGGAATGTCCTCTCTCCCTCAATATTGTGTTTCTGAGTCTTGCTATCCCTCCTTTCTCAAATACAGCCTTAGCTGTAAGACTGCCTTGGGACTTGGAGATGCAGATCCGGGCAGGCTGTATAAAGTCAAGGAGTAATTCATTTCGTAGCAGATGTCTGCACAAATAACTGTTAAGACCGTAGATTTGCACGCTGGTCTCGGTTGTACCGTATCTCCCTTCCGCAGTGGGACTCAGGGTCCCTCTGGGCTTGCCTCAGCTCAGGCTGAGCTTCGCGAGGCAGGAGGCATCTGTCTGTCTCTGTGCAGCCTGTCGTCCCGCAGTGGCTGCCACAACAGCAGTGGCACAGGGTCTGGGCTTCCCTGCTGCCTTTGGGGTCCTCACCTCCCTGGTGTTCGAACAGCGGGGGGTTGTGTGCAGGAAGGGGACGGTGGCTTTGCTGTGGCTAAGTGCTGCTTGCTGTCCTTGCGTAGTGTGAGGGGTTGCTGCTACTGAGGCCGAGGAGCTGGAGAAAACCTTACCCAAGCAGAGCTGTGAAACGCGATTTTGAGTGCAAGTTGGTGAGTGGAGGGTGAGGTGAGCCAGGAAGATAAATATTTTAAGTTTCAGTATTTGTGTTTCTCTGAAGTGCTTAAGTATGTTGTGAAACAAAGTCTGTGTTTGTTTTTGTTCTGTTTGATACAACACAAGATTTTCTGGACTTGAGCCAAGATGAAATTTCACTTTTCACATTTTCCTTGGTCAATAACTAAGTTAAAGCAAAGAAAGAAATTAACTCCCTGAATAAACTGCATCCCAGGCTGCTGAGGTTTTGGCTGGGAAAGGAGAGAGTGGCCCCATTATCCTCAGGGATCCTGCTTTTTAGAGAAGAGGCTGGCCAGCAGCAGATCGCGGAGGGCATCTTGGGACACCGGTGGATTTAGCTCATAATAACAGCGGGGTCAGTGACAGCTCTGTCTGTAGCTGATAAGCAAAAGAACAAGCTCAGAACTGCAGGTCAAGAAACAGCAGCTGTCATTACCCTAGAAGCCCTGATAACATAATCCTTTAATAATACCAACATAATACCAGCAGCTGAGGGCAGGGGAGGGAGGGGAGGACTAGAAAACCTGTCCCTGCATTGGGTGTGGACTGCCATGGGAGAAGAGGACGTGTGCCCAGGTGGCTGGGGCGCAGGAGGGCTGGAGCACAATACAGGTGAAAGTGGGAGTCTGAGCATGGGAGGTGCCTTTGCTAGGAAGGATGCGTTGCTGCATGGCCCAATGATTATATTTTGTTGTCACTGGTTTTAACTTTTTTCCTCACCCCAAAGGGAGCAGCAGGATCTGTTCTCCTGCTCATGCCCTCAACTAATGCTGCAGCTGCCTGCTAGGAGGAGGAATCCTCTTTGGTTGCCCCTCGGCCACTCTGTGCCTGGGCCAGAAGTACCAGCTGTGCGGGGCTGGGGATTCTCTTGCCACTGAAGACCTTGTCTAAGTAAGGTTGTTGGGGGCAAAAGGGCTTTGGTTAGCCTCTGCCGAGGAGGTCTGTTTCCTCAGAGCTGTGCAGCTCTTCAGAAGTTGGGGGTTTGTGCAGAGCGTTGAAAATAATGCAAAAAGTATAGCTTGCCTCTTACTGGATATGTTGGCCCCCTGCTTAAGAAAATATTGCCCTCCAAATTCAATCCTGTAGCCCATTATTCATGAGGTCATTACTGTTTAATTTAATCACCAAATGTCAGCAGAATCCCATTTATTCTGCCAGCTCACTAGAGATTTACCTATTTATTTTACATTTCAAATGAATTGCTCATTATTCTGTCATTCTGGGATTTTATTCTGTAATTTATTTTGTGGGCCCTGACAAGTTGAAAATGAGCCCTGGTTCTCTCCTCTGTCTTGCATGTTAATTGTCAGGCCCACGGTTCAAATGTTCACTTGCAGGACTGAGGGACCTGACCCAGTATTGAGGTAGGGAAGGGAACCAGACTGTGTAATCCCATCACTGCTGTTGCCGATTCAACTTTGACAATTTTCTTTTTCTCTTCTCTCATTCCCCTGCCTCTTGGGTCAATGTCAAAGGACAAATTACCCCGTGCAACTGGCTACCGACATACATCATGGCAGTTCAGAGGTGTGTAGTGTCCCTTGTTGTGTGTGGCCATGGGTGCGGATGTACAGCTGGAGTCCTGAGAGCACAGGCTGTAAAATAAAAATGTTGGAAAGAATACACTGTTTGGGGTAGAAATTAGCCTTCTGTTTTAATGAGGTTAGGATGAAATGGTCTTTGGACTATCCTTAGGTTGCCTATTTCTAGCGCTTCTTTTTCTTGCTCTTGTTTTTGTCTTATGTTGGTGCTGGAGGAGACAGAGCACTGCTCTGCTCCAGCTAGCAAGGTCCCAGGCTCCTGTGGGGCCCCTCACCGGATGAGGGTTTGCTGTCTGCTGTAGGTCCAGGTGGCTGAGCTCACGGATCAGCTCCTGGCAAACAGGTTGTCGTGCTTGTATGTTTACCTGGCTGCCAAGATCACAGTGTGTGATCTGAGCCCCGTCTAGCCTGTTTCTCCTTCCTTTTGCAGAACACACAATATTATGGAAAACCAATTTTCTGTCTGGATTAGTTCTTTATCTGCCAATTGAGCGCTCTGCGCTATTTCTCAGCTGCCCTGTGAGCTGCTGGGACCCATGGGCCCTGCACATTGCCCCTTTATCATCCAGCTGAAAAGCAGCTCTCCTGTGCTGGAGAGAAGACTTGTTAAGGAAATTCACAAAAGGCCAGACACTGGCAGGCACTAGAAAGAGCAAGGTGAGGAATTCTGGGGATACGAAGGGGGATTTCAATCTTCAGGCTCATCTCTTGGTGGAGTATAAGCTGAGAATGCTCTTGGCTCGATGAGAGCAAACAGCAAAAAATCCACCGGGTTTGTCTTTGACGCTTTCCCTGACTCTGACACAAATTCAAAGCACCTCATTGATTTTCTGCTTTGCCCAGCCCAAGATCAGCAGTATGAGATTGCTCCTGCTTGCTGGGCTGAGTTATTGCCTGCTGCTTCCAGTGAACTTCCCTGGCAGGTGTGAGAGTTGGATGGGGTAGATCTGTTTGGCTTTTTTCTGAGATGCTGTTCCTGGACACAGTATTTTCCCACTCTTCTCAGCCTGGGTGGTCAAGGGCATGTTTTGGAAGTCACTGTTTTACAGGAGTGGAAAAAGCTTTCTTGGATCTGCCTCGCCATCTCTGTGAAGTAAGCTCTGTCCATCCAGGCCAATACTCGTGTAAGAAATCCTAGGTGCTGTTAGTAGCTCTGAGAGTGGCCGTAGTCAGACGGGGCTCCCTTGCTTGCACATCTCCACTGCTGAGTCCGTCTCGTCTGATTTACTAATATCCAGGGCAGTGGCTAATGGATGTTATGGGGTGCTGCTCCGTGAGCCAGTCTGGTCCAGCTGGGGATCTTCCATGGTCTCGCCTCCCCTGCGCAGTTCAGCAAGGCCCTGTCTGTGCTGGCTGAGGCTGCGGGGTGCGTGAGCTACCTGAACAAGCTAGCTGCCTCTTGATGTGTGCTTGTGCTGTAAGCTGCTTGAAGCAAAAAGCACCTTTCAGTCCGGCTTTGCACAGCAGTTTGTGCTGAGAGGAACGTGGGCTCAAACAGGGTCTTTCAGGCATGGCTGCAATATGAGCAAAAGCACCTAAAATACGAGTGACTCGCTCTGGTGCTGTTCCTTCGGAGTCCTGCCTTTTCCTGGTGTCTGATTGGAACTTCTGTGCCGTCGCTGGGGAGGAAACCTCCCTTGCTGATGGGGAGGGATGTGCCTGGTTTGCACTTGCTCAGTGTAAGGAGGGACGGGATGGCCGAGTGCTCCGTACTTGTTCTTGTGAACAATGGCTCACAAAGCGTAGTTTTCCAACCGGATGTCAGGCATGTTTATTTCTGGGTACTTAAGTACTCTTGACTTGGCCCTAACTGAATTTGTGTCCCAGTATTTTTCTTAATTATGCTCTCTGATTCCTTTATGTCAGTGTTTAATAGGAAATTAGCTGGGAAAAACAGTGGTATGCATCCTGCTAGAGGAAATTATCATCTGCATGTCTCTTCCATGCTCCTGGCAGGCTCTAGGGAGGATCCCAGTTAAATTTTGGCCTTGTCCTCCCCTTTCAAGGTCAATGTCTCCTCTCCTTCCCTCTCTGCTGATGCCAGGGAGGATTGCTGAGTCTCTTGATCAGCACCTGTCCTGAAGCAGGATGGCTGTGCTGAGAAACATGATGGGCTGAGCAGGCTCTCCCTGCACCCTGGCTCTGGGGTATGATGGAGAGGGGCGTCAGACCATCAGTAGGTGTTTGGTGAAGGAGTTCAAGTCCTGCCTGGTTAGATCTTGCTAATGGAAAGGCCCTGGAGCCCTGCTGAGCACTCCTGGCTCTGCATTCAGCTGAGCATGGGATGATGAATAGAGGTTATTCCTGCAAATGCACCTTCCACCCATTAACAAGCAGTTAATGGTACAGAGATCCAATAACAATCCCTCACACTGGCTCGGGAGGTTGTATGGCAGTGTCCCTGCCAAGCAGCGTCTCTTGCATCCTCCTGTGACTTGGGAGAGCTGTGAAGGGGATGAGGGCACTGCTGCCAGAGGAGATGGATAAATTTAGAGGCTTAAGCTCCTTACTCTGCCCCCATAAGGTGACTGTAACCATGACTGACCCAGATGTAGTTGCTGGTGTCCCTCTGATAGCCAGGGAACACAAGTCTCAAAATCACTGACAATGCTGCAGGGGAACACTTGCTTTAGGGTTGCTTTTGCCAAGACGCGGTGTTCCCAGGCAGGTCAGGAAAGCGAGGAGCAACCTTTGCTCAATTCAGTAGGCTATGTGCTGGTTGGGGTGGCTGTTTGATGTTGCAAAGCGGCTTGTTACCTCTTAACTGTAAAAGCTCCTGCTCCTTTTGAAGCTGCATAAGCAGTCATATTACTGAGAGCACTAAGTAGAAAATAGAGCCCCTCAACATGTTCCCTGCTGGTAACACATTGTGAAAAGCTTCCTTTCCTTTTAAAAGGAGCAAAGAGCCTTGCTTTACTGCCAATAGAAGATGCATTTCTCAGGCAATCAGCGTAAAATAAATCTATTTAAATAGAGGTAACTTGGTGCAAAGGAATTGATTTTGCTATCACAGTATGTTGGATAACACTGGTTTGTTTCTTCAAAAAAAAAAAAGGGGGGGGACACAACTGCAGTTTGGTACTTTGCACAGCTGTATAGCTGTTTCTGTCCCCATCTTTGCAGCCTGTCTCGGAGAGATGTTGCTGTCCCTTGCCCCTGCCAATAGGTTTAGTTTTGCTGTCCAGTTTAGCATGAGAAATGCCTGGCTAGTTAGTCCAGCCCCACACTCTAGAAACGCTCATTTAATATTGGATGATCCCATTTCTAAAGGAGATGGGGGGGTGGCATAGAGATGGCAATAGTAAGACTTTAGACATGCATGAGTGCTGGTAGAGGATGCAGGGGCTTAGAGCATCCGATAATTGTGCCATTGGTTACCTGCAGCTGAGTACTAAAAAAATGTGCCTAAGGAAAATGGGTATTTGGTCAGCTTAGGCTGAGTTGTATACCTGGCTCATTTTATCTCGGTTCTTTCCCTTCTTATCAATAGGGTGCCTTCCAGCACTGCCAAATGACCCCAGGGCCAGGTGAGTCTGGGTTTTGGTATGCCTGTTGCATGGTGCTGCAATGGCCTCCTCCCCTCCCAGCCCCTTCTTCAAGCTGAGGTCTGACTCCCCTGACGGAGGCTACAAACTCCCCAGGGTGCTGTTGCTTGGGAAGAGGTTTTGCCTCTTTTGCCTCCGCGGGCTCTGGCTGAAGTGAGGATGCGGAGAGCAGAGCCCTGGCAGGTGATGGGGCCAGCGGGTAGGGATGGAGCTGGCCCGAACACATCTCCTCTCGGTGCCTGGCAGTCAATAGCACCTGTCAGACCTTTGAGGGTGGGTGTAAGATGTGAAGGGGAGGGTTGAATTATGGCTGGAAAAACAGCAGTTTTCTTGTTTTTTATCAGGAAACCTTTCAAATTTACCTCTGTGGCCTGGCTAGTCCAATAATGAATTGATTTCTCTGCACCTTGGCACATTTTACAGAAGCCTTGTCGATATAAGGCACTTGATTTAGTCAATAAGAAATGGGCTGGGGACTTCAGACTGGGATTTAATCATTGCAACATCACTGGTGACATTGCAGGTGACAGATTTCCCATTAACCTGGGGAATGTGTTTGGCTTGTTCCTGCAGTGCCCTCTGATCAGCTAACGTCTGGGGGGCAGATCCCTGCAGAGACCCCGACGTTTGTGCCTGCAGGACCAGGGAGCTGAGCAGCGATGGGGAAGGGACGAGCGAGACTCCAGACCGGGATAGTGCTGCTGCCTCAGCAGATGCACTGCTGGCTCTGTACTCACGTCCCACTGTCACGCTGCAAACTTAATAATGTTTGTCAGCAGCTAATTAACACAGTAACAACTGCTTTCTGCCAGGAAGTTGCACAGACCCTACAGATCAAGATGCTCTGCCCTGCTGGGGGGAGGCTGGGGCAAAGATGCGTCCTTTTGACCCCAGTCTCCACCGAGTAATAGCAATGCTGCTGTGCACCAAAGGTGGGGTGAAAAGCTCTCATTGCTTCTGAGGAAAGGTCACTACTAACAGATGGCAGAGGGTGCACCCTGCGAGCACAATGGGGACATGTCAAACATGGAAAGATAAGTGAACTGGCCCGGGCTGCGAGCTGGGGAGTTACGCTCTTCAGAAGCGCAGCCGCAACACTTGCCTCATCTACTAGTTGGTAGGTATTTGGTGTGCTTCCTCTGTGCAGCCAGTGTCCTGTCTGCATACGTGGTGATTCTGACCCGTCCCAATAAATGTTAGTGCTGGTGAAAACGCTATTCTGCACTCAGATGCAGAACATAGTCCTGCGGGGTCGGTAGTTGGACTGCTGCCGCGGTGGGTCTCCCGCCGAGCCACTGAAGTCCATGGAAACCAGCAGGCTCTGGGGTGCAGGGATGTCCAGGAAGCCACCCTTCTCCATCTCCCATCAGAGCTAAGTGGACACGAGGCATTGAGTTTCTCCCTGCAAAGACATGCGCTACCCTCGTTATTTCATCTGGGTAGCGAGCTGTGGCTTGCTTTGCTTCTTCAGAGTGGCCTTTCCCCCTGACCTGGGGCTGCCTGTGTGGGGCTCTGTCCAGACCCTGTTCTCCACACCGTCACTGTGCACCGTTCTCGTGCCTGCTGTGGGAACAAAGGTCTCCCTTCCTCCAGTGGAGCTGAGAGGCTGCCAGTTCTTCCTGGACCTGGAGCAGAAGTTGCTGACAGTGGGCTACTGCCAGCTCTCTGCCTTTCACCAGAGCCCTTTCTTCTCAGCAGGGCAAATAGAAAACCCATGACCCCCTCTGCTGGCAGTCATCTCCTGTTGAAATATTATTTCAAGCCAATATAAAATTCATTCACATCGTCATCAGTGTGAAATGAGGAGGCAAGGGTTTTCCTTGCTTTTCCCATTAAGAATAAATCTGCCCTCTGAGACAGCCTGTTTACATCCTTTAATGAGCCTCTGCTGCCTGAAACAGGATCACTGACTGCTCTGCAGGATAGGCCATGCTTGCTGAGCACCCTCTTGTCTTTCTGTTCCTCCTATAAGGAGTGGGAGATGCTCCCGAGTCACCTGTGCAGGGCTGCAGGGACTCCTTCTCCCAGGGCTGGCTGTATTTCAGCTCTGCTGCTGACACTGGGAGTTTTGTTTGGCAGGGGCAGCCAGATGATGCTAGGACAGAACACAGAAACTAGCTGAGAATTCAGAAAGAATTTTATTTTTGCTGTTTTAGTGCAGGAGGTTATTCTGATAATTAAGCTAACTCAGGGCCCTTGAGGCTGGGCATTGGACTAATTTGTGCATTAGCTGAGCAGGGAGGTAGCCAGTGGCATGAGGTCTGTGCTGTGATGAGCTGGGCTTTGGGGTGTAGGTTTGTTTTAAGAGAAACTTTGGAATCTCAGAGTTTAAGATACCTTATTCCTTTGGGTTATTTTTATCTTGCTACAGCAGCAAGATGAAAGCATCTTCCAGACCTCTCTAAATGAGAAGCTGCTTGCTTCTCTTCACGGGATCTGTTTTACAGGTGAAGGAAGAGAGTAACAGAGCCAGAAATGTAATTATAGCTCTCGTAGTGTGGGGCTGTTCCATGGCAAGACCTTTGCTCTGTGCCTAGTGGTGAGGAGCCGTGCTCAGCTGCAGGATTTTCACAAAAGAAATCATGTAGTTGTTGGCTTCCTCCCCAGGCTCAGGAGGCCCTGAGCGAAGAGAGGGTGATGCCGTGGAGCCTTCTTCAGGGCAAGGCTCAGGGGGGTTGTGATTTAGTCTGGGCTGGCACAGGCAGCTCTTTTGGTTTGACGGTTCAGTTTTGCACCATGAAATACAGACCCCACTTGGGTTGACTGTGAGGTACACACATGTACGCTCTTGTGTACAGGCAGAGCAAGCTGCCTGCTCTGATGCTCAGGGCTTAGACTCGGGACAACCATAGATGAGGTCTAATTTGTCTTTCCCCCACCTCACCTGTGCTGGATGGGGCTCTGCAGAGCTAAGGTGTGCTGCAAGCTGACAGTCAGCAACCAGATCTGTGATTTGTGCCTGGCCAGGGCATACCCTGAGGGAGCAGACCAGTGCTGTCAGACCTGACATAGCCCAGACTTTCTCGGTGGCCTCCCATGGCCAACATGTGCTTATAATCACGTAACAGTGTTGAAGGGAACCGCTCCACCTACAGAGGTGATTTTCCAAGGGTGTTCTGTGGTCAGTGGGGATGGCCAGTTCTTATCCCCTCCTATTAGTAATGAGCTGAAGTTTCCCAGGTTTAAAAACTGTGTTTCTGATCTATTCATGCTCCTTGGCACTGACAGGAGAGCAAAACCTCGTGGTTAACTGATTCAGCACAGAAAAGTTGTCTCATCTTTGCTCTATGCTACATTCTCCCTTTAAACCAGTTCCCTGAGACTGGGAACTAACTGCTCACTGGTTATATAGGCTATACAGGCTTTTCCTCCTTTGCTAGCACCTGAAGGTGCTGTTTGTCACAGCCATGCCCAGCAAGAGGCAGGGGTACCTGTAGGTGGCTGGTGGAGCTGGAAGAAATGGGGGTCTGGCATGTGATGAGGTGATTGTTACCCTGTCTTCTGCTCACAGATGGAGGAGACAGAGGTCTGAGTGTGTGAGGGAGCAAGGGGCTCTGTGCTCAGCTCACTCCTGGGTAAGAGCACTGTACATTTTGCAGTCTGTGGAAAATGGATAATATCGTGAGCTGGCACCACTTGGCTGCAAAACACTCTTCTGTGACGTGGCCTGGATTGTGGAGAAGGACGATGCATGTTTACACCAGCTGTGGTGCTGACCTAGTAACTAGGAAGTAGGGTTTTTTGTTAAAGGATGGAATTGGTCCAATTTAGTCTGTATAAAGCAGCTTTTTAAAGCTGGTCCTGCTGTGTGAGTTGAAAAACAGCGTTGAAATAAAAAACCTCCATAAAGAGGAGATCCTGAAGACTTTATCCTAATGGTATGAATGCTTTCTGCATTAAAGCATTACTGTAATGAGAATGTGTCAAAGGCTTTGCTGGAAAAGCCATTAAAACAGATTAGGGCATCTATCTGTACCATAAAAAGGTCCTTTTAGTAGAACTGACCATAATTCCAGCTGTCGCAAAACAAGAGACTCCTGAAATGCCCTGTGAGCAGCCATTGAAACTGGGGAAGACTCAGCCACATGGTCTCGCCTTGATTGTTTTCAGTGTAAAAAGTACTTTGACCCTTGGGCTGTCATTGCTTGGGGAACCTCTGCCTAGCCAAATTAATGACCTCTCATTAAACCAAGATAATTGCCACCTCCATTCCCAGCCAGCTGCGGGGAGGAGGATGAAAGCCGGGCTGCACGATGTGCTGTATCGTGTGGCTTTCCCTTGGTCCCGGACCTGTCCCCACCTCCCTGAACACAAAGGTGAGCTGGTGAGGCAAAGGCTGGTGTGACCCAGGGCCTGAGAGGGGAAGGCTTCAGCAAAGCTGGCGAAAAGGAGTCTGCAGAGACACTAAGGTGCGACGAGGAACTTTGGTTTCTTTGGAGCTATAACAATCAGAATATGTTCTTTTCACTGGAACAACTTCCACGTTTATCCACATCCCCTCCTTTCTTTAGCAGATATATGGGTTATTTTTAAAAATAAAATCCTCCCCCATCTCTGAGACTTTAGTTTAGCTGAAATGACATTTTCACTTGAGGAAAAATAACAGAGGAGGAGAAATATCCAGCCATCTTGGTCATGATCTCCCCCCCATCCCCAATGCAGTGGAGATACAAGGACAGATGCACAGGGCTGCAGGAGCTGGGGAGTATCTGAGAGGGAACAGAGGCAGGATCAGATTAGCATCAATGCTTTTGGGTTTCTGGCCTAGTAACAACTCAGGCACCAGTCCTCAGATCCTTGCTTTGATCCCTTTGAGCTGGGAATATAAAAGGAGCGCTCCTCCATATTCAACAGATGATCTGAAGAACCTACAAAGGGGAGAGAAAGTGCCAGATCCTTTAACTTTGAAGAACTGGGCATATGGAAGAACCTTTTTTATTTTAAAAGGGGGGAATTAAGAAAGAAGGGGGGGGACATGACACATAATTTTAACCTGTAATTGGCCTCTCTGCATTCATTTTACTACTCCAGAGACCATTCCTTGTGCTGTGACTCCTTACAGGTTTTCTCACTATTGTCCCCACTCCTAAATGCAGGTTTTGGGCATGATGCTGCTTTGCCTCCTCTCTTCATGTCCCTGTTTTATTCCCTGCTGAAGAGTGAGGTGCAGCCCTGGACTTGCCATTACACTCCTAGTCTATGGTTCATGCCAGCACAAAGCTGTAGCTACCTCTGTGGGTTTTTTTGTGTTTTGTTGGGTTTTTTTCCCCACTCCTCCTTTGTCCATGTGTCTTCAGCCACCTCTTTATGCTGTGATGGTTCTGCTTCAGCCTTGAGTGGACAAACATTGCAAGCACTGTGTGGTGTTTGAGGTGACCCCTCTTTTGGCTTGTTTAGACAAAGACCTTGGCACAGGTGGTTTCTCTGCTGTATTCACTTGTTTTACCTTGAACATTGTGCTTTTAATGCGTCCTCTTTTGTTTGGAACGATTTGTCTTGCAGTCTCCACCTTGTGCTCCTTTCCTTTACCAATAGCCCCAGGTTGTGTGTCATACACAAGCATTTGTGATGGTGTCTGTCTCTCCATCCTTTAACAGATGCTTATGCCATCTGAAAAATATGCATTAAATTACAAAGCAAATACCTATGGCTTTCGATGGGTGAAGGGGGGCAACTGTGCTTAGGTTTAGGGGCACCTATGAGCACCCCCACTTGTGACAATAGTTGCTGGCTTAGCAGTGAGACTGCATTTCTTTTCCAGTGCTTTGGTTGTATATATGAATTATTTTATAGTCCAGTTTTTTACATCGAGATCTGTTGGGGAATTCTACTTTTGTTTGTCAGGTCTTTTAATGACACTGTAGGAGGGTGACTAGCTTTTATAGGGAGTGCAGCTATGAAAGTGGTCACTTGGCAGCAGCGTGGTTTGCAAGGGGTCAGGTTGCTGTAACAGACATGCAAATTATTGTTCTTCTGTTGAATCCCAAAGCAGGTGGAATCCTTCCTCAAGAGAAAATACCAGGACAAGCCACATCATAGCTGTGCTATTACTGCAGAGCACTGAGCGGTGACTGTAAAGTGCTGTTGCATTTTATTTGCTTCCATTTACAGTCGATTGGCTGACCTGCATTCTGCACAGGCAGCCATGCGATCTGAGCTTAACGAGTCGATGGCATGTGGGACAGAGGCAGGTGGCCCCTCTAAGCATGGGTGAAAGGCCCATTTATGTGTCATGTGGATTAGTTAAAATTGATGGGAGTAGACGATATCCAAAGTACGCTGGCGTTTAAAAGTGCTCTGTGGCTGTTAACGCTCGCCCATACCAGCACCTTGTTGCTCCAGGAGCCTCTGGGACTGCACTTGGTGTCGGTGGAAGTTGCAGCAGTGGCTGTGACTTCTGAGGGCTCACTCCCAGCTGGCGTCCTGCGGCAGGTGGGAGGCAGCTGCCTTGTTTTGTCCTGTTTCTGTACCAAAACGGCTTGTGCATCTGCGGTATTTTGCTGCAGAGTGATTCCAGAGGGACTCCCAGCAGGGGCAGAAGGCACTGCCATAGACATGTCAAGCGTGGCTTACGTCCACGCCAGCTTCAGCTGTGAAGTGCGGAGCTGTGGGTGTCTTCCGGGCTGCCTCAGTTTGGGGAAAGGCACCGGGACCCAGCCCTTCCAAGGCAATTCACTGTCACAGGGCATCCTGCTTAGGCACAGTGCCAGGCTGAGGGCTCAGAGCATCCCCCATCTGATTGTTGCCGGAGCCAGCCTTGGAAGGACCAGCGCAACCCAGAGCTGATTGGTGAACAATCCCCTTGCTACTACTGCTGTGTAACAAGAAAATAAACCATTTTCTATATATGAAAGCCTGCAAGGTAATTAATATCCTAGCCATTAAATTCCACGGTAGTATACTCAGTGTTAATAAGCTAGCTAAAAGCTCTGCTTGAAATTAATAAGTTGCAAATGACCCAAGGGCCACTGCTTCATGCTTGCGCTTTTCCCCATTTACCCACCCAAAATTACAGAATTTAAATAGAAGGACAATTTTCATTTATGAGCTAGTATCATTATTCATAACTGGAGAGTTGTAAGGAATAAAAAGCCTTTCTGGTTAATTAGAAACTTCAGCATCTTGGGGAAATTTGGAAGGGAAGAAAATCTGGCTTTGAGGTGCACAAATATAAAGCACAAATGAAAAGGAAGGGTAATGTAATTTCTGCAGAAATTTCAAAATGCTTGATCCTAAGGGTCCGTCTCTCTCCTGTGCAGACCAACAATCTCACTGCAGAGAGTGTGGAGCACGCCAGGAGGTAGAGTTGCTGGATATCCAGGGTGTTTCCCCACCTCCTGACTGCGTGCTCTCAGGAGAGAAAGATAGATGGATGTGCTCTGTGAACGAAGAGGGGAAAGGAATGGCCAGATAGCTTCTGCTCTGAAAGAGCAAGAAGTCCCTTTTGCTGGTCATGCTGTCCGACTCTGGAGCTTTCTCCCAGCACTGATCCGCGTGGTCTGCTTTTAGTGAGCTGCTTGTGAAATGTGGGAGAGGTGCTTGGAAGGAAGCAGAACTGGGCAGCTCTCCTTGAGAGTCACAGAGCTGAGACTACTGGGCCAAAATCCTCTCCTTTGAAAAGGGGCAGGATGGGAGAAGGCTGCAATGCTTCTGTGTGTAGTTATGGGTGTTTTTCTCACTCTCAGGGCTTCAGTCTGCTATGCCTTGCCAGCAGCAAAATCTCTAATTAAAACAAATTAGGGGGAGAAGACCTAGAAGTGTAGAGATGCTCTGCTTAATGATGTGGTTTGCTTAGCAGGAGAGCTGGGCTGTGGTTTTGTTAGTGTCATTTCTAAGAGAACGTGGCATTGCTCGGAGATGCTGAGGAGACAGGAGGGAACAGTCTTGGAAACTTGGGTTATTTATTTGTATCCACTGTGGACTACCTCCATGCCCAAAGTATCAGCCTGATTCCTGTATTAATGCCATTCTTTCCACACTCTGAAAACCTGATGTTTCTACTCAGCTGCTGTGCTCAGAAGCATCTCGAATGTTGTGTACAATCCCCTTGTAGCTCCAGATGCTCATCTTTTCTTCCATCCCTACCCCATCCCTTAGGGACAATTATGGAAGAGCTTGTAAATTTGTAATTATGGACCTTTTCAAACCTAGATTAGTTCCTTCAGTCTATCAGGTAAATACATATTTATAAGTGTTCTTAAAAATGCGGCATCCTTCACTCAGTGAGGTGTAATGAATCCACCATGTAAATACATGCTCAGGTGCAGAATGGAAAAATCCTTAGGGTATTTTTTAGGATTATTAAAGGGATGTTCCTTGAGTAGCTTGGCTTTTCTCAAAAGCGGTAATAAGTGATTTAACTATATACTATGCACGGATCACTTAATGGATGTTTCTTCTTTATCAAAAGCATACTGGTGCTCTTCAGGCAAGCAGGGTCTTTCTTTTACCTCTGCAACTTGGTTCATGTTAAGAGTATTAAGTTAAAAGAACTTAAGGAATAACTCACCGATGCAGCCAAGATCAGACTCTTGGAGTCTGCATCTTGGCTGCATCGGTGAGTTATTTGGAGTGCATCTTCCAAATACAAAATCAAAAAACTCAGTTATTGATACAAGAAATGATGTTTGAGATGCCTGAGTCTGAAATTTCTTGCCATCTAATCTCTTTTCTGCTCTCAGTAAGACTTAACCAGTCCTGCATTTCTAGTTTTGCTATGGAACATGGAGTAAGGACTTTCTGAAGATGCTGGGCTGGTTGAAGTTGTCCCAGTGCTCTGATGGTGGAGTGGGGAATGGGGGGGGATGCGACATGAACCCCGAAGCCAAGCTGCGGGGAAGGAAGCCAGAGTCTTCAGTGTCTGAGGTAGCACTCCATGTGTTGCAGGTAAAGCAGGGTGCATTCACAGCAGCCTGCTGACCTGCAGAGTTGTCTCACCAGAGAGCAATCTGATGGTGGCAGGGTAAGAGGAGAATTGTCACCTTGTGCATGTTGGCAGCTGTGGCCTGGTGAGCTGAAGGAGGCATTGTGAATCCAGACTCCTTTTTACTAATCTCAGCTCTGCAAGTCATGTACTGCATGACTGGGGAAAATGCTACTTTCCTGTGCCTTGGTTTCTCTGGTAGAAATCCAGGTCCTTAAGCTAGACAGGGAATGTTGCCTGTGGAATTACTGAGTCTTACTGGGCTTACCTACTGTGCACTCTTGTCAGCGCTGTAGACCGCCCTGTAGTCCCCAAATACCTGGTGCTTCCCACTGGCCCAGTGGTTCAGCTGTGTTGCTGCATTTGGGGAAGCTGGTACTTGAGAGGGCTCAGACTCTGGAGGAGAGTGTGTAGGCAACTGCTAAGGGCGGGGGGGGGCTTGCAGTGAGAGTTGGGGTTTGTGACTGTTCCCCTGGTCGGTCAGACCTTTCTTTCTTCCTCGGTGTGAGCACTTCTGAGCTCTGCCATGAGAAATGATGACAATGAATGAGTTGCCTCTCTTCTAGGGGAGGTGTTGGGTCTGGTAGGCTCTCAGGAGGAGATGTTTGTGTGCTCATCATTGCTCTGGTGCTGTCTCATGGGTAGCCTTGACAAGCAGTAGAAGAAAGGAAACCAGAACTGCAATTTCTGTGACTGCATAACCTAGCATTTATTGTTGTCTTGAGTATTTAGTTTAGCATTTTTCTACTCACAAATGTTAGTAGTGAATCTTAAAATAACACTAGGGTACATCTGTGGGACATACCTGTGATTACAGTTAATCAGTGCTGTAAGTGCTTCATTGGACTCATGCCAGGGCACTCAATCACACTCAAAGTCAAACTTGCTTCTCAAAGCCTCCTGCTGCTAGACAGAAGAATATACTTCCTCCAGCTTGCTGAGTGCCAGGGGAGGGGGATATTCAGCATTACAGCTGGAAGTGAGCCTTTCCCATCTCTAAGACAAGTCAGGAAAACTTGCAGGCTCCTATCCTGACCCTACTTAATGAAATCTATTGTACTTTCATTGCATGCCACTACTTAACTTCTTAGAAAGGAGGACACAATTATTCTGGAGTGTTAACAACTATCCTGATTAAATGTTGCATGGAATAACTGATGTGGAAGGAAATTTGGGATTTTATGGCTACAACTCTCCAGAGTCTGCCTACCAAAAGGGAAAGGCATTTTCTTACCCAGAACAAAGGGAGCACATTTTGTAAAGCAATGAGTCAAGAAACGCATAGAAAAGGGGCAAAATATTTTTCTCCCATGCCCATTTTCCTGCAGATTCATTAATTGCTGTGTGCCACTGAAGACAGCAGTTGCTCCTTGACAAACTAGCAGGAGGGAAGATGTAGCCTCAGCCCAAGTATTTGCAGGTGAATCCTGTGTCTATGGTAGCCTTTGCTCTTACCTCTCTGCTTTGATGTGATGTGCAACAGATCACATATATATATCACATATATAGTATCTCTCTATATATAGAGAGATACTATAGCTGAAAGGTTGCATGTACCTTGGAAAAACTTTGCATGCTTCTGGTCCAGACTGAGCTTGTGTGAACCTTACTGTCATTAAATCCATGAGCAACTGAGCACATGCTGCATGTTAGGGTGTCTGTTTTGGTGAGAGGGGTGTGCCAGGCTCCTGGAGCATTCCACTGCCTGCCCACCTCGTGCTCCCTGGGAGACTGCCGAGAGGTTTGACTGTCACTGGTGACTGGCAGGTTGTTGATGGCTGAGATCAGCTCCTGGCACTGACTGCCAGCAGATCTTTCCCCAGTGATCTCTGTCTCCTTTTATAGTATCCTGTTAAGTTTGCCTTTAAAAATTACCATTTCTAATGTTGCAGCCTGAAGATGTTGTTGAAAAGTTTCATTAATTGTTACAGCTTATTATGGTTTTAATTACGGCACTTTTTTAATGGGGGCTGAGATTTCTGTAATTTGAATCTGTTTGCACTCACTTTTTTCTTTACGTAAAGCAGAGTGCTTTACTATCTAATTCCATTGGACTTCATAGAGTTAGCTGAGGGGCAGTGTTAATTATCCTTTCTCCTACCTCGTCTCTTGATGCATTTTCTAATTTCCCAATTATTTCTTTTTATGTTCCTTGCATTGTGAAGCGAAGGAATAAAATTAAAAACAACTAGGGAGGCTAAGGTTTGGGGTGGGTGGAGTTGTATGCAAAACCTCATCAACTGCTTTTCCACACTGTTGATCTGTGCTGCAGCAGCCCGAGGCAGCAGGCTGCGTCAGGAAATCCTGAGCTGAGGCATAGCGCTCTCGGCGCTGGTTTGCCTGCTCCCGGTTCTCTTTTTGCTCCTGATGTTACAGGAGTGATGGATTTCATCCTCCACCACCACGCCGGACTAAACCTAATGGTAAATTGAGCAAGTAGGGGAGATGGAAAGAGGCAGCTGGCAATAGTGCTGTGGCCAGGTACTCATTAAAGTCTCTTCCAACTCTCGCAATGACCGTTAATGACTAATTATTTGTGCTCCTGGTGCCCCTACTGCAGTACTGACTAATTTAAGCAGCTTCGCCACTGCATGCAGTACCCATACAGAAAAGGGGGTTCTACATGGCATGCAGATGCCCTGCTGGCACGGGGCACCCCCAGCCTGACCAGTGGCCAAGGGGGCAGATGTACTACTGTAGCCAAGGATGGTGATGTGTTTGCCTGGGCATTTGTGGCTTTTCCCTGGCAGCAAGCAGTGAGGGGTGCTGGCGGCTCTCCTGCCCCAGGAGTGGGGGAGCAGGCAGGAGATGACCTGCAGCATGTGCTTCTGATGGCCTGCATGCTCCTCTGGCTCCTGCTGTAACTTACTGAGGCCCCGTGGTTTATTAACTGTGGTCTTAGAATGACGGATGGTGCTTGTTTAATGCAAACCTGCCTTTGGTGCTGCTACTTCAGCAGCTGCTGATTTGTTTTCTTCCCTCTTCTACGTCAGAGCTGGTAGCAGCCTAGCTGGGATCAGGATACGGCACTCTTTTCTCTGACTTTCATATGGGCATGAACTTGGCCCTTTTCCTCCCACTTCACCAGCCACCTCCTCTCTCCTGTGCCTTGGTAAGAGTGGGATGGGATGCGGGGCACAGAAACAGGAAAGCAGGATGGCTGGTGACAATGGGGCAGCAGCCCATGGGTGGTTTGAGGGCCAGAGCGGGCAGCAGGCAGCACACATCTGCCAGCAGGACAGAGCCAGTGCAGGGACAGAGCTGCCTCTCCAGTCTGCAGCTGCACCCTGGGAAGGGACCCCGCTCTGCCCGGCGTGCGGAGGGCTCCCTGCCTGCTGGGCCTGGAAGAGATGAACGTGTTCCCTGGCTGCTCTGCCTCATTCTGCCGTGCAGCCTCCGAGAGAAAAGAGGATCTGCTGCCCTCCTGGCGGCTTGGCACTGGGCAGAGACAAGAGCCAGCCTTGCCACGGGGGACAAGGAGAGAAGGAGCAATGGCTGTGGGGCAGGACTGAGCTAGCCTGGCCCCCACTGGTGTGTGGCAGGAAGGCCTATTAATTGCTTGGTGGTGCTGTGTTACATAGCCCATTTGCAGCTTCTTCTTGTCTGTTTTGAAACTGTGAAATGAGGCGCAGTAATCAAGGAGGGTTTAATAACCATCCCAGCTCTGACATTTAAATTACAGATGGCATTTTCAATTAAACAGGCGCTCTCAACAGGTTTAATTTAGCTATCAGTTCTGCTCTGTTCTTTAAGTGCTTTCTTTAAAACAGTGATGAATTTAAAACTTGCTTCAAAGGGAGAAGGAGCTGAGGAGGAATTGGAGCTGGCTGGATCCCCCTTCAGGGGATGCTGAGTGTGCAGAGGGAAGCCAGTGACTGAGGAGATGAGATGTTCAACTCCCCCAGCACAGATTTGTGCACAGGATGCCTGACATGCGGCTATTCTCAAGTGTCATTTTTGTGTGCCTACATGTGTACATACACGGTCACATCAACATGCTTCCAAACGCAGTGACACCTGGACTTGAGCACCCCATCTATTCTGCAGCTGATCAGGTGCCCGCCTGCATGCCTGCCTCCTTCCACTCCTCTGCTCCACACCATCTTTCTGATGGCAATACCTTCTGCATATTCTTAGAAAACAGGCTTGGGTGACATAATCGATTGCATACGTCTTGGGGTATACAGCATGGTGTGGCCAGCCTCGTGCCTGGATGTACACCAGCTCTGGAGTGGATAGCTGTGCCTGTGCACTGACACTTTCTCTGGCAGAAGCCCTGTTCTCCTCATGTGTTATTCCACCTGTGTTTCATCCTGTCCTGCTTCTGCCCACGCACGATGGATGCACTGCCCTGCAGCACAGCAGCCCATGGAGCCGCCCATGCGCAGCTGCATTCACCTGCGGGCCCACAGCTGACCTTTCTATCCTTTCACATGTGTATGCTCCCATTTTACCAGGGCACCCGGAATCTTAGACACATGAGCCCTCCCGTGCACTGTTCATAGCTTGCTTCTTCCAAGCAAGGCAGAGGCTGTTTCCTGCTCTGCTTAAACCCAAAGCTAACAAGGGAAGACCATAAGGGGCATGGTGGGAATTACTGGTTTGGTTTAAAGTTAATTGCCTCCCTGATGGCTCTGGCCTGCTTTCCTCATTAGGTACTGGATGTGCTGGTTGCTGACACACTGGGCTTGGTCTGCAGTCCTTATGGGCCCTGGGAGCTGCCGTTGCTTTGGGCTGCCCGTGCTGAGAAGTGCCCAGGTCTCTCCCAAGAGGGGGCAGAGAGCAGTGAGGGGAGGGAAGCAGCCAAGCTAGTTGTGTCCTTCAGCTGGGGTAAGTGCTGCTCATGAAATCCTGTGTTGCCTGGAACCCTGAAACTCGGTGGCCTGCAGGTGGAATGATACCCAGGTGGCACTTGCTCTGTAATTGAGGCAGGGTGAAGCTGGGGCAACCCCAACTTCTGTGTGCCTGAGGCTGGTCTGCTGCCTTGCTTGTGAGGTGGACACAGCTGCTCTGCTCTTAGTACAGATAATGCCTGGTAAGTGGCCCTGGAAGGTAGGCTGTGTTCTCTCTCGTGTGTCCCTCTGCATGCAGTGCATGGGTCTCCAGGTCCTTGTTGAGCGTGCTCACATCCTACTTTTCTCCTCTCTCAGTATGGCAGCTGTGGGAGACAGCCAGTCTGGGTACCTGGTGCTTTCAGAGAACAAAGCTGTAGGGCTGCCTGCTTCCAGATCACTTCCTGATCTCCAGGAATTAAATCCTGCCTGATTTTCCTGGAGGTGTGTGTGTTTCTAGTCCTCCATGGCAGAGCTCGTGATTCCCTAGGTCAGAAACATCTCCTGCTACCTCCATACCCAGATGAAACAGCTGGAGTTCACTTGGATGATCACTTGTACTGATGAAGGAAACTCGTTTCAAGTAGTACAATTTGGAAAGGTACAGTACAAAAGCCCCTTAGAGCTCAAAAAGGGGATGGGACTGGGAATTGCGATGTCGATAGCCGGCTCTGCGCACGGTGTTCCTACAAAGACCTGGAAGTGACAGCTTGGGTGAGGGTGTCGTTTAGGACTGAGACGTGTGTGCTTATGGTCCTCGGCTGGTGATTTCTGTGACAGATGAGTGTTGCATAAAGGAAGGCCATGGCCCTGGGCCTTCCTTTGAGGAGGCTGCTGTGGCACTCGGAGAAGAGCCTTTCCCCTTCTGCCGAGGAGAGCGCCTGCTTCCTCGCAGCTGTTGTGAGGAGCCTCCCGTGTTTCTCCCCAGTGTCGAACAGGGCTGGATAATTTCATCACCGCTAATAACATTTCTAGCGAGGCAAGCTACAATAACGATAAGGGTAATTGAATCTCATGCTTCAGGGATAAGCTGAGCTCAGGAGGGGGATCAGGGAGAATTCATTTCCCCCTTCCCTGTGGAAGCCGCTTTGCACAGTTGATCATTTGTGTTGAAAGGCTGATGCTTTCCCTGGCTGGGGCTGGGCTGACCCTAACAGCTGAGCTGCAGAAGATCCCCATTGCCTGCCATCTGTCCTGGGCCTGGGTGCTGCGGTCTGTGGCCCAGGGTGAGCCGGACTTGTCTGCGGTCATTCCAGGAGGAGGCGGGGAGCGAGGCACTGCCTGCCCGAGGCTGTCGGTCGCTTACGGCGTGCTGGCGTGTGCGGGTGCCTGCTGAGAGGCAGTGCGAGCGGGCAGGGGTGCTGGGAGGAACAGAAGAAACCGGCAAGTTAGCCCCTATGTGTCCCGTGCAGCTAGCTTGCTGTAGAAAAAGCATTCGAACAATCCAGTAGTGGTAAATCATTATATGTCTATAGTGCTGCTTTTTTGACTTTGGAGGGATGAGTTAACCTATAGGGACATGCAACGAATATGAAGCCAGGCTGTTCGAAGAGTTGCCAAGAGAGAATACCAGCTCCATTGTCAGCTAACATCTATGGGCTTTGAATGTAATCCCCAGGGCTTGGAAAGTCTCCTCTTACCTGTTGTGAGAATAGCTAGGAGTTATAATTCCTGCAATCGCATTACAAAAATTGTTTTAGAAAAAAATAGTATTTATGGTGGAAACTTAATTTCAAATGGTATAATTTGAGACTGGGTTAAATCTTAAAGAGGCCTAGGAAGCAAAATGTGTCTGCATAACTGCTTTGTGTTTCCTCCCAGCTCCTAATACCATCTAGAGGTGGATGCATTTCAGGGGGGTCTGAGGGGATCTCTTCATACCCTTCTCTTACCTCAAAGGAGCATTGTTGTTTAATTACCTCATTTATGCTTGTTGGGAAGCATAAAGCATTCTGAGCTGTGGGAATGAAAGGGGCTCTATAGGATAGTGTGTTAATATTTGTTAAGAATATACCACAGAGTGATGCAGCTCAGCTAACTGGAGCCTTCAGACCTATCTGACAGGGTGGGACATCTCATTAAAAAGTTGGCTGGCTGAGCTGGAGAGAGGAGATGCCTGGCACACAGTGGGAGAAAGATGTCAGCAGCCAGCCGTCTGGCCTGGTCCCCTCACTGTACTCCATGACCATCCCTTCAAATGGATTTATTTCCCCCAGTGCTTGGTCTGGGTAGGATCAGGCAGTAGAGTTGTCTCAAGGTCTGTAAGTGGGCATTTGAGACCTTGAAAATGAAGTGATGTGTTCAACAGCCGTGCAGGGAGACCGTGCAGAGCAACATACTGAACCCAGCAGCACAGAGGTGCTCAGGAATGCTCTGGGGTCGGTCTTCACTTCTAGGAGAGAAACCTCCAAGCACAGCTGTGTGCTAGTCCTGGAGGGAGAGCCCAGGAGGCAGGAGAGTATTTCTATTCATTTTTCCCCTTAGCAGCTGTGAGTAATTCATGGAACTCCACTGACATAGTGCTGGGGAAAGGATTTTCCGTTCATTATTTACTGATCTCTTCAGAAGCATTATGCTTTTTTCTTTTTTTTCTTTCCTTTTTTTTATTTTCCTTGGGATCTCTTTAGGAGCAGGAGAAGTTTGTCCCCCTGGACTTTCAAGGAGTCCTTTGCCATGTGCCTTTGTTATTTATTCTTTATAATGAAGCTGCTAGAATTAATTCCTAAGGAAGACAGTGTAAAGAAACATCCCTGTCATTAAACAGTCTTCAGAGCTGCAGTTAGAAGATTTCCAAGTGGCGAATGAATGCCTCGGTGGACTCTGTCAATTGACTCATGAGGCGATTGACTGATGGTGTCTAGTCTCATATCAAAGCTGTCCTTGATGTCTATCACCTGGTTCCTTCCCTGGCTGTGAGCGGGGGACGAAGAAACTGCAGTGGGATGCACAAAAGCCTTTGTGGCCAGGCTGGGAAGGAGTCCACCAGTTTGGCCTGGGACTAGGCCTCTCTTGAGGCTACTGATCCCCGAAGTACCAAGGATATTGGGGGATACCCTTGGATTTTTTTGGTCAAGGCTGTGGTATGTGGGATCCATGCCCAGTAGCAGTGTCACTCCTTGTTCATCCGACAAAACCCGAGTGACGTTCCTATCACCTCTGCATCACGGGGTCTCTGGTAATCAGGGTGGTCTGTGCCAGCATGTCCTGGCTGTTCTGGGGTTGGGTACCTGAATGAGACGGTGACACGTCTCCTACCTACAGTCCTGCGCGTGGTGGCGTTCACACGCATTCCTGCATGCGCCACGAGGCACACTGAGTTCGCTTCTCACGCAGTTTTGCTTTTTTCTCCAGCCCTAGCACTTTGTACGAACGCAGGTATTGCAAGCTCTGCCTATTGTTCTTTATGGGGCATTTGCTGTGTTCTAAAGGTGCTACTCATCCTTATCTAGTGATCTGCAGATAAACACAAGGTAATTTCTCCAGGTCTGTTTCCAAGTGGGACTGTGATAGTGTCAAGTAGTTAATTGGGCTCTGTGGTCTCTGAGGCCATCTTCAGACTCCTGATTACTTGTGCGGATGAGCCAGGGAATTGCTGCTGTGCATATTGATGAAGACACGGTTTCTGTGGGAGCCTGCCAGGCTGGGGGGGGTGATGAGCAGAGCTGAAGGTGGGACCCAGAGAGGGGAGTGATTGCCGGTGTCAGGGGAAGAACGGCTCACAGGGCGTGAACTGCACAGCAGGCGTCGGCGCAGATGCGGCTGCGAAGCAGACCCTGCAGCATTGCTCTTGCAAGGAGGGCAGTGGGCTGGAGCGAAGCCCTCTCTCTGAGATGCTACGGACAGAGAGAAGATGCTGTGGCTCTTTGCACGGGTCTCTGCTGGCATGCTTGGACTGTTGTATGTTATGTCCCTTGTATTGCGCGCCGTCTGCTTTTGTTTCCGCTTGCTGCGCGAGGTCTGCCTGCCTCTCTGTAAGGCGCGCAACTCGGCATGTCTCTAGCTCTCAGGAAAGCCTCCTGAAGACTTTTGAAAGACCAGAGGAGCAAAGACCAGAGGCATGAAACTTACAGTTAGCTGCAATGCAGAGGGAAGGTAGCAGTTCATCTGGACAGGAATTGCTCCCACCTTGGCTATTCTCATGTCCTCCTATCCAAGATAACTAGACTTATGAAGGAGCGAAGGAAGGGATTGAAAGCAGCCTGGAAAAGGTTGGCTAGGGTTTCTGGGCTAGAGTATACAAGTCATTAGGAAAACAGCAGCACCTCTGCTTCTCGGCTCTAACGCTCTCTGGAGATGCAGGTTAGCTGTCTGGCCAGGCTGCAGCGTGGGGAGATAGGGAAACGGATGTGATTAAATTATTCAGGCAGTTCGAAGGTCTCTGCAGGCAGCTGCTCCTTGTGTATGTGTAGGGGAAGGTTGTAGCATTGCTGATGAGCGTAACCCGTAAGCGAGGAGATCCAGAGCACATTGCTGAAGCCTGGCAGTTCTTGGCTCGGGGGTGTTCACTGCTTGGCACTGGCAGCCAGGGGCTCGGCAGGACAGCCTTGCGAGGCACATGTCATGACCCAGCACTCCGCCACTCTGACAAGATGCAGCACGGTCCCTTTTTTGCCTCATGGTAGACACTCTCCAAAGACCCTGGGGTATTTCCTGGCTGTTTCTCTACTTGCTGGACATAACCCTTTCAGCTACTTTCTTGCAGCAGCGATGTGCTCAGGGAGGGAGAGCTTGTGTGGATTCCCATCTCATACCAGCTGGATGTTGTTATTGAGGGAGGTAGACCTTGACACTCATGGGGCTTGGAAATGAGAAGAAGTGTCATTCATTTTGCACGCCAGCAAAAAGCACAGTAAATGAAAGGATTAGATGGCCTATGCACGAAGGAAGAGCTCTTGTCCTGATCAATAATTTAAAAATTCCCAGGCAAGTGAGAGTTAGGGCTGCGTATACAAAACAGTTATTTGAGGCTTTAAAAAAAAAAATCAGAAAAAAAAAATTCAAAGAAGCTATTAAAAAGACTAGTTTGTTTGGATTTACTGCTTGCACTTGAGCTCAAGGTTGCAGTTAAATGTAACTGGAACTTACGCGCATATACGAATTCACAGTTACTTCTATTCAAATTGCCTTAAACTCTGTCCATATCATGATAGTGTAAGGGAGAATAAATCCTAAGATAGCCTTGTCCACTTAGAGGAATGGCTTTGTCTTGCTGAAATCATAACAATTCAAATGCTTTTTCTTAATGTATGCTGATTGTGTCCAAACTTTTATTCCGCATGGCATGGACTGTGCTGGAGGCTGTTCAAAGCACTGAATGAAGCTTGGCTGCGGAGGCAACGTGGTTCAGAAAACAGGGCTACGGGCTTGGAATTCTTGGCTGTACTTGCAGGCTTCCTGTGTGACTCCTAGCTAAGGCAGGCTTATGTCTCTGGCATCCCTGTGCATTTTAGCACATGGACAGTAATAAAATCTGATAGTTCAGAAGCACATGGGTGTCTCATGGCCCTCATTCCTGGAACAAGCACTGTCTAGATACAGATCAGGAATTAATGCATCCCATGCTTTTTTTTAAAGACATCTCACCTTTTAGGCTTCCCTGGCTGTATCAGAGCCCCTTTCTCCACCTCTTTTCCATCCATACTGAATTCTAAACTCTGTGCTAAGAACAGAAGCACTGACCTTCATAATTATCCATCAGCAGCCATCTCCTTTTCCGTAACAAGTGTGTCAAACCATAAGTACAACAGTTTCTCATTTCTTTGAGCTGAAACACCCAGTGGCAACAAATAAGCATAATTTCCTTTGTTTTATCTGGTTTTCCTCGTAAACACTGCTACCATCAAAATTTCTAGAAAAGTCGTCTGCTTCTTCAAATGTTCCATGATAGCTTTTCAGCACCCCCCACCCCAGGTGGTGTAGCCCATTCCGTAAGAACTAATGGCATCGGCAAGGATTAGGGTTCCTTGCTGTCTGTGAAAGGCTGATTTGAGGGGTCTCAGCTCGGATATTCCAGCAAACAGCCCCCAGTGAAGTCATCCAGGAGCTGTTGCGTTGCCTCTGGGGATCCGCAGAACCAGGTGTGCCAGTTAAACGCCCCAAGCAAAGTGTCAGAGCCTTGCAAGTAAGAAAGAAGGGTCGGCTTGTCTGTGCTGGTCTGAGCCCCTCCTGGGCAGGGTGGCATCCTGTGCCTGGCATAGCTGTGGGCTTGCCCCAAGCCTGGACGTGAGAAGGCGTGTTTGCATATTTATTACGGTGGTTTTGGATCAGTGAGTTATCCCCTGCCTCTGTCCACTTCTACCTATCCCTCTTACATTTGAGTGCGGCGTTTCTTGGCTTTCTGCCCATGGTTTTGTGTGCTTATCAACAAGAGCTGCCTTGTAGAGGTTATTATGCATCCTGTCACTGCTGTGTGCGCTTGAACCTGACGCGGTGCCCGAGGGCGCGGTGGGAAGCGTGGGCTGGAGCTGTGCTCTCTGCTCTCCGGAGCCCTGGTTCCCAGTGATGGCGGGTGACTGCGAGTTGCGCAGGACGGGGGACACAAGCATCTGAAAAGGGCGACTGGGGCTGCTGCCTGATGTTTTTAAATGTTTCTTAGAAACTAAACTCAGTGTTACCTAACTCCACCAGATCTGCAGTGCAGAACTCATGGCGCAAGGGGAAAGGAATTTTTTTAAAATTTTTATTATTATTTTCTACTTTTTTCCTTTTACAAGAAATAACTCACTTTTCAGCTGTTGGAGAAGGTAGTAATTGATCTAGAGCTTTGCAGCTTGCCTTCCAGAATGGTTTTATTCTTAATGTAGGAATAAAACTCTGTTAGGTCAAATACACAGCAATAAATACAAGCAGCACATTAGCTTTAATATATTGGATTATTCCACTTCGTGGTGACGGGGAAAAAAACCAAGATTTAATTCCCCCGGCAATGCAGGCAAAGAAAATCACTTTCCCTGCTCTTTTTTTTTTTCTGTTAAGTCATTTTTGTCTGTCAATGCCAGTGCTGCAGGCTTTGACAGGGTTTAATTTTACTTTTTATTTTTTTTAACCTGGTATGAAAGTAAGAAGTATTTTCTCCAAGGAAATTGTCCACAAACTCACTCAGTGCGTTTTATTTCTAGCTGTTACAGATGCCCTCCCTGGTGGGATGTGGGGAGCTCTCGGTACTGTCAGAAAAGCGGGGATTGTTGTGGGCTGTAAGGTAGCTTTCGGCTTCACTCTGCTGTTGGAGTGGGGCAGTGAGTTCAACACAGCTATTCCCCTTCCTCCAGGCATGCTGGTGTTGGTTTCTGTTCCCACCCTGAAGCTTCCCAGCTAGAATTAGGATCTGCTAATCCTAATTCTAGGATTTAGGATTATACATACATTATACATACATTATGCCGACTGTTTTGGTGACATACCACCACCCTTCAGTGCTACCATACCTGTTGCATCTTTGCTTGTGTCCCACGGGCTAGTGGTGGCTTAGGGCTCCCACATGTATGTGCATGTACCCAGCAGCACATGAATTTCTCCCAATTGACATGCCTTGCAGTGCTGAAGTCTTTCATCAAATCCCATAGTCAATCCTTGTGCCATGCCTTCCCTCATTTTCCTGGGAGAGCAATGACATTGGAAACTTTTCCTACAACCCCTGTTTTCTCACAAATCCCTATTATATATTAGGAACAGGGCAGGCGAGAAGAGGCAGGAGATCATTCCTTGCTTGTCACCATGGAAGACAGATAGGTAGAAGGTGGCTCTGCTGTGGACGAGGCAAGTAGCAGAGAGACTGCAGCAGAGACTTGGCTGGGAGAACAGAGAGGAAACATCTTGGCACAGTGAAGGACTGTAAGAAAGGATTTGCAGCGGGTAAAGCCTTCATAGCCAGAGAGCTTTGAAAAAAGGCTAGATGAATCTGTGTCAGGAGCGACGCACAGATGCGGAAAGGTCTGCCGTAGACAGGAGAAAGGGACTTAAGAGTCGGCAAGCCTGGGGTGGGGGGGTGGTGTTGGTTCTAAAGCGTCTGTCTCCTGTGTGCAAATTGGCAAGAGAGACTGCGGAAAACAGCAAGACAGGAGTCTCCATGTGGTTAACTGAGTCTTTGCACTGTCCAGGCAGAGTTATCGCTCCAGTAAGCAGGACTCCTCCACCAGCACCTAGACTCTATCTGATTGTGAAGTCTTTCTCGTCTTAGACAAATACAATAATCCTGCTGGCAATTAATTGGCTTTTGTTCACCAAGAGTGAACAAGATCTCATCTTAATCTGTTTCATTATTTCTCCTTGTATAGCACAGTCAACACAAGATTAGGTTTAATTTACAAAAAAATGCAAAGTCATTACTCATATCTGGATCAGGATTTTATCTGCTTCGTTTTGCAATGCTTCATGTGTCATTATTAACGAGAGGAGCTGCATGGTGTGTGGTGAGGTAGAAATGACACTGCTTGATTTCAGGACCTTTTGGAAGGATTACAGGTAGCAGAGCTCTGATATCATCCTTTCTGTACCCCCATCTCCTGCCCTTCCTCAGAGAAGCAGCCTTGTGCTCAGGAGAACTAGCCTCTTCCCACAGGGTCATGGGCCATGATGCTCTCATCTCCTAGCTCCTTATGCAACAGCAACCCTCGGCATACATCAAGGAAAAGTTGTGGGGCCCATGGCAGTACCAGCCAGAGGCGGGTCTCGTTTAACGCCAGGTGAGAGGCTGTGCTAGTTCCCAACGGTGGTCAGTGTCTGAGGATGTCCTGGCAGTGCAGAAAGGCCAAACTGGTGGTTTCTGAAATGCTCTGCATGGGTTTATCTCTCCCTGTGCATTTCAATGCACTTACCTATGAGTGCTCATGCAACCCATCCTGCTAACGAGGCTCCCCCTCTGCCCGGTCCCCACCAGGCAGCTGGCTCACGGAGCATGGTCCTTTCCCCCTGTTCTTCTGAACATGGTACCTACATCTACAACGTACTGAGTGGGAGGCATCTCGCTGCCAAAGCTTGCTCTCCTCCCTGGTTAGTGCTGAGCTCCCATTCCTGCTGCAGTTAGGTGTGTTCCCCCACGATCCATCAGTCCAGTGAGAACTCTTACGACTTTATTGTGGCCTCTCTGCCTTTCTGGGAACACTGATTGCACTGTGGTTAATGGGTCTGCACAGATAGCAGCTCCAGATGAGTTGCTCCAAGTGCCTGCAAGGGAGGTTAGCCAAGGGCATGTGCAATATAGCTGGGACTCTTGCCTTGCTGGGGAGGGCTGTTGAACTTGGCATGCAAGGAAGGTAGTAAAGTGTCTGTGTGCACCTGGGCACAGTGTAGATGGGGATGCAGGCAGCCCTGCTGCTCTGGATGTGATTCTTCTGAGTCTCGTGGGCTGGATTAAGGTAAGAAGGTACTCAGCAAGGAAAGGAATGTTACTGACTTGAGTACACTCAATAAATCAATGTCCTAGGATAGTGTTGGGCATATTGTGCTGCTTCCAATCAAATTTGAAAGTCAGGCCTTGATCTGTGTTCAAGAAAGCTTTCATTACTCTGATTAGTGTGTTACAGTTTAAAAGACTGCCTGCATCCAAGACAAGTGTGCTGTGAGTGCCTCTTGCCCGAGAGGCAACTGTACTTCCAAAATGCATGGGGTGTCCCAGATGGCAGGGATAAGCACGAGGGTCTGTCAAGCAAAAGCTGCTCTGCAAACCATGACAGCAGGCGTTTAAACAGGACAAGAAGAGAGAACGCTAACTGGAGCCTAAGCTGCAGCCAGAAGCAGCAAGGTGCAGCGTTGAGAAATAGGCCCACAAATGCAACACTTCGTGGTGCGCTTCAACTATCCCGCGCCCCTCTCCGCAGGGGCTCCCAAAGCGGGAGCCAGAAGCACCCGAGGCTGGTGTGGCTCGCTGCCTGCAGCCCGAGTGCCATCTGCTGTCACTGCGGCTCCAGAGAGCACCGGGGGTCCCGGCAGCGTGGGGGGCGAGTGCACCCCTCCATGGGGCGAGACCGGGGCCGATAGTCACGGGAGGATTTTGACGTTGCCCCTGTGTGGACCGCAGGCAGGGCTGCGTTCAGAGCGCTGTACTTCGGATGCTGCCAGCTGGCTGGAGCCCAGAGCTGCTGGGAGGAGAAAGTAAAGAGGCAGTCAGGCACCTCTGCTGTCTTCTTTCTTTTGCATGAGACAGAACTCTCTTCCTCAAAAAATGAGGGAGGCTGACTGTCAGCCCAGAAGTGTGCTTGCTTGGCTGTATCTGGCTTTTCTGTTCCTGTGATACCTCTTCCTCATGTGCCAGTCTTGACCATGTCTATCCTGTTCTGGTTTGTCTGGGTACCTTTGCTTTACATGCAGGCTGCTGTGACTCGGACAGTAGTTTTTCTAGCTTCCATGAGCCTTCCCAGTTGAACTTGCTATAGTACTGCTCTCCCTCTAACTCCAAAGCACCTCCTCAGTAGGAAAGCATGTTTAGGCTCTTTTTTCCCTGAGGAGACTGAGAGGGACAGGACAGTCACTGCCCCAAGAATATCAGGAGGAACTAGCTGGATGGAAGGAGAAGCAGGAATCAGGTTAGCTCAGTGCCAGCACTGCTCACCCGTGGACTTTGTTTTGCCCTGAAGTATCTGTATGGTGTGGGACAGCAATGAAGGAGGTGTGAGAATGGCTGGGTCTGAGCTGCAAAGGGAGGTGTGTGCCCGGGGGATGTTTCTTCACTAGCCCAGTGTTTTCTACTTCTTCGGAGGTTTTCTACTCCTGACAGGCTTGTGGGCTCAAATGCAAGGATAAGTCACTGGCTTTCCATCCCATTTGTGACCATACTCATTTTGGCTACAGCTTTAGGCTGGCAGCCTCTGCTGCAGGTGTGGCTGATGCCCTGTTATTCTGGCTTTCAGGAGGTGCTGTTCCCAACCTCTGCAAGCTGTTTGATTTAGGGGGAATCAATCTCCTAAACTATCCTCCCTGTTAGAACTGGCTAGAACAGCTGGGCTGCAAGCAACAGGGAATTACCAGATAGATTCCCTCCCCCCGTCATACCTCCCATCCCCAGTCTTGAGTGCCTGGTGGGGGAGCAAACTCCTCCATCTGTCCACAAACCCCCCAGGTGGGTAATAATAGATGCTTTATATAGAAAAATTCCATTAGATTTGACTAGATATATGCCAGTGCTTCCTTGCCAGGGCCCCATCTTGCTCTGTTCTGTTCCTCTGCAAGAGACTTGCTGTAAAAGTTATTATGGAGGGGAAAAAAACCCTCCAAACCACACAAAACACAACAACTTTTACATATAATGGCATTTATAGCCAGAAGTGGCTGTGCTGAGCTGTGTAGAAAAGAAAATTACAGTGGGATGTCATATAACTGCAGCCACCAAGATGCAGTCGGCTACCCAGACGTCAGATGGCAGCTGCTGAGAGCAGGAAAAGGGCTCTGTGGAGTGCTGTATCTCAGACTTCTCTTAGTGCCTCTCAGTATTAAAGCAGCCAGGGTAAGAGGTGTGTTCATGCTGGTGTCTTGGCCAAAAATGAGTAGCTAGCAACTTAAACTCTCTCTCCAGTTCTCATCATCCAGCTGTTTTGTTCCAGCGTGGGGTGTTTTGGAGGACATTTCCATTCTTTCTTCTGCATAGCTCCCTACTAAGCTCCGCAGCGGTCTGCCGCAGGGATGGCTGTGGTGCACTGTGGGTTTGATGTGCAAAGGAAATAGGAGCCCTTTCTGCAGCTCTTGTAGGAGGAGTCCTCTTGTTCAGGACTGGGTAGGAGATGCTTTGTGTCGTTTTGGGTTTTTTCCAGCATGAATGCTCCAGCAACACTCAATTGTTGTGTTTTAATGCTTATGGGTGATGAGAATATCGGTTACAAATTACTTGGGGACAGACCCCTTCCTGTCTGCACAGCACACATGTCTGCGTTGGTCATCAGTGCGCCCAAAAGCTACTCTGTAGTATCACATAGCTGCTTGCTGGGGTTGGCACAACAGAAAGCAGAAGGAACCCCCACTGAAGCTGTGTGTGATAGACACTTCAGCGGCTGGGAGCCTGAATACATCTGAACCCTTTTGTCACGGTTGCACTGCCTTTCTGTAATCCTGTGAAATTGCATCCTCTCGACTTCCCTGAAGTCTGTAACACGTGCGAACCCATTAACCTGTACTCTGCTCGTCTTGGACAGATGAGTTGACATCATCTTGGAATTGGATTTATGTGTATGGTGCAGATTTCAGTGTGTTCAGACTTCTGCTATTTCTTCAAAATTCAAAAGGTATTTGGAAGAGTATTTAGAATGTGAGAAAGATTCCCCCCTCCCCTCAAGTACCCAGGCAGGCACTCACTTGCATTGGGACTGTAGCACCGATGCGGCTGAATGCAAGGAGCAGCGACTCCCCTGAGGTCAGCAGCAGCGTTTGCAAGAAGCTCTGTGGAGCAGAAGTAGCTATTCTCTGCAGCGAAGCTGCAGGGCACTGAGTGTCTTGGAAAGCACCTCTTGGAGGTGAGTGGGAAGGTCAGGACAGCTTTGCAGGATGCCCTTGACAGCCAACGTGAACGTCAGGCCTGCTGGCATGAGGGGGAAGCATGGAGCAGGAACGTCCCTGGGCAGCTGCATTCGTTGTAACAGAGCTGCTGGGGAGGCTGTGTGTATCAGTAGTTCAGCGTAAATAAGCCTCAGGTGGGGACCATGGCCCTGCCCTGTATTTACAAGGGACGCAATATTGGAAGGCTTAATCCTGGGGTTTATCCTGAGCATGAGATGGTGGCTTAGGAAAGGTTCAGTTTAACAATTGCATCAAGGTGTGAATATTGATCCCCTTGCTGTACTGATCCCTTAGGGACAGATGAAGGCTTCATTTTTTTTTCTGTGAGGCAGAGAATTGGCAGCAAGCTGAATATTAACTAGCAACTTTGTCAGCTGCATTAAAGGCTGTGGTGCATAAAGCTGCATTGTGTGACTGTGTGCAGAGGTAATGGGGGGAGAGTTAAATTCTGAACTGGTTCTGGTCTCTCCTGGGTCAGAACCAAGGCTGAGCTCACAGCAGAGCTACAGTTACAGAGGGCATCTGCCAGGGCTGGACTGTGTAGGAGCCTTCCTGGACCTCCTCTGTGCCTTGCATGAATTCCCACTATGTTTTAAGTGCAAACCTGTTGCCCATCAAGTACTTGTGACAGGTTCAGGCTGCTGGGTTGGGGAACAGAGCATGCACCTCTTTCTGGGAGACTCATGATGTTATACAAGATACAATGACTCCTGGTCTTCTGATAGGACTGGTCGACATCACTCCACATAACTGAAAAAAAAAGCATGCTTAAGCACAGGACACAAATACGCAGCACACAAGGGGAGGTCCACACACAATTGTGTCATTTTATTATGTTTGCCTGGACTCTGGCTTGACATGGTTGTGGTCTGGAAGGCCAGTGTGCCCTAGGCATCCAGGTAGAGCAGTGCAGAAAGCCTGATGAAGCCGAGCATGCACAAAGTGACCAGCTTGGAAGCTCTCTCCTTTGGCTAGAGGTAATAGTACTACACTGCACTTGTAATGGTGCACTTTGATGCAAAGTAGCATTCAAGTATGTATGTGCTGGCAGCCTAGGAAGGGAAGACAGACAGACGGACACAAAAATGTAAGTGCCTAGGCAACACCAGCTCTATTAAGGGGATGCTCTTCTGAGAGGACTGACTAGTAGGGCCAGGCTTGGCTCAGGGAAGCTTGGGTATCTTTGTTCAGGATGGTGGCTCACAGCCCTGAGTGATACCGAGGCACTAGTGGGAGTACGTACAAAGTGCTGTCTTGTCAGTGAGCATATGGAGTGGAGGCAGACGTGTACTTTTTGCAGACGCTGTTAGTAGGCAGGAAGAACTGAGATCAAGTGGGGCTAACAACAGCTTTCTGTGTGAAGAGTATCTCCTGCCTGCCAAGGATGACCAGGGTGCTTGTTGCATTGAAGCATGCAGAGGCCAGGAAGGGGTAGATGAGTTCGTTTTCATTTGTTCCTGGACCCCCTCCCCAGATTGCTTCTAACCCATTTCCCTAAGTCCTCATTGTGTCTCTCTCCCAGCAATTGCTCTCAGTTGCTGTCTGTCTGAGGGAGCCAAATGAAGGCTCAGGGTTGGATGCCAGAGAGGTTTTGGTTCCCGACACTTTCCTTGATAAATGGATGCTGGGGACAGTGTAAGAGAAAAGGATCCAATCCCTATTGCTTTGTGTTATCGCTAAAAATTAAACTGGGGACTTGGAATAGCATATGGTGGTCAAGCTAGAGCTCCTATGGGGCGAGCAATGACATCTATTGTTTATAAATGGGAGAAGCTAAGATTCTCACTGCAGGTCATGGAAGCAATTGGTGACAGAGATGTGACAGGGCTCTGGGTTTCCCTGGTCTGTTTTCAGACACAAGGTCTATGCTTTTGTTTCTTCCTTTTTTTTCCTGCTCTTTAACTTTCAGAAAATATGCCCAAAGTACCTCTTAAAGTTAAGGGGTGCCCAAGTCTGGGAAGTGGGAAGGAGGAGTGTCTAGCTTGGGCTGGGTGCTAGAGGTTAGCAGCTTGGGAGAGAAGTAAGGTCTGTAGGCTTTTTAGGTGATCTCATGTCTGACTGAGAACATCAGTGCAAGCGGTGAGGCAGAGTCTCTATGTGGTGCATTCACAAATCTATTCACATTCTTTGCATAGTCCTCTTGAGGAAAGATGGATGCTGGCCCCTGGCATCGCACGCACATTCATAGGCAGAAAGGTTGTGTGCTCTACAGCCTGGAAGCAGCACCATGCAGAAACCATGGGATGCCCTGAGGGAAGTCAGCTCCAGCATGCAGGCCCCGGTTCAGCATGGCTATGGCTCCACCATCACGCTGCTGTTGGTGACACGTACACCGTACCATCCCTTCCAGAATAGTGTGTCCTGGCCACCATGTTCAAAGCGGACAAAGCGGACGCCGGGGCCATAGTTGGAAAAGGTGTGGGAGATCTTTGGGACAAGAAACAAAATGGTTGTTGGTAAATGTCAAACCACCATGAACCTACTCTTCTTTAGTGCACAGAGCCTTCAACCCCACCTGCCCGAGTCACACCTACCAGGTTGGGTAACAATAAGGACACTTAACAGTGGGAGCTGCTAGTAGAAGCTTTGATCCCATTGTTATTCAGAGGCCATTGAACCTCTCCTGGTTGGGCATCTCCTTTACCTTGCACTTGCAGTGGTGGCTCAGCAAGTTTTATGTTAGGTAGCCTCCGGTATAATCCCTTTGTTCAATCACAGGGTCATGGCTCCACAGAACATATGACAGAGCCTCCTCCTTCTACAGGAGAACTCTCCTGCTTCTCTGCTTGAAAATATTCCCGATTCATGCAGGTTGGGTGTCACCTACTGCGCCCACAGCTGTAACTCACCTCAGTCCAGTTGGCATCGTTGTCTTGTGGGATGGCAATAGTCTCACTTTTGTACTCAGCCAGAACATCCTCATTCTCTGAGAGCAGCTTCACACAGAGCTCATAGAGGCAGCCGGCATCACTGCGTCCTGCATACCTGCAAGGAGATCCAAGCCGCTAGCCTTACTTGCGTGAACTCTGCAAAGAGCCAGAGCAAGCAACTGCATCTTGCTGGACGTAGGCTCTACCAATCTCATCAGGTTACTGGCGCCTTGGTTTGAGGTGGGAATCTGTAATGGTTTTGACCCCAACCCACCACTTCCCCTCATTCACAACAAGAACCTGGTCTTTAGAGGCCATATGCACCAACAATGTGAAGCTTGTGGGAGCTGCCTGTGGCACTGTAAGCCAAGACTCAGCCCTGTCCCACATCTAGGGGATCCTGGCAGCTGAGGTTTTAAGGCCTGGTGCAGTTATATGCCCTCCCCGCCCTTCCTTCTCTTTCTTGACTCTGCCTTTCCTCTGAGGCATCCTTGCTACTTACCAGTCTTTGACCACAACTTTAGGCTGGGTTGTATCCATCAGCTCTTCCCAGTAGCCCTCAGCCCTAAGGTCAATGACCTGAGTCTTTCGACACCACCTGAAGCACAAGATGTTAATTGGTATCACAGTCTCTCCTGGGACTGGGGGAACCAAAAATGTCCCCTTCCCTGAATAAGAGAAGAAAGCAGCCTTACTCATAAGATGTAACAAAGTATTTATGGACTTCTTCACTAGGAAATTCTTTTCCAAAGTCCCCAGGGAGCTCTTCAACTTTCCAGCCATCACCTCCATTCTCTATTTCTCCCCACTGCTGCAAGTCTTCTGCAAATGGCAGAAAAGAGACTCGGATGAGTCTTTAGTTTCCATGGGCCTGGGGAACCTCACCGCCTCCCACTGGAACCTTTCTCTGGCTTCTGAAAGCTGTGCTGTTCGATGCAGCACGGAGCTTGTATGTAGAGTACGGAGATGTTTAAGTAGAGGCCAGGCAAAAAACTTAACACACTTTAACATTCCCCACCAAAATGGCTATGTATGTGTGGGTTAATTTAAGAAACTACTCGAGTGAAGTTATTTAGGTATTTTGAACTGCATGTCAGCACTTCCAGTGTCATAACATAGGAATAGCCTGGGGAGATATGCCGATTGCTTTATTTCTAAATTTTTTAAATTGCTAAGTGGTACTTCTAGAAGCAGTATGGCCCTAAACATTGGGCTTTTCTGGTCTTAGCCAGAGGGAAGGTGGATGTTGGAAAAGCTTGCAGAAGAATAATCTGTAAACAAAATGGAGAAGCTGTGTTGATATTGCTTTGGTCTATGATGTGTGAAATGTATTTGTTGCTGCTTGGGTTATGAGGCTTGGTTAGTGCTGCTTATTGCTAAGCATCTTGTAGACATCTGGCAAGCGAAGCTCATAGGTTATCAGAATAATGGGGTATGTGCACAGCTCTGTAACATGCGCTGTAGTAAGGAGGGTGCAAACAAGATTTGCCTGATCTGCTTCCAGGAGGGAAGCCTGAAGTGCCTGGTGAGCTAAGGGCAGGCTAGCTCCTGAGTGGGGAAAGGCTTGATCTTTCCTGTCATGGTTTGGCAAGAAGCAATCTCTCTGCCACTACCATTACTGCACTGGACAGGGGTTCTTCAAAGGACATTTTTGTCTCTCAAATGTGATTCTGATCCCTGCAGGGGCTTATATAAAGTTGATGTCAAATAGAACCCTTTGCAAAGGGTGATTATCAAAGGCCTTCGTGCCCATTAAATGATTTGACTGCATGCATCAAGTCATTTCCCTCAGGCAAGAAGAAAATGCTGCAACCTGATGGCAACTAAAATCTTTTTTTCAGAGACTGGAGATGCCCAGTTCCCAGTGACTGGTCATCTCCATGAAATCTTGGGGCTTGTTATGCTTGTCTCTCACCTTCACCACATGGGTTCTTGATGAGATTCTTCCTTTTCTTACTCAGGAAGTAGAAGTTTTGCCAGTTCTCTGCATTCTCCTGTGACTCTGCCCCAGTGAGGCCTTCCTGCTGACACTTCAGGATCCAAAGCGCGGCTCCATCGACCAGGTTCTTCCACTGGCAGCAGACCAGGCGGCACGCCAGCACCAAATCCACTGCAGGTATGGAAGCCAGGATTTTGATCAGGACTGCTTCAGGGAGGGACTCCATCCTTGGGCCAGGCTGGATGGAGCTTTCTGAGAAAGAGGCAAAGGAGTGGTGAAACAGTGGCCCTTCAGATATGGGGTCCCCTACCCTCAGTGCTGTCAAACACCGATGCTTTAGGAAAAAAGGGAAATAAGCATGTTATCTGAAAGCATGATTTTGGGGGCATAGATTGCTTCCTAATCTCAAGTCCTGACCCCTATTAAGTTAATACCCTGAAGCACGTGAGCAGATTAATATTTTATGTTCTGAGTGAAGCCCTTAATTAAATCCACCCACAAAATGCGAGTAGTTGACATCTGCGATTGTGGACGGTTTGCCAGTTTCCCGGGCTGGAATCGGTCCTTCCAGAAATCTCTGCCGCTTGCAGAAATCAGCTTCTCAGTAATGACTTCCTCTGCAGAGGGAGGCACCTGGGTGTGTGTTCTGCCTTTAAGAACATCACTGATAACAAATGCTGCAGAGCAGTACCCAAATATCAGTGGTGAGCATTTTGCCAACCACATTTGCAGTGGTTTGCTCTATATCTGAAAGGCTTTCCCTCAAGGGGCTGGCACTTGATCTTCTTAGTCATGAGCCTGTATAAAGTATAGGTCTGAGCAAACTGAAAATAACTCTGTTAATATTTTCTAATATTCCTTTTTCTATGGCTTTATAACCTGAGCAATTAATTCAGAATTGTGTGCTTTAACTCCATGTGCTAGTTCTACACTCTGACCCCCAACAGCGCTCTGCTGCCCTGAGCTCTAGGGCCGGGTGCTGCAGGAATAAGGAGAGGTGAGTGTGCAGAACTGGAGCCCGTGTCACCACTGTGGGATGCAGTGACGCTGCCTTTATCTCAGCCGAGTCCCGGTGCTGGGAAGCTGCTGAGACGGCAGCGAAAGAGCACCAGGAACACAGCAGCTGGGATATCCTGACATGCTACTTGTTGAAATATGGCAGTGCCAAATCTGGCAAGGGAGGGATGAAGCAGGGAGTCACGACTATAACAGCACCCTAAATCTAGATGTTCCCGATGCAGAGCTATCTGCATTGCAGACAGGAGAAGGAAACTGTCATTTAAAATTCCCTGGCTTTTACGGGGGCAGCACTGAGGCTTTCCCTTCCCTCCCCCCGCCTCTCAACCACAGCCCTGCAGGGTAAAAAGTGATTTTA
Organism: Phaethon aethereus; assembly: GCF_964289735.1. Taxonomy (NCBI): domain Eukaryota; kingdom Metazoa; phylum Chordata; class Aves; order Phaethontiformes; family Phaethontidae; genus Phaethon; species Phaethon aethereus. The sequence continues at coordinate 3,758,354 of NC_138597.1, read as the reverse complement.
ACCAAAAAAAAAAAAAAAGAGAGAGAGAAAAGAGAGATCATGCTGGTTTCCTCTCCGGCGGGAGTTTCACGTGCCTCGCCTGCTCCCTGCCTGGCGATGGACTTAGCGAGGGCTTCCCACGCAGGCAGGGAAGGGGTGAAGGTCCCTGGCTGACTTTCCTTTTCCTCTCCGACCCACAGCATCTCCAGACGGCTGCGCCATCGGCAGACATCACCTCCCGGGGTGGCCTCGGTCCCTTGCCGTGCGTGGGGCGCGCTCTGCTTCCCCGTCCGCCCACCACCCTCTCTCCTCGGTGCCTCCCCTCCCGCGCTGGCCCCGGGGGCGGCCGGCGCTCCTACCTGGGCGCTGCTCGGCGGCGGCCGCGGCTCCGGGGCGGGCGGGGCGGGCTGCCCTGATAAAGGGCGGTGTGCGCGCGGCGCCGCCCCCTCGCCGCTGCCCGCCCCGCGCTCCGCCCGCTGCGGAAGGGCCGCCGCCGCCTCACATCCGTGTCCGGAGGGCGCAGGCGGGCGGGGCCCAGGTGGGGCCGAGGCCGGGGCCGGGCGGGGGAGCGCGCTGCCCTGGCGCTCGTTGGGGCCGCGGCCTGGCAGCCTGGGGCGGGCGGTTTGTTGGGTGGTGCCGTCAGTAACCGGTACAAAAAACCAACTCTCTCGCTTATTTCCCGAAGTTCTGTGCTGTCGGTGCCCAGGGACCTCCCGTCGCGTACCCCGCCTCTGAAGCTGTGTGACAGCCTGTGATGACAACCATTTGCGACCTCCCCGAAGACGTCCTGGTGGAGCTGCTGTCGCTGCTGCCAGCCCGGGATCTGCTCCGTGCCTGCAGGCTGGTCTGCACGCAGTGGCGGTACGTGGTGGATCTGGCCACCCTATGGAAACGCAAGTGCCAGCGCGAGGGGTTTTATATGCAGAATTTGGACAGAAGCGTCTCTGACTGGAAGGTCTTCTATATGCTCTGCAACTTGAAGAGAAACTTAATCAAAAACCCCTGTGCTGAAGGTTTGTTAAATTATTTATAGTAGAGGGCTAAGAGTTTCCTATCAGTCAGAATGAGTCAGTGTCCTGCATTACTCAAGTACTGCGGGTGTTGTGGGACTGTCCAGCTGCTGACGGAGCTCTGCTGGGTCACATCCACAAGTAAACATAGTCAGTAAAACTACCGTGGATAGATAACTTCTTGGTAAATAATGTATCTGTAGTTGTGACTGGAAAAATCCCTGGAGTCACCAAGGCCCCAGCACTATAGACAGTGACGGTTAATTTGCACAGCAAATGGTAATGAAAAGTGTCCAGTATTGGGATTAAACATTCAGGAAGCTGGGGAATTTTTGTTGGCAAAGACTTGACTAATATGACTACAGTAATTCTACTTTATTACTGATTCTGAGTTTCTGATGGGGTCAGAAAGTTGCTACCTGTTGTCCTAGGTGCTGACAGCCACGTTAAAAGTAATGGCAACATAAAGCCAGGAGTCACTTTTCAGCTGTAGGAAAAATACAGTGTATCTGAAAACTCATCAAAGCAGGTTCCTAATATTCTTCTGTAGCTGATTCTTTAACAAAAAGCAGAAATACTGCTGGAAACTGAAGTGAGGACCTAACACTCATCTTTGACTGTGTTTTTAGAGAACTTTCGGCACTGGAAGCTTGATAATAATGATGGAGATAAATGGAAGATTGAGAATCTCCCTGGACCTCATGGGAGAGAGATGCCAGACCCTAAAGTACACAAATACTTTGTCACTTCATATGGGTAAGAACAGGATTCCAGTGATCTGGAGCTGGGAGACCACCCTCCTCCTGTCTGTCTTGCAAAGGCACTCTGATTAGAAGGCTTGAGGCAGGTCACTGAACCTTAGCCCATGCGTGGGAAAAAGGAGGAGCTTAATTAACCTTTAATTAACCTTTTTAACTAGTTAGTCAAAAGAGGTGTTACTGCTGAGAGAACTGATCAGAGCATGTGCTCTGATCTATTTCAGATATATTTCTCTGTTCCTACCAGGAATTTCCTGTAACTTTTTTTATAGTCACGATAATCCACATGGGATCCCTGCTTTTCAGGTAGTGGGCAAAGGTTAGCTTGCCAAACCTTAATCAGATGCGCTTACCTGACAAGGTCAAAGCTCTGTAACCTCTAAGAGTGGTAGGTGTGTTTGTCATGCTAACAGCTTGCCATAAAAGCTGTCAACAGAGGAGGATGAGCTGCTTTTACATCCATTAAGCAGTAGCTTCCTTAGCGTTACCAGTATACGCTATACAAGCGCAGGGCCTCCTCTTAATCCAGCTTGTAGGTAACTATTCCTTTTCTGTGTGTGAAGCTAACCAGTTCACTTGTCTAGCTCTGGCTACTGAAAGAGGCATGCCTTAGCCACGTCAGCCTTGTGGGCCTTCAAGGTCTGAGTGGGCTTCTGGTGAGAAGCTGTTAGAGGAAGTGTGGGCACTGAGAGAGAAGTGTTTTGTGAAGTTGTGAGTATTTCTGTTGCAGGCCATGCTTAAAGTCTCAACTCATTACCCTGCAGAAAGAAGGATATTGGAATCAGTTGATGGATGAGAAACGGCCTGAAATTGTAGTCAAGGACTGGTAAGTGCATGCACTGAAAACTAGAATTTCTGGTATTGGCCTAGAGATAAGCTAGACCTCTGAAGATTTTCATGCTATAAAATTAGTTCTTTATCCTTTGGGAGCTCTAGCTCTTCAGTAAAGCATAAGCTAAGTCTAATTTTATTCAATGGTCTGTAAAGAGGTGGCAATCCTGGGAAGAGTAGGATAGCTGGCAGCTTTAGAACTTCTTCATAGCTGTGGGGATGACATTCTTTTTCCTCTGCAGACAGGGATCCCCTTGGAGACTCTGAATGCTAAAGAAAACTGAACGCTGTTTATAAAACCTGCTCAATTACTCCCTGCCTCTCTAGGTATGCTGCCAGGTTTGACTGTGGGTGTCGCTATGAGCTTACAGTGAGGCTGCTTTCTGAAGACTACATTGTCCTTGAGGAGTTCCACCCTGAGCCAGTGGTTATAGAGCAGTGGAGTGATGCAGTGTGGAGAGAGGTAACCGGCCGCCCTGTGGGCAACAGCTTTACATCAGTATTGTGACACTTGAATCTTGCAAGTCTTACTTGGCCAGAAGTCCCAAGTGGGCCTTCCTTCTCTGCTCTTCAGCCTCCTCTACTTGATACAAAAGGTTGACAATGCCGCAGAAGCAGTAGTGCCCTGAAAGAGCTAGGTTTGGTTTGTAGGTGCCCAGGGTTTTGTAAAGAGTATCCCCTGGGCATCTGTGTTATTTTAGCTCAGTCTCTTTAGTTGTTTATGTTTTTCACTCAAGTTTTTGTCTAAATAACCAAGTTACAAGAGCATGGTTCTTGTTTTTATTGAATCAAAAAGCTTTGTTTTAAAACTACTGCATGGATGTCATTTAAAGTATTGCAGACATTTCTTAAACTGCTAAACGTGTTTAACTGGTTTGATTGGCTGTAGATTCCCTATTACATTGTTGCTTATGTGACAAACGTACCTACAAATCAAGCTTAATGTTATGTTTGACTCGGAGAGGATTTCAAGGCAGAAGGCTGAGTGAGAGAGGCTTTTTTCCTGTCCCTCAAAAAGGGGTATGATGCACTTTCAATTACAGGTATCTTAAAATGAACTTTTCCTGAGACCAAGGACTTAGTTGTCACTGTCTAAGCTTCTAGGTCAGTGCTGGTATATTTAGGCAAATTAAGAGGAATTTTCTTCTTTCTCCCTAGATTTCTCACACCTTCCAGAATTACCCAGCTGGAGTTCGTTACATCTGGTTTCAGCATGGAGGCCAAGACACCCAGTTCTGGGCAGGATGGTATGGGATCCGAGTGACAAACAGCAGCATCACCATCGGGCCCCAACATTGTTATGAAGGCACAATATAAGTGTTTGCTTTTACCTCAGGACTGTAACCAGGTGGTCTCAGGTGCATTTATCTGTCTGTACTCTCTGCGTGAGTGTCCTGACTTTGTCTTGCACAGCTGCTCCCAAACACCAGCAGCTAGTTCTTGTTCACAGCAGAACTTCTGCAGGCCCAGCCCTTTGGAAGGACCTCTGTCTTCATCTTTCTTCCTCCTGTACCATGGATGCTACTGCAATTACTACTGCCCTTCCACAGGAGGAACACTAGGACAATTAAATGTGCTATCTGTCTTTTCTAGTTAATGTGTCCTTGTGCTACAGCCAAACATCTAAGTCTTAAATAGAAACCCTTTCTTGTTTGTTTATGGAGCTTATGAAAGATAAGGCTAAATTATCAATGCGGTCCTCAAGGGCTCTGCTACATGGAGACTTACTTTGTATAGTATTTTCCTGTTTCAGTTTAATTATGTATAAAAACATGCATCTTTCACATCAGACCTTTCATAGCATAAGGAGACCATCAACCCTTTTTCATAAATGCTGTGTCGCTGGCACTTAATTCCTTACCCTTTCTGTAAGTGTATATGATCAAAATGGCACATGCCTTCCCTCTCTGAAGACAGCCTGTTGTTTGAATGAACAGCTAGAGAAAGAGGAGGTAAGAAATCCCTTAAGGTGGCTACCTTACAACATAAGTACCTTTTGATTGTGCTGGGCTTTTTCCCATACTACCTTTGTATTACCAAAGTACTTGGTTTGTACTGAACAGTCTAATCCTATATAAAATGTTAAAGCAGCGCACAACCTCGATCTGTAGTATTCTTGCAATTCTACTTGGAGGAAGCAGGGAGGTACTATTCTGGCTGTCCTCTCAAATACTATGAACCATGTCGTCTACCCCTGTATGCACAGTCAGTACTAAGGCCTCCTTCAGTCTCCTTCGACAGGTGTAGGATTAACAGTGTTTCCCTTGTCTGTTCTCTGTTGGGAGTAGGACATTTGGCAAGTGTCCTTGCTGGACAGGCAAATTCTACCTTGCTAATGCCACTTGTGAGTGAATGCTCTCCCATGGAAAGGGGAGAGACCAGGGTTGTGTAGTCTCTCGGAGGAACTGACAGATTCCACGTATGTTCCAGAAAAGGTACAGAAAAGTGGTAGAAGCTCCACATAAAGTACAAGCTCCATACAAAATAAAACTACTTCCTCACTTAAGCAGGGAGGCTGGTTTGGACAGAACTCAGCCTAGTTCAACTGGGGTAAAAATATTTATTGAAGACTACTGGGGACAGTCACAGTGGACAGACACTACATAAGGCCTCACTCACCCTTAGTATGAGTCCATTGCTCTAGTGGAGCATGTAACAGATGGCTGTGTATCACTACTGATGTGCAACGGAGATGCCCTATTAAGGTGAGAACTGGATTTGTACGAAGCACTGAACCGCATACTGCAGTTGCCTATATCCTGCCCCCAGGGATTCACTGGAACAAAACTTGTACTCGCTCACACATGAGCGTACAGGGCAACAGGCTCTGGCTCCACATTCCAAGTCAGTTCTATATACAGTGGTAAGAGCACTTGAAATAAAGAGGCAGCAGCTGCTCTACATTCACCCAGAAGGCCAGCCGAAGAGACGGTTATCAAGGTATGGTTTGTGAGATATCTTATTCCGCTGGAAGATCAGATGAGGCTTTGAAGGTAAGGAAGACTTGATATCAGGTGCCTTTGTGGGCTCGCTCTTCTACATATAGCTGCATCTGGAGGAGAGAAACATGCATCAGTTCCATTTGATATGCAGGTAGGTGAATGGAGAGGAAAAAAGTGCAACAGGCTAAATAGAAGAGTTTGTACTTGCCCCATAACCGGGTTTCATATTTTATTAGGAGGAGTCTTGCCCTGTTTTGATTACTGGCACAGGCATCTGCAAGACTAAGCTACTGCTCAGCAGTATTAAAATTGTCACCCTACAGAAAACTGCAGAGCTGGCATCAGAGTAGCCAGAGCTTAGAACTACATGCATTTCCAGCCAGCTCTTGGGCCAGAATGCTCTGCTTACCTTTAAGATGTCAGATGTCATCGTTTTCAGGGGAATAAGCCGGGGGTCATGCATATGCACGTCTTGTTCATCAGCAAGGATCCACGGGAAATCCTAGGGCAAGAACACAGGGTGCTTTATTTGCAGAGAGGCTGTCAGACTCTCTAAGGTGAGCTCTCAGCACTAGGTCAGCATTAAGTGAATGAGAGATCTAGTGGCTGAAGGAAGAAACTGGTAACTCAAAGCTTTAATAACAGCAAAACTTAACGCTTGCGCACTTGGCCCTGAGATATGGCATAATTATCTTCAGTACAGCATCGAACTATGTTAACCCACTTTACCTATTCCAAAGGTGACATCTCACTTTAAAAGATACTCCTAGCTGTCCTAAGCTAGCATGTTCTATTCATTACACCAGCATTTCACTGCAACTCCAAAATGCCCAGGGCATAGATTTCTGTCCTGCCTTGCAAGTTTAAAGGTTGGCCTACTATACTACCACTTTCCATTACGAAGCAGTATAGAGCAGACTTCCATTTTGAAACTATTTTATATACTTCACTAGCTTTATTTATTGTGCCTTAGGAGACCCAAAATAACTTGACTTGAGGGGAAAAAAGTTTCCCTGTACCTAAGCAAAGATTCTTAAAGTCTCGCTTTAAAAAGTGATCTGCACATACTTTCTTGCCAGATAAAAGGTATTTGTTCACCTGAAACCCACCAGTTACTCGAATCTTGGTCTTCCTTGCTATTTATAAAGATTCATCCATCCACACAGACTGGATGTGGGGGGGCTGGCTTTTTTTTGCTGCTGTTGATTAAATTCAAGTACCTATTCTATATGTCAGGCATTATGCAGTAAGTATTGTTACAATCTAATTCAGGCATTGAAGCAGCTATTGTCTGCGATTGTGGCTGGTGCGTGGTGAATGTGCTCAGTCACCTCACCAGTGTAAACCATTTTATTGCACTCAAAGCAAAGTTCTGAAGTGCATCATGTGAAGCTAACCTAACCTATGTGTTCAAAATATCTAGCAGCCTTAATCTTAGAGATGCCAAAACTCTGTAATTTCCAGTCTTCGCTCTCTAGCTCGCTCGCATGCGATCAAGTAGCCAAAGATACCACTCACCTTTATCACCTGGATCTTTTCCATGTTCCGTGTGGCAGCCTCCCGTGTGTGAACCAGAACTGTGAAGGTACACCCTGCAAGAGAATTGGTAAGCTCCAGATCAGGGGACAACTAACAGAGGATGGGACACTGCTTGACTTGAGACAATAGGTAATGCCATGCTATTAGGCTATATAGATGCGTTTACCTGGGGGATTGTTGTCAAGCACAGCATCGCACACGCTAATCTTCAGGATGAAGGCACGCAGTAACTGCTCCACGTGGGACAGCAGGGACTCTGAACTGTTGAGGAGATAGCAGTTGTTACTGGCATGCAGCAAAGTACTGGGGCCTGGAGCTGCTTCCAGAACACCTCTGTGGAGGCAGGTGGTGGATGCCATGGGCGAGCAGTAATGGAAACTTTACCTAATGGAAAGAAGAGGTGGCTGGGTGATCTCAAAGACAAATCTCTCCACAGGGTGGTGCTCTTTATCCAGGATTACAACTACAACTTTCTCCACATCATTCTGCAAGAACAAAGATAGAAAAATCCCTTCCTTAAAAAAAGCTGTCTTCTGCCCCCAGTGTGTTTCACATACTTCTGATGAAGTGGGAGTATGCTTATTTGTTGTGGTTCACAGTGCTAGCAGTTAGCCAAAGCTTGAGCACTGTCAGAGTATTCTTACCGATCAGAAAAAATGCTTTTGCAAAGCCATTTCTTGCTAGATGCTAAGCTAATAGCTTAGCATGAAGGCCTAGGGAGATGAAGTGCACTAAATAATATGTTTCTTTAGATACTGTTTTGAAACAAAGGAGGAAACGTACAGCCATCTCATTGCATCACTCGGGAATGGACAATGATGAGGAAGTTAAGATATGCTTAGACCGTTGGCCAAATATAGCAGCTTTTTACCACCTCAGTGTAAAATGGACCTATTTCCATTCTCTAAATGCTCATTAAGATTATAAAGAGCAGCGAATGCAAAAACTGCCACCATCCTACATCCTGAAATCTTTCGTATGGTCACACCTTTCTCTTACAAAACCTAGAGTTCAAACGTACCTTTCCTTGCTGGCTTACAGGAAAGCATTCAAACTATTCTGCCAGATAGGTGCTTAAATGTAAATGTACTCAAAAGCAGAACGTTAACATGTAGGATGATGTAACTGAAAATATATAGATGTATATCCTCGTGTGCATGTATTAGATGCAGCCAAATGCCAATGATCAGTGGCAAGGCAGGGCCTTAACTGCAAGGAAAGGTTATGGATATTAGTTTTATTTTTCTTAGTAACTTTATCAGCTAGTATACTGTATATGGTAAATTTGTAAATAAATTTTGCAATTGAGACAGTATTTATGTTCTCTTACTTTCTATCAAAACCACTTGCAGTACTTTCGCCCAGGTCTCTGATATGATCTTACCTTCTCAAGCAGTGGCTTTACACAGTGCAGTGTGTCCTGGATGTACTGATTCAGCTCTGGGTGGCAGGACATCTGTAGCAAATACAGTGAATAGTCAGAGCTGTGTTCTGATGTGAACCAGGACAATGCTAAATGGGAAGATTTAAACAGAAGCACCAGTGTATTACAAGGCACTTGAGTCATGCTTCAAAGTCATGAAAAATGCTATGTTGCCAATTCAAACCAGTAATTCGTTCATGGAAGGGTTAATTAGCTGAGGCAGATCACTGTACCCACACAGTTGTAGTATATTGGTGATATATACCCACAATAGCATATTGGGAATAGTACATTCCAACCACCTCTACTTCCTGGGAAGCATGCTTTCATGTTACCTTACTGCACATAGCTGGGGAAGCCTTCTACTACTGTTGTCCATGATCTGCTTGTTCCATGAGTACTGCTGTATCCTCAGCTACAGGGCTGTTTTCCCTTTTGACAGGAATTAAGTTCTCTTCAAAAATGAGTTTGCACATTAAAGCAAACTCTGGAAGTGATTTAGTTTGTTCTGGTGAGTGTTGACTGATCCCTGCTATTTTCCTTGTCCACGTGGCTGTCAGCTTCCAGGAAAATCTCCTACCTGGACAGGTACATTGTATTTTTTCCTCTTCTGAAAGATCCCAATAGGGTACACTTCTCTGACATATAAGATAAGGTGAACAGCCACTTCCAGAAATTCTGAAAGAACATCTGCAACAACTGAAAAACAAAAGTAAAGGATGCTGAAGTAGAGGGGGGGGAACCATGCAGAGCAATACCATATACTCATAGGAATTTTTTAAGGTATTTTTCCCTGCAGAAGTTTTACCTGCTTCCCCTTAGCTGCAGGAAGTTTGGGGGTACAGCAATCCCCAACAACACTCCCACAAGCTCATGTGCCAACAAGAAGCCTTGCAAGCATACCAGTTCACAGCTTAGCACAACACATTACCTTGCCCAAAGTTAAGGTCCTGCCGTGTGAGTGTGGTCATCTTTCCCAGAATCTGGAAGTAATCAGAAAAAGAATGTTTATCCTCTGGCTCCTACATTATTAATGTAATCAGCTCATGGAGCCATCCACTCCCCTAGAGCCGCTGAGCTCAGACCCAACAAACTGTCCTCTGCGCTTAGTCACAAGCATATGAACACTGCCATAACCAACAACGTGTCGTGAGAAATCACCCGTAGTGCAAAAACCAAAGACAGTATCATTTCTGTGTTCTGGCTCATGCCTCAGATAGATTGACAGATCACTCTTAATTTAACTCCTGCTTTTTTTAATTGGGTGTTGTTAAAAAAAAAGTGAAAATGTGTCCAGTTCACAGTTCTTCACCATCTCCCTCCCTTTTTGATGCATTTTGCTAGGACTGGAGAATTTATGACTCTTAAGACACGGGAAAATTTAAACAATTACTTTTTCACTTTTTAGTAGCACAGCGAACACTATTTTTTAAAGCCACACAAGCGTTCTCATCACAAACCCCTTTTCTAACCCCTATATCCTATCATAACACCAGAACTTCTCAATTTTATGGGTTTATTCTCACAATACCACCATGAAACATTGCTTGTTCAGGCTAGGATCTGCATCTTCCATTGACAGTACACAACACAGGTACTCATCTGCTGTCCGCTACCAACAGCTTCAGAGCATCTCCTCTCTCTCATCCCAAGGAAACCAAACCCTGCACAACTGCATAATTAAGCTAATATGGAATTTGTCACACAGAACAATAGAATATCTCAAGTTGGAAGGGACCCATAAGGATCATGGAGTCCCACTCCCTGCTCCTCACAGGATTAAGTAAAACTAAACCATATGACTAAGAGCATCATCCAGATGCTCCTTGAACTCTGACAGGCTTGGTGCCACGACTGCTTCTCCAGGGAGCCTGAAATTTGTGACAATTATAAAGGGCAGTGCATTATTGTGCCAAATTGAATACCACGTGCGAACAATCAAACAGCAGATGCTGGGCTTCAACTTTACAACAGCTTTCCTTTTATAGTGGAGTCTGTGCCTTGCACATTTTAAGCTACAGTGTACACAATTTTCTATTACATATTTAAATTTGTTTCATTATTTTATCCAGACTCTAAACAGTAATAGCAGCACCATTGTTCATAAACTGTGTATGTCTTTAAATGCCTCTAGGAGCACCATGGCTCCAGCAGTAACACAGGTGTCTTACACAGACCTCTGATAAGCCACAGGCATGCCAATCAGTTGATTTTCAAGCTGCTTCAGCTGCAAAACCATGTTTTTCAGACCTACAAAGAATTACTTCAGCCTTCACAAAATAGAGAGCTATTCCCCTCACCCTTTTAAAATCAGAATCTTACTGTTGTATCCAAAGAGTCCCTAGAATACTAGTGATCTGCTACAATAAATAGAATTAAGATACCTAAACATCTCTCTAGCACCCCAACTGCAGTGACTCTCAAATCTGCACAAAAGATCTGTATCAGAGTAGCATAAACAATCTGTGTTTTTAAACGCTGAGGTTCACATTCTCACCTAAACATCTCCCTTTCTTAAACTGAGGCCCCAGTGAGGCAAAAGCATCCCAAGAGACCCACCCTTACACAGAGTCACAAGGCTACACCTAAGAATCACAGCTTAAGGTGTTGGAGTAACTGACTGGAGCAATGCTACAGTTAATAGGCCTTCATCTACTCATTTGCTGTCCTGTATGTATGAGGTCAGTTTCCAGAAAAAATCATCCCACCTTCCCCATGCAGAAGACAGCACTGAGGGATGGCTCGGGGAAGCAAGGAGGAGGCAGCAGGAAAAAAGAAAGCCTGCACTTCCTTCGTGGTGCTTTTTAGAAGCTAGCAAACCCTTACTGAAGAAGGGAAGCAAAAGTGGCAGGGATATCACGTAATTTGTAATGCATTATCTTCAGAGCGCCCGTGTCTACGACACTGGCTCCCACGCTAGCCCAGAATAACTACCACAGGCCTCCCGCACCAGCTTGCACTGTGCCCTGCCTGCTTCATGGCTTAGAGGAGAGAAGGGAGACTCACCAAACGCTCCTTCACCGTTTCACACACTGGCTTCTCTAACGACTGGACAGAGGGAAGGACACACCGCGGCTCTCGGGACAGGGATGCCCCGTTCCCACCGCTCCTCAGCAGGCAAGCATTGCCTTTGCTTCGGTATTCCTGCCCGCATTTCTGAGCCCGCGCTACCAGGCATTCAACGCTGCTCCCCTCCCAAACAGGGAGCACCCTCAGCACAGCCTTCCACTCCCCTACTACCCGCCCAGGGGACACCCAGTTACCGTCACCACCTCGACCCCGCCCGCCTCGCGCCGCAGAGGATCCCCGGTGACCCTTACCGTCTCGGGCCGGCCCGCGGGGTCCCCCGGTACCCCTTACCAACGCCCCCGCCCGCTCCGTACCGACCCCCGGTGACCGTCACCGCCGCACACGCGCGGCTCGCCCGGTGGCGGCGCGGGCCTGTGACGTCAGGGCAGCCCGAGCGCCCCCTGGCGGCGGGAGGAGCGGGTGCAGGCGGACCGGTCGCCGCCGCTCGGCGCTGCCCGCCGCCCCCTGCCCCGCGGGCTCCCAGCCGGCACCCCCGCGTCGCAGCCGCAGCTCCCGCCGTTTCAGCGGAGTTGGGTGCTCGGCGCAGGGAGCGGGGGGCGCTGGTTCCCCGGCCCGGTTTCCCAGCCTGTTACGGTAACGCGGGGGAGCACCTGCGGGGAGCGCGGGCGCCGTGCCCAGCCCGGCCCGTCGTACAGGTGAGCGGGGGCCCGGCCGCCACCCCACCCAGGCCGGGTCGCCCCGCCTTCGTGCCCTTCCTTTTTCTGCTCCGGTCCCAGCCCGCGGCAGGGACTGCTCCTGCTACCAGCCCCGCGGGAGCGCGCACCCTGCGCTCCCGCACCCCCCCTCCTCTTCCGCACCGGGCACCCCGCGCCATGCGCCCCTGCTCCCCCCTACGGCGCCTTCAGCTCCCCCCGCGTCCAGCACACCCTGAGCCCCTCCCACCCCCACCTCCTCCCGCACCATGTACCCCAGTCCCCCGGGATTCCCGGCGTCCCCAGTTCCTCTCCACATTCCCCCACTGCCTTCCCCCTGTCTCCTCCTCCTCCTCCTCCTCCTCCTGACGGGCTTGAACACCCCCTGCCCCCCCGGCAAACCTGCCTCCCCTCCCGCTGCACGCACAGCCGCGGCCCTACCCTGCCCTGCCTGCCGGGCTCAGCCCAGACCGAGGAGCCGCGGACAGGTAGGCAGCGCTGCCCGCACCGCGCTCACCTTGCACCCAGCCCAGGGTCGGGCCGCGGCGGGGCCAGGGGTGCATGCTCCACCGAGCTGGTTTCCTTTCGCTTCCGCGGGGATCGGGGAGGAGCGCGGGGGGCACTTTCCCACTTTCCGTACGCCCCGGAGGAGACAAAGGCCGGGGGTGATGGGGACCCCCAGTACCGCCGCCTCTAGGCTGCCGCCGCCGGGACGCCCTCGGTGCGCTGTGCCTCGGGTCACGGCAGCATCTCTCAGCCGTGGGAGCCGAGCACCGAGCTTGGACGGCGCCGGTGCGCGGTGCCTTCAGCCAGCCCTATTGTCACCCGTGCCGGGGAGCGGGCTCCAGGCTCTCCCGCTGCCGCCGCGGTTCTGCCACCCGGCTCGCCCTCGGCGCGACGTGCAGCGCCGTGCACCTTGCAGGGGTGTGCAGTGTGGGCTTTGGGGCTTGCGCCCCACCGCCCTGCTGCAAGTCCCTGCGACTTCAGGGGCTACTGCAAGCTCCCTCTCGAGATGGCTCTCGCCTTCCCTGGAAGCAAAGTCGCTTTAGATGGAGGCATTGGCCCTCTCGCAGGTAGCTGCTGAGCCCCTCGTGCACCCCAGGGATACGTCCTGCTCTGAGACAGAGCTGCTGGGGGAAAGTGGCCGAGCAGTTAAGGAAGCCTTTCCCACCGAGTCATTGTGTTTACAGAGCCAAGCACTGCCATGCACTGAGCCCCTGAGTACCCATGGGTTATTCTCTGCTCTTCCTCTGTTGACAAAAGTGAGACCTCGTTTCTGAATTAAATCAATTTGGTATCAGTTAATGGCTTATTACAGCTAGTAATTTATCATGCAGGATTTAAGTGACATTTATCCAATTCACACCTGAAGTCTTCTGTCAACCAGAGGGTTTAATGGAAATGGTTTTGTATTCCCATCTCCTCTCCCTTGCAGAAAGAGGCATTAATCCTACACATTTTGGTTCAAAGTGAGAATGACATGCAAGGAAAAATGTTGAAAGCACAGCCTAACCGTTCTGCCAGTGGGGACACATCCACTTCTCGCCCCCCAGTGAAGATTGGGCCAAATCTGCCCCCATTCTTCCCTGTCACACTGGCGGGTGCTTTCCAGCCGGGTGAGCAATGACCTTTGCTATTGATTGTGTCTCATTTGTCACTAGGCATTGTGCATTAAACTGGAGAGTCTTCTCTGCTGTGCTGACAGCAAGCGACTATATCTCAGATGCTAATCTCAGACTCATTGCTATTTTAATCTCATTATTGGGTAGAGTAGACTCTGTTTGATAGCAGGTTGCCTACGATGGCTGTGTCAGCTACTCTGTGAAGTCCCAGAGGAAAGCAGAGCAGAGGGTACTGCATATTCATTCATGCGCCCCTCTTCCCTGTCAATACAGTGTCTTGCTGGGCTGCTCTGTCCCTGGAGGATGTTGGTGCTACACTCTCCCTGCTTGTCCACTGGCATTGAGAGCAGTGAAGCTCTCTGTGTGGGCCACAGTAGGCACAGGAGAAAGGGTGGCGTGGCTGTGACTGAAGGTGAGGCACATAGTGCCTTGAAGGCTTTGCAAGGTGCCCAGTGTTCAGCAGAGCCAGGGTGCTGGAGCTTAGCAGTGACTTAGTGACAAGTACAAAACTGCCAGCTTACAAGTCTGGGCTGCAGGAGAAGGTATTTCCTGAGTTGTGCTGTGTGAACAAGCCACTTCTGTCCTCAGTGGTTAGGAGGGCAGATGCAGTCTGTCAGCCAGAGCTGACCAGGGAAGGCAAAAACAGAGTCTCAGCCCTTCAACTAATGTTGAGTGAATCACATTTCAAGTGGGCACTGAGTTGCCCCAGGAAGATGCTTTGTGGAGGCCCGGGGGCAACTCAGCTACTAGCCAACCCCCTGCAAGCCTGAATCTCTATGTCCTGGCTCTTGTGCCACTAGTGCAATTATTAGTGAATTTGTCCCCTTTTACAGTGGAGTGCTGTTGGGTGACAGCAAAAAGTGAGGGAAAACAACACAAGCAAAAGGAAAACAGATGTTTCAAAGAGTGGTGGTGGGATTCAAGTAACCTAGCTTAAATATCTGCAGTGGGGAAATCTCTCCCACCAAACTCAGTCATAAGGGACAAGGAAACTGTGGAATCAAATAAATATGAGAGGCAAGGTAGGGAGGAAAGGTGACGATGGATACAGGAAACCTAAGAAAAGGAGGAGGGCAGCTCTGAAGAGGGACCCAAAAGGACTGGAGATCTGTGAGTAGGGGACTCTGCTGCTCTATCGTCCCAAGGATGTCTGGGCCAGCAGTAAAAAAAAATATTCTTTACAAAGTGAGTGTGCAAGAAATGTTGAAAAGAAGAAAAGCATTATTACTTTTGCCCTGGGGAGGAAAAGAGAAGGGTGCACATAAGATTACCTGTCTGCTTTTGGGGACCCTAGAAAGGTGGGAGAGATCCCTTTGAAATGGGAAGGTCTCTTGGCAGATTGTATATGAAGCTTCCCCAGCATTTGCCTCAAGAAACAGAAAAACAGATGGAAAGAGACCCAGCAGGGAAGTGAAATCTCATTTATCTGCACAATGCCATCCTCCTGGCTCCAGCCAGCTCTCTGCGTGTCAGCTACCATAGAGCCTACCCCGTCCATTCTGCTCCAGGCCTTCCCAAGCCCATCCATCACCCTATGGCTTCTTATTTACAGGGAGTTTGGCACACGAAGTTGGGTTTATTGTCTATCATCCCTGCCACACATGCACATACACCCATGTAGATGCACATACACTTTGTCTGTTGCTGCAGCTCGGGATTGTCTGGAGTCCAGGAAATCTTTATGCACTCCTGCCAAAGTCTGAGCTTATCAGAGCCAAAGAGCAATCTGGCCCAGAGTACGTGCTTGAGTCTAGCTTGGTTCAGCCCTTGAGCATATAAACTGCATAATTTGTGGTCTGGGCTGATTAAAGGATCTTAATATTCTCTATTTCTCGGTTCAAGAGTTTTGTTCCTCTTGGCTGTGTCATGAAGAACATATGTGTAAAGTTAAAACTAGAACTGTCAGGGATCATGTTTGAAGTCAGATATGTGAATGAACGTAGATGATCTGATGTTCCTGCTTTGTCAAACACAAACAAATGCAGCAGGGGCAGTTTCAGAGCCTGTTTCAGAGCCTATTTCAGAGCCAAGGTGACATAACTGTATTTATAGAGGGAAAACACGCCTGAGTTTCTGTGTACCTACTCAGTCCATGGCTGCCTTGCAGGATTACAAGCAGAGAGCACAGTAATAGCAATTGTATCAGTGAGCCCAGAGAAAGACACTGCCCACAGGGAAAGTTACCCAAGATGGAAAAATAACCCTTATTTTCCCTTACAGGGTTGTGACCATCCACTACTAACCTAAAATGGATCAGAAATAGTGGCTGAGAGACAGCACTGCAACTCATTCATCAGCCCTGGGCCTACACCCTGTGTAGCTCTAAGGCCTTATCTTTGCTTTACACATTTCCTTGTTAGAAGGCAGGTTTGCTACCTCAAGAGGTAGGTCACTCGTAATCCTGAGGGTATATAACGGAAGTGCAAGGCATGGGGTGGAGTAAGGAGGATGTAGGTCTGGTGTTGTGAAGAACTACATGGGCAGCTTAACTTGGCATGCACTTCAGCTATTTCCTTTATTAATATATGAACCCTAGGAAGAGGATGAATTCTGGACTTGTAATGTGTGTTTGTTTTAGAGCACCTCCTTACAAGGCCAGACTTCTTTCTGCCTGGCATATGTCTCAGGACAGAATTTCACCCTTTGCAGAAAAGGTGCATCAGCAGTGTGAGAACATTGCTGTTGCTGATATTAGTAAGTCTGGGACTAGAACCAACTTCTTTTGTGACTCTGGTCCTGACAGAGAGGGTGGAGTTCACTTTGGTGCACAGATGTTGACGAGCCTGAGCACTGAGGAGAACGAGGGATGCCGTTGTGTTATCTACCTGCATTCTGGAAGTGTGAATTTCACAGTTTCTGTAGGGTAAGAGAAATGGAAGAGGTGAGATGAGGTTTCTGAAGTTAAAAGATAGATCAGTGCATGGAAACAAGTGATTAAGAGAAGGCTGGGACTTTTGGGCCTCTAGTACAGCAGTGTTGCATCAACTTAAGGTACCAAAACTTGTCTACACACTGTTTTGGTTTGGCAAACAGCTCAGACCTCCCCTGACAACAGTGCAGTACAGGTATTTATCTGCATTATTAATGCAAGATTCCCAGTGACACAGTAACACAGCATGTTAGCCTGCCCTCTCAGCCAGTGCAGAGATGAGGCAACCCATGTGCTCTAGCTGCACTTTCATCCTGCTGGGCAGCTTGAATAAATGCCCCCTACACTTTGAAGCAGACCTTCTGTTTAACTGCCCTGCAGCATTTAGCTGCTTTCTAGCTCCTGCTGAAAATCAGAATCCGCAAGCTAATGGTCCATCAGGTTCCCCATCAAAGGGCCCATGTCTGTGAGAGTGAGATTGGAGACACCTGCCTTGCATTCTCTTTGCACTTGTTCTCTCCTCTTGGCATTTTGCCCACAGATGAAAAGGTAAGATGCTGTTTCCAGCTCTTTTGAGTTGTTCTGAGTGATGCCTTGATCCAGCTGGTTTGCTCTCGTTCTTAAAGAGAAAATCTTAGGAAAAAAACAAAGACTGTGGATGCAGAGCTTGGGTTTTGCTGGGTTGCTATTTGTTCCATTGGTTTTGAAGCAGGACTTCAAGTACTTTGTTAATAGATTTAGCTGTTGGTCTCATTTTCCTTTGTCCCAGGTAACTGCCAATAAAATAGTATTTCATAGTGCTATGCTTTCAGCAAATGAATTACCCAGCACCTCCTAAATCAGTCCCCAAGTAGCAGTTTGTTGTCCTTTGTGGACAGTAGAAAGACCTGCTTTTCAGACACTGCATTAAAGAGAAAACCCCTGTGCTGTCTACCTCTTTCCAGGGGAGGTCTGAACTGAAAATTTGCTCCCAGACTCTGAGCAATAACAGAAATGAATCTTGGAAAGGCAGAATCGGCTGATGATTCTGTAAGCAGGCTTTGCAGTTAAGAGGATGAAGACATCTCCCTCTAAACTCCCTGGATGCCCCATGAGGCTGGGGCTGCTATGATGGCAGAGGTTTCAGTGACTCAAAACACTCCTCATCTCTCTCATAGGTTGAAAGAGGAAAGGAAGAACCAAGGCCATTCTTAGGGTGTCTCCTGTCAGCTCCACAAAAAGGCACTGAGACTGGCCTCAAAGGATGTTACCTGTTGCCCTTCACAGGTGACAATGGCTGGTAAAGTGGCAAAGCATCTGGAGGAGGAACTATCAGCCATTGTAATTATGCAGCGAAGTGGTTCACCTAGTGAACAGAAGGATGGAAATCAGGTGCAGTGGGGGCTGGGGTGCAGGAAAGATGGGGAGGAAGTTGAGTGAAGAGTTGTGGCTGTAACTTTGTGACAGTATTTCTCAAATGTAAGCATAGGCCTGGTTTACAGGCAGTGTCACGGGGAACTCTGGATTCAAGCATACCTTCATGCTGCCCAGCTTGAGAGGGACAGTCTGAGAAAGCTACAACAAAGTGAAAGACTGCACTGGAAATACTGAAAACCCCTTTCCCCCTTTTGTGGGAAAGGAGAGGGGAGAATGATCTAACTGGAAAAGTCTCTGACTTGTGCAATGTCCTAAAGCCATGTCTCATAACACAAACACAGGATGAAGGAAGACCCTCAAAAAGACTACAGTGAAGCAGAATGCATGAGAATAGTCTGCAGCCATTGTGCTGAGGGACTCGGTCTCAGTGTTCTTTGGACTTAAATTACCCTCCCAGTTCCAGCCTCACCCAGTGGGGTGAGGTGAAGTGACCTGTGCAGGGTCAAGGAGGGAAAGTGGGACAAACTAGAGAAAACTCAGTCTGCCTCCCTGCCCCTTGATCTTTAGACCAGCATCCCCTGCTCTGCTGACAGTGGAAGATTTGTTTCTCTGCCACGCTGTAAGTATCAGCACAAAATTTCCAGTGTTTTTTCTTCCCTTGACCAGTTTCAGCCACCCTGAAGCACTATGTGTGTGCATGCATCTTCAGCTCTCTGTCTTCAGCTGGTCAGAGCTGTTGCTGGTCCTGCGAGGCCACCATCTGCCTGCAGTTCTGTTCCTGTTGACATCTTCATTGCAAGGAAACTAGCTATGAGGAGGGGCCAGTGCCAGCCAGGCCCAGGATGCCAACCTGGCAGCAAACGGCCCTAGCCAGACAGCTGGCGCTGTGCAGGCGGCTCGGCTCAGGAGCTGTGGCCGGCAGGAGCCAGCCTCCCCAGCCCCTCAGATGGTAGGCTGTGAATGGGAGGGTAGGGGGGCTAGTCAGGAATCAAAGAGAAATGTCCTACTGATTGATGGCCCTCATTTGCACATGAAACTGGGACCTCTCAGCCCTGCAGGCTCTGCACGTGTGTCTCAGCTGCTGTAACCGGGGCTTGGAGAGGAGGAGGTAACCAAGGAGGAAAAAAAAAGATCACTTCCAGCTCTGGACAACATAACTGTTTTCATTTAAGTGTCCTAGGTCTGATTCTTGCTTGCCTTTACAGTTCCTAGAAGTTCGTTGCTTTTCTTTTTTCCTTTTTTTTTTTTTTTTAATTGCAGGTGAGGCAGACCACCCAGGATTATGGCAACTTCTTCCACCTTCTTCTCTCCTTTCCTTTTCCTGTGTGTGCTGGTTCTTTCCGACATCAGTCTTGCAGTCTCCCTGGACCCTGGCACAAAGGTCAAAAATGTCCCAGAGAACAACAACCATCTTCAAAACCAAGAGATGTGGATGCAGCAGCCCAGAAATGGGCACCACCACAAGCATGGCTTGGCCAAGAAGGAGAGGGTCCATGCCATGTCTTCTAGAGGGCAGCTGGCTGGGGAAGAGGCCCTCAGAATGGGTAGTGGAGCTCCAGCTGTGGAAGAGCTGGCAGCAGAGGGACAGCCAGCAGCCCTGAAACAGAATAAGGATGTGTTCCTGGGTTTTGAGTTCCCATATCCTGAGAGGGAGAACCAGTCCCCTGGGTCTGAGAGAGGAAAGAAGCAGAACCGAGAGCATCGGCGACACAGCCGTAGGGACAGGCTGAAACACCACAGAGGTATTTGAGCTCCAAGGGAAGCTGAAGCTGTTGGGCCACTTGAAATGTGTCACTTGTGTGAGGGCAAGGAGATGCAGCTGTGGTTGAGACACATGGGTGTGTGGAGGGTGTGGGATGTGTGCCTGCTCTGGGGAGAAATCTGCCAAACAAAAGAGGCACAAGAAAAAAGGGGAACTCCAGAACCAGAGGTTTTTACTGCTGGCTGCAGTTTTGTGAAAATGACCTGGTTTGCCTTACAGGGGGAGCTCTGAATGTTCCTAGGACTTGAGGGGTTGTTTTGGGGTGGCCTGCTTTGTTTTGCTTTTTTAGCAAATGGTTCAATTTAAGAACAAACATGTCCAAGCCATGCTCAGTCTCTCCACTGACTTTGAAACATGACCAGAACTAGAAATAATACAAAACCCCTACTTTGCTTGAAGATCAGTTTCTTCTCATCAGAGCTTGTATTCTATATTTATGCTGAACTATAAAAAATAGAAATTTTGCATATGTGAAATTGCACTAAGTACTTTAAAATGTTGCTTGTTTTTGACTTGGATTACTTCCTTTGCAGGTCAAGATGTGAGTGTGTGTTTCTGTGGTATGGTATACTCAGTGCAAAAAACCTTTAGTTCTGTTAAAGCCAGGCAATTTGTGCCAACCTACTCTATTTGACAAGCTGGGTATCAGTATCCCTGAGTTCCAGCTATCACTCCTCCCTGAGTCTGCAAGAAGAGCTCTATTGTTTTCTCAGGGGACTAACTAAACAACTCAGGTTAAGAACATAGAAGAGTATGCAACAAAGCTGGTTTGAAGCGATATCCACAGACTACAAAACAGGCCTTGTTTCTTTGGTTTAATTTAAGGTCTATCTTTTAAATTAATACTTAGGAAAAGCAGGGATCAGGCTGTGAAAATATTCTTATTTCAAGTTACGTGGGTCCTGACTTGAACTAAATTGGAATAACCCACTACTAAAATTGACCAAGGTTGCGTTCATAGGTATTTGCATCAGCTTCATCCATTGGTTTAAAAATGGTAAAATGGGTATATTTTGTACTTTTGAGACCAGAAGAAGAAATCCTTTGCTGCTTAAGCAAGAGAGAGACATATCTTCAAGAAGGTGTGATTATGTATGACTTAAGTGTGTGCAAATGAAGATGCATTTACTCTGGACCAGATCTATCACTTTAATAGCATGTGACTCTGTTTTACACTGGTCTAAACAGCAGCTCAGGGTGGTAGAACACTGGCCAGTGGCTGGATGAAATCTGAATTCCTTTGACTCAAATCTGTGTCACACAGAGAGAAAAGGGATGAGAAAGCTAATGTTACTGTACCTGTTGCGCTCTGCAGGGAAGACTCCTGATGCTGGGCCAAGCTCCTTGTACAAGAAACCCGAAAGCTTTGAAGAACAGTTTCAAAACCTCCAGGCACAAGAAGCTACAAGTCTGACTCCCACCATGTTTCTCATCACTGCACTTGAACTTGCCGTTTCCACAGAAGAGCCTCCTGTTCTTCCAGCCACATCACCACGGTCACAGGTAAAGAGACAGCTGGTAACTCTGCACTGTACCTTGATGCAGACAGAAATCTCCTGCAGATAAGGTCCAGTTTCTTTTTTTTCTTTTTTTGTTTTTTGACAGTTACAGGTAAGTGCTTGCTTAACACCCAAGCCCTCCCTGAAAAGCAGCTCTCTGTCTTGGAGACATCTAAGTATCTCTTCTTCATAAACAGTTCCTTTAGTTGCTTCTCTTCCCTGTCCTACCTCTCCCTTAGCTAGCCATCTTCCTTCAGCTTCAAGGACCAGAGAGGCAGTAGGAGCACTTGGCTGGAGAGGCAGCATGTCCTAATGCGCCTTGCTCGCCTTTTGTCCTCACGCAGAAGTAGTGGAAACTTCCTTCTTGGCTTGAGCTGCAACAAGGGAAAGCTCTTCCCTTTTGAAAATGAAATGCCAAGAATCCCCAATGGACAAGACAGGAGTGGAGGTGGGGGGAAATCATAAAGCCTTTTTAAGGTCTAAAAGCACCAGGAAAATTTGCAAAGACTTCAGTGTCACTACAGAAGTGTAATCCGTTGTCTCTTTGGTTTCTTGTGGTTTGCAGGCCCGTCTCAGGCAAGATGGGGATGTGATGCCCACCCTAGATATGGCACTCTTTGACTGGACAGATTATGAGGATCTCAAACCAGAAATGTGGCCATCTGCTAAAAAGAAAGGTGCTAAATCTCCCTGTTCTCTTTCCCAAAAGTAAGGCTTGTCATTCTGTAAGGCTTGTCCTATGGTTAGTGTTCACAGATGTGCTGAAGGATGTGAGATCATAGTGGTGGGGAAAGAGAGAAGAAGTGTAATACTGATTGTGTTTTGTGCTCATTTTCAGAATGTTTCTCATTTTGGATGCGTAGTTTGAGGGCAGAGGAAAAATGATAGATGGAAGGTTGAGAAATAGGGAGGATCACAGAATCACTAAGATTGGAAAGGACCTTCAAGATCATCAAGTCCAACCGTTAATCCAGTGCCACCATGTCCCCTAAACCATGTCCTGAAGCGCCACATCCACACGTTTTTTTGAACACTTCCAGAGATGGTGACTCCACCAGCTCCCTGGGCAGCCTGTTCCAATGCTTGACCACCCTCTCAGTGAAGAAATTTTTCCTCATATCCAGTCTAAACCTTCCCTGGCACAACTTGAGGCTATTTCCTCTCGTCCTATCACTAGTTACTGGGGAGAAGAGACCAACACCCTCGTCGCCACAACCCCCTTTCAGGTAGCTGTAGAAAGTGATGAGGTCTCCCTTCAGCCTCCTTTTCTCCAGACTAAACAACCCCAGTTCCCTCAGCCGCTCCTCATAAGATTTGTGCTCCAGACCCCTCCCCAGCTCCGTTGCCCTTCTCTGGACATGCTCCAGCATCTCAGAATCCTTCTTGTAGTGAGGGGCTCAACACTGAACACAGGATTCAAGATGCGGCCTCACCAGTGCCGAGTACAGGGGCACAATCACTTCCATACTCCTGCTCGCCACACTATTTCTGATACAGGTCAGGATGCTGTTGGCCGCCTTGGCCACCTGGGCACACTGCCGGCTCATATTCAGCCGGCTGTCAACCAGCACCCCCAGGTCCCTTTCCGCCAGGCAGCTCTCCAGCCGCTCCTCCCCAAGCCTGTAACATTGCATGGGGTTGTTGTGGCCTAAGTGCAGGACCTGGCACTTGGCCTTATTAAACTTCATACAGTTGACCTCTGCCCATCGATCCAGCCTGTCCAGATCCCTCCTACCCTCCAGCAGATCAACTCCCACCCAGCTTGGTGTCATGTCATCTGCAAACTTACTGAGGGAGCACTCTATCCCCTCATCCAGATCATCAATAAAGATATTGAATAAGACCGGCCCCAGAACCGAGCCCTGGGGAACACTGCTTGTGACAGGCCGCCAGCCGGATTTAACGCTGTTCACCACAACTCTCTGAGCTCGGCCATCCAGCCAGTTCTTTACCCAGCGAAGCGTAAACCTGTCTAAGCCATGAGCCACCAGTTTCTCCAGGAGAATGCTGTGGGAGACGCTGTCAAGGGCTTACTAAAGTCCAGGTAGACAACGTCCACAGTCTTTCCCTCACGCACTAGGTAGGTCACCTGGTCATAGAAGGAAATCAGGTTGGTCAAGCAGGACCTGCCTTTCATGAACCCATGCTGGCTGGGCCTGATCCCTTGGTTGTCCTGCACGTGCCCTGTGCGCACTCTCAAGACGAACCGCTCCATGATCTTCCCCGGTATGGAGGTCAGGCTGACAGGCCTGTAGTTCCCAGGATCCTCCTTCCGGCCTTTCTTGTAGACGGGCGTCACATTGGCAAGCCTCCAGTCTTCTGGGACCTCCCCTGTTAACCACGACTGCTGATAAATGATGGAAAGTGGCTTGGCAAGCTCCTCTGCCAGCTCTCTCAGTACCCTTGGGTGGATCCCATCAGGCCCCATAGACTTGTGGGTGTTCAGGTGTCCAGGAGATTGGACTATGAAGGTTTAGAGTTCAAACTCTTGAAGTTTAAGGCTGTTTTTAGCCTGGAACAATATAGTATCCAAAATAAAAGCACTAGCATGAAATTTTCTATCAGCATCTTTTTTTTTTCCCATAGAAAAACGCCGCAGTAAGAGCCACAACAGTGGAAATGAAACCGTGACAGCTGAAGGAGAGCCATGTGATCATCACCTTGACTGCCTCCCAGGTCAGGATCAGCTTGGTAGAGTCATTTCTCCAAATACGAGATTGTTGATGCAGCCCAGGATCTATTAGAAGTATCCTGATCTCTAATACTGATAGAAAGCGGCAGAGGCTCCCTAGGCATACTGTGGAAACAGAGATGTCTGTACCATGGAGCTGTCATGGGTGTCAGTAGACCTACAAAGGGAAGGGGATAAATGAGCTGTGCTGACCCTTGTTCCTGTGTTGCAGGCTCTTGC
The DNA here is from genome assembly GCF_964289735.1 of Phaethon aethereus. NCBI lineage: Eukaryota > Metazoa > Chordata > Aves > Phaethontiformes > Phaethontidae > Phaethon > Phaethon aethereus. The sequence continues at coordinate 3,734,131 of NC_138597.1, read as the reverse complement.
TGTGACTTGCGTGAACACCTCTGCAAACCACACAATCGAGGCCTTAACAACAAATGTTATGATGACTGTATGTGCACTGAAGGTGAGTTGCTCTCCTCCTTCCAGCTGGCTTCATAGTTGCCTGTGTTGACTTGGAATAGTGGTTTGTACATGAAAACAGGAGCCGAGCTCTGCTGCTCTTAGCCTTTCCCTGCCATTGACTCACAATGTGATCATTGAGTGATCTAGGATATCTTGTTTTCCCTCTTGAAAACAAAAATCCTGATATCTACAAACCTAACCAAGAAGAAGCCACAATATATTAACACTTCAATGGTGCTTTCAAGTATCACAGGTTATAAAAACTGACTACTATTCTTGTTTTACATGACCTTCTGCCTAATATGGCTTTCCTGAGTTAATTTCAACTGAACCTGTAGCAATTTAGTAGGTGTGGGCAGGACACAGACTTACGTTTCTTAAAACTATTTCTGAAGAATCCACAGTGGCCCTTAATAAACAGTTGCATTATGAAGGTGTTGAAAGACACTCTTCTAGTCTGAACATGTTCAGGATCAGGTCCAGGCATTGGGTCTTGTCTGCCAGAACAAAACTCTGGTTGCCAGGTTTTGTGACCTGTGTTAGGTACCTAGTGACTTTGACCTGGTCATTCACCTACTTTTTACCCAGTTAAACAGACTGCTTTCCAGGAGTTGCAATGGTAAATGATAGTCTTCACCTTGGGTGTGTCATGTAACACTTGAAGGCCCTCATCTGAGACAATGTTCTGATAGATTAGCGTAGAAAAGTGTTTCTGCAAGCCTAACGAGGGCTGCCCCTGGCCCTGCTTTATACTTAAGCTAGTTATAAGTTGATGCCAAATGTGCATCCTCTGTAGCATTAAAAAGATCCCCAGAGACGTAGGGTCCAGATAAGATGGACAAGACGCTTAGATAAGAGCAGAGCTCTGATCTTGTGTGCTCTCCTTCTGGGAGGCCAGACTGCCCTGGGGGGATTGGTAATGAGGGGCAGAAACCCAATTTCAAAAATTTCAAGGTAGCTGGTCTCAACATAGCCCAGGGACACGCACTCCAAAAGGCTGCTCAGTGACCTGTGACATCAGCTGGGTCTCCCATGTACAAGTACTCAAGGACAGTTTATGGGCAGTCTCATTACAAAAGCTATAAATCCTCAGTCCCCTCCACTACGAGGGTGCTATTGCTGTCTGCTGCCTGCTCTGGAAGTAGAGATGCATGCAGTTTCTAGGATGATCAAATCGGCTCTTGCCAACCCCAATGACCGGATCTTGGGCTACTGAAAATCAGGCCTTTTGTGAGAATTATTTACACATAGGTGTACCCTGTCTGGCCCAACCAGCTATGCATTCTATTGTAACAAAGGCAGACAATAAATACCACGGGATAAATCTATCAGTGCCAGAAACCGATGCGTTACTCTGACCGAAGGCTCCCATTGCCTTCCACTGCCATGGGAGAATATGTACTGATGTGTTTTTACAAATAAAATGCCATTTTTTCCCCCTTAGTATTCATCAACACTGTATCAGATAGCTTCCTTCAGACCTTGCACTTCAAGCATCCAAAACAAAGAAACTGAAGGAGATCAGCCGTGAGCTTTGGATCAGACCTCCCAGTAATAATGCTTTAAAATCTCTTCCTCCTTTCCTGAAGCTTCAGGGAAATAAATAGCAAGGGGAGCTCCCTAGCCATTGTTGCTGCACATTAAGTCTATAGTAATTTCCCAATGGAGAGATCACTTAGACAGTAATGGGAAGTAATGGGGGGAAACCAGGCAGGTCTTCCATAAAATCACTGGAAACAATCAGGATAATTCATTGGCATTTCAAGAAGCCAGTGAAACCTTCTGCCTGATCCAATGAATCCCAAACCAGAGCAGTGAGCCAAACAGAATAGCAGGGCCCAGAAAGCAATATGCACTACCCATGTGAGGCATTTCTCTGCCACCTTATTTGACACAGCACAGGCTCCCCAGACTGTCCCCACTGCAGCAAGCTCTGTCATGAACTGAGGCTGGGAGCTAATTGTTTGATGTTACTGCTGTAGTGAGCCCTGGTCCCTCCTGCTCACTTATGCACGTCTTTTCCATAGGGCTACGCTGTTACGCCAAATTCCACCGGAACCGAAGAGTGACCAGGAGGAAAGGGCGCTGTGTGGAGCCTGAATCAGCCAATGGAGAGCAGGGATCATTCATTAATGTTTAGGAGGGTGGGACTCCTGCCTGGATGGTCAGGAGCTGGGGGCAAACTGTTTATACCTAGCAATGAGAATTAGAGGAAAAGGTCAAGCAAATGACTGAAGCTGCAGGTTCTGAACATGCTGGGTTCCAACAAGACTGAAGCTCATGTTAATTATAAATAGAGTGGCCTCAGCCTTTTCCATACCACAACTGCATTCCCTGTCCCTTCCCTCAGCACATTCCTGCCATTGAGATGGGTCCCCCTCTTTCCTGGTAGTAAGAGATGATCATGACTACCATTCGTCATGGTCCTGGCAGGAAGAGGCTCTGCGGTTTCATCTCCTCCTCTCAACAGAGGCAAGATATGAAAGCTCCTTAAGGTCAAAGGGGATAGGAGCTTAAAATTTACCCCTTAACTATTGCTTGAGAAGAAAGGTAGATCCTCCTTAAAGATCAGAGGTTCCTAGAGGGTAGGAAGCTTGTAGCCTCCAGGTGGAATTAAAGATGAGAAACTGATCAGCAGGAACCTGGCTGCTTAGGTGAGAGGGGACCCTCTGACAGAGCTCTTGCTCTCTCCCTTGTTCACTGCTACAGCCAGATATTCGCTGGCTGTAACACACTACCACTTCCTACCTGTCTTCTCTGGGACCATCCAGTCCCACTCCTTCATTCCTTCCTTTCTTGCTTCCAGAGAACTACCAGGTCTCTGCAAGGATGTGGCAAATCATCCCAGCCTGCAGCTCTCACTCATTTAGTTATCCTGCCAAGTCTGTTATTTTTAATGATTATTTTTAGGAGCTTTCTGGGGAAGTGATAGTTTTCCCAGTGAGCCAAAAATAAAGTTTTTGGTAACAGGAGATAGGGACAGGCAGTTCCATTGTAGTAAAACCTGTGACATGTTGCATGTGTGTTTCCATGATATGTAAATAAAGATATGATAGATGTAACTTTGTGCAACTCTTCTGCCTCTTTGACTGAACCTAAGGATGTGGCAGGAGCCAGAAAGGCCTGTAAGGGAGGTGGCTACCAGGTAGCACTGATGACTTCAGGTAATCACACAGAGCAATTGTGCCACTGGGTAGAAAAATTTCTCTACCCAAATTGGGGATCCAAGCTTTCCTGTATTCTTACTCAAATTGCATCTACCAGTTTCTGACTGGTGTAGCCATCCAGATGTTTAAAGCTTCTTTACAGTACTACTTAGTTACTGACTTGAGTGATATATCGGAGCAACACAGGCTACCTGTGTTAAACAGGGGTAGTGTTTAGTTGGTTAAGATGTTCTTTTCTACTGCTAACTCCCCAGTATCCTGGCTTCTGGTGGGAGACAGCTCTGAAGCCTTTTAAATGTTAAATTCAAGAACCTGGAGATGTACAGCACTTTTTGTAGGAATAGAAACATTAATTCTGGTGCTGTGGTCAGAATCCTTTTTATGCTGCTTCCCTAAACCCCTGTGTTGCATTTAGGCAGGCAAATCTCCATTTTGCACTCCTGTTTCTGTTGTAGTGTCAGTCTGCATTGTGTATTCACTCAAACGCTGCTAGCATAATAGTTTACGCCTCTAATATGATGAATGCCCAGTCATGACTACAGAGATATGCTATGAATACAGTATTAGCTCTGACCCACATACACCTGCACTGCTAGGAGGTACTAAAGGAGCATTTAGGCAAAACCTACCACTTGGCTGGATGTAGCTATTTAGATTTCTGCTTACAGCATTACAGTCTTAGCCCAAAAGGCAGGAGTAAAGAAAGGTGGTTTGGCTCCAGCTCCATGCCACAGCAGCAAGGATGAAATTTGTTAAGCCAGAGAAAGAAATGCAGCCCCCTCCTCAGCCCAGATGCAGAATAGTGGGTGGTGCTGCCAGTGCTATTGTCAGTGGAAGCAAAAAGGGAAAAAGGCCTTAATTGATGACAGTCAATTGCACAGCTCTCAAACCCTGGTCTGTGTGACACCGATGAGAACTACATGCACAGCCATTATCAAAGCCAGATTTTGATACCACACTGCTTTCCAATATAGGAGCCAAGATCTGTGTTGGAACACTGCAAATGAAAGAAAGCAGGAAATTTTGTAGGGATCTCTATCCTTGGTGATGCAGGTATTCATTGCCCCATACACTACATACAGAATCCTGTTTTACAAATCACGTGAAATGCAAGCAGGCTTAAACAGCAAGTCTGAATTTGAAGCCAGAGATTTTAGACTCCAAAAGGAAACTTGCTTCTTCAGCTCTTGCTGATTAACTGATTAATTATTAGAAATAAAGTCATAGGATTATTGGATTGATTGCTGACATTGGCATTTCAGAAAGACAGCCCATGACCAAGACTTATTCTTTCTGAGTCAAACTGTGATGTTTCAGAGGTGAAACAGAAAGGGTGAGCCATGGCACAGGCACATGCTGCACAGCCACAGCAGTGTGAAAGGCATCAGACAACCTGATTTTTGTACCAGCCAGATCAACTACTGACTTCGCAATTGCAGTGAAAAGGAAAGCTGTTGCATAAATAACATGCTAAGGTGTGGAATGCAAGACCAGCCTGTGATATAAAACCCCAGGGGAACATTTGTACAACAAGACCAACCCACTTCTAAGTGTAGCAAAGTTTTTTAGGGCCGCTCTGTGCTGTATCAAGGGCACAGCAGCAGCTGCAGAGCAATAGTATCACTGGGTTACATTTAGCAACTTTCCCCTTCCTTCCCAGTATATCCCAGTGGCAGTGCAGTCAGTGACAGCTCTGCCTTTGGAAGCATTATGTCTGAACAAGAGAGAGGGAGAGAAATGTCAAGCAAGTCTTGATTTATATGTTCTTCACAACTGATTGTTTGAGAAATTCAAATTAAGAATTCACACAAGCTCAGCTTCTCTACTGCCCCCAGAGAGCTTAAGCCAGAGTTCTTGCAAGATTTTCTATTGTCTTGAAAGGACTTTGGATCAGGCCCAAACCAGCCATAGCAGGGCTCTGTGGAATAATTTTTAAAGTTAATTGCAGGGCATGCATGCAAGAAAGGTGAGTGACAGAGTCCCACCCAAACTCCTGCTCTACAGCTACTGCTGTTAGCAGCCTCACAATGAGTCCAAGGGGTATGCATCATTTTAAACCACTTCTCCAAGGGTGAGAATCATTAGACATGGAAAAGAGAGGACAGCGTGCTGATTTGACATAATCATCTCAGCAGCTGCCTGCTCTGCAAATGCTGTTAAATCTTGGGGATGTTGCTGGCAATTGCCAAAATGATGACTGCAAGAGAGACAAGAACTGGAAGCACAAATTAAAACACTTGGGAATCATTCTGTCTCAGGTCTGTAATAGTCTGCATTCATTTTAGCTTGGGGGTGTTTTATTGAAACCCGCTCTCCTCCTTCCCCCAGCCCCCCAGTAATTACCCTGTCATCAATCCACAGTGTGTGAAAGTGCTTTAATTTCAAACCCATGCTATACTAAATTGTTCAAGTCCATGCCAGTCACTCTCTGCTACATAAAGCCTGGAAAAAGCATTGCTTTAATATTTTTTATCAGAAAAAATGAGGGCTGTTGATGTTCTGAGTGATCATCGGTACCCCATAAACCCATTGCTGGTATGTCAGTTCATTTTCTGGAGTGCCAATGAATCTTGAAGAGTAGTCCCTCAATTATAACTCAAAACTCTAGTTCAATTTTAGAAAAACAGAGGAGCAGCTCTTCCTTGCTGAGATTGGAAAGGACTTTCAAGTTCATTTGCCAAGATATCACATTAGTGTAACTCTCTCCACTCCCCAAATCATCTTGCTGTAGACTGTTTTGCAGTGAAGTTGCAAGAAGAGGGTCCCCACCAGCAACAGAAAACACCTTTCAGTTTCACCTCCAATCCAAACAATCTTTCTGCTTGCTGATTTCCCATTGGGATTTAAAAGGGAGTTTGTAAAGCCAGAACAACTTCTATATGCCCTTCCTCACTACTTATTCAGAAAGGGTCTATTGATAATAGATGCATTTGTGCCGAGCTGACGCCTTCATGGCTCTCAGCTCCCCAGCCAGGGGCACAACTCAAAGACACCGGTGTCAGCTGCAGCCTTTAGTTACCTTCAGACTAGACCCCAAGTGGAGGACGAGAAGGGCAGAACTATGAGGGGTGTGCTTGTCTCTGTCCCCATGGGCCAGATAAGGACAGCAGGAGCCATTGTATTAGCTCCTCTATTTCCCCATGGAATTGCTATCACCTTACCCACCAAAGGTACACTGTCCTGAAAACGCAAAGGAAAGCATTTCTGCCTTATTAGCCTTACTTTTATGCTGTCAGGAGGGAGCCAGCTGTGTATTATGTTTTTAGTCAATTTGCACAAAACATACTACCAATATATTTGACATAAAGCAGCTAACTGCTGGATATTAGTTGCAGTGAGCTGAACTCACCTGGACCAGTCTTCTAGTCAGGAAAATCTCTGTATCCTGTTTCTAGTCTCCTGGGTCATCTGTTTCTCCCTGCAGGTCTTCTTTAACTTGCTGCTTATCTTTCTCACCATGTTTATGTTGCTTTGAGTTACCAAGCCTAGGGAAGGGAACAGAGACAGCAGGTTACACAGAAAGGCAATTTACAAGGTACAAGCAAAACAAAGCAGAGATAAAAAACTACCAACCTCTCAGATCAGATAGGTGTGTGAGATGTGCAAATGCATAATGACTATCATAGCTCTCATTGTTTTCATATCCACGAGATCATTAAGACATTTCTAAGTAAGTCCCTTGAGTCTATGACATGCAAGCCCAGGATATAATAGGCAGGGCTGAATTAATTGCACAATACATTGATGAAAAAATGAAGTAAAGTGCTTTTATTGTACAAGGGGAAACAAATGCTTTGCATTAAACAGCAGTCACATCAATCCAAATTATGGCTCATGCTGCATAAATGATAATGAGACTTGGTCCCACTCAGACTGAGCGAGAATGCTGAAAGGAGCAGACACACGCACATTCTGCTGCATCTAAACAGTGCTTATACTTAAACTGGGGCAGTGGAATTTGTCTTTATAACAAACAGTTCTCCTTTGATAGAAACCTATCCTGGCAGAATGGCATTCCCATTGCACTTCACACCCAAACTCTGAGACAGGAATATGGCTATTCAAAGTCTCTCTTTATCTTTCCCCCCACCCCAGGTGTCACATCTTCTATTTGTTATTTAGGGTAAAATCCAGTCTTTAACATTACTGGGACCACTAGCACTGATCCCATTTGATGCCATTACTTCTGTGAATAGAGGCAGGGCTTCCTTGCAAGACACAGAAACGGAAATTAAGTCACAGCTGATGTGTCATGTGGCAGTAGATGAGTTATATTTCAAACTTTCATCTGGTTAAGTGTCACATTCAGAAATTTGGGGGGGGCTTTTGTAGCCTTTTTTTTTTTTTACTGCTCTTCTGAGCTATGCAGCCAGTTTTGTTCTGCTGCTTCCTCTGGTTAGCATTTTCTAGGTGGTTTCATTTTGGCATTTAATACTTTGCCTTGGGAGTTCTTCAAGTGTGCTGCATATTAGCAGTCAATAGCACCCAGGGTGCAGTGAAGGACAGGCTAGATAGGGCTACGTTTGTGGCTTGTTTGAAAATGTCTGAGTGTAGGTTCACTGCACTGCTTGAACTGGAAATGAGATTGAAGGATGACTCATACATTTCCACATTCAGCTTCTGCAGTGAACTTCTGACTCCTTGCTCATTCCTTAGAGGCCCTATCTTTTCTGTAGGAATAAATGATGACAAGAAAGCAACTGACACAGCAAAACATCGTAGTCAGGTAAAGCATACAATAGGCAAGGAAGTGAGGGTTTGAGAGGGGTCATCTTGACTTCTTGGTTCTGTTAGTTCATTTGCCATACTTGGGGAGAAGACTGCTGTTGTGAACTGGACAGGAAATGATAAGTTATAGCTGTACTGTGAGGGGTTGGGTTGATCACTATCTCTAAACAGGACAAGCTTGCTTTCAGAACTAGAGAGGAAGAACTCATGATTTGTACCAGGCATTTAGGCAAAACGTTCAGTCATCTAGGGCCAAAGGAAGCAACTAAGTATCTGCCAGCCATTCTAGCTACATGGCTAGAGACTCCAGTGCTCAACCCCAAAGACTGACCTGAACTTGACTCAGTTATTGTGTGACACAGCTGAGCACAGCTAGCACCTTGCAATTGCTTTTTTATTGATGTTTATCAAGAGTTTCTTTGTCACTCCTCACCTTTTTGTCACAGTACCGATATGTGCACAGAAGCTTTCACTTCCTTCAGAAAGCTGCTAAGTCCTATAGATGCATTAGCCTTCCTGGACACTGACTACAGTCAAACCCTCCCTCAGATGCATTACGTGTGTAAGCAGCAGGAAGAACGTTTGGCTGGGTGTTTGGAGTCAACAAACTCATCCAGGTGCACTTTTAACCTAGTAGTGGCTTTCTGTTTTGGAAACAGGTGCTGAGCAATACACATCAGGTAGCTAAGAGTATCCAGACCAGGAATATGGCCGTCTGACAAGAAATCACCACTTGCCACCCAGTCGGCAAAGGCACGCTCCAGAACCTCCGCGCCTCGATTGGTCAGGCCGAGGGCACGGTTCAGGGCAGGGTCCAGGCTTCCCCGGCGGTCCTGACCCGACGACGGGCTGCCAGCGCCCGTTGGGTTGGGGCCGGCCGGGCGCGGCGGGACGCCCCCGTGGGGCGCGGCGGGGCGGTGTCCCGGCTCCTCCCGCCCCGCCGCCCTCCCCTGGGCGGCCCGGGGCCAGCCCGCGGCGGCGCCTGGCGCAGCCCCACGTGAGGCGGCCCCGCTGCCGGGAGTCACGGGGTGGGCCGCTGCTATGGAGCTGCCTGCCGTCAACCTCAAGGTAGGGGCCGCGGGGTCGAGCCGCTCCCGGGCTTCCCTGGAGGGGAGCGAACTCTCCGGCTGCCCCGTGGCCGGCCGGCCGCTCGGTTTCCGCGGGCTCGGAGCGAGCAGGCTGCCCGTGGCGGAGCCGAGGGCTGCGCGGCGCTCGGCCGAGGCCCCGCCGTGAGGAGCGGGCGGGCCGCGAGGGGGTTTCTGCCGGGGCGGCGGTGCTCTTCCGCGGCCCGGGGGCGGCAGAGGCGTGGAGGGGCGGAAAGGTCGCCCGGGGAGCGGGCGCTTGGCCGCTGGCCAGCTTTGCGCCTGGTCCAGGACCTGGCTGAGGGCCTGGTCAGGAGATGTGGAGGCCTCCGAGGAGGAAGGGCTGGGGTTTCTAAACCTTTTTCATCATATGGGCAAACGTTGCAAAAGCCCTGGGTCATTAAGACAGTCAGGGAATGACTCCAAGGTTCTCTCTTACTTCAGGGCACTTGCCAAAGTGGCCAAGGACTGGGTTGGGACAGCAGCTGCTTATTAACTTGTGTCCATGGAGGTTCCCAGCTCAGCTGACCAAAGCTAATCCAGGGTAAACGCTGCACAGATCCTCGGGAGGCAAAGTTTTTGCTTGTCAAGCAAAGTATCTTAGAAAGACGATCCCACTTACTTTGGGGTTATCAAAGTGAAATTGCTTCTCTGTTTGGGAGGGGGAGCTTCAGTTGGGGGCAATTTGAACATTTTGGTGACTATCTAGTAGCCAGAGAAATGGGAAATAAGGGACTTAGCACAGTTATGTTACGCTTTTCATTTTGGGAAGAAGCACATCCTCGTGGAGAAGCCAAAGGATGCTAAAATAACTTTTTCGCTTTTGATGTTGGTGTTCGATATTGAAGCCCTCCCTGACACCAGAAAGATGAAGTTTTGCTTTTTTTTTTTTTTTGCCTTTGATATTTTCAGAGGCTTGAGATTTCTAGCTGTGCGTGCCTTTTTCCAGCTTCACTACTTTGTGTATCTTGTTTGGTACATCAAGTTTCAGGTGCTTTCTTTGGTTAAAACTTTGCCCAGAGAATGAAAGCATCACTGATCCCATCAGGTCTTTTTCTGCTATAGATTCATTAAGCTGCGAGCAGTGGTCTTGGAGCTGGCTGCCTACAGGTTGGGTGGGAGGATAGTATTAGCCACCATTACGAATTCTGCTTTGTACAGGAAAGCTTCCATGTGGCTGTGCTAAATAAAAGCTTGGCGTTCATATAATGAGGTTTCCTCCTCTTACTAGTTCACCAAGAAAAGCAACTTCCCTTGTTAAAGGCAAGTAAGCAAATTAATTTTTCAAGGCCTGGCATGTGGATTATATTACACTCTTGAAACTAGCTGATGCTTTGCTCTGACAACTTTGGACTATTGTGTGATTCCCAGGGCACTAGGAAGATTAAAAGATCTTGCCTTCTGCTTTGTTTTTTAACTTGGTTTGATTTTTTTTTTTTCCCTCACCATGCTAAAATGACAGTGAAAAATAAGGACATTTCATTAAAAAGTTTGCCAACATGAAATATATATTCTACCACCAGAGGCGGAGATAGGGGAGCTGAAAAACACAGACTTTCTGAATGAATGAGTCACCGTGACAACACAAATTAAAATGTTGCCTTTCTTCTCTGGGTTCAGACAACGGTTCCCAAATCTCCTCCTAGATAAGAGTGAGCTTGTCCTGGGCAAACTTGTTTTCAGCATTATTAAATTCCTTGTTGTCAGGTCTGCTGGTACTGCTCTGGGGCCGAAGAGCTGGGGAACAGGGAGTTAGTAATTGTACCTGCATCTCTGTACTGTTCCTGAGTTAGGGCCTGCTTCCCTGAAACATATCTTAAAGGTGGGAAAGATTCTTATTCAGAAAGGGACTGGAAATAACACACACTACTACTATTCATTGGCATGATCTGCTTACAGTTTCTGTGAGATTAAAAAGATGAGCCTCATGCTAGAAGTAGCTCCAAGAAAACTGCATGACTGAGCTTTGTTTGTGCCAAAACATAGCAATGTCTTAGCCTTGAGGTCTCTCTTTAAGCTACTTGCAGAGCTATAAAATTAATGTAGCAGGCTTTGCCCTAGAGTGGATGAGGAGCATGCTCATAAAACGGCATCTACTGGCTCAGCTCTAATAGTAATGCTCAGCAAAGCATGTGGGAAGCAGCATAACCGTATTTTTGCAGTGAATGCTTGACACCCAGGATTATTGCAGTCACTATGCAGAGCTTTGAAAAACCAAGTTTGAGTTAGATCAAGCCTGGACAATGCCCTACAATCCATGTGCTGGGAAACATATGGTTTGTGTTTGGGCATTTTTAAATGCTATGTCACCGAATCATAGAATAAGTTAGATTAAAAGAGACCTCTGTATGTCATCTAGTCCAACCTCCTGCTCGTAGCAAAGCTAACTTCAAAGTTAGATCAAATTTAGACTTTTAAAAATATCTAAGGATAGAGCCATGACAACCCCATTGGATAGCCTAACCAGTCTCACTATTATCGCTCTGTTATAATAATGAGGAGCATCATCACAGGTGGGTCACTCACAGGTGGCCACTCAGATCTACATTTCGGTTAGTATGTCCTCAGATGACTGTTACAGAGCGGATGAGATCACTCTCCAAAAAAAAAAAAAGTAAGTAAAATAAGAAAAGTTAGATACTACAGGGAAAAAATTGTCATTTAGAACCATGTAATTTTTAACTTAGTCTAAATTCAACCTTGTGCTAGGGTCTGTGCTGAAGCATGTTTAAAGGAGTTCCTGTTCCAAAGAGTTTCCCATCTAATGAGACCCAGGCACACCCAGGCTCTTTTTAAGCTTGGCAATTAGTTCCGTCACATGCTGGGATTTGCAGAGGAGCTAGGAATTCCCCTTAGCTGTCCCCAATTTCCAGTGGGATGCTTTTCATCACATGGTCATCCTTCTGCCCAGAAGGGATGGGGACAAAGGTCCTACCCTTCTTATTTTCTGCTCTCAGCACTAGTTCAAGTCTTAGGAGTTATTTTCTCAAAAGAAGAAATTTATGCCTTTCTTAGGTACAGACTCAAGTCCTTGAACAGATGGAAAAAATTTAAATTCTTCTGCTGTCTCAACAGGAGAGTGCCTGCAAATTACCTAATCTCACATAGTGACTGTAGCTTTAAAGAATGTTCGTCATTAACACTACATTTTCCATGTTAAAGCATACCGAGACCACTATCTTATTCTATAGTGCCCTGAAGAACTGTCAGGTAAATTGGACTAATAACCAGGGAGAGAATGCCTTGGTTTTATTTCAGCCTAGTTTACCTGACTTTATGCAAATGACTAAGCATGCTTCATAATTTAATAACTGCAATATTGATCCAGACAGCTTTCAAAAAAAAAGCCACCCTGCCTAATTATGTTAACTGGTAAGCCTTGAGGGGTCTAGCGGGTATGTAACATGCAATTAAATACTACCTAATTAAGAATTTCCCTGATGTTCCGATAGTCTCTTGAGTAAATGCTATTTGCATGTCTCCGTTCTCATTGAAGAACATCTTGTATTTTACTGATTAGCAGTTTCTGCCTGGTCTCCGTGGTACAATGTGGGAGAAGGGAAAGTGGGGGGTGGGGGTGGTGAAGCATTTTGTAGGCTTTCATGAACAATTAAAAAAAATTAATAAAAATCTGTTTAAGCAGTGTCTGAAGTTATGACAAAGTCTAGGCTACTCGGGGTGAGTGCTCTGCAGATGTGCTAGGCTACTGCAGTGAAGCAAGAGCTCTGTCTTCTCATAAGACATGTACATTATGGTATCTTGGCAGAGCAGTATGAGCCACAAGCAGATGCGTCACTTCTGTTGATTTCCTGACTGGACTTCACTCATGTCACATCTTCATTGGTTAAGTCTCTTCTCGAGCAACTGGTTTTGTATTAAGTTAGAGCATGGATAGACATTTTACGTCAGTGAACTATGTAGCAGGATGTCAGTAGATTTTTTTTTTTTTTAGTGTCTTAATGCTCCTATCTGCATACAGCTTTCCTGTGCCCACTGAATAATTCAGCCTTTTGCTACTTACTCATTTCCCAATGGGAGTGTGTTGGGGGAGTGTGCTTCAGAGGGCTTTTGGTGGTGTTTTTTTTTTTTAATACCGAAGTCCATTATAAATGCCAACTGGAGCCTTTCTCACAGCTAGAAAAAATGGAAGAGTGCCTGTTGTCCATGGATCTTCTGATATGTTCAGGCTTCAGCTTTTCTTTTATGAGGCTGCTAATAGAGCCTGTCTTCCATATTCTTGTTTTCACAGATGTTTAGAGAGTGAGTATGAGTGATCTCCCTTTGAGATTGGCCAACAGGCTCAAAAGCGAGTGAGTGCATGGATATAGGTATAGAAAAGGACTGAAGTGGTATGTTCTTGTTACCACTTGCTGTCTTAATAAACATGTAGAGTATGTCTCCTTGGTTACAGAAATGTCAAGTGCTGGTGAAGAGAATTCTTGTGTTACTTTTAACAGTAAGATGCTTTCTTCTTGGATTTGTCCCCTTCAGCACAAGGATCAAGATCATTAAGGACATTTGCAAAGTACAGAATCTGTGACAACATTATCTTATTGCTACTTAGGCTGCTGTCGGCATTTGGGCCCTGGTAGCTTCACTGTGAATGGAGAGAGCTGTATACTATGGCAGGATCGGGTTCTCAGGTTCCTAGAAGATGCCTTCAGGTTGTTAATATTGCAGTGAGGTTGAATCACTGCTCTGAACAAACTAGTAGGAGGTAAAAGGAGGATTTACAGAGGACTGGAGTGAAATTGCTGGGAGCTACAGGCATGACTATCCATGGACTTCTTGGTGATGGGCTGCCAGATTGGTCATGTATAAGCTGTGCTAGCATAGTGTGAATCAGATTGCCTGGCTTTCTGTACAAACTCTTCTGGAGTTCCAAATCAGTAACCCATTTAGAAAAGACTTAAGTGGGCCCTGAATCAACTGTCAACAGAGATGACAACACTAATGAATGACTACAGTGTAGCACCACAGGAAATACTCAGCAACAGACACAGAGAAAAATGGTTTTGTGTCTTCACTGTCCCAGTTGCTACGCCAGCTTTCTGCACTGGTTCGTGGGTCCAGGGCACTCTTCCACCCGTCCCTCGGACACAAGATGGTGTCATTTCCATGATCCTCCCAGAGTTCTCACAACTTGCTGACCTGTCTTCCTCTCTTTTTTTTTCATAGGCCATCATTCTGGTACACTGGCTGCTCACAGTGTGGTGAGTGATTGGTAACTGGCCTGGCCTGGGTGAGAAGAGGGTATTCCTTCAAAGTAGGAATGGGACATTCTCGGGGAATCAGCACTCCCTATTTGTGCCTCTCTGTGTGCAAGACGATCCTAAATCTAAGAGTGAGGTGTTTGTATGGGAACAAGGATGAATGCAAACAAACTGTTGCATGCTTATTCTGAATGTGGGCTGGGGTTTTTTGTCTTGTTTGGCAGGGGATGCATGAATTACATCTTTCCAGCCTCCTATGCCTGGGGAAATTTCAGTGTCCTTGCAGTGGGGATCTGGGCCATTGTGCAGCGAGATTCCCTTGATGCCATCATGATGGTGAGTTTGAGGCTGCTCAGGGCGAGGGTGGAGGACAGCTTCTTTGAATCAGTGATGATTTTCAGCTGTTCCCAATACAGCAGTGAACAAGTCAAATTCCCTGTTTGGTGGTTTGTTGTTTTTTTTTTTTTTTTTTTTTAAGAGACTATAAATCTATAAGCACTGTAAACTATGGTGAGAAGCATTCACTATCACTTATTTTGCTTCTCAGAGGTGAGGCATACTTGATTCTTACAAGTCACAACAGCAGGTAAAAAAAGTAATGCCAGAGGAGGACTCAAAGTGTTTAATATGCATGAGTTGGAGGGGCTTTATAAAACCCTTCTCTGAACATTAAAGAGATTGGCAAGCAAAAATAAACAATCCTGGAGCATATCATGAGAAGGTATCTGACAGATATGAAGAAAATGCACAAAATACAAGATAATTAATTTAGGACTCTGTCTACCTGGAGCACTGTCAGAGGTTAGCAATGTGTGATACTGGGGTGAAGGCATGATTGTGTGAACACAGATCTCACAGGAAACAGATGCTGTGACTGACTGTTACTCCTACTGGTTAATCCCCTATTCAGTTCATGTCCCATTCTTTGTTTCCAGTTCCTGACTGGCCTGCTGCTCACAGTCCTCACAGACATCATTCACGTCTCTGTCTTCTACCCTCCAAACAACCATCTCACTGATGTGAAGCGTTTCAGTATAGGCATGGCCATCTTCAGCCTCCTCCTCAAACCTGTGTCCTGCTATTTGGTGTATCGAATGTATCGCGAGCGTGGAGGAGAGTACAGCTTTAACATAGGTAGGATGCTTCCTCTGCCTCCACATCAGTGTGGGCCACCTGCCCTGGTGTTAGGGAGACCGCCTTGCACTTTGGGCTCTTTGGCCTAAGCTCTGTGCTTCTGGATTCTGCTTCCCTTTCCAGAGGGGGGGTGCTCTCTCTCTCTGGCTTATGTCTGTTCTCCCATTTTGTGGTTCTGGTGTGTCTTAGGCCTCAAATTTACATTCTTCCTCTCTTCCCTTGCAGACCTGGAGTCCTCGTCTGACAGCCATTTTGCCCACAATGGTATTGATACCACTGCTGTCTCCCTTATTCAATGTAACTGAGATGCTTTTCCTCTCCTCTTCCTCCTGCATTTGCGTGTGCTTGTTGGAAGGCTTTGGGTATCCTTCTGTCTTTGACAGCCCTTTCTTTTCCTTCTGGGGGAAAGTAGAGGCAGCATCCACTCTAGCTGGATTATGCATGAGAGCGAAAGAAGCTGGATTTATAACTCCATGCTTTCTCTGGGCCTCACAGGTCCTAGTTACCTTGATTGCTTTGGATCTCCATTTCTTCACCTGGAAAATGGGACTGATGTTTACCTCATGAGACTTTGCCTGGAGGCACTCATTTTTCTCCTGGTTGTACTTGCTAATGATGATGTCGCAGCCTTGCCAGAGTGAAGGGGCTGTGGCTAGATATTCTGGGGTCTCAGCTTCTTTGCCAAGCATGCCTGCTTCCTAGTTCACACCAGGGTAGCTGCCAGGGACTGTTTGCTGTGTGGGAGTTCACCCTGGCAAACCCAGCAGCCTGGCACAGTTATCTTTTTGCCTTGCTAAGAAGGCTGTGCAGGACAGAGAGTGGTATGACTGCATTACAGTGTTTGAAAGCTGTCACTTGTGCTGCTTTGGTGGTAGGTGGATACTTGCGGAGGCAAAGGCCGTGGAAGGAAACCATGGCTTTGGGGTGCTATGTGCAATTTGCATCTCTCTGCTATTGGAATGTGGATGTCTTCTCCATCAGCTAAATATCTTCTCCATTGTGCAAATGACAGACAGATCTGTCTTAACTGGGTGAGGAGGCCCGAGAGTCAACTGCAGTGCCTTGCTGTGGGCCATGTTTGTGCTAATTTTTATTAGCTCGTCACTGTGCTTGTAACTGAGATTTGATATTTGTATTCCATGGGAAGTGTAGGTATCATTGAGGAGTTCATCCCTTTGCATGGAATTTGGGAGCACTCCTTCTTTTCAACCACACTATCCCAACACAGGCATGATACTGTCTGAGACAGATTGGAATTCAGACATTTTGTGGCTTCATATCCTCTCCTGAACTGTCTTTCTCACAAGATTTTCAGTACAGACTATGTGCTGCTGTTCTGTTGAATGTGGTTGACAAATTTCCTCTCATTTTCTTGCTGTCTGGCATTTTCCTTTTGAGCCTAAAAGTGGTCTTTGTCTCATTTTCTTTCCACACAAAATCCCTTTTTGTTGCTTGGCAGCATCCTTTCTGCATAGAACAAATCTCTCATATGGTTTGGTGTCCACCTTTGATTCAAACTGCTTCCTAGCCATGGCAGATGCTGGGCCTATGGATAAAAAGCTGGCCATGCACATTCTTTGTCTCTCTCTGTCTCTCCTTTCCCTGCTCACCCCCTGGACAGTAATATGCTTTTGTACCAGTCTTTTACACAGGCAAATTATTCATAATGCAATTGGGAGCACTGCTGGATTCAAATTTAGTGTCATGGTGTGACACAATTGAGGCATAGCTGCATTGTTAGGAAGAGTGGTTCATGGATGAATCATGCTCTTAAATCTATGCTGTCAGCTAGCCAAGGTTCCTCCTGCTTCTGTTTTCGTCCGTTCATCTGCTAGATCTCATAAACTTGATCTTGCTGAAGTACTCTATTACAGGAGCCTGTTACGCTGCTACGTAGTGTTGCAGGTCTTGCTTTCCACGCAGCCATGTGGCTACTAAGCGAGCGGTTCTCAGGGAATGAAGAGGCATGTTCAAATGCATCTGTTATTTTACCTTTGTTGGAAGGATGAGTTTTCTTACCTCTTGCCTGTGTAGTAAGGATCACAGAACACAGGTGCTGGGAAGCTGGTAGAGCCGCTAATGTGGTGTGCTCCTGAGCTGTTGGTTTCTCCTAGGGGATTCAGTTCTTGTGCTTTTGGTTTGTTCCCAAGCTTGTTCTCTTCCATCTCCATTCAGGTGTCACCCGTTCAGGCCAGGATCGCAGCACCTATGAGCAAATTGATCAGCAGGATGCCCCTCCACAGTGGCCTGACTTGAGCAAGTCAGCACAGCAGCCGTACTGAGGCCCCGTCTGCAACAGAGAATGGACGCATCCCTCGCCCAGTCTAGCCTTCCGCTCTTCCCACGTCCGTTCTGATGGAGCAAGACCTGCTGCTAAACAAACAGGAGAGGATCTGATTTTTCACTTCTTTTGCCTCCCTGAAGGTTAGGCAGATGGGTTCCTGCAGCAAGTCCAGAAGATTTTAGAGATGTCATGTTACACACTGTGATTTTTTGTAATCCCAGTATTCTCCTCTTCTCCCTCCCTCTCTGTGTGAGTGGATACACCTTCTGCAGTCTTCCAAGTCCTGTATTGTGCACCCTCTCTATTGTAAGTAACGGAACCACTAAAAATATTACTGGACAAGCTATCCTTAAAAGGCTTATGGACTGCCCTTAAACAACATGGTTTGGCCTGTGTTTATGCAGACACATTTCCAAGAAACATCTGGGAGTTCCTGAGGGCTGTTTTTGATGGCGTTATTTAATGAAGATTTATGACTATAACTGCCTGTGCTAGCTGTGGTGGTTTGCACAAAGCTGGGGTTGGTATAAAATGCTCTTACTGGGCCAAGGAGCTGCTTGTGCTCCCAGTATCTAGTCTTGGGTTTTATTCACTGATGCTTTTATGCAAGTTGAATGTCCTTCGGGATACTTAACATGGATGTTGAATGTAGGTATAGATACTCTGTGCCTTGAAATGTCCTTTTGCTTTCAGCTGCCTATCTTAACAGAACTTGAAATGTTACGTTTTTCTAAGAAAATTATAAAATTAACACAGTTTTTCTGTGTTAGAAAAAGTTACTTTGGTCACCTATGTCTCATTTGAAAATATAGGTATTCCTCAGTGTTTGGAACTGTAGCCAGGCAGTCTGGGAGAGTCATTATGGGGAAGGTTTACAGGGCTTTGATGGCTTTTAGTCTAAGCTTTACTCAGACAAGTAGAGGGTACTGCTTGTAAATGTGTGGGTGGCAAGGTGAGCTAGTAAAATGAGGATTGGGGAAAGGAAAAGATGGGTGGTGAGCTGTGTGGGGTGTGACAAACTATAAACTAATCTTATGCACAATAAATCTGCCTTGCTGTGGCTTTCAGGTAAAATCCTGGGGGGAAAAATGTTCAACAGGATTCTTTTTCAGAAGAAAGAGAGTATGTCAGCTTTGGCAGAATGAAAATACTAGTGGTAGGAAGATCTGTGTTTTTCTGAAGCAGGTTCATTTTCAAAGTTTACCTCTGTTATTCTACAGTTGTATTTCTCTTGAGAAGACCTGCTGCTGCATTGATTCTTCAGTGACTAAGAGCCCTGTTAACTTTGCTCTAACCTCTAGAACCATGCCATTAAAACAAACTTTTTAAAAAATCCATTTTCTCCCAAGTTTGATCATTTTTAGCATAAGCATTTCCTCCACTATGCTGTACAAGCACTACAGTGACCTGCTGCTGTACCTCGACCATCATCATTTATGCCTGGACCAAGCACATGGTAAATGCCATAAAAGTGCTAGTCTGGTGTACTCTCCCGAGATGAGCGTTTTGCATTCATTTTGCAGGTTGCCATGCAATAGAGCGTAAGAGTAGGAATTGGTCTGCTCTTGTGATCAGATTGGGAAGAAGGAAAAATAGGTAGGCAGAAATTTCTGGGGCTCATGGAGTTGCAGAGCAGGCCTTTCTATTCAATTAATGGTTTTTTTAGCTCTTGGCAACTGTACAGTGACAGCATGGATCCCTGAATAATGCACTTAAAACGCTCTGGTTTTTTCCTCCCTAGACATGCAAAGCACAGACTGAAAACAACTGTTTTAAATGCAATGTTTTTTGGGTATTTGCACGAACAAAGAGTTACATCTAGTGAGGCCTTCCCAGCCATTCTCCATTGTGAAAGATGCCACAAAATCTGATACTCATCTAGCTGACCTGCTGTGTGCTTTTCTGTGGAGAATTCAACACACCTGGGAGCTCAGGGGAGCAGAGCAAGGCAGGAGTTGTGCTAGGCGTACTGTGCCTCAAGGATACCTATTTTGGGCAGTAAATCAGAGAGGTGATGGTAAAAACAAGGCCCCTCTCCTGGGTTCTGAGGATGGTTTGTTTCAGCAGTGTTTACAATAAGCAGCAACATACTCTTGGATCAATACCTGGTTTAGTAGGGCGTGTGGAGAGTCATCGAGCCTGTTGTGCTGGAGCACAGCCTTGCTGATCCGGGCGGCCTAGCTTCTCTACGGCGCTCCTCGTAGCCTGTCAGCGGGGTCTCCTCAGCCAGCCGTGCAGCAGGTGCGATACTCCGCCCAGGTTTTTTGTTTCGTTGTTGTTTGGTTTTTTTTAAATCCCCGGGTCCGGCCGTGCCCGGGGTTTTCTGGTGGTGAGCTGGCAGCTCGCTAGGATTAACCACAGCCCGCCCCGTGCCGCCGCCTCCTCAGGGGCAGCGTCTCTCAGGCGGCCTGAGAGCGCGGGCGGGGCTGCGCGCGTGGCTAACGGCCGGCCTCAGCGGGCGGGGCTCGCCCGCGCTCTGTTGGGGGTGGCCGCGCGGCCCGGCGCTGCGGCCGGGACGTGGCGGGTTCGGAGCGCCTGACGGGCGAGGAGGAGAATGTGCCCCCTCTCCTGAGGCGCTGCCCCGGGGGAGGTGAGCGGCGCCTCTTGCAGGTACGCCTGGCCTCCCCTGGGTGAGCCGCCCCGGCCTGCCGGGCCCCGCCTCGTCTGGGCCGCCTTCAGGACGTAGCTTTAATTAGCTGTGGGCCAGAGCCGCTTTCCCGTGGCCATCTGCAGCGCCGGTGACAGGCAGCGTTGCTAATCGCGGGAGATAAGCTGCTTACAGCGACCCAGCTGGAGCACGCTCGCTGCTGAGGTTCGGGCATTAAGGGGGGACAAAGCTGCAGGTTTGCCCCTGGAAAGGAGGTGTAGGCACAAACAGGTGTGCGTCCCATCCCAGAGGTTCTGGCGAGGCCCAGCGGCATGTCTGGTGGCAGCTATCGGAGTGAGTAAGTGCCTGTGAGGAGAGATGCGTCCACACCCGTGGCAGGTGCTGGGAGCCATCGGGGATGCTGAGCCGGGGCCTGGACCATGTGTCTTGGCGGTGCCAGCTGCAATCTGGCCTGAAATGGCTCCCCTGGGCTGGGGCTGTGGGTGATGGCCCTCCCATGCTCACGCTGGCTGGGGCTGTGGGTGATTGGTGGCCCTCCCGTGCCCGCCACTGCATCCTGGGCCACTAGCTGGTTCTTGGCTGGCAGCATGCAAAGGGAGCTGCTGCACGGCTGTTCCTCAGCTGCCCGAGCGGTAACTGCCCTCTCTCTGCTTAAGGGAAGAGCACTTGTGTGTGCCTGTTGATCTCGAAGTGGCAGCGAGAGGTTCATGCGATGGCAGTGATGGTTCGGTTTGTAAGACTGAGCAGTGGGGGAAAAGCCTTGTTTCCAAGGCATGTGAAGCGTGATCCTGGACCAATCACTGGTCCCAACTTGCAGTGTGAAATGCGTCAGCCTTGGTCTGCGGGGAAGGGAAAATCAGCATTGTCTGTGCTGTGCTTATGTGTTTATTATGGGTCTGCCATTGTTATTGTAATGCTAAAAGCCGTTCACTTGCAAGAGCTTGATTTTGTTTTCATGAGCTGGTCTATTTACTTCTTTTTGCTTATAATAACGGAAGTACGTTGATCAGCTTAATTTTTGTTTGCTTAATTGGATTCGTTTCGGGTTTTTATGCGTTAGTGTGCTGCTGCAAAGTGTATATAGTAAGCATGCATTAAATGTTTTAGTTGGAACTATCAAAGCTAATATGAAATCCATTGGTCATGGATTTTGTAGTTCACAAAATCTGTGGCTTGCCTTGAGTATCTCTTTTGGCCTTAGAATAAGTTTTTTAAAAGCACTTCATAAAATCTTACTGCCTTCTGAGTAAGATTAACTACTGCTTAAAAGTGGTGACATTAAAGTCCTGAATGGCAATTTTGGGAAGGCAGATAAATGTGATTTTTAAAGAACGCCATCTTTTCCTGATCTCAGCGAGACTGAAATTAGGAATGAGTGAGGTGAAGAACACCATCTAAAATAATCATGGCAATGTGTTGAGAACCTGGTACCTGGCAGAAAGAATTGGAGAACTAAAAAAATCACGAGTTACCAAGAAAATAGATTACGTCTAGGTTCTTTGAGCATAAAAGTAGTCCTGTGCCGGGTTCCAGGTGTTCATGTAGCAAAACAGCACTGATAAAGGTGATGGTTTCATGTCCTTTAACAATCCATATCCTTTATAACACCCTTTTGTAATACATTACTAGTTGCTTGGGTTCTCCTGGCATGCAAGGAGTGCTTTTACAGAACACCAGTCCGCTGCATTTTGTGTTTACACTTGACGCAGCGATAGGTACCCTAAAGAAGACAGCCATGCTTTGTGTGTTCACTCTGTAGTTGCCAACTTCTACTTGTCTGGAAGAAATAATGGGATGTTTCTGTTCGTGGTACACTTGGTGATATATGAAAGGCAGTAACGGCAGTTCCCAAGGATAATTGCAACACTGCATGACTATCTCCTGTTGCTTTAGGAATTGAGTTTACTCCCCGCTTTGTGGTGATTACTGAAGGAGTTTGCATGTGAGAAGGACAAGCAGGCTGTTTGCAAACAGGGATGACATGCTCAGCTGCTTTCTTAGAATAGAATGAGATAAACATAGTTTGGAAACAGAGTAATTTGAACGGAGGCTTTCTGGTGTTTGAGTATGTTTGAAAAAGAAATGGGCTTTGATTTCATAGGCCATGTTTTCTTTTCAGATTGACTAGGTTTTTTTTAAGACGATTTAAGTGTGTGTCTTTTTCACAATACCATTTTCTAAAAGGGGGGTGGAAAAGAATGATGGTCAGAATGACAGAATGATTGGCAACTTGCTTTTAAAATTTGAGGGAATGAAAGCGCAGTCCCCTCAAATTGCACTTACCTGTTAGCAGCAACTTACAAATCTGTGCTCTGAGTGTTATATGTATAACCATCTATGCCGTAACTCTTTCAGGTTAGGGGACAATGTAGATTCTCTGGATGTGTAGACATGGTTTCATCCTTTAGTGTGGACAAGAAGAAATTTGCCTGCATAGCCTTGAACTTTGCAGGGCTGTAGCATGATCAGTGAACAAATTTTCACTTGGTAAGCAGTTAAACAGTACCTTAAGTTGAGACACTACCTTTCCCACCAGCCCTGGAGAAAATACAAGTGTGGAAGAGATCTGAGCTGGATTTCTGATCAATGAAGTACTCCAGCTGGAACGATGTTGTTCTGACATCTGTAAAACAATCTTATTTTGGACCTGTTCTTGTTTGGTGTCTCATAGATCTGGCTAGATGGAAAGCATTCTGGAAAAGCAGCTACAGACTACCTTGTCTTGGCAGCAGGGTAATTCAGCCTTGTTAGCAACAAGTTCTTTTTGAGGCTGCAGATGCGTGCATAATGCTGGAAGTCTTTGTTTTCCAGGTTTTCTGTTGAGACTGGGTCTGTTCACTTCAATCATTCCTGCTCTGCCAGACATGATTGTCTGCTGAGAAAACGGGAAGAGGGTAGCGTCTGTAATACTTTCAGGACAGAGGCTGGTGGATTGGAGACAAGAAATTCCTAGGGAAAGTACCTGAAGCCTTTCGCAAACTAGGGAAGATATGATAAGAAATATACGTGCTCCTTTGTTTATATTTCTTCTTATTTTTCTTCAGAGCAAAGAAACATTCAGAAGAACGCCAATGTTGATCTGTATTTGGGCACTAGAAGTCGAGTAGACATTTCTCATCACTGGCTTGAGGCTGCGGCATTCAGCATAACTCCCTGTCAGACAGCAGAGCAAGGCTGGCTGTGTACTGCACCTCTGTCAGCCATGAAGTGATGAGGCTGTGGCATTCAGCATAACTCCCTGTCAGACAGCAGAGCAAGGCTGGCTGTGTACTGCACCTCTGTCAGCTGTGAAGTGAGAATACAGTCCGAGACAGACTAATCTCACCTGCCCTTCTCAGCCATTTTGGGACACCACCAGTCAGTTCTCCAGTTCCTGCTTCCTGCAGCAGAATAATCTCTGCTCGAGGCTGCAGCAGCAGCACAGCTCTGTGTGGCTGATAGGATTCCCCATCTTGCTTTGTCAGTGCTCCCTGCTGTGAATCTCTCTCGGAGACGCTCACGCCTCAAGGCTTACAGTTGAGAAGGGAGAAGGAATGAGAGTATTGACTTCCCTCAACAACATCATCAGAAAACAAAGGCAGTTGGTAGCTGCTCCATACACACTGCTTGCCATCACTGTTTAGAAAGTAGGAACAAGAATAGTGACTATCTACTGGAAAAAACAACAGCATCAGCCTCCTGCTGCTTCTTGTATGGAGCCTGTGGACCCTTCACTGGTCAATGCACGTTTATCATCTCGTACTGTAGATTGCCCTCTTAGGCACGAATTGGTGGTGTGTCCCTCTTCAAGGAGCTCAAATGAAAGTGTGAATGCTTGTCATAGTTCAGCCCTGGCCTTGGGGGATCTTGATCCATCTAGTTTGGAGTCACTTCAGTCTCTTTTGCAATCCTCACAGATTTCTGCTAGCTTGTACTGTTCAATCCAGAGACTTAAGCAAGAAACTGCTTTGATGGGGATATGGGGTTCCCTCCCTCTGGAGCCCAAGTCTTCTGCAGTCAGTGGCAGTTTGTGCTTTGCTCCTGATGATTCACCTCCTAATATCCTGAGCACAGGAGAACAGCTAGCTGGAGTAAAGACCAGTGCTGCTCAGGCAAGATTGAAATGGTGTGTCCCGTTTGCTAAAGACTGGAGTCTTGGTGCAGCGACAAGGGACTTTAGTCATGCAGAACCTCTCTCTGTCTGTCACAGATATGGATACATTCACTCAAACACATGGAGAACCAAAATTTCAGGTCACATGCAGCCAGAAACCCTCTCTTCTGGGGTCGGCTCTGGTGGGCCAGTGGATACAGGAGCAGATTCCTCCTACAACTGCTCCCCTTATTTCAGATGCCAGTCCCAGGCAAAGCCAACTCTGGAAACTGATAGTCTTTATGGTCACACAAAAAGTCATTCCCCTGAAAAGGTTCTTAAAGGCGAAGAGACATCTGACGGGGCATCCCTGTGTGCTGTATCTTGGAAGAAAGGCCTTCCAGCCAGTCTGTATCCAGAGGGTCTGCAGGTGTCACTGGAGACAGATTTGGGGGGGGCTCGGATGAATGTTGGTGTAGCCATGTATGGGACTCCAAGGGAAGTGTGCATGAGAGTCGCTTCTCCTCCTGGAGATAAAGAGCTTAGACCAGTCCCTCAGCTTAGTATTAAATCAGTAGAATTCAACAACTCTGAACTTCATGTTAAGTCCAACAGAGAGTCAGGAGAGTTATGTGACTCTAGATCACAAGCAGCCCAAAGAGTGGCTGTGGTGGGCAGCAGCCAGTCCAGCCCTTTAGGTACTCAGGTTGAAAAAGGCTTTGGTGAATATTCTGACATAGATTGTATGAATGTGAGCAGAGGAGGAAAGATAAACAAATACTCCTACCAAAGCAGCTGGAGAAATTGGGAAGCTGATGCCAATCTCAACCAGTCTGAAGAACCTTCTGTGGAGAGGAGTGCCAAAGAACCACGGAGCTGTGAAGAAGGGAGCCAGACACAGGAAACTCTGTCCAGAGAGGTGAGGGTATGCTCGCTGTGTAGATCCCTGTTCACAGGTATTACTTGTGCTTGTTTCCACTTCATGCTAGAGGTGCACAGTTGAGATACAACAGTGATGGGGATGCTTGTCCTCTTTTTTTTTTCTGGCACCGAATGGCCAGATTCTCCTCTTATGGTCCTGCTCCATCCCAATTTGTGCATCTTTCTGTCTCACATGCTTCTTCATAAAGACCAGCTTGGTAACATGGTTGTTCTTGGGACTGTAAACACCTGTTTATATTGTCTGGATCTACATGCAGAGGGAAAGCATTAAACTGTTTTTTTCACGGTACATTGTTGCAGGGCCCTGAGTTTTGTTGTGCTTTTCCATGTCTGAAGTATGTGAGAGTATTCACAGAACAATGGTGGGGGCAGTGTCAAAGGCATCTGACATAATAGACTACCTGAGACAGCACTGTTCTTGTCTCCATCCAAAATGACCTGCCATGCTGGGCACAGATAAATTCTTCAACAGAATTGAGTAGTGTGAATAATCATGTGAGTTACTGTCTCTTGTCTCTTTGCAGGTCTCGGAGAACAACTTCTGGTTGTTGAAGGTGAATAAGCAAAGGTAAAAAGACTGTGTTTATGTGTGAGTGTGCTGGTAGTTGACAGGGGAGAAAAACTGCTGAATGAGCCATGTTCCTGGGAACGTTTGGTTTTAGGACTTAACCTGCATTATTCTGCCATGGTCGGCTCAGGGGCTGCATCCATTTCTTTTCAAAGGGTTGCTGTCTAGAATGGAGCATGCTCTAAAAATAATTTCTGTACCTTTTAAATTTTAGCGTCTAAATTCAACCTTGGTTGTTGCTAGCAATGAAAAAGCATTGGTACCATATGTGCTACTTTTCAGTGCAGCAAATTCCAGCATGCTCACTGCATAGTTAGTGAAGATCAAGAACTGGGCTTATCCATGAGATGGGATTCAAATTTGTGGCCTGTGGATAAGACATGTGTGAGATTGCTACCAATTTAGCAACAGTGGTACCTTAATTTGGTGTGAGGCTGCAGGTTTTTCACTCTTTAGAAAGAATGATTTGAAATACCTCTTTTCAGCTTGATGGCTGAACTCCGATTGCCACCTCCTTGCTGTGTTTAAATTTCCTTTCTGTTAACTGGAGCTCACTCTTGTTTTTTTTCTTTAAGTTTCCAGCACTTGTGTGACAGACAAATGCTAACCAGGTGTTTCCAAGCCTGGAGGAGACACATCCTCTGGAAGAAGGCTGCAGCCAGGCAGCTTTACAGACAGCAACTGCTTCGGAAGGGCCTTGGTGCTTTGCAGTGGGCTGCGCACCAGAGGAGGATACAGCTGGAGGTAGCCCAGCAGAGACATGCCTCGGCTCTGCTAGCTGTCAGCTTCTGCAGGGTGAGGACGGGCTAGGGACAGTAAAGTGGTGCCATGAGTTTTCTGTTGTGCAGTCAGAGAAGGCAGAAATCCTATTTGGATAGGGAGGAGGAAGAAGTACTCTGTGTGAAATTTAGTGATGTGGACCCTGATACTGATACTCTGCATGCAGTTTGTTCTAATCATGTGGTCTCTCCTTCAGTGGAAGGAAGCTGTGGCAAAACGGAGCAAGAAGCAAGTGGCACAGCCTGAGCTGTATTCTTATACCCAAAGTTCAGCAGTGGAGTGTTTTGGAGTAGGAAGATTAGCAGCTATGACAACCTCAGCTCAGCACCAGCTTACAGTAGGATACTCAAAGGAAGCTGAGCAGGCTTGTAGGTAAGCTGAGAACATTCTCTTTCTTTCATCTTGGCCAAGTTGAGGTTTACAAAGGGAGAAATTTTTCTCAAATAGTGGGAAACTTGTTTCCAGGTCCTTGGATGTATTGCTGCTCATAAACACTGCAAAAATTAGTAACTTAATTTTAAGAACTAAACCTATGTCAGAGCTTCTCTGCATTAGTGTTTTCAG
This sequence comes from Phaethon aethereus, assembly GCF_964289735.1. Taxonomy (NCBI): domain Eukaryota; kingdom Metazoa; phylum Chordata; class Aves; order Phaethontiformes; family Phaethontidae; genus Phaethon; species Phaethon aethereus. Next base: position 3,706,908 of record NC_138597.1, on the reverse strand, counting down.
TCTGATTTGAGTGTCTGACAGAAATACTCCTGTACTATTCTTTGAGTTCAGCTATTGCCTGCATGTGTGATATAGGCATAAAGGAGATTGGAGTGAGGCAATACTACAGTCTCTAGAAGGACAGTAGAGGTGTCAAAAGAAGAACCTTTTGTTGTGTCTCCTGATTCTGAAGACAGAAGAACAAATCCAGACAAAAAGAGAGCTACCTAGGAAGAAGGAAGGCTCTGGATTCTGTTCTGTGAGTGCCTCTTTGGACAAATGGGTGTTAAAGCATACTTGTGACTCTTTCAGGGTGGAGAGAGAACTGTGGACACAGCTTCACCGAAAGCAGAGAGGAGATGAGTTCTGCTCGAGAGCTCAAGGAATCAGAGATATGAGACGACTAGCTGGTAAGCACACGTTCCGTAGCCTTGGAACAGCTTGGAGGTAATCACTGTTTCACCATGTTTCTTGGCTTGTGTCTAGCTGTTGACCTGACTCTTCCAGAACTTGATCCTGCAATAGCTGGGCCAGTGTCTGTGATGGTTGAAGGTGGCCCACTAGCTGTGTCATACACCTTTTGCCTTATTCCTTGTATTGATTCAGCTGCAACAGATGCTGTCGCTCCACCAATCTGAGCGGTCTCCCTTAAGTGCCCTTTCTCAGACAGCTGGAGTTCAGCCAAGGGATGTTTGCTGTGTGACACTTAAGTTGTTTGAAGTTCTTCTAAGTTATTTTTCTTCCTGTCAATCTCTTCCTGCCCTGCAACACAGCAGCTTTCAGACTGTGGCGCCTGCAGAAGGAGCTGCTGAGCAAAGAGGAGGCCAGGCTTTTGGAAGCCCGTGCTCTGCTGGAAAAGAAGCAGCTACGAAATGTTTTCTGGGTGTGGCGTTCCCGATGCTTGGAAATGGAACAGATTTTGGCACTAACAACTCAGATCCAAAGAAACTTGATCTCCCAGTAAGTTGTGAAAAGTCTGTTCACTGTGAAAATCCAAGAAATGACAGAACCAACCCAGACAGTGATGTGTTGTTCCATCTTAAAGCCAACTATTCTTTTGTTTTAGGTGTTAATAAAGATGAAAGTAGGAATAGAAACATGAAAAGGAACTACTGTGGCCAGAGATGTTATGACTTGTCTCCTGTGCACTGCCAGAGCTTTTTTGTCCTGACTTTTGATGTCCTGAAAGACCAAACCCAAGAGCACCTACTGTGCTGCTGTGCTGTAAGAGGGACAGTGGCTTTTTAATGAAATAAATGAGTCAAATAGACAAAGCTCAGAAGATGACGGCTTCTGTCTGTCTTTCCTGAACTAAACCCAGTCTCGGGAGGAGACATAAGCTTGTACACTCTTCACGTGGTTTGCCATGTGGTTTTATTTTCCTTTGGTTTTCTCAGGTGCTTCAGTGCATGGAAGGAAACTGTTGAGCAGAAGGCACTTTACAGGTGCAAGCTGGCCTGTCTCAGAGCAATATCACTGAGGAAATACTTCCAGCAGTGGGTTCAGATGCTGCAAGTCAGAAAAGGCGATAAGCAGGCAATGATGAACTTCCTCCTCCTACAGTGGAGGCAGCATTATGGTAAGCAGCTTGGGGCCTGTGCAGAATCTGAGATTTGGAGATGCTTGGGCTCCTTCTTCCTCCTCTTGTATGGTGAAAACCAGCTGAAAACAACCTGATAAGAGAGAGGCTCAGATGATACATGGTATTAGCAAACCAGAGTGGGCAGAGAACTCGTTGTTCGGGACATGTCAGTGAAGCTACAGGGAAATTTGTTGGTCTGCTTCAGAAACCTAGCAGAAGGTCTTAAACTTTGCTGAAAATAAGCAGTTTGAGGGCTGGGCTGTGTTTCTTAGGAATGCCTTCTGACAAACATTGTCTCTTGTCACTCTCTGAAATTGGTTAAGGACCGGTTATAAGCTCAGTAGCTGACAAGATTGCGAGAAAGAGGCATGAAGATCAGCCATTGTGGACTGTAGACAAACCGTTTCCTGAGAAAACAGGCTACTCTCTTGATGATTTCTGCCAAAAGGTGAAGCTCCAGAGAGTGTATCTGCTGTGGAAAGCAAGGCTGTGGGAGCATCACAGAGCTGAGTGAGTGAAGAAGAGCCAGTTACTGGAGCCCTGCCCTCATTAGTAGTGTCCACTTGACTTCCTGGTCCTTCTGGAAGAACCCCTTTTACCATCTATCACCCATCGTGTCTCTACTAGCGTCCCCCTCTGGTATCCCTTTTCAGTCACTTTGCTGTCTTAATATCTTCTGTCTCAGTTCTTTCTCTCAGACTTTGGAACAGTGTAGACTCAGAAAAGCTCTGAAATTATGGCACCAAAAGTGTCTCATGCTGAAGACAATTGAACAAAGTCCTAAACACTCGCACAGGACTGTCTATGAAGAACCTCTTGCCATGCTGTTTTCTGAGGACCTCTCAACATCTTCCGGCTTTGACAGCAGTGCTCCAGCTACTTTGGCCTCTCAAAGCTCATTGGAAAAGGTGAGGAGGTCTTGATACATCCATACTGCTCTGAGGTATTAAATTGCTGGGATTTTTCAGGGGGAAACTTCTGCTTTGACATGGTATTGTGATCAGCAAACTGTGCTTAGTATTTAGGCCTGAAAAGCACTGAGCGAGTAGGGTCCTGAAGTTTAAATGTAATCAGAAATTGTGAAGTCACTTCTCTGTGCCCTTCCTGGTTCATCATTTAGTGATATGGGGAGGTGCTGAGCTAGTGAGCTTTTCTTATGCGCTTGCCTCCTGTTTGTGGCTGCAAGGTGGAAGGGATGAGGTACAAAGAGCCTCATCAGTGAATAAAGGGGAAACGGGCATATGCACTATCTCAGTGGAGGTTTTCTATGTTTGATTACTGGTTGTTTTGGGGTTAACCATTCCCAGACTAGTATAGAAGTAACTTTCCCATCACGTATGTGTTTACACTCCAGAGCTGTCCTTGCTAGCCTGCAGTTCCTTTGGATGCATCCTGAATTTCCCTGAACCCTTGCCAAAAAGAAGAGTAAATGGCATAGTCGGAACTGTTAGCTGAGTGATTCCATTGCAAGGACACTTACCTCACAGCATGTTCTTCCCTCCATACCTGCAGGAATACAGTTTTAGTGACAGCAGCCAGCAGAGCTTCTCCTCCGTTCCGACTGCTGAGGATGTCACACACATGCCGTATTACAGTTCTTTCCTGCAACTACACCAATGCGCAGAGCTGCCAGCTGTGCTGGGTGGGGAGCTGTACTTGCAGACCTCCTTTCCTCCACAGAGTACTGGATCTAGGTGAGTTGGAGACTGGTTCCTTAGGATGCTGGTGGCAGTGACCCCTTGTTTGGTCTGGCCAAATTCCTTCCTTTTGGCTAGTCTGTCATGTCATCTCACAGCATCCTTCCGGATGTTTTATCCTCTTCTTTCTTTCACTTTTCCCCTGATACTTTTGTCTTACAGAAGAAATTGGTTTGTGGGAGGTCAGTTCCAGTCTTTGGCACTGCAGAGTCCAGACAATAATGTCCAGCCTCTCACCAGTTCCACTAGATGGGAAGAGGTAACGCTGAAAAGTGGTGTGATGCATCTAAATGTACAAGTGTTTTCTGCATAGCCCAATTTAGTGAAGAGCCTTTGAGTTTCAATATCAGCATATGGAAGGTCTCACTGCTGTTCTCTCTTTGTTCTCTCTTTTCTCTCAGACAGAAGGTTTGGGAGATCTAGGCATTTCTCAGGGTAACTCTTCCCTACCATTTGCCAGCTGAGTTGGAAACTGGTCATGTGTCAAGGATTTAAAAGGGATGTGTTAGACCCTCATGTCTGGGTGTTCATGTGGTGTGTGTGGGTTAGCAGCAGAGAGTTAGGCAATCATAGAAGTCAGAGCAGCAAGGAGAAAGGGCTGAGCTGCATGGAGTGACTGTGTTACAGCAGCAGTTCAAAGCCTTTTTTTGCTTTTCTGGATTACAGAACTGCAGTTCTGACAAGGAGGTGAAGAGTTGCGGGCACCAAGCAAAGAAAAGCTGCCTGCAGAGGTACTTCATTGCCTGGTCAGCTCGGACTCAGCAACTTGTAAAGGCCCAGCAGTATTGCAGGCTCATTCAGCTATCTCGGTAGGTTTTCTAGAAGTTTCCTAAAGCTGTCTGTTTTGAGAGCTCTACACTTGGTTTTAAAAAAAAAAAAATCTCCCTCTAACTATCTTTTTCCTGTCTTCAGTGAGAGTTTTGCAGCCTCTGAATTCTGAAGCAGGAAATTTTTTTTTTTTTTCCCCTGCTTCAGAATTATTGTATCTGAACACAATCATTTCTGGTTTGATGGGACGCCTCACAAATTAGAGCAAGCCCAGCACTGCTGATAACCAGCCCTGGTAACTTCCTGTCCACTGGACTGGCCTTGCTCTCTGCTTATTTGGAGGTAGAAGAGAACAACAGGCTTGGCACAGCCAGGACAGAACACCTTACTCCCAACAGCTTGCCCTGTCCATTGTTTCCTCTGACATTTAATGGGGAAGGGATGTTAACAGATCAGATGTATTTCCTAAACTCCCTCGTGTATATTTATGGTTAAAGTTTCAGTTACAAGGGTGTGAATCTGTGTGCATTGTTACTACAGTTGGTCCAATGACCTTTGTCTTTCTCAGAGCCTTTCTCAGCTGGCATCACTGGGCTGTGGAAAATAAGAACCGAAAAGCAGCAGCATCCCTAAAACACCAAGTTCGTTGCTGCAAGATGGCTTTCAGCCTGTGGAAGAAGAGACTGGCCCAGAAAGTGGAAGCTGACAAGAGATTCCAGTGTCACGCTCACCAGATGACTGCTGATGCTCTGTGGCGTTGGCATTCGTGCTGGCAAAGTGAGTTACCCCACCCTACAGTAGCATTTGTGTCTGTAGGAGAGGGATGCTGTAGGAATGGTTGGGATGGAGAAGTCCCACTTCTGGTTTTAACTCTGTGCACTGCTCCTCTGGAAGGGCATGTACTAGTCCAGGGGTCAGTAAGTGTCTGTGTCTGCCGCCTTGTGATTACAAGCAGGACACGTGCCCTCCTGTTTCGTAGTGCTTTATGCTAGGGGAGATGCTCCTCTGGCAGCTCTATGGAAAAGGCGTGGATCTCGCTTTACCAGCACTACCAAAGGAGTGTTCAAGCAGTGCATTTTAGCAGCTGGAGATTTAAAAGGAGTTCAGATGCAGCATGAACATGTCTCCTTAAACCCAACAGTCAAGCTTTGCTTCAGAGGGAGCAGAGTGTATCTTTTGGGGCTGCTTAACAGTCCTGATCCTGTCCCTCAAGGGATTCTAAGTGCTTTAAGTGCTAAGTACTTACACTATGCCAGGAAAGGAACACCTCCAATTTTTGAGGGAAAACTGCCTTGCAGATGAAGGTGGAGTGATCTGTGATACATTGCTTGGGGAAGGGCAGGGGGGAAAAAAAAAAGGAGGTCTGACTGCCTTGCAGACAAAAAAAACCTACAAGTCTCTTCAGCTGCTAAAGAGAGGACAGGAAATCTTAGAAAGTCTGGTCCCATTTGGTATTTGCAGCAGATGTATTCTCTGTTTTTGCTTGGACTCTGATGGAAAAAAAACAACATGGGGCTCAGCTCATCAAGCTCTTGCATTCTCTCACAGGGATGCGTGCTGTGAGAGCACTGCAGCAGCAATGGGCTCAGCACAGCTGCCAGGAGAAGAAGAGGTTGGTCCTGCAGACATGGTATTGCCAAACAAGGAAGCAGAAATATGCTGCTTTATTCTGGGAACGTCTTCTCCTGCACAGGTTTGTTTCCTGCCTTCAAAGCATTTCTGAGGGAAGCTTTGAGTGAAGAGCAATTTAGTAGCAGAGAATCCAGTGCATTTAGACCAGAGCTTGGGTTTTGAAAGTACAGATAACTTGAGCTTATGTAGGAGTGCTTCTCTGGGGTGCCCCTACGTTAAGGGGTCTGTTACCCATAGCCTCACACTTCCCATCTCATTCTTCTCATTCAAAATTTCTTTTCCTTCCAGAACTTCTGTTCAGTCTTAGTTATGCAGTGTGGTATTTGTAAACTAAGCAAGGGAGATGCAAACAAATTTCTGTAGTTTAAAAAAGCGAAAGCCTCGTTTTCACTGGAATTATTCAGTATTTGCCGAAAGGAATACTGGACAGAGATCTTAGACAGCTGATGTTTACAAACCTGAATCTTGTAGATTCTGGACACAGCATGTTGATTTTAATTTAAACTAATGTGAAACATCGAGTTCAAGATATTCCTGCAGTAAAGCAATATTCAGTAAAGCCTGTGAAGGGAGAACCATGATATTCAATTTATCCCAGTGTTAGTTATAATATAGGGGAGGCTGAGGTATGTTTTGGAGTCTTACGTTATGCTACAGATCCTGAAGACACAAGAATTTAATCTGAAGAGCAAGGTATCTGCTGCTAATCATTAACAACTTCTTTTCTCTCTTAGCTGTTGTTCAGTAGCTTTCTCATTGAAGTCTGATTTGTTTTGTTTATGTTGTGTGAGGCGATAGTCTGCTTGAAACACAGCAAGTGTCCAGCTGCAGTGAACCAGGAATTGTTCAGGCGGTTCTCTTTGAGATAATTCGAAAGGATAAGAATGAATAAGATCATTTATGCCAAGGATTCATTTAAGGCATGAGAAGTGCAGGTTTGGCCCTAGCAAATCTCTTTTTGAATTGCAGGTTCAGGCTGAGACAAAGATCTGCAGCAGAAGGAGCAACTCGAAAGCCAGTAAAGCTGTAGAGGCTGTGATGCTTAGACTCTGCACTCGCCCCACCCAATTGCATTTTCTTCTGCAAATCAATCTGTGTGGTGGCACCCTAGTGGGAAGTGTGTTTGAGAGAAGTCCTTAATGTTGCTCCTTCCTGTAGAGCGTGTCTCCACCATTAATCTTCCATCTGAGTTCTCCTTTGATGAGAGAGCGCTTCTAATATCTCACCTGGATATGATAGAGGCTGAGCCCTGTCTCTTCTGAGGGGGGCATTTTTCATGCTAGGATAACCTGCAATAGATTCTCTTGATCTTCAGAGAAGCCTGCCAGGCAGAGGATATTTACACCTCTGCCCTATGGTGCAGCAGGGTGATTTGCATAATGAAAGTCCAAGTGGAACAAGGAACCAAAAGGATAAGCCAGGAGTTAAAAGCAGATTGGCTTCGAGGGTTGCAGAGGAAGACTGGCCTCCTGTGCATCAGCCTGCAAGATATAGAGAGATTATTGTGGGTACAGATTTACAGCGCTGTTAATAGTAACTCCTGTAGACATTGATTCTTCGGAATAAAATTGCCTTCGTAAAGATTCTAGTTGTACATCCCATGTACACAGGCTCTTAGTTCATGACAGCCAAGAAAAAAATCTGCATCTTGACAACAAGCTGCTGTCTTAAATGCAGCCTAGTTCTGCAGCAAGAAGACTTAAGGAGTCTGCCGATTTCCATGCTGAAGGAGATTTTAGCAGTTTTATTCTCATCCCATAAGGAAAAACCCTTCCTCAGACATCATCCTAAAGGTCAGCTGCTGGCACAGAGAAAGATTGAAGACTGACTAATTCAGTACCTTTCTTTTTTTTTGAGGGATCCACTATGTGGCAGGGCAGGGCTGCCTAGGAAAAGTGTTTGTTTTGTAGGCAAAGGAAAAACATAGTATAACATTGCATTCATGAAGTTTGCAGATGCCTTTGAAGAGGAGAAAATACTAAAATGGCCAGAAGGAAGCAGACATACTCCTGGGCTTTGAGCAGTCGAGAGGTAACAGTGCTGGCAATCTGAAGTAAAATGAGGGAAAGTTTTTAGCAGAAAGAAACTGTAGTTGAAGACTCTGAACTTAAACCTCCCAAGGACAAGGTACTGGAAAAATAAGTAACACAGAGATACATAAATGCTGATTTCAGAAGGAATAATAGGAACGGCCTTTTTTCTTGTTGAATACTCTTCCGCTTGCGTTGACCATGTGTGACACTGCAGGATGGGGTGAGAAGGTAGAATTTGGTCTATAGCCTGTTTGGTGCTGACATGGAAATGTGACTTTAGGCATCTGCCGCTTTTTTGTGCTTGTGTTGTTTTTCAGGTGCCTAATCATCTGGGCCCAGGTCACTGCTTGTAGATTGAGGCAGCATGAAGCCCTCTCTTTTTTTGAAAGGGTCAGAGAGCACCGTCTCCTAGTTGTGAGCTTTACTGAGTGGAGGGTGAAATTCTTGAGAGCTGAACAGCGGGTGCCGGGAGAGAGAAACCACAAGTGGCAGGAACCCTCTCAGGGTAAAGCCTGTCACCGTTGGCGATTGGCCTCAAGAGGACAGCAAGCCCTGCGCCTAGGATCTGTGGCTACTGTAAAACAGGTAAGAAAAGATGAAGGTCCCTATGAGACAGTCATTCGTCACTGCCTGTTCTCTTGTGAAGACCTCAGTGAGTCACTAGGCACAGTGGCAGGGCTTGTATAAAAACCTGATTTGACTTGTGATGACTGCTTAGTCCCTGCCTTGAAACTCTTTACAGACTGTGCACGCAACTTCATCACCATAATCTGGCACTGATTGCAGCAACCATCTGGAGCACAGCAATAAGGAATGGGGACATTTTGACCAGAGAGACAAGAGCGCTCCTTCCTCTCTGCTCAAAGATGAGATGGGATAATCACTGTCCCTGCAGAGCAGAGCGAGCTGTCAGAGTTGCAGCTTTTTTCAAAAGACTCACAGCTAGCAAACCGCAAAGAGGTCGATTGATTTGGAAGGGCTGAGTCAGTCCTGCTGGGATCTCATCTGTGCATTTTCCAGCCTGAGGTCTAGCACATTAAACTACCTGCAGGGATATGATCATGAACGTATCTCTAAGGCTAGTTTGTGTGTGTGCTGTCTGTGCGCATTGTGTTTAGTCTTGGCTGCAGCTGTGTTATTTCTGTTCACAGGCCTGCAACTACTGGACAAAAGCAGCTGCCTTTTCGCAGTGCTCACGGCAGTGCAGTACCCTGATAGGTGCTAGGAAGAGCAGGAAGATGTCTCTGTCTCGGTCCATGAGTAAGAAGTTGCTCCTTCCTCTCTTCCTTTCATGGGGCCATGTGGGGCGTGTGAGTGAGGAGGGAAGGGGAGTAGTGTTTGCCAGACAGATGACTGGGATTCCTCTGTGGAGTAGGTGCTTATGACAGTCAAACTCAGACTGTGCGTTGCTTCTGTGTTCAGAAGCCAAAGGACTAAGGGCTCATGGCAGCTCTGATCTCTCTCTCTCTCGCTCTGAGGTTAGCTCCTGTGTGATTCCTCTTTTCTTTCTTAGAAAGCAGAAGAGGCAGAGAAAAGGGTTCAGCACCAGCTGCCCCTCTTGGGCTTTTTCCCAGTGCCATTCACCGCTGGCTGGTGATCTACCGAAATCAAAACAGGGCTGAAAGGCTGCGACTCCCTCACCTGGTAGAGAGACCTGGTGTCGTAGGACCCTCTCCTGTACATGCAACGATCCAGGAGAGCAAAGCAGAGGTGGACTTGGAGGGGTGGGATGAGAAGTGGCTTGGGTAAGTGGAGTGGAGGGCTCTGGGCTTCCTCTTGTTGCTGCCATCACAGAAGGACTCTCATGTAGGGCTGTTGGGCTGATAAAGCTTATCTTCCCCTCTTGCCTATAGGAGGAAGTACCTGAGGTGGTGGCATCACACGGTGATACTTCTCCAATGCCAGCGTGACAGGAGACTGCGCTGTCTGGCAAGGGGATGGCATCAGTGGAAAGAAGCCAGCAGGGTGGTGATGCTGGCTCAGGTGTTGGTGAGTGACCAGGGTGGCAGTGATGGGCATTACTGGGCAAGCCTGCTCTGCTTGCAGCCTCACATATGTCCTGGGAGATGAGACCTGGGGATTTAACAAACACCAGTGCGCACAAGAAATCCTGGTTTGCTGCTGTGGCTACTTTTTCCATCTTTCTCTTTGAAATGCCAGCATAGCAGACTGGCATCCACATACTTAGTTGTGCTTTGCCTCATCTTTCAGATAGGAAGCTGAAACAGGTTCATTTGTCTAGATTGTCTGTAGCCTGTGCAAAAAGTTCACAGCAAGTATTACAATCTTTGTCTCGTCATCGGTGTTCCCGATACATCCCTCTGGTGTCCACAGCCTACAAAGGGCTGTCATTTGGCTTCCCCTTCTGCTCAGGCCCTACCCATGTATGGAACAGACCCACGTTTTGTCTGGCTTCCTGGGCATTAGCTGTGTGAGATGTGCTCTGACCTGCCCATGGGACAAGATGACGCATATATAGTGAGGGCATCCATAGTCGCTGAGGAGCTGTGCCGGTCCTTTCCTCCAGGGTACTGTGACTTAATTAGCCACAATATTTGCAGGACATAGTAGTTCAGCAAGAGCTTTGTACTAACAAAGTCAGCTTTGTTTGTTACCAATGCAAAGTCATTCAGGAGGGACCCAGGAAAGCAACTGGAAGCAGGGTGGGACTAGAGAGAAATGAGGCAGTTTGCCAGGCAGAGCCAAATTAATCTGTACACTGCTTTTCCTGGCAGGACCAGCAGCGACTGATAGAAAAGGCCTGGAGGGTGTGGAGACGACGACATATGCAAAGCTGTGTGGTGCAGAAATTTTTGGAGGAGGAAGCCAGGAGCCTACTATGTCAGGTAAGCATTTATGACTGCTTTAATTCTGTGGACCTCAGTGGACCAAAAGGCACCCGCAAAGGTACAACTGGTGTTCCCTGTATCTCTCTCTCTGCACAAAGCACTTGCTTAGGGAGAAGTTGAATACATCAAGGAACGGGACTTAGCCTATAACAAAGGGGGACAGCTTCCAGCTTTCTGTGGGTTCATCTTTGGGTGTTTTTTCAAAGCTTTGTGTCAGCAGTCAATTTCCCTGACGTGTGCCCCCTTCCCTACTGTTACCAGAGATGTTAATCCACTAATCCCCTGCCTCTCAAGAGCCCACTCAGGGATGAAAACAGGCTCCATGTTGGTGTAGGAGGACTGTGCTGACTTGCACCCAGGGGCAGGCAAATTGCTATAAATTTGAGCGAGCAGGCAAAGCTGGAACTCAAGAACTCAAATGGCCAGTTTGTTCCTCTGCCTGCCTCCCAAAGCTCCATGCAGGATTAGGTCCTCCTTTAATGAGATGAGAGCAAGTGCTGAAATTAGAGGGCAGAGGGGCATTGGTCTTCCTTTTCTCACATCGGTTTGTATTCTGCGCTTCACTTACTGGCTACAGGAACACAGGGGAGACAGGGAAGGGCTCTGAGTGAAGGGTGAGGCAGTTGGCATAGCCATTGCTAGAGGAAAAGCTCTGTTTATGGGCACTGTGAGGGTGGCTGCAGCCCCTCACGGGTAACCTGAGTATTTGATTTGTCCACTTTACTGTTTAAGGCCTTTGGAAGGTGGCGCCAGCTAACAGCATTCCGGCTCAAGGACAAAGGATGCTGCTGAATGGTGGGGGCCTGCCTTGCAGCTGCTGCTCATTTCAGGACACGTGGAGGATACAGCTGGCTGTCACAACAAAGAGCTGGGTCTGCGCAGTCAAGAAAGCCAACGCTCTGCTCCCGTGATAAAAGCAGTGCTGCAGGCCAGAAGCATGATAGCCAAAGGACAGCCAGGAAGAGATGGTACCTAGTGGAAGTTCCTCTTTAAAGGACTGATATCCTACCTCCCTAGAGGCACAAATTTCAGAAGTTATTCCCTTTTGTTTTGAGGTTGCATTCCCTTCTCTTTTGGACCCAGATTTTGCTGGAGTTATGATTAAAGGCCAAAAAAACACCTTATAGGCTCTCCCTTTACTCAGTGTTTTTTCTCAGGGGACAGGAGTTTAGTGTCATGCGGGGGAGTAAGCACATACGTCAGTCTTAAAGAGAGGAGCAGGAGTCTGCCTGTGCAACCGCTACATCCTGTTGATTCCAAAGTCTGGACTGTCCTCAATGGGTGTGAACACAGGTCTTTATTTTTAGCTTTGGCTCTTCCCCTGGGGGGGAATTCCCACATGGCTCCCACCTCCTCCCCCTGTCTAGGTCCATCAGCTCTTCATTAAGCCTTTCAGTGGGTGGCCAACCTCTTGACTGCTTCCTGCTGGTTCCTTTCTGTGCTGAATGGGCTAGGGATGAAGAAACCTGCTGGGAACAGCTGAGCACCAAAAGCTTTGCTGAGGCAAGGCAGGCGTGTCTGACCCCCAACCTTCCCATTACTTTCTTCTGTGATTGATGCCCTGTAATTATCCTGGATATATGAACCCAGTCTCAGACAGCTGAAATGAGAGGGTCTGAAAAATCTGGAAAAGCCTTTTCTTCCTTACTTGTTTGAAAGAGATGCTCACAGCATGGTGGGGATCTTGAAATCCCACTGGGACCTGGCCCAAGGTCTTGTTTTCCTAGCCCAGGGTAGCTTTGCAGGATTGTTAAATACACAAAGCAGCCTCCATAGCTCCCCCAACCCCTTATTGCAATGCTGTGGAGCCTAAGGCTGGTAAGAGTCATTAGGTCAGGAAAGACGGGCTATCTTTCCCTACAGGCATGGGGAAAGGACCACCACAACTCTCGTGACCTTGCAGAACTGAGCCGAGGGTTGTAGCTGGTTGCTTTTGGTAAATTCTAGGATTTAGGCTTTCTCTGCTGTACCATGGAGCTGTCTCCATACTTTACTTAGGGCATGTGTTGAAATTGAAGGCAGAACTGCCCCATAAAAAATTTGTTTTCTTAAAGTTTTCCCTTGTGCCAGGCTGATTAGTTTGCTACTTATAAGCACAGGGTCTAGTACAAGAGACATTTGTATTTGTGTATTTTATTGTATTTTATCTAAGTAGTAGTATGATTCCTACTTTATCCAGAAGTGAAATTCATATATTCCTATTAAAAAGAAAACAGGAAATACAATAAAAGGGGAAAAGTTAGGGAGAAAACTTGAACCTTCTTCTGGAGTGAGTGCAAAATAGCTTAATACGATCAGTTATAAAGAAATAAGTCTTAGGAGTGCAATGTAAAAGCAACTTGAGCTTCTTTTCAGGGTTGGTAACTGCTGAAATAATAGTCTCCTTGCATAGGCGCTGCTGCCAGGAGCGTTTCCGCCCCCAAGGCAGCACTTCTGGCATAAGAAAGTTACCAGAATCCCACTGAATTTTATCAGATTGTTGCACAAGAGTTCTCCTGTTACAGTAATCAGCATGGCTGTGATTAGCACCTCTTCATCTTGCAGAGCTGGCCTCCAGGCTCAGTCTAAAGCCTCAGCTCAGAGGTTCAGGTAGTTCTGGCTATTGTTCAGTGAGAAGGGGTCAGGGAATAGAAAAGCATGTAGTGTGGGTAGATCAGAGAGCTAGCCTGGTCACTGGGTTTAGGAGTGTCATCCACCATCAGCACAGGAGATGATGCTTCTCTCTCCCCAGTCAGTGGACAGAAGGAGGAAGTAGGGGATTAGAAGAGGAATTTTCACTGCTGAGGCGGAGAGTTCAACAGCTCAAAAGTATCATCCACAACCTGCCAGAGGCAGTTTTCAAGTGGGAAGTCATTGTCCACCAGGTTGACCAAGTAGTAGTTGTCATGGATGTACTGGATAATCATGCGAGAGGGTGACTCCTCTTCATAGAGCTTGGCCCATTGCTCAATCCACAGTGCAAAGGCCTCATCCTGCCAAGGAAAAAGAAAATACTGGCAGTGGTATAAGGCACTTGTTAGAGAGCTGCATTTTCGTATTACTTCATTTAGGACAACGAGTGTCACACATGCCTGGCTAACCTGTGGCTTGTTTCTTCTCAAGAAGAGAAGAAACAGCAAGAGCTGAGCAAGGAGCCTTATGCTTTTCGGTCAGTGGGAAGTGCCCAGAGCTGAGACACGTTTGCAGTAAAATGGCTCAATACTGCCCCAGTGCGTGTAAGAGGGGAGGGAGAGCCCAGAGCTCTGGGGCCCAGTACACTGATGGCAGTAGCTGCAAGCCTCCTGTTACTGGGCATTTGGTGTCTGTGAAGAGCTCTTGCTGGAGCAAAATTCTCCTTATACTAAGGGAGCAGGAGGAGCAATATCTGGACCTCTGCAAGCTAATATCACAAGAGCACTCAATCGCAAGAAGCATCACAGACTAAAACCAAAGCAGATGCTGAACTTCCAGGGCATCACAGCAATGTATACAGCAGGAGGGAGGACTCACCTTCCAGGAGAGGAAGCTTACAGGATCCACTACAGTGGGCTGGATGATCTCTCTGCCTGGGAAGATGCCCCAGGTGACAGCATTGGGTTGCAGATCTGGAGCATTGGTGATATTCTGGCCCTGTCAAAGGAAGGAAAAACTTTCTGCAGCAACTACTTGTGGAAGGATTGAGCAAGTTGGAACAAGTGCATTTACTCTCTTCCTTGTTAAGAGATCAGACAGCTGCTGCCCATTACAGCTGACTTGCTTCACTTTCCCTTCCTTTCATCAGTCTTCACATCCCACTTAGTTCACAGTGATATCTGAATCTTTAATATTTGCCTCTCTCCCAAGGTGGTGAAAGGAAAATGTCCTGTAAGTAACAGCCTACCTTGACATTGACAATGTGGTAGTTCACTCGCAACTCATACTTCTTCAGCACTTTGAGCAGTGCCGTGACGATCTCACTGGAGGTGAAGAACTCTAGGTATGCCTACAGGGAGCGATGGGAAAGGGAAAAGAGAGTAAGAGCCTTAACTCATGGCAGGGCTGGGACAAATACAGGCAACCAAGAGAACAGTTGTAGAGTCTGGGCTGCTTGGATCCAGGCAGCCTAAGACTTGTACGTCCATTCCCAGAAACATGTACTACAGAGGAGTCTTGAGTGGGGCAGAGCAAATTAGCAAGAGAGCTGGGGTGAGGTGGAATAAAAAAAAAAATAGTTAGGGAGAGCAGAGGTAACAGCCCAGGAGCAGCCAGCTCAGGAAAGCTTCAGCCTTCCTGCTTTGCACCTGTGTAAGCAGGCAGGCTGGAATAAGTTCTAGAGAGCATAACCACAACTGCTGTGCCTGGGAAGCAGTCTGTATACAGACAAGAGTAGAGCTCCTGGAAGACGCCTGAGCTTGACCTCTGTTGTACCTGGTACCCTGTGAACAGCAGCGTCCTGCCAAGGCAGCCCAGTCTGGTGGGGGCAGAAGTCAGGGGTCTCAGCTGGGCTCTCCCAAGCACCCTACCATTCCTTGTCCTCATCTTTTGTTCACAATTCTCCCCGTGTGCTTATACAGCCTAATTCTGTACTTGCTCTGTACTGCTGCTTTGTGCTTGGCTGCTCCCAACAACTCCTTCCCCTCCCCCCATTTCCTGGCTATTGTGTGAGATGATGGATTTCCCCTCACCTCAGGGGAATTTTTTCCTTTGAAAACATAACTGCATTTGCCATCTGCCGGTCTCATGGCTTTAGCGGTTTGGATCCCTTTTGAACAAGGCTGCTTTGTTTCCTAGTATGAGCCCCTTGCTTGGCATTTACCTTGATGGGAGATGCCTATCACAGCCATTAGTGGCGAGGCTCTAGGACCTGAAAATGCATGACAGCAGGAGGCAAGCATGGCAGATAAGACTGCTTGCAGGCCAGAGGAGGAACCTGGCAGCTGTCTGAACAGCACAGCAGTAGTGCTGTGGGGTGGGGGGAACTGGTGGAGAACTGTCCCTTAGAGAAAGGCAGGGGAATTTGTAAATGCCCAGTTATTACCATGAGAGTGTGGGTGGTAGAGATACTACCTCACTGATTACCATTTTAGGAAAAACCTGGGTGCTTCCTGCATCACTGAACGGGATCAGATGCAGTGGGCAGGTATGTGTTTGTATCTAAAACTTCACAGCCCTGCTCTAGAAAGAAGTTACCAATAATCACTCACAGAGAATAAACCCAAGAAATTCTATAGAATGTTCGATAGGTGTTTTGAGGTGGGGGAAAACAGCTATGAAGTAACCCATAGAGATGACATAGTCTGTGTCTTAAGACACCAAAGGAGCTTTGCCTCATCTCAGCAAGAAGGCAGATAAGATAAGGATCAGATGCAGTGGGCAGGTATGTGTTTGTATCTAAAACTTCACAGCCCTGCTCTAGAAAGAAGTTACCAATAATCACTCACAGAGAATAAACCCAAGAAATTCTATAGAATGTTCGATAGGTGTTTTGAGGTGGGGGAAAACAGCTATGAAGTAACCCATAGAGATGACATAGTCTGTGTCTTAAGACACCAAAGGAGCTTTGCCTCATCTCAGCAAGAAGGCATTAAGATAAGGAGTGGGCAGAAGGATTATCTGGGTGAAAGCCTAGGACCTCCCTACCTAACAGAGACCAAACTGGGTCATAACTCTTTGCTGCCTAGCCCCGAGTCATGCAGTACCTTTTGGAAGACGTAACCCCCACTGGGGCCCCAGCCTACAACGGGGTCTGTGGATGGTTTGCCATTGATGTTTGGCTGGGAGTTGATGGTCAGTATTCCTCGTCTGTTAACCTTCTCCAGCTGCTCCTTCAGAAGGTTGGTTTCAGTAGCAAGAGGGTCATCATTCCAAGGCATGCATGTAACCTACCGTGAGGAGAAAGGATGGCTCACAATGGATGTAACAACCCTTTGGTTACCATCTGGATGTTGAAGGAACTCTGAAGTGCCCTAGTGGTCTCAAACACACCTGCTTCAGGACAGAATTCTCACACTTCTTCAAGGGGCAGGATATCCTCAAGTCTTAAGAATAACTGCTGAAGTCTATCGGTACTGGTCCTGTCATACATCAAGGTTGGGTTAAATAGAGCTTTGAGCAACCTGGTGGAAGATGTCCCTGCCTATGGCACAGGGGTTGGAACCAGATGATCTCTAAGGTCCCTTCCAACCCAAACCACTCTATGATTCTGTGATACTGTAGCAGCTTTCCTTTTATGTTGAGCCCTAGCTCTGGCTGCTGGATTCCCTTCAGCCACTACCTCAGCAAGTCCTTTTGGATAGGGAAGTGCCAATTCTTGTTTAGAAGAACAATGTGGTACCAGAAGCAAGAGGAAATACATGCTATTGTCTGTGCCACACTGACCATCCCTTCCTGGACCATGGCTCACCTTGTGCCCGTTCTTGTTGCGTTCTCCAGTGATATAACATGTGAACACCTCAAAGACGCTTTCCTCACCAGTCAGCTCTTCTCCCCACATCTTCAGGAGCTCCTCCCGGGGAGACTTACTCTTCAGGTAGAAGAGGTAATAGTCCTTCAGTTCCCCAAAGGCTGGAGAGGAGGAGTTACCCCTGTAAGGGGAGCAGACACAGGATTAACAGGCCACTGAGGTGTGATGCAGGAAGACAGCCACCCAGGAAGAGATGTATCCAACAAAATCCACCTAGAGACAAAGAGCCTCAATACCTTAGTGCCATTCTCCTCATCTCATTTAAATCCAAGCAACTGGGGACCACTTTGTTAAGAAGCCCCAAGTGTGCCCAGGACACCCACTAATGACAGACCAACTGTGGCTTTCATACCACACCTCTACCTCACTGCTATTGCAGGCTGACAGCTTACCACCGTCCATTGGGGAAATCATCCCATTCTTGAGTTCGATAGATGTAACTCTTTGGCCTAGAGGCCCAAAAGATTGGCCGAACATCTTCAACTCTTCTCTTGGGGTGAGCGCTGACTGCCCAGGGCAGAGGCCGCCTGCGTGGGAGGAGCAGATGTTAACACAGTTCCTCTGATGACTTTCCACTACAGGCTGGAAGCCAGTCCCCTGGAAAACTTTGCCTCTGGGGAGCACAAGTAACAGGGGCTGAGAAGAGTTCTATTTGTCAAGAAGTAGGACAGAGAACTTTTTCTTTTGTGGAAAATCTTTTCCCACTCAGTTCCCCCACAGGATGCTCAGTAGGTGTCTATTATATGGTTAAGTACAGGACTGACACCTGAAATTGGATGAAGAAAGGGAAAAGCACTGTGTGAAGCTATTTCTAACAAGGAGAAAAAAAAAGATACCCATTTTCCTTTGCTTCCTCTCATCTATGCCGAAGCCTGTGGACTCTGAGAAGTCCACATTCCCTTTATCAGCTGCACAGAACCCTAGAAATCCACAGCAGGAACTTAGATAGCACCTAGCCGGTAAGAGGGGTAGATGCCAACCCTTCCATTGCTTGAGTCTTCAGCAGATGGGATGGATGTATGTGAAGAGGAACTAACACAAGCCAGCGTATTCTCCTTACCTGGGGTCCTCCTTCCATATGCCCAGGCGCTTAAGGACTTCAGTAGTAGCCACTTCCCGATTGAGGGTGTAAAAATGGAGCCCATGCACCATGCCACTGTCCAACAGCTCCCGGCACATGGACACTGCCAGCTCCACCCCATAGTTCCGTATAGCTGCATCATTGTCCTTGATGGGTTCAATCACGTCCTTGATTTCTTGAGGCACTTCCAGCTTTGAGAGCTTCACCAGCTGGCGCAGGGAGTGGTAACCCTGGATGGGGATGCAGGGGATTTTCATTTTTCCAAGGCCGTTTTTTGACATCCCAGTAACACAGGTACTTGATATCAATTTTGTGGCATGAGATTTAGAATTTGGGCTCCTGGATTCTACTCCTAGGCCCCATCCCTAGGATGGTAACACAGTCCGGATCGTATTGCTTTAGGTGATTTCTTCCCATTTTTTTTTTCCTCGTTGCCTGAGCCCAGCATGCTGACAGCAATAACTAACACTTTAGGACTGGTAAACCACTGTCGTTTATAGTCCTTTTTACCATATGGGCACAAAAACCATTTAAGCTTGTTATTACATGCCTAAGAGTTTAATTTGGCAAACCACCTATAGATTTATCATCTGTTTAGCACCCTCACTTCCCAGAAATTTTGTGGAAGATATTTACAGACCTCTCTTAGGCCCTGACCCACAAACACCTAACATCCTGGATCCTTATTTCCTCACCAAACCAGAATTACTGGATTTCACCTGTATGGGGAAGATGCCAGGAATAATGGGGCAGGTGATGCCAATGGCTTGACAGTCCTTCATGAACTTGAGAAAGGTTTCTGATCGGAAGAAAAGCTGCGTAATAATGAAGTCTGCCCCAGCAAAGACTTTCTCCTTCAGGTGTCTCAGGTCTGCCTCATAGCTCTCTGCTTCAGGATGACCTTTCGGGTAGCCTTTGGGGGGAAGGTGAAAAAAAGAAAAAAGTGAAACCCCAGCAATTAGGACAACACACTAGAAATTAGAAAGTAGCCAATCTGATTGTGCTGTCACAGCCCAGGTCCAGAGAGAGACTGCTGAGCTGATTTCCCTATCTCCGACCCTACCCCACAGTCTGCAATGAAAGTTATTTACCTGCCACACAGATGTCAAAGTAATCATCAAATTCATTGCGAATGTGCTTAACCAGGTCAACAGCATAGTTGAAACCATCTACTTCTTCCTCCCACTCCTCACCAACAGGATCTGAAAAGGGAACAAATCCACAGCTCTAACTGTTTGCTGGACTCATATCTGCTAGCGCTGTAAAAACCTCCTGCTATCAAAAGGGAGACAAGATGAAACATCCAAGTTTGCAGTTTTACCCATGGACTGCTTTTGTCTACCCTTGAGCTGGAGGGACTGCTAACAAGAGGATCATGTGAAATGCAGTCTCAACATGTAATTCCCGCAGCGGAAGGAGCCTCTAAATCTTATTTCTCTATTTTTACCCTGGAATTGAATGCAATAGAAGCCCTGTGCATCACAGGACAAAAGGATTCACCTCCACGTAATGCCATGATATTCTTCAACCCGAGCCGCTTGGCCTTCTGCAGATGCCCTGTGATGTCATCCTTGGTCTGATTGCAGCATGTCATGTGCAAGATGGTCTCCAGGCCACAGTAGTTGACTGCAGTGTTGGCAATAATCATGGAAGAGGTTTCCTTGTCAGATCCTGGGTCCCCTGCAGGGTGCCACGTCACATCAATGAAGAGTGGACCACCTGCTCCCATGCGGTCAAACCTGTGGATTTTAGAGCTGTGTTAGCCTACCAGGCAGCTACCTTCCCTCTCTATGCCTGGGACAGCTTGCTCACTGCTGGAACGCCAGCAACAGGCAGAGAGAGTGTGGATGACAGCAACAGGAGAGACCAAGAAGAGTGTTGAACTAGGAGTTTAGCAAGTGGCCAATGTAAATAAGGAAAGTCATCCTTTAAGGCTGTTTGAGGAGAAGCTTACAATCTCTTTGAAGGAGAGGCAACTTAAGTGTTCTCTGTAGAATAAACTTCCTCCACTGTAAGGCTGTTAATGTTTTCTGACAGACAGCAATGCAAGTTCTACTCCTTTTGAAATGGGAGACTATACTGCAACCCCCTGTTCCCAGCTTTAACTGTAGAGTCCACAAATATGAAAAGATGGACCAGATCTCTGTTGTGTTCCCAAGAGTGCCTAACGGAAGAGACAAAGGCTCCCTTAACTTGTCTCTCTCCTGCTCTGGGCTGGAACAGGCACTTTTGTTTAAAGTAAACCTGGCACTGGCATACAGCAGTTACAAAAAGAGTTACGAAACTCCCCCTTCTCCTCCAGATGAGTACATGGTGGCTCCTGGGGCTCCCTACTGGGCTCTAAGATAACCTTTAGCTCTGCTGAGAACTATCACCTTTCATTTAGCATGTAGATGGGAACACCTGTCTCAAGAGGCTAAAACTGTAGTCCTCAGTAATACAGAGGCACAAACCATAGTGGCTGTATGATTCTGAAAGCAAGTGGGAGTCTCTGTTCCAGAGACTTGGGCACACTGCCCATCAAGTGATATTTTCTGCTTTTAATAGGTACTTTTCTGCTCTATTGTACCCCAGCACTCTGCATAACAGTGGGGTTGCTCCATCTTCACAGAACACAGGAGATGGGAAACAGCCTGGCCCCCTCAGTAACCCCACCACGACACTTAACTCTTCAGGGCCTCCAAGGAAGACAAGTTACCTGGTGTCCATTACCCTCCTCAGCAGGAAAGCACAGCCCCATTACCTGCTTCGTCACCTGGAAGGGGAGACAGAGCATCGGGCAGAGCCTGCCTCATTAGCTATTTCCCAGCCCTCCACCAAAGACACTTCATCTCTTCCCTCTCCCACCCTGCAGCCCTCACCTGGAGATGAGATTGACAGCAGCATTGGCTGTGCGTGGAGGGAAGAACTCCAAGGAGAACCACTTGTCTCCAGAGTCCTGCCGTCGGCGCATCTTCTCCCGCAGTCGCTCGTGACGGTCAGCATCAAGGACAGGGGTGGAGCAGCGTGAGCTATCCTTGGAGCTCTCACTCCCACTACTGCTGCCACCATCGGACTTGGAGCTGGAACTGGCACTGCAGGTATGCTGGGTCTCATTGACCATGGTGAGCTCTCTGGAGGAGGGGAACAGAAGGAGTACAGTGAGTACAAGACACAGATCTCAGCAAGGAGCAGTTATAGCTGGGGGGGGCAGCAGATGATGAAAAGGAAGCCTGTGCCAAGACCCAACATTAATCATCACCAAGCAGTCCCTTTTGCTAGCCCTCACTATAAGCTGTAGTGGGGGATCTGGTGAAAATGCAATAAAAAGCATGTGTTTAGACAGTGCTGAGAGAAATAACACAGCAGATGGCTTCATGCCACTTTGATGCAGCTCTTCTGTGTCCGGTGGGTCAATTTTGGCTCTCAGAAGAGTCAGGTCAACATTGCTTTTGCCCTGACTACAACTTAGGAAGCTACGATACCCATGTGCATCCGGTGAGGGCCTCTTTGATCTTGTGGCCTTCAGCTGGACATGCCAGGAAATTATTTTTTTTTTCCTACAGCAGCTGCTTCTTGGATTGTATCCATCTTCAGAGTTTCCCTTCTGTTTGTTCCCAAAAGGCAGTGCTGCTTTACAGTGTAGGTGGGAGAGGAAGTGCTAATGGGGCAGGTACACAAGAATGCACAAACTATTCCTCTGTCAGAAAAAAGTGAAGAATCCTCTCTGATCAGGCCATCCCCACAAATACCATCCTTTGTTTTGTCTTTGCTGGCATCACAGTTGCATTTCTAACCGTTAGCCTTCTTCCACAAGACACACCATCTCCACAGACAGCACCAATACCACTGCACACACCCACCTCTTTACCAGATAGCTGCATGTTTCTTTCCTTACCTATGGTGGCTGCTTGGAAACAAGGTCAGCAGAGACCATCCCCTTCTCCCTGCCTTGTAACATGATCAGCTACGCTTGTTCAGCTTCACAGAAAGGAAAACAGCACTGCAAGTCAGTGGTACGAGTGGGCCTGGGATGCCCAACTCCACTTAGCTCCCAAAAGTGTTTCACCCTATGCCTTTAAAATTAGGTAGTGATTACAGAGAATTAGAGAAGAGCTGCCATAACATTTGGATCAGTGTTATTTGCTTACGTACCTGCCAAAACTTTAAATGGTCACTGGGAAGCAGCAAGCTGTCTGAGCATTACATAACACTGGAGCCTGTTTTAGAGGAAATGGTTGCGCGAGCTAGTGCGCACTTTGGCCTTATCATAAGCTCTGTGAGTTTAGGTCATCCAAGACTTTGAACTCATCTTCTGCTGTTTACACTGAGTTGCCAATCAAGCGAAACCCTTTGGGAGAAAGTCTACTTTTACCACCTGGGGACCTCTCCAGCTGGCAGGAGATATGAGAAGAAAGGAGCGCAAGCCTTCTGCTGCCAAGAGGAACTGCGAGTCTTATATCTCCTGTGTACCAACATAGTGGGCCATGGTAAAAATCAGCAGCACAGACCTATTGCGAAGTGAAGGAAAAGCAACAGGGTACACAGTAACAGCCTAGACCAAGTGCTCTCAAAGAACTTCACCTGACATCCACGTGGCACTAATCTGGTAGAATTACCCCAAAGCCTATGCTGGTGATCAAGCTAGTGGCGCAAAATCACATGCAGTCAACTCCTGATATCTCGCTTCTAGCAAGCATGCCACAGCACCATAGGCAAATCAAAAGACCTCTGTTTTCCCACTTGACATTTAACACCCATCACAAGCGAAGGGTTCACGTGTTAATGTCTCAATAGGATGAGACCTGCTGTTGAGGAAGGGTCCTCATCTTACTGACACTCTAGAACCACAAAGACAGATAAAAGGCCCCATTTAAATTTTGTCTACAGGCAGCAGCCAGAGCAGTTTCCTTACCATCAAATGCATCATATATTTGCTGTCAGAAGCTTGCAGTTATTGCAAAGAGAAAAAAAGATTTTCTAAACAACAAAAACAGCAAAATAAGACAATCTTGAACACCCATCAGCTCCGCTGGGTCAGCACTCCTGCTCCTCTGTCTCTACCGCGCTGCAGAGCTTAGAGCAGAGATCTGCGGCCCAGCACACAGATGCTGATCAGCGTGGATGTGCCTGTTGGGTTCCCATGACGCTGGCGGTGCCCGTTTGCTTTGCTGTAGGGTACTTACACTGCTTCCAGGCCTGAGCTGGCACCCACACACGCAGCCTGGAGCTCTGCATCTTCCTAAGCTTAGTTTTACCACCCAAGCTAAACTTGGCTGCACAGATGTACACATCACATGGGGCACCGCGCCTGGCAAGGGACTTGTCCAGGACCATGGCACCGGGCTGACAGCCCTACGGGGCAGAAAGGGGCCCGCGGCTGGATCTACCGCCTTGCCAGCGGGCGGCTGATGAGGCTGCGGCACGGCCACGGAAAGGCCGGGAGGAAAGGGCCGGGGGGGAGCCCGGCATGCCCGTGAGATGCCGGGGGAGAAAGGGCGCCAGCAGCGCCGGGGGTCCCTGCTGCCGGGGGCGAGGGGACTAGGCAGCGATCGAGTTGCTGCCCGATCGCTCCTTCACCTCAGCTGAACCCGCTGGGAACGCGGCTCGGCCCGAAGCAGCCGGCGGGCAGACCAGGCGGCAGCAGCCTAACCCAGCATGGCAGCTCGGCTCGGCTCAGCCCGCCGCGCGAGCTCCCCAGGCGACGGGGGCAGGGGTCGCGCCCCCCTTCCCAGGGCCCCGCTCACCTCCCGGCGGTGCTTACGCGCGGCGCGGCGCGGGCGGCCCCATCCCGCGGCGCTTTAAGGCCGGGCGGGGCCGGGCAGGTCACGTGGTGCCTCGCGCTTTCCCTTCTCCGACATGGCGCCGTGACCTCAGCTCCCCCGCGCCGCGCCGGCGGGGGCGGGGCCAGGCGGCGGCAGCGGCGTGGTCACGCGCGGCGCGGGGGGTGGGGCCGGGAAGGGGCGGTGGCGGAAGATGGCGGGGTGCGGGTGCGGCCGCGGGCTGTGCTGCTGCTGCCCGCGTTGCTGCGGCGAGCGGGAGAGCCGCACACCCGAAGAGTTGGTACGGCCGCGGCCCCGCGCGCCCCCAGCCTCGTCCCTGCCGGCGGTGCCCCGACACGGCGCCTCGGCCCGGCCGGGCCCCGCAGCCGCGCCGGCTCTGGGGAGCGCCTGAGGGCGGGAGGCTGTTGGGGGCGTTGAGCGTTGCTATAGCGCTGGGCCCGGTGCCTCCGCCTCCGGTGCCGTGCCTCCGCCTCCGGTGCCGGCGCCTCAGCCCGGTGCTGTACCCCGCCCCGGGTGCCAGCGCCTCAGCCCGCGCGCGGCCCGGCGCCTCGGGGCCCGGTACCTCAGCCGGCGCTTCAGGGCCCGGCGCCTCGGCCCGTTCCCGCCCTTTTGCCTCATGTTGGGCCCGGTACCTCAGCCGCTGTTGCCGGTGCCTTGGGCCGCACTGGCAGAGTGTCCGGTACCCCAGGCAAAGTTTGCTTCGGCTGGGCCTGGCATCCCTGCCCCTGTGGCTGTTGCCTCAGCCTGCACGGCTGCTCCTCCTGGGGTGCAGCACCGCTTGCAGCTGAGTGGCTCTGGCAGGGGCTGTCCAGCTGCCTGGCAGAGGGGAATGCTGTCTGTGCAAGTTTCTTGTCCTGCGCTTCCCTGTAACCTGTTGCTGTGAAAGAAGCTGGGATGTGGGTTTAGTACTCTGTTTAACTATGCTGGGGGGCTCCCATATAGAAGTTCATGTGGTGTGTTCTTGCTGAGGGACAAGCTTTAAGGTAAGATGCTATACAGTTACCTCAAAGTAAGTGGTGGTCTGGTAATCCATACTCTTGACTTTATAAGCAGTTGTGGCATAGGCCTTCCCTTATTTTGGCTTTGCTGCCAATGTTCATGACCACTTGTACATGCATTCATTCCCCTGATAATTTTCCTTGCCCACATTTGTTTGTTTTGCAGACAATCTTAGGAGAAACTCATGAAGAGGAGGATGAGATCCTTCCACGCAAAGACTATGAGGTGAGAAATTAACTGACAGCAGCTTGTGAAGTTAATGTAATAAGAACTGCAGACGGTTTTCAGTCGGTTGGTGTTTGTAATAGGGCAGGTATCACTAGTTAGATTGCATTGGCACCAGCAGGAATACCAAGAGTTGCTGCACTTGCAAAGAACTGCTCCTTATCATTATACATTTCTAGGTTAAAACTCTGTGAGTAGAGCTTCAACATCCGCTGCTTAGGTCAGACTCTTGTTGAGAAGATTTATTTTCAGAGTCTGCTACATTGTTCCACTTTTTTAGTGTGAGAATTAGAGGCTCTAGTGGTCTTGTTTCCTCATAATTGTAGAAAGCATCTGTAGCTACTTGGTCCCTGTTGCCGTACTGCTGTCTCTGATGTCATGCTGGCTCATAGCAGATCTTCCCATCTATCAGATCCTGCCATTTACAGGAGATGTTTCTTTTTGCTTGTTTATATGGTGGCTCTGAGCTATTTAGAGCAGTTGCTGTCAGCACGGGTGTCACCAGCTCAGCCTGTTACTGCTTGGCTTGAAAAGGTGAAGTTGATTTAGATAGAAGCTGGTGGTACTTTGTGAGTACGACTGGGCAGCTCTATACTGCTTTTAACTCCCTGCTGTGATAAGCTTGAAAATTGATGCTGTTCATCTGGAGAGGAATTTCTATCTAGTGTTCCTGTTGTAGTGAGAGGTTAAATATAAAGATCTAATGTTATTCCCCACACTGTCAAATTGGAGACACTTACAGAAGTGAAGTCTAAATTTGTACGATGTGACTTCTTTAAATTAAAGTTGTATTAATCAGTCATGTTCCTGTTTGGTTCCCTAGCACTCTCAGCTTGGGCAGTGAAATTGGTCTGTTCTTTCACTTCCTGATTTTCAGGGTCTGGTTCTGCTGGAAATATTTAAATGAATGTGTTTCTAGGAGTTTTTTCTTCCTTCCACTGTTGTTTGCAAAACCTACTGTGGGGGTAGTAATGACTTCTGTAGTCTTTATCAAGGTCTTCTATTCATGGTTTTTTTTCACACTCTGTTGCAGCTGATTCTCTTAAATTGACCTTTTGGCATTCTTTCAGAGCTTGGATTACGATCGCTGCATCAATGACCCATACTTGGAAGTTTTGGAGAGCATGGACAACAAGGTAGGACCTTGTTCTTTCTTTTTCATTAGCTTGAGAGCTAAAACTGGAAGTTGCCCAGGGAAGTTGTGGATGCCCTATCATTGGAAGTGTTCAAGGTCTGGTTGAGTGAGGCTTTGAGCAACCTGATCTCGTGGAAGATGTCCCTGCCCATGATGGGGGGCAGACTAGATGATCTTTAAAGGTCCCTTCCAATCCAAACCATTCTGTGATTCTAAACGTGTTCCACTGTGTGATGTTTTGTGGGTTTTTTCTTCTTTATGAAAAAAATTCCATGTGCTCTTTGGTTTCTCTATGTAAAGAATAAAAATATGTGTGAGGATTATAGCTCCCAGCATCTGTTCTGATCCTCAGGCTTAAAATGAGTGAGATGTTCAGCACTTTCAGTTCCCTATTTTCAGTTTGCTGTTGTCACTGTCTTCTGTTAATTTATCACTCTAGCTGTAATTGAGCTGTGGAGCCCAAAAGTCCCTTTTTCTGATCCTCATTTCTATGTTGCTTTGACTTGGCTTTTTTTTTTTTTTAAATCCTCTTTCTAAACAGAAAGCCCAGAGATACGAAGCAGTGAAGTGGGTGATGGTTTTTGCTATTGGAGTCTGCACAGGACTGGTAAGGGTCATGCTGTCTGGAGAATGAGGAAAATTCAGGAGACTAATCAGAAATAATTTAGAAGTTAATGGCCGAGGAATAAAGAGGAGGAAACATTCTCTTTCATGAAGTGGAGAGCTCAGTAGCTGGAGTTTACTTTTGGGAATTATAGCATGTAGTTGCTAGATTATTTTCCAGGAAGCCTTTTTTTTCTTTCAGGTCTTGCTGTGTTTTCTTTCCAAAGTATTCTGGCAAATTCTTTAGCTCTGCATACAGGAGAACTTGTCCAAAGTGAGCACTTAATAAAAAAGGATGCCAGTTTACAGTTGAACTGTATTTTTTTAATGTTTGGCATTACTACCTTCGCTGCATGTGCCCTCTAGAGGGTTTGAAAATTAGCTTTGCTGACTGTATGCCTCAGTGAAACATCAGCTTTCTTCTGTACCCTGAAGTATGTTGTGGGGGTTAAAAACACTACCCGATTAGTACTCTGAAATGCATCTCTTCAGGAATAATTCTAGGATGGCTCTGTCCCTGTAAGAAAAAGGGAGACAGCAAATCTGAGCTTCTGAAGTTACTTTACTTTAAACAATGCTACTTTCACCTTCATCCTCTGTTCTCCCATGTGTGCACACTTCTAGTAGGACTTACTAGAGGGCAGTCTTTGTTACGTGTATGCAGTAATTTCTGATGGCAGATCTGTCATCTTTTTCACAGGTTGGCCTCTTTGTGGATTTCTTTGTACGACTCTTTACCCAGCTCAAGTTCCGGGTGGTACAAAGCTGTATCTTTTACCTAGTGTATGGGTTCCTGTTAGACTCGAGTGACCTTTTCCTTTCTGTTGCAATGTTTTGTGTAGAACACCTGACTCTTCAGACTTCTGCCATCAGTCATGTTGTTAACGATTAATCAAGTTTTTAACTTGCCTATGTATTTCGGCCCTTGAAATCAAGAAATCATGTACATAGGCAAAGGCTAATGCCTGAAAGGAATGAGTGGTTTTCCCTTTCTTGTAGCTCAGTCTTGAGCTCTGAAAAGCAAGCCTGGCTTCCTGATGGGTTGTGTCATCTGCCCTGACTGGATTAGGAAGTGCAGGCTTGGCTCCTGATGCCTGTGAGACACCCAGGCAGTACTGAATGATTGTGTGTGGGTGGGGGGAATGTTGTTGTTTTCCTTGACCGTCGCTGCAGCGGTGGAAGAATGCACTGAGAAAGGCTGTCTTGCCTTGTCCTTGCTGGAGCTGCTGGGGTTCAACCTGACCTTTGTTTTTCTTGCCAGTCTTCTGGTCCTGATCCAAGTAAGACTTAGGGTCCTTACACAGCCTCCCTTTGCTCTCACAGAGGTCCTGGCTATGAAGTTCTCTTCTTGCCGGAAGCACTTTCTGCCCCAAGAACCTTACAGTGCTAATTGATTTAGCTAAGCAGGGTCTCTTGGTCCCTTGCTGTGCTCTCTGATGAGGTATTGTTGGTCAGCTATGAAATCAGTGCAGCACAGTGTCAGTGTTTCTTTTCTGCAGCCTGTAGCAGCTGGATCAGGAATTCCTGAAATTAAGTGCTACCTCAACGGGGTAAAGGTTCCAGGGGTTGTGCGTCTCCGGACGGTGGTGTGCAAAGCTATGGGAGTGCTCTTCAGTGTGGCAGGAGGTAAGAAGGGCTGTGGTGTCTTGATCTTGTTGGGGTAAGGAATGACTGAAGAGGAGAAAGTGGTGTTTCTGGGCATCTCCATCTGTCTGGAGCAGAGTAATGAGCCCTGAATGCATATATAGAGTAGAAAATGGTCAGAAGGATCAGGGATATTTGGAGAACAGGTACTTTTCTGGGTAGGCTAGTCAGAAGTGGCTCTTTGTGGCTCAGTTCAAGAGAGAGACCTGAGAATTCTCCAGAATGTGTTGTCTGGAGCAGCCTGAAGGAGGCTATGTTCTAGGCAGCAGGGCAGAATAACTTGGAGAGTTCAGAGTCCTTATAACAGCTGTCTTTGAATGGTTTCACCCACGTGGATTGCAAAGTCTGTGCAAGTCTTCACAAACATTTGGGGGGTTGAGCGGTCAGCGGTCAGCACCTTCCTTCACCTTGAGGGGGGAGGGAGGAGCTGCAGGCTTGGCACAGGGGACTGTGCCATGGCATGGGAGTGGTGAGCTGATCTCTCCTGGCATTGTCAGCAAGGGTCAGAGCAGGGAGTGTGTTGCCTCATCAGTCCTGTTTTTCCAGGTCTTTTTGTCGGGAAGGAGGGTCCAATGATTCACAGCGGTGCTGTTGTGGGTGCAGGTTTACCACAGGTTAGTGCTGGCCTGGGACACTGGCCTGGTCACACCACTGCTTTGTAAGAGTACTATGAGGAGTAAGTTTCCATCTCCTATGTTTCTAAATCTTGACTTTGTTTGTAGTTCCAGAGCATCTCTTTGAGGAAGATCCAATTTAACTTTCCCTATTTCCGCAGTGACAGGTACTGTACCCAGGATGTGGAGGAGGGGAGATGGGGATGAGTAAGCAGTCTTCCCTGGGAGAAGGCTGGCAGGCTGGGATGAATCAGTTGGTTTTTCAGTTTCTCTAGTATCCTGCAGTCTCATTCTGCAGCAAGACAACACCAGGACTTGACTCTTCCATTCTGCTCTGGTCTCCATGTTCATTGATGTTCTCTTGTCCTACTCAACAAATCTCTACCTATTTAAAAACTTTAATCTGCATGGTTAAATGGCTTCATTGTTGGGAACAAGCTCAGTCACTCACCCCTAATGACCAAGATATACTCCAGAGAAGGCTTACCCACCTGAATGTGCACAAAATCATGCCCTTCCTTCCTTGTAATCTTTCAAGTGATGCTGGAGCCCCACATTTTGTAATGATTCTTAATACACGGGGCAGTTGTATAGTGCCACAGAGTTTTGCTCTGTGTTGGTGCTCTAGAGGAAGAGCATGACGCTGCAATAACTTGCTGAATAAATGTTGTTGCCTGCCATGGCCAGCACTTTTCCCAGCTGTCACTCCTGTATCCCTGAGATGTATCTATAAATGGGAGTGGTCTTTTTCTTTGCAGAACCTAAGCACCTCTAGAGTTCTGCTTTGCTAAACTGACATTGTTTTCCCCTTTATTTAAGGGACAAAAGGGACTTTGTATCTGCTGGAGCTGCTGCAGGGGTTGCAGCTGCCTTTGGAGCCCCAATTGGGGGCACTCTTTTCAGCTTGGAAGAAGGTTCCTCCTTCTGGAACCAGGGACTTACATGGAAAGTGGTGAGTAATGACTCTGGCTCTTTCTGTGTGTCTCTTCCTTGAGCTGGACCATTGGGAGGGCTTGTCCGTGAGGGCGTTCAGATTATCTTGTCTCCTCCTGAGCTCTCCTGGCAGGAGAGAGATTGCCTACTTTATCAGTGCTCCAGGATTACTGGAGATCAAGAGCAGAGATGAGTCTGGTACTATTTGGTACTATGGGACAACTCTGTAGGCAGCAGATGTAGTATACCTGGGAGAAAGGGTTTTTGTGCCTGGGCTCTTTGCAGCCCAACCCTCTGGGAGCAGACAGTAGGTAGATGCTGGATTTCTTTCTGCTTTTCTCTGCCTTGAGCAACTGTGTTGTTGCAATGCCCTGTGCTTTCAGGTTGCCAATTTCCCTGCCTGTAGTGCCTACTTTCATGAAGATGACAGTATTTTAAAAATGTATTAGATTTCATGATGCTTTTGTCATTTCTTGTGCCAAATGCCCTGTTGATGGGATTCAGTTAGGCTACTCTTTCCAAGTGGGGATAAAAGGAGCCAGGGGATTTGCCAAGATAGCAACTCTCTCAAAGCCAATGAAGACCTCAATTCTAACTCCAAACAAGCTGTGTTAGTGCCTTGTAATTGATTTGCAACTGCAAATTAACATCTTTGACCAAAAAAAGAGCTTTTGCTGCAAGAATTACTAGGTGAAATTCCAAACTTCTTGTGCAGGAAATGAAATCAGATGATTGCAGTAGTCCATTCTATCCTCGCTTTCTTTTGCAGCAGGGAATGGGTGTTAAACCTCAGTAGAACTATTTTCCTAAAGCTTGAGAAGGCTTTCTAAGGTTCCTTTCCCCATGCATAAGTCTGAAGGAGGAGCTGACTGTGCCAGTCTTAATTTTGTGAGTATTTAAGTGTTTATCTCTTCCTTTGTTTTACTTCCTCAGCTTTTCTGTTCCATGGCTGCCACCTTCACCCTGAATTTTTTCCGCTCTGGGATTCAGTTTGGAAGTTGGGGGTCTTTCCAGCTCCCTGGGCTGCTGAACTTTGGGGAGTTTAAGGTAATATTTAGTGCCGTTATTTCCCTGTCGTGTCTGCCCCTGCCCCCGTCTCTTGTCAGTTCAGTGTTTCTTTCTGGGTTTTTTTGATACATGCTTGTATTTCAGTGAAGGGCAGTTGATATTTAGCTGCGATACATTGATAGCCTGAGAAAGAATTGTGCCCCTTTGGTCATAGCTGCTGAAAGTCTCCTGCTGTGGAGACAGAAGTGTTGGTAAGAAATTGCAGCAACTACTGTAATGCTTATTTTTTTGTGCTTTCCCACATGTAGTGCTCCGAGTCTGATAAAAAGTGCCACCTCTGGACAGCTGTGGACTTGGGCTTCTTCATTTTGATGGGAATTGTAGGAGGCCTTCTCGGAGCCACCTTCAACTGCCTGAACAAGAGACTGGCGAAGTACCGCATGCGGAATGTGCATCCCAAGCCAAAGCTGGTCAGGTATTTTTGCTCTCTTGAGTTTGTACAGGGATCTCTGATCTGTGTTCAGTGTCCCAAAGCATCAATTTAGAAGATCCAGTGAGTGGGATTGGAGGAAATCCCGGACCCATTCTGTTTGAAATCACAAAACAAAGCCTTGGTGGGACTTAAAAATGAACACTAGAAACCAGATGTTACAGTCTCTGTGCATTTTTGTAATTACTCTGGTGGTATAGAGAGAGCTGCAACCCCCCTTACAAGGACTATGAAGGGAGCTCTTTATAATAGAGGCTATAGCTGAACAAACCAGAGCTTTGTCTCTATGCAGTATGTTTTTATGTCTTGGCCAAACAGATGTGGAAGGAATAGCTGGTTCCACTCTTGTTTCTCTTTTTTTTTTTTTAATTGTTAATTATCTTGGTTAATTAAATCCACAACTGGGCTAATATCTGTGCTATTTAGGGAATTGCCATGTAATTCTGGAAAACAGCTGTTTGTTTGCTCTAGACAATTCCTAAATAAATAATTTTTTTTAAAAAAAGGAGGTGTATTTCAGCAGTTAGAAAAGAGAAGAGATATGAGAGTCTGTGCATCAACCTGTCCAGTCCTGTCTAGGCTTTTACCCTGTAAGGATCTACATTGTTTCCATGTGAACAGCCTCAGCACTGGACCCTTCCCTGTGGCTTTTTGTACGTGACTGCTATGTGTTCTCTGGGCAGAAATAGCTCCTTTTTGAGGCATGCAACTAGAAAGGGGAATTAACGTAATCCCTGGCAACAAATTCCTAATTCAGCTTGACTTGCAGAGTCCCTTGCTTCTGATGTTAAGCTGTGGCAATTGCTGCTTCTTGCAACCTTACCAGTTGTGTGCAGAGCTGTGACTGGATTACAGGGCTAAGTGTGGCTTCAATGTATGGTTTCTGTTGTGTACTTGCAGAGTCTTGGAGAGCCTGCTGGTGTCATTGACTACCACAGTCGTGGTCTTTGTAGCTTCCATGGTTCTGGGGGAATGCCGGCAGCTGTCTTCCACCAGTCACAGTGGTAATGACACTCTGAGCCTGCAGGTGAGGGATCTTATGTGAAGATTATATGTCCCCATCATATTGTTCACCCTCCAGAGAAGCACAGGTACATAATGAGCTTTTGACAGCATGCAGTACATAACAGAACTTCAGTGAAAGCCTACGGACAGTTGCGGGAGCTTAGGGTAATAATGAAAGCTGCCCTGTGTGCTTTTGTACCTTGGTGAAGCAGCTCAAGCTGTGAATCAGGGAGCCCATTGGTGTTGCAGGCCCCATCTCTGCTATTGATGTTTGGTCTGAACTTCCCAAAGTATGGGCTGGCAGCCCTGTACAGAAGGGTTACTCCCATTCTGCACAAAGGCTAATGTAGGAGAGAGTGGATTTTAACTGTTCATGTGCTTTGTTTCTTGCATTAGGGTATGTCAGAGGATGTGAATTCAAGCATCAAAACTTTTTTCTGCCCGAATGAAACCTACAATGACATGGCCACACTCTTCTTCAACCCTCAGGAGTCAGCTATCTTGCAGCTCTTCCACCAGGATGGTGAGTAGCTAAGAGACTGTGCCCCATCCCGTGCTTAGGCTTCAGAGCGTCATCTTGCTTGAAACAGCCTTGTCATAAAACCCACCAGGTTAAGAGCATCTTCAGGCCTTCCTGGCTCTGGGGGACTGCTAGTACAACAGGTGAAAGCCTCTTCCATGGGCAGAAAGGCCTGCTTTTCCTCTCTTTTTCACTTATTCATTGTCTTCATGTGTGTTTGGACTGAGAGACTAAGTAGGTGTTCTGAGACGAGCCTGCTGTGAGCTGAGGGGTGGATGGTGTAAGACTACTGTCTTTGACAGACCTGTGCCCCTTTAGTCATGATTCTTCTTGTGTTGCAGGTACTTTCAGCCCAGTCACACTGTCCTTGTTCTTCCTTCTCTATTTCTTACTCTCCTGCTGGACATATGGGATCTCTGTGCCCAGTGGTCTTTTTGTGCCATCACTGCTTTGT
This sequence comes from Phaethon aethereus, assembly GCF_964289735.1. Classification (NCBI taxonomy): domain Eukaryota; kingdom Metazoa; phylum Chordata; class Aves; order Phaethontiformes; family Phaethontidae; genus Phaethon; species Phaethon aethereus. The sequence goes on along the minus strand of NC_138597.1, from coordinate 3,673,474 downwards.
GGGGCTGCCTTCGGACGCCTGGTCGCCAACCTCCTCAAAAGGTGCATTGAGTGTGTGTATATGTGAGAGATGTGCTGCAGACACATGCTGAGCTCTCAGTTAGGTTATTCTAATCTCTGGGCTCGATGTTTTGTCCTAGCTACATTGGCCTGGATCACATCTACTCAGGAACCTTTGCACTGATTGGGGCAGCAGCATTCCTGGGAGGTGTGGTCCGCATGACAATTAGCCTGACCGTCATCCTAATTGAATCGACCAACGAGATCACCTATGGGCTCCCAATAATGATTACCCTCATGGTGAGTGCAGGGTTTTATCTCTGGCTTCTTGCAGAACATGTGCTAGCACTGAATTTTTGTTCCTTCCAGGGCTTTGATAAGTCAGGGAGTCTTGTACTTGGAGCAACAACTCTGTAGACCTTCTTTTTGCTCTGCAGGTAGCGAAATGGACAGGAGACTTTTTCAACAAAGGCATCTATGACATTCATGTGAACTTGCGAGGAGTGCCTCTTCTGGAGTGGGAAACAGGAGTGGAAATGGATAAGTAAGGCTGTCCCTCTTGGCAGGACTGTGGGTTAGAGTTTGTGGTAGGGTCCTTGCTCAGAAAGAAGTACTGTAACGCAGGGGGATGATGCTTCATCTCCAAAGAACCTGGCTGCTCTGAGAGGAGCAGCTGTGAGGAGTACTGCTGTGAGAGGAATTGGGAGTTGTGCGTCAGGCCGGTGGCAGGAAAGAGGTGCTGGAGCACTTTCTGAGGAGGGGTGGACAGGTGGAGATCTGAGGAGGAGATTTGTGAGGTTCAGCAACAACTCTGAAAATGTTCCACTGGACTTTGTTTCTTGCAGAATTTCATGTTTTTCCCACATGCCATCTTTTCCCAGTAGTGTTTAAACACTTTCTGTGTTATAAGTTGGAACCTTTTTCTTTGCCTATAGTGCATCATTGATGCAATGTCATATTAAAAAAAAAAAAAAATCAATTGTGCTGGCATGGCTAGTAACACAGTGAAAGTGAGCACACAGGTACAAGTTGCTGGCAGAACTAAACTGCAGCAGACTCCTTCAGGATCTCATTTTGGGACTGATTTGTTTCCTTGTTTGTCCATCACCAGCCTTCTGTTGCTGATGTGATGCATGCAGCAATCTTGGATTTCTGTATCCTCAGACTACGAGCCAGCGACATCATGGAACCCAACTTGACATATGTCTACCCACACACCAGGATCCAGTCCCTTGTTAGCATTCTGCGCACAACTGTCCATCATGCCTTCCCTGTAGTGACTGAGAACCGGGGCAATGAGAGGGAGTTCATGAAGGGAAATCAGCTGATAAGTAACAACATAAAATTCAAGGTAAGAAGTTGCTTGTTTGCTAAGTTGAAGGGTAAAAGGCTTTGTTTTGCAGGTAGAAGGCCCTTTCTTTTGTTATCTAGGCTTTTGTCAGTGCAGAATTCAGGTCAGAGATAAGCATGTACCGCAATACAAAATTTTCAAGGACTCAATTCCATTTTCTGGGTCATGGTGAAGGCAGAAGAGTGGGCTGCATTCCTAGAGGCAAAAGTTAAGGGGACTAAGTAACCTGTTTAGGATGGACATGGAAAAAGTTTGGATTTGGCACTGAAGTACTGAACCCACCACTGAGATCAGTAGTAGGTGCCTACATGCTTCTTTCCTTGGTAGGAGGAGTAGTGGGGCAGATGCTTTAGCCTCTTGGGAAACTTAAAATTTAGGGTCAGAATGAATAATGAATGTGCTTGTGGCATGGGTGCCTGAGTTCCTAAAATTCAGATTCTCTGTGCAAGGAGAGTACAATCCTACAGTACTGCAGCAGCACTGACTAAGGAACACCTTATCTAGTGACTTAAAGCTATGATCAGATAGTTTGTAGTTGCTCTTGGATAACTGTTGACGTGCTTAGTGGGTATCTGAAAATTGTTTGCTATATCCAGAAATCTAGCATCCTCACCCGAGCTGGAGAGCAGCGCAAGCGTAGTCAGTCCATGAAATCCTACCCTTCAAGTGAATTGCGTAACATGTGTGATGAGCACATAGCAACGGAGGAGCCACCAGAAAAGGAGGATCTGCTGCAACAGATGCTAGAGAGAAGGTGAGATTCTGGTAGGCATAAACATATGGAAACAGGGTGTTTCTGTATGTTGAGATGTCTTGTGGTGCTTCATACAGTCCCCGTCATTCTACATGTCAGAGGAAACAGTGCTTATCCATGTTTTCGGAGAAGTGACTTCTCAGGTCTCATCAGCCAGTTCTGGGGCTCACAGCTCTGACTGAGGCCTAGACTAACGGGTTGATGGCGTCCAGCCTGTTAACTTAAATTTCCTTCAAACATCTATCCAGAAATATTTCCTGGAGAGGATGGAATACCTGGGAAATATCTTGTCTGTAGAAATCAATGCCCTCTTGTCTGCAAAGCCTGAGGGCTCCACAAAGCTGACTTCTCCTGAGAGAGGAGCTAATGACTTGGTGCCATAATACTGATACCGCCTTTCTGGTAACTGGGCTGAGTCACCAGGCTTGTATTGCAGTTGCTTCCAAGCAGCAGCCCAATCTAGTGAACCAGTTTCTAACCTAGTGATCGTGACACTTATAAGTGGAGTCCTGACCCTGATGTTTTGCCAGATGCAAGCTTTTATTAGAATCTGAATAATTTGGCACTGAAAATTGCTTTAGTAGCAAGTGATTTGAAATTGAGGGTTAGGAGACTGTTTCCATTCTGCTGCTGTTGTCATACTCTGCCCCTGGTAATGGCTCTTGACCCCTCTCTGCTATTTTGTTTGGTGGAGAAAAGACTTGCTTTTCTCTAGCAAGAATCACCGAAATGCTCAGAAGAAGATTGCAAAGAGCTGAAATAGTTGTTGTTGTTTTGGAGGCAGGGGGTATGTGTCTCTCCTTAAGTTCATGCAACTTGTAACATGAAGTGCTAAATCTGTCACAGATACACTCCCTATCCCAACCTGTACCCTGACCAGTCTCCCAGTGAAGAGTGGACCATGGAGGAACGCTTCAGACCTTTGACCTTCCATGGCTTGATCTTGCGCTCACAGCTGGTCACCCTCCTTCTCAGGGGTGTTTGTTACTCTGAGAGCCAGTCGGTGAGTCTTTCTATTCAGGAGTTGTAGTACAAACGTTCCTGTTCTCTCAGCTGAGAAGGTTGGGAACAATATTTATGGGCTGCCAAAAAGAATTTACCTATTTTTACACTGGAATGCATCTGTGTTTTAAAAGCTGCAGCCAGATAATGTGAATTCTCCCTTGCAGCTCTAGAATAAAGAGAATGTAATTTCTGTTTAAGCACCCCCAGGAAAAGAGGAAGGGTACTGTTTAGGGCCCATTTGTTGCATAAAGGTGCAGTGTATACTGTGTGTTTTTACTGCTGCATGCCAAGGTCTTACTGGCAGAGTGTCAGCTGTATCACTGAGATCAGTATAAGCATTTGTGTTTGAGGCCCATCTTCCACAAGGCTGATTCGTTGCTGCCCTCCGGTGTTGAGTGTAGACCTGCCAGAGGCTGGAAGCAGATCTGTTGCGCTCTCAGCTAATCACCTGTATAAGGTTTGGGCTTGCACTGATGCATTCTGAGAGGAGCTGCTAGGAGTACCTCTTCAGAAGTTGTATGTGTGGGCATGGGAAGAGAAGGAGATCCGGGGAAGCAATTGGGAGGCATCATTTGCCATGTTGCTTGCAGCCCGTGTAGTATCTGGGATGGTGACACATCAGTTCAGTGGGATTTGTTTCAATTGCAGAGTGCGAGTCAGCCTCGTCTGTCCCATGCAGAGATGTCAGAGGATTACCCCCGCTATCCAGATATCCATGACCTGGACCTCACATTGCTGAACCCTCGCATGATAGTGGTAAGAGATGCACTGCAGTATGATAGTGTTTCGTGATACATGTTTAGGACTGTCCCAAGCCTTTAAAAAAAGCTGAGAGCATGTTTAAGTCCACCCTTGGGTGCAGTGACCAACATTCTGTATTTCTCATGTATTCATTCTTATGCCTTGTCTGCATGTGGAAATCAATCCTGATACCTGCTGTGAGGTACCATTGCACACAGGTGCTTTACTTTCAGAATAAGATGTTGCCTGTCTAACTTCCTTCTAGATTAGGCTCCTGCCTGTCTGAGAATGGACAGGCAGGAGTCTAATCTGCTTATATCTGTTTGGAACTCTGCATGCTCACAGCTCAGTCAGTGGCAGGCCTGTCATTGTCTTTGTGACAGGAAGGTTGCTGTGTAGGCCAAAGTGCTTTTATAATATACATTCTTATTTTCATGGACCTGCATTTATCCTACTGAGAGGCTTTCTGCAGCATTGAGCTCTTAAGATCATGGGTTACAGTGTTCAAACAAACTGTGACAAATTCAGGTTCCTGAAATAAGTCCATATTTGTGGAAAAATAGAAGATGCCCACAGTACAGTACCCTGTCCAGGGATCAGTGCATTGGAGGAGTTGTAGGAATTGCTTGTGAGTGATTCCCAGAGATAGTGAAAATGCGTCTTGTGAATAATATAATTGGTTTTCTTTCATAGGACGTCACCCCATACATGAACCCATCACCCTTTGCTGTCTCTCCAAACACTCATGTGTCACAAGTCTTCAACCTGTTTAGGACAATGGGACTCAGACATTTACCAGTTGTGAACGCAGTTGGAGAGGTGAGTCCTTATCTCCATTTTGTCTTGGCTGAACAAGGAAGCCACTGTGGTTTTTGCACTGCTTTCCACCTTTGGGAGAATTAAGATCTCTCTTAACATCAAACATAAATGCTTCAAAGAGATCAGAGTGTGATCCTCTTAAGGCCCCAAAGCGTTGTTGATTACTGTAACTTTGTTACTGTCTTTTGTGTCCATGCCTGCTTCCCGCTTTCCCTGCAAAGAGCAGGACATGCACTCTCTCTCATGTCTCAAGTCGGCAGCATGTGGAAGCTCTTACTGTCTTCTACCTGTTGAGAGGCCTTGAACTCATTAGAGGTCACTGATTTGGCTTCCTCTTTGACAGCTTTATTCAAGGCCAAGAGCAGAATTTCATGTGTGTTGGGGCAGGAGGTTTTTCTGCTGGAAAGGAACTTGCATTCTGTTCCTACTCAAAGGAGCAGCAAAATAAATGAATCTTTGAATCGTTTGTACTTGATGGACTGTACTTGTCTCTTTGCCATCTACAATGCTCAGCAATAGTCAGTAGGTGTCAGTAACTTCTTATAAACATAATGAGAAACTGTTTCCCTTAAGCCTGAACTGGTCTGTCCCTATGAGACAGCAGTGCTTTTTCTGTTCTCTTGGGGTTCCTAATAGCTACTCTGCAAAGTCTGTTGGTTGAAAAGCAAAAGATGTTGATTCATTCCATGTGTAGTACAAGATGCTCTTGCAGTACTAGAGAGCAGCCTCATTCTAAACTCTTTTAATGTGTAAAATCACTGAAGTATTTCATCAGCTGAAACATGTGTTTTGACTGTTTCCGCACCAGGGTGGGAGAGGTCCCCTTTTGTGACCTGCCAGCTAGTGATGGCCAGTGTGCAGTCACTGCTTAGCTAGTCTTCACCTTTTCTCTGTTTTGGTTTTTAGAGCTTCCTAGAACGATCTGATAGGAGTTATCTGCAGTCATGTCATGTGGCATACCAGAAATGTCTCCAATGAAGCCATAATAGACAACTTTGTTATTTCCAATTACAGTTTTCACTTTCCAAAGTGAAAGTTACATCCATATGCTGTCTAACATGGACAGGATTTCCCTTTCTAGGCAGGAGTAACTACTGCTATGTCCAGGCACGATAGCAGCAGTTAAGCTGTCTGGGCGTGGTTAAAGCAATGTCTTGCCTGTAGATAGTGCTGGGAGAGGGAGGGGCATTGTTTTGGCAAGATTTTTGAACTCGGAACACACTAATGCAAAATTGGTCAAGAACTGCTTGCAGGTTCCTTCTTTCTCGGGGGTTGGAAGGAACAACAGCTCTACCATGCACGTCTCTTAGTGGCACATCTGTGATACTGACTTATATCTTTTTTCCTCTTTTCTTCCTCTTTAAGATTGTTGGGATAATCACTCGGCACAACCTGACCCACGAATTTCTGCAGGCAAGACTGAGACAACACTATCAGACCATTTGATGCCCCTGCCCACCCTGCCCCACTGTTGGTGTGGCTACCTCCCTCTTCCAAGCCTGCACACGCGCTCGCATTCTGCTTGGACCCCACAAGGCCCAAGACTTGCCGTTTGGCTTCTCACATGCATATCAAGCCTGGGGAGCTGGAAAACATCTTGCTAGCCAGAGAATTAGAGGAGCTGCCTGAGCCCAGAGCTGTTGGTTGGTCTCAGGCACTTGGTTTGACCACTCTTGATCCACCTTTTTTTTTTTTCTGTGCCCCAGTTACCTCCTTTCATCAGATGTTGTCCTGACACTGTATGTTCTGCCATTTTGTTTTGGTTTGTGGTTTTTTTTTTTTAAGGGTTGGAAAAAAGAACCATCTAGCTCCACTGTGTCCTGTGCAGAGAACTGCAGCATCTTTTCCCTGCCCTCCCGTATGTCTCCCTTTTCCTCTTCCTCCCTTGTTCCTGCAACTGATGCCTTATTTGTGTGAGAAGGGGGTCACTGTCAAAGCTGAGAGGAGATACTGAAATTTGCAGTTATCAAATGGCTGCTCTGGAAGATGGCTTTTCTTCAAAAGCAGTATTAAAAACCCCAGCTCTTTGGAAATACACCTCTTTGCGGGTGCTCCCAGTTGCCCATGTTTTTCCACTCTGCCTTCATTTATTCCTAATTTCTGTCCTCCTTTCATGGGGAAGCATCCCTGCTGTCATGTTTTTGACAGCAGCTGACTTTTGTGAGCAGCTCAGTAAATCAGGAGTTCAAAACGGTTCAATTCCAGTTACTCTTTGGGATTATAAATATTTAATACATTTGCAGAGCATCTCAGAGGAGGGAGATCTCTTTTTCCCTGTTAGCTGTTGCTGTTATCTCCTTGTAAGAGACTCTTCTAAGGCACTTTGTGGCACTCTACGTTGTCACTACCCTGACACTCCTGCATTTCTTGGCATTTGTAGGCACTTTGTCCTTGTACTGATCCAACAGTGATAGCCTGGGACACCTTTCCAGTTATGGTTAGAGACCAGGGAACCGCATGTCCTCAGAGCATGGTGAAGTGTTGCTTTCTGAAGGCAGATAGAACTGATGTCCTGTCTCTGGGCTTGGTTGAATTATCTCTGTGTCATGAGAGGAGCTGATGTAACTTCAGGCTGCTGTACAGGAGGGATACTTGGTGCTGGTGACTAACAGGCAGGTTCTGCTGCAGGGTGATAAGTGAGGCTGTCTGTGCTCTAAAAATGCTTGGGATAATGTTTGCAGCTGCAACAGCCAAATATCTGTAAGGGTAAAATCAGCATTTAGAAGCCAGTTGCAGCCAGTTCACTGCTTCAGCAGGTACCATCCTGACCAGCACCTGTATTGTTCCAGCAGGCACCTGCCCTCCTGAGTTTTGCATACAGATAACCCTCAGTGGGCAGCCAGCACTGTTCCTCCAGGGGCTGCAGAGCTGATTGGCTTGATAAAGCACAGAGCATTCTGTCAGCCAGGAGACTGGGCCAAGTAACATGGGGAATGTATCCCAGAAAAGCTTCTACACAGCCTCTGAGCACTCTGATTAACCTGTTGTCTGCCATAAGGAGCTAGCTAGATGGGAGTTGTGGCAGAAGGAAATTGGACATTATTATATTTTCTAAATTCAGGAACTCATTTATGGTGAAGATTTTCCTGACTGACCCTGAAGAAGTTCTGCCCTTCTCTTACATGTGTCAAAACACTAAATCTGTTAAAGCAGCCTCTTTGACTGACTTTGTGGAAACTGATTGTTCCAGGGCACTGCTCTGCAAACTGCTGGCTGCTGAGCCCTACTACAGTTAAGGTTAGGAAGAAGTTTTGTGCCCAGGGCACCAGCCATGGTCTTGATGTAGGCCTCTTTAAGTCAGTGGAACTCTTGGATGTTCATGGAGGCTTTCCAGTCCAGGTAGTTGGTAGACAGTTGTATTCTCTGGCTGTGCTTGCAATAAAGACAGCTGAGTCATGGGAGGCTTTTGAATTTTGTCCAGCAGATGAGAGGAAACTTAGTCTTACAAATGGTTCCTGAGGCCAAGTTTTAGGGTAGAATTGGTCCTTGTCATACAGTGTATAGCATGGCTCAGCTGGAAAGTTTGGTTTTTAGCAAAGCTGTTTGTAAGCACTTGGAGATTTTTATTTTTTAAAAACATTTATTTCTCTCCATAGACATCTGGAGGCCTTTTTATCCTTAGCGTTCTTTCCCACCTGCTACCTTACTAATAGAGGAAGGGCAGATCTTTGTTTTCAAGAATGGATTTATACCATTTCCACAACGGAAATAGTGGACTGTGGTATGTGCAATGGCAGTTGTGAAGGACGCTATGTGTGTCCCAGCTTCCTTTGTTAACTGTGGCCACTTTCCAGGGCTGCTTGGGAAGTGACCTATCTGAAGAGCAGGGAGTATGTTTGTCCTTTTCCCTTTCTTACTGTGGAACTTGCAGCAACAGCTCTTGTCTCCTCCACTAAAATAGTTTTGCTGGCTTCTGAACATCCTAGCTCCATTTCAAATAGGGCATGCAAGCTCTTAAACTTCCAAGAATAAAGCAAAGGTGTTTTCCTACAGACAGCATCCATCTTGTGCCTTCAACCTGGGCTCCTTGGCTGGGACAGGTGTGGCATGTTCCTTAGAGCATATAAGTTGGCATCAGCTACCGCACTTGACTTGCAAGGTATTTCCCTGTAAGCAGAGTAAGGATGTTTGTTCTTTCTGGATAGTCTCTGCAGATGATTTCTGAAACGCCTGTGTTCCCTGAGCTCTGATCTTGCACTGAGCTATCCTAAGAAACTTCCAGCACCCTTTAACACTCTCTAAAGCTGGACTGTGCACCTGAAATATGCTTCTGTTAATCTACTTTTCATTCAAAGGATTTGTGCTCATGGGTAGTTATCACAGGAATCCTGTTTTGATGAGGTTTCAGATCATTTTAATGTAGAATTAGCAACCCCATACTGTCAGAGTACCTGTCAAGAATGCCATATGTCTCACCATGACAAATCTTTTTCCTCTTGCTCATGTTGAGTGATTGTGTGTAGAAGGTTCCTTCTCTTCCTGCACATGAATAGGACTCCTTAGATTGTTTGCCTTGAGCTGGTCATATCCTATTTTATTTCTGTACACAAACTGCAGCAGTATATTTTGCTGCAGGATGTCTTGTCATTCCTACTGAGGCCTGGAGTTAGGCAATCCAGACAAGACAGGCTGAAAAATCTTGTCAAGGTTTGTCTGAGCACCAGCTGTGGTTCTCCATGAGAAGGCCACTTGCTCTCAGCACTGTCTGCTCTGCCTGTGCATCTGTCTTATTCAAACCTTTCAGCTGGCAAACACACTCCTTTCACTCTTGCAGTAAGGAAGTTTTAAAGAAGGGTGGTGGGTGACCCTGTCAGCTGCTCTAAAGGGAAATCTCTGTGTGCAATCACTGTTACATAGCTTGCAGAAAGGGAATTGCAAATTCATGTGATGCTTGGACATGCAGCATTTTCCTTCTGCTAAGGATGGATGCAAAGGGGCTTGTGTTGAATCAGTCTTGTTCTCCCACTTTGCTCACTTATTTCCTTTCTTACAACACACTAACTGCTGCTACTCTGGCTCTGGTTGCTTAGTGATTTACGAAGACACTAACTTCTAACATAGGTGCCTGTAACCTTTTACTCAGAGTAACACTAAAGGAATAGTAACGAAGAACTGGATTAGTATTGATGGCAGAAGTGAGAGGGTAGTATGGGGCATTCTCATGGTTTCCTGTGCAGTGTTAATTATGCAGTTTTGAATTGTTAACTTACTGTGAGCCATTCCAATGGTAGCAACTTACCTTTCCATTTTTTTTTTTGCACTGTTTTTTGTCATGAAATTATGTAAGCTAATTCCACAGTGTATATAAATTGTATTTTTTTTAAATTTGTATGAATATATTTTTATTTGAACTATGGCACTTGGGAAGTATTCATGTAACCATAACATGTCTGAGAGTAAAATGTTTGTGTGTCTCTTTCAGCACTTTCAAGGCCTTTTGATGTTTCTAGTGTTGTCTTATTTTTGCCCTTTATTATAATAAAACTGGTAGAACATGGCAATTCACAAGAACGTGATTTGAGGTGGAGGAGTAGTTGCTATTTATGAGCTGTCTGGATCGAACAGTTTGTGCAGAAGGTGCTCTGAGGCTGGATAGGAATTAGTGTAATCCTTTAGGGTGCGACTGCTCTAGTCCCATGTTCTCTCACAACAGCTGTGTAAAAGGAGGGAATTATCAAATGTATGATAAGGAGCTGAATTGTGCAAGTTACGTTAGAGGCAAGTGCTGCTTTTCTTACCTGAGAACTCTTGCTTTCCACCTTCCTCCCAATGAGTTAAAGACATCTAGAGTGGAGTGTTGCACCGCTTGTTTTACAGGTGGCTTCTCCAGGATGTAAAAAAATCTTAATTTTATCTTTAGCTTTTATTTAATTTGTGCTACCTTACAGAGGAGAACTTGTGACAATTTTTGATCTTTCATCACACGCCTGCAGGCCAAAAATGTGAGTAAGTACAGTGTTTGGGCACTGCAGAAATATCTGACACACAAGCTCACTGCCTTTCCATGTTCGTGCTTTTTTTCTGGATTGGGTAGCTGTGTTGTATGGGATGCATGTAGTAGCTCTCTGATGCACTCTAATACAAAGCCAGTAGCTCATCTGGCTCCTGCCCTCAGTCTCTCGCTTGGTGTATGTAATGACAGGGAGAGCCTGAAATAGATAAAAGCATCTGTTGGGAGGGGATGGTGGAAAATCTGTGTTTGGGAGCTAAATAGGAAGTGCCGTGGCTGTGCTTTAGCAGGGAATCAGGGTAGAAGAGAAGTCAAGAGGAGAAAAGAGTGGGGGGAATGCTGCTTCAGCTCTGCTACTGCCTTCAGTCGTAAATGCAGTAATGTAGGAGGGAATGAGAGAAGCATTCCCTTCCTAAAATTGAGGTACATCAACTGCCACTTAACGGTAAAGGAGGAAATAGACTATCTTTTGTCTACTTTCTCACCTCCTGCCCCTGGAAACAAAGGGGCGGGAGGGGTGTGTCTGTCCATGCTTACAGACACAGTTTGACAATTTGGTGTTAGGGCAACTTCCTTGCAGCCTAACCTACTAAAGCGGCCAGCTGAACTGATGCAGATACCAGACACTTGGTTAGAGCCTTTGTCAACTTTAGGGCTGCTTTGGTTGTCAAGATTATATGCAAGGTGATTCCTATTGCAGAGAGCAAAAGCAGTAAATTTTCTTGCCTGAGGGAGGAGGGGTCAAAACCAGTTATAAGTGGTGGTTTGTCTTGCATTTTATCATGGGTGATAGAGGTGGTTACTAGAAAAGCTGTGTAATACATTTATGCTTCAAGCAACCAACTTCACATTTAGACTGAAATTCCTTTTTACCGAGGTTTATAGACTCATTAAATCCAACCATGTGTCATTATCTCTGTACTTGTAAACTGTGTATCTACTAGAAGAATTTAGTGGTGTTCAGTGAGATTTTTTTTTTTCCCTTTGCTGGCAGGATACAAGCTGCCTACTGTAGCGTCTGTGCATACACATACAGGTGCGTATCATGCAGCACACATGGGAAGAAACAGAGCATGGCTGCCCTGAACTTTGGCTGTGCGTGTGTGTAATGTGGGAGAATGAAGCTGCTCTTCTTGTCCAAGGTGCTGAAGCGCATTTCAGCAGCAGTGGGACACACTCAGCCTCCGTAGCATCCACTGTAGCTTTCCAAATGCAGCGTGGGAAAAAGTTTGTTCACAGCTGGAATGACATGGCAGTGAGTTCCACCACCATCTGGGAAGTGAGGGTATCAGTTTGTGAGGTTTAGATATTCAGATCACCGTTTAAAGGCAATCAGGATGTCCTTTTCTCCAGACTGTTTAAAAACTGGAGAAATCAAAGCACAAGTTGCTGTATGGGCTATGTATCGTTTAATGCGCATTTTAGTGTTTCTTAAGCATCTAGGAGCAGGAGACTGGAACCCATATATACCAGTTTGAATAGAAGAACATAAAAAAAATTACTGTGGTGAAGAACTCATGACTAAAAGAAAAGACAGGACAACCCTGAGAGTCTTGCTCACTGCCCCAACAGCACCTTGAGGTTATATTAGAGAATATCTCTGTGGGATGGCTGACACATATATTTTTTTGATATATTTTTTTTCCTTTCTTTTGTTTCCTCTCAATTCCCAGTGTAGCCAGCCTGACCCTAGCTGCTTTCTCACTGCCTTCTGTTTTCTTAAAACTTTCCCAGTTCCCAACTCTGCTTATTTTTCTATACAGGATTCTGCTGGTTTTCCAAGAGAGCATTCAGAAGATGGGGAGGTCTTACAAATCCTCCTTCCTACATAAAAGACCCCAAACTGTGATTACAACTGTAAGCCCCCCCCCCCCCTTTTTTTTTTGGTGTAAGCGTATCACTCAGCAATAGAATCTGCTGCTAGGAGAAGAAAACACAGGCATGGTATAACCTCCTGTCTACAAAGGGTGACTTCTACCGTTCAGAGGGGAACTGATGTGCTCAGGATTCTTTGAAGTAGGAAGCCCAGTCATACAAATTCCTTTTGTTTTGTTCAGATAGGATGAGAGGAAGGCTGGCCTCAGAAGCTATGACAAGTGATCAATGAAAAGGACCAAAGGCAGTAGCTGTTTCTGATTGCCAGCAGTGAGGTACAAGAGCCCATCCTGTGGTCTTAAAGTTTCTTCCTGCCTTTTTGTTTCACTCTAGTGTTTTCCTTCTCCTCACTGTGAGACTCTGATCTTGAGATCTCTTCTTTTTCTACTTGCAATGATGGCAGGAATAAGACTCAAAGAACAAAGCCCACTGCATTCTGTCACTCACTCTGGTAAATGATTGGGAATTGGAGCCAGCAGAAGATTCCCTTTTTAAGTTATTTGTCCTTAGCAGCTGTCACAGGAGTGGCAATGGTTCAGCTCCAGCAGGGAATGACAGCACAGGGACATCTGCAAGAAACGTTCTTGATTTGTTTCAAGATGCTTCACACTTCAAAGGTGTGAGAAAAGCACCAGAAAAGATCCCCCTTCCTTTATCTCTCAGCAATGCCTCTGGACTCTTCCTTCTTCGGTGTGAAAATTGAGACAAGTGTTGGACAACCCGGTGCCAACTGTCTAATGAGAGCTGTACCTCTGGGTAAGCATGTGAGAGACTCAGGGAGAGGCTGTTCTCAACACAGCAGGGTTGTCAACAAGCTTCCTGCTAAATTCTGAACTGTGTGACCATACTGCTAGTAGCCTCTGTCTTTGGGCATGGTGCCAGTGTACTGTCGTCTGTAAAGAGTTGCTGCCTAGGATGACTGGGGCACACTCATCCAGCAGGTGTCAATCAGCAAAGGTCTTTGGGGGCCTCCACTTCAGTGAAAGTAAATCAAGCAAGCTGGATACGGCCAGATTGTTATGCAAATTGGCACAGCTCTACTCCTCCCTGCAGCAGCGGATGATGTGTGCCCTATACTTCACATACGATTTCTTAGAGAAACAAAGCAGTGGTGACAGCTCCTCTTGGTATTCTTGCCTGCAAACTGGGATTTCTGTGAAACATTTTACCTAGCGGGAAGCTGGAAAGGGATAGTGCAGTGTCTGAGAGGGGGAAAGAAACCCCTAAATCTAATTTGCAAAAAAACCCCAAAACCACAACCAGACCACTTGTCCAAATCAAGCTCATGCCTTACAGTGTGCATGAAGCATGGCAGTGTAATTACTGTATTTCAAAGTTCAAAGGAAAGCAAGCTCATGAATTATGCACTGCGAGTCAGGGTTACTGCCCGAAGCTCTTAGGAAGTGAGTATGAAGTCTGGCATTGCAGGAGGTGGCAAATGTCATGAGAGCTGGGTGGAGGGTGTTAGCCTGGTCCTCCTCTGATCCCACTGGGATATTTCTTCCTTTGCATAATGAGCATGATAGCTCTTGGATACGTCCTAGGTACTGCGCTGTGGGGGCCTGACTGAAGTTTACAAAGCGCTCTAATGTCTGACAGGGCAGAGGAGGGCAAGATTTCAGGACCCTGCCCCATGCTCAGTGCTGAACAGTTGCTTGGAACCTAATCGGCATTAGTTGGTTTTGACATCAACTCTTGCTTTGCAGGAATAGCTTTGTCCCAAAGGCCTCCTGTAGTTAGACTGTTTCTGAATTGTGTACAATTACAAGCTACACTGATTCCCTGATTTGCAGGGAGCACAGTTCCTAAAGAAAAACTCTGAAGTGCTTATTTGGTTGCATGGCCACTAGCCTTTTTCTGACACAGTTATTGACACATCACCAACCTTGCCTTCCCCTAGGGTAAGTTTCTCTAGAAGGCTCGACATGTATCTTGGGTAGGTGTGAAGACTGTAGGAATTAACTCATGCCCTCACAAGAGTCTGGTACTGCTTGTTTCTCCTCCATTCCAGTCCCGTATTTTCCTCCAAAAAGTTCTACCAGAATTAGTTTCCAAAATCTACAGGCACAAAAGGCAGATCCACTACAAACCTGAAAGAAGCTATCTCACATTTAGACATGGGTATGTGCAGAACTGGCTACTGCTGGAAGAGAGCATGGCCTAGTAAAAAGGAATATCTGCATCCTTTTGTGGATAGCATTTGCAACTGTGCAAATCCACTGCAGTAACAGCGGCAGCAGAAGAAATAAAAGGCTGTCAGGTTAGCACCTGGTGTGTATATGGAACAACAGGACTGTTCTTTGAATCTTTGAGCCATGAACACAAGTCCAAGTTGCTACAAATGAAGGTAGAGCATGAGCATGTAATGCATTCCATGCTGTGGTAGCTGCTTGTGCCTCTTTTCTTCCCCTGTTGTAAAGGTCAGCCTGCTGACCTTTGGTGAAGAACAGAGCTGTGGCACTTGCCATTGATACTGCTGGGTCACAGTGTATGTGGCTTTTCTGTGAAACAGATGATAAATGCATTCACTTGTGTCGTGGTTTAGCCCCAGCTGGCAACTAAGCATCATGCAGCCGCTTGCTCACTCCTCCCTCTCCCAGTGGGACGGGGGAGAGAATCGGGAAAAAATTCATGGGTTGACATAAAACTAGTTTAATAGGACAGCAAGAGGGAAGGAAACAACAATGATAACAATAATAATAATACTGACAAAGGAATGTACGAGAACAAGTGATGCCCAATACAGCAATTGCTCACCACCCGGTGATCAATAGCCCGTCCCCAAGCAGCGATTCCTGCCCCCTGGCCAACTCCAGTTTATGTACTGGGCATGATGTTGTATGGTAGGGAATATCTCTTTGGCCAGCCTGGGTCAGCTGTCCCGGCCGTGTCCCCTCCCAGCTTCCCGTGCACCCCCAGCCTTCTTGCTAGCAGGCCAGCACAAGAAGCTGGACTGTCCTTGACTACTTAGCAACAGCTCAAAACATCAGTATGTTATCAACATTTTCTCATCCCAAATCCAAAACAGAGCCTCACATTAGCCGCTGTGAAGAAAATCAACTCTATCCTGGTGAAACCATGGCAGCTTGCTAGCTCACTTCAGGGTCCTTCATTTCTGCACCTATAGGCTGAAATTCCTGGTCTCGCTGAAAGCAAGTTCCTACTGGAGCCTCTTATGTTTTCAGTATGCACCCTCTTGGCCACAGTCTTTCTGTACCCTCTTTAGAAAGCAATCAGTACAGCTCTAGAGAGACATTTAGCCTTCAGATGTCCTTACTTTCTCCATAAGCAGTGGGCTGCTTTTGTGTGCTTGTTTGGGACTGGCTGTTCCCAAGACTGTTCCCTGCTCTCCCTGGTCCAGCTCCCACAGCAACAGTGGTAGCTTTGCTTGTCCTTGGGGGTGATGCTTTTTGTCTTTAGAGCTGACCAGTGCTAAGTTTCTCTCATTCAGCTTTTCCAAGTGTTTGTTTCTGTGTGCAATCCTATTCTGACCTGGCTGTGAGATTTCCCTGGGGGAGCTTTACAGCTCAGTGTGTTTATGGGAGTAGCAGTAAAAATCCAGCCACAGAGATGCTTTTTTTCCTAGATTGCCTGCTCTCAATTAGGTTCTCCCAGACCTCAGGGTCTATTAACATACTGTCTGCAAGCCAATACAGACTTGTTCCACCGGGAACTGGCTTGCTGTTAATACTGGACCCACCTGGCTTTGAGTCAGGCAGTGCCAACTCTTCTTGCCATTTTTAGCACATTCCACTAAACTCATTAGTGTTTTGTGCCTTTGGGGGCTGACAGGGAGGGACAATTTACAGGGCCTTGATGTGTCTATGGAAGTTTTGCTTGACTGCGTAAAATTCAGCTCCAGCAAGGGCTGTTATTGTTAGAGTATGAGGATTGTTTTTACTTTCTTTTATAGCAGCGCATGGGAAGTCAGGCTGTTGCCTGGTGCTAGTGTGGAGGGATCCAACTGCCTGTTCCTGTCTTGCTGCAGCGGAAAACAGATGGCTGCAGGGATATGTTTAGAGAGCCTGTTTGAGAAGACAAAGCCCCATTGTCCCCACAAAGGCTCCCCAAAGGATGACTTCATGCCACCGTGATTTGTGAAAATGCCTCTGAGTAAATGCAAAGTCACTGTAGCTTTTTACTGCAGAGATGTCTTATGGTAGCTGCTGGGAGTCTTGACCTGGGAATTGGTTGTTCTGACAGGGAAACCTGCGCGGGCCCTATTGCACAGAGTATTTTATCTTTGACTGGTGCTGGCTGTTTGACAGGAGAGGCTCTGACATGTGGTTTGTATCAGACTAGGTGTTGTTTCCCATTGGAGTGGAGCAAAATTATTCCCTTGGAGTAGGCTTCTGCTCTTCTTCCCTAGGGAAGAATCACAAGGCCCAGCATGGCAGGGAGCATGCAGGTGCTTCTCAGAGGCTGTGTCAGCAGTACAGGGAGTGACTGGAAGGGCGGCTTGTCAGAAATGTGATGTGTGACACAAGCCCTATTAAAGCGGTACAGCAGCCTTAGCTGTAAACAGGTATGTGCTGGAGTGGTGTGCCATTCAGCACTCAGACTTAGGGTTTTACTGTAGCTATGGTTCCTGAGAGCTGTTGTCAGTAACTGTCATGACTCTGGCCTCTCTGTAGCCTATCTTGACCGAGTATGGTTCCTCTCCCTATGCGCATATGCATAAGCAAAGTCAGACTTAAATTTCTGCAGTTGAGTCCATCCTGGTGCTGCTGTGTTCTTAGGCCCTGAACAAGGTATCCAGGGTGCTCGAGTAAAGGATGCCGGGAATGAGACCCAAAATTAGATGCTCACAATAACCTGGTTTCTAACAGTATGTGCAATCACAGGACAGTTGCGTTGAGCCTGGGCTCAATGCCATTGCTGTAGCTGACTTGGGAATCCAAGCTATTTGGTCCTTGGGGTGCTAACTGAGTGTGGTCTTGGCAATGTAAACCCTATCTGGGGAGGGAGGAGAGTGTGGTTTAGGGCAAATTCACATCATAGGTGTGAAATCTAGGTACAGAAATTTAAATGAAAACAACAGGACTTGCAGCGTTCCCGTTAGCCATGTTTAGAAGAACTTTATGATGGGCCATTCCCAGAAAGTGGTAAATGTTATGTACAAGCTACTTTGTAATTGGAGGGATCCCACCTGCCCTCACATGAGAAATACCTCATGATAAATACATGATAGGATTCAAGCCTGTTGAGGATCCATCAAGAAACACTGGGGATCAGCACCTCAGCCACATGCAGAGTGAGACAAGACACAGTTAATGATGTATCTTTCTGTTGACACTCGTAGCCTTTATTTGGTCAGTGCTAGAAAGCATATACAATGAATTCCCTTTCCTCCCTCTGGTTATCTTGAAACTTGTGGAGTGTTATGATTTTTCATGTAAATTTTATTTACATGAGGGAATTGTGGCAGTGGAGTGACAGTTCCCTTGACTGAATAATCTATACCAGCAAAAGGACTCTCTTGTTACTGAAACCCTGTCTATAGGAAGACTTGTGCTGGTCTTTCAATGTTGAGCAAGCTTTTTTTTCCTGCTAATCTGTTATAATTTCTTAGTGCAGAGGGAAAAACTCTAATGAAACACTCATTTTTGTTTTTACCAAGTTCATACTTTCTCCATCTTGTGTAAGAAAGATCCAGTCTTGTGGGTACCAAAGTACCAACAAAACATAGGCTTTTGACTTTAGGAAAATACAGGGAATTTTAATGCAACAGACAGGAGAGAGGTCCAGCATAGATGTCTAATGTGTTAGTTTTATTTAAAGATGGTCTCTTGGTGCTAGAGTAAGAAACGTTCTTTAAAAAAAAAAAATCAAATAAATAAATAAATAAATAAATAGAAATAGGAATAATTTTCTGTTGAAGAGTTTAGAAAGCATCCGGCTTTCATCTTGGGAGGAACGGGTGCTGTAAAGCATTCTTCAGAGTAGGGTGTAGGGAGGGTGTCCTAATTCTTCCTGGAACCTGCAAGCCAAACATGAAATAAATGTTACTGGAATCTGTTTCTCTCTCAGTATATGCCACCATTGTCAGCAGTGCTTTTACCTACCAAATCAATAGACACAAGGTTTCTTTTGAAAACACAATACTAGCGTAAATATTAGACTAAAATGAATTCCTTTCTCACACTGTGTCATATTAGAGACTTAAATGACCCAGATGCAGTCTGTTCTATTCAGCGAAATGGCTTAGGCGGGACTCACCGTTGCAACCCATTCCACTCAGGGAGCCGATTCTATCAATTCTCCTCCCGAAGCAGCCAGAATCCCTCATCATCCTGGGCATCTGCAGCCCCCGCAGTCTCTTCAGGAAGGAGTCCCTGTAGGACAGAGGCGGGCTGGGCGCTAGCCTGGGTTCAGCCTTCTGGTCATCACTGTCATCTGTGAGTTCTGGTGGGATCTCCTCCTGGGTTTTGGGCTCTTGCAGGTCAAGATTGGACTCCAGGGCTTCAATCATTGCAAACTTATCCTCCAGTCTCTCCAGCAGAGCCTACAAGAGAAGGATTAATTTCATGAAACTCCTAGTTTTGTGGTCATTTGCTAGCTCTTCCAGTCATCCAATTCTGCATTTATCAATGGTCCCATAGACACCCTTAGGGAGACTATTAGGCTGGATCCCAGAGTTGCTGATGGTACTTGAGCTCTGTCCTCTGCAGTAAATCCCTGTTCATATTAATTCCACATAGGTGGGTACCTCAAGCTGATTGAAGCTACTTGCCACAGAAGTGTATCTTAGTGACAAGGTTAGAAGAGCTCTTGGCAGAGGAAAAAAGCAATGTCCGAGTTGCACAGGGAGACACTACTCAACCCACCAAAGATACACAATCTCTAAGTACCATATGAATCCATAGTCATTCCCATGTTCTCAGAAGTTGCCTGCGATGCTGCTTGCCAGCAGTTGCCTTTCTCGTTTTTGCTAAGACCATCTACTTTCCTGTCACCCCTAGCTATTTCAGTGGCCATCACTTGGAGAAGCTCTTGGTGGTTTCACTAATCTCTGCCACAGGAGTTACAGGATTGCTGCTCCTTAAAGTAACACGCACCTCCTTGAAAATATCTGTGTGCTAAATTTATGTCTGCTATGTGACTTCTTCCTAGGTACCATTCTCTCTAATTTTTAAAGCTTAATGTACCAGGGATCAGATAACCTCCTCACGGGCAGCTCAACCAATTAGAGGAACCTAATTGTCCATCTCTAGAAGTAGAGTGGAGAAGAGTGAGCTTTATGGTTTGCTTGACAGTGAATGCATTTGGAAGCCACTCTTCTCGGATAGCTGCTGGAAACAGCCTGGAGGCATGATGCAGTTTTAGCTTTGGCTAACACTGTCCTAATCACCTTAGGGAGTTTGTTCTCAGGGTCTGATGCTGCAAGAAGCTGGTCACTGGTACCAGTGCAAGGAAATGTTTGAGCTTTCAGACTTCATCTTGCAAGACTGCGTCTTAAGCTTGTATTGTGCTGCAACAATGAATGTTCTCTATCATTCATTAAAATACTGTGGTAATTTCATAGCTCTAGAAACTTTCCTGGATGAGTCACACTAAATGATCATACTATTCCTCTAGCAAAGGATTTTTTTTTCTTTTTTAAGAAAAAGATCCTTTTTCTAAATCTAAATCTAAAAAGATTTAGAAAAAAATCCTTTTTCTAAAAGCTTGACTTTGAGTGCTCTGCTTTACCTCCTCATCTCCCATCCCCATGCAGCCAGTTCTCTTAAATCCACAAAGCTAGAGCCGTATGCCCGTCCTGCTTCACTGTTCCTGCCATTTAGTGGGATAAACAGGAGCCCACCTTTCTAGTTGTTCTTATAGAGCTACTGTGATGATTTGTTCCTTCTCTGGGACTTTGCTTCCAGGAAGGTGGATTTTTAAGAGAAATAGAACCGAAAACCCAAAGCAGACATCCCACAACATCAGAATTTTGTTTCCCACTGCTACCCAGGAGCTCAGGTGGACCCAGCACTGGAGGACATTGCTCTGTAGAGCTTCTTTGAACTCCTGTGAAGAACTGAGACTTTGCCCCCTGGCATGTGATCACTGATGTGACTATCCGATCGCACAAAGTAAAGGCACAAACACTACCTCACACTCTGCACCCCGAAAGTTTAACCTTGCAAAAGGAGAGAGTCCTCACCTCCATGCTGGCCAGTTCCTTGGCAGGGCTGAGGCTGTAGATAGGGTTGGCTCTGCTGGACTGGAGTTGGATGAGAAGTAGCAAGAAGAAGCCACAGGAAAATGAGCCTTTAGTGTCCATGGCGCTGGGTTCGTTGGGAATAGGGAAGTTCAAACTGTTTCTTTTGAGATGTCTCTTCAGGTCTCTCTCTTCCTTGTCCTATCCTCTCTCTTCCGAAGCTTGTCTTTTATACTTTTTGGGTGTGATCTCTGCTTCCTAGGTTATCAGTGGATTTATCTGGGGCACATTCCAGTCCCACTGCAGGCATGCAGCTCTGTCAAGGGAAGATTCCCTTTATTAGCTGTCATTAGGCAGCAGCTGCTGTTGCTGAGGAATGTATGTCACAAGTCAGTGATTTCATGTCACTCCCCCTCCTCTTGATACCAGGCGCTGTGATTACATAGTCCAGTTGGAAATTCTTAGCAATTTTCTTTCAAGAGACCCCTATGGTGAGATTTACGGAGATGGGAAACAACCCTGAAACTGCTCTAAACTCCGCTCAGTTAGAAGCTTTCCATAGGGAAATTACCTTTTACAGGGAAAACAATAGGCTTTTCAGATGAGTATTTGGTGGAGAGTAAAGGCTGAAGATAAATCTACTTTTAGGACACCTAAAGTATCGTGCATACTTTCCTTCTATATATGGAATATGCGCAGGCACCGCATACCATGGAGTGTGCTGAAAATCCCAGGTTTGGGCCACTTCTCTTTTCCCATTGCTGTTGAGGTGATATCATCATTGAGACGTTGAATTTATATGTTGCCAACAACAGAGGCGCCCCGATCTGCACCTCAATACAGACGGTAACTTCTACACTGACTCTGCAGGGACACTGAGTACCTCCAGCCCCCCACGACAGCTGACTTCGGCACCATTGAAAAACACTAGTCTTTATTAACAGCTAAATGTTTAAATCAGTGGGATTTCTTTAAACATCGATGGTAAGGCTTGACCCTACATCATTAAAACTTAAAGAAGAGATGGTCAGATTCAGGAATAATCCTCTTGTACCATCATACAAGAAAGCAACTTGCTCGACGAGAACTTTAGATACCTGGCTTTCGGTGTTATTCAGCAAAGGTATCAGAATCTGGCCCCAAGGAAGAACAAATGAATTTGTGTATATGTGTGTTTTGGAAGGGGTTAAAATGAAATGTTTAGTTTAATATATCAAAAACAAGAAGTATTTATTTGTTTCTATGAGAGCTGATGTTTTCGAAATTACCTTAAAGCTGCCTATGCTTAAATGAGAAATTACAAAAATGCAGATTTGCTCCAAATTCCTCTTCCAGTGTTGTCTTTGTGCATACAGTGCAACTAAGAATTAATCTTTTTTACAGAACTGCAGGAGAGTTCTAAATCGTGAAGTATATTGTTTATCCTGCATTTTCCCAACATTTCTTGTTATGCTAAATTGAAACAAGAATGAATATATGAACAAATTGAATATGTCAGTCTAGTAATAATTTGTTGACTCTTAATACGAATATAGGTCTTGAAAGAATCTCCCGAGTACCCTTTCTAATTAATAATAGAATGATAAAATATTTCTCATGTCTTGAATGTCTTAACATGGTGTTTGTGTACAAACATGTGCGCACACTGTTCACATGATCAGCTACCAAAATTATACTAGAAAGGACATTCTCAAGGTTGTGAAGTCAAGCTCAATTGCTACTTTTTCCTAATATAGCCTGAAGTCAGCCCAATTCTTCATGTCTTCTGATGAAGTCCTTTATTATATGAGCACCCCCTATTTTTCCTCAATGCTTTATTTTTTCAGTACATGGAGGCAGTACTTGGTTTTTTTTGTATTATTGTGTGTCCCAACACATCCTTATTTTGTGCTATTTAAATTGTGCTTGAGAAAGAACTAAGATCCTGATAGCTTTTTCTTTCTTTCTCTGTACTGCAGTGTCTGTATAATTCGCTAATTAGTTACAAGTATTCTCTTACTGCTGCTCTTGGCTGTGTATGTTTGTGTTTGCGCCAGGGCGTAACTTCATTTTTTAAACTGAGAAAGATAAACTGGAGTTTATCTTTAGTGTGAGAAGATAAACTGGAATTATTCATTAATATTGAGTGTCCAATTTAAGATAACTAGGATCTGTTATTATTTTTTGCTCCTTTCCTTTCACACACCCGCCACCGGCTAAGTATTCTCTAGTGCTGTCTCTGTGCAAAACCACTGTCGCTTGATCTGATCTTTGCCTGAGAACTCAGCACATCTGTAAAGCTACCCCTGGGGCACAAACCCAGCAGCAAGAAACAAAGGAACACAATTTTGGTCACGGGTATGAAATATTTAGCTTTGACCTGTCCCTGTGAAACAATCTAATATTCCAGGATTAGATTCAATAACCTGCACCCAGAGATACTTCTTTCTTTTACTGTTTTTTTCCTTTTCCATCTTCTGTATTCCACAGCAGATAAATGATATGTAGGGGCCCGACTTCAGCCTTGACAATGCTTTTTAGGACAGGGAGATTTCTGTGCACTATTTCATGTACTATGTATGGAAGTATGTAGAGGGGATAAAATGGCTGACCGTCACGGTAACTATTGTATTTTCAAAGCCAAATTCTGCCCTCTATTATCCATCTCACAGTCCTGCCAAAGCAAATGGAGTGTAAAATGTCAGAACTCAGCTCATGATTGCTGAAGCTATAAAGCTCACTTGTTTGTTTGCTTGTGGTATCTCAGTATCATCACCCTGGCAAGATTAATATGAACTTTAGCCTTTATAGCCCAGCAATGGGGGTAGTCAAGATCCAGGCATTGCCCATGCTCAGCTGGCCATTTGCCTAGTAAACCCTGTTGGGAGTCTGAACAGGGCAGCAGGTTCTTATAAAAAGCATACTCTGACCAGTTTTAGGGTTGGGCAATTGAGACATTTCCCCAGCATCCCAGGGTATGGAATAGGAGGTGTGGGGACATGAGACTCCATTAGAAAGCAGCACTGGTTGCTCAGAGCAGGAAGGGAGAGCAGCAGGGGTGCTGCTGGCAGCCCCGTGTGTGGATGTCTGTGAAGAGGAGGATGGTACATGGACAAAGCTCAGCTGAGGGTGGCACTGCGCCTTCCCCAGCAGCGTGGCAAGATGTCCTTGGTTTTCAGCCCTGTAAGCCTAAGGGGTGGTGTCTTGTGGATACCTTCTGCTGATAGATCTGTCCTAACTGATCCCCTCTACGTGCTGCACATCCTTCCAGTGACGTCCATTCTCCTATTGCCATTTTGCAGCTGAAGAGTGCTAGAGCGTGAGCTGATTGTAAAGACCCTTTGTAGTCCCGTTCTGAGGAACAGACGGGTTTGAATTCCTTTCATCTCCCAGTGACTAAACCCTTTGACAAGACTATGCCATAACCCACCCAAGCTCTCCCTCCCTGCCTCACAATTTGGTTAGATTAAGAAGGAAATTGAAGGGACAAGGCCATCAGTGCGGGAAACAAAAGGGAAATGTAATAAAGTCCGGTGCAGGGCACACAGCATCAAGATCATAGGACAGGCCATACTGCAATTAAGATAGTTAAGTGGTGCCTCACTTTTTCCACGGGGGAGGAAACCTATTTTCATCCCAAACATGGATTGTTTCTCTTGCTGATCGGGATATATTATCTCTGTGATGTGGCTGCCCCTTCCTTTGCTGGGCTCTCCAGGCTCGACGCCGGCAGCACGAGCCCAGCCTCTCGGTTCCTTTGGAACAGGGTGTTTGGCAATGCCTTCAGCCTTTCTGTCCGTTTAGGGCTCCCTGTGCTTCACAGCCTTGTCTTGAAAGGCCAGAGAGGCCTTCGCACAAAACCCGCGCACAAGAGCGAGAGGGCTTCACTGAAGCCAAAGGACATCAGCTGGCGACTGCGCTGGGCCGGGGCAGCTGGGCTTGGCTGCGCCCCGGGCCCGGGCAGGCGGCGGGGGCCCGGCGGGGCCCGCGCTCCGCCTGTGGGGCGACTGGCGTCTGTCCCGGGTGCTGAAGCCTCGCGGCCCTTCGCCCGCAGCGGCCGCCGCTGCCAAATGTATTTTTAAAGCCATGTAGCGCTTCTGTCCGCAGTGGCACCCCATGCCGATCCGCTGTGCCAAACCTGGCACTGGTACCATCGGCTTAGCCCAGGGACGGGGGCGCGTGTAGGACACTACCTGGAATTAACCCCGAGCCCAGTGCCCACCTCCTGGGAGGATTCCCAGCTAGCAGCGGTGAAGCTGTCGGGAAAGGCATCCCGGCTGACTGCCGTGCTCCCAGAGCTGGCATCGGTGCCTGACAGTGCCTCTTCAGTGCATGGAGGGTCACCGGACTGATCATTGTCCGGGAGGGATGCAACCACCATCCTTCCTGCTGCTGCAGCCCTCCAGCAAAGGCTTGTCGAGACCGGGAGGGGTGCTCTGGCCAGGGTCGGGACCGAGCCCTTAGGGCAGAGGGAGAGGAGCGCTCTGGAGGGCATTTCTGTATCTTCTGACCGTGTGCTACGCCGTGACCGAAAAAAAACCACTTGCAAAAGGCAATGCAGACTTTGTACAAAAGTTTATTGCTCTGTACCCCAATCCCCGCAGAGGCTCCGGGGGCAGCCTGGCTGGCTGGCTGCTGGACACCAGCCTGGAGGCTCTGGAAGCGCTTGGGAGCCGGTCCCGGCTTCAGCTTCTCCCTCTCTTCCGGAAACCTGGGGGAGAAGGGCAGAGAGCTGCTGGGGGAGCCGCTCCGAGACTTTCAGCCGGGGGCAGCGGCCGCTCTCAGCCTCGGCGGGCAGGGTCGAGCCCCGGCCTCCCCCGCGTCCCTGCGCCGCGGGGAGCCGCGGGCTCCAACCCGACACCTACGGGCTTTGTACTGGCTGCACCCCAGCCCCGTCTGCGCGCCGATCCTCTCCATCCTCGTCCCAAAACAGCCGGAGAAGTGTCTCCGTCTGTAGGAGGAGAGGAGGCTCCTCCACTGGCTCTGCCCCTCCGCCGTCTGGGGAGGGCTGGGCGCCGGGAGCAGGGCACCCGGTGGGCCGCTCTCCGCCCCCGGCAGGCCGCTCTCCGCCCCCAGCAGGTCCCACTCGAAGCCGCCGTCCTCAGCCCCCGCCACAGGCTCGTCTTCCAGGCCCGGCTCCCGTTCCTCCTCCCGGAGCTGCCCCAGCGCCTCCAGGAGATCCTGGAGAGGGAAGGAGAGAGGAGGAGCGACGGCCGCGGTGGGGGAACAGGGACCCCCGCCGTCCCCAGTCCCGTCCCGTCCCGGGCCCGGTACCTGCAGGGCCCGCAGCTCCGCACCGTCCTCGCCGCCGGCCGGCTGCGCTCCTGCCCATGGCAGGACGAGCAGCAGCAGCGAGGCCCCGCAGCAGAGAGCCGAGAGCTGCATCCTATCCTATCCTATCCTATCCTATCCTATCCTATCCTATCCTATCCTATCCTATCCTATCCTATCCTATCCTATCCTATCCTATCCTAACCCAGCTCGGCACCGTGTCGCTGCTTTGCCCATGGATGCCTCTCCTTATATCCCCACTCTCTGCCCGGAGGGAGCTCAGCTGCCTCCTGCCAGATCCCCGCAGGAGCTGGAGTGCCACACTCTGCCCCCCAGCTTCGATAAGGAAACTGGTTACAACTGGCCCCACAGGTGACCCTCCAGGAGAGGGGAGTCCCCTGAGTGTAGCAACTCCTCCAGAAGAGAGAACTGCCCTGAGTCATCTCCTCTCCTCCTGCAGCACTCATTTTCCCAGTGATATCGTCCCCTTCCACCCTCTGCTCTCCATCACTGTTAGGTAGGAGTTGATGCAGTGAAAGGACCTTGCACTTTCTGCTGGTTTGCTCTGCCTCACATCTGCAGGCACGCAGGAGCTGTGAGCTGGCCCAAGCAGGGGGCTGATTTCCCCTGCAAGGGGATGAGGGATGGATCATTTCTCCTCCATGGGGGAGAAAAGTGGGAGGAATCAGAATTTCTCCTCTGTCCGCAGCAGCTCCCAACAGCTTTTTCTTCTCTGTATGCATATTTTTGTGCTATGTGAATAGACCACGTCCTGAGATTTGGGTTTAGCAGATTTTCCTTCCTTGCAAGTTCATGTGATTGTGGTTCTTGCCTTCCTCTGGCATTGCTGGCAAACTCTTCCCTCTATAGCTAAGAGGCACTAACCTTTTAGTGGCCTAAGTCTGCCTCGAGCAATGGTATAGCTGACCACTTTGCTATAAATGTTACTTGCTCTCCAGCCATGTGTTGGCTACAGCAATGAATCCGTCACCACCCTCTCCCCATATCCCACCATCTTCCTCATAAATGATGGTCTGTTCTGTCCTTCCCAGCTTGGGTTGGAGTGAGAAATTCCTATGGAACAAATGTTCTTTCCAGAAAGCCCAGGGACCTTGCTGAAAGGAAGAAATTTTGTAGATCTTTGGATTTAGGCTCCCCAGATAAAAGTCTCTGAATTACCAATTTGGCAACTGTAACAGACAGCCTGTTTGTATGAAACTTTCTCTTATTTTGCCTCAGAGCTTTACAGCAGTTTCTTATTAACTTTCAGTAAAACTTTCAGCGTCTCTCCTGAGTGGTGAATTTCAACTATGAACGAGTACAATTTCCACTGGTCCCAGGGTACAAATCAAGATGACCCTGTTAGATCCTTACAGAATGAAAGGCAGAACCCATGATACCTAGTGGGTAGAGCAGCAGACAGAGCCCTTTCAATCACTGCCTGGGCAATACTAAAGCAATTACACTAAGTCTCTGCCTTCTGCCCTCCTTGTTTGCTTAGCCAGTACACTCATAAACCTCTCTGATTTCACTTGATATGCAGTGATTTCTGCTTGGACCCTTATTTCAGAGATTGTCCTAAAGCTCAGCAAAGCCAAAGAAAGCCTTTCCTCTGAGTACACAAGGTTTTGAACCAAGCAGTTGTGGACTTGTTACTGCTAGGCACTGTATGAGCAAGCAACAACATACATTATGTTTTTACATCTCCTTCTCCCATTTTCTTCTCCTTCTGTTCCACAAATCTACCTCTAGCTGACATAATTTATCTTAGATGGGAATATCAGCTGGTGTGAGACAATGATCTCTGCATCCAGCAGTCTTAACAGTTGGCAAGTGGTTCTGTTTAAAGCATCACAGCAAAGGACAGTCTGGCAGAGAAATGAGGTGCGTGTTTTGAAAATATGGTACATGAATGAAGGAAGCTCGCATCAGGTGGGAGTGTTATGTTGATACAGAATAAGAGCAGATAGCTGAGGTGGGGATGTGCATCATCCTTGGTTTTGTGTGTAGTAAAGACAGACAGGAGCAGAAAGGGATAAAGCGGTGAAAGTGCATAGGATCTGTGTGATGACCAAGGGAAATAAATACAACTTAACCCTCTAATAATAAACTAGGCAAACCTGAGTCTTGGATGAGACCAAATCTTGATTGCTGCCTATCACTTATAAACAAGTACCCCAAAAGCAGACACATTTGGGAAATATGTCTGTATGTTTTTTAATGTATAGGAGTAGTTTTATTGCAGGCTTTTCTCCTCGGCAACTTCTGTAATACTAGTCTGTAAATTCAAGCACTGTTGCTTGGTGGAGGTGGAAATGACACAGCTAGAGATGAGCTTCCTCCATCTGACTGGCATGTTAACTTCAAAGGTTAGCTTTGATTATTTAAATGCTAATAGAACTCAGCAAATTACCTGAAGTACAAACACACCTGGCTTCAGTCCTAGGGATCTAATTATGGAGCCTTTTATGTGCAATAAATTGTTCTTGCTCTCTGAAAAGTGGCTTTTTAAAATGCTCACACAAAATGCCAGGTGATGGGATGGCACATTACCAGCTCAGCCTATGTGGAATTTGAGCTCTTGTCTGTTTCTTATTCATCTTCTGTAGGATTCTGTTCAGAAGTGCTCACAGCTCAGTCTTCAACCTCCTCTGACCTCTGTGATTTTATCTGCAAATAATTTCAATGACCACAGCTTATGTTAGTGTAGCTGAGTTTGGAAACACGCTGAGGAAACAAACTCCAGTACCACTTACCCTTCATTGGATGTTCAGTGTATTCAGTGTTGAAATTTCAACATCAGGAAGCTTTTATGCCTATGAAAATGTGCCTGCTAGGCACATAACATAGGGTTACTGAGAGCTGGGAGCAAGCTATCAGACCCAGGATTATTAGGAAGGAGTCTGTAACCTTGCCATTAGCACCAACTGTCACAAGATACTAGCTCTTCGTTGTTTGACACCATAACATCCCCTGGGCTGTGTGGATTAACCTTTCCACCGTATAAGTTGCACCTGGGCCAGCCCTGGGGCTAGCATACCTGAAGAGGCACTCTATTTAAGAAAGCTGGATGCTTTCTGTCAGGTTCCCACAAGTAAGCATGGCTGCTACTTCTTAGTGTAAGCAAATTGTTGTGTATTGGGGGAAAAGAAGTGAAAATCTCTTCCTGACTGCTTGAAGATGTGTTAAGTTAGGATAATGAATCAGAAATCTCTTTGCTCACATTTGTGCAGGGCAGAGGTCTTTGTATGATGGAAGCTACAGCAAGGGAAAGTGTTCTCTGTATGGCCCAACAAGACTCCACACCCCCAGGAGAATTTGCCTATGAATTACTGTGCAGTCTATGGGGCTCCATCTAGCAAAGCTGTTCACGCTGGTTGGACGGCAGCAGTAGTTTTAAGACATGCATAGCCTGTCTGTTGATGTGTGAATTTTGCTGAAAACCGATTTACTCTTTCATCCTTCATTACCCACTTTAATTCTTCATCTGACTGGTGAAATGCTTAATTCTCTTTTTGTCTTGTTTCTTTTAATTGTTGTCTTTGCTTAGGAAAGGCAACAGAGATTTAATAAATTCATTACATGGACTATTCCATTGTTCGAGAGCTTGTGGTGTCTATGTACGTGTGAGATTACCCCCTGCCAGCGAGTGTCTGTTTTAGGGCATTTTCACTGTTGTTGCTGCTTTGCTATCAAAGTTAACTTAAACAGAGTAAGTTGCAAACAGCATAAGATCTAATAAAGACTGTTAATTAGAGAAGTCTTCAGGATATGTTGTTGAACTTTCTGCTCAGGATTTGTGTTGATAGCCTCACAACTACTGGTCTGAGGAGAGAAAGATTCTAGATGATGGAATAGCCATAGACAGGTAGAATTAATGCTAATTTCTAAATGTGTAAGGAATATTGAAAGGGTAAGAGACTGCAAGAAAACAGGGAGAGAAGCTGTCGATAGCTTGTGCAAGGGGAGAGTATCTCCATTAACAAATCATTCTGTGCTTTCGGATAGTCAGCTCTCAAGTGTTGAAACATATGTTCAGGAACTTCTTGTGCTGATGTCCTTCCTAGGGTGAGTCTGTGGCTTCAGGGTGGAAGCTCTATATTGAAAATAGCATGAGAGAAGAGCAAAGATTTCTCCGATTTGGCTCTGAGTAGCTCTCCAAAGAGTCCTGGATCGCCTTCATTCGATGGGAATTGTGGTTAGAAGGAGCAGAACCAAATGATGGAGTTTAAGTGATTGAGGCAGGCCTAGAAACTAAGCCTCTAGCTGCTCTGTGCAAACAGGCTTTCTCAGTGTGAGCTGCACTGCCAAAGATTCAGAGCACATGCAGCTAGAGGGTTGCTGATGAACTTACTTTGCATAGATTTTTGTGCTCCATGTTGCAGTTTATATCTGGGGGTCCTGTTGGGAATAGGCTTATTACCAGAATAATTTCTTCCAGGAGCATCTGTCTTGTGGGCAAGAAAATGGGAGCAGTACGACTGTGTAGCCCATCTGTCCACTCCAAGCAAAAGGCTGGAAGTGAACAGCTGTGCCTCCATTTGTGACTGTCAGTGCAGACATTTGTGTGAGCAGCATTACTGATTTCCATGGAGCTGCTTGCAGAGTTCAGCTCTCATCAGCATCAGGATAGCACAGTCACGATCTCGGCAAACCAGCCTTCATACAGAATTCCTTTGGGTCAGGATGTTTGCCAAGTAGCTCTTCCCTGATTTGTTCATAGTTAGATTCAGTGAATACTTGGTTTTCTTAAAAAATAGAATAGTCAGATACAGTTTTTTGTATAATCTTGACTTTACTTTTTTGTGGAAAAATGCTTTGCAATATCTCTATCTGCCTATGGAAGAGTAGGGTGCCCTTGAACTTTCTTCAAAGAAGGGTAGCTTTTTTTTCTGACAAGATATGCTAGTAAGAAACAATTGTTTTCCTCTGTCAGTGGCAGATCCGAATGCAGAGTAACAGCTTTCTACTGATGTCAGCTGAGACAGCTACCCTTTCAGTTCAAATTGTGGTGGTCAAAGACTTGGGGCTTTCTGTCCTGGTTTCTGATGACTCTTTTGTGAAGATGGCTATGTCAGTCTTGTTCCTGTTATATATATATGTTCAGATAGTAATGCCTTCAGAAAGGTTCTTTTGGTAAAAAGAAGAGCTTGTTTGATTGTATGTCCTTTTTATTATTTTCTTTTTAACAGCAGCTAAAAAGTCCTTTTTACCAGAAAGCAGCCCTCTGAAATGCTTCTGAATTCTAGTGGATTGTGTCTAACTGCAAACTGGGGCACTGCTTCAGTTTCAGGAATGATATGAAAGAATCACAGCAAAGGCTTGAAGCAAATTCACCAAATTATGGAAAACAGTTAATTATCTGTGACATAGTAAGACTTGTTTATTTATACATTTAGTGCACAAACAGTACAAATGTTTTTTGTAATTAAATTTCAGATAGATGTTCACAAATTATTACTGTGATACAAATAGGCAGTACAGCAATGGTGAATTCTATTGGCCAAGTAATTCAGGGGAGAGGTGGGGTGCAATTTGCTCAGTACATCACGTAGTAGGTGGATTGGTGAAGCCAATGTGAATAAGGGCTGAATATCTCACTCAAAGGCAACAGGTGCTTTGAAACCTTGAAGTCAGTCCTGTCAAGAAAGCAGAGGAATAAGTAAAAGAAAGAGAAATGGGCAGGATTTCATGCATGGAAATAACTGATTTCTTACTATTCTAGGGCCAGGTTTAGTTCCACTGTTCTGCTCAGACTTTCTTTGGATTGACACAAGCATCCCTGGGGAGCTGGTGAAAACCTCTCTGATCTGGCTGCTGTGACAAGATGAAATGCATACAGCTGACTTGGAGAAAGGAGTGAAAGCAGGTAATGCAGAGATGTGGCTTTCACAGGTTTTAAGTATACATCTGATGACTGAATTCTGAGGAGGATAAAATTAGTAAACTGTGTTTGCAACAGGAGGGTAAAAGTTACTTTAAGGCACCGTTTCCTTAAAGCTGAATTAAATCTGCTCTCCTGCATATTTATGCAAGTTATACATGAACACACAGACCCTTTGCCTCTGGCTTTCTCTTACCATAGTAAGCAGTTAGCATCCCAGTCCACTCAGTGACCCAATTCTGTCCAGCTTGACACCAAAACAGCCCCTGGAGAGACCCTTTTTGCTTCTGCCTCGATATCTACGGGGTAAACTTAGGAGGTCACTGAAGAACCTCTGGACAGCACTGTCACCCATGGACATGCTCTCAGGCTGGTCCCTGGTGTTTCGGGTCCACTGGAATTCAGCGTCTTGCTGATTAAAGGCACCTGTTGGGATCATGTCGTCTTGCTCATGGTCCCTCTCTTCTGAGACCAGGGGAGGCTCCAGGTCCTCATCTAACAGTTTGGACAGACTCTGAAAAAAGGGAAAGGTAGATGGTGGGGAGGGGGAAAAAGAAGGGGTTCTGGGAACTCTGTCATTATTTTTGTATAAGCCATGCTCAGTGCTAAGTTTGGAGAAACTTATTTTGAACATTTATCAAAAGATTAAAGTACTGAAGTGATTTCTGAAGCTGGTGATGGTTATCTTTAGTTACTTCTGGCTCACCAAGCTGCTCTGAGCTAACACTGTATGCTCTCTCAAAATGCTCTAAGGCTCTATGCTGTTACTGTATTCTATAGTTCCGAGCTGACAAACTGCCAATTAAGTCTTTCTTGGAGCTGGGGATCTGGGGTATGGGAAAAATTGTGAAAGGCAATAAAAGAGGCTTGGTCAAGAGTGAATAAGGAACAAGAAAAAATGGTTGATACCTTGGAATAGGAAGAGAAGTGATGCACTGACAGCAGACATACTGAAATTGGTGCTAGAAGGATTATTTATTTCTTTACAGATTAGGAGGTTACGTCATATTTGGGAAAACCAGATCCCTAATCAGGTAGCTGAAATGTGTTTTCCTTATTACATGGAATTCCTGCGCACAGAAATACACACAGACACACACGCTTTCTCTTTTTCTCATGTTCTACCTCTGGGACTCGCAAGCAGGGACTGCATTACTGCACTAGTCAGCTGAGGAGGAGATCATGCAGGTACAACCCATTAATGCCTTTTTCAGCTTAAACCAGGGGCTTCAGGGAGGAGCGTGCCAGTGACTGCTCTAGGACTCTAGATCGGAGTCCTTCCAGAAAAATTCCTTTTACTTCAAAAAGTTTATTGCTTCACTCAGTCACAGGATGACCCTAAATCTGCAATCCCCAAATTGGCCGCACAGGAAAAAACATTTGCCTCATGTGATCAGAAATTTAAATCCAGTAATTGATTAGTTTCCCTCCATTTAATAAGTCTGTGTCTGCCCAGCTCAGGGTTCCTGCTGTCATGATCTCTTTGAGTGTCTCCTACTGCTTTAGCTGGGATTGGAAGAAACGGAGCTAATCTGAAGTGCCTAAGTCCTAAAGAAGCATCAGCTTCTTTGAGTTCTATTGAGCAGCCAGTCACTTACCTGTAAGCTGGAAATGGGCCTGGCCCTTGCCTGGTTTTGACTGACAATAAGCAGCAGAAGGAATCCAGGGCAAAAAAGAAGTTTCAGGTTCATCTTCATCTTTTGGTGTCTCTGATTCCTCCTCCCCTTGAGTCTCTCCAGTTCAGTGTTGCTCTGTGTCTCCAGCTACCAGCCTTTATATCTTCCTCCAACCCCTCCCAAGTCTACCTTTTGAGTTCCTGCCAGTGCAAGGATTGGTTTGAGGTTCTGATCTGTTTTCATTCTCCCAGGAGGAGGAGGAGGGAGGAAATAGTTCTCTTTTCTGATGGCGAATAAAAGGAGCATTTTACACTTAAGCAATGCAGCATCATTCTGTTGCCGTGAATTTGAAGGTCTCGGCAGCCTGCTGTCTTGGTGCCACTTACATATGTCAGTTTGCTTAGCTCAGTGGTCATTGGGTTGACTGCTAAACCTTTCCTTTCCACCCAGAGAAAAATAATTGTGAGAGAAGTACGAAGTGAGACAGGAAACGAATTGTACCCGCTACACATTCACCTGGCTTCTTTGTCACTGTGAAGTACCAAATCAGAGGGATGTGGGAGGGTCTCATAAAACACACTATGTAAGAACTAAGTGTTATTACTAACATAATAATATAACATTAGTAACCTATGAGATGAAAGAGTGTGATTTGGAGAAGAAGGGAAATCCAGGTCCTAAAAATATGACAAGGAAGTTGCATTAGTTACTGGCCTGAGTGACGGGGAGTGTGACTGAAACCAGGCTGACATGCACAGAAAGCATGACTTAAGGTGAGGAGGAAATTCTTTTTTTCACCTGGATCCAGCTTAAAACATTTCCTCTATGTGTTCTTTCTCAGTTTATCATACACAATTTCTATTAAATCTGAAATTAATCTGAAAGGAGGCACAGCTCCATCATCTTTCTTACCACATGTACAGTTACAGGGACATTAAAAAGCTGCAGGATCAGAACGTGTATTTGAAGGGTTTTTTCATTGTGGGTTTCTTTTGTGTGGTTTTTTTTTTTTAATTTGTTTAAAAGAATTGAAGCACCAGCTTCAAACAAAATTAATTCTGTGAAATGTTAGGGGAACAGCATAAACTTAATCAATTCTTAGCCAGGGTCTTGAGGGTATTTAAATCACTGCTGCGGGCTAGACCTCCCTCTACTGTAAAAGCACCTGGGAGATGTGTGGGTGCCCTGATGAAGATGTATATAGATAACTGATTCTCCAAGTCCCCCATCTGTTCTAATGAGCTTTTTACTAGGTTCCATACCAAAAAATGACTCTTTTTCTGCTTTGGGGGCAGTGGAGAAGAGCAGCAATAAAATCTGTTAAGTTGCATGTTTTGTAGGGGCTTGAAATTTGGCCCCACTGAAAAATGGAAATGTTCTGGAGTATGCAGTAATACATCTTGATCTTTCACTGCGTTTTTGCACACATGTGATGCAGAAAGTTAAAGGCCATTAAGCTGGATCTGTATGGAGGAAATGGAAATGAAGGACCATCTGGCACTTTTCATCTGATCTCTGAGGTTAAGAGTCCTGTTGGTACTAAAAGGTTGGAAAAAATAATTCTGTGATGTGCCAGCGGGTTTAATGTTTTCAGTGTTTTTTCATCTGCAGATCAGTTTAAGACATAATTGTTATATGTCTCTAGAAATGGAGACAGCTTATAAATATCCCTCTATGAAAGAAAGGGAGGTCTGATGTTGTTACGTTATTGGGATTTTCTTGATGTTGATTAAAACCATGTTTGATCTGAATCTTATTAGAAAATGAAATCATCATTTCAGAGGTTTGAGGTGTGTACTTTGCAGGGTAACAAGACAGTAAGAGAAGGTCAGGGGAGTTTCAGGCTCATCTATTCTCCTCTGAAAAAGCCTAGGGTTGTTTTGTTGGTTTGATTGGCTTGTTGCAAGTATGCATATATGTGGATAATAAATCTTCTTGAACTCAAGATCTTTGAACTTGTTTTGGAGGACTTATGAATTGTCTTTCTGGTAACTGTTGGAAATATATACACTAGCACAGTCCTCATCTATGCCTATGTTGGTAAAATCAGAATGATTAAGGTTGGAAAGGACTTGTGGAGGTTTGTGGTACAACCTTGCGCTAAAAGCAGGCCAACTTACATCAAATTGCTCAGTGCCTTGTCAAGTTATTTTGAAAAATCTTCAAGAAAAAAATATTTCCTAATATCTAGTTG
Source organism: Phaethon aethereus (assembly GCF_964289735.1). NCBI lineage: Eukaryota > Metazoa > Chordata > Aves > Phaethontiformes > Phaethontidae > Phaethon > Phaethon aethereus. The sequence continues at coordinate 3,637,893 of NC_138597.1, read as the reverse complement.
GAATTTTCCTTGTTACGACTCATGTCATTGTCTCTCATCTCAATGCATTGCAGCTGGATGCTGTCCGTAAGCAGAACAAAAGGATGTTCCATCTCCCAAAACAATGACACTCAACGTGAGTGCATTTCACAGAGTTCTGCATAACCTAGACAGTGAGGACAGCTTCAGCGCATCTAGTCAACGACAGGGTTCAAATCAGTTTTAGTGCAGTGAGAAGAAGTAGTTAGAAACAGAAAGCCATCCAGCAAAAGTCTCTGCTTTACATTCTGGATCTCAGGGCTCAGAGTAACATGGAAACTCAGTGTCTGAATATTCACAGCAATTGCCGTTGGGATGGCGCAGTTAGATTGGGACTTTAACAATGAACTTCAGTCTATGAGAAGGTAGGAACCTCTGAGGACAATAAGTAATATTTAGGAGACAGGAAACGGCTTCATGCCCATTTCTGAAGTGATTTGAATGTTCATTTGTATGGCGAATCGTCCATATAGGGTGGAAGAAGGCAGGTTGGTGTGTGTTGCTGCTCTCCAACAGTAAATTGTTTCCTAGCTTACTGAGATATTTCTCCTGTACCAGCAGAGATCTTATTTCTTATTAAAACAGTAGGGTTACGGCGTACTATTCCTCTGGGGATATATCTGCCTCATCCCTACAGGCTGCTGTGAGGAAGCCGAGCTCTGAAGTTGATAGCATATGGCATGCTTAGATAGGTGCCATCAGAGCACTGTACCAGTAGCTCATTATCCTCCTCTTTCCTAGCTCAGTGACCCCTTTCGGCCTCCCCCTCCTTCCCCGTTGCTCAGGCCAGCATTTCCTGGCTCACTGCAGCTGGCTGAAAGGGCAGTGACGTGTTTGTAGCGCTTTCGTCAAAGCTGGATCGCCAAGTTCTTGATGGAAGCTGGCACCGGGGGCCCCCCGTTATGACACATTAACATTTAGCTGTGGTATCCAAGCATTTTCCCGGTTGTCCCCTTCCCTTGCCCTCTCATGACTGATCTAGTGGATGAGCTGAGGCAGGGTTCAGTGCACAGCATCATCATGAGCCCAGGCTCGGCTGGTAATTACCGGGCTGCAAGTGCTCTGCTTGCTCTTCTGGCACTTCATTGTCTTCACCTTAGGTTACGTGCTGACAGCAAGGCCCTGTTGCAGGAGGGGGCACAGGGGGATCTGCAGCAGCAGTTCTTTCTACAGAAAAGGGACCTGGCACAGAGGCTGTTGAGCTCACTTACCTGTTGTAAAGCTGGAATATATCCACTGGCTCTGCACCAGCAAAATCCGGAGGAGAATTTGGTCCCTACCTCAGGGATGGCTGGGACTGTGTACTGAGAGGAACTCTGATCTCCTGGTGTCTGTGATAGCCCATCCGTGGGGAATAAACCAAACCTTCACTATTGGGCCACTTGGAAGGAACTTTCCTTGCAAGCTGGTCATCCCACAGTGGCCCACTGCACACGTTTCCTCTCTCTTCCTGTCCAACAGCACCTTCTGCGGGACTGTAAAGGCCAGTAAGAGGGTAGATTCAGTGCTGTCACCACTCTTTTCTGGGGGCACAAGAATGCATTTTGCCTTTGCCCGATCTGTCCTGCTCTCATTGATGCTCACTGATCTCTTTGATAGGGTTGAAGAGGGGATATTTTCCTCTTTTGCCCTCTGGGGCAAGAAGTTGGCCTAGGCCACCTGAGGACAAGGAGGGCAGCAGGCTGGCACTTAGTAGCAGGTCGTAGGTGTTTCTGGAGCATTGGGTTTTGATGGCAAAATTTTAATATTAGGTTTGTCAGGCACATTTATCACATTCTGCTGACACTAATGAAGCCCAGCAGGGAAGCAGCAGTGAGGGAGGGGATGAAATAGCTGGAGATTGTGCTCAGTGCTGTCAAATGGCTGTATGCTCTATAGCTCACTGGTGCTTGCTGGCATAGGAGTTGGGCCCGCTCTGATCTCTGCGGCGGCAGGGGTGGAAACAAAGAAGCCACATGGGACTTTGTATCTGACCTGTAGCAGCCAAGGTCAGTCTGACTTCTCTCATTATCCCCCAGTGCTGACAGTGGATGGCATTAGGGAGAGAAGTGCAACATCCACTGATTCACTGGTGGGTGTTCCTGGCCCCCTTTCAATGAATTGTCTCCCAAAGGAGCTTTTTCTTCATGCATGAGGGCATTTTTAGGTTCAGTGGTCCTGCTGTGTGGTTTGATGCTAAGGATCCTTGACTTTGCTCTATGCTAGTCTTGCTGATGTTTATAACAATTTTGCTGTAAGTTTTTTTGACATCTAGAGGCAAGCTGCTTTTCCCAACGTGCTTTAAGCACAAAGAATCCTACTGCCTGTGGTTCAGCACTCATCAGCAAATGGTATCCTCAGGTCTCAAAGGAAAAAGTGGAGAGGGAATGGATCAAGTTACAGATGCAAAAAAAAAGTTGTAGAGCATTGTAAAGCAGATGAATTATGAAAACTGCTGGAGAGTTGGTATGAAAAACACAGACAGCTTTTACAGGGTGTAAAAGTAGTAGAGAAGTAGTACTCGAGAAGATTCTCAGATTAATCATGGCTGGATGATGGGAAGAAAGAACGGGTTTTATATTAGGCATATATGAGAAGTAAGTGGGGAAGGCTAGGCAAACATTGTAGGATCAGCCGAAACAAAATTCAGGATTTTTGGAGACACTAGTAAAATGGATCCTGAAACAAATAGGAAACAAGCTGAGCTGTTCAGAGCCATGGCACAAGACTTCTTGTTGGTGCCTGGTGAGAGGCAGAGGCTTAAAGCAGTATTCATGTTCCATAAATCCTCACCTAAAATGTATTTTTGGCTAAGCTTCATCTCTAGCAAGATGAACAGCATCTTGCCGTCCAGTTGTTTTGGAACGGTGGGAATGTTTACACAGGCAGGTTGTAGGTATTCACACTGCAAATGGAAACATGGGTTAGCTGTGCATGGTTTTAAATTGTGTAGGTCTTTTTAGTCCTGTGGCAGCCAGCCTTGCTTCCTCACACTCTTCAGAGCCCTCAGAAACTCTTAGGCTGATCTTGCACTAAACTGTTCAGAAGCAGAGTCTTTCATTCTCTGTGTTGTATTAGATACCTTTGGTATTTGAACTGAGGTCTAGGCGGTCTACATATTGGTGCCTTACTATAGAAAGTTTGGACTTTCAGTGGGAGCATAGTGCAGCATGCAGGTAATTAGCAGCTGAAAGCAGAAAGGCTGCTACATTAGTCTGCAGTTCATAACCTCAGAAAGGAGGAAGAAAGAGAACCGCTCCTGGGCAGCATGGAGATGACATATCCCCAGTTGTTTTGAGCTGAGAGAGATTTCCCCAGCAAAACTAGAAGGTCATACCTGTGAGATCCCACGTAGCCGCTTTACTTCGGGTTGGCTGCCTTTGTCGTTAATGAGGTGTGTGGTGACCTCTTCTGGTGAATGGAGAATATGCCTCCAAGTTCGGTTAGCGCAAGTTCTGGTTTAAAAAAAAAAACAACAAAAAAAAAAACCGGATCAGACGCTGCGAGAGGTTTTGATAAAATGACCACTTCAATCTTTGATTCAAGAACATGGTACGTACAGTACCAGAAGGGGCTGAGTAGCTCTTTTGCAGACTTTAGACTCTAGTAGCCCTGTAAGAATGTGTGAGTGGTTATGTCTTGGGAAGGCACATGGTGTGTGTGTGATATATGAATGCGTGTGCATGATATTTAAAATTCGTGTATACAGCAGAGTGTCAGATGCTGTGGTGGGTGGTTAAGTTTAGATCCACCACTAGATGTGTTGATCTGGACTCTTACAACGGATTTGGCAGAATGTAAGCTTCTGTGAGAAGAGATGGGAGTGGCGAGGACATTGAAGCATCTTCTCTGGGGTAACATTTGCCAGGTTTTTCTTTGCAACCTAGTGCATCCTGGAATAGCTTGGAACAGTGGCAACAGTGGTCATTGATCTAGAAGGTTTGATAGCCAAGAAGCCAAATAAAGGGGCAAGAGGTCACACTATCCCATTGTGCTATTTATTGCTGCATGCCATTTGTCGGTATAGAGCATGCAGAAGGAGAAGCCATTTCTAGAAATGGCTAAACAGCTACAGGAATGAAATGGCACCTGTCCTAGATGTTGCTGTGGTTGTTTACTTCCCCTCTCCCTCCCCTAATGGCTTGGTGATGAACCTAAGAATAACTCAACTAGCTAAAACTGTAGCCATTACATAAAGCCTGTCCTCCATTAAACACTCTGTAGATTTTCTTCAACCTGTGAGAGAGTGGCACTGTGCCTAACCTCAATTTTATATTCCCAGAGCAGGATCCCAATTGTCCATTAGTTTTGACACATCTCACACCCGTGGACTTTTTTTGACTAGAGGGTTGTATAGGTAGGTCCCTGCTTTTTGAGAACAGGAAGGTAAACTGTCTCGATTTTTGTTTGGCAGAGGATTCATGTGTGTATTATTCTTCCTCCTGCTTACATTTACAGTCCTCTTCATCGATGCTTCTCATCAGTTTAGGCACGATTGGATACTTGCATGTACCCACACTTGCTCGCTAGGGTTAGAAGGCAAATCCTTCATGTCACAGTGTGGCAAGCAGTTGGTTGTGCCAGGGAGACCATCCTGGAGTCTGCACTGGATGCACGTTAGACTACGTGTGAACAGGAAGAGGACTCCTTCCTGCCTTGGGTGGGTGAGTCGCAGTGGGAGGAATGCAGCCTCATCCAGAGCTTAGCTAAGCTGCTCTTTCTTAGTAACTCAGTGTAGCTATGATGACTCTTATCACCCACTGTTCTTGATTTGACAACCTTTCTTTGTTTTCCCAGAAAATACTTACTGTGTTTGCCAAGCTTCTGGAAATAGCTACATCCTTTTGTGGTGGAGGACGGCATGGCCGTGGGCCAGAGGGGCAGGATATTTTAGCTGTTGCTTGTCAGCACAGCGAGATGGGCAAGTAGTGTTTAAAAAACTAACACTTCTAAAGCTATGATAAGGTGCTCAGGCTACAGGGCTGGAGCCTGTGTTCATGCTTGATATAAACTCCACTGTCAGCGCCACATTCACACCTCCCCTGTCACATTAGGCACCCCATGGTCCTGCCTTTCCCACTGGTCACTTGCTACAAAGCCCCAGCACAGGGGTATCAGGCCCTGTGCCTTCATCTACAGAGTCCCCAGGGGTTGCATTGCTCCATGTGTCCTTGTGGTGACATTGAGGTGGCTAGAGGAAATACTGTGGGTTGGAATAGATTCGTCACCGAGGATTGTCACCCTGAACTTTGGACTCAGCCACTTCCCCTTGGGATGCATGGTCTAGCCATTGCTGTCTGGACGAGAGAAATGGGTGGACTTAGCTATATGTCAAGGCTTGTGGTGTGAATTAGGGGATGTACAGTAGTGGTGCTGCTTCCTCGTTTGAATGCAGACACCAAATGCCCTGTCTGAAATGACAGAGATTGGGGCAAAGCAGTTAAATCTGCCTGTGGATGCTGAAGAAAGCAATGATTTCACTCCATAGTTGCTTACATTCCCTCTCTCTCTCTGTAGAAGTTATTTGTGAGTCAAATGTTTCATGGCTATGGGCTGGACAGAGTTATTCTGGAATTACAAGATTTCATTTAATTAATTTACAGGGACAAAAGACAGTTGTGTTAAGCAACTGAACGCTGCTAGAAAGCTGAAACCCTTGGGGCTGTGCCAATGGGTAAAAGAATCATTCCTCTAGCCAAAATAGCTTAATCACTGCAAAAACAGAATTTAAACCTAGCTTCAGGATGAGGACAGTATGGAGTTCAAAGGTTTCCTTTGAACTCATGTATGACACAAGTATGGTGTTGGCTTCAACTCACTCAAAAGTGCTCCTTGTAAAGGCAAGTTGTATCATACCCACGCTTGCAATGGGCTTATATGGATGGGGAAATGAATAAGATTTTTCACCAAGCTGATGAGGTTCTCTGTTCACTAAGTGATTGGAAAGTTAATGTTACTACTTAAGTTAACGTAACTGTCAACCAGATTGAGGATCCATGAGAGTGGTCGCTGTTGATCAGCTGGACAGATACAGCTTCAGTTCTCTCTCCCTCTAGGTGTTTCAGTCCAGACCTTGACGGACTTTCAACCTATATGGGGATAAATTCTTTACTCTCATAAATGATACAGCTCTGTTGATGTAGGGAAAGTTTTGGCCATTTGCACAAATAAAAAAAGTACTGGCTCACAGCTTCATGTGTGCACAGCCACCTTTATGTGTGCAAGTCAGCAAATAGCATTTTTACACACTGTTTGCTTCAACTCAGTGGAGCAGGCTTGAGTAGCAGCTGCACATGGAGGGGTTGTGCAGTATGTCTGTGCATGCCTGATAGGCTATAGGAAATGCTGGACTCACTTTCCTGTCAGTGACTTAGCTCTGTGGCCTGTTAAAAAGGGGCCCTAGATGCCACTTTTAAGCCTGAACTTTAACACCCTGATTACATTGCTGTGCCCCACTGCAGTGAGAAGGATGTCCAAGAGTAAGCTTGATCTGTGTCTATCTGAACTTCCTGATCTGGGAGCAATTTCTTCTGTGTATCCACTCACTTTCTCCCCCAACACTGGTCTCTCTCTGCTCTGCTTTGAGAGCAGTAATGGGTACGTAGGGTAAGAATACAGCCACACGATCCGAGTTGGACACATTATTAGTCCTTTTTACAGGAAATAGTGCTTCAGTGCTTTCTGAAACGTGGGAGAACCCTCCAAAGGGTCTTCATTTGAGCACTCAAAACCCATCTTGTGAACAGGTGTCTGTGCTGTAAACCCTTAACTGTGTTTAGTTAAAACTAACACGCTAGTATGGCTCCGCTTTGCACAGCTGATAGATGCCACAAAACTTCAGAGGCAGAGAATGCATTTAGCGTCCCTTGCCTACTGGAGATTCTTCACATAACTTCTGCATTGTTTGACCAAGAGGATTTGTTTGACCGTGTCAACTCCCTGAGGTTAACAGCACATTTTTTGCCTAGTGTTGAAGTGTGAGACCATTGTGAGCCATGACATCATATCTCAGGCCAGAGCAGATCAGGAAATGACCAAGAAGGCCTAAAATTTTGGCCATGGGAAGAATGAATGGAGGAGAGAAGGGATATGATACAGCAACATTCTTTAGCCTCGATAGCTCAGACGCACCTGACAAGTGTAATAGGACCAGGAGATCTTTCACACTTTAGCACATGATGATATTTTAGTGCAGAGAGATGGCTTCTGAGAGGTAGAGGTGAACTAGGGTGCAAATCCACTAGATGACATGCTAATAAATCAGAGCTGCCTTTAGACAATAAGGAGTAAAGGGGATATGGCCTGAACAGCTAGACTGCTACGAATCTGACCTTTCTTTAACTCTAGGAGGCTTAAAATTAATTCTGGGTCCCAATCTTTAACCACTGCTAGAACAATAATTCCCTCCAGACATATCAAAACTACCACTGAGGAAGGACACATACGTGTATTAATGGCTATGGCTGTTTTGTGGGAATGGAAGGGAAGGAAGGTGGTAACAGGAGAAAAACAGCAAACTACATTTTCTGGAAAATTTAATGTTTTTTGCAAAAAAAAAAAAAATTATAAGTATTGTGTCATAAACTGAACAGTGTCAACTATTTTTGAACTGATGTAAACCAGAAAGCAATTAGTCAGTTTAAAAAAAGAAAGGGGAGGGGGCGGGATTGTAAGGTAAATTATCTCTGAGATCTTGCTCAGTGGGCTACAAAGCTGAGGGCTTGTTTTGGTCCAAGGTTCCAACAGCCGTGGGGCTTATCACTGAAGTCAGAGGCAAGACAAACCTTTGGGCTTGGTCATATCAGTCTCATTTTGCGCACAGCACAGGAGGCCTTCATTAAAGTCCAAACAGACCTGACTCACAGACAGACCTCATGCTGTTTTGCTGCTGGTTTTGTAAATACTCTGCTCTCTAAATTGCTACAGCACATTTCTCTCTCCCTCTCTGTAGTTCCCTCCTTGTTTCCTTGTGTCAAGCATTGAGAGCAGGATGATTTAAACTAAGACTTAGTTGCTTTTAGGTCTTTTATTCTGTAATTGTATGGGGCACAGGATTGGCCGGTGATTAAAGTATTGCTTTGGGAAGTGGAAATGTGCATCGCTTTCATGATTTTGTCTGCAGTCTAAGCAACTGCTTGCCTCTCTATTTCCCCCTGCACGAAGTGTGTATGAGGCTCCCCTGTCTCACGTGGGTGCTATGAAACTAGGTGGTTGTCTGTGCAGCTTTGCAGCTGTAGAGTAGAGAATGAATGAGAGCTTTTGCAGATACTCAGTAATTGCCTGAGGACCAGAAAGCTTCCACTGGAGGAGAGAGGCTGCATTTAAAACTTCTATACCTCCTAACTGTAACACTGTGTGGCTTTCCAGAGCTATTTTTCGCACATCCCTAATCATTATGCTACTGTACTTTAAACCTCAGAACAGATCCCTACTTGCACAGGTCTGAGAGCTTGATTTGGTACCCCTTAACTTAGCTTCAAAGCAAGTACCTTCATTGAGACAAAATGTCCCGTCCCTCCAGGCTGAGCTTCTAGGCCCAGTGCCCACTGATTTGTTCCCTAACGATCCTGCCAGCTTTGAGGCTACTAAGCACAAGTGCTGGTGAGCCATGTGGGGAAGGCAGAAAGTTCAGAAAGCAGGAATTCCTGGAGCAGCAAGAGGAGGGGGCATGACAGGAAGAGGAGACTGATACTTCGCTGAAGAGCCCATCACAAATAGTGCAAGAATAACAGTTCTCTGTCATGGCTACAGATTCCCTTATCTGGGAGTGTTAAGCGGTGGAGCCTGTCGACACTTCTGCCTCGCGCCCTGCTCTGCACTCAGCCGCCTGCAGATACAGAGTGGCTTGAACAACTTCCAGTGCTCGCTCTCGGAGCTTCCCAGGACCCCGCAGCGCGGTGCAGAGCAGCACCGTTGGGCAGCCAGGTGACATCACTGCCAACAGCCGTGCAGGCGCTTCCTGTGTCACATTCCCAACTGAAGAGCCTCTTGCCAAATCCTTGTCGTTCTACACGGTCTTTTTTGGAACAAATGGTCTAATTTTAGCCTGACTGCCACAAACACCTTCCTGAAATAGACTCTGACTCTGTCCTGCCTTGTGCATGTTCTTGAGAGTTTAAAAACAAAATCCCTGGTCCTTAGGGTCCACAGCTAAGGCCTCTGTCAGCCTAAATTTGGGCAGTAAGAAATACTGAGCAGTGCAGTGGGGAAACTTCTGTCACTGTTAGACCCATACAGAGCTGAGTGAGGACAGGAATGTTCCAGGGAGGCAGAAATTGTGATGTGATTGCACATCACAAAGTTGTATGGATCTGGTCCAATCTGGAGGAGTTGTTCTGTATTTCAAGGACTTTGCAATAGAAAGAACTCATTGTTTTCTGGACTGGCTGCAGACAGATGTAACACTTAGAAGTATAGTGAATGGACTTATTCAGTGTCCTCTGTGGCTTGCCTAGGTCGATTACTCTTATCATCATCCTTTCTTTTTGGGACCTAACTAGATGAGCACTGGCCTAGGAGTACATAAACTGTGGTTCTGATTCTGTAGCAAAGTCAGTTCGTGTCTGCATGTGCTGTCCTTGAAGGGCATGTGCAACAGTGACCTGCTTTGAGAACAAGTAAAAAGTAAATATAAGAATTAGGAATTACTGTGAGGTGAGGACAAGGAGCACAAAGTCCACAGAATCACTGGGCTTTTATGCTCCTGCCTTTTTGCTGTTTCCATGAGCAAGCTCTTTCACTGAAGGATCAATGCAAGCCTGAACTGCTGTTTTTAATTAGCAGAGAGTAAAAAGCCATGTCTTTAAAGAATTCTCTAAATAGGAAAGGAAAAAATGTTTTCAGGCAGCTTTATGTCGCTCTCTTGGGAGTCACACACCCCACACACACCCCCCTTATGTTCCTTTAGACCTGTTAATTAAGCAGCTCCTTGTATCTGCAGGTCAGTTGATCAGCAAATGGACTCCCTGCAGTCTCCCATGCACCATGTCCTGAAGGATAAATAGGAAAAGGCAAAAAGCCCTTGGGCATCCAACTGGATCCCAGGATGACTTGTCCATGGGGCCTTTTCTGAGCAGTACTGAAAGCTGGCACATGAGACAAAAACCAATAGCCCCCGAGGTTGTCACTCTGGGGTTTGCCAGGGTCATCTGGGTAAATAGCCTAGCCTCTGCAGAGTGTGAGACTATTAGCCAGGGGAGCTTCCCTGCTTGCCATCATTCATCTAGGGACTAAAAATACCATTGGCTCACATAAGGTGAGTGCAAAGTTGTTGATGTTGCTGAACACTCTACAGGCCTGGCACCTGGCTCCAGCTGGGCTTTAATGGATGAGAACAAAACTGGCAGTAGGGCTTCATGTGCTGAGCATCCCAGCAGGAGCCAGGAGTATGGCAGCACATTAATGGAAGGACAGAAGGGACTTGGAGGACAGGACTTCTCTATTCTGGGTAAGCACCTGAATTACCCCAACTATTGCACGGTCTGGGATAGCTTTTGCTCTCTTTCTTTAGCGGTATCATCCAGGATCTTTGAAATGTCACTGGCAAGAACTTTGTCAGTGTGATTAATTTCAGTGAACTATTTTTGTTTCCAGCTTCCTACTCCTCTCTCATCTTGACACTTATCTTTAATAACAAACTTCTTAACACCCTGAAAAGCAGTGCAGAGCCCACAGGTTAGGTAACTTACTGAACAAGTTGTTATCAGAGTCAAGTGCTCAGCCTTGACTTTTCTGACTTCCATTTCTGCATCTGGGCCATAGAGGTATCCCAACTGTCCTGCAATATGTGAGAGTAGGGAACAGTCACTGCCAGAGTGGGTTTGGGAATCAGGACCAGCTAGAAACTGACAAATACTCCAGGATATGTGCTCTTTTCTATTTCATTTTATTCATTTGCCTCCCTTTTTACCTGCTTTCTGGTCGCAAGCTCATGTTCCCATTTGATGCCGTGTCTTAAAAGGCTTGTTGTGCCCTTTTAGCTTCTCTGTCCTTCTCCATCTCAAGAGGATAATGCAGTGGCAACTCAATGATGTTCCCTTCTTCTCTTTCACTGCTTGTGACAAAGTGTGTGTGTGGGACTGGAGTCCAGTCTTCTTCTGGCAGCCCAAAAGGATGCTTAAAAGACTGTGAATGCACCATTTATCAGGCAGGCCTGTAATGACACCTGGCGTTCGGTCTAGGAAAATGCTGATTATTGTACTGCTCTGCTCTGGCCTTGTGAGAATTCAGATGTTAACAGGCTGGCTCAACGGGGAAGCAGAGATTGTTGTTTCTAGATCTGCTGAGAGGACCAGGACAACTTATTATCCAGACTCTGCATCCCATGTAACTCAGCAGTGTGACTGATGCAGGATGACTAAAATAATCCATATGGTCTTTATGGAAACGAGGTATAACCTTTGAGTGATACTCAGGGAAGGCTATGGAGAAACTGACTTAGTATGTCAAACTCAAAAATGGAAACCATTTTTATCCCTACAGGATTTGTCTAGTTGAAGGTATATCTCTGTGTCTTTGACTAGGTTGAAACCCACTACCCCATCATAGAGTAAACTTGAGACTTTGTATTAGTCTGATCCAGACCCAAGTTTTCAGTCTAGAAAATGTTTCATCTTGCCAAAAGATCTTGTCTCAAAGTTACGCCAACCAACCTGGTACAACCTCAGCCTTCATCCACCCCAAGCCTTGTATGTTAGGCATAGACAACCCAAAAATCTTTGGAAACCAAGCCACCATATCAAAGCATCAGCCATATGCATAGAAAGCAGCTCATCACTTCCTCCTTCCTCTCTGGAGAGGGATTGTTCAGAGTTGAACCAAAGCATGTTTCGTTAATAAACACTAATTACCATCTATCATCAAGCACACAAGGCCATTTTCTACTATTTTCTAAATTAAAATTCCACACTGAAGCCTCTGAAGAGATGAAGATCAGAACAGGCTCAATTTTCTATGCAAATAATTTGCTTCTGATCTTGACTCAGGATTTTCATAATAATTAGAGACAGCATGGGGCTCCTGTGGCTCTGAGCTGCCCTGCAGTACCCAGCTGTCCCTCTCCCTCTCCCCGGTGGTGTTCCTTTCATGCCTGCTTGTGAGGGGATGTGTGCACCTGAGGCATTTTCCTTCATTGACTTGAAAGTCATGGCTTTTCAACAACATTTATCTCTGTCCCCCCTTTCCTGTGTTTTTTTTTTTTCCACATTTGATCCCACTTGCTGAGTTCTGACAGGAACCAGATGAAAGGAATCCAGCCTTTCTGTATCCGTGATGGGCATTGACATAGATTTATGTATGTGTTTTTGAGTACATGTGATTTTGTGTTTGTTTAACACTGTGTGAGCGTGCCTGTGCAGCTTCCACACGTCTTCAGTAATACCATCATCAAGTATTTAAAAAAACCAACAGACCACCATCCCCTTGGATTCAAGAGGCTGACTTTAGCAAGAGTTGTGAAGGGTTTTTTAAGTGTTTGATTTGTATTCCTCATGGCTTTCTGTGATGAAGCTTGCTGTAATATGATTCACATTTGTTTTCTTTGGTCTGAAAGTATTGGAGCAACTTAGCAGCTACCTTAATGGGAAAATCTTAACCACAGGCTTGCAGATTTTAACAGAAATTAAACAGTATTTGCACCCATGTAAATAGTCTATGTAGAGAAGTTCTGAGATTTGGGGAGGTGGGAAGTTGTGCTTGAGATGGGCAAAGTATCTTTTTAGGTTTTTGTAAGTTGTGAGATTGCAGTGACCATGGTGATGATTGAAGCAAAATCCTGCATGAGTTGAACCACTGAATTTGCTTGGAATAGTTCTTGCTTGAACTGGTGAATATATGTTTGGACCAACACCTGATTTTGATTCATAAGACACTAGTGATAGAGTTAGTTCTGTGGTTCGTTCTTTTTCATGTACAAACATGCATATTACATTTATCGTGAATATTTCAGCCTCCAATTTTGGCTTACTTATCTGCAAGATTGAATAGTTCTTCATCTGACCTTCAGAGATCCCCAGTCCTTGAGAGCAAGTTAACCTCATCACCTCAGGCTAAGCTTGCTTTACATAGAGCCACATCTCTGACCTGACTAAAAGGAGCAGCTCTTGGCTTTCATTCTGTAAGGAGACAACTTATATGAGGTTTTTCAGTTGTTCTTATTAGCCAAGTGAATGACAAAGAGATAGCCCAGCCAACTTCCTTTGAAGTTCATACAGCTACTTTTATTTTAGGAAAAAAAAGTTAAAAACAAAGACCAGTTGCAGCTTTCCAAGCCTCACTTCCCCTTAAATACATACCTTTCTTTTTGGTGCCTTTTTAATCTGCTAAGATCTTTCTCTTATGCAGTAGTAATGCTCTACATGAACCTGTTCACTGGGAGAAGAGACAGGCCAAACCTTTTCCCCGACACTTCTCTTCCCATTAGAAGGGTTCCCTCACTCTGGAATTGCTCAAAGGCGGCAGCCAGCAGGACGGGGTTAATGACAACAAATATGTGCAGCTCACTTACAAATTAATTGAACTCTGTGTAGAGTTACTACATGTCAATGTCAGGAAGTAACTCAGTTTGCTTTGATTTCTCCGAGTCATACATAGAAGAGGGTTTTACTACGCTCTGCTTGTCACTGCAGAGGTGTCTTTTCCTTCAATGAGGAAAGAAAAGCAAATTACAATTCAATGGGAGAAATAGCTTGCCCTTCTAATGTCTTCCATACAGCTAGACTGCACCTTTGTCTCACCATCAACCCTCTTGGTGATTGGATAAGGGAAAAAACACATGTATGGAGAGGAGATTCCTCTGAGGTCGAGAAGAGCTGGAAAGACAAACTGGTGCAGCAACTTAATAGAAGTAATTTAATATTGTTCCCACTTCATTTGTGTCTCTGAAACAATGATCAAAAAGTTATTTACCTGTCCTGTTCTCCACCAGGGTCTCGCTACTCCCTCTCCTACTATGTACAGTTCTACATACCTTGCAAGCGATACGTTATGGGAGAAATGTACACGCTAGCTTGAAGTAAGCTGGCTCAGGTTCTGAAAGTATCCTCACTGTGCCTGGACTTTGATGGTCAAATTCTGTGTCACCTACAAATATAAATCTAGAATAGCTTTTCTGGAGTGAAAAGAGTCACATTGCTGTACATCTTTTATCTACCATTCATGCTTCTGCATTTCTGTTCTTCTCCTTGTTTAGAGACACCTTTCTAAATTTCTGTTGGTGTTTTAGGTTTCCAAGTAAACTTACTAGCTAAAAATATGAATTATGGCTAAGAACAAAGAGAGAATGTTATTTAAAAGAAATGCGTGTGCCTGGGGCAGTCCAGTCATTTCTTATCCTGTCACATCTCATCTACAAAACCTGGAAGAAACTCATTTTTCCACATTGCTTTAATACCATGGTCTCTAGGCTGTGCCCTGCATTCTAAACTGACACCTTTGGCACCTTTCCCCAAAGCAGGCGAGCCCAATGAGGTGAGGTTCTCCTGGAGGCTCTGTTGGGAGCTTTGATGAAAGCCATTCCTCTGTTCCTGGCTTGTGCCATGGGTGGCACTCTCAGAGGTCCAGGCTGGTCTGGAACTCCCTTGAGTGTGACTGTCAGGGCTCAGCTCATCACAGGGCATTGCAGGGCTCTGTTCAGCCAGCGCTTCTCCCAGAGCACCTGCGCTACACTGTTGACACAGAGGAACGCACATTAGAGCTTGTATGTGTACACAGCAGAGCCCTCTGCTTGCAGGACAAATTTGCAAATTCTACATGTCTTAGCCCTTAGCGAATGGCTCATTATCTACGAAGTCTCACCCTGCAACACGTTCACCTCCTTACTTGTTGGACAGATCCCTGGCTACTTTCCATCTTCTTTTTCTTGGAGTTTGCTGGATTCCAGTGACACACCAGGCTGTCATTTTGAACACTGTAGTTCTTGTTACCAAGAAGCCAGTAGGTTTTCATTTTCCCTTTGCCCTGGGGCAAGAAAAGGAGCGAGCAGAAAACAGCTATTTTCATGTGAATATGAAAGGGAATGAAGGGATATGAAGCAGAGCAGAGAATCACTATGGCCAAGTCTACTACATGTACTGCATTTGTTATCTGTCCTTCACTCATAAGTGGCTGCTGTTTGGAGAAATAATTGTAATTTCTGTGCAGTTTGGGTGCTAATAATTCTTTCAGTTCAGAGAAACGCTTTGTTGGTCACTGGCAGTGTTGTTAAGGGTTTAAAATCAGCCTTATGCCGATGTGTCTTTGTAACTGAATCCTAACATTTTCACCCATATTCATGTGGTTCCGTGCAAGTGCAGACATAGCAGCTGTATTTCAAACCACACAGTAACACCTTTTCATTGACTAGGAGGAGTAATGTATAGTCACTTCCAACTGAATTAGGAGAAGAACCTTGGGGCCACGGTTAAAAATTGACTTGCAATTCACAGAAGAGCAATGGCCAAATCTATCACATCTCATTTCTGTCTTATTAAATGCCTTTACTGTTGCAAAGCTACGGAAAAGATGTTACCTTGACTTCAATTTCTCCCCTCAGTTCAATTTCATATGCATCATCCTTGAGAAGGGCATCATATGTAGCAGAACTGATATGGATCTTCTGCGCTAGGATTCAGAACAGAGCATTAGAAATTAATGATTCCCCTATTCCCAGAGACCACACACCAGCCCTCCTGCATTTATCAGCCCAGTGTTTCCACCTCCACTTTGGAAAATGTCGGGTTTGAGGAAGAAGCACAAAGAAATGGAAGATGCCTTAAACGTTGGTTGAGGACTCTGACATTGTACACAGATGTCGGCTAAAACATAGCCGCAGTTCAGCAGGTTAACTGACCTACTGACGTGACTGTGCAGTGCAGCGCTGGGTATCTGCACAACAGCGTTGTACAGCAGTTAAAAGAGGCGGTATTGGTAGCAAAGGCAGCATAAAAGGCTGGACCAAGAAAACATGCACTGCCCTCTATGTAGCCGTGGTGTTTCTACCTAATGCCTTTGTGTTACAGTCCTTAAAATCAAACTCAGCTTACCTTCTGCTATGTGGCTTTTGTGACCCTCTTTCTCCTCTTATTTCCAATCACTTGCCAGAAGTGGCATAACGGATGTGACTCTACTTGCCCATGTGAATACACAAGAGTTTCTCATGCTTATTGGGTAACTAGTGCATGTACAGGGCTAGTGGGGACTGCAGGTCATGCATGTGCTGGTTCTTTAGATCTATGGTAATGAGTTCTCTGGCATGGGATATGCTGCGCAGAATGCTCCTTCTCCTGTACGAACCTTATTTCTCCCTTGGCCATGGCCAATGTGAGGGGGTGCTAGGGGTTTTCCTTTCACTGCAGTACCTAAGAAACGTAGAGGGCGGGTGTGAGCCTGACTGGTGCATAAGGAACGCAGAGATTGTGCCCAAGTCACTTACGCAAGCTGGTGGACTCCATGCGGGAGGCTGTGTTTACAGTGTCCCCAAAAAGGCAGTAACGAGGCATTTTGTATCCCACAACTCCAGCTACACAGGGTCCTGGGAAAATACAAAGCAGAGAGACCCCCAATAAGAAACAAGTGGAAAAAGTGCAAGGAGAGGCCAAATGCAGACACCTTTGCTAGTCACTCTGGATTCTAAAAGAGCAATGGGAATTGGGAATACTCAGTGCATCTAGGGCCTGGCTGCACAGTATTTACTTGAGGAGAGAAGTCACAATTTGATTAGCTAAGTGGTGCTGATATCAGGGGAAGACGCACTTTGCCAGTACTGAATTGTTTTACAGCCCTTTCCACACTGATGCAAGCGAAAGTCATTTCAGCCCACTGTTACTGCTGGAACCAGGAGAAATACTCGTCCTGGGGTCCTGCGGAGAGTCAACGGCTTGTACAGAAAGGCAGAATTCTTTTCTCCTCACACAATTAGACTGTGTCCTACTCTCTTTTTCTCATGCCTCCACCTCAGCCCACGTACCTGTGTGTATCCCAGCCCGAAGCTGCAGTTTGCCCATTGGCATATGAGGGATCACAACCTGACGAACTGCTGCCACCAGGTCCAGAGACATTTTGGCAATCTCGTCAGCATGTTTGGTACCATTCCTCTCTGGCAGGCCGCTCACTACCATGTAGGCATCACCAATGGTTTCCACCTGATGGGAAGGGACATGCGTCACAAACTGGTAGGCACCAAGCTTTTCTTTCAAAAGGACATCAGAATAAAATATATCTCAGCAGTCCACCACTTGCCAAGCTGTGGTGTAGTCCCTGTGCTGATGGCTTTTGGCCAGCTGGCCTGGTGTATTTGCTATTCACTAGGGAACAAAGTAAGATTCCAGCAACTTCCAGATTCCTTGCCTGCAGGTTTGTACTCACCTTGTAAACATCGTAAGACTCAATCCTGCTGTCAAAGCAGACGTACAGATTGTTGAGCATCTCAACAACTTGCAAGGGAGTACAGGAGGCAGCAATGCTTGTGAACCCCACGATGTCTGAGAAAAAGATAGTCACCTGTCACAGGGAGAAGGAAAGTGTGAAGCTAAGGTCTCCAGGCAACAGTGGCAGATCCTTTGAAGAGTTTGGGGATTTGTGAAATTCTGAGCAGAACAGCCTAGGGCACAGGCTGCACATAGAACCAGTGTTGCAGAACTGAATAGTCGCAATCCTAAATTAACAAGCTCTGGCTCTGAATTGTTCTCTATTACTTTGACAGATAAAATTATGTTTATCTCCAAAGTTTATCATCTGCACTTCTCTGAATACCTTCTGCTAGATGGGAGACTGAAAGTCAAATGCTTTGGATCTTGCAAGCAGTGATCAACAGACTTCTTGTGGAAGTAGGGACTGATTTTTCTTTTAAAATGGTTTTAAAATGATTTAAACCGTGGTAGAGATCAAAACTAGGTATCTGAACAAACTACAAAATGAAAACTCAACTGCTGTCTTTGCTCTTATTGAATTAGGAATTATTAACTGGATTTTGTTTCTCTTCAAATGATGTATATCTTTGTTATGATCAAGTAATTAACTTTTTAAAAAAATAATATTTTTAAAAGAAAGAACAACAGAAACCATATTAACTGAATTGAGGAAGGGAAATGTGTGTTATAGGTGTTGGCAAAGAACTAAGTGTTTCTCCTCTGTGTTGCCTGAACTTTGTCAGTGTTTAAACTAAAATTGTTCTTTTATTTATCCTTGGTAACACCAATTAATCCAGAAGAACCACCTTTTCACCCCCTGCCTTGGTTCAGCTACTTTTGATGTCATGACTACTGTGAATTATAGTTAATTGTGCAATTACAGGTTGCTGTTTTGATAATGACACCTACAAATTAAATGCAAACCTTTATTATTGTGTTTCACAGCTGAAAGTAACAGAGTATCCAGGGGAAAAAGAGTGAATAGAACTGCAATTACTTTAGCATGACGATTTTGGCTGTGGGCTATACAGCACAGCTGCTAAATTCAGCATTGACAGCAATATGCATGCTGTGAGGCAGAGCTGCAACTGAATGGGTGCCTGAACAAACTCTGCCCTTGTTTTTATGTCAACAGGCTTTGTTACAGTTACACACTTGAGGCTACGAGACCATCCGTCCCTCTCATCCTTCTCTAACTCCCATGCTCTCCTTTCATTCATGTTTATGGAATCATACTGACAAGTACAGACAGGACTTGTCCTACGTTGTTTTTTCATGATTCTTCCCATTTTACAAGGAGGAAACTCAGTTCTTGCTCTTATGTACTCATGATCTAATGATGCTGCCTGGCTCTCATGAGTAGACTCTTAAACCCAAAGACGACAACTTGCCAATATAGGATCTTTGATGTCTAAACCTACGCTTCTGGAAATTTCAGCTCTTCTTCCTTTCCCCATCAGCCTAAGTGCTTCATGGCACACTGCACAGCTCTTTCCAAAACCCTTCATTAATATTTGGATTTCCATCGACACTCAACTATGGGTGCAAAACCAGGTTCCTCAAAAAGGTGGCAAGGTAGGTGCACTTTCAGGTGAACACTTTTCTATCCTTGGTGACAGCACCCTTTCTATTTGCTAACCTGATCATAGTTTTCTGCCTCAACTTTTTGGCTTTTCCGTAGCTGCTTGGCCACAGATTTTGGCAACATCTGGTGTAAGAGGTCCTCAGCTAGCCGCCTCTCCCTTTTCAAGTCCTCTGTCTTTTCCTTGAGGTTCCTGGCATAATTGTATATCCAATCTGTCATTTGCTTGAAGGACATCAGGATTATGGGGTAAGTGAGGCAGGCTATGACTAACAGACCAGTCTTAAGGCTCATTGTGTACAGGATTTCTTTAGATTTCTTGATGAGCTTTTCTTGTCCCTTCTGCAGTAGGCAACTCTGTACATAATGCAGTCCCTTTACCAAGGCTTCAATGGACACAAATTCATCTGAGCCCAGGAACGGGATGAAAAAAGGGATTCCTTCATAGTGGGTGAAATGAAGTGATAGATTGACATTATCCACCCAGCACTTATGTACACTCTCTGATGAGAAGATAGCATAGTTCAGAATGGCAAAAAATTGATGCAATGTTATTTGAAACCTTGTAGATGCTGGCATTAAATGTGCTTTAAGCATGGCTTCTCTTATGTGAAGGATGAGTTTAAAAGCTACTATGTCTGTCCAGTCAGGATTGTATCTCATAGCTTTGAGGTCTTCATGGGGACTACTAAAACGCTGCAGCAGTTCAGAGATCACTCTGGACAGCACCTGGCTAGTTTCAGGATCCCCTGTGCTATTTAATTTTTGTCTCGTATCAGTGATGTAAAATCTACAAATGGAGATTTTCTCCTTCTTGCATTGGCAATTCTCACAATACAGTTCTGCTTCACTTGCCTTACAGAGGGAGTTTAAATTCCCCAATAGCTGAGCATGAAATGATCTCTTCCTCTTGTCTGCCGCTGGGAACAGCCAGCTGTGCCTTTCTTCCTGCAGGAGATAGATTAAACGAACAGCCCAAAGGTGTTCACAGGAGGAAAGTTCCTGAAGGGCTTTCCCTGTGTTTCTCCATATTTCCAAGCTGTTTCTCAAATCAAAAGAAATGGCTCCAAGGAGGCTGCAGAGGGAGACCATGCATGCTGTCAAAATCCTTCGAACTGTTTTTCTACTACCAGCATTGGAGCGGGGAGAACATCTAAAAAAAGGAGAAAAAAAAAAAAGTGTCTGATCCCTGGGATGTTTATTGCAGCTCCTGAATACATAACTGGAGCTAGCAGTGATATTTAACGATTCACATTGGTTCTGAAACAAAGTACAGGGATCATGCATTAGCTGAATGTTATTGAAAGACATGTTTTATTATATTTCATTCCACCTGACATTTTCTTTTAAAAGAAACGGTGTAGTAAAGAAACTGTTTCTGTGACACGCTCAGAGCTGCAAAAACATGAATGACATCGTACAGTTTTTCTGTGAATATTAAGACTGATAAAGTCATTTGCTGTAGGTTTTATTCTCTGTGGTACTTCCATCCAAATCTTAAAGAAGCCCTTGGAAAAGATAGGTTACTTATTTCAGTGATCACCAACTGGGACTGTTGAATTTTTTTTAATTAAACTTTTAGAATTTGTTCTTAGTAGGAATTTCTGGATTATTAATAATTTGTGTTGATATGAGCTCAAACATTTCCACAATATTGTCTAAGTATTTCCAAAGGAAAATGAATCAAATTTCAGTTTTGTTTCAGTTTTTACAGAAGCATATACATATCCAATTTTTACTGTTTGAGCTTCATGATTACCTCTTCTGTCCTTCTCTTTCATGCTGCACATAACTGATATCCATGCTCTATACAGCAAAGTAACCTCTAATGATTTTCATTTTCAGAAGTATTAATCAATCATTTACAATTTTACGTTAATGATACTCATTAAAACAACTCAGGATGTTATGCTGAAGCTGATGACTTCTGAATAACTGGGCAACCCTTATTTCCACTGATAAAGAACAAGCCAGGGGACTGGGTTGCTGTTCAGTCCATTCAGCTCAGTCACTTTTTTTTTTCCCCTCTTTCTTTCTTTTCCTCAACATAGTAGAGGTGATTGAAAAAAAATCCCTCCTCAGACCCTCTACTTTCTCAGACAGGTGAAACTACACTTTTAGTAAGAGAAATAAAAATGCAATAAAGCCTACTATTTCTCAGCAGAGACTGATATCAGGCAAAACAAGTTCCTGCTGGGCTTTTTGCAGCAGAAGGGTGGTCAATGATTGTGAAGCAGAAGAAAAGTAATAAAAGTACAGTCTTCAAAGATGTTAAACAGCCATTTATTTATTTTTTTAATACTATTTATGCTTACTAATATTTATTTATTTATTTATTTTCAACCCAAGCGTAACAACTGCAAAATGTCTGACTGAAAGGAACCGCAAACCTAGGAAAATTTATCTCTGAACCCAGATGCATTTCTGTTCTCACAACGAACTTCCAATCTTTTCCTTACTCTATCTACTCCTTACCTTTGAGTCGCTTGTCCTTGGTTTTAACCAATTGTTTTAGTTTTGAATTCACCAAAATACGTGCCAGGCAGGAGAAGAAAAACACAACAAAAATCCACCTTGATTTTATGCTGCCTACCTTCTATGACAATGAAAGAAATCTATACAGGGGCTTTAATGTAGTACCAGGCTAAAACGTGGTGCTTCTGCTTGTGCTTTGCAAAAAAATCCCCATTTGTGTCTGTTTTCAGCCGACAGTGACAGTTCAGAGGTCTTCACCTGGCATCTGAATGACTTAAAAACGAGCAACGGGGATGTGGAGGAGATAGATCTGCAGAGATGCTGCCAGCACTCACTGCAGGTTTTTAGCCTTCCCCTTGCTAAGTCCCAGGATCACAGGGTGTTTAAAAACCGCTCTGTAAAAGCATTGTCAGTGCTCCCACACTCACCTGCATGGACCTGCTTGCACCCGTGCTGCCTTCCCGCTGGGCATTGCCACTGCTTGCTCTGGGGAGTCCTGCTGGCAGGCTCGGGGGTCCCGACAACTGCCTGTCAGCTGCCTTCAGCCCTGCCAGTGCCTTGCTTCCTCACCCCCTGCCCCACGGAGTTGTTCCTGTGGCTCTAACTCTTCCTACTGCCCAGCCTCTTCACAGCAGGCTCACATCTTTCCCCAGGTGAGGGTAGCAAGCTCCAGCCAAAAGGCTGTAAAAGGCCTCCAGCATCATCACTAAATACAGGTTCTGGTCCTGACAATACATGGGAAAAAGCGGCAGGGACACACGTTTTCTTTCATGTTGCGAAAAACAGTGTTTATTGCTGTATGGTTAGGTATAATACTTGTGTTGTTAAAGCGTAATTTCCCAGCAATTTGTGATCAAAGGTGTCATGATTATGACTTTATTCAAACTGTTTTCCTTCTTGGCATCTATCATCCAGTTCTTTTAGGATTAGTTGGTTGCCATAACCTATAAGAATGTAAAACAAGTGAAAAATCAGATCATGAGACCCAGGAATTTGTGAATAGTATATGTTGCATCCAAGATGCAGGACTTAAATAACTGAAATAAGATTTTTGCTTTTCAGTCCCATTTTAGATTAAAGGTTATATTAAATTAAAAAATAATTGATGTTCCAGACTTGAGCAGCATGCGCTACCTTCTAGGATGCAATTGCAACAACCAGTGATATCGATGAATAGAAGTTTAAGGTAATCTCTTCTGAAGTCATACTAGTAAAATCTTTATGACTATAAATATAACATATAAATATGTAAATATTTAAATAGACTTATTTAAAAGTGAAAATAATTTTGATAACTGTTTAAGAAGAGGATACTTCTTTTTTGCTGCAGAGACTGCTTGTCTACAGAGGTTATTTGTATGTAAAGTAGCATTTGAATCAAAAGTGATACAGTTCCCTGAGTAGGTGGCAGAAATGTCAATCAGAGAGAACCTCAGAAGTAGCTAAGTGTCTGTATTCTCTAGCAGCAATACCTAGAACCTTACCTGCTGGATCCAGCTATTGTAAGCAGAGACCCGAGTGAAAACAGAAGGCTTGTGATAATAGTTGCAGCCAAGAGCGGAGCCAAAGCTGACTATACCATGTACTTCCCACCTGCCATCAGCACCTTGGCAGTTCAGTGGGCCACCAGAGTCCCCCTGGGAGGAAAAGAGAACACAGTTAATGGCAGTAATAGTGTGAGTAGCTCCTCCTTGCGTCTTGTTTAAGCTTTTCTTCCCATCAGGCCTGTTTGTGTCTGAAACCAAGCCCTAAGAGTGGTGTTCTCTGGACTCACATTACAACTGGAGGTGACTCCATCCCCACCAGCGCAAACCATGGTGGGTTTCACTGTGCTTCCCCACCAGCTAGGCTTGGAACAAGTTGCATAATCCACCACCAGCAAAAGGCCTTGCTGCAGGTCATCTGGAAGAGCTCCATTTGCTGGGAGGGAATAGAAACAAAGGAGTCATGGTACCAGCTGGCACTGAAGAACGAACAAAACTGCATTGTTAAGTTTCTCCCACGATCTGGGTACTATCCTTCCAGATAAGAAACTCCATAGGGACTGCATTAAGGGAGAAGATGTATAATCCATTCCTTAGCTCCATTCTTTTATATTAAAAAAAAAAAGGCTTTAACTTACTAACAATTTGTGTTCTGTTTAAAAAAGGCTCATTGCAATTTACTTATCAATCTAGGAATTGCCTCTTGAGCCGAGCTGACACTTCTGCTGAAGTCTCTGAGATTTCCTTCACTTTTCATCTATTCCGTTATGTGTCTTTTCAGTCATTCAGCGGAGTATGTTAGGATTAGCAAATTCACCAGTCTGCACAGTTAACGTTTGTGTTACAATAGCTTCTAAACGCTTAGTTACAGGGCCCTCTAGTGCTTTATTAGCCCCAGTACAAGCAAAATGAACCAAAGGCAGAGAAAAATCATACTGGGTGGGTGAAGTGGGGCCTGATAAACTACCTCACCACACTGAGGTTGAGAGGATCTTGAGGACCATCAACAGCCTTTTTCCAATCAATCCCAAAGGAGAAGGCAGTACTGACATATTTTGTTCCACAATTTTGCAAACATGCAAGTACTTACTCTGCAGTCTTCCCCATCCAGTCACGTAGCAGGCAGTGTTGGATGATAGGATGCTTTGTGCAGGAGGGAGGCAGGCCAGCTTAATGTGGTCACTTAAGGTGACGTGTTCAGTGAGTTTGATCAAAGCAATGTCGTACCTGTGGTCACATGTGCACATTTGAGAGTGGGAAAGAAAAGGAAAGGGGTGAAGAGGTTTGCAAATAGATTAAGACACAGTAGCAGAAATACTTAGCAGTTATACAGCACTTGGCCTCTTCAAAAGAGATGCAAGGGAGCAAGGAGGCCAGTACATAAGCACTAAAGATTCCTCCACTCTCAAAGCAATGGGGAAATCCATGGACTGGAAGACTATTCCCTGCAGAACTTTCCTGCTGGCAGTGTTCTGGAAATTGCCTTTTATAGGTTCTTTTCATCAAACCCAAGCATGTGTTAGGACTAACTCCAAGGACCTGGAAACTGAGGGGATTTCTTTGCTAGTGCCCTTAGCCTGCAGCAGGACATAGAAGTCCTTCAGCAACAAAGATATTAATACTATTGACCACTAATACTGTGTGTTTGTGCCATTTGTAGAAGGGCTTCAAAGATCATTGTATAAATTAATTAATTCCTTCCGCTGCGCAAAAGAAATCATTGCATAGGACATCTTCCCACCCAAGCATGAACATGCAAAATGTCATCTGAAAACACAATCAATAAGCAATTAATATTTAAAGTTCTTTATCTTCTCTTGAGGGCGGAAAGATACAAACTGGAGACTCAACTCTCATCTATGAGCAAACATTTAGAAGTACATCCGTAAGCTGTAACAGGAGACTCTAAATATTTATCCAGTTAGCTGCCACAGGTCAGGGTGGATGAAATTCAGGCAGTTTGATTTTTGCCTGATTTGATTTTGATTTTCTAATAACTGAAAAAATACTTGCCACCAACTTACCCATTTGCAACGTTCTGTGGATCCCAGTTCTCATTGACAATGATTTTTTCTGGAGGAAGTGCAATTGATCCTTCTTCCACAGCTGCTAGGTTATATTTTCCAAGAAATACTCGATATTCCCTAGAAGAACTGAACAAGAAAAGGACTAATACTCAGTTATGCAGCTGCTGGCTTGCTGCTTAGACATCTGCGTCTTTGCCACTTGAGATATTCAGTAAGAATATCCTTAAGACTGTAATCCCGTATCACATGCATGATTTTTCTGGAGCTGAGCCAATGTCTGACTGATTTGCTAAGGACAAAGCATGATGTTCTAGGCTTAATAATCACTTCATCTCCAAGCTGTCCTGTCAACTCCTGCTTAAGGCTTCATTAAAAAACTCAAGATGCCTCCAATCTTTGCAGGATTCAGCTCGTATTCTTCAATGAAGTAAACAATTTGGACTGCTTTTTTGACAGCAGTTAAACAGGTTCACTGATAAACAGCTGTGTGATGGATATAATATATAGGATTTATAATAATAACATGCAGCCAATCCTTATTTCATATTATGGTATTTTCTACAACTTAGTGTTACAATAACCAAGAACTGTATGTACATATTCAAGGACATATGCTACCAAACCAAAATAAGGTTGCCTTTGTGGAAACAGTTTTGATGATGAAAGGGCATAGATGTGCCTGATCACTTCTTTCTTGTATTGCCCCATAATATGAAGAGCTTACCCACGATGATGAATTACCTGATGCAGTGCGCAGCTGTCATCACCCAGTTGGTTGCAATGAGGGTTCCTCCGCAGGTGTGGTACCATTTGCCATTTGAACTGAATTGAAGGGAGACCTAGGATCAATGTATTAAGTAAGGCTCAGATTTTTGCTTACTGATTTTTCATGGTTGCCCTTTCTTCCTGCACCCAGAACACAACTTGCTGCTGGAAGATCGTGGGAAGCTTTTAAGCCACAAATTTCCAACTCCTGGCCACAGAAAAGATTTCCCTCCTACCCTATCATCCAAAAGCTTGATTTTTTAATGTTGTTTCTTCCAAAGCTCTCACTAAGCCTGGCCCAATTAGAGAGAGCATTTCATTTGCTTCAGAAATGTATTTTCTACCTCCATGTGCAACTATGCTCCAGTAGGCATTGTACGCTCCACTGAATTTCACAGTCGTCTTGCATAAATGTGGGATAGTGCCCAAGACTACTGAAAGAACATGGAAGCCTGCATAACCAGCAAGAGCTGGCACATTCAGAGCTCTCTTAAAAGGACTGAGAACTTTGGGATCGATCAGAATGTAATATTCAAAACCTAAGACATGACAGGCACGATGCGTCAAATGAAATAAAAGGCTTGGTTTTGTTCAGCCTTGTTGCGGGAGGGCAGCACAACCCTAACTGTACCAGGGAAAGCACAACATGACTAACCTGCCAGGGCCAGCTGTATGGTATTGCACTTTCCCCGCCAACAACCCTAGACAAAGCCGGTGGGTACGCAGGAACGCCGCAGCCAAAGGCTAGAAGACATACAAAATAGGATGCGTGTTTTAAAAATAGGATGATTAAAAATTGTCTGTAAGAGAGGGTTTTTTTCCCTAATTATAGACTGTTTGTATAGAATATTGCAAGGTACAAAAATAGGCTGTGATTTAATGTGATACAAGTGAAGATACAGCTGTCAGTCAAAACTGACCAATGTTATGTAAGGTCTGTTTGAACGGTTTCATTTCTGATATAATCAAATCAAGTAGGCTTAACCAAATTCTCATGTGTCAGCTGAGATGCAGCTCTTAGCCAATGCAACAATGTGATGTGGATTAACTGTATGTCAGTGTATCCAAGCTAAGTAAAATAACTTTGAATTTGCTAAAGGCTGAGAGCAGTAATGCTAATTGAGCCCGTATTGTAAGAACAGAATAGCACAGCACCTAGTCACTGTTTTGACAGAACTTTTTAATTAACTGCCTATGCTGTATCTCTTTTTGTGTTGTTGCAGAATGTCTAATTTCCCCAAAAAAAAGGAAAGTTGCTGTTAGATTTTAATTCATTTTTCTATTTTCTTTCAGCTAATGCTGAAATTGGGTACGTACCTGTGGCTGCCAGAGTCAACACAGCAAAGAGGACTCCGAGCATGATGCCGGTTAGCTGTATGCTGCAGGCTCTGCTCTGCAAGCCATTTTATATGTTATCATTTATCTCTGCGACACATGACTTAAAATGCAGTGCTATTCTGATATCTATGGAAAACTTGTGTAATTGTGGGATAATTTTTTATATGCACAAGTGCCTAAAAAAAACCAGTTTAGATGGACCTTGGATCCAGGCTATATAAATAACTTGGTTAAAAAAGAATTCCGAGTTGCATATTATCTGTAGCAGCTGTTTGCTTTCCCATTGCCTTGACAATTCATCACAAAGGTGTTTTCAGAAGGAATATGTTATATGAATTATTCTAACACTTGATGGTATGTTAACAGTAATAGTGTGTGATATATTTAGACAGTGATAGACTCAGACATGTCAGTGAGGTTGGATTAGACAATCTCTGGAGGCCCCCTTCCAAACTTAATTATTGTATGATTCTATGATTGCTTGAAATTTTATTTTGTTCTTGTTTGTTTTGTGACTGAATGGCAACTACCACTTTGTACTGACTAAAAAACTGTATCTTCTTTTCTGGATCAAGTCGCATGTGTTTCAGCATGCCATACTTCTTCAGTAAAACAAATTGTGGTCACTTTCAAGTGGAAGATGTTTCAAGCAATACAAAGAACCAGCTGTCCACGATGATGGAGAAACACTGGTATAGTGTGGTGAGCCAGACTTAATTTCTTTCCTGTTTACCTTGAATTGTTAGATCAGTAGCACATCCTTGGAAGAGAATAGGGTTCCTGTAGCATTGCAAACCAGCATTTTTATGCCCAAAATCAGCATGATGACTTTTGTTATAATGCAGTGTGAGCTTGTTAATGAAAAAGGGTAAACCAGGCAAGAGCAGGCATTTAGACCACTACAGAGCTGCTGCCACAAAAGAAAGTGTCCCGGTTCATTACTGGACATTTGAGATCAATGACTTGGTATCAACACTTACCCTTGTGTTCCTTTCTTCCTTTTTTCCTTCCACTACAGGAATTTTCCATCCTCTGTCATGTTTCTATCTGCCTACTCTTCACCTGAAAAACTGTTACTGGTTATTTAAAAACCAAACATCTCTATCCCATAAGCCATGTCACGCATAGGGAGCAAGCTTACTAGAATGGAAACAAGTATCATAACGCCAGTTTTGTAACCAGAGTTGCATTGTACGTACAAACCAAACTAGAGGTTTCAAAAAAGCTGAAACAAATCTATTGTTTAATGTCAGTATTAACAAGAAGCAAAATCCCTGATTTTCATAGCTTCCATTCAGCAGTAGGTACTGATTTGGATGAAAGATGCCTGGAGCGCACATGTGGAAGGCAGAAATATATAATGTTTTGCTGTTTTGTCTGCTTCTCAAGAATGTATTATCCTACCCAAACAATAGCACTTGAGAAAGCTGTATTCTGCATTTCAAACAGAATCAACCAAACCCTGTTCTGGCATCTTGTATTTATTATCTGCCAAAAGCATAAATCAGGATTAACTGAGTGCAGAATAGAGATTCTAAAAATTTTTGTTATTAATTAGTTGGCTTTCTTCTTAATGTCTGAATTTACAAGCTAAACAACATACTATGCTTTTCAGTTTAACTTCCATGCTGCTATCATTTTTGTGGAATACCAACTAAATATTTAATATACATTTTGGATGTTCAGTCACTATTTCAACTTTCCTGTTTTATGAATGTGCTTGTAAGCATGGAATTTTATTTAGTTTTTTAAGTGTTTCTGCAATCATTTCACAAATAACCTTCTGCTATCTTGCACATTGTAAATAGAGAAACTCCATTCTTTCTTTTTCCCTTTCTTTGTAAAGGAATCTGAAACAGTTCTTTTATTATATGGGGGAAAAGCTCTTAAGAATCATCATATTTTTAATGAAAAACATTAAAAAAGCTTTTCTTTTGGTTCCACTCCTGCTTTATGTAACAATTGCTTATCCATCTTTTCCAGGTCTAGTCTAAATAGGCTGAAGTATCTTTCTTGGACTCCGTGGGCATCATACTATTGGCAGTTCTGCAAGTGAACATCAAAAGGCTCAGCCTCCAGCTGATACCATGGTGGCTTGGAAACAGCACCCTGGAAGCTCTTGCCATCTTCTTGCCAGATGTTTCACAGAAACTAAACAGCTCATGGAACTTCAGTAAGAAAGAGCAGGAACTTCTGGTATGTTCTGTTAAAGCACAATAGCCACTAGCTCTTTCAATACACAGTGTACTTAGTTTACAATTTATAATGTACTACATTTCTTCACTAGCTTTAGTCTATTCCCCCGTAGGGTAGTAACTAGTGGAATGGCCTGCAGATAAGTAACAGATGCTGAAATCTTTTCTGAGGGAGGTTTTTCATCTGAAACTAGACAGTAACC
Organism: Phaethon aethereus; assembly: GCF_964289735.1. Classification (NCBI taxonomy): domain Eukaryota; kingdom Metazoa; phylum Chordata; class Aves; order Phaethontiformes; family Phaethontidae; genus Phaethon; species Phaethon aethereus. The sequence continues at coordinate 3,608,443 of NC_138597.1, read as the reverse complement.
TATTTAAAAATTCAAAGTTAAATCCTGCCCCAGCTTTTCATTGGGAGCACCAAACATGCCAAATTCATTACCTGCTGGATGGACATTGAATCTGCTACTTGATTTTTCCCTGGGTTCATTTCTGCATGTTCTTAAAACTAAAACTTAGCCTGCATGCCTCAAGATAGGACAAGGTTACACCGAGCCAGGGAAACGGTGACCATCCTGTGTGTTTCTCTTCCTGTGCCTTCCAAATTGTTTGTTCCCAGCTTAGACCCATTTATGTATTATTTTCCACACTGTATTTCCTCTTAATCCAAGCACTTTTGTAGTCAGTACTGGCCACAGATGTTAACATAAGGCTCTGCTTGTTTTAACTGGGTGGGGAGCAAGGGGAGGAGAGAACAGAGACCAAAAAAAAAAAAGAAAAAACAACTACACTTTGGTGATCAGATTAGACCGAAAGGTATTTATTTAGAAACATCAGCTTTGGTATTTTAAAACCAAACAACCTTTAAATCACTAGAAAGTGGGACGTCTCCCCCCATAACCAAAACAAATCACTGCACAAAGTCTCAATATGCTTAGAATAGGAAACGGGCAGATCAGCATTTCCAAGTGTGAATCCAGAAAGCAATTTCATTAAATTGGTTTTGTACTCTACAATCATAAAGGCTGAAAAACCTGTTACCAGTACTTAGATATCTAGAGTTCAGTTGACTGACTTGTTACTGAAGTGGAGGCAAAATTATTAACGTCTTCCCCATCCCCCCAATAAATTAAAAAATGTATACCAGAAAGGAAGTTACACTAAAGTTTTCTAGTTAAGTTAACTCTCTGAAGGGAATCATCATTCTTTATTTTCCTGTAAAATTAAAAAACAAATCAAAATATCAGAGGACTTGGTATATCTTCAAGTATTTTCACCAAATGGATCACTCTTAGGGAACTGAACAGCTTACAAGGAAAAAGAAACATCTGTTACACAAGCTTCTGGGATAAATTCTTGAATAACCACACCTTCCAAGTCTCAGATTCCTCTCTTAACAAGGCACAAAAGGATTGTTGCTTTCAAAAGGTCCTTGTTCTCAGCTGCAAAATTGTCAGACATCTTGTGCAAATGGAGGCTGAAAGCAGGACTAAGTTCACTTGGACACTGGGATTTTCCTATTCAATTCATGAAACGGTGTTTTTTCAACACCATTAATCTTGCTTACTGACACAGAGATTTTGAGCTTCAGCTGGCTTCCCCTTCATCCCTGTTTCTGGAATCAAGTTCTGCATCATCTTCATTAAGTAGATCCAATTAAGACAAGGCAACAGACTTGTTTGCTGTACACTACAAGGCTTTTTGCAGTGTCAAGAAGGAAGAGGTGTTACATCAGCCCTGGTGTGTAGCTGTGAAGCTTCTCAGCATTTCAGAGCATAGTGTCAGGGACAGTTACCTGTAGTAATGGTTAACAAGTCATTCTGTAAAAGGCAGAAGGCAAGTCTTGTACATGACAAAGGCAACCAGATAGACAGCAGTGAAAAAAAGCACAGAATTTTATAATTTTAAGGACACGTTTCAGGATGCATGTCAGGGCACAGCTGTATACACAATAATTGAAATTACTTCCTGACTGCTTCCTCCTTTTGCACTAAGGCTTTGATCATGATCACAGGCTTGTAACTGCAGTTGTCTTTGATATACATATCTATTCTACCTCTTCCTAGGTTAGTTTGTCTAGCCACAAGCACCTTCCACTCTTATTCTTTCAACGGATGACAGGTATTCAGACCTGCTTGGGATCAGGCCTGATCTCCAGTGCTCAACATGACAAAGCCACTGAGCTGAGAGGGAAATTGCCAACTGACTTTAAACACCCCTTATGTACTGACTGTCAAGTCCAGTACCTTCTGTCTACATTTAGCTATCCAAAATTGAATTTGCTTTTATAATTTGGAAAAACAGGGCAATCTAAAGCTAGAACTCTTCCTCTGACAGCTTTATTTAATTATGTCCTTTATTATTTCCTTTTTTTTTTTAAACACAAGCTACATTTAACCCTGTTTAATCCTAAGAAGGGATGCCTCTGAACAATATGGCTAGCTCACACAGCAAACCCAGTCTCGTCTTTCATTTCCACTCCATATCAACATGCAACCAGAAAGTACCAGTACTAAAAGCAGAAGTCACCATCTATTGTCTATTCTGTGCTAGGTTTTTACTAGCAACTAAGTTTTCTAAGGCAACTCAAAACAAGAATTTTGAATCCTTTACACCAAAGTGAGATGCAGTAGAGCTTGAAGTCAGAACCTCTAACTCACAGCAAAAAGCACTCAGTACTTACTTAACACAGCTATGTATTTTGTCTGAATGGGAGAAACACTAGCTCAGCATATTCCCAAAATTATGGTGGTAAACATGGTTTGATGGGGGACTGCACAGTGTCTATAAATCTATGAACATTTACCAGTAGTCCCAACAAGTCAGCACCTTGACCTAAGAACATTAGCTTGCATTTGTGTGCTCCTCTATGACGTCACATGTTCAAATCAGGCAGACAAGTGTGCACGTCTCCCACACAGTAGTAAAGACAGTATAGCAGCTCTCTCACAAGCGTTCTGGTACTGCATAACAAGACATCAGCTCGTGACACAGCTGCAACTGTTGGCTTAAAAACAATTGATGTCTGACACCAATGTGTGGAAAAAGGACAGAAAAGCTGCGTCTGGCTTGATGTGCAGCCTTACAAATGTTTAAGAAGGACAGATGATGGCTTTATCTTTTCTAACATTTGTGAGCCCTACCACTCAAATCCCTGCCCTAATCCTACTTCTTGCAAGAAGGTGTCACAGATCACATGTTGCAAGAGAGACTGAAAATCCTCACAGTCCAAGACAGAACCTCCCTAGGCACAGCTGACAGAAAATCAGGTTGACAACACTCACTGGACAGCAGCCAAAAGCAGCAGGCTTATACCTTACTCCTGAAGAGCGGCTTGGCTCCTGGCCCGCAATATTCGTTGTAGATGAGTTTGAACAGAAACAAGTGAAACAGTGTGATTAAGGAGGCCACGCTGAACCAGAACAGGAAGGGTAGGCCTGGATATTGCTTGGCCATGTGTTCTTCATGAGCCAGAATAGCTTTTAGATGGAGTGTGTGTCTCAGGTCCTGCAAGTGGATCAAATCTGTCGATATATAAAGAAGTGGTGTGATGGGTTGAGTCACCATGACGGGAAACGTATGACCTCGTGCCTCTGAAGTCAGCTCCACAGGCTCATTCATACAGCCTGCCTCACACGCATATAGTCTAACTGGCTTGTCTTGGAATTTCACAGACACATGCAAGAAGGGCTTTCCTTCAGCATCCAGCAGAACAGCTAGATTAATCAAGTCCTTATTGTAATGGATCCCACGTAAGGAATAGCTGTTATGAAGTACATCGGGGTCAGCCTGAAACTGAAGATGGTTTTCTGTGAACTGCAGACCCCCAAAACTAAGCACCATTCCCTGCATAAGTCCATGGACTCCAGCTGCCACAAGACCCTTGCATCCCCGTTTCTGGAGAGTTAGCTTCCACAGATCTGAGAGTTGCAAGATCTGGGTGACACTGGTCAGCTTTGCTGGCCACAGGTTCTCTGCATGCATGGTTGCGTGACCACTGAAGCAGTGGTCAGCATAGTTCAAGCTGGCTTCCATTTTTTCTCTGTCCTCACCACTAATGAGTGGATCTAACAGAGGAGCTGGCATGCTTGACAGCACATAGTAGAGGGTCATGTTAACAGTCTCACTGGATGGTGTATGTGAATCTGTGATCTTTCTCATTTCAACCCCTGTAATAAAAGAAAACAGCCAAGAGTCAGAGGATCACACATGAATATGACATTAACTAGAAGAAAAAGAAGCTCAAATGTTCAATACGCAGACATTCTTTGTAACACCTGAGAAACCTCTGCCTATGAAACACTGAAGTGAAATGTTTCCTTGTATTTTCTTAGATGCTCTCTCTGCTACTTGGAGTTTGAACGCCAAGTTCCCACTAAAGGCAAAGCTAGTTTGATATACAGATGCCTTATGAGCCGTCACCATGACTCCACAAGAATGGTCTGTCAAAGGAACATTTATCTTTTTACTGGCTGTAAAACAGAATCATAGAATAGTTTAGGTTGAAGGGACCTTTAAAGGTCATCTAGTCCAACCCCTCTGCAATAAGTAGGGACATCTTCAACTAGAAGAGGTTGCTCAAATAGCAAGTGCTAAATTATTTGGGCAGCTACTCTTTCATGGAAGACCATGAAAGTCTTATTTTAAGAAAAAGCATTCTTGTAGAACAGCCCTTAACTTCCATAAAGAAATCTGTCATTTATACTGCTACTAAAGGTCAACTCTATTTCCAACTTAGAGCTGACATGCTGGGCAAATCAGTAAAATTCCTGAATACGTGACAGCCAGCACATCCCCAGTTTTGATTAGAAAAACTATCATTCTTCTATCATTTCCTTTGTGCAGTAAGAAATACTCCACTTCTGTAAAGTTCGCTGTGTTCCAAACCAGGAACGCTGGTTTATTATCCCACAACATGCCTTCTGGCCCCTGAGAGAAACCCGGCAGGAAAAGCGGAGCCTCTAGAGACCTTATAGCAACCAGGCTACTGAGTTTTCAGCTGCCCTCTAAGCAACCCTTTGGAAGTTGAGCATCACTTTCCTTACCTGAAATGAACAGGTCTGACCAGGTCTGTTGGTGCTCCTGGAAAAGATCCTCCACCCCCATCTGCATCACCTCCAGCATCTCCTTCTTGGCAGACTCCCTCAGCTTGCTGAAGGTCTCCTCCAGCCTGGAGGCCTCGATGGGCTCCGAGGTGTACACCACGGAGAGCACGGTTTCGTCGAAGTGGGATTTGGGTGCCACCTGCACCCGGCTCACGAGCTTCTTGGCAGCCACCACCATAAGCACCACCTTGGGGCTCCCGGCCAGCAGCAGGCGACCGGAGGAGAGCAGGAACTGACGCTCCTCCACCTTCTCCAGGCTGGTGGCGAAGCGGCCGCCCAGCGAAGGTGCAGAAGCTGGGGCCGAGGCCTCGAAGGCGGCCACCCGCTCGGTGGGGTTAGCAATGCGGATGCGCTGCAGGTAGAGATGCGGCCGGCTCCGGTGGGCCACCACCTCCTCCCGCACCGTCACACAGTCCCCGGCGCCCGCCCCGGACCCCATCTGTACGCACCGCAACCGCCGCACGGCGCCGTCCCGCAGCGCCGCCAGCGCCGCCCGCGCCTCGCCGCGCCCGCCCAGCGCCCTCAGCCGCACCAGCGCCGGGTACTCAGTGGCGAGCGCCGGGCCGCCGCCAGCCCCGGCCGCCGACACCCAGAGGCGGCCGGCGGCCACGTCCAGCAGCAGGAAGCCGTTCCCCGCCAGCGCGAGGCCCGGCCCCGGCCCCCCGCCGGCCCCAGCCGCCTCCTCGGGCAGCGGCAGCGCATCGCCGCGCTCGGCCTGCGCCCGCCAGGCGCCCGTGGCCGCTTGCAGGCAGAGAGCGGCGGCGCCGCGGGGCTCGGCCCCCCGCCCCGCGCCCCGCCGCGCCCGTGCCGCCCCCAGGTACCAGTAGGCGATGAGCAGCAGCACCAGCGGCAGCAGCAGCCGCCGCGCCCAGCTGCTGGAGAGCAGCCCCGGCAGCCCCTTCAGCCGCTGCTGCAGCCACATGGGCGGCGCGGGAGTCCCGTCCCGTCCCGCGGTCTCGGCCCGCCCCCCGCGGCCGCTCCCCGGCCCCGATCCCGCCGCGGAGCAGCGATCCTCACGCCGCCATCGCCGCCGCCCGGAAGCGCCGCGCCGTGCGGCAGACGTGCCGCGCTTTGCGGCGCTTTGCGACAGCCCCGTCGCACCGCCCCCTGAGGAGGTGCTTGGCGGGGAGCGCCGGCCTGGCCGGCCGCCCCTGCTGTCGCGGAGTCGCCCTGGTCCCCGCCGGTTTCGGCCTGCCGCTGCCCCTACCCCGCTACCGGCAGAGGGAGCGGCGGGACGCCCCAGGCGCCGTGGCCGCGGGTGTCGGCCAGCAGCTCCGGCCTTATTTCAGCCCACGGCTGAGGTTTTGTGTCTCCCGCCCGCGTGACTGCACGGACGGAAAACATCTGGAGCAGGCCTGGAGGAGTTTTCCGTAATTCCAGTGACAATTGACTCCTGTTATCGCAGCAAAGCCTAGTTTGGGAAAACAAGTTGTAGCCTATCAAACTTTATTCCACTGTGTAGTAAATAGAGGAACAAACTTCGTGATGTGACTTAGATACGCACATCAAGCCACGGTAAGCTTTGTACTCCAATGCAGCTCTCAAAAGACACTTAAGCCATACAGAAACACTGACTTAAAGTGTGAAATTCCTGACCAGATAGAGCCAGTGAACCAGCTTAATGAAGGGGAGCAGACGAGACCCTCCGTAACTTTTTGCTGCAAACAAGCTGTTTGGTTGGGGAGGGAGCACTGGAATCTAAAAACGGTGGGTGAGACCCTGTCCCTTACGCATTGCGTTGGAGCTGATATTTTCTCAGAGTGTGCTTTGAGGCTGATCTAAAAAAGGAGCTCTGATCCCTCTGGTTTTTAGGAAGTTGCTGCTTTGCTTGGAGCACGTGTTGCACGTACTCATTGGAACATCTGCATTGGCAGCTGCCTCTGTTTAAAAAGACAGGCAGCCGACTCCAGCCCGAGCGCACAAAGCAGTACAAACATAGAAACAGGAAAAAAAATATGCTTGCTGGGTTGGCATAGCTGCAGAATGCAAACAGAGCTGTAAAATAGGGACAGTCTATGGTAGTATAAACAGTATGGTAGTATAAACGATGCATTCATGATTTCTAGTGTGTGAAACCCCTTTCATTTTAGAATGAAAATTAAAATTACATTTCTCATTAAAATGAGAAACTTGCAATTTTTAAAACTAGATTGAGTCACAGATCTCAGTCTGAGGTTTGAAGGTGAGGAGCTAAACACCTTTGCTGTGGCTCCTGGCTTAAATTATTGAGGCTGCTAAAGATTTATGAGGGCCCTTGTCCAGGCCTGCGAAGTACTGAAAAGATCTAAAGTGAAAGTCCCTTTAATTTTTTTTTTCTTTTTTCTTATTTAGTGAAACTGGCAGTTTTGCAAAAGGAAGTTTCCCAATATCACCATCTTAGGGAGAACTAGTATTTCCTTGGATTGTTGCCTGCAGTACATCGTTTGAGCATGAGGACTATTCTGTTTGCATGGTAATTACGAGGGAATTTCTGCTTTGGGGAGAGGGAATGGAAACAAAAGTGCTTTGAAAACACTCAATATTCTCAGGGAACAAACAAGTAATAATGGTGTTTCTTTGGGAGGATGCTATTATGAAGCATGGAGAATATTAATTGGCTACAGTGTGGCCCTTCTAACATATGCTAAATTTTTTCTCCTCTATGATCATAACTTCTTTTTTTTTATTTTGGAAATCTGAATCCTGTTATATCTGTGATTTCTGTTAATTTAAAGAGGTGGTTTACTGACAGAAAATAGCAGACTTGGGCCTCAGGATTTTACGCAGCAAATTTTTTTAATTAAATCTGAACTCTGCAATGAGGGAGGCTTCTGTAATATCCCTATGCTCTTATGATGCTGTGTATTCCTTCCCACTCAATGTGGTGCATATTACATTGAGGCATTGTGTTTCTTTTTACCTCAATGAGCATGCCACACCATTACTAGCACACATCCTTTGCTTTTTATGCCTCTGCTAAACTGTCTGGTACTGGTCCTTTCTCCCTGACACCTTACCTTCCGATTGTAACTTGTGCTCCATGGGCCAAGCTCAGGTGGGGCTGAGGACTCAGTGCCTCTTTCAAGTGACGGCTTCAATAGTATATCGCAACGTCGCTTTCCATCTACTTAATGTCTTACAGAACAGTACATAACATTTATACAGCCTCTGTCATTCTGAGAGTTCTTTGCAGATAAGTAAATATTATTGTTCACACCTTACAAGAGAGAAAATAAGTAATGTCTTAATGTTGCTCTCAGTAAGGGAAACAAAGTTGGGTTTAATTATACACAGTGTCTAAGAAAATGGCACTGTTACTTCTAGGTATTTGCCTCAGCAGAAATAACATGTTGCTCAAGGCCTCACATAAGGTATGTGTCAGTGGTAGCTCAGCATCTGGTGTTCTGCAGGCTCAGAAGGGTTCCCTTCATCTAAGTCTTACATTCACTGCAGTGAATGACCCTAAACCAAATTTTTTTAAACAAAGCAGAATTCTATAAGATAGGTTTACTTTGCCTGTTCTCAAAGTTAGTCAGGATAAACTTGAAGAAGATGCATGGATAAGTCATCAGGGCTAGAGCAAGAAAACTCAGCACAAGGACAAAGAGAGAAGTGTAAGACTTCAAGACATATATATGGACAGAGAAAAACAGCTAGTATAGGAAACAAGACTGCAGCAGATTTTGTGTTCCCCAAGGAAATACATGAGGAGAGATAACAGGTGGAAAGACGGTCTTTAGTAAGGGCTTCCCGTTTCCAGAGCTGTGCATAATCCATTTCTGTTTTGTTTTCTTCACACTTAATGACTGTGTCAACCAGATGCAGCCCAGCACTCACTGAAGCTGGCCAGAAAGTGAGCCCCCTCCTCCTACGCAGCTTCGCGTTTGCTTAACGCGTGTTTCTTCCTCTGCACACCCGTGGCCCACGGCCGCGGCGGTGACCCGCCTGCCGCCCCGCCGCGGCAGCAAGGCTCGCTTGAGCCCGCACCCCAGGGAAAGTTGCCGCAGCTCCGGGATTAAGCCCCACCAGCTTTGCTTCCCGGCACAAGGCAGACAGCCGCGCCCCGCCTTTGCACAAGCCTCTGCCCCAGGGCTCCCCGCTGCCTCCCCGCCTCTCGCGGGGGCCGGGGCGGCCCAGGAGGAGGAGCCGCCGCCTCCCCGCTTCCTCCGCCCGTCCCCGCCGGGCGGGTCTGGTGCGTGGCACAGGCTCCGGCAGCTCCGGAGCTTTCTAGAGCCGCCGTCCAGCCGGGTCCGTCCCGCAGGCAGCGCCCGCGGTCGGTATCGGCGCCCGGACCGGGGTCCGGGCGGGGAGGTCGCACCCATGGTGCCTCCGGCGGTGCTGCTGCCCTGGGTGGTGCTCGTGCTGCTCGGGGCGGAGGGCGGCGGTGCCTCCGAGCAGGAAGGTAAGCGGGGGCTGCCCCGGGGCAGAGGGAGGGGGCCGGCAGCGCCGGGAGCTGGTGGCCGGGCACATCCGCTGTTGGTGCCACCAGCGCCCTGGTCCAGCTCGGAGGCATTGCCCGACCTGAGGCTAGTGCTCACGACAGAGGCTGAGCCCCTGGGCGGCATCCAGAGGCCGGCGTGGGTGTCCTCCGCACATGCCTCTTGAGCACAGGCACTCACAGCTTTGAGTTGTGTGAGACGAGCCTTGGGACACCATTTCATCCCAGTAAAGTACTCGCAGCCCCTTGGATTGCATCCCACCTGGGTCAGCCCTTCCTGTTTTTGAATTTAGGCAGTTCAAGAATTTGGTAACAGAGAGCATTTGATCCCAGACTGGCCACACTGTGACCTGAGATCCGGGGTGCTCCTAAAATAACATCCATCCACATAAACAGTTGGTAGATGCTCTGAAGAGTAATTGGTAGAACAGTAGAGGATTAGGGCAGCTACAAAATGTGAGCCAGGCTGACAAAGAGGTTCATACACTGTCATGCTGCCAAGCAGTTAGGATAATTGTCTCTGTCTTCATTAGAGAACTGGCAATTAAGAGGAGATTTCATCTTGTTACCTAGAATATTTCCCTTCACAATATGTGATTCTGGTATAATTACCTTTACTATATGTATTACTTAATGATAATTCAGCTAATGTGTATCCATGGGAGTGTTGGAAGGGGAGTTCTTTAGTGGCATAACTAAAGCAAAAGAATTTCAGCATTTCGGATAGCTATTAGACAAATGTAAGTAAGAAATTAATCTCTGTGCTATCCTGCCTTCCTTACACACCTCAAATCATCCAGGTTTTTAGTAAGGTTTTAGAGCACACTAGAGGTAGAAAATTGGGTGCTGGGAAAAGAGAATGAGGTATGTTGGTTAGGAAGAAGGATTTGGAATTAACTGTTTTCTGAACCAATCACTTCCGGCATGGCTCGAAGAAAAAATGCCTTACCTTTTCTGTGCCTCAGCTTCCCCAGAGTAATATGAGAATAATGATACCTGTCTTCTCTCTTGTACATTCTTGCAGATCTCTGCAAAAGCTCTAAGCATAGTTATTTGTAGTTAATTGAATCTTTAAAAAAAACTATCATAAATGTAAATTTAATACAGAGATTACATTACCCAGTATTAAGTTGTGCACTGATTTTTTTTCTATTTGATCCCCATATTAATGGTATTTTCTTGGATACTATCTTAACAGGAAGTGGTACAGTAAGATCTCCCAAAGCACAGCCTAGGGATAAATTCATTCCTTGTCCTACGATGCAGCTGCAGCTGTGCTTTCCCTGTAGAGTCAGGGCAGAAGTAAAGAGCTCTAAAGTTTTTTGTTACTGAACTCATCACTGATTTTTACTCTTTGTAAAAACTCAGAAATCTACCCAATCATTTCACTGTGATGTTGGTATACGAGTTCCTGTTCCAATGGTTTGTCCCTACAGAATCCTTTTCATCTGTAGTGCTCAAAAAACCTTACAAAAGTGGTAAATGTCCTCTATTACCATTCTACAGATGGAAAAACAGAGGGATAGCAAGGCTGGCTTGTTGTTCCATAGCAGAGATAGCAGTCCAGTCCAGCGCCCCTGGTTCCTCGTCCAGTGATTGCTTCGTTAACCACAGTGTTTGTATTTTGCAGCCATACCATTATTAAATGTATTTGTACAATTTCTAATTGTCAGCATGGCCCAAGGAGTCTGTGGGCCCAAGAGGCCCAGCTTAACAGAATAGGCTACCATTTCCACATATGAAAAGTAACTGTGACATGGAAAATAGGGAAGCATGAATCTGCTTTTGGAGGTTTCAAAATGCCTACATGTGATACTGAAACTAAGAGGGTTTACTGCTGTGTCTCTGGAAATACCTATCAGCTGCACCATCAGCAAAATTCAGCAAAAATCTTCGAGAAAGAGAAAAAAGGGTTAAAGGAGAAAGAGAGGAGGCAGCATAGCTCAGCACAAGCTTCTAGTACTGGACTGAAGGAATGTCTCTTGGGATGGAAAGCTCTCGCTACTGCAGAGATTTCTCACAACGGAAACCGAGCTTAATATCTGTCAGAGTCCTACACCCACAGACCAGTAATGAGAAGGGAATCTGTAAATTGGAATTCTGCTGGGGAGGATAGTGGTCTCTGTGCTGACTTTTCCATGCTCCAGTGAGTTCACACACTGAGCAGTGAAACGGTTTCTGTTGTTAGAAATAGGACACTGCTTCCTGTTCATCCTGTGAGCCTTCAGCTCTCCTATCTTGTCCAGCAAGCTTCTGGCGGTCATATCAAGTGACGTATAAACAGTTTGTTACTTTCTTGGGGTGGCGGCATGAAAATGAATTAGTGATTTATTTAATATGAGATGGCTGTGAGTTCAGGCTGAAATAATTGCATAGCAGTCAGGCTCTTTTCTTTCTTTTTTCTTTTAGCATTATCATATACTTTCTCATCTCCTTTCAGTTACTAGAATTTGATGTTTGTCTTTATATTCCTCTCTGGCAAGCTCACATTTGCCCTCCTCTTCATTGGCAGTATGATCTTCACCTTCTCAGAAACCATGAACTCAGAGCTATCTAATAAAGCTGCCATGGTTTTCTGCATGCCATCGTTTGGCTAGAAACTTTAATGGCTTTAACGTATTCCTGGAGGAGGTATATTTGTTACTCATTTGTTTGTCCCTCTGACTGGACAGGACACAAGGAACTGGAGTATCCTGGAGGAGCTGGATTAGGAATGCACTTCATACGTCTAAAAATATGCCTTTAAAAACTGCACAAATGCAGGATTCATATTCTTTTATCTGTCATTCCCTTTGTCTGTGTCAATGTCTAACAATACCGTTAGAGCTGACCTTCTATTAACTGTTTGCAATCTCCCCCCTCTTTTTATTCTGATGCAGGTAACGGATTTTAGGAATTGCCTTGGGAACATCCTCTTTCTTCATAACTTGGGGTCTTACACTTATTTTTTACTTTTGCTGCCTTTGTCAGGTCTATCTAGGACTCCAGCTCCTCGATCCTTCCTCTCTGAGGTCAGACAGTATCAATTTGGGTACACTAAAAAGATGCATCTGGTACATCCATTGAAAAAGATCATTGTTCCAAAAGAAGCCTGCTCAAGCCAAGAGAATGTGCTTTTAGTTTTTCCTGGTATTTTCTGATGTTAAAATCGGATGGCCAGGATTTGCATCTAAGCACTGTTGCCAGAGCCTATACAAATTCCTACTTAAGCAGAAGTGTTAAGATGAAGTACAGCATTTAATCATTACAATGAAAAAGCCAGAGCTTCCCCATAAAAATCATATTCCAGTGGTACTATAGCGAAACTTCTGAAAGAGAACTTCAGGGTTAAGCTTTGTCCTTTTTAAAGAACTGGAAATGAAAAGCAAGTTTGGGAGGAGAATGTAAATGAAAGTTATGGCAGAATTAAATTCATATTGTATATATATGAAAAAAATCTGTAAAACACCTCAGGAATGCAGTGGGAAATTGGAGCAGCAGTGGAGAGGGAATAATAACATTCAGCCTAATTTTGGTCTTCCCTACAACCAGTCAATGCTGAGTGACAAAAAAGCAGCTCTGTGGGGAACAGGAAGTCAATTGCACTAAATGGATGATTTCCAAATGGGCATTTTCTAGTAGCTCTACTTTTTATCTTCCAGTTTAATTTCCTTCATACTCGATGTGAGAGAATTGTAGCTTTCAATAGCAGTGCAAAAAACCCACTCAATACATTGTATTTTCTTTTTCTAGCTCATAACTCAGGCAATGGAATCGTATCTTTATATAATCTCTTATTCTATACCCAGGACCAAGTTCTAATCTCTGCTGCCTAAATATGGATGCAAAGGAACAGTCTTGCTTGTACTACAAGTTTTGGGTTCTTCAATCAAATGCTGAAATTTGAGGGCACCTTTGCCATGTTCTGTCCCCTGCGATAGTTAGTTCTTCCAGTAAAATACTAGCTACGTCCATGCTTTATTTTCCTTCCTCTACAAATCTTTGAGTTGGTGCCAAGAAAATCCAGGCAGCAAATAAGTAGGATTTGAAGCTGGTTTTCTTCCTGAGGTTGAAGCTTTGTGGGCAGTGAGAACACCTATAGTGCTTACCATTGTACAGTATAGAGATAATTGGGTGAGGTGTAAGCAAGCTATTTTCTTCTCAGTAGGATATGGTAGCTCCACAGCTAGACTACCTCCCTTGCCTGATTTAAAATGAAACTAGTCAATCTCATATAGAACAGATGTAACCTGTGTCCATGAACAGCAGTGACGCTTTGCGCAGAAGTTGGGACTCACGGATTCTATTGCTGGATTCATGATCAACTTAAAGAAGGTACTGGGAAGGTCACTTTGCTTCTCAATAGTTGGAGTTTGACTTCCCTTTGTCAAATCTGCCAAGTACCTTTAAGACTATTGATCCCTACCTTAGCTCAGTATCTGATAGTAAAGCCTCTTCATTAAGTATGGAACAGCTGATTGTGAAAACAACGCAAGTTGAATGTGTCTCTTGTGCTTTCTCCTGTATGCAGAAAATCTGCTGGTTCTCACTGTTGCCACCAAGCAGACTGAGGGATTCCAGCGCTTTAGAAGATCAGCCCAATTCTTCAACTACAAAGTCCAGGTGATGGCTAGCAGCCTCATTGCTGGTTGGTCAAAGGGAATATCGAAGTGTGGAATGGATAAGACTTGGGCACAAAGTGATTAAATAAAAGCTCAGGTTGTCACCTAGTCAGCTGGCTGAAAAATACTGTGACTGGGGCATTTCTGCAGCAGTCTCTTATTCCATCCTGAGCATTGCCTAAGATGAGATCCTGCTCAAAGGACCCCCATGGCACTATGCCGTTGCAATGCTGAAACACACAGTACAGAGTGTGCTCCTGTCGCTGTTGCTGAGAGTGCTTTGTTACTGTGCTACGTGTTACTCTAACTGTCCATCCTAGAGAATGGTTCAAAGGCTGGTGTATATACCTAGTCCATCTGTCCTGATGCTGTCTTTTTTTTGTTGTGATTTGCACTGGGAGTTATCAGGACTAATAAGGTTGTGGGTTCTGGTCCTTTCCTGTTAGTCTTGCTGGGAAAGTGACCTACTCAGTAGACGCTGTGCCTGTTGTTCTTTAGGTGCTGGGTCTGGATGAGGAATGGCAGGGTGGAGATGACAAGAAGCCAGCAGGAGGTGGACAGAAGGTCCGTCTCCTGAAATCAGCTTTGAAGCAGTATGCGGATAAGGAAGACTTGATCATCCTTTTCATAGACAGGTAATGGGTTGTAAAGTATTTGCCATGCACTGAATCATAAGGCTGTTTGGACATGTTATTACTAAGAAGAAAGTAGTTGTGAAGTAGATTGCTTTTGCAAGGTTTGTCCAGACCTTCTCTGTTTTTTTCACCCTGAATTCTCTGCAGTCACCTGAGAATTGCTCGGAGCTGCATCCGTGGCAGCTGGGAAGGTCTGACCAGAACAGGCTGATTCCAACTCTTGCATAAAGTTGATAGCATTATACCTGCTTCTGCCAGGGTGGAATTTGGCTGCATCTCTCTGTAGAGAATGAGCAGACAATTTCTATGGATCTAGGCAGGCTTTTCTTACCAGAATTATTTGTTTTATAAGGTGAGGCAGGCTGTAACACAATCCCGAGAGCCAAGAATTAGTCTGCCAGAGAAATGTGAAGAGGGAAAAGGACGGTTTGGAAGTATCAGTGTCTTTCCATATGCCCAGCAACAGGCAGGGCTAGGATCCCTGTAACTGTCTCTAACTCCCATGGCAGGGAGATCATCTTTTGCAGCTCTGAGTGTCTACTGAGTGTCTGATGTGTTTAAAGAAGCTTGGAACGATTAATCTCTGAAATGAGCAACTTTTTCACTCACCAAAATGAGTTTGAAGTATGCGAATCCTCTTGCAGAAAATGCAAGTCTCATTCTGGGAGTGTTGCCTGGGAATTAGTCGGTTCTACCCAGTACTGAAGAGATAGCAGCATCCAGGGACTAGCGTCCAGTGTAGGTTCCTCCTGAAGGTTTGCAGAGAGCTCAGTGGAGAGTGGCAGGATGCCAGAGGATGTAAAAAGCATGACCTATGGGGTTTGTTTAATCTAGAAAGGAATTACAGAGTAATTCTTCTCCAGTGGGTAAAAAGTTATTACAAACAGTGAGGGCACCAGGGCTTCACAGTTCCAAATAGGGGAAAAGCAAGAAGAGATCAGCATGTTTTGCAGCTTGGAAAATTTGTTTTTATCGTCAGTGAAAACTTTGTAAAAATAAGAATGGGTGTAAGTTGCCCCAAGCCAGTGTGGAATCTTCTGCAATGGAAAGTAACATCTTCCATTCCATGAATAAGATTGCGCTTTAATTAGCTATAATTATGACCAAAAATGTAATTTTTGGTTGTGAAGCAGAACTAAAATGCTGTGAAGCAGAACTAAAAGAAAGGGATTCCTAAAGAATTAGCTGTTTCTAGAAACTTTTCACACTGGCGTGTTTTTCTGACTCCATTGATTTCTGTCCCTTTCTTGTCTGTCTTTTACTCTAGCTATGATGTACTGTTTGCTTCGGGCCCCACAGAACTGCTGAAGAAGTTCAAACAAGCCAAGAGCAAGGTGGTCTTCTCAGCAGAGAACTACATCTATCCTGACAGAAAGTTGGAAGCCAAGTACCCTCAGGTGCGAGATGGAAAGCGCTTCCTGGGTTCTGGAGGTAAGATGCAGAACCTTCTTTCACCTGAGAACCTCTCTCAGCTTTTTCCTACTATTAGAAGGCCTTTGGGAAAAGTAGCAAGCGACTACCTGTGGAAGGCATCTCTACAGGAGATGGTTCAAACAGAAGCCCTGTGCATAACTGGCCATAATGGAAAGACTAACAATGCTCCTGTCTTTCACCTGCAGGAGGGGACATAGCTATGAATGGCATGTAGAGGATAGGAACCTGCTCCCTATCCTCCTTCTCCCTTTTCAGTGAGATTTGTCATTCAGGGTGTGGGTATCTGAGCTTTCCTGATGCTGAAGATTACAAGTTTGATCCTGGTGTCATTTCATGTTGGGAAGTGTGGTCTATGCATGCTTTTGCTGAAAGCAGGTGTATGTCTGTGGCATCAGAGTGGAGTGAGACTCTTATACACTTTGAGAATAAGTGTATGCAGGAGAACATTCCTTTTTTGGTTGTCTGGGTTGCAACACCTCTTCATCCTTATTCCCACAGGCTTCATAGGTTATGCTCCAAACCTGAAGAAGCTTGTGGAGGAGTGGAAAGGGCAGGACGATGACAGTGACCAGCTCTTCTATACGAATGTCTTCTTGGATCCAGAAAAAAGAGTAGGTGTAGCTAGATTTTGGGATTAGAAGGAGTTGTCTGAGAAACATTTCTGTTAATCCTCTGTGCAATATCCATGTTGACAGTAAAAGAAGTTAATCACATACATATTGCCCCTTAATTACTGCTCTGGCATCCTTACATGGAAAAGGCCAGTAGTAAGTCTAGTTACCCATTTCCTTTCTGAAAATTTGCATTCTAGCTACTACACCCTTGTTCTGTTATGAGCAGTTTTTATCTTTAAGCTCAAAATGTGAATGGGAAGATAGGTGTCTTAAGTCTTACTGGAAACTCATGCCAGTATCTATTTGAAGCTATTGAGCGTGACAGAACTAACCAGCCTTCTCCCAGGGGATGTGAAACCCAGACTTTGAGTGTGTATCTTCCCTGCAGAGTGCGGCGCTGACTTAGAGGTAGCCAACCTAGCACTAAAGTATGTTGTAGGTAAAGGGGCAGATGAGGCCTGAGCAGATTTCAGGTGATGAAAGGGACAAAGGTTCACAGCCTTGTAGCCACTGTTGTGCCACAGGACAGGGACTGTAGGCATCACAGTGGGTAGCCCTGCTGGAACAAAGAGGCTGTCACTGCCTTCAGCAAACACCTCCAGATCCTGGCCAACAAAATCTGCACGTAGCCTGTGTAGCATGCCATGTAACATCATACAGCAGCCTTGAATGGACCCTGGAAGCATCATGGCCATTCCAGCACTGTGTGGAGCACTGACCAAATAATCCAGCCCACAGGGTGAATCTGCTTTTATTGTCCCTGCCCCTTTCTGCATTACGCAGTGCAGTCTGTCCTTGGGGGACATCGCAGATGCATGGGAACTAGGAAGTCAAACTGTAACAGTAAAGTGAAGAGGAAGCATTAAGAAATGGGAAAATGCTTTCAGACTGATTAGAGGAGTTGCACATTCTTTACCAGCAGGGCTGCTAAAAAATTCAGAACAGCTGCACTTCTTTACTTCCTCAAATCTGAATATGGTCCACGATATTTTAACATGAACAGTTCCTTTAATGTTCTCATCTGCAGTTCTGGCCCTGTGCCACACAAAGGCTGAGTAATTCCACTGACTTGGCATTCAGACAGCAGATGTTAGCACCCCGCTGTCCTTTCCAGTAATCAATCTTAATAGATGCCTGGAGGGACACTGACTCTGTTAAGTCAGAGCTGGATTTTAATCTGACAAAAATCCACTCAAAGTGTGACTTGCAGCAGGCCTTGCACCCCGTTCTCATTTGACACTGGTACCTGGGGCAAAACTTGGGGTAGCACTTGCCTTGTGGATAGATGGTGAGAAACTGTGTTCATAACAGATGTTTTTGCTGTCTTGGCATTCCTGCATATTATACGTGGGTTTTATGTGACTGTGGTGCATGTGTACTACATTAATATGCTGCATATTATTATTGGCACACCCACAGCAGCTTTAAAATGTTTGTTTGCATGGTTTTGCCTAATATAATATGGTTAAATTATTTTAGAAAATGGCAAATTGTCACAGATTCAAGTGAAAATGAGGATTAGCTGGGGGCTAATCTGAAGCCTAGAGGCTTCAGACTTTGGAAAGTATGGAAATGACTATAGGAACGTGATATATCTTTGCTCAGCATAAGGTTTCTTGTATGTAAAGAATGGATGCCCACTTGTGTACTAATTAAGGTTATTTATCTCATTCTTTTAAAGGAAAGTATCAACATCAGTCTAGATCAAAGAAGCCGGATCTTCCAAAACCTAAATGGAGCATTAGGTGAGATGGAAGAAGGAAGCTCACTTCTTGGAATACAACTGCATGCTGACACCAGAAATAAAGTTGTGTTGTGGCTGAAGGGATTAAGTTTCAGAAATTCCTGTCCCTGCAGAATAAGCCTCACTAAACAGCCTCTGCCAGAGTTCTGGGATTTATTTGCAATTCCACTGCGACCAACTAGGTTCTCATTGTAGTCCCCTCTTCACTTGAGGGAATGCAGGTCAGGTTTTCCATTTTACACCTCCTTGCCACTTTGATCTCCAAGCATGTCAGATTGCATTAGCCTTGGGGATTGAAACTGGGAGGGACTTCAGTGCAAGTAATAACACATAACCCTGCCTAGGGCTTGCCTGTCTTTCCGCTGCAGAACTGTGTGTGGAATGCCACAGAAGGTGAGATGCAGCCAGACACTGCCTGTGAGCACTCACTAACCGTACCATGCTTCTGACCTGACCTGCTGATTGATTGATTTTGCTAGTCCTGGCAAAAGTGATTCACTTACTTTCCTGACACTAATGTCTAATGTTTTCAGTTTATACTCTTGCACCACTCCATCTTTATTCCAGTCAAGTAAAAAATGATAACAACGATGTATTTTTTTGGCTCCTGTGCTCATTATAACAGTGATAGACTGGAGCTTGGATCTGTACTCTTCTGTTTTCAAAAGGATTTTGTGTGATTGTGTTGGGGAGACATCTTGGATGTTCTCTGCCAGTAGGATGGACTTTTGTCTGGGATGAAAAAGAGATAGCAGGTGCATAGAATGCTTAGGTGCGAAGGGCCTGAGTCCTCCCTGGCCACCACTGTTCCTCACAGCACAGTTTGTTGGTGCCAGTTTTGAAAGACTGTTTCAGTGTGGCTCCTGCCAATTCCCAGTAGAAGGTGTATTTGTCAGCCCAGCAAGCTGTACTCTTTGTCCAACTTCCCAGCCGTCCTCCTGTTACCTCACAGGATCATTCTGAACATCTTTTCTCCTTTCTGGATATTGTCTGTAGCCCTTAAACTACTTGTGCATGGTTATCCACTTCCATGCTTTCATCTTTCAGCAGTTGCTCAGTAGAAATGAGGCATTGTGCTGCTAATTATTAATAAAAGCCTTCCTCTGATAACATGGCAATGTCATTTCCAGATGAGGTAGTTATGAAGTTTGAAAACTCACGAGTGAGAGCAAGAAACTTGTTATATGACACTCTGCCTGTGGTGATTCATGGAAATGGACCCACCAAGGTAAGTGGGAATCCTGAGGGAAAGATTTGACATGTATTTGTTGCAAAGTGACACTTTAGGCTTGAGTGTATCAGGTTACTGTCTTCCTATATGCTGACTTTCCCTGTGTACGTTTACATTTGAGAAATAGTAAGTGGTCCAGGTCCATAGCAGCAAGATGAGTCTGGTTCAACGATCAGTGTGTAATTAGACCCTCAGGCTGTCATGCTTTTTAGATTCTTTAGTCCAAGAAGAATGTAAATGAAGTTCTGATGAAACATGATCTTACACTGGGGGTGGATGCCAAGAAACTCCCCTGCCCTGTAGTGTGCAACATGGCAAATTGCTTTTTGCAGCTGCAGTTGAACTACCTAGGAAACTATATTCCTCAAATATGGACATTTGAGACTGGCTGCACTGTGTGTGATGAGGGTCTGCGAAGCCTCACGGGGTTTAAGGTAAGGCTGATGTCTATTCAAAGCTCTCAAAACAAGTCATACAATTACAGTGGGGTCTTATGTGTCTGATGTGGTAGCTGAGCCACCACTTCTCTCCTCTTCTCACTGAATGTAGGATGAGGCATTGCCGTTGATTCTGATTGGCATTTTCATCGAGCAGCCCACCCCATTCCTCTCCCAGTTTTTCTTGCGGCTTCGTAACCTTCATTACCCAAAGCAACGAATTCAGCTCTTCATTCACAACCATGTAAGTAAAGTTGGCCTGTGATGATCTTAGCAAATGTAGGGAAAATGTATACCTCCTCCTGTACTGTAGGCACCTTCGCAACTTTTCGCTAGACTTCCAGGCTCTGTTATCCCAGGACTTACCTGCAATGACACCTATAAGATGGCTCCATCCAACTGTAAAGAAGTGAGAGTGGGAAGAATGGTTTGCTCATCTGGTTTGGCATTTTCAAGAACAGGATGTTGAGCAGCCTGGGATGAGCCCATCTCATCTGTTTTTCCTCATTTTTCCTTTGGTATAGGAGCAACATCACTTGATGCAGGTGGACTCTTTTGTTAAAGAGCATGGCAAAGAATATCTCGCTATCAAAGTGATTGGACCAGATGATGAGGTGGAGAATGCTGAGGCACGTAACTTGGGCATGTAAGTGAAGAGGCCGTACATGATGGTTAGCAGAGTTAACCTGTGTCCAAACCAAGGCAGTCCAGTTTTCCCGAGTATCATCACTGTCAAGTGGATGCTTCTCTTCTTTCAGTCACCCTCTTCTTTCTATTTTTCTAGCATTAACTCCCCATGCCCATTATGTATTGGAAAAAAATCAGCCCCGATACCAGCTCCCTTTCTCCAATTTCAGAAACCAAGTTCTCACAGGTTCTTTGCTCTGTTAGAAGGATAGCCCTGTACCTCCCACCCTTATCAAGCAGTCTATGTGCCCAGTCATAGATCACAGAGAATATGCCCCTATATCTCTGAAGAGGAGTGTAGTAGTGGAACTAAGAGCTCGTGGCAGAGTATCTTCCTGCCTGTGATCAGGAGGTGTGAGTTTGAGCTCGGGTCTGGATTTGGGCCAACCGTAAATGGGAACCTCTTCAGTTTGTGCTCGGGAAACAGTTGCTAAATGTTGATTTTGGCTGAGTCTTAGTGTCTGCTATTGGATACTGAATCTGATGTGCTCGTACTATGCTAGCCTTCTGAGTTGTTAACGTTAAACTGAACTTTTCTGAGCATCCAGAAGAAGACCTGTAGTCTACAAGGTGAGGGAATTCCTGGTGTTCTGTCCCTTGTCTTGGTCTGTTCTAGGAGGATTTTGATGTGACTTTTCTCATTCTCTGGCTAATAGGGATTTATGCAGAAAGGACCCTGACTGTGAGTATTACTTTAGCCTGGATGCTGAGATAGTTCTGAAGAACACAGAGACTCTAAGGATCCTGATTGAACAGAACAAGTAAGTTCTTTGGTCTGAGCAATCCTTACTGGTCATCTTTCACACAAGGAATACAGTGAGCTCTTTCATCACTGAGGTGTGTAAGGCATTAGGAGAGCTGTGTCAGAGATGGAATGTTAGACAAACCTCTTATTTGGTCTTATTTTTACTGTAGTTGTAATCCCTGGATTTTAGGCAGTGGATGTAAATCATCCCTAGTTTTGTCTTTATATAGTCGCTAGAACAAATTGGATTCCAAGAGAGCTCCTGCAAGGAACAGTTAGATAGGAGATTGCGACCATATTTGCCCTTTTGTTTGTGGAATTTTATTCCAACAGAGTTAACAAAAGCAGCAACTCTGTAAGTGAGGGAGGGTCTAATTCTTACAGTCCTGTGGTTTGTAAATCTTTTCCTTTTCTTCCTGTGGTAACATCCTATCCTGCAATTCTTTTTTCTTTTGTGCTCACAGGCTGGTGATTGTCCCGCTGGTAAGCCGTCATGAGAAGTTGTGGTCAAATTTCTGGGGAGCGCTGAGCCCTGATGGATACTATGCCCGCTCAGAAGATTATGTGGATATTGTTCAAAGGCGGAGGGTGTGAGTATGCAAAGAGAGTTTATCACTGATATAATCCCTCAAATGTAAAGCTTGCTGCAGCACATTATCATCAAACCAGCTAATGTCAAGGAACCAGATAACCCAACTGTCATTGTGTATAGAAAAGGAAAAGAAGTCTGTACTCCCATTTGGAAGCTGCTCTCTGTTCTCCCCTGAGCAGAGACCATAACATACTTAGGGAAGATTTTCTTATGATCAGAGTAAGGGTTTGAGAGTCCTGACTCTGTTGAAATCACTTCATCTTACTCATGTTCTGTTTTCCCACCTGTGGAATATAGTTAGTGTGATACTTAAAATCCTGTAAAGTGCTGTTTAATCTTTACCAGATAGTCTTCATAAAATACCAGGTGATCCTTGAATGGAAGATTCACAAAATATAACTGTTGGTTCATTCATGTTCTTGAGGGGCCCTCTTTGGTTTTTTAGGCCGTTATATGTGCGATAAATGCTGGAAATCAGCTTATGCACTTTTGGCTGGTTCAGTTTTTTTAAATCACTGGAAAAAAATATGTTGATCTCTCTGGGAAGAGATTCAAGCCATTAATTATGTCCCTAGCAAAAACACAGTAGCAATTAATTGCTTTCACAGTGGACCAGCATTTGTGCAGCTTAAAAGCTCTGTGCAAGTGATTTTTTCTGGAATGACAATTTCTATTGGTATGGTTTCTCCCTACTGTTTTGAGTTGTCTCATTTAGGCAAGTCTGGCTGATGATACTGCAGTGCTGCCTGCCATCCCATCAAGTCCAGCAGTTTCTGTCTTAATGGTATTTCAAGTCTTACTCTCCTACCACTCTGTTTCAGCGGGCTTTGGAATGTTCCCTACATCAGCAGCGTTTACATGGTTAAAGCCAAGGCTCTGCGATCGGAGCTTGACCAGGGAGATCTCTTCCACAGTGGCAAGCTGGATGCTGACATGGCTTTCTGCCACAACATTCGGAATCAGGTCAGTCAAGGAGAGAGGGGCTGGCAAGGGCAAACTGCATGCCAGAGTGGAGGTGACAAGATTAAGTAGTTTCAAGGTATTCAGCTTTGCCGGGGCATGGGACAGGATGAACTGGCATTACTCAATACAGGCTTGGAACAGCGTTGGAATTTCTATCTTGCTGTGAAAACACACAGAGCCAGGGACCACTAAATGTGGGTAACATTTTTGTTCTTGGGCCTGTTCAGGGCTTGACAAGGTAAGAAGGAAGAACCTAATCTCACAGTAGCTGCTCTGCTTTCAACTCTGGCTGACAAGAGGCACAGAATAACTGGCTCCAGCTATAACCTTTCAAAGTTCCTCATATCCAGGGTGGAAATTAAACTGAAGGGCCACAGGAGAAAGAATGAATAAATTAACAGCTTGGGCAGAGCTATCATCGCAGGGGAACTGTCCAGTGCTTCTATTTCACAGTGGCTTACAGTAATGTGAGGCCTGGAAAGAAAGCTTGATTGTTTCCCTCTGTCCTGCAGGGAGTCTTTATGTACCTGACAAATCGGCATCAGTTTGGACACATACTGTCCCTGGAGAATTATCAGACAACTCACCTCCACAATGACCTCTGGCAAATATTCAGCAATCCTGAGGTGAGATAACCTGCATACTCAGAAGGCTTAGCAATGTGGCATGTGAAGATTCAATGACTAGCTTCAACAATAAGGAAGGTCCAGGCTTTGTAATAATGATGTCTCTCAGGTGGGATGAGGAGTGTAGTCACAGAATTTGAAGAGAGGATGTTTATGTGATTCATAACACCTGGATCTTGAAAGCCTGTGAAACACTGCTGCATGAGTGCCTGGCCATTCAGTGCCACTTTAACCAGGCTCCACAGAAATGACTGGTTTGCTTATCTTTTAACTGCAGGACTGGAGAGAAAAGTACATCCATGAAAACTACACAGCAGCACTGAAAGGGAAATTGGTAGAAATGGTAAGAAAACATCTCTTTTATCCACCAGAATGGGAGATTAGCATCAGAACAGTGCTTGTATCATCACTATTGTCATTCTCAGGAATAAGCTGTTCAGCATGACCTTGTAGTCTTTCAAATCCAGAGGAAACATAACCTTGAAAGCATTTTTAGAACCAAATAATTTCTACCAGTACATCTCCAGCTCTCTTAAGTGGAAGCGGGGCACATAAATCAGAAAACAAATTTCTATCCTCAATATTTTAGTTATTTTCCACTTAAACTGACTCAATCTACAGTCAGTTTCGTCTTACTGCGTTTCCTTCAAGCACCTGTCCTTGCTTCTGCTGTTCTCACCTGTCTACTTTCTGCAGCCCTGCCCAGACGTTTACTGGTTCCCCATATTCACTGACACTGCCTGTGATGAGCTGGTGGAAGAAATGGAACATTATGGCCAGTGGTCCACAGGTGACAACACGGTAAGAAAAAGCAGGAGCTTTTTGATTTCTGGATCACACCATTATCCATGCCTGTTTGGTGGCAGCAATGCCTCCTTTAGGAAGGCATTAGATCCCACAGTTAAGCCAGGAAACTGGAGGCAATACTCTAATTTTGTTCCCAATTAACTCTGTGATTTTTGCCCTTGTTCTTGAACGTGAATTAAATTTTCTGAGTCCTCTTTAGTGTTCCCTGAAGCTACAGTGTTCAGCCCTTCTGATGGTAATATTCTTTACCTTAGGGTTTAATTATTGTTTGAAAATGAGTTTTCCATCCTGGAAATTCTGATAAATAAACATCATCTTTATTTGTAGTTACCAGAAACAAGTGCTTTTCATTCCTGAAGTCCAAGGTTCCCATCCTCATGGGTATTCTCATGATTCTATTTCAGGACAGCAGAATACAAGGAGGTTATGAGAATGTCCCAACTATAGACATACACATGAACCAAATTGGCTTTGAAAGAGAATGGTATAAGTTTCTTCTGGACTATATTGCACCCATCACAGAGAAACTGTACCCAGGATACTACACCAAGGTATGTGTATGTTCATAGCATCAAAACTTGTGGTCAGCTCAGCATCTCCTCCAGTTGCAACTTTGTGAAAAGACTGCTAGAATCCTCTAGCAATATGCATACTATTTCCCAATATGGAGGCACTGACCCTGGAGTATGACATAAGTATATGCATCAGGAAATAAACAATTTCCCAATGACATTCTCCTGCCTTCTTGTTGCCTTTCTGTCTTAGCAGTGGGATGCAATTTAATTATTACACCCTGCTCTGCAGCTCTACAGGACTACTATAGCCCTGTAACAAATGTGCACTTTGTTCTTCTCGCCCGCAGACTCAGTTTGAGCTAGCCTTTGTAGTTCGCTACAAACCTGATGAGCAGCCCTCTTTAATGCCCCATCATGATGCTTCCACCTTTACCATTAACATTGCTCTGAACCGAGTTGGAATAGACTATGAGGTAAGTGTGAGCCAGTGTGTCAAGGATTCAGTACAGTCTCTTGAGCAGTCCGGGCAGCTGAAAACCCTTTCCTTATCCCTACCTGTCTTCTTCACACTAAGGATTGCAATTAATGGCTGGGCCAGGGTAGAAGGTTTTTGAATGCATCAGAACATAGGAGATTCCCCAACCACCTTCTCACACTTTCAGAAAGACTGCCAGGAGGAGGCAGAGACCCTTTCCCTGAGATGCTTTTACCAGGCTGATGTGTCTCTTGTTTTGTTTCCGTCAGGGAGGAGGCTGCCGGTTCCTGCGCTACAATTGCTCCATTCGAGCTCCACGGAAAGGGTGGACCCTTATGCATCCAGGACGCCTGACCCACTATCATGAAGGTCTTCCAACCACGAAAGGAACCCGTTATATTGCAGTGTCCTTTCTTGACCCCTAGAGCCATGCTTCACAGGAAGAACCTTTCCCTGGCCCTGCTCACTGCTGACTTTGAGTGGAAACAGGGAATGCTGCTGAGAGTTTCTAAGGCATTGATCAAAGCTATTTGGATATTGATTTTTAACACTATTTTAAGACTCCACTACTGGAAGATCTCCCTCTCTGATACTGCAGGTAATATCTAGGAATATTGCTGTAGAATTTGGAAGGAGATTTTGTGCCTTCAGTTTTGATTCTGCTCTTCATCCACTGTTTCTTGGAAATGTGATTTACTTGAACCTTCACTGAGTGGTTGGCTCTACAAAAATGCTTTCTTGGACTGAAAATCCAGCTTTTTGGAGGCAAGTCACAAGCTCTCTCTCCAAGTAGCTGGAAGCCCATTTTCATCCACAGCATATACGGGACTGGACATTAGACAATATTTCCTGGATACTATTCCAAATACGAACCAATCAGGGAGCTAACTCCAGGAGTCATAACAGTTAAATGTTATACTAGATGAAACTCAGTACTAAGAGCCTGAAGATCATCTGATTTCTTACCTCTCTGCAGTCCTTGGAAGCATATCACAAAGGTCAAAGCAGCAGCAGTGGCAATATAGGTGCTTCAGGTTAGCTAAAGGAAGGTCGGCTAATGATACTTTACCTCTGGGATTAGACTAAAGAGATAAAAGATAGCCTCCCTTTCACCTATTGCTGCAGCTGAAAGGAGGATGCATAGCCAGACAAATTCAGACCGTGTTGGTATGCATAGATAAATCTCTTAAGAAAGGGAAGGCTACAACTAGATCAGTCAGGAGGGTTTCGCTGCTGAATTGTCTCTGTTCTATCCCATTTTAAGACTGTCAAAAGCTCTAATCAATCTCTGAATAACAACCCAGAGGCTCCAGTGGTCTTTGGTGGCCTCATTCTGGTTCTCAGAGATTGTTTTGGTAACTATCCTTGCATCTAATTTGAATGAGCCGTCAAAGAGCTGTTCTCTGGTACTTAGAGGAAATCATTGTTCAGTGTTTCTATTATCTGAGATTCCAAACCAAAACGCTCCACTGCAGACACTTCTTCAGTGGGGTCGCAGCTGATAGAAATGAGTGGTTGGAAAGTGCTGAGAGATTGTGGTGAACTGGTAGGTGTAATAATCTGTCTAGACTAGACCCGTGGCTAGAGAGGGAAGGAGGAGAAACCTTTTCTGCTGTTGCCTATGAGATACCTGCTCTGCTTATCAGACACTGCTATGCTCTGGGTTTGCCAGACTAGTATGTTTCACAGCAGTAAATTCACATCATGATTTTCTGTAGGAAAAAATATCTTCCTCTTAGTTCTCTCTGTTTCCAGCTTCTACTGTCTAATTGTCAGGTGTGGAGCCCCTTCATCTAGGACGGGTTGCATTAATGCAGGCAGAATAGCTTTAGATGTGTAAATTCTGGCAGGGAACTTTATTAAACAATTTGAAGGGACCTGAGGAAGGCGAAATAAACCTTTTTCCACTACTTTCCTTGAGCTTTTAAGGTCTATTTTAAGGCTACAGTCACACGTGCCCAAGGGAGAAAAATCCGGGCAGCGACAATCAGTTTGAAAAGGAAACCAATAATAAATCTTGTTAGGTGAAGTCCGGAACTATCTGTTACCAAATGAAGGGACTTGATAGGCCACTCGTTGAGGTGTCGAAAAGGTGTATGTATTTATTCAGCAGTTGTTTTTTTCACTTACTTTGTTGTGTCTTTCCTCTGCCCAATGCGGTGATTGGAATTAATTCGTAGTCTGTCACACGAGCTGTACAGTTTCAGCCAGGGAAACTCGCATTAAACCCTTTACCCCACGGTCACGCCGTCCTGGGTTTGATTCCTGCCGGGGGTGCCGGTGGCCGCCGCTCCCCACGCCTTACTGCCCGCCCCCGCCTCCCGTGAGGCTTTGCGGGGCCTCAGACTACCGTTCCCATGCTGCTCCGGGACAGGGCCGGCCCGTCGCGTGGCGGTGACACGCGCCGCCTTGCGCCTCCCGGGTGACGATGCCGCGGGGGTAACATGGCGCCCGTACGGGAGTGGTGGTGAAGGTGAGAGGTGGAGGGGCGCCTGACAGGAGGGGAGGTGGGAGCCGCTCGAGGCCGGGCCGGAGTCTCGGGGGGGTGCGGTCTGTCGCCTCCCGGGCGGCAGAGGAAGAGAGGGGAGGAGCGGACCCGCCGGGGCAGGATCCTGCCGCCCCTCCGAGGTGCGTCGCCGCCCTGTGGAAGCGGGAGGGGGGCGCTTCCCGCCCGTTGCTTCGCGCGCGCCGGCCGTCGCCCGGCCCGCCAGAGCTCTGAGGAGAAGGCGACGGCGGCCGCTCGGAGCATCTGCCCAGTGCATCCCCTGGGCACTGGGATGGCGGGGGAGCAGAGCCGGGCCGCTCAGGTAGCTCGGCAGTCTGTGTCCCTCATCCCCTGGTCCCTCTGCCGCAGGGACGGGGACAGGCCGGACTCGGCGTCGCTGAAAGAGCTGCGGGACGGAGTCTGGCCAGGGCGAGGGAGAAGGCAGGAAGACTGCCGTCGTTCATGTTCAAGAGGGACTCGAGCTGACCATGCCCTACTTGTGAAAACGTAACTCTCATCCTGAAAGTAAGCAGAGGAGAGGGAGAAGTGATCACTGGGGGCCTATTTATTGGAAGTGAGACAGAAAGATGGATTTTTTTGTTTCTGATATTTGAGTAATTTCCAATTGTGGAAAGTGGAACAACTTCTTTGTGAAAGAAAGAAGGTTGTTTCTAAAATTTGTATTTATCTAGTTCTTGGTAGGGTGCTTAGCTGACTAGCTGTTGGCCCTTTAGTGAGCCACCTTTATTTACTGGATTTTTCCCTGTAGCGCAATGTCCCTGTTGTTTACTCGTTCCAAGTCAATAGTTGCAGTGAAGAAGGATAAAAGACACATGGCTGAGGTAAATGCTTCTCCGCTTAAACATTTTGTCACTGCAAAGAAGAAAATCAATGGTATCTTTGAACAGTTGGCTGCATACATCAATGAGAGCTCCTCGTTCCTGGAAGGTAAGCTGAGTTCTTGAACTACAAGTCTGTAACAGTGCTTTGCCCACATACAGTTAGCCCAAACACACACCAAACACACACAGTTAAACGGTGCTGGAAGACCTGTGCTTGTTTATACATGCATATCTGTTTATATATCAATATTTATGAGAAAAACAGAAAATTTTTTATTGAATTTGGGTGGAGTTCAGGGCTTATATTTTGAAGCTTACAAGTTCACACATGTTATGAAAATGAGCTACTTAATGACCTATGCTTGGTTTTTATGTTGTTTGGGTGTATTTTAATAAATTGTACAAGGCCCTTTAGGGTTTTTGCTTATAATTCTTTCAATATTTTTGCCTAGACATGCCATTGCTAGTGACATGTAGCATATGACAGTAATTGGCTTTAACAGCTTAAGACACAGACAGAAGATTTTTTTTTTAAAGGTGTTGGAGTGTTTGAAGTGTTGGCTGTGTTCTGTTTAAGGTGGTCCTAAGGATGAGAATGGTTATTAGATACACAAAAGAGACCAGATGATAAATGCTGATACAAAACTGCCTCAGGGTGTAATTGCATGTATCAAGATTACCCACATGGTCTTTGGGACACATATAAGCATTTAGTTACGTGTGTTACATCATCAAGAGGTGTTTGACCCAGTACTGATCCAGATGACTTCTGGAATTCAGAGACGTCATGTATTTTGATTTTAGAAACACACAGGAACATAGAGCTTGACCCTGTCACCACAGAAGAGCAGGTACTGGAAGTCAAAGGCTACCTGTCAAAAGTCAGTGGCATTAGTGAAGTGTTGGCAAGACG
The DNA here is from genome assembly GCF_964289735.1 of Phaethon aethereus. NCBI lineage: Eukaryota > Metazoa > Chordata > Aves > Phaethontiformes > Phaethontidae > Phaethon > Phaethon aethereus. The sequence continues at coordinate 3,578,946 of NC_138597.1, read as the reverse complement.
ACACATGAAAGTAGCTTTTTTTGGAAGGTGAGTCACGTGCTTATGTTGCCTACGCTGCCCACTCAGTAAAGCAACTGGCATCTTAGAGTTGTAGCCAGTAAAAAATATTTATAGAAACACTAGTGCTCCAGCTTTTGCTTGTAATGTTCATGTCCCTGGTACTAGTTCTCTTGTAAATTGAAAACAAATATTGTAGCACATAATTCTTTAATTTGGAAGAGTTCTTAAAATAAAAAAATAGAAAAGTCTTTTTGTAAGTTGCCTATGACACCTAAATTGTTAATACTTCTCATACTGCTTGAGTTTAGAGAACTTGCTCTCTGTAATATCAAAATGAGTATAGCTGAATCTCAGAAGTCTAGCTCCTTCCATTGTTTTATCTGACTTTAGGACAAGCAATGGGAAAAGCACTGTGATAAATGCCATGCTGTGGGACAAAGTCCTTCCTTCAGGAATTGGACACACCACTAACTGTTTCCTGCGTGTAGAAGGGACAGAGGGACATGAAGCTTTCCTGCTTACTGAGGGCTCGGAGGAAAAGAGGAGTGTTAAGGTACAATTTCCCTAGACATCAGGTAAAGGAGAAGAGCTCTTCAGAAGTGCCAGGAAAGGGAAGGGACAAGAAAATTAAAGTACTGTGAATAAATTTCACAGTTAAGGGTTTTAATCATTAGAAGAGTAGACATGAAGAACAGGTTACTGTTAGATGTAGGAAGGGAGGAATGGAGCAAGTTACAGGATGGAACTTGTTCATTTGATGAAAAAGATGATATGTTGTATTTGTTATAGATAGCAGGGAACCAAAACGATGCCTCAGGAATTTCTGAGCTCTGTATGACTGACAGAAGGCACAGACTTCCTCAGTAGCCCTTCTTGACAGGAAAATTTCTCATCAACTCTTGCTAGGCGGTTGCGTTTTGACTAGGAGACTCAAGCAAGTTTTGTGTGGAAAACCTCCCAGGGAGAAAGTGATTTGCAGTTGGGTTTTATCTTAAATTCTCTGTGAACAGATGTGAAGGGGAGATAATTGTGTTAATGGGACTTAGCATATAGGAAATGTTATAAATTATCCATCTTTTTAATAGACAGTAAACCAGCTGGCTCATGCCCTTCATCAGGATGAACTTCTGAATGCTGGCAGCCTAGTCAGTGTAATGTGGCCCAATTCCAAATGTCCTCTCCTAAAGGATGACCTGGTGCTGATGGACAGGTGAGAGATATCTTTCTTTTCTGCTTATCACAGATTAATTACAGAAATGTCTTCAAATACAAATTTAACAAATATCAAGGAAATTGATCCTGTTTTAATCTATGACAGTGACTAAAGTCCTTTGCTGTAGTTAGCAGTCAGAGTTTCCCTTGGTTGGTACTTCCTTTTGGTCTGTACTCTGTGTCACATCAGGACAGTGTAGCTCAGATGTGGGAAATTAGTGCTCTGAAAAGCTGAAACACACTTCTTACTAACTGTTTAAATTCTGTTTTTGCTGCTTCCACAGCATAGTAATGTCTCTTCTCTTTTTATTGCTAGCCCTGGCATTGATGTAACCACAGAACTGGACAGTTGGATTGACAAATTCTGTCTAGATGCTGATGTATTTGTCCTGGTGGCAAATTCTGAATCAACATTGATGCAAACTGTATGTTTGACTCCACTTGTTCAGTGAATTTGGCTAAAAGTTAAAAAATTTTGACATATTAATCTTAAGAGGTTTTGTTCCATTTTGCTTAGGAGAAACAGTTCTTTCACAAGGTGAATGAACGTCTGTCTCGACCCAATATATTTATTTTAAATAACCGCTGGGATGCATCTGCCTCTGAACCAGAATACATGGAAGAGGTTTGTGATGTGTTTAAATTCCTTCTCTTTGCATGGATATTACGGAGTCCATTTTGACTCTGGTCCTTGCGGGTAGAATCATAAAGTGTTGTATGTGATTGCTTTACAGTTTGGATTTTTATTACCATAGTGTAGATACTAGAGGGAGTATATACTAGTGATCAGGACATGACTCTTGAAACTTCCGAGTTGGAAATCCAGACTTTCACAGGGGCTTCTTGAAGTTAGATCTCTTGGATAACCTCTGGAAGATTCTATAAAACATTCTATAAAACAGCAAAGTTTTTTTCTCATTCTTTTGCATTGGTAGCTTAGACCAGCAGAGGGCCTCTGGGTGCCTGGTCTAATCTTTAAGAGATGGAGCATAAAGCGGATTTAACTGCATGTGGGGTTTATCCTGTTTATCCTTCAGGTGCGTCGACAGCACATGGAGCGATGTACCAGTTTCCTGGTTGATGAGCTGGGTGTAGTGGATCGAGCACAGGCAGGGGATCGAATTTTCTTTGTGTCAGCAAAAGAAGTGCTGAATGCCAGAATTCAGAGGGCTCAAGGGATGCCAGAAGGAGGTGAGGAAAGCTAACAGAAACGTTCCATTTTCTTACAGGGAAGAAAATAGGTGATATCAGGGAAGAACATAGGTAATATCTTGTTCCAAAAAATGGATAAAACTGGGGTGGGTCAGATTATTCACAGAGCAGTCAAAAACAAAGGGGTGATTTAGCAGCATTTTCCATTGGCTTCAAGGTAAAGCAGGAGCATTTCCTGACATCCAACATCTGATTGCTTTCTCAAAACTTAAGTGGTTGTTTCATACTTTCCTTCTCTCAGGTGGAGCATTGGCAGATGGATTTCAAGTAAGAATGTTTGAGTTTCAGAACTTCGAGAGAAGATTTGAGGTGAGCGTTACGTGTGCTAACCTGTTTAGATTCTACTCCTGAAAGGCAGGGGAGTAGAGTTTATAAACACGGTGGGAACACATTTTGGAAATAGATTACACAGGAAGAGAAGTTGTATTAGTATGCTTCTGCCTGCTGCTAATCTTGGCTGCCTTTTTGTATACAGGAATGTATCTCTCAGTCAGCAGTAAAAACAAAATTTGAGCAACATACAGTGAGAGCAAAGCAGATTGCGGAAGATGTTCGTCTCATCATGGATTCTGTGCATATTGCTGCCCAGGAACAGCGGTGAGGAGAGCTCATGCTTGGGGCTTGTGTGACTGAAGCTTGTATTCTGTGAGAAATATAAGGGAGTATGAGAATTTAAAATGCAAAGCAGAATACAGCATGTTTGGGAGTGGGAAGGACACGTACTGTTGTATGTCTTGCTTCTAGTGAATTGTGAAGGTATTGGGAGAAGAACCTCTTTTTTTGTCCTGTGCCATGTGTATGTAATATATTGTAGATACTGACACATTTTGTTCTTGGGCAGGAGGGTCTGTCTTATTTCTGGAATTCAAATGGTGTTTGTAGATCAAAAATGCATTTATCTGGCTTTTTGATAGGCCCTTTTTTTTCACTAGAGTTTACTGTCTGGAAATGCGAGAGGAGCGACAGGAACGTTTAGGTTTTATTGACAAACAGCTGGAGCTCCTTACTCAAGACTACAAGCGGAAAATAAAACAGATCACAGAAGAAGTGGAGAGGCAGGTAAGGAGGAGTGGCTGCAGAAAAAGAGATTGTCTGAAACAGCTACCAGCATGGTGGGGAAAAATGCAAAGTGCTGACAAATGTTTGAAGTACAAGAAATGTTGGAGTTACAAATGGGAAGAGAAGAAATGCTTTCAGAAGAAGTCTTTCTTTTCTTTTTTTTTCTTTTTTTTTTCCTTGGGGTAATGAAATGAAAAGTAGAATACTTGGAGGAAACTTTGAGACTCATAAGATGCTTTAAATAAATAATGAGATTTTGATTAATATTTGAATTATTATTGCTACTATATTTCAGTCTTAAATGCTTCCTAAAATACTAAAATGTTTCAGATAAGCTTCCTTATTATTTTAATCTAGAATAATGTCAGTCTTCTTGCTGTCAACAACATGCCATTTTTACTATTATGAATATGCAGAAAAGGTGTGTTCATTTCTCACAAGTCTTGTATTGCCTCAGTCTTTTCCTGTCTGCATTGTTAGGCAGAGCATAGATGTACATACTTCACGGACATCCTTGTTTGCAAGTCACCAATACTGCATTTTACAGTTGGCACAAAATGGCCACATGGCACTGCACAATCATAGTGCCTAGTGTTCAGTAGTGCTTACTAAGAAATGCATGTCTTCCTTCAGTGGTGGTTTTCCATCTCTCCCTAGGACAAAATATATAGAAACTCTGTCCTGTGCTGTTTCTCTAGGTGTCAAATGCAATGGCAGAAGAAATCAGACGGCTTTCAGTGTTGGTAGATGAATACCAAGCTGACTTCCATCCATCGCAAGTAGTTCTTAAAGTTTACAAGAGTGTAAGTGGTGTTTGCTTCTTACAGGTTGCTTAAGCAATGTAAAGAGGCTTTTTTTTTTCTCTGAGTCAGTAATTACGCCAGGTCTTTGAGGTGCTTGACATTCTTCCAGCTAGGATAGAAGCTAAGCTTTTCATATTGTGAAAAATCTTTTGTTAGAATGTATCTTGCATTTGGATAGCTTCTGTAAAAAGTGATCATCTTTAAAAAAAAAAAAAAAATTATGTGGATTTTTTTTTAATAATCTCAGTGATAAACTGATACACTTATGATGTATCACATTGTATTGATCAAACAGAACTTTTTCTAGACTGCAGAGTACATCTGCGATTTCTTGATGTACTTTTTCCTCTCCTTCACTGAAGAATGGGGAAAAAAATGAAACTAATGTTAGAACAGTGGGCAGAGAGAATGCGTGCTCCTGTTTTGGGAGGTTTTTTTTAACTGGCAAACTCTAGTACCTGCAGCATGCATGTTACCTATGTTTATTTTAAGCTTAATAACCCTTTCTTTGTTTGTCAGGAGCTGCATAAACACATTGAGGAAGGCCTGGGCCGTAACATGTCAGATCGTTGCTCCAATGCAATCACAGCTTCCCTGCAGACAATGCAGCAAGAAATGATAGGTCAGTTCAGTGAGCGATCTTCCCCTTTCTTTTTCCTTTTAACTGTAGTGCTGTCATGGTTTCAGCCAGGATAGAGCTGGTTTTCTTCAGAGAAGCTAGCATGAGGCTATGTTTTAGATTTGGGATGAGAAACTGTTGATAACGTGCTGATGTTTTGAGTTGTTGCTAAGTAGTCAAGGACAATCCAGCTTCTCGGGCTGGCCTGCCAGCAAGAAGGCTGGGCGTGTATGGGAAGCTGGGAGGGGACACAGCCAGGACAGCTGACCCAGGCTGGCCAAAGAGATATTCCCTACCATACAACGTCATGCCCAGTACATAAACTGGAGTTGGCCGGAGGGCGGAAATCGCTGCTTGGGGACGGGCTATCGATTGCCGGGTGGTGAGCAATTGCTGTATTGCACATCACTTGTTCTTGTGCATTCCTTTGTCGGTATTATTATTATTGTTGTTATCATTGTTGTTTCTTTCTCTCTTGCTGTGCTATTAAACTGTTTTTATCTCAACCCACGAGGTTTTTTCCCAATTCTCTCCCCCATCCCCCTGGGGGAGGGGGAGTGAGCGAGCAGCTGCCTGGTGCTTAGTTGCTGGCTAGGGCTAAACCACAAGTGCAAAATAACTAGGTAGATGCTCTAGATTTCTCTTTAATCTGATGGCTGGTATGCAGCTGGCATCGTCTTAGTTTCCATCTTGATTAGTAACGCTGTTTTGTAGAGGACTTGTTACCCCTGCTTTTTCCACTCCGTGTCTGAAGTTGTGCAGTGATTTGCTAATGAATATATACAATCAGCTTAATTCTCATGACAGAGAAGAACTGTGAATTTGGAAACTTGAGAGATTCTGAGACCCAAGATCCTAATGAAATGTGAATGACATGTAAGTAGGTGCCTGTCTGAATATAAGCTTTAATAGGAGTATGGTGCCTAAACACTTCTAGAACTGGCCTTCAGATTCTGTTTTCCCAGCTATCACTAAACTGTAAAACTTCACCAGCTACCTGTAAGGATTTAGGAGGGTCCATGGAAAGATTTCCTTCTGAGTTGATCTGAAGAATTAAGAATCGAATAGCAATTCATGATGGCATTGCAACATGCTTGGCTTTAGGAAATTTAAGGTACTAAGAAAAATAACTGGAGGATGGAACAACCCATAACCACCCTGATTACAGCGTACAAGTCCAGTTCTTGTGAACTCAATAGCCATTTTTTGAATGTTTTTATTTTCTGTTTGTGCAGATGGTTTAAAACCCCTTCTCCCAGTCTCTTTGCGGGGCCAGATAGACATGTTAATTCCCCGACAGTGCTTCATGCTCAGCTACGATTTGAACTGTGACAAGCTTTGTGCCGACTTCCAAGAGGACATAGAATTCCATTTCTCTCTTGGATGGACAATGCTGGTGAACAGATTTTTGGGACCAAAGAATGGTCGTCGCGCCTTGATGGGCTATAATGACCAGGTAAGATACCGTCTTGAGTGGTCAGGGTAGATGTTATATTTATCATTTCAGTGGCTGCTGGAGTTTTTTAGTGGCACGGGCAGTGGCTTGCCTTCTCTTACTCTGCATTTGTTTTTGTTTTGTTTTTGTCACTGCTTTTGTAATTAGGTTCAACGCCCTTTAACACCAGCAAATCCCAGTCTGCCTCCTTTGCCTCAGGGCTCTATGACCCAGGAAGAGCTTATGGTGTCGATGGTGACTGGACTGGCCTCACTAACTTCCCGAACTTCCATGGGTATCATCGTGGTTGGTGGCGTGGTGCGTTGACAATCTGAGCAGCGTTATATAAATAAAGTTGGAGCACTGACTTGAAAAATGCTTGCACTGCTGAGTTCTGTAGATATTTGCTATTCACAGATAGTGAAATACTTCTCCTTTGATCTTCCATTTGAGTATAAATATTGAGCTTATTTTGCATAATGGTTAGGCTTGGAGCCAGGGTTGTTGTGCAGATAACCCTTCGAAGCATGTTACAAAAGCATTAAATAGTTTTTGATTCTTTTGTTGAGAACAAAAGAAAATTCGGTATTTTTCTTTTCCCATTTACAGAGGAGTCAGGACAGAAGTATCTACCAAGAGCCTCTCTCTGATCATGTGTATGTTCCCTCCTGGAAGGGGAGGAGAGCACCTAGTTTTAGATACTATGTCTAGTTTGTTTCAGAGAAAATCAGCACTTGCTGCTTTTTAATCTTTTGAAAATAATGGATGTTTTGAATATCAAATCTCCCCAAACTGCGGAGGCATAAGAGATCTAACTCAAGTTGCATGGTAACTCCAGTTCCTTTTGCAGGAAGAATCTAAATTTCTGTAGTGCCAGTTCCATACCTACGTGCTGTTCTAGTGTCACTGTGTCTACGGATGGATGACTTCTCAAAAGGGAGATGGTTGCTTAAAAACATCTTTTACTTCTGTGAACCAGACAAAATTTGTTTGCACTTGCAGATATATTTTCAGTGTGCCGGAAAGGTTAACCCATACAGAACCCCAGTAGTTTGGTTAGGTATTTTTATTTTGTAGACTGGACATCAAGTAGTAAGCTGTCTAACCAGTGAAACCGCTTGCAAGTCAGGGTTATCTGTCTGGCTCATTTTCAAGTGCCTAGACTATAAGTGCAGTGGTCTGTGCACCATTGTTAGGTGTTAGCATCATTCCTAAAAGATGATCATGTCATTTCTTTTTTCCTTGTGTTTTTTTTTTAGGTCTGGAAGGCTGTGGGTTGGAGACTGATTGCTCTGTCTTTTGGTCTTTATGGGCTCCTTTATGTATACGAGCGCCTCACCTGGACCACAAAAGCAAAAGAGAGAGCTTTCAAACGGCAATTTGTAGAGTATGCTGGTGAGAAATTGCAGCTTATCGTCAGTTATACGGGTTCTAATTGCAGCCACCAAGTCCAACAGTGAGTTGCCTATATTCAACTAAAACCTTTTCTAAATTCTGTTGTTTGGGTGTTTATTTTAATGATATTCCCTGTTAAAACAAGATAAGTCTGCATATTGACTTCCAGATTTTAAAATGTATGATACATGTGTTTTAAAAGAATATTATGGTTTTTTTAAACACTGATGTAGTATTTGGGTGCTGTTAAGCATTAGTCTTACTGTACTTCCATCTCTCAAATCAAGTTGCTCTTATGCTCTAACATACTCTTGTGCAGAAGTGGAAAGATGAACATCTGAGTCAGTATCATCATCACTATATATCAAAGGGATATATTCCTTGAATTTGCTCCTTGATTTTTTTGGTCATATCCAACTATTCTCCTTGCTTCATAGAGAGCTTGCTGGGACATTTGCTCATTTGTGTCAGCAAGTGGATGTCACACGGGAGAATCTTGAGCAGGAAATTTCTGCCATGAATAAAAAAATCGAAGTTCTAGATTCACTGCAGAGCAAAGCAAAACTGCTCAGGTGAGGTTTTATTATCCCATATACACAGACATTTGCATACAATTGTTTTTCATGCAATTGCCCCAAGCTGTTCAGATTAGGGTGTATCTTTGAGTGAGTCCTTTTTCCATCATAGTGTTGATGTGCAGATGTCAGCATCTTTCCCTACCAAGTCATGTTCCCTTTCACTATGTACTTTCCCATGTACTCTCAGCAGTAATTTAAATCTTCTGTCTTACAGAATGCCTTTTCCTTCTTGTTTTTGGTTTGTTATCAAAAGGTACAGTCCTCTACTCCTACGAACGCCTTCAGGCTATTATAAAATCATACAAAAAGTCTCACGCTTGCCTTTGTACACAGTTGTCTGCTATTTTTCTTCACCCTGCAAAGGCTGTTAGGAAGAGTTTTTCAAACATTCCTTATCTACACAGTAAGACCAATGTGAAGTTGTGGCCAAGATCTCAGTTTGAACCTCAAAGCCTAGGGACTGTTAGCAGGCAAGTGTTCCTGACCTGAGGAAGAGGAAGGAATGGTAGCAGCATTGTGGAATGGACCTCTGGCCTCTCCATGCCTTGCTGCTTACTCATTTTAGTCATGCTTCTTTCAGATGGGCTTCAGAAGAGCTATTTTACTCACCTAATGGAGACTTTTTGTCCTTGCAGGAATAAAGCCGGTTGGCTTGACAGTGAACTCAACATGTTCACACATCAGTACCTGCAGCAAAGCAGATAGTGTGGGAAGAAGAGGAAAAACAACACTGTTTCCCTTCAGTGCTCTCTTAACTACTGCAGAGAACATGGTGGGTGATGGAATTCCCTACAGGGAATGAGCAAAAGCCTGTTGCTATGTTTGCAGTTGCTGTGTGAACAATAGGATTCTGCTTCCACGTTTTGTGTCCCACCTCTAAACACTAGCTGTTTATAACTCTTCTTTTTCCTTCTTGTGAGGCCAGGCTACTTCAGAGGGAATGTGTGCTTCATACATTGACAGGGGGCTTTTTAAAGCAAAATCAAGTACAGTAACAAATTTAAAACAAACCAACGTTTATCAGGTTAAAAGTTATTCTGGCATGTCTTTATGGAGTCGTTCATTTTACTACATGAAGATAGAACTTCTGACTTCCAAGCCCCAAGTTTATGTATGTGTGACAAGCAGCTGTTTGTCTAAACACAGATCGCATGTATGCAGACATAATGATGGTTTTACAGTGCATTTATAGCCCATGCAGGCCTGTCTCCTAAGTTAATATTCTGTTATTGTAGAACATGACAGAGAATCACTGTGTCCCTTCATAGAAAGGTTTATTACTGTCAGTATGTTTAAACCTATGAACAGAACCCAGTTCTCTTCCAGAGCAAGAGGGACTAAGATTTTTGCTTTGGTAAGCTTATTGTCTTTGGATTTAGTTTCTTCCTCTCAAGAGCTCTTTAATAATGCAGTCTGGCCTGTTTCATGTCATGGACAAATAATTTGCAAAGACATAACTAGCTCCTGTGATGGAGGTAGTGCTGGTAATTTGGCAGCTTCTTCAGGAAGAAAAATAGGAAAGAAAAGCCCGTTGACAGAATGTAAGGAACTGCCTTATGAGATAAGTTGATGAATGTGGGGTTTTTTTGGAAATGCACAGCTGTGTTTCTGGAAGCAGGCCTTTGGAATTCCATTACCACTATTTGGCCACAAGAACAGCATGTGGATTACAAGCTGTAAGAGATTTTGCTTCATGTAGAGTTCCCGTAGGATGTTACAGTCCGTGCAGTAATACGATTTTATGTTGTTCCTCTTCTGTTAGAAGTATGAGAATGAGCTGGCAAGTGCAGCTCCTGTGGGGCTGGGGGGAAGACATGCCCATTTTATTTCATGCCAGGGCAAGAATGGGTTAAGGCAACTTTTTTTTTTCCCCCCCAACATTCTTTATTTGCAAATAGATGAAAGTAATCATTGAGTTTTGCCCTGAAGCAATTTTGAATTTGGAGTATAAGATTTGGGAATTGTAAGGACTCGAGTGTTTTCCTGTTGGAATTGATAGAGGAGAAATTCCCACTGATTTCAGTAGTACCAGTATTAGGTTCTCATGTTGTAAAGTTTCTTTTCCACTTGGTGGGTCACTGTTTTGCCATGTGTTGGGTATAGCTTTTCTGTTCCCCATAAAATGTCTTGAGGAATCCGGAATCAGATCCCAGAGTTCTGAGGTTACTGACAACCTAAATCTGTTCAGCATCAAACTTCAGAGAATATGGGCTATCTTTGAGCAGGTCCCAGTCAACTTCAGAACTACTAAGCAGTGGGGTGGTTTTTTTTCTTATTGACAATGAGACTTGTGACTTGAAAATGGTATCAGCTGGCCTTAGGATTTCTCGTTCATGCTCAGGTGTGAATATACGTGCCTGTGACAAGTCCCCTGTTTTGTGTGTCACGAAAGTTCCAGAAAGAAGCAGCTGCCTGATACTTGAGGGAGTAAAAATAGTGAAATAGCAGTAAGTACTTTAGGTTGTTCTAAGATTTGCAGTAAGAAGTATCTTGATCATGTAGGACCTGGCAGTGAGACTCTTGTTATGTCCCTGGAATGCAGAAAGCAAACAAACCTTTCACTTCCAGTAGACAGCTTTGAATCAAACCCAAACTGAAAAGCCATTTTCATCAGAGGGCTTCATTGGGCTTGGTTGGTTTCCTCAGGCAACCACCAGGACATAAATATGGCTTGGATCAGATCTGAGAATGGGTAAGAAAGAAATCTGAGTCTTTGCCTCTGGACGTGTGTTTTCTAGGCTTGTGGTGAAGTATGCCAGAATAAATGGAATCATCCCCTGTTACTCTGCTGCAGGTATTATGTGAATAAATTTGGATCGCTAGTTTCCCAAGTTATCACATACACATTTATAATAGGCTATGTACAATGTTGTTGAGTTAAAACATTAAGCACATCCCTAATACACTAGGCAATTGTCAATTCCAGGTAGAGGGGGAGAATGATGTACTATTGCTCAGCAGCTCTAGGCTACCTGAAGTGCTGACCTTGCTTTTGAAGACATGTGCTGTTAGCATCTCTTCATCACGCCTTTAGGGGAAATCTGATAAATGAGCTGATCTTTAAGCCAGTGTCTGATCTGTAAAGGGGAAAAGATTGATGGGTTCTTAGAATCTGGTTGACAGTGTGTGTGTTTCTGACACTGTTCAGATTTTGGTGATGTAGGCATTCTCACTGTAATGCTGAAACCTAACCTATAGAATGGGGGAAAGAACCACTTGAATTCTTTAAGAAGCAAAACTGCTAACATGGGAGAGAATAATTTTTAAGTATGTGTGTAACCCTTGTCCACGGAAGCCCAAGTGATCAAGAATCAAACTTTTAACAGAAGGGCCTATGAGCTGAATTCCTCTTAAACAAAATACAGCTGTACTTCTTTAATTCATAGTGGTGGAGGAATGAACTCTGTCAGCAAGGATGCTGTTCTCTTCTGCTTTTCATAAAGAATGGTAAACTAATCCTTAGAACAGGTAATTCCAAAAGCAGTCTTCCCCAAACTCTTATTAAAGAAGGTCAGCTAAATGCACTTTACCTTATTGCTGCTACTCATTTTTCTCATTGTGTTATGTTGATGGAGCTCTTTGAAATACTCTTACCAGTGAGTTTTCTCTCTGCTGTATTTAAGGTGGTAAATTTGCATGAATTATTCCTGTATCAATGCTGTAAACAATGGAAACCAAAATAAAAATGAATTGGAAAAATACTTCTCCTGATGTGTTCTGCGTGTCATAATACAAAGTCTTCAAGTGTAAGTATAATATATTCAGATGATGATGTGCTACTGTGTTGTATATTGCATGTTTGACACTAGTGACCTTTATTCTGTGTTCTATGAAAATTAACGGAGAGACCAATGGTACTGAATTGTCTGATGGAAAGTTTGAGAGATTCCTTCTTAAGTTACGCTGAAAATGTCGGTATTGAATCGGTGATTTCTTGACAATGTTGTAGAAGTAATGGCCAGCAAATAGACTAAAATTGGGGCGAGTTGGTACTCTCAGCGGCCAGCACATACCTTGTGCGTGTTAGAGGAGGAAACGGCAGCTTTGCGGTGACAAATTTTCCAAACGGCTCCCTTCTAGCTTCTGGGGGAGCGGGGGCTACGTGGTCCCTTCAGGCAACGAGCCATAGCGATTTAACGAACCCGAACGGCGGGCGCCCGGGGCTGCGGTCCGGCGGCCCGCGGCCGCCGCCCAGGCCGCGCCTCGGGCCCCGCGCATGCCGGGAGCCGCGGGGCGGGCCCATCCGCGGCGGGCGGCCGCTCGGCTGCTGGAACGGCGGGGCCGGGGCGACCCAGGGGATTCCCGGCGGCGGCCGGAGCGAGCGTCGGGGCTCTCCCGGCCGCGGGCTCGCCGGGCGACCCGGCGGTTCGGAGCGGCAGGGTGCGGTGCAGGTGGGCCTGAAAACGCGGAGCAGGCGGGGGGAGAGCGCGGGGATTTAGACCGTCCGCGGCCCGGCGAGGCTTGCAGGCTCCCCACACCGTACTCCGGCTTGCCCGCGCTCTCTCGGCCGCCAGGCTCGCCTCCTAAAGCGGGAAGGGGAATTTGATGCTGCCCAGGGCCGCCTCTCCTGCCGCCTGGGCACGGGAGAGCCGAGCCAGCGCGTCTGCGCAGAAACAGCGCTGGGAGCTCTGCATAGGTGTTGGGCCAGCTTTCTTGCAGAGATGAGAGTTCTTATGTCCCGAGACAACCACTGTTTATTTTTAACTGCGAGAAGCGAAGCTCCTTTTCGCAAAAGATTGATACTAAAGCAGTTTCATAAGCTTGAGCCCCTGGGGTTAAGCATGAAGGACTAAACAGCTTCTTAGCAATTATGCTGAGTGGATCTCATCTGGTAAAACCCTTCCAGAAAGTCCCATGGCTAATGTTATTTTTGGATTATTTGCTTCTGATGAGCAATGATGAGAGGATGTTGTTTGCTTTGTCCTGTGAATAACTGCAAGAACTTCTGTTTTGTTCAAATGATCTCGACTGATATTTCTATTGTATGTCCAGTAATGCACCTCTCATTTATTGTAAATGAAAAGTTATGTTGTAGTTTCTGATTGTTAGCACTGCTCTTGGTTCCTCCTAGTGCTCTTATACAGCATATGCATTTGATTCCTTGTGTCCAGTTGCTAAGGTAGCAGACACTTTTGTGTCTGCTACAAAATCGGATGAGCTCTGGAGAAGGGTTTAGGGATCCTTCAGAACAAAAGGTCCTAGAGAAGCACATAGTTTTACTTCAAAACATAATTGATCACTCTAGCCAAAAGCAATGTGAGGGTTTGGGTTTAGGGTTTGATTTTGTTTTATTTAAAAAAAACCACTTTCAGCAAATTTAGAGGAGCTTGTGATACTGTAAACATATGGAACAGCATGACAGCCTTCCAGTCAAACTAAGTTTTATTTATTTATGTAACCCCCTTTTTTCCCTTTTTTAATAAAAGGATAGTAACCCTTAGTGATTAGTGTGTGGGACTGGAATTGTCTGAGCCCTAGTCCTAAGTCACAATTAAACCTTCTGGAGTCTTCCTGCCTGGGGAACATGGAGGACAGTTTTGACTCAATATTTCTTTTGGGTGTAGTAACTATATTCTTTTTTTATACATATATTTTGAACTTATGAGCATCCTGGTATTATCACAGTGTAAATTTTGATACTTAATATGAATAACAAAGCAGAATTATGTAAGGTTGTCCTAAATATCAGCCTCTGAATCAAATGTCTCTTACTTAACTTTTTTATGTGACTTTTTTCATGTTTACTGTTTCGGCTGTAACAGTGTCTTGTCTCTATTCAGTCAGCTACCAGTTTCTGGCTGCAAAATATTTGACAGTACATCTGAGGGGAGAGAAGTATGCAGTGATGCTAGTTCTTAGCTTAAAGAGTTTTGAGACTGGCTGATTTCTCAGGAGCAATGATCAACACTCCCAATGTTCCAACAGCTGTAAGTGGTTTTAATGAAGAATCCTCTGAAAGTGGTTTCTCCTGAGTCTGCTTCTTCACATAATGCTTCCATTCATGTAGTTCACCCTTCCTCTGGCTTTACAGGAAAATGTTTTCGTAAGATGGAGTTAGAGCACCTGAACAGGCTGCGTCAGGCCAACCAGGACCTTCTGCAAAGGTTCAGAATGAAGCAGGAAGAGATCAGAAAAAGACTTCCCAGCAAGCCACTCTTTCCAGCATCTCTTCATAATAGAAGAGCTCTTGAAATATCTGTCTCCTTGCCCAAGAGAGGGGTATGTGTTGTGTCTGTGCTAGAAGTGCTGGGAAGCAAGTGGGCCTTGTATGGTAGGCAGCACTTCTGCCTGTGGAGTGGTGTGGTAAAGAGACATGTGGACACGGAGTAGCTGGTAGAAAGCGAAATATGGAGTCTGTTAGAAAAGTAGCTAGACTTCTGTTTATTGTTTATCCTGTGGTGTCAAATATGTTCACCTTGCAAAGAATTCAGAGATCAGTTCCTGCCTAAGAAATGTAGGTCTCTTAATTTAAAGTAGGAGTGAACATTGTGGGGCATAATCCTTTTATTTCTTCTAAGCACAAAGGTTGAAAGTTTAGCAGTTCCTCAAATTGGGAAAAGCTGCATTTAGCTGGTCCAAAGTCTTAATAATGTCTTACAAATAATATAAAGAGTTTGCTTTTTTCCCTACAGGAATTTAAAGGTGTGAGCAGACTAGAATGAGGGGTTGATTTTTCTCTTACTGACTGAAGTGTCCTAATGAAAGCTATTTGTAATCTGAATGATGCCATGTGGTATGAGAGTCTCTGTCCTTACAGAAGGAAATTCAGGTTGATGCTGTGAAGTCTACAGCTGATTCTGCAATGTTGGTGTCTGTGGAACCTGGAGCTTATGCAGCCAGAGCAGCCTTCTGTTCATCTCTTAAACACGGCAGCGATGACAGAGGTGTTCAGCAACAAGTGAAGATGCAGGAAGCAGTAGGTTTGGATTCCAGCTTTCCTGGGAAAGAGAAGAGTGTTATGCCAGTGTCTGCAATCATTATGTGTGGCAGAGGCACCTCCAGAGTGGATAGGGATGGCCATGCTCAAGGAAGCCTGGAGAAAGAATTCTTCCTTCTGGGTCATGGACAGAACAGAAAACAGTCCACTCTGCTACATGGTCTCCATGAGAAAAAACAGCTTCAGGGTCATCTGGACTCATCACTGAGCAAAATACAAAGTGAAGAGACCAGCAAGCAGCATGTGGTCATTAGAGAGCCCATAATCCCTAAATCAATCTTGCTGACATCTCAGTCGAAAGAGTTGAAGGTAAATGGTGAAAACAATGCTTTGCTCATTTTCATGAGTCAATAGAAGGATGGGGAGAACAGGCCAGGTGAACATTACTTGCCCTGTTCCCACTGTGTAAATCAGAAGTTGGGGTCAGAACTGTTCCCAGCCTTAGCAGCTAGGGACTGCTGGCAGTTTGTTCAGCCCCTGCTTTCTTTATCCCTTGAAACAAAGACCAGAAAACTTGCAGCATTTCACTGTATGATTCCTTGTCATTTATATTGGTGATTCATATGTTCAGGGAGAACAGCCTGGTCCAGTGCTGCTGCTTCATAGTTTGTAAGTATGAAGGGCAGGCTGTTGCTATGATCATTGTCCAAGGCAGTGCAGGTTGCCTGATGTTTGGGGGTGTGTGATGCAGGGAAATTAGCATTTAAAGCCCTAACTGCCTTAGCCTGGGCAAGTCACCTGCCCCTTCTTTCTGTTTTATGAATTGAGAAGACAAAGGACTAGTGAGCAAGTTACTGGTAGAGGCATAGATAGAATCTGGCCAGCCGCAGCTGTCCTGTTTGAACAGCTGCCAGTTATCTCCTAAACTGTACTTTTGAACGACTTGCTAGATGTATAGGAAGTCTTTATGAATTGTTTTCTTCCCAGAAGGAAGCTGGTCACATGACTTTTCAGTCTGATCCTGAAGAATATACCATACCTGTGAGTGACTGGTCCGTGCGTCCTTTCCTGGGCTATGACTGGATTGCAGGTGAATCCTAAACCTGAAGCAAAGCTCTCAGCATGGTGTGGTAATATGAAGAGTCAAAACACAGTTTACAACCCCTTTAAGTTGAGGTGTGACAGAATGGCAGACCTAGAGCCCACATAGCAGGTCTCAGCAGAGGAGCTGCAGTTTTGTTGGAAGCCATTCCTTGTCCAGGCCAGAAGTGACCTGCGCTTCCCTGGAACAGTCAAGCGGCAGTGGTATGGGAGTCCAGGTAGCAAATGGCAAAGCTGAGTAGGATCAGAGGGGCACCAAGTAACCAAAATGAATAAATGCAATAAGGGGCCCAAACTGTGCAGTAAATCTCTGGCTTGACATAATGGCATGCTCTTCTCATCCATTTTGGTGCTTCAGACCTTTGGTTGTTTTGGCTGTTTTGCGTGAGGCTTGCTTTGGTGCTTTTGGTAAATCCTTAAAGATTTCTCTTTCCTTGGCATTCTCAGGGCTCCTAGATACAAACTCTTCAGTAGCAGAAAAATCTGATCAATACTTCACTGAGCTGCACGAGTTCCGACAGGCCAACAAAGAAGTGTGTATTCATGAGCAGCCCCTGGAGTAAGTGGGCATGGGGGAAAGGCTGAAGCAGCAATATATGTCTTTATAGTAATGAGAAGTATAGTCTGATTGGAATGGGAAATTGTAAGAGTGGCTTTCTAGGCCTTCACCTCCCAATCAGAAATACATGCTTGGAAAAGGTGGGGCTGTTCAGAGGGCCTGCCCCCCTGTCACTAACTGATCTGTCTGCATGTTTCTTTAGGCCCAGGGCTCTGGATTACATAGTTCCTGAACAAGAAGCAGATTTGATAACCAGTTCCCATAAGTGTAAGATTTCTTCCTAATCCAATTTCTGTGAACAAACAACTGAGCAGTTTTCGTCTGTTGTTCTGAGAGAGCCCCACA
This sequence comes from Phaethon aethereus, assembly GCF_964289735.1. Classification (NCBI taxonomy): domain Eukaryota; kingdom Metazoa; phylum Chordata; class Aves; order Phaethontiformes; family Phaethontidae; genus Phaethon; species Phaethon aethereus. Next base: position 3,561,751 of record NC_138597.1, on the reverse strand, counting down.
TCATGCAAGACGAGGAAGAATGTGTTATTTTTAGCTGCAGCTTCTAAACCAGATTCAACTTCCTACTCCAAAGATACTTGAGTCTTGTAGGGATCCTCTCTCAATCAGTGTCATCTTGTTTTGTTAGAGTTTCTTGTAATTGGCTAATGTTCTCTTTTTAAGTTCAGGAGGTTGAAGTTTTGGTTTTGCTTTTTAGGAACTTATTTGGGGACAGGAAATGTAAAAGATATTTCAGAAAAAGCAGTTCTTTCTGTAGAATGCATGTGTGGCACTGTGGCAAACAGAACTTTGACTGAGTTGAGGAACCTTTTGACAAACTGTAAATACCATGATGTTTTGTTACTCTGTGGCAGGTGTTTACTGTTATCGATTAAACCAGCGCCTCTTCACTGTCCCTGTGGATTCAGAATCTGCCTGCCCCATATGTAAGATCCCACGTACTCACCAGCCCCCAGAGGTACTCGAAGAGCCAGCCTATGTCAGGTAGATAAGAATTATTGCTTTGTAATATGCAGGACTCAAGGAAACAGTGGAGAAGAAAAAGCTGATTATGTGAGGGAGAACACAGTGTCAAAATAGCTCTGTAGAAGGTTGCTGTTCTCAAGGCAGAGATATCTCTTGCTTAAAAACTCCCTACTGATCTTTGCTATAAGCAGAAACAGGTTTGAAGCCAGAGAGAAGTGCATGTTTTATCTGAATTTGGTCTAGAATCTGAACATACATGTTATGTGTCTAATGCCCTAATCCAAACTGTTTCACTTGGTTCATTTTGGGATTAGACCCTTGGATTCTGAGTGGGGAAGGCATGCAAATTTCCTCTGCTTTGTCGAAGGTGTGGGCAATTACTTCCCTTGTGTGGTTGCAGGGTCAGCATTCCCAGGTCTACCCTTATGCCGGCCTACAACTACAAAGCCCATCGCAGGAAGAGCTTTGAACAGGCAGACAATCTAGCATTAGCTTCGGTAAGTTGCTGTCTTCTTGCTGATGCTGATGGCACAGCCCAGGCTGGGCATTGTTTTACAGCACGAGGAGCAAAGAGGATCTATGACTCATCCCCCTGGCAGGGTTTCCACTAAAGTTTCTGATCTGCGTCACTGACGTAGCAAGAAAAAACATTGGTGTGTGCTTCTGAGTTCATAACTTTATGTAACTGGCACAAAGTATATGACATATCTCCAAATGCTTTACACTGAGAAAAAGAAAGTGCCATATGGAGCTACATACTTCTGGGGCATGATTCGACTGACTTATTTCAAGCATTGACCTTTCCACACAATGAACCATCCTTAAGAGTGCCTGTGTTTCTTTCCACAGATATTAGGGAGTCTAAAAGACAAGCTTCTGTGAATTATTCACAGTGTATAGGGGCCAGGCAAAATCAGTAGTGGCAAGGGTGGATTTAAAACTGGTTTTGTAGAGTTGGTCCTGTATTCCAGCCACTAGGCAATGCTGCAGACAGTATTACTAATCAGACCTAGCCCTGGGCTGGAGATTTCCAGGGAAGAGGTGGAAAGAAGCCTGGTTTTGAGGTTTAGGAGACTGGATGAGTCAGTTGAGACAGGTTCAGAGAGGTCGGGTGCTTGAGTTCTTTTGTGGTTTAACCCCAGCTGGCAACTAAGCACCACACAGCCACTTGCTCACCCTCCCTCCCCCTACCCCGCCCAGTGGGATAGGGGACAGAATTGGAAAGGTAAAAGTGAGAAAACTCATGGGTCGAGATAAAGACAGTTTAATAGGTAAAGCAAAAGCCATGCATGCAAGCAAAGCAAAAGAAGGAATTAATTAAACCACTCCCCATTGGCAGACAGGAGCCATCTCCAGGAAAGCAGGGCTCCATCACACGTAACGGTTACTTGGGAAGACAAACACCATCACTCTGAACATCCCCCTTTTTCCTTCTCCCCCAGCTTTGTATTCTGAGCATGACATCATATGGTATGGAATATCCCTTTGGTCATTTGGGGTCAGCTGTCCCAGCTGTGTCCTCTCCCAGCTTCCCGTGCACCCCCAGCCTTCTCACTGGTGGGGTGGGATGAGGTGAGAAGCAGAAAATGCCTTGACTCTGTGTAAGCACTGCTCAGCAATACCAAAAACATCCCTGTGTTATCAACACTGTTTTCAGCACAAATCCAAAAGATATCCCCATTCTAGTTACTATGAAGAAAATTAACTCTATCCCAGCCAAAACCACCACAAGTTCACAAAGCAGGAGATTGTTTTAGAAATAATTAGCCAGTGAAAGGTGGAAGAGGGGACAGCTATGCAGTTGTGCTTCATTAGAGATTTCTTCTCTTTCCTGTTAGTCATAGAAAACTCTTCAAAAGTTAATTCATTACCTGCTAAAACCTCCCTGTGCAAAAGCTATTATTTAGAACTAATAGGCCACAATAGATTAGAAAGGGTAAAGCACTAATGCAGCATTCCCGTGTCTTTTCACAGCATTGCCTGGCTGGCTGGGAAAATATGCCTTCCAGTGAACCCACACTCAGCAGTTTGGATCTGCGAGCTTCACTGGAAGAGAAGCCTTCTCACCATCCTTGTCTGGTAAGAATAACCTGTTAAGAGTCCCTGGAGATGCTGTGTATTGCACAGACGGGAATTGCAATCCCATCTCTAAAAGGGTAAGATAATCATCAATGGCTGAGCGAACGAAAATACCTGGAAGATTATCTCCTTGTCTCCACAGGGAAACAGTTTCCTTCTGCTGCTGTGTAAACTAATGTGCACAGACACAAAAAAGCAAATGGAGCTGGATAACAGGCAAAAGCCTGTTCAGCTCATCAATCTTCACCAAAATGGGAAAAGTCACTTTGGTGTTCTTTGATTAATATCCTCTTCATTTGGATTCTAGAACTTGGTGTCCAGAGTGTCAGGAGGAATGGGAACTGAACAACTTCTGAACCTGACCCACTTGACACGCTTCAGATTTAACAGTACTTCTCAGCAAAAGGAGCAAAACAAAGCTGGACACTACAGAGCAGCTCCAAGTTTAAATACAACTGCCTCAACTCTGTGAACTGCTGACTTGATTGCCCTGGAGAAGGGATTGGGGCAGGGTGTGGAAACAATTCTATTTGGATAAAAATAAATCTTTGAACAGATTTTTCCTAGTTTTCATGGTCATGCGCATACATGAGCAAACAATACACATAGCTGAATGTACAAACTTTCATGTATGTTTTTTCACTTTTCTTTTTTGCCTTTTGCAGCTACTTCTAAGCAGATGCATGAGCTTTCCCACCTAGGGCTGGATAAAGTGATGTGTACAGGATGGCTAACTAGTACTGTTACCACTAGGACAGCCATAGCAACAGAGTTCATCTGCCATCTCATCTAACACCTCAACTAAGTAAACCAGAAGTGTAATGTTAACGCTGAATGCCAGGGTGAGGAATGGGCTTATGAATGGCCTGGTTCAGTGGAATGCATACAAATATGTTCATTTCCAGATATTTGAAACATGACACATAGTTTGCTAGTGCCTTAAACTTAAGTTACTCAACAATTCAGTTAAAAAAAGTCCAGTTTATTTTCAGTGCAATGTCTGTAGCTGCAGGATGCATTACATCAGAGTAATTATGAATGTAAAAAAGCATGTTAAAGTAAAATGAGATTTTATTCATCAAAAAAGCTAGATAATGCCTTAAAATGTTTGCAAATTATGCTTGCCGCTGCTTTTCCAAGTTTTTTGGAGATAAACCAAAAAACATTTTGGAGTTTTTAAGTTGTACCACAACAAAATATATTATATAGTGTGATTTGTTTGAACTTTATAGATTGATCTTACTTTCCTGGTCTAAAAACAATAAAACTGATGTTTTATTTTGCCTGGAATAAGCCTGAAACAGAAATTCCTGCCTCAAGAATTCTGTAAGTTGTGAAATCTTTACTAGAAATTGTACTCAGAAACTTTGGATCAAATTTATTTCCGGGAGCTAACTTGACAGAAAGAGTTGGGTTTATGCTAATGATTGGCATTATTATATAAACATTAATAATGTTTATGCTGATTTCTTGGCATTCACTGTTATTTGTATATCAAATACATTATTTATAAATCAAATGTATTAATAGACTTTTTTAAGCAAGGAAAGGAATATTGCAAGTTTATGAAATCTTAATGTGAGACTTGGAATAGAAAATGAAAAGCATGACTGATAGTTTAGCTTTGGGTTGTGCATATGTAGGGTAAAGTGAATTGAATTGGTCACATTATTTCCATTATTGAAAATACTAATTTAAAAAGAAATTAATCCCGTGAATATAAAACACTAGCTACCAAATATTATACAAAATAGGGTAAAGTCAAGATTTTTACTACTTTGTCTTCAAACCCAGAACATTGGAAGTCATAAACCTCTTCTTAATTTATACTGAAATAAATTACAGCAAGCCTGTTACACTTTATAAATAGAGAAGATAAAGCACGGTAAGATTAAGTAACTTACGTGAGATCTATCTGGTGAATGCAGGACAGAACCAGTGTTGAACTCAAAATGTCTCTTGATAGCTAGAAATGCATTCAGTCCTTTACACTCATGAAAGTATTGAAAGTGTGATTATGACTCTTCCTCCACTAGAAACAGGTAAAAGAAATCAGTGACACTGCACCTGTTTACCCAAGTTAACCTCGATTTGCCTCTTTGTGTGTTGATTCTGGCCTGTTTGATCCTGCCCTCATTTGCAAGCTAAACAGACTGAAAATGCTACCCTTTTATGGAACCTCTTTTTTTTCCTTCATCTCCCTCCATCTCTCTCTATTACAAGGCTAGGCCTTACAGTGACAGATCTTGTCCAGAGTAGCAATTCTTTAGCAAAGGTTCTTTTCCCCATGCATACACTTCAGGCTAGCTTTAACTCTCCCTTCATACCCTTCCTCTTGTGTTCTCACGTCCCCTTTCAGATGGAGCTTCTCACGAATCCTCAGTCTCAAAATACTCTTTTTTCTAATTATCTCAGCCATCCCATGTGCCCTTTTTTGCTAATAAAAAAAAAAAAATTACTTTCACATTAGGAAGGCTGATTTCAATTTCAATGTTAAAATATTGGCACCTTAGTTCAGTTTCTTGTCTGAACTGGTATAGGGAATTGTTTCCTTTTTTTTTTTCCCAGAGCAGAAAATCTGATTTGCTTATTAATCTAGAGAATGACCTGATGGTTCTATGTTGGTTTTATAGTTATGTCTCCATATCAGTGCAGAATAAGCTTATATCATGATCCTTTTTGCATAGGGGATCTAACCAGTGTACTCAGGTTTTCCAGCAGAGCTTAAGTAGACTGTACATTTTGAAATTTCTACTCTGAGTAGTGCCCAGGTCATTTTGTAGTTGGTAGTATACAGAAATAGATTTTTCGGCTGGCCAACTTGGTCTTCTCTTTCCATTTGTAATTGAAATTATCAAAGATTTTGCAATTTGATCTTGGTTAATATTGTTGATACATGATCAAGAATTTAATCTAGAACCCTTTGTTTCTAGCTGCCCTGTTTCTCTGGAAGAGAGACAGGAGGTCTGAAACTGAGTAAATCGGTATTTTTTTAAGTAGGACACCTGGCCATGGATGTGCATGGAGGCTTCATCTTCTGGTAAGAAGGTGATCCATGTATAGTCAAGCTTATGACCATAATCTCACTTCCAGATAGGGTACCAAAAAGATGCTTCCTCTAATTTCACCTGACCTGCAGCTGAGGTGATCGTGTGTACCCCTTTCGTCTGTTTTCTCACAGTCACGCTGCTGAGGTCTGTAAGACTATGTGCCAGGCAATGTGGCTGCTGATTGTACTTGAGATGTCAAAGTTACAAATCCCAGTTAGTTTAATCTGAACAGGAGTAATTAAAGGAATAACAACAGGAAAGTAATTTCTGGAAAATGAGGTCATGCTTTATAAGAACGAGATTATTTTATTTTTGGTACTGAATATGAGACAAAATCTCGATTCAAAAGATGGGCAAAGGAAGTTTTATCCAGCCTAGAGTAATGGTAAGGCCTGCACAAGATGCCTTTGAACCATGTGCTGTGAAGAGTAGTTTGGGTGTGGATACATTAACGAGTTAGTGTAATAACAAGGTTTTGCAGGGTGGCTTTGTCCTGCAGTAAGTGTTACACAATCCAAGATAATACACCCTTTCATGAAGGAGGGTGACAGAGATGTCACCTGGGGCTACGTTGTAAAGGAATACATATATTTACTGGTTCAAAAATTGCCTTTCATCCAGTGTTAAAGCAGCTTCTGCACTTGGACCACGGACTCTGCAGCAGCCTGAGCTGTGATGGAGCCAGTGCTGGAATCTGCACTTCCAGGGGAGAACAGAGGGTGGGAGTAGTGTGGGATGTCAGGATTGTGGTTAGGAAAACGGGAACGTTTTGAGGCCAGGGGTTGCTGGAGAGGAGACTATGCTGAGGTGAGACTGTGGGAGTGTATAGTAGGAAGCCAGACTGGTGAGAGCTCTGGGATAGCTTGTCTCCCATTCCTGGAGGTAGTCATGCCACTGCAAGGGCTGTGGCCAAGATTTAGGGAGATATGTCCCCCTAATGCCCGAGGTGCACAGTAATCCCCAAGGAGAAAGAATTCTTTACAACAGTTGTTGAGGAAGGATCTGCTTAAGCCTGGCTTTCTTTACATTGCCATTACATTAGAGACTGGGAGATGTTTGTTGTAATGGTCTTAAGATGAATTTTTTTTTTTACCTTGATCAGCTGGGCATGGTGAAGAGAGAACTCAAATGTGTCCATGGAGAGGTAGCAGTCAATTCCCAATTGTCTTCTGCAACGGGGCATAGAACCCCTCAGGGAGAAGGCAAGGATCCTTCACTCTGTTGTATGACTGATGTGTGTGATGACTGGAAGAATTTACTGGGAGAATAATGTATGTATGTGGCAAAATTGGAAGCTACTATGTTGCTCACACTTCAATGCCACTAGAAGTTGGAGTAGCCAAAGTGAAGGCCAGCATTCTTGGCTTGACCTGGATTTTTTTTTTTTTCCCCTGTTCATAGCACTTGGAACATGCTGGCTTAGTCTGTGCAGCTGTGTCTTCTGTTAATGGCTGGCTCCAATGTGTGTGCCCATTTGTGTTAGTTCTCTTTCGGCATGACTGATGACTGCCTGATGCTTTGATGGTAAAGCTGGTGGTTTAGTTCCCCTTTCTGACTGTATTGCATGTATAAAACACTGATTCATAAGCTGGGAAATCCAGCTTTGTTTAATTAAACAAATTAGTAAATGATGCATTTGTGATTGGTTTTAACAGGGGAGTGTAGTTCAGCCTTTAAAAACATGGCACCATCTGCATCTCAGTAACAGTGTTAGTCTGCTTCAGTGTTTTGTCTGTTTGCTTCTTCTAGAATTATTGTAAGATAGTTTTGGTGATGTCTCAGGATCAGGTGTTTTTTGCAGTCAGTACGTTGTAAGAATTAATATCAAGAGTCTTGAATGAATGTAGTGCTGATTTATTCGTTCTGTTTAGTTATCAGCATGTCAAGGAATGACTGTCTCCAGAACGCTCAGGTGAAACATCTGCATGTAGCATGAGCTTGCTTTTTGAATGATTTACCAACTTTGACTTTTGGGGCTTTCATCTCTTTGGAACTTGCATTTTCAAAGCCCAGAAGAATTTGTTTTCAGAGTATGTCAAATCTGAAAACACAAGAGAAATTCTGCTCCTTCTCTTCAGAGTTAAAAAAACTCAGTTTCACCAGTTTCCTGGGTAATGGCAGACCAAAGGTAAGGGCTTGGTTTTCTGCTTCAAATGGTGCATTCCACTGGTTTCTGCAGAGCAAAAACAGGCTGCTGGGAAGAGGAAAATAAGACCCTAAATTGTCAGAATTGAGATGCTCAGCTATAGTCATAGAAGAAAGTTCTATACTCTTTGAAAAAACTGTCCCCTGAAAATCTTCCCATTCGTTTCTTTCACAAAAATGATTTAATATTTCCTGACTTTCTTTTGTTTGTGTCAGCAAAGGAAAGTTCATCTTGCTTCTCTTAATAGATAAGCTTTGTAACTCTCAGCTTTTAGATGAGGATAACCAGAGTACCAAGAAAGGATATGAGTTACCCAGTAAGTCTGACAGTACTGGGAACTGATGACTCCCACTCTTGTATTTTAACCACAAGGCCAGTGTTCCCCAAACATTTTTATTTTTGATTTTGGATTAAAATGTATAGAATTGGAACTCTTGGTGCTTTTTCAATTTCCTTGTTTTACTTCCCAGGCATATACATAGAGGACATTTCAATTGCAACAATAGCATTAATGATTGTGTATTAGTGAACAAATGTAAAATATTTGCACAAAAGGTAGTTAACAAGGAAAACTCAGACGTGTCTCCTTATTATTTTGAACTTGGTAAGATTCTTTGCCTTTCCAGTAACAGAGATCCAGAGTTACTCTGTTAAATTCACTAGAGTTTATTTGGATCTATATTTGTGTAAATGTGAGCAGAATTTCTTGTTATTAGAAAGAAGTGAAATGCTCATAATTCCAGTAATCTTCTAAAAGGGTGTATTTATTCCCAAAGTTAAAAACACCCAGAAAGTTAATATAGGGAATGCAGTATGACCATAAGTAATTTCCAGTAAATTGTAGAGTGGTGTTTCATCCTGAAACAGCTGGTTATATTTTGTTTATTGACTTACAGATGAACTTCACGGGTTAAATGCTTTGCTGAAATAACTGAACCTGGCTACAAAAGACCTGTCTGTCAGTTCACACATACAAAATATCTGAAAGTAGATATTTGTGAAATGACAAGGATCTGCAAAAGCTTCTTTTACCTCTCGCTTTGGTTCTGTCCTATGCTTAAATCTCTCACTTTATAGTACCTTTCACTGAAGTTTTCTGTAGCATCTTCTGACAAGATTTTATAGACTAGAATTCTTGAGTGCTTGAGTATACTTTCTGGTTTGATTCTGTTCACAGTTGAATAGCATCTTCCAAAAACTGTAGGTAAAAACTGGATCTGATGGGTTAGATTTTGGTTTTAATGAATCTCTCAAATAATTGACACCTAAACTGTAGTACAAGAACACAATTAAAAGTGCTAAGTCTGATACTAGAAATTTAAGAAATGCTAGCATTAAAATTTCTTTGCACATGCCCGCTGCCTCTAACATGGTTTTTATTTACAGTATGCAGCCAGTCCAAGCTTCCCTTATCGGTTGTTTTCTTCCCTAGTGAGCTGGTATCCTCTCCAGTCCTAGTCATGAGTTTCTTCTAGTCTAAGCTTTTTCATCCCTTGAGTTGATTCTGTTTTTGACCTCTGTGTGAATTATATGGCACTTTCTTTCCAAAACTTCCCTTTGAAGATCTCCTTGAAAACAAAGGAGATAGCCTTCCTCTTCTCAGTTCCAGTTCCTGATTATATGCTGATGCGAAGAAATTGCTATAGAGAAAGTCTGGGTTTGCTGCTGAAACTCCATGCAGGAATTCAGTGATGTGAAGATACTGCACAGCAGGCAACTTTGTGAGCTGTGAGTGGCTCGAGAATTCTTAGAGAAAATGGATTTATTAGAGATCTCACTACTGAAAATGCATTCACCACGAAGTTTGTGCAAGGTTTGGGTTTTTATGAGGCTTTAGGTTGGTCCATTTTTGGCAGACTTTCATGGCTTCTCAAAAGGCTTATTCCTGATACAAGAGTTACCCTGTAGTAGGGGAATTCAAGAATTCAGACTGAGGCAAATGTCTGCCTTGACAATGTTCTGCTCTAACACTTCAGAGTTTGACTGGCTTGTAAGTAGCTGAAAAACAAGATGTTTTAAGTGCCCCATAAATCTCAACACCAGACTCGTGAAGAACAACTACACAGTCAAAATTAAATAATGTAAACCTTGAACGTGCTTCTTTGACTATAACTTAACTATTTCAAGTTGACTTTCTAGATGGGGGGAATTATTATGAAATGAAAAAGGTGTGAATTTACTGCAAACTGGTTGCTGCTTATTAGCTATCTGGGTGGACATACGTTTAGAAACTTGCTAGCTAAGGTCAAGTACGTACTTAGTTTCTTGCCTTTTACCAGTCCTTTCATGTAACTGATGGCGTTATAGAAGCCTGCCTGCGCTTTCTGGTTAGGTAGGGGGAATAATGAACTTTATAGAACTCCAGACAAATCTTTGACATGATGTAAGACCAAGCTAAAGTCAAAGCTCGTGCTTATGGATTAATTTGTATTGGTGCAAATGCTGGGGGTGAGGAGAGGGGCCCAAAGCAAATAATGCTGTTGTGGGTCATTTAGATTTGCAATATGATTACTCCAGCAAATGAGCAGCAGAGAAGACTTTTGCTTTAAATTAAACCAGTGCTAGGGAGGTGTAAAGAAAGGACATGAAGGAAGTTTAAAATGCCTCAGCCTTCATATGATATTACCTGTATAACCTTTATTACCCACCACTTTCTTTACAGCTGTACTGATCAAGTGGCTATCCTGTCTGGACTGTGGAAGATTGAGCCTTGAGCCTTCCATTTCTAGCAAGGTATGGGAGGAAGGGCACAATACAAATGACATTCAAATAATAACATCTTTGTCAAGAGCTCTCTCTATGGAGAATGACAACATGTAAATCTACCACTCTTCCAGAAGCTGTAGTCAGAATTACTGAAAGTACAGACATGATGTGATCTTTCTTTTAAGGTCGGCTCTCTCTCTCAGCCAGCCTGTGGGCATAGTAATTCTGTGATACGGTTTTGGTTTCTTTCATGGAAGCCAAGTCTTTCCTGAGAGCACTGAGTTCTATGTCAGCTCTTCTCATTTTTCAGTCTGACTCAAAATGCACTTTAGTTTTGAAGCTAGTATGCACAAGAAAGAAAGACATCTTATACAGATTATTATTTTTGCTTCATTAGTTATTTTATCACTCTATATAAGGTAGTAGTATTAGTTGAGATAACAAAAACAGAATTAGAAGATTTTTTTTTCCACATCAACTTCATATAAATGACATCTGTAAAACAAATGTAATTGAAAATTAAGCCATGTTATCATTATTAACATGACCAGTCTGACATGGTTTTAGCTGCTTAAATTTTTGTTTCAATCAAAGTTCTGAACTACTTAACCCAATCAAAAAGTGAATAAAATGACAGACATATCCTCATATCTTGTTTTGCATACAAACGCTGAATCCAAATCTCTGGTAGCAGAAATGCACAGTTACACTTCCAGAAAATGTGACTTTTTAAGCATAGCAGTACTAAGAGTGACTTTGCTGCTTCTGGAAGGCCAGAGTGTAGCACTGCCATATATTGTACTATTTAAAATGAGGATATGTTTGGGTGGAAGTAATTGGAATGAAGACTAAGGAACATGAATGGAGTCAGTGGGCTTTGTGTGTAGGGATTTATAGATCTCGGCTGAAGCAAGACTTCTTGCAGTAAGACTAACATCAGCTAAGATTCTTTTTTCCCAGTAGAAAGTGTTCTGCTGTCTGGAGAACTCTTCCAACAGCTATGTTGTGGCTCAGAGTCGGCAAAAACAATTACTGTTGACAGCATTGCTGAGCTTCCCACAGTCAGGAATTGTCTGTTTCACATAAATACTTTTTGACATTATATTCTGTAATTTAAAAAAAAAAAAAGTAACCTTATCATTGCTTGCGAACAGACCAGGATGCATCTCCTTCCTTTGGCTGTTCATTAATTGACAAGAAATTTTCAGTGCTCAGCAAGAACACAGCTGATTGAGACAAAAGTCCGTAGTTGCAAACAAACAAGAACTAGTCTGCTATTTTATTTTAGATTGCTGGCTTGCATATGTATGAAACTTTGTATAAAGCAAGGAAGCTGATTTCTTTTTCTATTATTTTTACTAGAGAACAGAAACACTCTGTGAGAATGTCCATCTGCTGAAACTACAGTTACTGAAATGACTTGGGATTTCCCCTGTGTATTGGGATTTTGTCATGACCCCAGCTCATTATAACCAGTTTTTTTCCTGCTGGGAACTCTGGTTTTAAGCCGTTGCTACTTTTCAACAAGTATGCAACTAGAGCTTCATACCGTCTTCCTTGTTGATCACAGAGGACAAATATACCAAGGTAAATTGCTAAATCAATATAGCTCTGCAGATGTATCAAGAGCACCTGCAATGTATTTAACATATTGCAGAGTGGTTTGATTGATGGGACATAATTAAATGGATTGACAGGTACTTAATACTAGGAATAAGAGAAGTGTATGTGCCAGAAAATAAGTATGAGTACCAGAGTGGCATAGAGGGACAGAATTTTGCCAAACTGTGCAATACTTGGCATAAATGAGATTTTATTCCTTTTTACATGTTCAGACCAGTTCAAATACTTTGTCAGCTACAGCTAGTTCAAACTCTGACTGCTTGCTTGGTAAGTGATGTTTCTTAATGAGATTGCATTGCAGCAGTGTTGCCCGCCTCCTGTCTGTCTTTTTTGGGCTACTGAAAGATTTCCAGAGAAGTTAAGTATGTTGGCTTCACTTAAAATGCCTAAAATTACTGGGATCCTGGATGGTCTCCCTGTGTGTCACTTTCCAAGATCCCCAGGAAGAGAGCTCTCCAATGGCTAAAATGCATAAATAGATCAAGAGAGGTGTCAAGAAAGTCATTATTGGTGACTTGCTTTCCTTTCTTTAACCATGAGATTCTTTGTATTTTATTAAATGCCTTCATTTTTCTTTTTTAATTTGTTAAGAATTCCACCTTTTATTTGTACTCCATATAGTATGTAGCATGTATTCCAGTGAGCACTGCCCTTGGTACTACTGAGACTCAGTGAAGTTTTAGGGTTTGGTGTTGTTTCACCTAGCTAAGTAGCAAGAGTTTAGTGATTTTTCATCAGCATACTGCAATGCTTTAAATAGCAACACTGACAGACACTGAAATATAGATTTTAGACAAGGTTATTTTAGTATGTATCCTTTTAAATTTCATGGTCTCCTTTATCTGTTTGATAGATGTTTAGAGATGACACTTCTCTCAGTGTTATCAATGTTTTTCACCGATACAGCTAGATATATATTAACTTGAACATACATATTTAAAAACACAAGGAACCATGCTAAAAGTATAATCTGAGACTAAAATCAGCGACTTCAAAATCAGAAAATGTCACGAGTACTTTTGCTTGAGCATGTGTGTAACAATGCTACTTCTACAGTATTCTATTATTACTTTTTTTACTAGGCTGTCACTGTTAGCAGCGCAATGAATAGACAATGCTGAAGGAGTATGTTAAAGAGACTTTCCCTAATGGCTTAGCTGGATCTCTGCATTCTTTTGCTCCAGGTTTCAAGCGACATTTGAATAACCGCTGCCTTACAGGACCTTCTCTGATGCCCTCCATCTCAAGTCCATGCAACACACACAGACAATCAGCACACATCAGATACCTGGTGTAAAAATTACTTAAGCGTTAGCTAAGCTCGGCATTAATTAAATTAGTTAAAATAGAAAATGCCAAGCAACCTTGTCTTTGGGCATTGCTGCCTTTAACACCTAAAACAAAAGGAGGTTCACATGTTAGGGACAGATGCGTGTAATCAAATAAACCTTATAAATAATAATAACATGCTCATAGGGACTTTCCCATTTTTTTCTGATAGACATTGTCCTCTGATGGAAGAACAGAGAAGTAAGGGTTGTTTGTTTGCTTCTATTTGTTCTGCCTTTTTTTTTTTCCATGTTAACATAGAGGATTATTTTCTAGGAAATACAGGCAACGTTTAGAGAACAGTCGCGTGGGTTTGTTATAAAACGGAGGTGCTTCTTCCAGTTACTGATAGGGCTTCTTCTGGAAAGCCCCTTTCATTGTATTTAAAATCAAAACACACAAATTCTGAAATTAATGCATTCAGTTAAAAGTGCATGCAGGTTGGAACATTCCTATTAAATACAACCTCTTCACCCTTTTTGTTGCTGTTGCTTTTATTACAGACTTGTGATAGCATTGTGTGGTGTAATAGCTTTTCTGAAAAGGCAGCAGGAACAATAAGCACTTTCCACTTCCCAACCTTTTAAATATCTAGTTCAATCAATAATGAATTTAAGAATAAGAAGTTCTAAGAAGGATGGCAGCAGGGAAGCCTGGTTTCACTTTGGATGTGTGAGATGATTTATTTCTTCTGAGGAGCACTGGTCTCACCCCAGGCTTTCCCTCAGTGACGGTGTTAGTACAATCTTTCCTCTTTGTCCAAGTCATCTCCTTCCACGAAACTTTGTAGAGCTTAATGACATTGCATCCTCAGCCAAATTTGATTGAAGCTATCCAGTGAGTTAAAAAATTATTGACACCATTGATTAGAAAGGAGCTGACGTGTATTTACAAAATGCTCAGTATGCTCATTTCAGTCTTTTTTTTTTTTTCTGGAAAACAGGCCAGAAAACCCTCCCTGTTGCCAGTCCTAGGAAAGTATGTCACACTTGACTTTTTGTACTTGGATACTTTGTTTTTGTATCAGATACATAGACCTCAGTATAACTTACAGCGGCAAACTTTCCAGGCTGGCTGATGTTGGTTCCTGCCATTGTGCTAGAAAAGCTTAGATAGGCGCTGATCAAAGGGAAAAAAAAATATTGGGAAAATTGCCTAATGCCAAATTATTGCACAAGATTAAGACGTTTTCTAGCCTATTGTTTAATTAGGAAAACCAAGAATGTAATATTTGGACATTCAAGTACTTAGTTGCCTCTAGACCTTAAAGGCATACCTACTCCAATATGCTTCTAAGAGAGCTTAGAAACTGAGAAGCAACCTGACAGTGAAGAAAGGAGTTTAGATTTATGTGTCAAATACACAGTATGCAATGTTCTGAAAATGCCTGGTTTTTATAAGATGCTGTTCTGGAGGAAGAAATAGAGGCAGTTAATTAAAAAGAAAAGAGTTGCAGCTGTGAGTTAAAGAAGATATTTACATCATCCCAGGGTCCCTGTGGAATGCTGTCATCTTTGGTACTCTGTTGTGATGGCAGTGAGGTAGCTGTGGGTCTTTAATAAAATAATAAATTATCTAACTTTCAATCTTTTCTCATTTCTTTTGTTTTTCTTTTTCTTTTTGCTGATAAGGGTGAGAAGCAAAAAACCATGGGTGTGAGAACTCAAATTCTCATCATTTTCCTGAGCACCTCAGAGAGGTTTTTTGAAGTGGCTAACTTTTACTTTTGTCAAAACTTTTAGGGCAGATAAGAAAGCTTCATGACGCCTTAAACCAACTGAAATCTTTCCGGGCACCAGAGCCAAAAAACGTTTTCCAGAGTAACAAATGAAAGTGAGTGAAATGACAAGTAGCAGTCCAAGGGATGATTGTCAGCAACAGGAATTGATTTCAAGTGGGATTGGAGGAAAGAGAAGGACTCTCAAGAGGATGCTCTGTGGTGTGTTGGTGTTTCAATGGCAATGTGTAAAGCCTAAACCTTCACAGAGTCACCCTGGTTGGTTGTGAGTTTTCACACACTCATCCAAACAGGAGTAAAATGACTGTACTGAAAAAATTAGTTTCTTACTGGGAACGCTCTTGAGGCTTGGTTGCAGCTCTTGAGAATGTGGCGGATGGACGAGGCAGGGCTTGGACTCATGCCTGGCCAAGGCTTTGGGGTGATGAAGTGCTCTCCGAGGGCAGCCTAGATGACTCAGGAGCCTGTGTTTCTGCACAGCCAGTCGTGTACCTTGGTGACAACCTTGGTGCATGCAACAGACTCACAGAAACCGACAGCTCTGGGACTAGTGATTGACGTGGTTTTGTTTTGTTCTTTTTTTTTACTTTTCTTTTTTGGGCAGCCCCCCCCCCCCCCTTCCTTCTAAATTGCTTTCTCAGCTTGCTTGAGTCTCAAAGACTGTCTCCCGCTTGCCTTGAACAGCTGAAATGGCTCTGGACTGAATGAACAGACACGGAGCAAGACTGGGCTGGACCCTGGGAGGATCTCGCCCTTCAGAAGGAGCAACCTGGCTGTCTAGCCTGCGATGCTGGGAGCTAGGGAAATTTAACACCACTGCAGATGGCTGCGGGCAGCCTGGCACTAGGACTGTGGCTCCTGCTGCTTCTCCAGGATATCCAGACAGCTCCGCAGGTAAGGCAGGGTAGCATCAGGATCCTGCAGCCTCTCGGGACGCAGGAGCCTAGAGAGGTCTGGGGGCACCCTGGGCTGCAGGGCTATCCTGCCCATAGGCTGGGTGCTGGGTAGTGGGCGTCCACAGAAACAGACTGTGCAACACAAGGTGATAAAGGTAGAAAGCAGAGCAGCTGGGAGAGTTTGTCCTCTTTGGGAACTTTGTAGGCAGGAGCAGGGGATATGAGCTATGATCTGCTTCTTTTTGTTGGCATTGACAGTGTTACTGCACCTCCAGGCACATCACAACTAGGGAATGAGGAAAGATTTGGTAGGGGTGGGGGACTGTTCTCATTCATTTGGGCAAGTGGCTTTTATTTTTGCCTGGATGGCCAGGTGCTCTGTGACAGGCACATTCTTTGCAGAGCTCGGTTCAGAGGACTTCTGCTCACTCTGCTGATGTGAGTCAGGGCTGGCAAATTGAAAGATGTAAAGGCAAACAAAACAATAAAATATCTTCCTCTACCACCGCCCACCCCTCTGACACTGAATTCCTCATGAATGGGCTATTTTTTCTGCATCAAATTGACTTAAAATAGACGTAGCCTGCTGGTCACACTCCATTGATGCTGTAGATGCAAGCTAGTTCCCTGCCCAGATCATATCATCTCTTGTGGGTTTACTTCCCCCACCCCGCCACTTACCCCTTCCTCCCTAAATGGATCACGTGGCAACAGGCCCTCAGCACCTGGCATAAATCCAGGTAATTTCCCTGTCTAACACCTCCCCCCCCCCCCCCCCAAAAAAAAGGTCAGTTGCAGAGGCTTTTTGCATAGCTAGTCAAGTAGGTAAATCCTTGTGTTGGATCACAGTACACTGTGTTGGATCCTGAAATGGGCTGTTTTCCCTTGCAGTGGAAATATGAGCATATACTAGCTTAAGACACCTGTCTGTACATTGTAAATGAATTATATAGCACATCATTTGGGCTGTCAGGAGATTTTTTTACAAGAAACTGACTCCGATGAGATCTTTGAAAATAACCCAAGTCCTGCATCCTCTTCATAGACATCTGAAAAAGAACCTCCTGGCTCTTTTGGTAAGAGTAGGAGTTTGCCCTTGTGTCTTTAGTTGTAAATTCCCCTCCCACATTGCAAGTTTGCTCTATTTTGCTCTGGTTATCTGTCCTGCCACTGTTTCCTTCCTGAAATATAGAAGGATAACCATTCTTCTATAGGATTGGGGTCTATAGTCCTTACCCACCTGAGGAATACTTAGGAGGGCATTCAGATAAGTTTGCCCAGTCTGCTGAATGCAAACTGCTTTAGGAGAAAGGCAATAGAAAAAAGATCGTATTTTTGCTATTTGACATCAGTTTTGGTGTTTTGTTCACAAAATGAAAGGGGCAGAGAGAAAATTCATTTTTTGATACTCATTGTCAACATTCAGACTCACTGCAAAATCACCAGTTACCTGGAATAAATATGTAGATCTTGCTGGGATAAGCAACTGGCTTTTCGCTGTCTTTCCATGTTACTTCTATCACAGCAACCTTTGCTTTTACTGCTACTGGAGTACAAGTGATACTGTTTAATATGAGCATGTCACAGCTTACCAGTCATATTTTAAACCATATTCCACCCCACTTGAGTCCACAGTCTGGGTTTTGTTTGTTTTAATATTCAGCTACCTCTCATTGTTAATAATGTCTTTACGATCAAGTAGATGAAGCTTTGACTACTTGAAGTCTTAGATTCTCAGCTTCTTTTGTAACTGTCAGAATTTGGATAGAAGCTTGAAAGGGAGTTAACTGTTTTGCTGCTACAGTATTAGTCAGTTCTAGAATAGCCAAGGCTGGTAGAAGATTTTTTTTTTTTTTTTTTACTGTAATATGCTTTCTTCCTGACATACAGCTCATTTGTAGCAAGCTAATTTCCTACTCTGCCTCACCATCACTTTTTCTCTATGAGCTCAAAAGACCATAAATAAATGAGTCAAACCTTGTCCTGACTGAATTGCAGAGTAGCCCACTGAATTCAGCACCATCTTTATAATTGCCATTATTTAAATTGGAATAGCAAACATATTTGTACACACAAGGAAAGTGAGAAGAGCCGCACAAAGCCTATTTTCTAAAACAAATTCTCAAAAGCAAGCACTGAAAACTCCAAATGCTTTGTATGAAATATGTTTGCTTTATTTAATTGGGCCTTGATCTGCAATGCTTTAAAAAAGAAAACAAATGGTTGGCCTGATAGGTCAATGAAAGCACTGAGCCAAGGGATCCCTGGCCATCTTGTTACAGAGCAGTCCAAACAGGATACGAGTTTGGTCTTTTCTTTCACAAGATGTATTCCAGCTCCTTCTAAATCAAAAAACTTTATTTGACGTGCATGCAGGAAAAGATCAGTGAAATTCAGTCTGTCCAGTTGAACAATACACTGAATCCAATTTAAGAAATCCTTTTATTAGAGCAAAAACAGATGCAAATTACTAGTCTGATATAGACTCATGGCTTATTCAAATTTGTTCAAAGAATGTGGACAGATTAACTTTGCTGTGGCAGGCCTTCTGCTACACTGGCGGTTGTTTACTACACCAGCTTAACTTCTTGTTAGTTTAAATATTTATCTGTTCCTCTACAGCTGGCATAAAGCAGAATTAACTCTGCGTTATGTCCTCCTGTCCAATCCAGATCAATTCTGATATAGTATACAGATGCAGAAATAATTTCTGTGAGGTTTCCTGTTACAGCTGTGCCCATCAGCAGAGAGCTGTCACACACAGGGGAGACCCTGCTCCTGGCTACACAGTGCCACCAGCTTTCTTGTATTGAATTTAGTGCAGGTGACTCCGCAGCCACAGGGTGAGTTGCTTCAGTGCAGTAATCCCCGGAAAACCAACTTCACAAATTCAGAAAGCAGAGTGTTCAGTCAAGTGAACCCCTAGAACTGATTCATCCTCTGGAAACACAATTGCTCTGTCTTAGACAATCAAGGAGCTAGAGGGAAAGAGAAATGTGAGTACAGGCAAGAGAGGGGAGGTGGGATTGCACCCTTGGATGGCAAAGAGCCACAGGATTAGCATAGCTGTAATAGACATTTATTCCCACTTTGCTAATCCATGCTTAGGACAGACCCATCCATTCAGAGTTTCCTCAGAACCAGAGGGAAGGACAAAGGCCTACTGTCCACCACAGCTGGATTGGATTCTTGCCCCCACCCACCAGTACTGTTATGATCTTCCTTGAATTTTGAAGGTTTTTTTTAATAATACACATTAACAAACAACTGTAAATACTAATGGACAATACTGTATGTCATTGGCATAAAATTGGTATTTCTTCATTGAGGCTGGATTATTTTTTGGAGAGAGGACAGGGAAATGTACAACATCTCCTTCTCTTGAGGAAACGCTCAGAAATGATGCCTTCAAAAGTGAAATTGTGATAGAATTTGGAATTTCCTTGGCAGAACCTGACTTCTGTTTCTGTCTGTCTTGAGAGTCAGACAAGAGTGGATAACGAGGAGGGACAGTCAAAAGACGAAAGAGAAAAATACTTTGAAAGTTAATTAAACAGAATTTTGAGGTTACTGCATTTCATTCTGTTCCTTGCAGAGATGAGGAGAGTTTGTTCTGTAAAACTTATTGGAGATTTCCTTGATGAAGCAAAGCCACATACTAGTTGCTGCTGAGTATGCATTATACCATACTCTTCAGTGTTTCTAGGCGTTCCAGGAAGAAGAGATGGCAATGGGGCAGAAGTGAAAGTTCTTACACATAAATTCTTCCCTACAAAATAAGTAGTAAGGGGCAAAAATGATGGCGTGAATCTTCTCTCACTGGCTAATTGACAATTTCTGTAAGCATATCTGAGCCACAAGAAATGGCCAACACTGTAAGTGGAGAATTTCTTAGCACTTTCTTTTTCATGGGCCTCTACGCACAGGCACCATGGAATCAAGAAGGTGAACACTCCACCCCAACACTCTCAGCTGATGCTTTTTTGTAGGAAGGTGGTAGTGTTGAGGTTTTGTAATGCGAGGCTGAAACTTTTTTCTGTCTCCTTTTTTTTATCCCTTCCTTTCATTTCAAGAGCTATTTATGAGCAGCTAGGACCTGCTAAGTCAAACCTTAACCTTCAGCTTCTACCTAACAAAGAGTCTTAATTTAAATAAACTGGTTTTGCTCTGGAAAAATGAGTTTTATTAGTGATACTCACACAATCCTGGTCAAAGTAATTAAGTTCACATTTTTTTCTGAGACAGGGTTAAATTTCCACTGTTATCCTAGAACATATTAAAAAAGGCTTCTTTGAATTAAATTCATACTAGCAAAGCGGATAATGGTCCAAGGCGGAAGACTTTCTCTTAGTTCAAAGTTGTGCCTTATTCAGTATTTTATAATGCTTGGTTTTGTCAAAGCACTCACAACCAGAAATGTCTTAACGCTGAGATTTTTGTTGGCCATGAGAGCAGTAAGAGCACATATGCTTTTCCTTCCTGCTGTGTTCTTCTTGAGCCCTCATATGATAAAGTACCTCTTTTTACATGAATTTTTCCCTTTTCACCTCACTGTCCTTGTGATCCCCTCCCTTCTTTTAGGTGATCCTTGTTCTGTTTAACACTTGACAAGAAGGACATTTTCTTTAAAAGCTTCTACTGTTGGCTACCATCATTTCAGTCGCAATACTGCAAACCCAGTACATAACAAGTTCTCACAGTTGCAGCTGTTGGTAACACAGCTCAAAACACATCTATGCTGTGTTGGGGAGATCAGTGCTGCTAATGTTGGTGGGAATTTTTCTCAGAATTTCCCTCATCTAAACAGGATCATTCTGTGCTGTCGCTGGACTCCTTAGTAGCCACAGTGTTAGAAGACAACTAGCTTTTCCCCTGCCTGTTTTGATTACAAACAACAGTCCTCCTGAGCAAACTGCTTACCCTAGTTTGTGAATGGAAAGGTGCTTTTATGTTTCACTGGAAAAGCTAGAGAGAATGTAACTGTAAGTTCTGTGGTAGCAGACTGACCTATACTGATAGCAGTTGTCCTCCCCTCAGCAATTGAACTGTGAGTGTTGGCAGGATAAGAAGTGTTTACAGCACCATTGGAGACTGTTTGGACAAGGTTTGGTAAAGTTGAGTGGGACTGGAGGGACTCTATGTCCTTTATGCCCTACAGAGCCTGTCAGGGGTTCCCTGGTGCTACCACCACAAAGCTGTCCGTAATTGTAGACAGACATTGGACCCAGTACAGAAAGGGCTTTAAAGTGACACATCTAAGGCCAAGCAATGGCAGAGCCAGGAATGGAACCACCAACCTTGAACATTAAGCTGAGGGTCTTTTCCTGCCCTCAGCATTGTGGTGGCCTCACTTTCATGTTGCTGTGGGTTTAAACAGGGTTGAGCTTGTGCTGGACTACTCAGACAACAGGAGTTCACCCAAGTCATTTTGATATTTACCATATGAGGCTTAGAAAGCTAGTTTGTGTTCCAGCTGTAATTTGTAGGAGGCTACCACTGTACAGAAATGGTAAATTGCCATTGAAAATAAACATGTCGGTTCAACAACCTTCATTCCTGAGAAGTTAGGCACATATGTTGCTTCCATAATTCTGCAGAAATCTAATGCTTTTTTTGGCCAAGCCACTGAAATATTTTTTGCTTTTTAACAGTATTAATCAGCACTTAAATATTTCATAACTCCAGCACTCAGTTGTCATTCTGTCAAGGACAAATATACATTAAGTATTAATCTTAAGTAGTAATTAATATTAAGTAGTTAAGTAATGTTAAGTAGTAGTTAATGTTAATTAAGCAAGACAAATATACATTAAGTATCTTGCAATTCCTCCAAATTTGAATGGATTTGATGGTTGATGTCTAGACTTCTGCCGTTAAAAAACAGTAGCCATCAGCTGAGGAACAAAAAAAACCCAAACACTTCAATCCTGTCATTTGGAGTCTTCTTGTACAGAGAGACTTAAGATGATGGTGAAATCAAGAAAATGCATAAGGTGTCTTTCCAGAAGCACTGAGTCTTGGAAGCAGTGGGACTGAAAAATCTGTAGTCTAGAATTCCCCATCTTTCTTGGTGAATTGCTTCCAGCTATCTCTTCCTAATTAGGAACACTGAGCTCATCAAAATAAAAAGTCAAGCAAGCCAATATTTTACTGCAGACTTGCATCCTAATTTTCCTGGTTGTAGATGAAATGTTGAAGGTGGTATTTTACATTTCAGAAGAGCAGTTACAGGTGGTGAAACTGAGGTAATTTACATGTTCAATCATTGAGTGGGTAAGTTACCTCAGTTCAGGCCTATTGCTACCTATTAATAATGCATATTTTTGTTCCCTTTTCACTTCATATCTTTAGCTGGTTATCTTTTGTTTTAGTTAACTTATTACTCTGATACTCATTGCACATAGACAAAAAAATTAAAATTACATTATCATTGTATAGCTGAGTTCCCTTCAGCCTTTTCCCAAATGTAGCCTAATCAAACCTCTGCAGAAAATTAGTTGGCACCATCGTTTTATGGAAGACAAAACATTTTGAGACCTTAGCCCTTCACCTCTGCCATGTCTTCAAGGCGTGTTCTTTGCTTTTAGGCACTGATTTGTTTCACTCCCCCAAAAACTCATGAAAGTTTTGGTGGGTCCTTAGTGCAAGATTTTTTATTCCAGATGCATGAAAACTTGAAATTTAGCTTACAAAATGCCTTGCATAAGTTAAGAAGCAGAGCCTTGTAATTTCAGTGACACTTGCCTTTCCACACTGACTGTTTTACTTATGTAATTTATTTTGAGCTTTTAAGCCTGAAGTCTAGAGGTACGGGTCTTGGTTTATACTCAGGTCCTTACCCTAAAGTATACTGTCTGCAAAGGGCCAACCTTTCTGCTTGCATCATTGCATTGCTATTACAGGTCACAGTAGGAATCAAACAGCTTTAGGATTTAGAGGAAAGAGAATTAGAATGGGGAGATGATGACTGATGCTGAGCATTGATGCGTTACATCATTTATCACTGGAAAGGATCTGTAGTAAGTTTTGTACTCACAAAAAACCTCAGCTGAACAAATGGCAACTCTTAAGACATTTTGCAGGTAGCTATGGACTAGAAGTAGTGGGGTCTTCAGAATGTGGTTTCTCAGCCATAGAAATTGTGTCATGGTTTGTTAAAATGACTTCTTTTTACAGCAGAGCACCTTGGGCTTGGCTCAGTGAACAGTAAGGGTGCCTGCAAAGCTGTGCTGGTAACTGGATACTTGAAAGCAGCTTCACAGCACGTTTGTTGTGAAGCTGTGGATGTCATTTATATAGCTGCCCTCTTGTGGAAGGGAAAAAAGTTGAATACTCTTGTATGTATATTTTCATAATTTGTGTAGTATTTATGCATAGCTCATGCAGTAATTTATTACAGCACTAGCATCAGGTCAAATTCATAATCAGAATTTGCATTGCTGTAGCTAAGAGCAGAATCTAATCCTATACTCGTGGTTTCAGTATTTTAGACAAGGTAGCTTTTTAAAAAGGAACCCTTCCCTCACACTTTTATACAGATACTATTCCTTTATTTAAGCCTCGAAAGAGACAACTGAATAAGCTGAAAGCTTATGTTCTGCATAAATCATTCCAGAATTTTTTTCCCACTGCAATTTCAAATTCAACATCATTTGTAGCTGGAGTTGGTTGCCCAGGAGAACCAGGAAGAGAAGATCAGGTTTTTGTGGTGACTTCCCATAGCTCTTACTGAGAAACTAATCCAGGATGAATTAGCTACAGCTGGAATGCTGCTGTTTCTTAAGTTTTCTTTATACAACTAGTTAACTCCACACCACTGAAGTGACTCCTGAACGACCCTTTGTCTAGTGACTGGTCTCGTCGTGTCATTTCCTGTTATTCAGTTCAGTCTCATAGTGGCCGGCTGACCAGGGTGCTTCTCCACACAGATGCAGGCAGATTCCATTTCCTTTTCCTACAGCCTAGGGCTTCCTCTTCAGAAAAGAAAAATACAGGGCCCACATTTGTAAACTTGATTTGAGTCAGGCAGAGCAAGCAGGCATCTGCTATTTCCTCTCTACAGTAGGCTAGAAAAAATGCTGTGTAGGGAGGCTGTGCAGCCCAGTGGTTAGTGCAGAAACGTGTCAGGCAGGATTTCTCAGTTCTATTACTGGAGCTCGATGAAATTTAATGGTTTCAATATGTTTCTGTTTCTTGTCTTTTTGTTAATTTTGTCCTTGACTGAAAGTTCCTATTTTCTGATGTAACCTGGGGCAGGTTAAATAACTTCTGTGTTTTATGGTCCTGCTGGGGAAAAAACAGCGTGTTAAACAGGAGAATACAGCTGCGAAATTAGTTAGGTAGTAAGATTCTGCACTGCGTACAAAGGCAGTAGCAGACAGTAGGTATTATTTCAAAAGCCAGTGGGAAATGCACCTGCAGAAAGTGACATGCAGGTTTTCTGAAATATTTAACTGCTCTACCAGTGCATGTGGGAAAATCTCTGGGGAATCTGCTGATTGAGTCTTTACAAAAAATTGCCATTTATACCTTCTAGCAAATACTGAAAATGAAATTCAGCTAGTATTTTTAGGGGATTATTAAGGGACATACCAAATTAAAATAGCAGAAAAAAAAAATTCTCATCAGAAAACCTGTAGCACTGTAAATTCCCAGAGCATGTAGTGGCCCTGCCATACAAAAATGACGTCTTATTATATGCTTCTTGATACAATTCATAGCTGAGTCTCATTTTCTAAGCTAATATTAGAATTATGGTGTGGGGGCTTTTTGTTAAAAATCAAGAATCAGTTATGTAGTCAAACCAAAGGTTGTTCCTGAAAACCTTCACTCACAATAGGAGTGGAATTAGTATTCGAATAAGGGCTTTGTTGTGTGAGTATTTGCAGTACTCTTTTCAAAGCAAAAACCTCTTCTTCTCAGTGTAAAATTTGTCCCTAGATAAGTAAAACAATTTATTGGTTTGTAATAAACGCATCTTTAGGTCCCTAATTCAAGCATTATGACCACATAAATAGCTGAACAGAAAAACTTGTTTGCCGCAAACAAGAATAATCTTTGTGGATTACAGCCAATCTATCTAGATTCAGATGATGCTGACTATGATACCACCTCTTATTCCAGTGCACACAGACCTGGAAATCTGTTACAGATATTAGGGATTCTTTTTTTTTTATTTTCTAAAAAATCCTTATCTCAAATTAACATTGGATCATTTCAGGACAGTGATTTTTAGCCTTTTTTTATTTGCTAACTGCTACAAGATTTCTAAAGGAGATGCAGACTAACAGACAAGCTTTTTTAAAGTGATCTTTGTGATCCTGCAAGCTAGGTTTCAAAGAGTGTTTGGAGCATTGGCTGAAAAACATTTTTTAGGGCAATGCCACTACCCTTTTTATTGTATGAAAAAGAAGTTAGTTTCTGAGCGCTGAAATGCTTGATACACAGGCTGGGCTACAGTATTCCATTCCTATGTTTAAATGATTTTCAGAGAGAAGAGCCTGCTGAGCAAAGATACATGTTGAATTATTGCAACCTTTGCTTAAGCATATGGGCAACAGTGGTTTAATTGCTTTGGGGATACTTGAACTTTCAAAGAGCTGTAGGCTTTTCCATACCATCTGCAGCTACCATCACTTGAGACAGATACCGAGATCTGCTTTAAAACAGAACTAGTTGTTTTCTAATTGTGTCTTTTGTTTTTCTAATTGTGTCTTGTGTCTCTTTCAATTTCTAGACATCATTAACTCCATCTCATTCCTGTGATACACTTGAGAATTGGTTCTACGATGAAACTTCAGGAAGCTGTTGTTACCAGTGTCCCTCAGGTCAGTAGGTTTATAATTCACAGAATCACAGAATCACTAAGGTTGGAAAGGACCTTCAAGATCATCAAGTCCA
The DNA here is from genome assembly GCF_964289735.1 of Phaethon aethereus. Classification (NCBI taxonomy): domain Eukaryota; kingdom Metazoa; phylum Chordata; class Aves; order Phaethontiformes; family Phaethontidae; genus Phaethon; species Phaethon aethereus. Next base: position 3,535,819 of record NC_138597.1, on the reverse strand, counting down.
ACCATTAATCCAGCGCCACCGTGTTCCCTAAACCATGTCTTGAAGTGCCACATCCACACGTTTTTTGAACACTTCCAGAGATGGCAACTCCACCACCTCCCTGGGCAGCCTGTTCCAATGCCTGACCACCCTCTCAGTGAAGAAATTTTTCCTCATATCCAATCTAAACCTCCCCTGGTGCAACTTGAGGCCATTTCCTCTTGTCCTATCACTAGTTACTTGGGAGAAGAGGCCAACACCCTCGTCGCCACAACCCCTTTTCAGGTAGTTGTAGAGAGCAATGAGGTCTCCCCTCAGCCTCCTCTTCTCCAGACTAAACAACCCCAGTTCCCTCAGCTGCTCCTCATAAGACTTGTGCTCCAGTCCCCTCCTCAGCTCCGTTGCCCTTCTCTGGACACGCTCCAGCACCTCAGAATCCTTCCTGTAGTGAGAGGCCCAACACTGAACACAGTATTCAAGCTGCAGCCTCACCAGTGCCGAGTACAGGGGCACAATCACTTCCATACTCCTGCTGGCCACACTATTTCTGATACAGGCCAGGATGCTGTTGGCATTCTTGGCCACCTGGGCACACTGCCGGCTCATATTCAGCCGGCTGTCAACCAGCACCCCCAGGTCCCTTTCCGCCGGGCTGCTCTCCAGCCACTCCTCCCCAAGCCTGTAGCGTTGCATGGGGTTGTTGTGGCCGAAGTGCAGGACCCGGCACTTGGCCTTATTAAACCTCATACAGTTGACCTCTGCCCATCGATCCAGCCTGTCCAGATCCCTCTGCAGAGCCCTCCTACCCTCCAGCAGATCAACACTCCCACCCAACTTGGTGTCATCTGCAAACTTACTGAGGGAGCACTCGATCCCCTCATCCAGATCATCAATAAAGATATTGAACAAGACCAGCCCCAGAACCGAGCCCTGGGGAACACCGCTTGTGACTGGCCGCCAGCCGGATTTAATGCCGTTCACCACAACTCTCTGGGCTCAGCCATCCAGCCAGTTCCTCACCCAGCGAAGAGTAAACCTGTCTAAGCCACGAGCCACCAGTTTCTCCAGGAGAATGCTGTGGGAGACGCTGTCAAAGGCTTTACTAAAGTCCAGGCAGACAACGCCCACAGTCTTTCCCTCACCCACTAGACGGGTCACCTGGTCATAGAAGGAGATCAGGTTGGTCAAGCAGGACCTGCCTTTCATGAACCCATGCTGGCTGGGCCTGATCCCTTGGTTGTCCTGCAGGTGCCTTGTGAGCACTTTCAAGACCAACTGCTCCATAATTTTCCCTGGTACGGAGGTCAGGCTGACAGGCCTGTAGTTCCCAGGATCCTCCTTCCGGCCTTTCTTGTAGACGGGCGTCACATTGGCAAGCCTCCAGTCTTCTGGGACCTCCCCTGTTAACCACGACTGCTGATAAATGATGGAGAGTGGCTTGGCAAGCTCCTTCAGTCAAATTAACATGGAGCTTTTCTCACAGAGATAGCAGGAACCATGTATATCTGCAGAATTGCATTTTGTCCCTGAAAAGTGCAATTTCAGGAATCACTGGCTAGGGTCCATCCAGATGTGAGCGTGTTCTCCACTGCCCTGCTCCTGTTCAGTCTGCATGCAAACAATCTGTAAATTGCAGACAAGATAACTTGCTAGAATTTTTTATATGTTTTTTATGGGTTGACTGGACACTCTGAAGTAGGTAGAAGTAGGCAGGTCTAAGAATCCATTTCAACTTGCCTCAGGGTGTGAAATAGCGCAGTAAAATTAGGCTAAATAAGTTTCTGATCAGAGACAAAAAAAATAAAATGAAGATGTGGAAAATCTGTCATTATCCTCATAGTCAAAACAGTTTAGTGTCTCACATGAGAAAGGGAACAGCCCCTTGCTGGGGACACAGTGAGCTTTGCCAGAAGCTAGTTGTGACTCAGAGGCACATGAGGTCAGAAGCAGGAAACACCTCGGTAAGACAAGAGTTCTGGAAATGTCTGAAACTCCCCCTGTTGGCCAAAAAACCCCTCACTGGGTGGGGCATTTTATGGTACTTCACCATCATCAATCTCTTCTTAGAGAAATGTTTTCTTTTTTTTTTTTTTAAGGAAATTTTTGACATTTATTTGTGCTCTAATAATAAAGAGGGGTTTAGTGCTTGGTTGGTAGCATTTGCATGCAGTTACATCGGGGTTCCCACTGGGACATCTTGTACTGCTGCCCACACCACTAGAATCGTTCAGAAGTTGAGTAAGTAAGGAAGACCAAGGGATGGAGCAACTGGTCCCGTAAAAGACGAAAAGGGGCAGGGATCTGATTCTGAACCAGTCCCAAGAAAAGCTCTTTTCTCCTTCAAAACCATACTTTGCAAAAGCTCCCATGATGACAGCTGTGATGGTGGGGTCCGATGAAAAGCACAGATCTGATTTACATCTGGCTGTAACGAGCAATCAGTCTCAATCATTTCACTTCTGCTTATTCTTGAATTTCGTTCTGTTGCAACATCCTCATGTCAGTCTTGGACATCTTTTCACATCCTCCAGGGCCTCCTTCACAACAGAAACTCCTAAGAATCCTTTCTCGTTTTAATCTTCCAGTAGTCCTTCAAGCAGTAACCTGTTCATATCTGCTACTAACTCAACTGCTCACTGCAAAGAAAGAGAAGCTTTTCTAAAATTCCAGTTAATCAAAGTGGAGCATCTTGAACTTTTGATGCAGGTTGGCTTTACTTTCCTTGGTGTTCCAGCCCACAGATGTGCAGCTTCCTATCTGAGCACACGGGCCCACATGGAAGCCATCCTCTGTTTCAAAGTTAATTTCAAAATAATCTACAAAACAAACCTCACAAGATCATTCTAATCAATTTCTACAGTTGCCACATCTCTTCTCATGTACTTAATTCTTGTGTAGTTAAAATGAGATTTCATACTTGGGATAGCAGAAGAATATTTTCTTTCTGTCATCACAGAACAAAATATTTCCCTCCTGTCAAGGAGAGGAACAGAGACTTTCATGGGAAATAATGGTATATGCTAGAACAGCTCATGTTATGCAAGAGTTGGTATCCCACTTAATTTCTCTTTATCCTGTTTATGGTTTTTTACCTTTTTGTTTTGTTGGGTTTTTTTTGTTTGTTTTAGGCTCTAAATCAGATATCCAGCTCCACAAGATAGTGCTGCAGTCAGCACTCAAGATAATTTCCCACCCACGGTTAACAGCAAATCCCAGGCGTGAATGAATGCACATACTCACAAAAGAAAAACAGTTAGAACACTTATTTTGTCTACTTACTTTCAGTACTTTTTTCTGTGCAGGTGATTGCAGCTGGTATTCCTACTGCTCAGGCTTTTATCTGATTCTTGAGCTATGAATGCAATCGGTGGAGTACAGCACCAGAAGACATTGTTAGGCAAGCTTCGAGCACCTGGGGCACACATCCCCCAAGGGAGGGACCCAGGTGTACAGGAAATCTCAAATAACTGAAGTTAAAACTTTTGGGTCATTGGGGGAGGAAGGGGAAAATGACACACATGTGCAGGTACACATGTGTGCAGCTTGAGTGCTGAGATTCAGCAATCAGCCCCCACCTTGAAAAGAATAGTCTCAGACAAGTAGTTTTGAGGAGGTGGGAGTGATGTGTTTCAGGCCTGTCTGGTGGTATTTCGTGGGCCAAATATAGCACAGCTGTTTTTACTTGCACTCCTGCATCATGCTTGCCAAAATGCATAGTAGGTGAGTTATTTCCGTGCCAGGTTCCCCCTCCCTGTTGTTAACTGTGATTGAGTGATGCAGGCCAGATGCTGGGATTTGTTTCTCTCCTGTTTTCCAACATACCTTTATGTTGTTGCTTTAGCTTTTCTGTTTGCTTCTGCAACTGCCACTGTTCCTTACCCTCCGGTAGCCATTTCCCCTCCTGGAAAGGCCACAAGGTCATAGCTGATTACTGCACCTTCTAGTTTCTTTGGAACTATGGCCAGTGGTGGAATACCTCATCTGTTGCTTCAGGAGCGGGAACATTAGGAATGCTTCTGTCCCAGCCTTTCCCATACTCCTAGCTGGTTATTGTACCTAGCTTGCCAGACGGATGCTTTTAAAAGCTAGTCACTAGGAAATGATTAGCAGACATAAACATAGAGTCATAGAATAGCTTAAGTTTGGCAAAGACCTCCAGAGGTCATGTAATTCAGCTAGCTGCTCAACTTCATGCATGCTGCATGGACACAGAAGGTCTGCGAGATCCAGGGCAGTGTGCTTACAAACTGTGAGCAATGAGTCCAGGTGAGTTGGAAGTGTTGAGTAGAGAAAGTGTATAGCATATACATCCAGCTTCAGAAGGACACGCATATGTAATTTGATTCGTTTAAATGAAAACAATCAAAAAATTAAACCATCTCACAGCTGTCAAGGCAACTGTAAAACTAGCAGGGCTGCTCAGAAAGCAACCTGCTGCAAACCTGCTGGGGGTATATAGGGCACAGCTCAAGAAGTACCATCTTGCAACCTCCCATTCTGAACATGGGAGATGAGGTTGTCCCTGCATGAATCCATGTACACCTAGGAGATTCTGGCAGCTTTTGAAAGGAAAAGTGATGCCTTAGGTAGCAAAATATCAGGCCTCTTGCTATACTCAAGAAGAAAACATGAAAAACAGTTGCCTGGGCAGGACAATAGTGCCCTCACTGCAGACTTGGCAGTCATTTCTAACTGTCAGCAAATGATTTGCCATGCGCCCATTCTGCAGCAATCCATACTGACTGCGATGTTACAGCAGCACTAGGCATGGTGTTAAGACAGCTGTGATCCCTTCACACTGGAGTGGGAAAGGAAAAATATGCTAGGAAAACCGAATGGCAGGTACAAAGAGAAGACTGCGGTAGTGTGTTTAACAGGTAACTGAGCATACAAGAACACTTGAGAACGGTTGTCTCCTGTGATTCTGAACAGGTATCCTGCGTATTTTGCTTTTCTTTCTCCAGGCTATGTTAAAAAGAAAGCATGTCCTAGGGACCCAGATGAAGACTGCATGAGATGTGGACCTGAACAATATGTGAATGAAGCATTCCAAAAGCCCCGATGTGATGCTTGTGTATCATGCGCAAAAGGTTTGCTTTCCCTCACACATACCTCACAGTTATATTCTCTCTATATATTTTATTTATATTTTATTTATATTGTATTAATTTAGGATTTCCAGCAGCAAAATTACCCATCCTTGGTAACTGATTTAGAGAGCAGAATGCTACCTTCACATAATCAGTATTGCTTCCTGTGTGACCTGGGACTACCTAAAAATTCTCTTATCCAGTACTGCCCAAGTCAGATTTATGCTTTCAGTCTTACATTATAAGCCATTGCCTACAGGCTTCTCCAATTATTCATGACTTAATTTGCTATCGTGAAGAGTGCCAGCAGCCTGTTCTGCTTCCTGCACCTTTGAACTGATGTTGCTCAGCTTTGGCCCCTGCTTTACGTTTTACTTGCAGAGGAATCCTTTGTTACTGCATCTGCTTCTTCCCCACAGAATCTGACCTTGTGGAGAAAAAGCCCTGCTCCTTCAATTCTAGCCGCGTGTGTGAGTGCCGACCAGGCCTGTTCTGCCAAACCCCTGTTCTGAACACCTGCATACGATGCCAGCAGCACACTCTTTGCAAGCCTGGTTTTGGAGTCAAAGTCAGAGGTAGGAATTCCTACCTGTCTAGCTTACCTTTCCTGGTCTTGGCCATAGGCCTGGACCTGATGCAATTTGGTTGGTTCTTCCTCAGTCATTATTTTTATTCAGGCACCTCAACAAATGATGTTACCTGTGAAGAGTGCCCATCTGGGACCTTCTCTGATCAAAGCTCCAGCACTGACATCTGCAAGCCCCACACGAAGTAAGTCTATAGTTCTTTAAAGTGACTAATTAATTAATTAAAGTTAATAAAGAATGAAAAGGGACACCTGTCATGTCTGGTGTAAAGTATACAAATTTGTGTTAGAGGCAATGGGATAGCTGTGGGCCTATGTGCAGAGTTTAGAAGGCCTCTCTTTATACCTGTTGCATAGCTCTGTGCTGGAGGAAGGAAGGAAGGAAGGAAGGAATCTCTCTTGTCTAATATTTGGTTTACTAACCACAGGGGAATTATACATGCATGTGAGTATCAGGTTTGCATCCAGGTCAAGAATTAATGCCACAGAGGTGAGAAGAAGGTTAATGACTTTCTCACTGAAATAAATGGAGGTGATACAAAAATGACCAAAGGAATGCTTGTCACATGGAAAATGCTCTTACCTTGTACCATGGCAGTTTCCTCTAGCACTGATACACTGTTCTTTTTCATTCCCTAGCTGTGCCGAGTTAAACAAAGTAGCACTAAACCAAGGAAATGCCACACATGATCAGCTTTGCCTGGACCAATTGCCCACCTACCTCACCTCAAGCACTTTGTCCTTGAGACTCAGCAATGAAACAAGTAACTCTGACCTAAGGAGGTTTGAGGAGAACCTGCTGACCGTTTTACATGCCACAACAACTGAAAACCCCGGTTCAACTCCTGAGGAGAAAGCTCTGGCTGGCACTTTTCCCACCGCAGATAAGGGGGAGACGACAATGCGAGGTAACAAAGATAAAGCATTTGTTCTGTCTAGCATGTTTGTTTTTGATATCTTTGCTAAATGCAATTTTTTATGTGGGAGCTTCCTGCAAATCTCCTACGACTTGTGAATTGTTGTCCATGGCTCTACGTCCAAACACAATAGTTCCCCCTCTGCCTTTTCTTAGCCTTTCCAGTACTGCCTTTCCCTTTCTGTGCTATAGGTCTAGTTCTTTGGGGAGTGGTTCTCTCTGTGATAGTGCTACTTGTGGGCATGCTGTTATTTTGGAAATGGAAGGTTTGCAAGAAGCGGATCCTGATCCTCAAAGGAAAGCGTGAGTTTTTAAAGCTGTAATACATAGCATGCTCTTTGATCTCCAAGTATATGTCAGCTGGGAACTCAAATATCCCAAAATTTTGTGGAGGTCACTGGGGACGAGAATGTTTACTACTGCCTGGTGGAGGCAGGCCAGATAAGGGTTCTAGGCAAACTGTTCATGCAGCATGTTAGAGAACATGACAGAAAGATTGAAGCAGCTGTGAATATATGGAGGAAGATACTACAAGCTGGGTGGGGAAAGGGTAACCAGTGGTTTCTTCTCTCAGTGCAGACACTAATATTAAATGATACCTGAAGTGTTTTGTGAGTATTTGTTGGTTCCTGGGATAGGGTTAGACTTTGAGTATGAGAAGAGGGGTGATTTTTACCAATACTGACTCTCGGTAGCTTTGCCTAGAGTTACAGTGGGGTGTGTCTGCGGAACCACATTCCCTCGTTTATAGAAAGCAGGATGTGCATGTTGTAGGTTGGTTGTAGACTTGTAGGTGTGGCAAAGCTGCTAGAACCTATATGCTCCATGATGAGTTTTGCTAAATGAATGGTTTCTTTTATCAGCACATCTGCATTCCATCACTTCACACAAATCCGGGCTCAAATCTCCAGGTGAGTGACAGATGGACCAGGAATTTTAATCTGCATGTCTAAAGAATAAGTGGATAGTTTTAATATGGAACTTTATTTTATGGAATTTTTATTTAAAACATGGAACTTCCCCATGTCGTATATTATCTGTTGACATGCAAAAGGCCAGTCCTGTGTGGCAAGCCACTAGATGGCACTTTTTTCCCACTGCACTGAATGGTTGGGCGATGCCTTAGTGCAGGGAGGCTTTATGGAAAAACGCCCCATTAGTTTCTGGGCACTCAAATGTGGAATTTTTGGAATTTTTGCTTCCTCACTTACCTTACACAATAGAAACTGCTATTGTGCAGCATTGTAGAGCTGATGCATTGAAAAGAAAGGTGGCTGCATGTCAGGATGAAATTAGATAGTAGGCCTGAGCCCATCTAGCTTCATGGTACTGCATGGTACTGTACCTCTCTTCTTTCTCCAGTGTTCCTTTCCTCCATCCTTGCATAAAATCCCATCTTCTTAATATTCATCTGACCACACAATGAACTAATCCAACTTGTTAATCCAGTAGAAAGTTATTAACCTTTTTTTACCTTTTTTTTTTTTTTTTTTTTAAATAAGCCTGTCTTATGCTTACCTAGAAATTTTAATCAGTTCATTTTGTTAGAAGAATACCAGTTGTGGTGTGGGGAGAGTGATAGGGATGGCCACAAAGGGCTTTGGGGAGGCAGGACCTCAGTCTTGGCAGCAATATGTTGCTGGTTCACCTCAGCCATGTCATGTAAGTGTGCCCTCAGTGGTAAAAAAAGCATAGTGCAGGTGGGTTGGGCAGTAGAATAGTTTAGGACATGGCTAGGCGGTATTTCAGAGAAAATATTAGCATTCTTGTGATTGCTGTGAATTTTCTTCTGATAATTTTTCTTCTTTCTATTGCAGGTTCTGATCTACTGAACAAATGTGCAGTAAGTGTGAACAATATTCCAAAACAGATCACTTTCCATTCCAATGTAAATAACGGTATTTTAAAATGTCCTGCTAAAGAGTGCCAACCTTTTTGTTTGGAATTCCCTCTACAACGCGTGATCCTCTAGGTGCAGCAATGAGATGTACTAGGACTTGCTACTTTCATGTCTTGGGCTATGTTTAATGTGGTGTTAAATAATGTGATGCTGCCAATCTTGCTTGTGAAGGGAGTATTTGGTTTGGTCTTATGCCACTCATGTTGCATTCTATGGACAAGATCCAAAATCACAGGATGAACATGCCTTTTCTACCTTCTGGGAGAACTTTGTCCATCAGTCCCATTTTATCTTACTGCTCCAGTGGGATTTGTACTCTTCTTCTGACTCCCTCCGTGTCACCTTCCTTCTTTGTAGGATTTGGCATGACTGTAATATGGGTACACAGTGGGTATTGTTTGAAAGACTTTCCATCAGGACCAGTTTCTGGTCTAACAGTATAGTTTGCAGATGAGCAAGACAAGTATCAGTCAACATGGTAACAACAGAAAGCAGTTCCTCAGCTGCTGAAATCATCACAGCTCTATTTGATTCCCCCACTTCCAGTGAAATTATAGCAACTTGCATCCTCTTTGTCTTCTCAGTTTACTAGGCTTGTTATCTTTAAATGTCCATATCTGCTAAAACACTCTTTAGACTGTTCCTTTTTGGTTTTTAAATCAGTTTGCTTTTAAATGTTGTACATCTGCACACATACAAGGTACTACTTATTCTAATAGATCTGGTTGCAGTCAGCTATCATAATTTCAGTGTGTCTTTGCTAATTCCTGAATTGTGGAGAGCTTCCACTCTTGCTTTCATAGTGAGTCAGACATGAGCAAGAATTTTAAACTGCACATTTCAAAATCTTACTATGGTTTTTGTTTTCTTTTCTTTTCCAACTTTGTGGAAACACAAAGAGAGCTAGGAACCATGAGAAATTTGTGATGCAAGACCTTTAGCCTCACTCAGATTCTGGCTCCTCTTTTAAAGGACTGTTTGTAATTAATTCTTCACATAACAGTTAGTCTGAGCTTGTTTCTCCTACCTGAGATTCTGCTGAGGCAATTCCATTCTGAAGTTCAACCAGTTCAACCTCTGGCTTGTTTTCTTCTCCCATAGGAGCGTGGTAGGTCTTTGCAAAATCTAAGAGGAAGTTAAACCATATATTTTCAGTTTTGACTGTTTGAATCTCTCACCATATGACTACACATTTGTACAGGTTTGTCCTCTGATACTTATCTCACAACTAAATATGAAAAACATCTTGTTAAAGTTCTTTCTGAGCAAATGCTTTAAAATTCTTACCTCCAGTATGTATCTTTCAGCAAAGAGTAGAACATCAGTAAGAAAAGTGCTACTGAGCTTCAGCCGCCTCCAGAATGCAGCTGCTACTGTGTTACAGGGTAGCAGACTCTGCAACAGAGCATGTCTCTGTAAAAGACTTGTGGCAAAAAGTCTAAATGACAAATAGGTGGATTTACAAAGGTTCATTGGCATCTAAATGGCAGACAAGGCAGTGGAATTTACCAAAGCATCCAAGCAGATCCAGGAACCTATTTCAGTGGAAGTGGGGTACATTCTTGCAAATGTCATTGAAAATCTGTGAATTTAACTTAGAAATGCCATTTTTAAATATGGTCTTACCTATTGATGCAGGAACCTAGTTCAAAGAAACTTTAAGTTCCTATATCAGGTAGGCACTTTGGAATTTTTTACTTCCTGTGACAGTGGTGCTATGAAGTACATTATGTTATTCCGACTGCCACAGAAGGATTCTGTAGATCTGTTGCAATCTCCACAACGTTGTTTTACATTCACCTCACTTCTACTTTCCTCTTTGTATTGGCAGAAGGTCATACTGACTGCTGACAGTGGGCCAGAAGAGAAGGAGTTAATTGACAGAACTCTCCCTTTGGAAACCAACAATAACTTGGTCTCCAGCACAGAAAAAGCATATAGTCCTGATCTGAGTCTGACTGATGTGACACAGAGCAATGGAAATGCCCCAGATTGCCCTATCGATTCTCGAGTGAGAGACCACACAAATAATCGTATTGGTGAGTCTTGCCTTTTTTTTTTTTTCCCCCTCCTACCTTTTCAGTTTTTCAACCATGGGGACTTAATGTCATTCTAAGATTATTAGTAAGCTGCAAAGTGTCCAACAGAAAATAGGAGCTGAATCTCCAGAACCCTTGATACCCGAATTCTGGTATATCTGTTCATTTGAGTATAATGCTTTCTTATTTTCACGTTTGCCTTTGTCACTTAGGAACCTGACAGAAGAATGCTTTGCTCTTCTTCCTCTTTTTCATTCCAGAAGATGTAAATTTGCGGAAGAAATTTGAAATCCAAAATACATCAGCTGGAAAATGATGCTGTAATACCTAATGAGAGTTGTACTTCATATGTCTCAAGCTATCATTTTCTTCTCTTGTTTTCACAGTAATAGCTTGAAATGTGTTTCCCATACGTTCCCATAAAGTCTTTGACCATGACACATTGTAGAAGATAAAGTCAAGCAAGGAAGCTTACTCGCAGGGGGAGAATTGTTACCTGAGACATGATCTACATGAGACATTCTGGCAATGTTTCCAAACTCAATTTTGAGGGCATTTGAAGGGGTTTTTTTTGGTATTGCTAGAGCTCGCCTTTCCTTATTAAATGCCCTTTCCGTTTTTTCTGTGAGTGATGGACTTGGCATGAATGTGATAATTTGACTTACCATACCCAAATATCTCCAGGCAATTGTGAACAATGACCTACAGTGTCTGATCTGCAGCATCCTTCTGAGTAAAATGTAGTGGTCCAAACCATAGCAAAGGCATTATTTACCTTCTGAAAAAGAGTAGGGTCAACAAGTTGGACACAAGGTTCAAGTTGATTCTCTGCTGGAAAGAAACTAATTTCTTTGCTGGTCCTGAGACCCCAGATAATTACCCAGAATTTCTGTACAGTGCTGATCCTTGCCCAAAGGCTGCTTTTAATGCAGGTATTTTTGCTTCTCGAAACAGCAGGAGCATGAACCTTGGATTCTCCATATCCATCTTCCCCAGATCCCGGTTAATTGCTTCTTCTAACAGACTCTTGTGAATATCTGACTGCCTTTTCAAATTTGTCTTTCTCCTGCAGTCCTAGCTACAGTGCAGTGGCTTCATCACATGAGAGCTAGATCTACTTGATCTAAAATGCCCAAAGTCTCCTTGACAGTGGTCCAAAACCAGGCAGTGTAGTATAAAACGTGCAGGCCTTCTTTATCACTTAGTATGTGCAGTGCTTTGATTTCAAAATTAAAAGCACATTATAAATAAACAATGAAATAGACAACTCATAATGTGTGAATTCCAAAAGCTTTGGTGGGTTAGTGAATTCTGTTTTCACAGTGATGGGCTTGATTGCATGCCTCTGATTAAAAAAAGCGGGGAGGGGGAGGAGAAAAACTGGGTACCAAATAAAAATCTTGCATGAAAAGGAACAAACTCTAGGGTCAGTAGTGATTGTTAACCACGCTCAGCACTACATTTTTCCTTCCTCAGAAAAAATATACATCATGAAGGCCGACACTGTTATTGTGGGGTCCATTTCAGAAGTGCCTAGTGGTAAGAACTGTGCTGCTAGAGGGTCTGAAAGTAATATCGATGCCCAGGAAAACATGGAAGAGGAACTGGCAATGCACTATCCAGAGCAGGAGACAGAGTCTTTTCCAGGGAATGATGTAATGGTTCCTGTGGAAGAAGAGGGAAAAGAATTTCATCACCCCACCACTGCCACTGAAAAGTGATAACCCACTGAGAAGATATGTGAAGCTACAGAAACATCCAGTGTGATACTAAGCCTGAATCTATGACAAGGGAGGTACACACATAGTGCCTTAGATTATCTGAAAACTCATGTAGAACACTGAAACATATTCAAACAAGGAGTGCTAGAACCTATTTCATCTAACAAATGAGAGGATCATCCAAACCGTTGGCCTTTTAGCTGACGTCAAATATTTCTCTTTCCTTCTCTCTCCCAGTATCATGCTGGAAGCAAATTTGAATCAAGGCTGCAAAATTCAGAGGACATCTGGATGCCAAGTTTTGCAGCTTGCTTTCTCTGCGTGAAGGAATGGATTGAAAACTATGTCTGATTACTTTTATTAACTATGAAAATTCTGGCCAGAATTCTGAGTTATGCTTGAGACCCAGCACTGTTTCGTATGTTGTTTCTATTCCAGTATTACCAGTACTTCCAATTTTGTCATATGTTCTGCAACATCTGGTATTTTTCTTAAGGCGTCAACTCTTGACTGAAAGCAATGACAATTTTAGTTTTCCCCAACACAAACAGAACTCTCTAAGTTTGTGGGCTTCATGTCTCTTGAGGAAATAGGAGCAAAATGTGCCACACAGGCTCAGGAAACAGAAGGCAAATAAAACTAATAGAAGTCCACTGTTCTTTAGGCCATTCTTTCTAAGTTTTGAAGTCTGATTCATGTTTTTTGACACTTCAAATCATCAGTCAGTGTACAAAATGACCTCTTCTGATGGAAGCAAAGCTCGCTGAACATTTGGATATTGGATGAACTATGGGTTTAGCCCAGTTTGGAGTCTGTAAAAAGGGAAAAGAAGAAAATAAACTACTTTTCTACAAAAAGGAGGGACTGACAAGCAGGCACAGCAGTTATTTCCTATAACTTTGTTAATATCTGCTTGTTTTAGAATTGCTCATAATCATCAGGGTGACACTGATTTGCATATCTATTCTTTTTAAAAAAAATCTGGTTTGTGGTCAACTGGCTTGTGTTATGCTATTTCTCAATATTTCATGCTGCTTGTTCGGTAACTGTAAATGTAATAGTGCTGACTATGTTTTTACACAGGACAATGGAAAATGAGCAAGATGACAAAGTGTGCCTTAATAGTCAAAAAAAAGGAACCACAAAAGCAATTGCTTGCTTTGTAGTTTTACGCTGGACAGTATACTGTAATAACAGCTGTGCAACTTCAGCGCCTTTTGTCTTAGAACACACAAAAGGAACGTAAGGGCCTAAAAACCACCTTCCTGGGCCAGCCTAGTAGTACAAGCCCAACATTTTGTCTCTGACAGTCGCAGTAAGAGATGTTATTTCGGAAAAGCACGTAAGCCTGGTTAATGTCTGCTGTTTGCATTCCTCATAGTTCTGCAGCATCGGCTGTAATAGGATTAAGAATGTTAAAGAGTTTGTCCCAGCCTTTAGTATTCATTCATATTGCCATTAATTTTTCTTCTCTCTTTTGAATTTCCTGGTACAATCTGCCTCCATAAGCACCTGTGGCAACAGATTACAGATAGTTGCCACCCAGTGTGTAAAGAGGTACTTTTACCACTTTTATTTCATTGAGTGCCACTAGTTCTTGTATTACAGAATTTAGCACAATACTGAGTTGACTGAGTTGCTTTTAGGATTCTTGATTGTATCCTCCTCAGCCTCCAAGCTGAGTTCCCATCTTTTTATATTTCCCATGTAAGTTAGGTGCTCCACTGCCTTGGTCATTTTAGTTAGTTAACCTCTTCCGGATCTTCTCTAACTTCACTACATTCTTCTGGACATCTGGAGGCTGGAACCATGCACTGCACTGAAGAAGAGGGGTGGGCCAAGGCTTTAAATAGTGGCAAAATTACACTTTCTATTTTGTTCTCAATACCTCTCTAGATGATGCCCACCATTTTGTTTGCTTTTCTTGGCTGCCTCTGCACACTAAGCAGATGATTTCAGAGAACCATCAAGCACGACTCCACGATGGCTTTTCTGAGTGATAGGTGCTGGATGTGAATTCAGCACCATGTACGCCTGGTTTAGATTATTTTCCCTAAATGTATTGCCTTGGGTTTATCTGTGTAGAAACTCATTTGCCATCTTTTTGTGAGCTCCTTCTGACTTTATTTGCTTTCTATACATCGTGTAACTACCTGGAGAAGTTTAGTATTGCCTTCACTGTGCGGGTGCTCTTTTCTCCAGATTATTGATGAAGATATTGAATAGAACAGGCCCCACCAATTCCCACTGCTAATTGTCTCTATCCTGAAAAATTACCGTTATGCTGTGCTCTTGCCTCCCTGTCTTTTAAACAGCCATAAATTTTGTGTCCTGTAACCTTTTAGAAAATCCATAAAATTACCTTTACTCTAATCCTGTGACAGCTTTGGTTTTCCACCACATTAGGAGTGGAACCTCAACAAAGGCTTTTTGAAAGTCTCCATGTAGTAGGTCCATTGGATCTTTGTTTCTCACATTAAGTCTCACAATATAAGGGAAGGTATGTTACCAAGATTGTGTCACTGAAGACATAAATCCAGAGAAACTCATACTTTTCTAGAACCACAGCCCCAGAGATGAAGTGGGAGAATCTCAGCATTATGGGATCTAGTCACTGACTTTCATCAGTGGATAATCTACCTGTAGTACATTTGAAAACTGATTGTAATTTCAAGTGTTGTTAGTTCTAGTATTTACTTCCTGAATTACACTGTTCCCTGCAAGTCCAGAAAATAATTTCTAAAACCAACTGCAGCCACTGTGTATTTTAGGTCGTCTACTGAGTCTTGCAAGAGAGGCAATTAATGAATCCTTTCTGTGTACTTCTGCATTTGTACTTCTTTTGTTTCATTCAGAAGATAAGCTGCTCCTAATACTCAAGTCGAAATTTCTTTTGGCTGCCAGCATTGCCATGTCAGCGGCGACAACGTGAAGAAGGAAACAATTAACATTTTTTGGTTTAAGTGCTTGTTGTGCAACAGAAGGTTAAGTCACAGCAATGCAAGGAAGAAACAAAAAACTGCACAGGACAAATACTGGTCACTCTTTCCTCACTTCCAGTCCAGGTAGTTCATTGTTTTCCAGTGCATACACTTCATTATCAAAAAATACAGGAACTTCTGTTTCATTTTAGAGAACATCAATTTGTGTATCCACAAACTGAATAACCATGCTCACCTGGCAGTGATTGTTGAAAGATGTTTTGTAATGACAGCTAATAGTATATGTCAGCTCTGTATAGAAATTAATATTTTTTACTGGAACAGCTTTCCAGATGAATCATATGCATTGCGACCTGCTAGCTGTGTTGTAGTTGGTTAGTTTAATAATGCTGGTAACCTTTGAATTAAAAATCACATGGATTTTAAGCCATAGCCACACTTTTCTTGTCTGATATGTAAATGTTTCCTTGTTGATAATTTTAGTACATGTATCAGTTGCAGAAAAACTATTTCTCCAAGAGAGCCATTCAAAATGTATGAACCTGTTAGCCAACTGGAGTTTTTCTCAAGAGCAGAGCAGGTCTGAATTTACATTAAGGTCTCTCTACACCAGACGTGAGTGAACGTGGTGCAGTGGTACCGTGGGTTTTGGTGAACGCTGCAACAGTGAAGTTCATATTTTGGGGCTGAAGGAGCATAAATACGACTGGAGCGACCCTTTACACACGCCGGGAGGCTCTTCTAAGGTACTCGAAGTAACTTCACTGCCCGGCCAGCGGGCACACCGCTGCCTAGCCCGGGGAGCGGCGGTCAGGCTTACCCTTAGCGCCTGCCCTGGGGCGGGGCCCGGGCCGGGCCGCCGCCAGCTCCGCCCCGCACCCGCTCTCGGCGGCCGCACTCGGCGGCGGGATGGGGCCGCGCTGGGCGCTCCTCGCCGCGCTCCTCCACGCCGCGGGCGGCCGGGTGAGTGCGGGGCCGCGGGGAGCCCCTGCGGCGCCCCGCCGGGGGAGGCGGGGGCCCGCCCGCCGCTCTGCGGTGTCGAGCGGCTTCTGTGGTTTGTAACGGTTGCAGAGCGGGAGCGCACCTGCTGTCCTGCAAGGTGTAACGCGAGTGGGCATCGTTCTGCCGTTACGCTTGCGAAGGATAACGCGAGTGCGCTTGCAAGTTATCTGTCTTACCTCCTGCTTGCACTGAGCTCAGTGTGATCTCTACACGAGCCTCACATCCCACTCTTGGACTTTTCTAAAGCTCATCCTACTCCCTTTGGCTCTGTCCTTGTTATTTCCTGGCTTGCCAAAGCAATGACTAATCGTTTTTCCTGGATTTTTCATTGGAAATGTGTTGGTTTTTCAGGCTTGTTTGAATATTTGCAAAAACTGTGAGCATCCTGGTAAATGCAGAGTGTAAATCTGTATGTATTTCGCGCCGTGGTTTAAACAGGAAGAGCTTGCTGTGCTCTGTTGGATCCCTAAAACTATTCCCTATTTACATAGGAAAGCCCTTTAATTTACATCTAAGACCTGATGTGATGCAGCTGTGACTGTTCTCTTTTCTATCTGGCTGTACCTCTGTTTGGTAATGAATGCTTTTAACTGTTTAAACCAAAGAGCTTGATGGGATCTATTTGACTTTGATTGTGTGTATGCTGTGCTGGTATATTGATAGCATTTTTCTTTCTGATTTTAAAGTGTCCTGGATTGTGGACATAAATATGGAAATGCTGCTGAGATGTCCAGGTCGTTGCTTTTTCATGGGACCTGTATGCTATTTACATGTTTATTTGATCATATTCATTTAGCCTTGATAGGAGAAAGGTTCAGTGAAACTAGGTGAGGATGTTAGAATGTATGTTGAACCTGGAATTACACAGTGGTCTTTTAAGGAGTACTAGATGCTATAGTGGGTTCATAATATAATTTATTAGGTTTTTTTACCTGCTTCTCACTTATTTTGCGTTCAGCCTTGATTTGTAAAGTGACTATTTTGAACCTGATTCACTTGATACTTTGGAGTGGATAGGGTAGAGCAGGTAAAGAAGGGAGAGTCTCAGAACTGTAGCAGACCTTATCATCAAAATTTAAAGTTTTGTCATGTTTCTTGCTGAACAAAGGGCTTTGATTCAAAAGGAATTAACTCCCCTCTCACCCTAAATATGACCTAAACATAATAGTGGAAATTGTCAGCATCATTTTTTGCATTGTAACAAACCAAAATAAAGTCCATATATAAACTAGGAAAACAAAACTAGTAGTTTCAGAAATACCACATCTGCCACAGAGCTGGAAAAAACCTGCCTGTTATATCAATTTTTAAAAGTGATCAGTTAAAGAACAGTTATTTTGGTTTTGAGGGAGAGAAACTGGCAAAGCAATAGCTCTTGAGTGACACTTTTTCTTGGTTCTTTCTCATTTAGCTCATCACAGGAACGGAACATAATTT
This sequence comes from Phaethon aethereus, assembly GCF_964289735.1. Taxonomy (NCBI): domain Eukaryota; kingdom Metazoa; phylum Chordata; class Aves; order Phaethontiformes; family Phaethontidae; genus Phaethon; species Phaethon aethereus. Next base: position 3,518,207 of record NC_138597.1, on the reverse strand, counting down.
TTGCCATTTTGAACAACTCAGTCACCAGATATTTTTAATTGAAACTTTCTCAATAGCCTCCAACCTGAGTAACTGTCCTTTGCAAAGCAGCCCAGCGTGCTCTGCAGCATAGTTGCTGATGTGTGCAGAGAAGGTCGTCCTCTGGATGCTGCCGACCGGTTGTAGGGGAACGCTGCTGGTACATGGGAGGTGTTGATAACCACGCACATACTCTGAACTGCAAAAGGATGAGCATAAAAGAGATCTTGTGGAAAAATCCTGAAATAAGATCGAGCAGACTGCTCAGATGTCCCTGCTTTTTTATAGTCAGAGCTAGGAAGGCTTTGCTGTTGTACATGTCCACACTTGTGGCTGTTGTATCAAAGCTCATTGAGGACTGAGAGTCTTAATAACGCATTGCAAAAGCCATCTGTGATACAAGTGACACCATCTCAAGTAAATTGTTTCAAAACAATAGGAAAAAAGCTAATTCTGGCATTCAGCCTAAACAGAAGGCTGCATCTTCCAAGGATGTCTCCACATAAGGTCAAACCTAATGTGGCCAGTCCTGACTTGGTGATTCTTTCTTGGGAACTTGCTCATTACCTGCCTTTCTCTGATGAGTGATGAGGATACAACCTGTCTTCCTTCCTTTTAGGACCGCAATCTGTAACTCCTCTTGCTTTCACCCCTTGTTTGCCTGAGTATCTTCGCTTTCTACAGGGAATCTATAGATGTTGAGGCTCATCAGCTTTGACAGTGCCTGTTACTGTAAGCATCAGATCTTGATTTAGTGGATAATAACATTTATTAGGGTAACCTTTGGGAAAACAGACCAACTTTCAGATACTTAAGCCTGAAGTTTTAAAACAGAACAGCTGGTATTCCTGAAAATGTGTATGTTTTTCCAAATACATATGTAATAAAATATACTTTGTCTTCCTACAAGCTTTGACTTGCTTCGGTAATTTTTGCATGTTGTGAATATCTTCCATATTCTATGCAGCCTCCTGCCATCTCATTCTAGGAAAATGTTTTCATATTATGGTGGTGAGTGGCAATGAAGTAGAATCCCTAACAGTAAGCAAAAAGATGTCGTCTTCTCAGGGAGGGGAACGTGGAGTTGTAAATCTGTTCGTCTGTAGCTATGCAAGGACTCCTGCTTTACAGCAGTGAAGTACAATATAGGATGGAAGAACAATTCACGTAATGGACCCAAAATCTTAGAGTGATATTTGCAGGAAAACAGCTTTAAAAGAAACTTTATGGTTTGAGTATAGTTGGTACAGCCTGACGCAACTCCAGCTGATTTTGGTGAGACTTGCGGTTATCTGATAACTAATCTTCAAGAGAATTGTTTTTGTAAATGACCAAGTTAAATATTTTAAACAGAATTCTGTTTTTTCCTGTCTTCAGCAGGTTTGGTAGCTCAGTGAACATTATCTCTTTACCTCAAGTCCTTTCCATAGCAACGGATTTTTACATCAGAGTCCTTGGTGACTTCATTGTGGTTTCATATGCGTAAAGAACATTGTATGCCAGATGTAGTTCCTGTTCAGACTCCTTTGTTTGACAGCTTGAGTTTGAAGAAGGCAACTGTATGAAAAGGAGACCCCAAAAAATGTAGACATGTGAGTTAGGATTACAATATATGCTTAAATATCTTTGTTTAAATGGCCCCCTTGAGTGAAAATGAATGTTATGTGAATGGATTTTTTAATATATATATATTCATCCATTATATTAGCATGTTTTATTTTGGTTATTGAAGATACTTACATTTAGTTACACATGAGGTCCAAGAATACAGGAGCAAGCTGTAAGGCAGGGATTCCTGAAAATGTGTATGTTTTTCCAAATACATATGTAATAAAATATACATATGTAATAAAATATACTTTGTCTTCCTACAAGCTTTGACTTGCTTCGGTAATTTTTGCATGTTGTGAATATCTTCCATATTCTATGCAGCCTCCTGCCATCTCATTCTAGGAAAACGTTTTCATATTATGGTGGAAAGGAAACTATGTTTATTGTAATTAATAGTCAGCACACAGGGAATGCATTACATTGTGATGTGCTGTGAGTAGTTGAGACCTGGACTTCCTCACCAATAGGTAGAACCAGGCTGGTGCATTGGATCAAGCCCTTCTAATTTTGAAGAAGTCTGAATCCAGATCTTGGTTTGTAGTTCATGACTTGGGCTCAGCCCTGGCACAGACATTAGGGTCTCAGTTGCTGCTGGCATACAACTGTGTGGGAGGAGACAGCCTGCAGACCCTTTCCCTACACTAGTGCTACTCCACACACCGCAGGTACAGCTGTCTGCCTGCAAATCATGAGATACAGGCGTGTTCTCCGCTAGTTTTATCTTCCAGTGGGTAGGATGTAGGGAATCTGGGAATCAATTGTGCTTGTGCATACGTGTTTAGAAGAGTCTGTATTAACCTCTCAGTTGGTGTGGAGGCTGCTGTTAGCCCACTCCTCTCGAGTGACAAATTAGGTCACCTATCTACTGGATGTCTGTGGCGCAGATGGGAAAATGATTCAAATAATGCAGAGGCTCCGCCGAGTCATTGACTTTTTGCATGTAACTTCTTAGTTATTGCTTAATACAAAGGCATTGCAAAAATCTCCCTGGTGAGTTGTATAGTCAAAAGCAAGCATAGTTTACCCATTTCTATGCCAAAACATATTGCTTAATTTTATTCATGTGCATAGAGCTAGACTAAATTTCATGTTTAATAATGTTTGTGCCTCTGCTGCTAGATAGATGAGGCATTTTACTTCTACTTGTACATGTCAAATTAAATGAAGTCTTCCAAAGTCTTCATTTTGTCCGTATAAATATCTTAAAAGTCTGCTGCCATTAGATACTACTACCTAATGGGAGAAATTCTAAGGTTATAATGCAAAAAATGCAGCATCATGTTAGTTTTCTTTCACAAGATCTGCTTGGAGAATATTGAATTGCAGTAAAAGCAGAAGACAAAATAAAGACTTACGAGATATACAAACAGTAACAAAATTTAATGACTGTGGAATAGAATCTGGCTCCTACTCATCAGTTGTTCAGCCCAAAGTAGCCAAGGGATCTGGATGCCAGAGGGTTGTGTTTTGGGCCACAAGTATTGTACTGGCCAACTCAGACCTTAAAACTGGGGAGACAGCTAGAAAAAGTAGGGTCATCTTGTAGCCAAGAAATCCAGGAGGATTTTATACCTAGTAAGAGGTGTACGCTTCCTCTGACATAGTAGGAGATTTGACTGCTGGCCTTGACACCTTTGATTAAACTAGTTTACATTGGAAGTAACTACTAAAATTAATGGCATCATTCCAGTGCAAACGAAGCTGAGCTCATGTGTGTATGTAAATTGTATCTGAGTTACAAGTCCCTTTTAGTTTCCCATAGTGTTCTTTGAGGACAGTTGGCAAGAAATTCTCAATTGTATTTCATTGAGAGCCACAGCTCATCAGATAAAATTTCAGGGAGATTTTATCAGACAGTAGACATATCCTTTCAAGCACAACTTAAGAGAAATGACTGTGAACCCATCAACCAACAGGTTTTCCTGTGTCTTTAACTCGCAGGGCAGTATTTACAACAGACGATGCAGAGGATGAGATAAGAACATTTTTTACCAGGAAGCCTCACCAGCAGGGTAATTTGTGATGCAGTTTATTGTGTTTCTCCTTTTTTTTTTTTTTTTTAATGTGTCTGCTCTTGCAGTGAAATTTTACATTCTAAAAAGACTCTGAAGCACTTTTTTAATGACGTTGATCATAGTGATTGCAAAAATGTGATGACAACACTTGATCTTTCTTCTTTTAATAAACAGGAAATTAACTTAAACAAAAAATACTTTTGAGAGCAGAGCCCTTTCCTTCTCCTTCATCAGATTTTAGTGTCAGCTCACATTTGCAAATGGTATGGTTTATTGTTGCCCATCCTATGAGGGTATAATACCAAGTCCAGAACTAAAGTTATTACTGAACCTGGTACGTATTGAAAAGCCTTGTTTTTCTTTTTGAATTATTATGGTTATTATTCTCATAAATAATGATGAAACTGATAATGCTGAAGCCAGCCTCCTGGTTCTGCTTCAGTCTTGAATGCTTGTGCAAGCCCCCTTCAAATAGGCTGCCTTAACAGGAAAGCAAAAATGGAGACCAAGGTAGATGTTGGAGATATTTGAGGCTGCAGCATGGTTCCTGCAAAGCTGGCTTTCTTCTCATCAAAAGACAAAGAGCAGAATCTGAAAAATGCAGATTGTGCTTAACAGCTGTTTCTTACTTCACCTGCTCCAGTGTTTAAGAAGGAGAATGATTTTTTTTTTTTTTTTTTTTTCTTGGTCATCCTTCCCCACCACATCACAGTTTCCAGCCTGTTAAATGCATCTTTACAAGTTTGTTCTTTGGTTTGCAACGTGGCTGTTTCTTCTTGATCTGGCTGTGAGAGACCTGGGCTAGTATTGGTGAGACCCATGCCCAGTTTCCCTGCTTTTGAGTCTTTAACTCAACTGACTGATCAGAAGAGATCACAGTTGTCCTGATGCCTGGGCAGTGTTACCAGCTTTCGCAGTGTTTTAAATAGGAGCCGCGAAACTTCAAATAGTTTGCTTTCCTTTTGTTTTTTTTTTTTGTGGAATGAATACTGAAACTCAAGAAGGCCTTTCTCTGCCTTCATGTTCTCTGGAAGGGTTCTTTTTGACACTGACCATTGAGTAGATGGGTGAAATCCTGTTTCTGATATACAGCTAGGTAAGGGATAAAATATTTCAACAAGCTGCATAATAAAATGCTGGGTTCCCTTTAAGTAATTGTTGAGAGTGGGAAGTGTTGGTCTACTTTGTCAGTAATGTGAAGACACAATAGATAATCAACATGTTTTTTTCAGGAAGGAGGAAGGATATTTTCATTACCGGCCTCCAAAGAACTTGTTCCTGTTTTAATTTCTCCTTTTAATAATACTTTTAAAGTACTTCTCTAAACGTGTGTAGATGATACATGGAGCAATCTCTTCAGACTGTAGAAAATTAGAGCAGAGTCACATACTTTTTGAACAGCATCTTTCTGATCTAGCAGGAAACTCCTACGCTTGTACTACCTAACAGCCTTTTTCTTTCGAGTGAGTATATTTTTCCCTTTGAAAACAGATGGCAGGTCCTCAAATATTTTGACGTTTGTTCATTGAAGTCACTGAGCTGTGTTGATTGGTATGAGCTGAAAATCAGGTACACTGTATGACATGACTGTTCCTTATACATTTGACCTGCCATATGAGGTAGGTTTTTTATTTTATTTAAGTCTTGTAGCCTGTTGCTCCTTTTCAGAAGCAGCAGTGCAGTTTTTGGAGACATGGTTTTCAAAACATCAAGGCCTTTCTCATTCGGAAAGAAATCACAAAATATCTGGAATGATAAAAGCCTTTTTTCCTCTCCTTTGGTGAAACAGTTCTAATAGTACAGCTTCTTTGACTGAAGGGACGGTTCACCTTGCCTGGTTATTGCATGGGTGTAAGTGAGGACATAATGAACGTAACTGAACTTAGTGTCCTGTGTCCTTTGCACCCGCTGATGAAAACAGAAGAATTCCTTCAAGCATTGCAGTAGTGCTGGACCCACAGCTCCCTCTTCCACCGGCTCAGGAGGCCTGAGGGAATTAATGAGTAGCAAACTCAATCTTCTAGTTTCCAGATAGGGCTCTAAATGTGTGTAGGGAGTAGACCCACTAGGTAAGAAGGTATCATTTTTAACATAGCCACTTTGCAGAAAATGCTTCTCCCCACAAACCCACAGGTAAGAATTTAGGTTTCACTGTAGTTTTGTCAAAGGTTGTTTGAATCATGGCAACTGAGAATAGGTACTTAGCCCTTTGGTTTAGGGGGTGTCGTAGTGACCAGGTGTGATGCTAGTCCCATAGTTCCATTGCATTCTTTTGAACCTGAAACCTGGAGAAATCGCTTTGTTCATTGTGACAGATCTTTGAGAAACAGAAACCTCTAAATGGTCTCAAGTAACTTATAAGCTGTGCATTGTCCTTCAGCTTTTTGGCATCTGCTGCTTTCTGCTTCATCAGGCCTACATCAGTGTCCTGGAAAGGAAGGTGGTTATAATTGTGCTGATCTTTAAGTGTTTGTCTCTTTTGAATCTCTACTCTAGAGTCAGAGTGGACTTGTGACTCATGATTTTCCTTTAATTTCTCCTAGGAATATTCATTGCCTTATACACCACAGTTTGCACAATGCAAAGATCCCAGCACTGAATTCTATGAAGAAGGACTTAATAAATGTTGCAGCCAGTGCCCTCCAGGTAGGTTATAATTCAAACTATCACTTTACACAGCCCAATTCAGTCAATTTTCAGATGAGCGTAGTACGTTTTGATTATTTATACATCTGAGGAGCATTGGATTTTTGCTGTTGTAATGCACTCCTAGCTGGAAGACAATAAAATGCTGTGACTGTAAAAATATCTGCAAGAGAGACACACTGTTCATCAGAATTGGAATTCTGTTACAAGGTTAACCTGGCTGGGGATTATCAGGTGGTAGGCTGCTGAGCTCTTGTAAGCACAGCTTTGTATGTTGTTTTGATTAAAGTATTTTTAAGTCAATATTTGCAGGGGAGCAACAGCTCACTAATGGAATTACAAAAGTTAGACAACACATGTGAGACCCAAGCCCACTAATAACAAATACATTGTAAAATAGGGCATGAGGTAGAGCTTAGTTTCTGTACTTCGATAATATCACTTATATAAGGGGCTTTCCACTGGACAGGTTAATCTATAATTGCTCATTAAGGGAGTTTTGTTGTCTTTTACTGTAAGCCAGACACTGCAGACCACTATCAGGGGCTAGGTGCAAGACTACAGAAACTGTCTGCTTTGAGGTGTCATGTCTTACACTCCAGGGATAATTATTAGTGATCTTTTGTTAGCAAAAGTTGTTGATTGCAGAAAGGTGGGTGTGTGGGTTTGCTTTTTTCAGAAAGTAGTAATGCTGTTTGGATATTTTAATAATGGAATTTTTGCAATAAGTTGTCATTATATTATTACATTAGACACAGCAAAAAACCTGCCTATTTGTCTCATTACATGCTGAGCAAACAGAATTTGTCTCCATAAATGCCGAGTTCCTGTCAGAGAGAACCGGAAGTTGAAGCAGGAAATCAGCATATGCTGAAGCAGCCACAGTTGCTTGAATTAACCGAAAATGTCTAGATAGATCTGTGAAGCTTCCTTTGTTAAAAACACAATGGATGAAAGATGGTAATTTATAGGTAAAACCTTTTTCTGTTGTGGTATGTGTTGTACATATTGACATATGTATAGCAATATGTCTATTGCTTCTTAATTTTTATTTTTCAGAATAACAAACTCTGGACAACAAGTTGTAGGAAGTCTAAAATCTTTATTTTTGTTATTATGAATTTGAATTTTTTACCATAATTTATCAAAAATTGAAGCCTAAATCATTTGCAGGATGTGGGAGGCAGAATTTGAAGCTTCAAGTAAGTACATGCAAAAACAGTCTTGGGAAATCACTTCCATGGCTCACCTCCAGGGCCTCCTCTTTTGGAGAACAGGGATTCTCCAAGCAGCTCCAAAGGCAATGTTACTTCTGCTTTCTGAGTATATTTTCCAGGACATTTCTGTGCAGGATATGAGACACTAACATTTATCTTCTTCCTCCGTTTAAGCAAGGGGGAAATGGCAACTGAGGTGTTTTCCTTTCTCCAAAACGGATATGTTTGAGCTCATATTTACTCATTCCCACCACTGCACTGAACTCTGTTGTTGGTGAGAAGCATTGGAGAAACTACCTTTCATAACTTTTGATTTTGTCTGGAATGCCAGCAGCTTCAGACACTGATTGATTTGATCTGTTGGAGCTGGCTGATGATGTTAGAGCTGGCTGAAGAGGTGAAGGAAGAAGAGGGAGCTCATGTCCCTTCAGTAGTGACAGGTGGTGCAGTTCTAATTCTGATCTGTTTGTGATACTACTCCTTCTTCACTTGCTGCCTATAAAGGTATTAAGGGCCTGACCCAGACACATCATTGTAGCACATGCCTGACTTTCAGCATGAAAATTATAACTCATTGAGAGGGCTTTAAACTAGATTTGGAGGGGGGAGGGGCTAAAACCGGGCTCACTAGAGTTGAACCTAGGGGGAGGTTCAACGTGCCAGAGTTGAAATCGATAGTCCGGCTCAGGTGCATCTACACCAATGCACACAGCATGGGCACCAAACAGGAGGAGCTGGAAGCCATTGTGCAGCGCGACAGCTATGACGTTGTTGCCATCACAGAAACGTGGTGGGATGCTTCTCATGACTGGAGTGCTGCAATGGATGGCTATAAGCTCTTCCGAAGGGATAGGCAGGGAAGGAGAGGCGGTGGGGTGGCTCTGTACGTTAGGGAGTGTTTTGATTGCATAGAAATCGAAGATTGTGAAGACCAAGTAGAGTGCTTGTGGGTAAGGTTGAGGGGGAAGGCCAATGAGGCAGACATCCTGCTGGGAGTCTGTTACAGGCCCCCCAACCAGGATGAAGAGTCGGATGAGACATTCTATAAGCGACTGGCGGAGGTCTCGCATTCGCTGGCCCTTGTTCTTGTGGGGGACTTCAACCTACCGGACATCTGCTGGAAGTATAACACGGCAGAGAGGAAACAGTTGAGGAGGTTCCTGGAGTGCGTGGAGGATAACTTCCTGACACAGCCCGTGAGTGAGCCCACCAGGGGAGGTGCCTTACTGGACCTGCTGTTTACAAACAGAGAAGGACTGGTGAGAGATGTGGTGGTCGGAGGCCATCTTGGGCTTAGCGACCATGACATGATAGAATTCTCGGTTGTGAGCGAAGTAAGGAGAGGGGTCAGCAAAACTGCTATCATGGACTTCCGGAGGGCAGACTTTGGCCTGTTCAGGTCACTGGTTGAGAGGGTCCCTTGGGACACAGTCCTGAAGGACAAAGGGGTCCAGGAAGGCTGGACAGTCTTCAAGAAGGAAATCTTAAAGGCGCAGGAGCAGGTGGTCCTCATGTGCCGTAAGAAGAGCTGGCAGGGAAGGGGACTGGCCTGGCTGAACAGGGAGATTTTGCTGGGACTCAGGGAAAAGAGAAGAGTTTATCACCTCTGGAAGAAGGGGCAGGCAACTCACGAAGAGTACAAGGATCTCATTAGGTCAAGCAGGGACAAAATTAGAAAGGCAAAAGCCCAGCTAGAGCTCAGTCTGGCCACAGTCGTAAAGGATAATAAAAAATGTTTTTACAAATATATTAACAACAAGAAGAGAGGCAAGGAGAATCTCCATCCCCTACTGGATATGGCGGGGAACATTGTCTCCAAGGACGAGGACAAGGCTGAGGTACTTAATGCCTTCTTCGCCTCAGTCTTTAATAGCCAGTCCAGGTATCCACAGGGTATTCAGCCCCCTGAGCTGGAAGACGGGGATGGAGAGCACAATGTACTCCTCATAATCCAGGAGGAAGCAGTCAAGGACATGCTAAACCACCTGGACACCCACAAGTCTATGGGGCCTGATGAGATCCACCCGAGAGTACTGAGAGAGCTGGCGGAGGAGCTTGCCAAGCCACTCTCCATCGTTTATCAGCAGTCCTGGTTAACAGGGGAGGTCCCAGAAGACTGGAGGCTTGCCAATGTGACGCCCGTCTACAAGAAAGGCCGGAAGGAGGATCCTGGGAACTACAGGCCTGTCAGCCTGACCTCTGTACCGGGGAAGATTATGGAGCGGTTGGTCTTGAGAGTGCTCACAGGGCACCTGCAGGACAACCAAAGGATCAGGCCCAGCCAGCATGGGTTCATGAAAGGCAGATCCTGCTTGACCAACCTGATCTCCTTCTATGACCAGGTGACCTGCCTAGTGGATGAGGGAAAGGCTGTGGGCGTTGTCTGCCTGGACTTTAGTAAAGCCTTTGACAGCGTCTCCCACAGCATTCTCCTGGAGAAACTGGCAGCTCGTGGCTTAGACAGGTTTACTCTTCGCTGGGTGAGGAACTGGCTGGATGGCCGAGCTCAGAGAGTTGTGGTGAACGGCGTTAAATCCGGCTGGCGGCCGGTCACAAGCGGTGTTCCCCAGGGCTTGGTTCTGGGGCCGGTCTTATTCAATATCTTTATTGATGATCTGGATGAGGGAATTGAGTGCTCCCTCAGTAAGTTTGCAGATGACACCAAGTTGAGTGGGAGTGTTGATCTGCTGGAGGGTAGGAGGGCTCTGCAGAGGGATCTGGACAGGCTGGATCGATGGGCAGAGGCCAACTGTATGAGGTTTAATAAGGCCAAGTGCCGGGTCCTGCACTTTGGCCACAACAACCCCATGCAACGCTACAGGCTTGGGGAGGAGTGGCTGGAGAGCAGCCCGGCGGAAAGGGACCTGGGGGTGCTGGTTGACAGCCGGCTGAACATGAGCCGGCAGTGTGCCCAGGTGGCCAAGAAGGCCAACAGCATCCTGGCCTGTATCAGGAATAGTGTGGCCAGCAGGAGTAGGGAAGTGATTGTGCCCCTGTACTCGGCACTGGTGAGGCCGCACCTTGAATACTGTGTTCAGTTTTGGGCCCCTCACTACAAGAAGGATGTTGAGGTGCTGGAGCGTGTCCAGAGAAGGGCAACGAAACTGGTGAGGGGTCTGGAGCACAAGTCTTATGAGGAGCGGCTGAGGGAACTGGGGTTGTTTAGTCTGGAGAAGAGGAGGCTGAGAGGAGACCTTATCGCTCTCCACAACTACCTGAAAGGGGGTTGTGGTGACGAGGGTGTTGGTCTCTTCTCCCAAGTAACTAGTGATAGGACAAGAAGAAATGGCCTCAAGTTGCACCAGGGGAGGTTTAGATTGGATATTAGGAAAAATTTCTTCACTGAGAGGGTGGTCAGGCATTGGAACAGGCTGCCCAGGGAGGTGGTGGAGTCGCCATCCCTGGAAGTGTTCAAAAAACGTGTGGATGTGGCGCTTCAGGACATGGTTTAGGGGACATGGTGGTGCTGGATTAATGGTTGGACTTGATGATCTTAAAGGTCCTTTCCAACCTAGTGATTCTGTGATTCTGTGAAACACCATCCTGTGTTTTACCACAAAACACAGCTTCTATGAGGGTAAAAAGTTTGTTTTATGTACAGTGATAGCTGCATCTAAGTATGTGCTAAGGGGCTTTGTTCTGGATTGAGGTCGCCTTGTTTTGAACATGGCTGGAATTCACTGTACTGAATGTAGGAAAAGGAGTCAAACGTGAATAACGTAAAAGAAGTCAGAGTTGCCCTGTATATACATGCAGTCCTCCTATAAATCAGTATTTGCTTGGTATATATTACCGATCTGATAGTGGCAGTGAAGAGAAGGGGTTTCTACAGGTAAGAATGAAACTTACCTTAAACAATTCCTAGTGATCTTTTCCAGTGAGATGCTTTCTCTGTTTTGTGTTGTTTGGCTTTTTTTAATAGGTCAATATAAGGCAGAGAGCTGCCGTCACACTGTGGACACAAAGTGCAGTCCCTGTAGACCTAACACGTACACAGCAATCTGGAATCACTCTCCTCAGTGCTTTGCCTGCTCACCACCCTGCAGGAAAGGTAGGCCTGAATTATTAAAGAAGCATTTGTGACTTTAAGAGCCTGCTCAAAGAGTGGGCTTGGTTTAACCTAGTCTTTTCTCCTAAGTAAACTAGGAGTTTTTGTCTATCACTTGTATAGTCCCGTTCTCATGCTTTTGGCTGGAGAAAAGATTCAGGGAAAAGTCTTGCAGGGGGCCCTGCCCCTTTTTCTTTCTAAGTCCCAAAAATGTGACAACAGTCTTATATTCTTGGAAACTAAGGCACTGCAGCACTAAAATAGATACAAATGTCATCAGTAGAATAACTTCCTGCTTATACTCTCCAGCCAAGGGAGCTTAAGACCTGTCTTGCACGGGGTAAATGGATAATTACATTTCCAGCATCCAGTCATTACTCAGTTTGTCTGCTGAACTGACAACAGCAAACACCAGTTGTGATATTCCTATGTTATTTGTATTTCTTTTGCAAAGCAGGATAGTCAGTGAGGACATGCTGGTTCGGCTTGTTAAAGCAGCTTAACAGTATGTAAAGTAGTACATTGTACCAACATCTGTACGTTGCTCTCATAGATCACACGCATTAACAATTCAGTCATACTGTTGCCCATCATTTCCAATGAAAACCAGTATAGAAAATTATCTACTTGACTCACTGTCAAGTAAGTTCTAAGGATACTAAGTTGTTCAAAGGACCTTTGATCTTGTCTAAATAGATAATCCTACAAAGCTGGTTAATTACTGTATGAAAATGTCTGTACTAAGGTCTCCAATCACTTTAAATACAGTTGCATGGTCTGCATAGACTACAAATGGCCATACTTTGTATGGCCCCCAGATGAACACAGGTAACACAAATGTGCGTATTTATGGTTATGACACAATGTAATGCAACTGCAGGTGTGGACTTTCAAGTGTGCAGTCTACAGATGCAAATTTCTCCTTTCCCAGAGAGAGAGAGAGAGAGAGAAAACTCTTCTGAAAATTTAGATGTTGGGGCATATAACATTTGCTTTATGATGGTACACTAGCCAGAACTGCAAAATTGTCTTCAGTGTGTGGTATGTGAACATCACCTCATATGCACTTGAAACATTGCAGGTTGTGATTTTAAATGTTGCTAATAACACCTTGCTTTATTCTTGTTTTAACAACAGGTTTTGTGCAGAATCAAACATGCACTACGTCACAGGACAGAATCTGTAGCTGCCCACCCAATGAGTACTGCATTTCGAAAATATACGAGTACTGCAAAATATGTAAAGTGCATAAAAAATGTGGAAAAGGCTACCGAGTTTCCAGAAGAGGTAATTTAATTCTGAACACTCTACACACAAAATTGTTTTACTATATGAAGAGGGTTATTTTTTGCATTAACAGTCCATAAATATTTCTGAATCTGCCTCCAATTCAGCAAATTACAGCAATATTGTCTTTTAATTCCCTACAGTTATGCATTCTTTTGTGCAAACATTATCTTAGCAAGTAGGCAGTAACTAGAGCAACAGTATTCTCGAAAGGCATATCCAAAGGAACAACATGTTGCAGTCTGTTACTACTGTGTATCATAAAGTTCCCCAATCCAGCTTAATCTTCGTTTTGCTCTACCGTGTGATTTCGTCCATAGAAGTGACTCAGATTCAAGACCACTTAATTCCTGCTTAAATCAGTGAAACAGAGCTTCAGGTTGAATTTTGGTTATGGTAAATAATGATGACTCTATGCAGTCCTGCAGAATTAATCTGTCTATTAGATAATGAAATTCACCACTCTCATAATGTAGCTGTCTCAAGATATAAGTAACATTCGAAGAGGTGGAACACTGAATATTTTTAAGAAATTAAGAATAATTTCAAAAGATACAGAACTCCAGCAGAGTGGAACAGGTGGTCGCCTGTCAGGGACGAGTGAAAAAGCTCAGCTCTATCTGCAGTACCGCATTTTAACCTTTTGGTGGGTTTTCACAGCATTTGGAAAAGACTGACTATCAAGGGCACCAAACTAACAGCCGATTAATCTTTTGATTGTGTTTGGGTTGGGTGTTTCAAATTAATCTCCTCAGTGACAGCTAAAGACTGTATTTTGTGTACTGCCTCTGTATCACTTCCAGGATCTGTACCACAGACCTTGATTATTCATTCTTGTTTCTCCCTAGATGACTAACTGGAGTTTTTCTATTTGTTTAAAGGGACAGATAGCACAGATACAGAATGTAAACCTTGTCCTCCTGGCACTTTTTCACGTGAGGAATCTTACGATACCAGCTGTATACCACATACAGTGTAAGCCAGTGTTTCTGTCTAATAGCAGCCTTAACTCTGCACAGGGTTGCTTTCTTTCCTAACTTCTCTTTTTGTTTCTTGCAGTTGTAAATCGGTGGCTGTTCCTGGAAACAGCATGAATGACACCGTCTGCAGTGACTCAGAAATGGCAGTTGCCACAGTTGTACCTCACACTATTTTGAAGCTGCTCCTGACCCAAAGCTCAGCTTCCAACAAACCTGAAATAATAACTCGACCTGTCATTTTAAACTCTGTACCTGACATGTCTCACATCGTCGGTGAGCTATTAACTCATTTAAGATCACTTTTGTCTGGCTAGGAAGCAAGTTTATATTTAGTTCTCAGTTTCTGTCCAAGATCGATTACCTGTACCCAAACAGAATCTCAGAACAGCTGAATTAATAAAATATGACCCTGCTTGTAGTTAGTTGCATAATACTTACCTATGCATCTGTGCTACTCTAGTTCTATGGTCCCTGTAATTCTGGCAATATTTCTAAAAATCCCAGAACTAAATTATACAAGGCATTTCCTGAGAATTGTTACTATGAAGGAGCTGGTAGAAAAAGGTTGTATCTTAGGTTTTGGACTGAGGAAAGCCTGACTTCATAAACCTCCTGGAAGACTCCTGGCAGCCTTTCCCAAGACAGGAAGTTGTTACAGCATTCACAAGCGTGGATGTATTCTCTCCTGTTTACAATCTATCCAGAAGGCGTATATGTTTAGGTGCATTCTGGACTGCCTGTCCTTGTATTTAACAAACTGTTGCTAGCCTAGAGAGAGAACTTTTGTGACTGAGGCCAAAAGTCTGTCCTCACTTTTCATGACAGGAAAATTAATTTTTATGAAGCGGTAGAGGCTGAAATGAGACCTTGGCATCTGACAATAGAGGCATCAAATGTGAATGTCAGGCACACCTGATACTTGTAAATTTAGCTTATGTAGCCATGGACAGAAACTATAAAACTACCTCTTTCTAATTAGGTCCTTTGTCAGATCAACCTGCTTAAGTAATTTATCTTCTTAATTTATTTTCAGGATCAGTAGCAGGGCCATTGTTATTGGTCCTGATAATCACTATTTTGGCGTATTGCTTAGTCTCCAAAAAAAAAGGTAAGATTCATGAAGTGAAAACAAGCAGATCTGTAAATATTGGAAGGAATGTCACCTTATTTCCTGCTAATTTGAGCTTAGTTGTTGACTTTTCTCATGGCTGGATATGGATGAAGTATCACTAACATATAGATTCTTTGGTGTCCAATAATGTATGAGGTGTTTTTTTTCGAGGGGACAAGGTGATGATTTACAGGTTTCTGCCTCACTAGCTAGCAACCTATAGCTTCATGAAACCCTGAGGAGCTTTTGACACCATTCCTCTGTTACATTGGGTGAAATTGGCCAAAGGGTTCAAAAGTCAATAGAAGAGAGACTAAGAGAAAATTAATGCAAATCAGCTTCATCACATAAGCTTTGCAGCTACAGAAAAACAGAATTTAAAAGAATACTCCAGGAATTCCATATGTATTTAGTGTAAAACTATCTTTATTAAATCACATGGGGTGCAATTAATCTCAGTACAGGGATACAGTGCAAATGTTCCATTCAAATATCTCTTGTTCCTCAGATTTTAGACAATTGTCTAAACATACCACATGCCAGTGGAGTCGGACAACTGTACAACAGTTGTGCTCCCACTGGAGCTTGTTAAATATTTTGTACTTCATCATTTAAATATTAGACATTATCAGATGTTATCATTAAACAGTCATGACCGTAGTTTATCGTCATCAATACGTTTTCTCACTGACACTATACTAGAAAAATTATTAATCAATGAAAAATCATTAATTCATGTCCTCTTTGCTTGCTGGCTGACTTTAAGTCACCTTACAAAATTACTACAATATAGCTTTCAATATTTTCAAATAGTGTCTAATAAATGTACATTTGGAGCTTATTCCAGGAGCAGAGGCTATCACTCAGGCTAGTTAAGAGAGCAGCTTTTGCAACTGAAACAAATTTAGGTGCTAATGAACTGTCTTTCCTCACTTGCAGCCCCTGTATATTCTCCACCAACTACAGAAGCAGATTCGGTGAGTGTCACTCCTTCCTTTCCATCTTTTACATTTCTTTAAAAGTTATCTAGAAATCATGCAGTCTTATCTAATTGCAAGTAGAAGAAAACTGCACAGCAGAAAGACAACTGGAGTGATAATGGGATGGTTTGGTTCCCAAGCTAGGGTGCATGATCCACCTTACATAATGTGTCATCCTTGCTTTATGCTGGGCTATATTAGCAATAAAACACAGGTGTGGTTCAGAAGACCACATCTTAGAGCCTTTGATTCCCTGGGTATCGGTGAACTACTGTAGATGGCTTCAGGAGACAGGTTCATTCTGTTGAACACCTAATGAGCTGGTATGAATTTTACTCACAGTCATCACTATGCAAATGGCAGTTATCAGTGGTTTCTTTAGCTGCCTAAGTACTGACCAGTTCTTTGTTAGTGTTTTTTAAAAAAGATTAATGTTTTGTGTTTCTCTGCAAATGTTCCAGCCTTTTTCCTCTACAGAAAAGCAGTGTGACAAAAAAGTAAGAAATACAGGCTCACAGAATTCCGCCAGTTCTGAACAGGAGGAACAGCATCTCTTGGAAACTTCTGGGTCCAGCAGTAGCTCCCTGAATAATCCAACGGGGTTTGCAAGAGTCAGTGTAATAAGTAACAAGAACAATGAAAAGAAAGAAACAGAAGGATTTCAGCAGCAACATTCAGCAGCAGAAGGCTGTAAGCTTCACAGTGAAGACAGGCACAACTCTGCAAGTTCAGGTAGGAACGTATCAGAATGATGCAGAACCTCTTGAAAATTGATTATCAATTATGAGTCTTTTTAGCAGAAGTTTAAATGGCAGGATAAAACATCAGACCCATGTTCAGCAGAGAAAGTATTCTGTAACTTTTGAAAAGAAAAATGATTGTTTTAAGTCGTCAGCCTGAGACAGTAAAGAGAGTGTGCTCAATGGGGAAAAAGTTATTTGCAGACGAGAGGCTCAGTGTGATGGGAGTAAGACAGTGTGAGTGGGCGTAAGAGCCAAAGGGAGCAGTAAGAAAAGAACACTGTCAAAAGCATCTGAAAATGGCAACAGATGGGTAGGGAGTTGGCTGTGATCCAGGGCTCTGTGTTAATTTTTATGGCATTTTATTTCTGGGATGACATGTGGATTTTATGGTACCAAAAAAATCAACCTAAAACATTACAGAACCAACTCCACTAGCTTGGCTAAATTAAGTGAAGTAAGAAGATATTTAGTGTTTATTTTAACTTTAAGTCAAAGAACTGGATAAAGAATCCAGCCGTCCTCTTCTGCGTTTCATTCTTCCATGTTTAATGTGTTTTCTGTTTATTTGACAGAACATTGTGGTAACGGAGGAACACAGGTGAATGTGACTTGTATTGTTAAAGTATGTAGTCCAGACTGCAGTTCCCAGTTCCCAGAACAGACTAGTTCAACTAACATGGATTACGGAAACGCTCCCTATTATTCCCCAACAGGGGAAGAAATTCGCCTTTCAAAAGAAGAAAACCCCTTGAAAAAAGAAACTGAAATTCAGATCTCAGTGGAAAATGAGGACAATTTACTTCAAGACTTACTTCCAGAAGAAAAGAAGTTTCCTCTGGGTATTCAAGATGCGGGGATGAAAACCAGTTAAAGGAAATTACAGCTCGTATACTAATTGACTGATAAAATGAATCAAACAACCCCTCATCTTCTAAAATAATCTTAAATGTAGCATTCCTGAAGAGACTTGAAATTTCAGACAAATATAGACATTGATGCTTTTGAGGTTTTTAATCTCTTTTATCAGCTTTGAGAGTCAATGGATAATCTTTGCAGTTTAAAAAAAAATTGGATGCTTTTTCTTTTAAAACGAATGGCCAACTCCTCCCTTTCTTCTGTGATACCTTACAGAGACATTTCTCAGATTTGAAAAGGAACATTTTTCTAACTTTATGCCATTGATCTCTCTGCTGAGACTTCTTGTGATGCTAACTTGGGTTCAGATATGCCACCTGTCAAGAATATGGCTGTGACCAGCACTTCTAACAGAGTGGACTTGAATTCTCCTTCATTCAAGGATGAATTATCCATTTGATTTTAATTTTAAAACTATTGCATTCTATTTCCTATCCATATCTTTCCCTCATCCTCCTGGGTATTTCTTTTGGTATTACAGTTTGCTTTTGCTCATTATTGGACCAAACTTCTGAAATCAACCTGAAGTACATCAAGGAGTGAAATCATTTACAGGAGCTTTTTTTACTAGATTACAACTTTTATGTCTGAACAATAGCATTTCATTAGCTGTACATAGTTCCTTTTATTTTAGAAAAGAAAATCTAGATTAAATAGTTATTACTTCCTACTCCAAGGTAAGTTCCTTTTATTGACAACTCTAAAGTTTGTCATCTTTGCGTCCTGACTGATTTAATATGGTTCCCTGACTGATTCTGACCTCATTTTTGAGGTTAACTGTAAGCCCAAAATATTTTTCCCTACGTTCCAGTGAATATTAGAGAAGATCCACGTGGATATGTATGCCAGATAGCTCACGCCCATTGACCTCAGGAAATGGGCTATCTCTTGATGATTGCATAGCATGATCTGTAAAAAGTGGGATTGACTCAAACCTCAGAACCAGAAAATCCTGTTGTCCTTCACTTCTTGCTTGACGCTAAAGATCCAACCACCTCTTACAGAAAACTAGTAGAGGTTCTCCTCGAATCAAGTTGGTTTTGGGAGTCAATTTTTAGGATCCCACTTCCTCTAATTGTATTTTACATATGTAACTTAACTGGCAATTGTGGCATATGTATTCAACCACAATTTGTAATGTGGTGTCTGAATTACATTTGGGTGAAGTCATACAGTAGGCATAGCTTTTTTCTTTTATGCCATCAAAACATACTGCTGGACAGATGATCATTGTACTTCCCTTCCAACTGAACCTATTCTACCTCGAGAGAAACTAGATGCAGTAGTTATTTCTGAGGCCTTAGACTGAAAAAGGATATTTTGCAATAAGATTTATTTATTCTAGAGCTACAGAAGAGATACAGATTTTAAAATACACATTTTAAACTCCTAAAAAAGCTGTGAGGTTTACTAACATTATTTCTGGAACTGACAACTGGCAAACAGGTCTTTAATTCTACTACAAAGAAACCTTTTAGCACTGTATATTACACTTGTACTTGAAAGTAATTTTCAGAAAAAAACTTTGAAAATGGACACACTGAAACTATTACAAAACTGAAGGATTTAGGCAAGAAAATAACCTAATTTTATAGAGCACTTTGAACCCTTTGCACCGTACCAAGTGTTTTCGTGTCTTGTCCGTCGGCTCCCAGTATTGGGACCACGTTGAAGAAGCAGTGGAAGATTTTTGAAGAAGTTTTAAAAAATGTTAAAAAGGAGGATCCCAGGACTGATCCCATGACAGTTAATTTACTGGATTTTCAAATTATGGAGCTGTGTGACAGAAGGAAAATCCAAGTTTTATGTTGAAGTAGGAAAAATGTGCTTGCATTCGCTGACAAAAAGCAAAAAAAAAAAAAAAAAAGCCTCTATTTTTATAATTACGTGTATCTTCAAGTTTCCTGACCTCTTCATTAAACAAAATTCTCATTTTTAGAACGGGTCGTTTCAGTCCATAGGTTAAGCCGCTGCTTTCCAAGCAATTTTACTTCCTATTGTTACTGCCTGAGGTAGAGCACTACGCTAGAGAGGACTCCATCAACGACCACCCCTCTTTCACTTCAGCGCCGACGAACAGAGCCATAACCTTAACCTCCAGCCTGGCTAACGGACCCCTGGCGCTTTCGGGGGCCCGACGCCTGTGTTCACTGCCGCGCACCCCTCACGCCAGCGGCTGCGAGCGGCCCCTCGGGACGATCCCGCACTCCGGCGCGGGCCGGGGCGCTCGCGCCTCCGGGCTCCGGCGCGGGGCGCCCCCCCGAGGCGGCGCAGAGTCAGGCCGGCCCCGCCGCAGGCCGGCCCGGCTCCGCCTCAAAGAGGCGGGGGAGGTGCGCATCGATAGCTCGGCGTTCCTTTACTCAGGCGTCCTCCCGTCGGTTGGCTCGAGATCGATTGGCCTGCAGCCCGCCGACCCCGCGCACCATCGAGGAGACGGCCGCCACCGGGAGCCCAGGTGGGTACCGGCGGTCTGGGGGACGCGGGGCGGCCCGGGGCCCCGACTGTCGTTTCCTCCTAAGTCAGCCTCCTCTCCGAACTCGGCCGCGGCTGCATGACGCGGGTCTGGCCCCGAGGGGCCCCTCCCTGCCTCACGCCCCACGCAGGGCTCCGCCCCGCCGTCCCGGCCCCGGGGGGGAGTGGGGGGCAGCCGCGCAATCCCTCGTCCCTAAGCCGCGGGGTCGGGGCCGCGGAGCGTGCCGCCCCGCCGGGCCTCTGCGTGGCGCCTCAGTCCCACGGCCGGGCCCCTCGGGCGTCCTCCCCGCGTGGCGCAGGCCGTTTGCCCCCGGCCTCGCCGCGGGTTCCTCAGGGCTCTCTCTGGCCGCCTGTGGGCAAGGTGACCTTTTGCTTCGGCTCTGGCACGCGTTGGGTGCCAACAGGTCTCTTCTCTCCCCTATCTCCTCCCCACGATGTGTTTGGTTGCGTGGAGGGAAAGAAGGGAGACTGTCCTGAAGGCTCCTCCCCGTCCTTTTTTGTGTAACCGGGCGCTGAGTAAAATGGCCCCCCACGCCCCGTGCGCTGACAGGAGGCATCATCCCAGCTCGCTTCCCGCCTTGCCGCGCTGCCCCTCGCCGACTGCCCCGGGCCCCGCTCCGGCAGGGCCTGCCTCGTCCTGCCTGTGGGAAAATGGCATCTTTTTCCAGAAAAAGTGAGCCAGCTTTGAGTGAGGGTGCTGGCTTGGACTTTGAGTCTCATCCTGATAAGCGCTTACTGTTCTTTTTTTACTATGTATGTTAAGGAAATAAAAAACACTGTCATAGAAAACAAGTGTGGTGTTTTTCTTTCCAGTGGCCCAGCAGTGGACTAGAAAGTAAAAGCCTTGAAATATTTGAAGGATTCCTAAATAATTACTTACGTTCCACAAGTTTAGGTTAAGGAAGTGATTTACTTTATTTACAGTTCTTATGATGGAGCTTCAGCGTGGAATTGTTCATGCATCAGAGGTTTTCAGTCACTGGGATGCTAACCTGATCTGTGCTTCTGAACGTTTCTTCAGGATCCTTCCTCTGATTTGGCTCCTAGCATCTCTAGATTTCTTTTTTAATTTACTTATTTTTTTAAGGCTAACATGATAAGGGTTACTGTATTTGCTTGTGTTTGAATTTCAGTTTTCTTGTCGATTTTATTAGAATAAAACCCTATAATATAATGTGGTGGCCCGACGTGTACGAATGCTGGCTCTTTATTATGTGGAATAATACTATTGTTTTTGAAAAATGGGAAATTTTGCAAAGATAAAAACATTAGATGTGTTTAACATGAAGATATGCCTTATTCAAATGTAACTTCCCTGTGTTCTTTATGACGTTTGTGTTTCATTCTGCATGACAGCATAGTTTTGCTTTTCAGCCTTTAGAAAAAGCCTTACATTACTTGCTTAATTCTGGTTATGTTATTTAATTGTATTAGTTAAATATTTTCACTGACTTTTTAAAAAAGAAAGAAAGGCTTAATTGTTGCTGCCTAAAATCAAGCAAACCTCATTGTGGGAAAACCCTGAATCTTAATATAAAATTTAAAATGTAACTCTTGAAGTTGTTTTCTTCTATTGTCAGACATAAATAAGTCTGAGACATTTGCTCTTCTGCTGTGTAGAACCCAATCTTGGGTACACTGGTTTAGGGAGGTATGTGGGGTTGGAAGGCTTTTCTAAACATAGTACTGTTATAGAACTGATAAATGTAGTGTATTCTAACCACAAGATATGGCCTGCATGATTTCTTCCTTACTGTAATAACAGGCTTGATCCTGCCCTTGCAAAAGCTAATAGTAGTTTTGCTATTCACGTTAAAAAACTTTAAAGTGTTTGAAGTTTTAAAGGGTTAAAAACTTGAAGAGGCACTTAGGAGTTTTAATGGTCTGATTACTACATAAGTTGAAACAGAAATGGTTGGAGAAAAGTATGAAGGGAAATGTTTACACGTATGACCACTGTTCCTTTTCTAATGTAGCTTTTTTTCCCTCCTTGATGCAGTAATCTATGCTATCAGTTTGAAAACCTCTTAGAGTAACTGTTGATGAGGTATTTATGGGATTTGTATCTCTACTTCTCACACCATGCTCTTCCCAAAAAAGGGAGTGAGTTGTTTCACAGATGTCATATAAGAATTCTACAGAAATACAGTCGAAGGCTCTGGGCTGTTAATTTAGACCAGGCTTCCAAAACTAGAATGCTGGCAACTTGAAGAAAATTTTGGCAGCAGAAGTCGAGGAGGCCAGTAAAAAACTGCTTCAGCTCAACATGGAATTTTAGTCATCCCTTTTCTGGAAGAGGAAGTTTGGCCTTGTTGTTTATTGCAACAAAATGCAGTGTTTTGGTGGGAGAAAGGGTGGAAATATGAACTTAATTTGTAAATGGGAGTGGTCTGTAATCATCAAAACTCTATATGAAACTCTGATTTGAGACTTAAAGGGCATAGTATAAAACATTTTTTAAAGGTAGAAATCAAGCTTAGTGTTTTTACTGCTTTTTAGATTGATTACAGTAAGAATAACAGTGATAGCACTATGTCAGCTCTGCTAAGTGTGTATTTCAGGCAAACATTTTCTTCATGATTTTTCTTTCAGAGAGAGACTGCAGTTATGGAACAGAAATTCAGAAAATGACAGAAAAACGTTAATTGCCCTCTTCTAGGACAGTCATGTTGGAAGGATTGGTAGCCTGGGTCCTCAACACCTATTTGGGCAAATATGTCAATAACCTGAACACAGACCAACTTTCAGTTGCTCTTCTAAAGGGTGAGGCTTTGTGGTATTTTCTGTAGTGTTTTCATACTGTGATTTTAAAAAAAGAAGTGTTATGTTTTTGTAATAACTGGAAGGTGGAATAGAAACAATCATTTAATACTGTGTTTAACATTTACATAAACCCTTTTAATATAGTTTTGTGCTAGCACTTTACAAGGAATAGTAAATTCTCTTGTGTTCCTGTCTTTGTTCCCTTTTATCAACACAGTTAAACCAATTTATATGAAAATTTCATAAGTATGCTTAGCATATCTTATCAGCATGTTTAATTTGTATAATATTTGAGTGTAATTTTTCTTAATACGGTTCAGTAAACTTTCCTGTTGAGGGACTGTGGCAGGAAGTATTCTGTAGTCTTTACTTCTTACGTTTTAGTGCTAGTAGTTGCTCCTGTGTAAGACCTCTGGTTTATGTCATATTATGTCATGTTACGTTCACGAGTCTTTATGAGTCCTCAAATCAATGCTTTCTAATTTACCTTTTTCCTGCTATTTTCTGCTATTTTTGGGGATAATATTTTTTTAACACTTTAAAGCTTTTCTTTGCATGCTTTTTCTAATTGAGAAAATACTTGAAGTATCTCTTTTGAAAAGACGAAGAATAGAAGCTTGCTCCTTAGTTACAATGAAGTTCAGATCTAAAACCTTGCAGAAGACTGCTTCTAGATGACCTCATCAAATAGTTTGAGCACATGGCATGGAAAATGAACAAGTATATTAAATAACCATTGCAGTTGTAATAAAACTTGAAGCGGTAGGTTAGCTGTTCTCATGAAATCCTATTTGTTTTTTCCCTCTCCTTTAAAATGTTATGCTAGTCTGTTTAGGCTTATAATGTTCAAGCTGGCATTCTTTAACATCATTTTAACAGACTTTTTTGCTGCTTCGTATAGGTGCTGTTGAATTGGAAAACTTGCCGCTAAAGAAAGATGCCTTGAAGGAACTGGAACTACCATTTGAAGTAAAGGCAGGTGTGTATTCTGCTTGTGTGTGCAGGACAAATATTTATAAACAGGAAGTATTTCATATTTTAGAAGAACCTTTACCTATGAGTCAGAAGCTTGAACAAATGAGGTAACCTGCTTTTCAGGTAATCCAGTTCTGTTTTAGCTTGTTTGTTTGTTACACCGCTTTTTCTTTCAGGTTTTCCAAGGATGGTAAAGTATGTTTACACAGTAATCTGATGGCACCTCTGTTTTGTGCATCTAGGTTTCATTGGCAAAATAACACTACAGATACCTTTTTATCGCCCACATGTGGATCCATGGGTGATATCTGTCTCAAAACTACATTTAATTGGTGCACCAGAAAAAAAAGAAGATTTTGATGAGGAAACGGAGAAGTTGCAAGAAAGAGAACACAAGAAGGCCCTTCTTCTAGCACTTGAAGAAAAATGGAAAGTGAGTCATGCTTGTCTTTCATGGTGAAGAAACCACTAGGGTAGATGGATTGCGTTTAAGTCTCCTAACAAGTAGGAGAACAAATGCATAGGAAGCTAAGTTAGAATTTGATTCATACATGCTAACATAGTGCAATTTCTGCCCCACCCTTGTCATGTTGTGTGTCCCACATACGTTGGAAATACTGAAATGTTTGAGGTTTTTTATTTCTCCCTGTTCACAATAATTTCAGACATAGTGTAAAGAGGTATGTTGTTTCCAGACCGGCTGTTACAGTGGTGGTTAATGCTTAATCCTGTTTTCTCTTTTAGAAAGAACGACAACAGAAAGGGGAATCTTACTGGTACTCAGTTACTGCATCTGTAGTCACAAGAATTGTAGAAAACATTGAAGTAAGCCTTTGCATTGTAGAGCTTTTCCCACTTGTTAAAAATTACCTGTGCCCACTGTGTTTCACATTGTATAGTCCTCAGATGAAGTACGTAAATCAAAGGTAGATGGCTGGCAGAGGACAGTCCCTTTTCAGATTGAACCTTCATAACTTCAGTCTTAAACTAGTCCTGATGGGGACTTCTGGAAAGGAAAAACTCTCCATCCTGCTTTTACCAAGGGGAAACATCAACTTTTTTTTTTGTTTGTAACTGTAGGTGGATAATGAATTTGCATGAAATCTGATGATTTTTGCTCACATTTTAATTCTCTTAGTTATGAACCCACTGAAATACTGATTTTTTTAATGAAGCAGAAGAGCATGATTTGTTGTGATAAAAACACAATTTGTAAAGAAACAAATCTCAGAGTTTCTGCTGATCTGTGATTTTGATTATTTGACTGCGTATGTCTCTCAGGTTCTTTAATTATTCTTTTATCTACTCTTAATAAAAATCTGCTATGTGTCTCCTAAGTTTCAAAATGACTCAAAAGTATGGCTGTTCTCTATTGCTTTTTCTCTTTGGAAGTCCTAATGTAGTTAATGTTATTTTAGCAACATTTATATCATTAATCATTTGTATTTAAGAACCAGAAGCTTTCTACTTGCTAAACTTTGCTCGCCTCCATGAAAGGGCTGTCCTTCTTTTTCTTTATGTGTAGATAGACTGATTATGTTATTTGGTTGCATTTCAACTCACTAGAGGCAATTTAGAAGCAAGAAACCTCAGGCTACTTGCTTTTCCCGACAGTGTTTGAGGTTGTCTTTGGTGCGGGAGCTCACAGTGAGAGTATCTACTTTTCTCAGTCCTGGACTCTACGTTCTCTGAGAAACCACAGTAACTTGGTGCTCTCAAAGGTTTTACCAATGAAAATTAGTTTGGGTCACCTTATGTTGTTATTAGTTTGTAATTCTGTCCCATAGTGATGACTTGTACATAAACCAAATTTGAGTCTTTTGTTGGCATTTACACATTTGTCTTTAAAATGGAGAATAATAGTAGGATAGCAAAATACAGTACACTGTCTTGTGAAAGCAGCTAGTTGTTTCTGGGGAGAAGGGCAGGGCCTAGTGGTACCTGAGGAGAAGACAACCTGAGAGTACAAAAACGGAAGTGAGGAATAGGATTTTTAGGAGATCTAAATGACTATCAGAAATTTGTTGGAGAATTGCAGAAATTAAGTATTAAATTGGTTGAATAGTACTGCTGTCCACTCTAATGATGTAAATAGTTGTCTCTAGTATAATGTTTCTTTTTTGTCTAGTTAAAAATTCAGGATGTCCATTTGAGGTTCGAAGATGGTGTCACAAATCCTTTGCAGCCATTTGCTTTTGGCATATGCATCAAAAATGTATCAATGCAAAATGCGGTATTTGAACCAGTAAGTATAACTTTTTGTACAAGAACTGATGCGATGCTGTATTTTATGGGTGCTAGTAAATATTTAGTAAAAAGTATGGTATTTTAATAATCTTCTGGTTATTGTTATAAATTGATTCTGGGCATGTCATATTATTTATCGAGTATATAGAACTAAAAACCACGTAGCATGTGGTGTGTGATCTTATTTTACTTTTTCTACTTCAGGTAGAGAAGCTGATGCGGAAAAAACAGTTGGATGTTGCTGACTTCAGTGTTTATTGGGATACGAACTGCACTTTATTGGGTGACTTGCCTCCTGGTCAGCTACAGGTACAAGAGGGATACTTTGCATGTGAAAGCGATATTGTTGTTGTCGGTGGTGGTCTCGTCTATATTGCAGACCTAATTGACTTAGAATTTGTTGGATCTAGTGCTTTTAAGAGGAACAGAAGTTTATAGTTTCTTGCTATAACGATAGGACACATGTGCAACCCACAAAGGCTGTGCTGTGAAATACCTTGTTTTACCTTTGAAGAGAGAACATGTTTAAGGGGTTTTCTTCCATGAACTGGCATGCTAATAAAGTGTATTCTAATATATGAAACCAATGCATCCTAGTAAGTATTATACGTTCATTTCTTATAGAATAAATTTGCTTGTAATCCACAGGAAGCAATGGATAAAAGTATGGAAAGTCGTAATCATAATTACATCATGGAACCTGTATGCACTTCTGCTCTTCTTAAGAGAAACTGTTCTAAGGAGCCTTTAAGATCACGCCAGACTCCGCGTCTTGAGTGTGATATTCAGCTTGAGACTATACCCTTGAAGCTTTCACAGGTAAATACTAACCATCTTCATTTAACTGTCAATATCTGAAACAGAGACTGTTGAGAAGCAGGGTAAATGAGGACATCATGAACTTTGTGCTGTTAACTCTATTAGACTGCAATGGGTGTCCAAACTAGTGAGCCTTCAAGACATCTTAGGTATCTGTGTGCTGTATTGCATGCTGCTTTATGGTCAGTTTCTAACAAAATGACTGATGAAAGAAGATATTCCTTTATGTTTTGGTTATGACAATGCCTACAAATTAAAATCAGTGGTTTGACATAGAGTGTATTTGTTTCCTTCCCACGTGCTGCAGCTGTTGTTTGTATGTCAGTACTTCTGAAGATTCTGCTGGTAAAATGCAATCTTGAATTATCTATCTCTAAGAAAACAGTTGCTGATTCAAACAGTGAAATACCTGTAGGGGTCACAAAACTGTGGTAGTGTTTGTAACAGCTTACATACCAATTATTGTAGCATAAATTTAATACTTTCTTGAAACTGCAGTTTTAGAGGGAACTGAAAGGGATATACTTAAACCCAAGCATTTAAAACTATTTAATTATTTTACTGCAGTTGGTTATTGTAAGGAAATTACATTCTTGTTTGTTTATTGCAGTAATAGGAGGGATGCATATGGGTTTTTTTAGTCTATAGAATGTACAATAGTGGCTGATGTTAGGTTGATAACCTGACATGGAAAGGGATTTCATTCTGGGTGTCTGTAAGTAAGGAAACATTTAAATTGTCACATGTTAACTACTAGCTACTAGAAGATCTGTGACACTAGAGAAGCAAATTATGAATTCTGCTTAACATTAATCTTAATTCTGAAGCCATATGCAGACCATTGATGCAGGTAAACTAAGCCTATGGTTGTTTTTTTGTTTTGTTTTTTCCTCCCCTTTGATTTGGAAAGCACTCCCAATATTGCCTAATTGATCTGTGTATTCTTTTACTAAAAGATGCAGTATCAGCAGATCATGGGATTTTTAAAGGAACTGGCTAGAAAGGAACGACAGCTTAAATTCAGGAAGTGGAGACCAAAGGTTACAGTAACAGAGAAGTAAGTATATCTACAAGATATGGTGGTGTTAAAATGATATTAAAAACTATACTAGGGAGACTAGAATGAAAACAAATATAAAAAAGTAGATAATAATCATGTATTAGAGTTTCAGTTTTCATGTTTGTTCCCCTGCCTCATAAATCCGTTTTAAATATTCAGATGTAATTCAAACTTAAAATAAAATTACTCCTACCTACAGCTTTAAATTCTTTCACAGCTTCCAAGAACTGAAATTAAGTTGGAGCTTCTACTCCCATGCAAAGGCTGTGGTGTTCTGAAATTTTCTGTGTGGAAAGAGCTCCTGTTAAGTTTCTTTTAATGATAAATAAGAAAGATGCTATCAGTTCAGACCAGAGGCCTACGTAGCTCAACACTTTGTTGTCTATGCCTGATATATAACAGCAATACTAAATCCTGCTGAAGTGGTGGGGACTTTGCAGAACACTGTTCTACACAGTTTATAGAATTAGACCATATATGCTCTCTCTAACACTGATGCTTTTTCTGACCAGTTGCCCTCTGTTTTTTCACTGAACCTGTCCTGGACCTTTCACCAGTTTGACATGCTTTTGGGTTTTTTTTTAAATATTGGTAATACAATAATTTTAAAATGTTTCAGCTGCCGAGAATGGTGGATCTTTGCTTTGAATGCTAATCTTTCGGAGATCAGGGAGCAGAGACAACGTTCTACCTGGGAGTTCGCATTACATCGGGCGCAAGATGCAGTGTCTTACACTGACATGTATTATAGCAAGTTGAAGGGGGAACTGCTGTCTACTGCAGAGCAGGTATTTAGATTTGAGTTTTCTACCATGTTGATTAATCAACTTATATTTTTATTTGTTTCATCTTCTCAAATTTAAAATCTGTTCTAGTTTAGAAACTTCTTTAGTTTTACTGCAGGCCATTTTCACTGAACAGACCATCTTTTGACCACAACTGAGTTTTTAATGTTTGAAACCTGGGCTTGTGGGAGGTGTGTGTGCAGCAGAGTTCTTTCTTAAAAAGTATTTAAATACCAGAAGTGTGTGAGGTTACCCATATGGTTAGGTAGATAATGTGGGAAAAATTATGGCTAGTTGACAATGCATTTGCGGGTGCTTTGTCATTTTTTTTTGGTTTTGCTTTTCCACAGTTGATTTTAGGATGAAGAATTTAGAAGAAAGGTGCCCCTAATAATGAACCTGTGTCTAACTTAAGAAAGAAAAAAACTGTGAACTATAATTAGCTGCTTTTTATCTCTAGGTGTATTGGGGCTTTTTCATTTAAATCAGTTGAGGGCACTATGTACCTCACCTGTCTTAATTACAGGTGCGATTCTATTGATATTTTCATTTGTATGTAACCCGTACTTGTACTATTTAGACATGAACTGTAGGACTAGGTCAATATACTAGAAATTTTATAGTACCTGGCAAAACAGGAGACTTCTACTTTCATATAGCGTGTCTTGTCTTCAGCAGAGCTGTGAAATGTAGCAAGGGCAATGCCATTGGACTAGAAAAATGTCCTTTGCTTACTTGTTCCATGATATATTTTTTAGATTTGGGTGAATCATAAGCTTCCACAAAGAACTTCTTAATCAGTACAAAGACGACAACATGTCTAAGTAACTGAACATGAATACTACATTGTCCTAATTTATGCGGTTCATTTCCTCTACCTTCTTTACTCAATATAGAAGCTTTTTTTGCTCCTGGCAAAGCTAGTCATTTTGTTAAATCAGGTTATTTTCCATGGCTTAGATTTTACGCTGCAAACGTTGCTTCGGATGCATGAGAGGAGGATACAGTTGGGCAAGGAATTTTTACCATGAAAAGTATTTAAATAATGTATTTTACAACGCAAATAAACTTTCTTTGTAGTATGGGGGAGTGTCACTGTTATGGCTGCCCACATGACTTCTGTTTACTTTCATGTGCTTGGGCACTTGGATACTATCATTAATACCATGTTAGTTTTTCCTATGAATCTTTAACTTAATGAGTGCAGAGATGTTTGATCTGTTTGTGAACAAGATGCTGTATTCTTTTAGTACGGTTACTTTACCTTTTTGTCTTTTCAGGCAGAAATGCGTCGTATTGAGGATGAGCAAACTTACGAAGAGTTAAAGATACTATATGAGATAGTTCATGATAAATTTCACGACCTAGCTGAGGTGAGAAACATTCTGCATACTGGGCAATATTTGCAATCTTTAAGTGAATTATTCTGAGTTATTGTGTTCTCTTCTGCTGGAGAGTGTTAGCAGGTATTTGTTCTGATTTAGAAGTGTGACATTAATGCTAAAATTGCAAACAATGCTCAGTTCCTCCAGTTTTTACTGTTGTGTCACTTGCATAGTGAAATCTTTTGTCTAGTCATATGATGATCTTCCTCAATAGTATTGTTGCCAGAATTTCTAGGGCAAGTATGCTTCATCTTAAAAACAGACAGTGGAAATAAGGGCCTATAATGAGTATTTTCCTGCAATAAATGTATGGCAGAAGTGAGCCTCATGTAAATGGCTTTCTGAGCACACTTCATGAAATACGGACTAAACTCTGTAACAATACAATGTCATCTCTCTTTCAAATACAGTTGCTAAAGTTGAGAGCTGTGTTTTATGGTGTCAGATGACTTCTTATGTGGTTTAGTGTTTCTAGACTAAGATTTAAATAATGCCATATGGCTTCATATATGAATATGCAGCAGTTAACTGATGATGTCTTTGATATTTCTTTGCTGCTGCTTGCTGCTGCTCTCCTAATAGGCTAAGTATTGATCAGATGTCACCACTGATATACTGAAGAGTGCTGAGTAAATAGTAGATGGAATTGTATTTTTATGTGCCTTTTTTGTACACTTGTGATATTCTTTCACTTACCAACAGTAATGTGTGTGTCTTCAATGTTCAAACCTAGAGTGTTAAAGAGCCATTGCCTGATTCCCCTGGAGGTTCCCCTACAGCAGAATCTGCACATGGCAGTAGCACTGGAATGCTGCAGTATCTTCAGTCTTGGTTTCCTGGCTGGGGAGGTTGGTATGGGTATGCTCAGCAAACATATGAAGGTGAACCTTTTGAAGGGCTGCTGACAGACCCAAAGGAACAGTGGAATCCAGAAGACATACTAGGTATGGAAATATAGGGATTTCTTTTTCTTTTTAAGGCTGCTAACGCTACCGTAATTAGATATCTGGTAAAGGTGAACAGAAACAGCTCTTTGGTTCTGTATTGTTAAAAGATTACATGTGTCAGCTGATGTACCTAGGCAGCAGAGCCTGTCTAAAGCTTAATAACCTGTTAAAAAATCTCAGTACCTGGTGTACCTAGTTATTTCTAAAGCGGTATATGGAATACATTTGTTTCCACTGTTGGAGATACTTATAGCAAAGAGCTTTGGGATTTTTTCTGTTCTGTGGGTGGGGGTCATGTAGCGTGCTATAACTGGGTATAGCATTAACAGGACTGGCTTGTTGGGGTCTTCTTAAATTTAGGTTTACGTTACCTTAATTGAAACAGAAGGATTTTACAAATTACTCAGTTTTGTTAAGGAAGAAGGTATATCTGATTTATTTTTTGTTTCTGTTTTTCTTCCCTAAAGCTGGGAAAATTTTTATTTTCAAATTCGGAGAAACTTTTCCATTCTTTAGTGGCCTTCCAGAAACTTAGCTTATTTAATGTGTTGGTTTGGGTTTTTTTTCAATTAGGTGGAGAGGAATTTTTTGATCCTGCTGCAGATGCTTCTAGCATGAATACCTTTACAAAGAGAGATCATGTTTTTGCTAAATTAAATCTGCAGTTGCAAGGTGGCTCTTTCACTCTGTTGCATAAGGAGAAGAAGGTGGTGCATGCTGAGGAGACTGCTTTTATGCAGCTGGAGTTTTCAGGTATTAAGTCAATTTCTGCTGCATGTTCTTTGTCAAAAAAAAGCCAGAGCTTTGTTCACCTTCAGACCTTCCTTTGATTTTTGTGTTTAATTCTTTTAAATTACTATCCTGAAACAAAGTTCAAAATGAAAATACCAAAACAGCTTATGGAAACCGGTGTATCAAGTGAAACTAAGTTTCTCTCTTCAGATGTATGAATGATTTCTACATAGAAATGTAATCTTGGACATTGTTATGTGCGATAGGAAGACAACTGTAGAAATACATGCTACGCAATCATTGTAATTTATCCCAAATTTCTGTGTTTAATTTTTTTAATAGAAATAAATACATGTAAGCGCTTCCAAAAGAGTTGTTTATTGGATGATATTTGGTATCTGTAAAATTTAAATAAAAGCTGTGCTGTGTACTAAAAGAGGTAAAAGCATTTTATGTCTTTATATTCCAGGTGTAAAGATCTTAGCAGAATCCCTTCCTCGCAGAAATTCTTCCCTTCTCAAAGTTCAGCTTGGTGGTCTTTTTTTGAGAGATTTGGCAACAGAAGGGACCATATTTCCTGTTCTTGTTTTCCCAAATCCTGTAGGTGAAAAAAACCTCCCTAAGTTACTATGTAGAATGCATAAATGTGTATGAAAATAGTTATATTCCAAAACTCAGTGCATGTTTTTCTTGGTTTGTGTCTTATCCCAGCAAAAGAACACAAAAGTCTTGAAGAAAAATTCCCACTTGTTGAACTTTTCCCCTCCCTTTCCAAGGATCATTTGTAGTACTCTTCATTGTTTGCTCTGTATGCTTGCAACTTTATTTTACAGTTGTATGTGTTGCGAAGGAGATAATTTTTGTAACAATTAGCACTGCTGCTTAATCAGTGATTGTTCTTTTTCATAAAGCTCTTTGGTCCAAGTAAGGTTTTTTCACCTGTATACTGTTACAATAAAAGCAGAAATGGAGATTTTTTTTTTCTTCTTCATAATGAATTGCTGAAAAGATTTTTAATATCTCTTCCGAGCAAACAAAAATTTAATCTAATTCCATGAAAATTTCCTCACCTGTTTTGTACTTTGTAATTTGTAGAGAACTGACTGATATTTGCACTTCAGACTTCAGTCTGTCTGCTACACGAGTAGCTGGGGTTATCTTCTTAGTCATACTTCCTTCTCTTGTTTGACTACATCAAGTAAAAAAATGCAGATAAGAATCTCAGACTATACATATAATTTACTTATGAAGTGCCCATAAGGCGTAATATATAAAAGACTTTTATGCTTATATCAAGTGCCTTGGTTGATTTTAACTAAACAATCTTTTTCTTTTAAATTCTTACCAGCAAAAAGAGGTTGGCTGCATGTCTTCCTTTGGACTCCAGAGTTTGTCCTCAGAAATGACTAATCAGAGCACTGGTAAAGATTTCATTTTATGTTTGATGATAACAAGCATATGAGAATTCCTACAACCTGAAATTTCAAAACCGAGTGCCTAGAGTTTGAATTTATGCAAATGCTTTTTGCAGATAGTAAAGATAAAATCACAGAAGCTTTGTTCAGACATAAGGGTGCATGCAGATTGACTTTCTAAAGAAAGTGAATAAGAAAAAATTTATTTCAAGACTGGGAGTTGCACTTGCTCTTTGTCTTGGTTTAAAAAAAGAAAAATATTCATAGGAGCTCAACATTAGGACACCACTTCTGAAAATGTTTTTGGATATACA
The DNA here is from genome assembly GCF_964289735.1 of Phaethon aethereus. Classification (NCBI taxonomy): domain Eukaryota; kingdom Metazoa; phylum Chordata; class Aves; order Phaethontiformes; family Phaethontidae; genus Phaethon; species Phaethon aethereus. Next base: position 3,484,722 of record NC_138597.1, on the reverse strand, counting down.
AACATGTTGAATTTTGTTGGTTGTAGAAGTTGACTATATTACTTTCTTTTCTGTTACTGAAGAATTTTTAAGATGGGTACTACTTTCCTAGTAGTACCAATTAAAAATCAGTTCTTAAATTCTTTGGGGTTTGTTTTTTGCTTTTGTTCATTTGTTTGTTTTGGATTTTTTTACAACTGCATTTTGTAACTTCATTTTTTATTCAGTTGCAGATCCTGATGCACCAGTGTTTGAGATGCTTTATGAAAGAAATCCAATCCACAGCAATTTTGAGAGGCGCCTGGAAGTCAGTACCAGACCACTAAATATTATTTACAATCCACAAGCCATTAAGAAAGTGGCTGACTTCTTCTACAAGGGAAGGGTTCATACCTCAGGTTAACCTTTAATATTTTTTTTTTTTGTGGGGTTGGGTTTTTTTTGGTGGTATTGTATCTTTTCTTATCTTTGATACTTATTTATTTTCATTCTTAGAGATACAAAGCACTAATCAGAGAATCTCCACTTTAAATTCCAATTGAACGATACCCTGAGTCTTCTCTGGATGATTTATTTTTCTTTCTTTGTTTAATTGAATCAGGGATTGTGCTTGGGCAGAATCCTGAAACTTCTACTTTAAAATCTCAAGTTGCAGCTATACCACATGGGGGATGTTCATGCTGCCTAAATTAAAATATATAAATAAGGAGGCCTGTTTCTGTAATCTCTCCTGGAAATGGATGGAGAACAACAGTTTTCCGAGAGGACAGTTGAAAGCAGAATATTTTCTATAGTAACAGTACAGGGGAAATTGTGTTCTAATTCCTGTTGTATCTGTTCTGTTGGTTACATTGTCTGACCTTTGTTACAGCTGCTTGAGGTACCTTGTTTTTCAGATGTTGAAGATAGTGCTTCCCTAAGCTTCTAAGGTCAGCAAGATTTAGGAGTCTGGTACCTAAGCCGCTAACATTATAAAGTGACTGCCTTTGCAGTTTTAGTTGATACAGTTCAGTTTCTGAGATGAGAGGGTAGAATAAAGAACATTAAAATGTTTTTAAAGTACCAGTACTTTTTCTTTTGATTTTGGTAAATACTGGAAGATTTAAGTTACCTAACTTAAAGGTGTGAATGATACTTAGGTTTTCTCACAAGTTGAGAATATTCCATAAATATTAGAGGTAAAGTTTAAAACAACCAAACCAATCAAACAAAACAGGACTGCCTACATGATCCACAAGCTTCTCAACATCTAGTCAGAATTTCCTCTGTTGCCATACTTATCACTCTTTCTGTCTCCCTGAAATTTAGTAACCTAGGTTGAAGGTCTGTCAAATAAAGACAGAGAAAAAGGTTTGGGAAGTGGTTTTTTAGTGAGATTGTTTGTTTTGTTCTTTTAGACACTTCTTTTTTTTTCTGTGAAACAGCCTGGTGGGTAGGTACAACCAATGGCTTTCAACTGCTACATTTTTCTGTCCTATATTTTACTGCTACAATTTAAAATATATCTTTCTTTTCTCTCTCTCCCCGCCCCCAATTCAATAACCGATGAACAAAATTATACCTAGTCAGTTTTGTATCTCTTGTGCAGGTTTTGGATATCAATCAGAGTTAGAGGCAAGAGTGGCCGAAGCTGCCAGAAGACAGTACAACAAGCTGAAAATGCAGACAAAAGCTGAAATCAGGCAAACTATTGATCGTTTACTAGTAGGAGACTTCATTGTAAGTTTTTGCCCCCAAAGTGATTGTGTAGGCTTTTTTGCTGTGTGTTTTAGGACTTGAAGCTCTGAAGAGGGGGATTTTGTTGTTTGTGTCATGCTCCTCTTAAGGAAGTGGGGAGTGTTACATGTGGTATTGTAGTATTCCTTTTGCTGTCAAACAATCCATTTTTGTGGTGCAGACCTATTGTGATTAGTGGCAGAATAGTATTTTTCTGTTCTTGACCCCGTTACTGAGATTACTTCAAGCCAATTTACTGGCTCCAGTGTGCATTGGAGCTCTGTTACGTCAAACTTATTAAATTTGTGTGTAACTTATTTGAAGATAATTTGCTAAATTAATAAATCAGTCCACCTTTATTTTCAAGTAGTATTACTATATGTATCAATATCACTAATCCCTGGCTTTGGAGTTAGCTATACTGATGCAAGGTAGTTGTTTTATATTGTTTCCAGTGAAAGTAAAAAATCTTTGTTCTGAAGAAGCAATAGTTTTATGTTTGATAAAACACAGTCTAGTGTAGGTTGTATTTATGGATAGCCTCAAGAAGGATTTATCCGACCCAGCATCATGTAAAAGGTGGATCTTTCTCTTAGCTATGCAGGTAGGTTCACACTCCTCAGTTTAGAGATGGGAAGTCCCTCTGGAGAGGGATTCATTGCATCTGTCTTAGCATGGGAAATTTCACCTACTGAAAATTTCTCTTCATTAACTGTAATAGGAGTCTGTGGTTTAACAAGCCACGAAACTAGTATGGCTGAGATTTGTGAAAGTTAGCTCTTCAGGTGAAAAAGTGGCTAACTAAATTGGTTTGTTTGACATGGCTTTTTTTCTTTGTGAGGGGAAGCTATTTCTTGTGGGCTATTATTTCTTTCTTCTTAACTTTCAGGAAAACAGCAAAAGTTGGACCGTGTGCCTTGATATTTCTGCCCCTCAAGTGATCTTTCCTGATGATTTCAAATTTGTGGATCCAGTGCTAGTTGTTGTAGACCTGGGAAGAATATTACTTACCAATTCTCAAGGTATGACTGAGAATTATTGCAGCTTTCCTTTTCTTTCCATCTTCTCCCAGAAGCTCTTCTGTCTGCATAGAAATGGAGATGTCTTAAAGTTATTTCCCATGTATATATATATATGCGCATAGAGTTGCACATAATAATTCTGCTATTATCAATAAATTTAATTAGGAATGATACACTGGTAAACAAAATTAGACCTACTTAAAATCCAGCTGGGCTGTATGGTATGTGAAGATATGTTGAAAAAATTCTGAGAGATACCTATGTGGTATTTCATTTCCTTTTAAAAAGTACAGCTGTAGGATGAGCTGTTTTGTGGTGCAGCAGAAAGTTGAGCTGTCAAGCCTAAAATTATCTACAGTGGAATGGTTTTACTCTGGATGTCTGAATCATTTAATCTGTTCTAGCATCAACTAATCTCTGCAAGGTTTTAGTAGCTTCCTTTTTAGTAAATTCTGTCTTCAGGCAAGCTAGAAAAAGAACGCAAATTGTTTGTGCAGGATTGATTTGTGTTTCCCTGTGAAACTGAGGCATTAGTCTGTTTAGAGTAGCTTGAGCTTAAAAAAAAAAGGTAGAAAAGTAGAGGGAAGTTTTGGGGCGTGTTCCTGCCTTGTAGTGTAGAAAAAGCCCTTTTCTTATGATAATAAAATGAAAGTTAATATTAGGCAATGAAGTTAATTGGACAAAAACTTCTCATCATAAATATATTGTCGTTAAGTAGCTCTTACCTTTCAGTTGGTTTTCAGGGGTTTGTGATCAAAAGAATTGCATGGGCAGAGTGATGGATTTTAAAAAATTTTTTAACAACTTGATTAAAAGTAAATTTTGTAGTAATAGTAAGTGGCTTAAAAATGAGACAATAGTGTCTTTTAATAGATTCTAGAATACATTGTGACTGACATGCATGTAAAAGAAGTGTGGTAGATTTCCTGTTGAGAAAAAAAAAGTGACAGTAGAAGGGGGAAGGACAGTACTGGACATGCTTTGTGTTTAAAAAAAATACAACTTCAGACAGGATGATCAGATAATGATGGGAAATATCCAAGGATGAGGGAGAATACTTCTGTCTGTTTGTTTGTTTGTTTACTATTATTTTTTTAATCCACAGAAGAATCTAAAAGGAGTGCAGATACTGTTTCTTCAGAAGTCAATGAATTGAGTGATGAGGAATATAAAACACCTCTTGCAACTCCTCCCAATACTCCACCACCAGAATCTAACACTGATAGTGGCATCAAAATGTCTGAATTTACTGGAGTAGAAATAAGTGAAGAGCAGCTACAGGCACACTTAATGAGTAAAAAAATGTATGAGAGATACACACTTTCATTTATGGACCTTCAGATCATGGTGGGCCGAGTGAAAGACAACTGGAAACACGTTCAAGATTCTGATGTGGGTCCAACTCATGTGGTAGAAAAATTCAATGTTCACCTGCAGTTAGAACGCAGGTTGATATACACGTCTGACCCAAAATACCCAGGAGCTGTCTTGTCTGGCACTCTGCCAGACTTGAAAATTCATATCAATGAAGACAAAATACTGGCTCTGAAGAACTGTTGTACACAGCTGAGTACATCTGAAACTAAGTCTTCTGATGCCCTACATTTAGGGAAGGACAAGATTTTTGCAGAGGTGGATCAGCTTGGCAGTTTGCATGATTCTGTAATGAATCTAACACAGAGTGTTGTAATGCTAGAGCAACATACCAGGGAAGTTCTTGTTGAATCTCAGCTGCTTTTAGCTGAATTCAAAGTAAACTGTATGCAGTTGGGTGTTGAAAGTAATGGACGATACATCTCTGTACTCAAGGTTTTTGGCACCAATGCTCATTTTGTGAAAAGGCCATATGATGCAGAAGTGTCCTTGACCGTTCACGGCCTGTTACTGGTTGATACTATGCAAACATATGGAACAGATTTTGATCTTTTGATGGCTTCTCATAAGAACCTGAGTTTTGATGTGCCAACAGGAAGTCTTCGAGACAGCAGGGCTCAGTCACCAGTTTATGGACCGTATGATGCACGTCCCATTGATGTAGCTAGTTTGGCAGAGAGATGCACTGCAGCCTCAAAAACTTCTGGTAACAATGGAAAAGATCAAGAGTCCCTGATAAAGTTAGAGTATCAGTTTGTGAGTGCAGAATGCCCATCGATGAATTTGGATAGCAGTCTTCAGGTGATCTCTGTACAGGTAAACAACCTGGATATCATCCTTAATCCTGAGACTATTGTTGAACTGATTGGGTTTCTCCAGAAATCTTTCCCGAAGGAGAAAGAAGATTCTAGTCCTCAGCCTTTAATAACTGACTTGGAAAAAGATTGGAGAGAACAGGAAACCTTTCAATCTACTTATGTGCAGAATACAGAGGTAGCAGTTGATATTCACTGGTTAAATATACTCCTCCTCAGGACAGTTTGCATGACAAATGGAGAAAAATATGGCAGAAAAATTGCAACAGCCAGTATTGGTGGCACCAAAGTCAATGTGTCCATGTGTAGTAAATTTGATGTAAATGGCTCTCTTGGATGCCTTCACCTTATGGACCTAACACAAGATAGCGTTAAGAATCAGTATGTTGTCAGCATAGGGAATACAGTAAGGTATGAAAATCTCATTGGTGATGTAGATTACTTTGGATCTTTATTCTTTAGGCTTGATGATGGAAATAGCCTTCCAGATGCCTTAAGTTTCACATTGACAGAAAAGTCAAAAGAGGAATGTTCTCTCAACCTCAAAATGGCCTCCTTGCACTACAACCATTCAGCTAAATTTTTGAAAGAACTAACTTTGTCAATGGATGAACTGGAAGAGAATTTCCGCAGCATGCTGAAAAGCGCAGCTTCAAAAGTTACCACAGTCTTGGCAACTAAAACAGCTGAATACAGTGAAATGGTTTCTTTGTTTGATACAACACCGCGATCAAAAGATGTTGCCAACTTAGACGATAATGAAGGCTATGCATTGGGATCACAACCTCTCAAAACTGATACTATTAAGCTTATATTAAATGTAAACATTGAATCACCGATTGTCTCAATACCTCGAAAACCTGGTAGCCCTGAACTGCTTGTTGGTCATCTAGGACAAATATCCATTCAGAATTTTGTACCAGGAGAAGATGAATCCAGAAGTGATAGACTGCAAGTTGAAATTAAAGATATTAAAATGTATTCTTTAAATAGCAGTCAATTTACGAGCAAGAAGGAGCCTGCGAGTGAAGTATCTCATGGGCTGCATTCTTCTTCAGGTCCTGCCAGTACTAGTAGCCAGGAAGAATCCCATTTTACTCGTCATGACTTCTTTGAATCATTACATAAAGGCCATGGTATGTTAATCAGAGGACTCTTAGTTATTTTAATATGAGTAGTAGATGGTACTAAAAATGTGTATTGGCCATAGGTCTGATTGTATATCCTGTCTTGCCCATCCTCCTGAAACATATTGCTCAATTTTAATTACAATGGAGAAGTTCTTTTATTCATACATTTTTAGTCTCCTAATCAAAAACTGGGTAGTATCTTTCATGCAGAAATTTAACAGAACATAGCCATATATACTTAATTTAGTATTGCTGAGAGATTCTGAGCAAGCTAAATAGCTACTGTATTATCTCTGCTGTACAATCTTTATAGGATAATCAGTTCACTTCTTACAATGTTGCATTCATTTCACTTTCTCTTGACAGCTTTCCACATTCTAAATAACACCACCATCCAGTTTAAATTGGAAAAGATACCACTAGAGAGAGATTTGGATTTAACTTTTCCTGTGAGTAATGAAGACTTTGGGATATCAACCATTATGAAGATTGAAGGGAAATTTGTGAACCCTCTTCAGGTACAGTAATGCAGTATTTCCACTATCAATATAAAAGTATTTCCCTACATAGAAGGTAAGTATTTTTCAGGCAAATACCTTCCCAGTTTAACATGTTGATAGTTTAGAAATCACATCCTTATACATGTGGTTAGAAGAGACAATCTTAACTCATTAGAACAATGACCAAAATTTAATCTTGTTTTGGGGCATTTTAGACATCTTTATAAATTAGTGTAACTTTTACTTACCCTGAACACCTGTAAGAGAAGGAAAAATAAATGTGTTACTGTCCAAATATGCTTATTTGCAGTTATATTACAAACTAAGAAAAAGTCTTGAGTTATCTTGAAAAAATCTCTCAGGAGCAGAGATGTTAAGTAGAGGAAATGGAAACTTCTAAAGCTAGAGAGACAAGCAGTGACGGCTAAGTAGACTGTTTTTTCCTTATATTACTGTATAATCTCAGCATGTTAAATTAAGGCTAGATTGTATGGTGAATTATTTTTAACTAAAGCTGTGTGAATGCTTTTTCCTAGGAATACAAGGTATCCTATTCTAGGATGTATGTTTCCAGATTGTGTCATCTTAGAGAGCTAATACAGAAGAATTGTTTTACTTCAGCTTTGCATTGTACCTTGTTCTGGGTTATTTTTCACTTGTGGACAAACTTAAAATTTGTCTGGTTTGAAATTTCACAATCTTTCCACATGTGAGTTTTAAAATATATGTACTGATCGTAATATAGAGAGCTCTAATGTGATTGTTTCTTTTTTCTACATTGTAGGTGGTGTTAGCAAAACATGTGTATGAACAAGTCCTGCAGACTCTGGATAATTTAATTTACAGTGAAGACTTGAACAAATTTCCAACCACTTCCGTGTCTTCAACTTGTCATAGTTCTCCTTCAGCATCACTTCATAGTACAGGCACAGAATTCTCAAGTGAACGGAAGGAAAATGGCTTGTTCAGCCATTCTAGTTTTAATTCTATTCCAAACAAGTCATTAGCTATCAGGGAAACAAAATCTTTTACTCAGATTCAAGCAAACTTTCATATCTCAGAGCTCCAGGTTCAGTTAAGTGGTGATCTTACACTTGGTGCACAAGGCCTTGTCAGCCTTAAGTTTCAGGATTTTGATGTTGAGTTTGCTAAAGATCATCCTCAGACTTTGTCTATTCAGATTGCCTTGCGTTCTCTGCTAATGGAAGATCTTCTGGAAAAAAACCCAGACTCTCTGTATAAGAATCTTATGGTGTCCCGTGGAGCACCCAAGCCATCCAGTTTAGCACACAAGGAATATCTTTCACAGTCTTGTCCCTCGGTGTCCAACGTAGAATATCCAGATATGCCACGTTCCCTACCTTCCCATATGGAAGAAGCACCTAATGTCTTTCAGCTATACCAAAGACCAGTTTGTGCCTCCCGTAAGAAGCAAAAAGAAGATGCTGATTCTGAGTATCCTCTGACTCCACCTCCTTCTCCAACAGCAGACAGATCCAAGTTGCCCTGTGGAAAAAGTAACTTTGATGATTCATTAGTTCATATCAATATATTTCTAGTGGATAGGAAACATCCTGAATTTTCTTCTCACTATAACAAAATTAACCGTAGTGTAGATGTTGATTTTAATTGTCTAGATGTCTTAATAACTTTGCAAACTTGGGTAGTGATACTGGATTTCTTTGGGATTGGATCCACTGCTGATAACCATGCTATGAAGCTGCAACCTGAAGATACTCAGCAGACAATCAAATCAGAAATAAATACCTTGTCAGCTTCTCAAGCCCAAGAGCCTGTAAACACTAAGCTGGATCTGAAGGTATACTTGAGATGCAAAATAGTAATTGGATTGTCTGTCATAAAACATCTGGTTTATAGAAACTTAAGGTGACATTTAAATCAAATGTTTTATATTCTAGTGGAGAATATTATCTAGTACATAAATTCAGAAACGGTACTGATTTAAAGCTTGCGTAGATGTAGTTAAAAAAAAAAGTACAGAAGCTATAGAAAAGCAAAGCATATGCAAAATGATTGGCTCCCTTGCTCTGTGACCTTCCTTAGATGGGGGTATGCCACTTGAAGGAAAGCTGAAGTGGAATGCTCCATGTTCATCCAGTGGTGCTGTCATGGGTAGAGTTTGACAGAGACCCTCCCAGTCCCATCCAGTCTGCTGTATGCCTGAGAGGCTAAGGAAAATGCAAGTCTTGTGGGCAGTGACTGTTATTTCCCTGAGACAACAGAGGGCACAAACTAAATGTTTGTGATCTCTTAAATTATAAGGTTGCTTCAATATTAAAGCTCTGACATACTGAAATGGTTACTGTAGTGTTCTAGGTACTATGGAGCTTATTTGTTTAAAAAGTTACATGCTTTTATAAATACATATACATATAAATCTCTATACATATATATGTATATTTTTTTTTTAAAATGTATACACATATATAGTCTTTGCCCAGAGGTCCTGCAGTTTAACTTAAAAATGGCAAATCTTGAAAGAGAAAAGGATGGAGATAACAATGCTACGATTTGTTGATGACCTGATGATTCTGAGTTGCTTGGGAGACCTGTTAGTGTGCAAACAAAGAAGTAAAAAGGTTGCTTTCTTCCAGTGTCTCCCAATCAGATAATTCTTGTTTGCCATTTATGTGTTACAGTGCAATTGTCTTGAAAAAAAAATAGCAAGATGTTCCAACTATGAAGTCACATTATTTAATACCACCTTTTTCCTTTTTGTTTGACCAGGTCCATTCTTTATCGTTAGTACTGAATAAGACAACTAGTGAGCTTGCTAAAGCCAGTGTGTCAAAACTTGCGGCTCACTTGGAAATGATTGGTGAGTAGATTGGATGGCTAAGGTTGTATGTAGATTGAAATAAAAGGAGGTGTGCACTAGAGTTGTGATTAAAATGCCTTTATTTTGGTCCTCATTGGTTTTTGTGTGTCTTTGTTTCGTGGGGAAGATGCACATTCTCTTCCCCCTGCTTCTTCCGCTGATTTTTCAGGCTTGATTTTAAATCCTCACAGCCCTCCCAGTTGTCAAACCCAGGATCATTTTTGCTGAGGTTGGCTAGGGTTTTAATACTTTATTTTGACAGAGCAGAGCAATAGTGTATATTACTGTTTTAGAGAAGAAGAGAGTTGTATGTAAGTTTTTACAAATCAAAGTGGTGTGATCACGTTATGTGTGTAAAGCATAGTTATGTTTGGGTTAGTATAATCCTTCTAGCAGAAAGATGTGATTTTCTTTCAACATGAGGTTTAATGTTGAATTGAATGGGATTTATTTAATTACTTGTAACAAGTTTATCCCCCTAATAGAAACCTTTGTGTTTTAGCAACTTATCTGTGTTTGAGGATCCTAATTGCCTATCTTTTTGTTTTGCAGAGGGAGATTTAGCCCTGCAAGGAAGTATTGGAAGTCTGTCCTTAAGTGATCTTACAGCTCATGGAGAATTTTACAGAGAACGTTTCACTACAAGCGGTGAAGAGGCACTCATTTTCCAAGTCTATAAGTATGAATTTAAACTACTTGTTACTCAGTATTAACACCACTAACTCCCCACCCCACAGAAAAACAAACCAAAACCCAAACAACCCCCCAAAAAACAAACCCACAACTGTCAGGTCTACGTGATTCTGATTTGGATGCTTGTGACTTCAATGAGACTTTGAACATTTTCCATAACAAACTTACGATTTTTAACTTTTCTTTGTCCTGCAATGTACATGGCTTATCACGAAAAACTGTCTTTTATTTCCCTCTGAAGATGTTCTTGGAAGTATTTAGGTGACAGATTGTTCCTAGATAAAATAGTAGTTGTTTTTTAAAAGTTGGAAGAGGTTTTCAACTTACGAAATAGTTAAGAAGCAATGGAAAAATCTAATTTTGGAATTAAGGGTTTGCTTTTGTCATAGTGTATTTTTGGAATTCTTCTGCTTTGTATAAAGCAATAATTCTTGTCCTGTGATGTTTCATGGTTTTCCACCCCCTCCTCCACTCACTAGAATTAATCAGATTAGAAATTATCCAAGTAACGTTATGGAATTAATTTGAAATGTAACAGCACACTGATTTGGAGTTGAATCTACATATTATCATGCAGTAAAGCACTCGCCTTATAAGCCACTGTTCAGGTGTATAAAATCACCAAAGGTGTATCTGTTAGATGGAGGGATTAGAGGTACACTCCAAATGTAGAATTTTCCTGTTTGCTTAATCAAAACTCAGTAGCACCTAAGTATATGTAATCTAGAAATAATTAGTATAAAACCAGTTTTTCATATCTAGAAGTGAAACAGTTTTAATTATATACTGTGAACATCAGTTAAATCCTCTATATTATTACTTTGAATGCAAAAAAATTTGATAGCGCTATTTGTAAAATGTAGCTGAGAGCGCTAAATTTTCCTTTCCACCTTTATCATAGGTATGGGAGGCCAGATCCATTGCTACAGAGGGAGTGTGATATTCGTGTCACTCTGCGAATGGCATCTGTTCAGTATGTGCATACCCAGCGTTTCCAGGCAGAGGTGGTGTCTTTCATCCAACATTTTACTCAGCTTCAGGATGTCTTGGGGCGGCAAAGAGCAGCAATTGAAGGACAAACAGTATGTCTGGGGATTTTTCTGTTCTTTCCTAGCCTACTTTTGGAAGTGCAGTATAAAATTTATGTTAATGCATCAACTCGGTGAGTTGAAATGATGGGAGGTGTTGGAGTTCTGATGTTAGTGGAGATTGCTTATACTCATCTTGTAGTTAAAAGACCTTATTTAGGACCATTCTGCTGCTATTTGAAAGTGTAGAATACCAAATTTGCATATTACTTAAAACTTTGGCACCTGGATCCTGCCGTATGCACTGACACAGGTGGTTTCCTGTCTTCGTGATGCTGGACAAACAGGGCTCAAGATTTTATCTTGCCTTTTTCTTCACTGTTCACCAGGTAGTTATAATACCTGAATAAGGAGAACCAAGTGAGAGGTCCTTCTGTTGTACTCAGGGGTATGTCTTTGATTAAGTATGGTGGTCCTGGTAAACTGGAAAATCAGGTGCTGAACTTCTGCACAATAGAGTATATAAATAATCATGACAGTCATAGCCTACTTTGTACAAAACCTAATGTGGGAGTGATTAATACGGTTATTAGTCTTGTTTTAAAAGTCACTTCTTAAAATTGGAAGAAAGACAGTTAATGCTTGCATATACTAAAATGCTTCATTGTGCATCAGTTAGGAATTTTGAAGCTGATTTTGAACTATCTGTTCTAAATTATTTTTTTTTCCTTTTGTAAATAATTTTTCTCAAGTAATCTTTTAGTGAGCGGAGTAGTGTCTGTTATGCCTCTTTTAGTTCGGTGGTGACAATATGCCTCACTCCTGATTGCTGCACCTGTTGCACAGGTGTGTGCGGTTTGCATTGTAGTCCTTTTTTAACTAGCCTTTATTCTTTGCCTAAAACAACAGTTTGAGGTTTTGGGGGGTGTTTTGGTATAAAATTTTATCACATCTTAATTTTGTAAATCAAGGAGTAGTGTTCCTGAATTCAGTACTAATCAGTGTGAAATAACCACCCACTTCCTATATTATTTAACTTTTTTTAAATGAATTTTTGCTCTTCCCAGGTAAGAGATAAAGCACAGCGGGCTTCACGAGTTCTTCTTGATATTGAAGCTGGTGCACCTGTTCTACTTATACCTGAAAGCTCGAAGTCTAACAGTCTTATTGTAGCTAATCTTGGAAAATTGAAAGTCAAAAACAGATTTCTGTTTGCTGGTACACCGGGTACTTTTTCATTAAAGAACAAGGTAAGAACATTACTTCTTAGTTCAGCAGCTTTTGGTTTTTGTAGTTCTTGTGTATTTTATTTCTATATCAAAATGGTAAATGATTCTTATATTTTACGTTTGTTTATTTTACTATGTATATTATTTGTATATTTTACTTATGTATACACTTTGGTACTACCAGCAGTGAGACAGTCCATGCCAGTATGCTGGGTAATCTTCAGGTCTGGCCTGTCGCTGAGAGTACCCAGCTGCTCCCGTCTGTGCCTGCACTGGGCTTGCTTTCGGAGACCTTCAGGGCTCAGGGGAGGCGGTTCTGTGAAACTCACTAGAAATGGCCTTGTTAGGAAGCAGGACCCAGCTGGGTGCACACCTGAATGTGGGAGCGTAATGGGCTTTCGGCTAACCCCATTTAGGAGCTTCTTCAACTCTCTGCCAAACAAAATTTCAGCAGTGTGAGTAGCAGAAAATAGAGATCTGTATTGGCTGAGACTTGCTGGAACACACTGGAGAACAGAATTGGTTTTAATTTTTTTTCCCTGCTCTTAATGAAACTGAGTGTGTGTAGTTGCTTTGATTAGGTGAAACCTAATGAAACGTTTCCTGTGCATGCTGGATCCTAAGGCTAGGCGCAGGACAGGGAATAGTTGTTGTTGCTGTTGAGAGATGCAGCTACAAAATTTGGGGTAAGAAAGATCCATCTTGGTTGGCTTTCTATATCTAACCCATGCAACAAATGGGTAGTCGTTCTGGGAACCCCCTAAACTCATTTTAAAGGGGGGCAGAAATTAGGTGGACTAAATTGCTGCAGCAGTGTTGTGGTAGATTCCTAAATTAACGTTAGAAGGTAAAAGAAAGGATGTACGCGTAGTAATTTTAGTTTAACTTAAAAATACTGTGTTATGTAGCACTGTAGAAATTTGGGGGTTTGAAATGGGATCAGGTGGGGCTTTGGGGTTTTTGTTTTGTTTAGCTTTGTTTTCATTTTTTCTCTGTGCTATGTTTATTTTTGAGGATCTGATTTTACAAGGCAGTGCATACAAGGATCCAGTTTTATTTGAGGTATTTCACATCTTTATAGTAGTGTTCAGGTGCATTAAAAAAACACCAGAAATTTTCTTGTGGAATTCAGCAATTTAAAAATTCCTTTATACATGAAAAATTATGTTTCTATTCTAAAGACTGCTGAATTCTGTAAGAATTGGATTTAAATTTGTTGTGGTGTGCTCTTTATGCATGTTTGAGGAGCTATTGATTTGGATTTATTACATAAATTCTGAGATGTATAGATGATGTGATGATTTTTCTTTGCATGTACTTTTCAGTCTTATCCTTACAGTATAAAGTTAAATGTTAATGTCTTCAAATTTTTAATCTTGAAATCCTTGATCATGGCTGCAATGAATTTCTCCAATGAATAATATTTAAAAATCACGTAAGGCAAGTAAGATTACTAAAACCAGAAAGGAAAGTTTATGGGTAAGGATTGTACGGTGACATCAGAAGCTGGATACAAAAAGAAGGTGGAAAATGGTAGTAACAGTACTGCAGCCACAGGTAAAGTGAGCAATCCCAGAGTAAGGGGCCAGCGGATCAATTGTTTTCTGCTTGGACATGTGAAGCTGAGTAAGATCGAAACATGAGGTTAATGAATTTAAGTCAGGCCAGAGTAAATGAACTCTGAAATTGGCTTCAGAGTATAAAAGTAGTATGTGAATCTGTTCCACCAGACATATGTTTTTGGGAGAATAAATTCCTAAAGTTGATATGACTGTTTTACTAGTGAACTATGCCTTTTGCAGGTTTTTAATGCTAGACAGCATCATGACGGTGGAAAAGCTCGTAAGATTTCCAATGGATATGTGGTGGTGGGGAGATGTCTAAAATACTATACATCAATATAAATATGCTTTCCTTTTTTAATCTGTGGGGATTTTAACAATAAGGGTAGAGATTTATTCTATGTTAAATTTAGCTACTGCAGAAAAATTTTGGGACACATTTTGGTATGATGACTGAGGTATTTAAAACAATGAAATGATAACTTCATGTATAGAAGAAGTGTTTGTTCACACATTCTAATAAAATATTAAGTTACTGACATGATCTTGCAGAAATAATGGCATATCTTGTTTTCATCATCTGAAAATGTTCTGAAAAGCAGCTTTAAATATATTAACAATCTTTATTCTACAGAAATGCTTAATATCTTGACAGTCTTACCCCTCTATTTTGTATTAATTTCATTTACCTGGGATTTTTTTGGTTTTGTGCAAAAACCACTAGTTTTGAATTAATTTCTCATTGAAAAGATTTCACAACTTTTTTGAAAATGTTGCTGAAACAAACTTTTTTTAAAAAAGAAAATATTTTAATCTGCTGGTAAGGTTATAGGAAAAAAGTTTGGCCATCTTTCTACAGTAAAAGATACTGGCATTCAAATAAAATGTTTAGTTTTCGACGGGAATTTATTGCAGCTTGAACCTCAGGGATATTGGTTCTTTAGAATTTAAATTTAAAATCTATTAATTACAGAATTACTTTCATTAGCAGGATTCAGTTCAATTTTCATCTCCTTTGGGAACCCCAAAACATAGCATGAAGAAAACAACAAGTGCTGATGAATCAAAAGTAGCGATGGAAGGATTGTTCATGAAAAAAGCATCAGGAACAAACATTTCTAAGCTGAAGAGTGAGCCTATGCTGAGTGCATTGAGTAAGCAACAAGGGCAACAGTCAAAGCTGCCTATTGTACCAAACCCTGACAGCCCAGGTATGTGATAAATAGTAGAAACTCCATATAGCTGCTCTTTTTCCTTGTAAAACAATGCAGTGTAATTTTGCTTCTATCCTATGTGACATTGAAAAAGTGAGGCTCTGTGTCTAAAGATTGTAGATTTTAAAAGAAGTGACTTCTTAGTTTCAGGGTTTATTTTTGCGGCTTAAAGGATTAGTGAATTGTAGTTCGGTTTCTGGAAGAACAGTCCTGCAATTTGGACATGTTTTGAGATGTACATGGCAGATGTATAAGGACTGTAGTTGGGATCTTAACTGAGAGTTTACATTTACCTGTGAATGAGCTTGGTATCTGGTAGTTACAGATCTAGATGAGTGTGAATTAAAAAAAAAATTTGAATAACTTCGAGGAGAAACTAAATTTGTTTTTAAAGTAAGTTGCATTAGTATTGTACCAGTTCTTTTTTTTTTTTTTTCTTAATATGTTACTTCCTGTGCATTTGCAGAGGATCACATCTGCCTCTTAGACTGCATTGTGGTTGATCTGCAGGACATGGACATATTTGCTGCAGAAAGATACCAGAGAGAGTATTCAAAGGCTGTGGAAGATACTGATACAGACTTGAGTTTTCCATCCTACTTTGTGAGGCAGACAGGAGGAAGCCTATTAACAGAACCTTTCAGACTGAAGTTACAAGTAGAGAGAAACTTAGACAAGTGAGTTTAGACACTTTATGCTGTCAGCCTAAAACCAGTAATAAATTATTATTAAATAAAATAAAATACTTTTATTGTCTCTTAAAATTATTGCCTGCTGTGTTACAGCACTTTCAAATACTGAGGTTTTTTCCTTTGTTATAGAGAGCTAAGTCATACAGTGGCAGACATATCAATACACGGCAATCTGTCATCAGTCCATTGCTCTCTGGATTTGAATAAGTATAAACTGATACGTGGACTGCTGGAGAACAACCTTGGGGAGCCTATAGAAGAGTTCATGCGGCCTTATGATTTGCAGGATCCAAGAATTCATGTAAGAGGCACTATATGCAGTTGAAATTCTGTCTTGAAATGTCTGGGTTTTTTGCTGAATAGGCTAAATGTTTGCTGTTTTCTTGTAGTTTATCAGGTGGACTGGTAGATTTAAAAAAAAAATAAAATTAGGTAAACAAACAGCGAATGAACATTTTTGTAGATACTCCGGTGAATTTAGGTTTGTTGTGGCAATGCCATTGCCCTTTCAGGTGTGGCTTGCTCTTATGGTTGCTTCATGTTTCTGAGATTGTAATCTTTAGAAGAGACAGTGTGAGAAACGGCCATCATTGCTTATAGTTGTTAGTTTGTTTTAGGTCTGCTGAAATATATCAGTGGGGGAGAAAAACAAATCTGTCAAAACTGTACTTTTTTTTTCTGAAGTATTTAGGCTGATCTGCTGTTGCAGTATATTATTGGTACATTAACAAGCTTAAGATTTTTCCACTTGAATGGAGCTTTTTGGAGGGACTTGATTATCTTGTCATCATGTGCAGCATGATGATTCCTTTCCCAATGGTGTCTATGACATTCCTTAAGACTGATGAGATTGTGGAATGTATATTACTTTGTGTTAAAAGCCCTCTTTTTGTCCTATAAATCTGACAGAAGAATTTCAGTAATAAAAGCTTTATAGTGGAGCTTTTTTCCCACACTTTTTTTTTGTTAAGATTCGCAAGTATTGCCTGTTTGGCTGTTATCAAATACTATACTTTCAGGAAGAGTATGGTCAGCACTTGGAAATAATTGATATTTATCCTTATTACTGGGAAAGGCAGTTGTTGAACAACTGTTTCCTCTTGATCTTGTAGGGCTTCTAAGCATTGTCTGTGGTGCACAACTGTAACCTTTGCTTAAGAAGCAAATATGTGAGCACAGCAGGGGGGAAGACTGCTAGGAAGGATCTAGGGTTCTCTTTAAGAGAGGAGAGAATGGGTAAGATGCTCCTAATACAAGCATGCTCTTCATGTCAGGCTTTTCACCTAAAACTTTTGTTTAAGAACAAAGAAGCTATAGAATAGTAGTGTGAAAATGGATTAATAGACATTTTTCAAGCTGAAGGCTACACTGTTGAGGCATGTAACTTTTCCCCAGCAATGGTTAATGAAACTCTTTGAAGGAGAAAGACACTACAGCTGTTTGCATTTGTCTGAAGTAACAAAATTTAATTCAGGAATGAATGTTAAACAGATGCTCTTAAAATGATGTTGGTGTGTTCCACTTTCAGACAGTTTTGAGTGGAGAAGTTTATACTTCTATGTCATTCCTCATTGACATGGTTAATGTAAGTCTGGAACTGACGGATCCAAAAGGAAAAGATGGATACAGCTCTTTAGCTAGGTATGAATTTTCTTTTGTTACTGAATACCTTATCTAAAATAGTATGCTCATCTGAGAGATTATAGGACAGGAATGAACATAGTACATGAAATTATGGTTTAATAGTGCAATGAAATAGAATTTCTTAACTAGAGTCTAAATTGGGAGTTTCGGCTGATCTGAAGGATGAAAGGCATTGACGCTGTTCAAAAGGTACCATGTGTGTCTTTCAAGTTGTCCTTGAAATCACAGTTCAGTAATCAGTTGACTTGCCAAAGACAAATGATATTCTAATTAAGAAAATGTTGAGAGGTAATCTTTTTAATGCCGAAGGCTCTATATCAGTGGAAGATATTATGGCACACAGTCGATGAAAGATATCAGCAGTATACCATGCATGCTTCTAGAACAAGTGACTTTTTCTAGAAATAAATGAGCTATAAGACTCTTAAATGTATTATTTTGCTTTTTATTCTCCTAGGTTTGATTTTAAGAAATCCAAATTGCTTTTTGAAAGCTCTTCAAATGGAACAAAGTCTGTTAATTTGGTTTCTCATTCCATGATGGCATTTGACACGCGTTATGCTGGACAGAAATCTACCACAGGCACACCAAACGTGTTCAATTGCATCTTTCAGTCATCAAAGAATACTAGTAGTCCGGGAGCAATCCAGATTGAATTGCACTTCAGGTTTGTTTTTAATAATGACATACTGATCAGGATTGTCTTGTTTTTAGTACAGCTGTTACTAATGTAGATAAACATGCTGACGTATTTAAATCTGAAGAAATTTTTGGGATGGTCAGTGGTACTTCATAGATTGAAATCTGCTGTTCTTGACTGAAGGTGGTTGGATTCCCCGCCCCCCCTCCTTGTTGCAATAAAATTTAGATTTGAATATATAATGAAGCTTATGAAGTTCTGGCCCATTAAAATCAGTAGTGCTTAAAGCTTAATAAGTCTGGCCTATCACTTGTATGTTTGCATAAAACCATTATCATAGAATTTTTAATATATGTTGCGCAAAAGCTGTTTTCCAGTAGGTGTCACACTTGCCTTTCTGAGAGAATCAAATAACTACAGAAATGGCACCTCTTTCAAAAAACAATCTCTACGTTCTCTTCTGTATTCTGTCCTACCCTGTTTTTCCTTATGCACATCCCTTGGAATGCTTAAAGACATTGTAGTGGGTATCTGTTTTGTTCTAATTTAATATCGCAAACAGGAATATAAAGTATAATGTCAATATTTACCTGTATTGGCACAGTGTTTTGTTCAGGGATGCTAACTAACAAAAAAGAGGATGAGGTGAGATGACTAGAGAGGTTGCTTTCACTTCTGATCAGACTCACTGACCAAACTTAAGTTTTCTAACTCTTCTATAAGCGTGATACCTTCTGAAGCAGTTGCAGGAGTAACGCAGAAAAAAATCTCTGGACTATTTTAGTCCCATAGAAAATCTTGAAGACATTTGTTCATAAAAACTAACCAAACAAACTTTAGGCAATTGAGAGAAATTTTTTGTAAAGATTTGGATAATGCATGATGGTTTTAAGTACTTAATAAGTTTGTATTCAGAAAGACACCAAGATTTTGATTTGAATAAAACTAAAAAGCCATGGGATTTACAAAAAAAAAAAGAAAGTTTTCATCAACTGTTGATGCAGCATCTGCCTAGATCGGAGGTTAGTTTGCACAGTATGGCCTAATCTGGTTTATCAGTGATAGTTTCAGGAATTTTCTTCCCAACTGTTGTGCTTTTAAATTTTAGCCACATAAGCATGTGTTACGTTTTTACTGGTGAGAGCATCCTTGGCACTAGATGCAAGCTTTTGCAGAGCTCAATGATAGTGTTATACTGGCTCATGCCTTTTGGAAATATCCTGGAGAGACAGGGAGGGTTGAAGGCTTTTACTGTTGGAAGCAGTGCAGGCAGACTGCTTCTCACAAAGGAATTACAGTTCTTTAGAGATTTTATAGTTCAGAATGCGTTGGATATAAAATTGTTTCATGGTATTTAAGCACTTAGATTAATCTATTTTCCAGTTAGCATGACCAAATATAATTGGTATTCCAGATCATGAAGCCAAACGCTTTTATCCCTCCTAGCCAGATATTGAACTTTTAGCATCACATTTTGAGTAAGGCTAGCATTTTTTCTGAATGACAGAGAAGCTTCCTGTGCTGCAAAATGCTGTCAGGGTGTGAGAGGAAACACATTGTACATCTAATCTTTTAGAGGGATACGGAGCCAGGTCTAAGTTTCACACAGAGTACATTAGGTTTGATACCGAACAGATGTAAAATAATAATAAAAAGGTCAGTTTTAAAATTTGAGACTGGCAATTTAATATTGATAATATAGATGTATTAAAAGAGCTTTCTTATTACATAGTTTTTGAATTAATCTTTTGTATCATTACAGCTCAGGATTCATGCAGTTAAGATCTGTTGGGTTTCTGTGGGTACAGCAACTTGATGAATTTCAATCTGTTTCAATATATACATATGTATTTTAAAGGCCAGACACTGTCAACTAAGTGTATCCCTATAAAGTTCCATATAGTTCTTACTTGCTAGATACTGATAGTTTTCTGCATCATTTTAAATATATGCAAGATGTAAAGTTCGTATGTATGCTTCTCTCTTAAAAGGTCTACTAAGGATTCCTCCAGTTTCACAGTTGTTCTGAACAATCTTCGTGTGTTTCTAATATTTGACTGGTTGTTACTTGTTCATGACTTTTTATACACTCCTGGAGATACCAAAAAACAGGAAAATCAACTTTCTTCCCGGCAGCGAACTTATAGCAGTGAAACAACTGTAGTTCCAAAAACAGTGAAAAGTGGAGTAGTTACAAAACGTTCGTCGCTACATGTGTCTGCAGAAAAACAACTGGAAGTTAAGGTTAATGTGACAGGTAAAACTATTCTTCTCTAGTGTTTTTTATGAGCTTTTCTGACTAAAAGCCATGTACTAGTGGAAAAACAGGTCTGTCAAAGACAGAAAATCAAGAAACCTGCCACAAATGCTTAAAATACCATAATGGTATTTCCGATTGCCCCGTTTATTTGTCTTTTTTTTTTTGTTAAGGAACTGAATTTGTGGTCGTTGAAGACATGTCTTGTTTCGATACCAATGCAATAATTTTGAAGGGGACTACTGTTCTCACTTACAAGCCCAAGTTGTTAGATCGTCCTTTCTCTGGTAGCTTGTTTGGCATTGAGGTAAGAAGAAATAAATTTGCTGTTGTAAAACATCTAAAATTAGAGGAACTTGTGAAGATACTTTAAATATATATACAACAGGAGTAGTCCAGAGATGATTTTTGAAGTTTTAGTTCCTCATCAAATGCTCTCATTCTACAGCAGTTTTAACAATGGTTTTATCTTGTTTCTGTTAAGACTTAAATTGAAACACTTGACTATAATCTCAAAATACTGCTACTTACTAATCTAGTTTCCAGCCATAAGCGGTCAAATTAATTGAAAGCTGTCCATCCAGTCACTGCTCAGAAGGCCTGCAAGCTGTAATCATAACTGACTTGAGGTGAACAAGCAGTATCATGCCATTGGAAAATGCGAGTAGGAATTTTGAGTATGCAAAGTGATACTTGCGTCCTGTTCAGCAGAGTAGGACCACAGCTGTAGTGCTGTGGCCAGCCTTGGGGAAACAGAGCTGAAGCAGCTCTGAAGAACTGGTAAGAGAGCAACAAGAACACTCAGAATTGAGAGTTATGTAATATATTGGGAAAGTTTAAAAGAACTTGGTCAGAAGAAGAGGCTGTGCAGAGATGTGGTAAATCCAAAGAACAAAGCATTTTCCATATTTGTGATAGAAAGAGTAGTGGAGTTAAGCTTAGTAGTAAAGTGAATATTTGGTTGCAGATAAGAATCTCTTTTCCTGAACTTGCAGCCTAGCTGGGCGCTGGAATAAAGTGGAAAGATTTTGGAATCTCTGCTGTCTTAAAGTTTACAAAGGAATTGTCTGTAGAAAACAGTTAGTTTATGGCTATAGTTCATGTTTTGTGATAGTCAGTCTTTGATTTCGAGGTTTTTGTCAGGCCTGTTCTCTTGGTTCCTAATTTTTTTAAAACAATTTGTAATTTTTAGGTTTTTTCATGCCGGTTAGGAAATGAGCAAGAGACCGCACTGTCAATTATTGATCCAGTACAAATTCAGATGGAACTTGTTGGGAATGCTTCCTACCCAAGCGGTTCAGGACTGTTGGATGCTTTCAATAGTGAGGATTTTCCTCCTATTCTAGAGGTAATACTAAAGGGCTGAATAAAACTGTATGCAGTAGAGAATACTCCATCATGATCTAGCACAGATATTTCTTTTATGCCCAAAGATTCAACAGAATACTTTGAAATGCATAAGAAAAGAATAAGGTAAATTTTTCCTGAAGTGGAATAGGCAAAGAAACGAAGCATGCAGAAAATGCTTTTAGTGGTAATGAAGAAGTGGTTTCTGGGATATATTACAGAGATTAATAGTGGTGAAAAAGGTGGACTGATTATGTAACTATCCAACATGTCTACTAATATCTGGAAGAAAAAGGTTTATTTTCTGTATCTCATTGTTCGTGTTTGTTAGAGGGGAGATCTATTTAGAGACTTCTTTTTACCATTATACCAAAGGAAAACTTCTTTTCTTCCCCGATAGATGCTTTTAATTCTTTTGGTTGTTAGTAAATGATAATAAAGTTAGTAATTTTATTACTGGAGCTTTAAAACAGTGTGGTCATCAGAGTTTAATATTAAATTTTGTCTTCCTTTGGGAAGAGCTTTGTTAATATCCAAAGTATGCAAGAAAAAATATGTAGAAAAGGGTAACTGAATCTTATGTTTTAATTTTTCATTTAGATTCAGTTGCAAGCACTGGATATCAGACTGTCCTACAATGATGTTCAACTGTTCTTGGCAATTGCAAAGTCAATTCCTCAACAGACTAGTGCAGCTATGCCGGACTCAACTGTATCAATTGCTGAAAATACTGCTAATCCTTCCAGTTTAGCACTGGTGAATGAGACTTCCTCCTTGACACATGAAAACAGAGATCTATCCAAACGTGTGTTGGATCCTGTTCTTGGTACGTTTTTAACCATTGGAGTGAAGCCAATTTTTATATTGAAAGGAAGTTTCTGCAGTGTGAAGCCAGACTATATGCTTAACACAAGATGTTGGTATCTTCATCATGTAAAACCCTTCATTGATTTGAATTATCTGCTGATAGCTTTATATTAATGATATTACTTTAAAAAATAGATTTTTTGGGTTTTTTTTCTGCTTGTAGTATGACAGTGGGTTGTTTTATGGTAAGTTTTATTTAGCGTTGCTTGTCATTGTAGGTCATCATGATGGAGTACTTCTTAGGTTGCAAACTTTTAAAGGGGGAGATGGGCCACCTCTTCAAACTCATTAACCTGATAGTGAAATGGAAACCATCATAATTACTAGTAATCTCTTCATGTCTAGCAACCTTTTGTTTTGGTGACATTGCTTTTTTACAAACTAAAAATTGTGTGTGGTGAGAACTACTGCCTGACAATAACGAGGAAATACACACTAGTGAAAAAGGCTTTATGCTCTGCTACTGCACTTGAGAGTCATGTGGGGACTTCAAAGTAAATAAGTAATTGTACTCTAAATGAAGGGTTGGTTTACAAAAAAAATCTTGTACTCCCTGAATTTCAGTTGAGACTCCCAGCTTCCTGCAGGAGAATAAAAACAGCCCATAAGTTCTAGAATGTAAACATTATGGGTTAGGGGTTTGGGTTTTGGTGGTTTGGGTTTTTTTCATAAAAGCAGTGCTGAATCCTATGCTTTTTCTACAGTTGCAATCTTAAACAAACAAAACCCCATGTTTCATACAGTTATATCTTAATTTTAGAAATGAAAACAAGTAGATAACTTTCAAGGATTTATAATTGGTTAACTGTTCAATTACAGAGGTACAGCTGGCTCGCCTCCAGGAGTTGGGATTCAGTATGGAAGATTGTCGTAAAGCTCTTTTGATCTGCCAAGGTACCTCAAATATTCTTAGTTGGCCTTGCAGATTGTTCATATTGCCTAACTTGCAATTAAGTAAAAACTTTCAGACTGTAAGGTAGCTGATGCACAGGCAGTATTTCCTTTTTTACTTTGGCTCTGTGTTGGCTTATAATCTTAAGCATTATCATTTTTCTGTTCTTCTACTGTGTAGAACCCACCCCCCAAAGATGCATCTTGCCTTTTGGGATGTCATATGTGAGCTGTTGAGTGTATTTTTGTTTGGGGGTTTCAGTTGGGATTTTTTTTTTTCCTCTTTTATGTTATACCCTTTCTTGCTGTTATCCATGTCTTTCTCTTTAGAGCATGTGTTTTCATCTCGCCCTTTTTGAATCGTGTATCTTACCTACTTCTACATGCAATACATGAAAAGAAGATGAAGTTTTAACACAAGTGATTCTTTTTCTTTGGCACTGTTATGTTTACCACCTTATTTATAGGCATTCGTAGGATTAATATAGATATACATTATGTTGCCATGTGGTTTGCAAACTTCAAAACACATTTCTTATTCTTAGAAAATACCAAAGTGTTCATAATCTTCTCATACTTATGTTATTAAATAGAAGACGTTCAAGGTACTGTTGATGTCCTGCTATACTTCTTAAGAAAGAGGGGATTAGTATGTTTTTCAAATAAGTACATTTCATAGGAAAGTAGATGATGATTGGTTGTTTGGTTTTATCCAAGGTGACTTGAAAAAAGCAGCAAGT
Organism: Phaethon aethereus; assembly: GCF_964289735.1. NCBI lineage: Eukaryota > Metazoa > Chordata > Aves > Phaethontiformes > Phaethontidae > Phaethon > Phaethon aethereus. Next base: position 3,460,543 of record NC_138597.1, on the reverse strand, counting down.
TGGTTATTTAAGAATGCTGAACCTTTAAAATCCGTTTCCCTGAGTTCTTCTGGTCGAGATAGCCAGGGGATTGTTCCTTTTCAGTTCATCTCTGGAGTGGAAATAAAAGCAGAAAGTATATGCATTTGCTTTATTGATGACTGCATGGACTGTGATGTTCCCCTTGCTGAGTTAACCTTTTCACGTGAGTATCTTGTTTTGCTGAGTGAGTTGCATAAAATTACTGGCAGTTACTGTTTATGTTCGGCACCATGCTGTAGTTTCTTAGGACTTTTGAAATTTCAACTGACAGTGTTCTGGTGGTGGTTGTTGTGTTGGGTTTTGGTTTTTTGGGGGGTTTTAGTTTTTGTTTGTTTGTTATAAGTTTTGTTTTTAAGAAGATTACAGTCTTTGTAGGGTTAAGATTCTGACTTCTCCTTTATATATCACATAACAAATGGAATTTGTCCTGAGGAGAACCCTACGGGGGCTCCATGTTGTAAAGCATTGCTGTCTCTAAATGTTGTTTGAAGAGTATTACGATACAGTTTTTGTATCATTTCAATTTAAAAGACAAGAGAAAACCTTCCGTTGCTTACTTAACAGTTTATGAAATCAGGAAACTTGGTTGTTTTGCATTAGCATAACATTAACTTTTTTTTTTCCCAGGTTTGAATTTTCTCCAACATTTGAGAGCCAACCCTGAAGGCTATGCTCATTTCACCCTCTCTGGAGATTATTACAATCGTGAGCTTTCAGGTGAAATACTGGGGAGTTTGTTGTTTTCTTTATCTGAGTTTTGGAAAACAGCCTTGCTGCTACAGCAGCCTGAAATTCACCCAACATGGAATGCATATACAGGAATGTGAAAGGTTGACTTTTGTGATCCTGTGTGTGTGAGAACATGTGATCCTAGACAAGATACCTGAACGTGATATCAGATGGAGAGATACGGAAAGTAGAGAAATCGCTGATACAAAAGTTGCACTGAATTTTTCAAATGTAATTGCATGAAAAGGTTTTTCAAGAGCATGGCTGTTATGTAATGAGCTGTCTCTGTATTCACTTCTCCTTTTTAGTATTTAATTGTTCTGCTGCATTCAGTTTGTTACTTATTTCAGGAAGGAAAAGCACATGAGAGTAGGCGATTAGGCTGAAGACAATGGATTAACATAAGACGACCATCATGATTTGTATTTTAGATATAAAAAAGCAAGTTATGCCTCAATACAGATCAGACACTGACAAAAGAAATAATCTAGTTATGTGTTTTCTGTGAATTGGGAAACGAGATTTTCTGTTACAAAATTGATGACAACCACCTCAGGAATTATCTGTCAGTAATAAGGTAGTTTTTTTGTTTCTAAAAATATTTTGGGTGTTGTTTTAAAATAGCTTTTAGACCTCTGTCTTTTGTGATACTGAATAGTAGGCCAACTTATGTGTAATTGTGTGAAAGTAATTTTCAAAACTGTTTCAGAGAATTTAGTTCCAGCCAACTTCAATATGAAGCTGTAATTGCCTTCTAATGCCTTCCTCAGAATTAAGGTATTTCTGCAAGACCTTACATCATAATATACACTGGCTCAAATTGAGGAGCTAGAGCAACTTTGTATTAGGTCGTAAATTAAATCTGTAGGCTTACAAGTTCATCTTGAATGCAGATTGAAAGTAAAGGATCTCATTATTAATGTTGCATTGTTAAATATTTAGGTATGTAAACAGCATTCCAATGTGGCCTTCAAATGTGTAATACATGTGATGTTTTCTGTTTGTTCTCAGGCTGGGAGCCATTTATTGAGCCGTGGCCATGTTCAGTCTCCTGGCAACAGCAAGCTTCGAGCCGCCTCCACCCTTCCCGTCTGAAGCTGGAAGTAAAGGCGAAACACCGTTTGGATATAAACATTACCTCTGTCTTGATAGGTATGTAGGAATATTCCCTGAGAGTATCACTGTACGGTCTAATTTTCACTGTACTGAAAATGACAGGCATTTCTAATTGAGACCTACTGGTGTCCCATAGATGGAGGGAGGGAGATTTGGCACAAGTCCCTACATACTTCACATGATACTGTACACAGGTGTGCATTTAGGCAGCCTGTATTTTATCAGATACTGTGAAAGTGTAAAGACATGAGCTACACATTTTAGAGGTGAGTAGGAATTCCTTCTCTGGTCATATGAATGCTATCAAATTCATATGTTGTTTGAAATTTATTTTTAACCAGAAACAGGCTTTCATATAAAGCTTTCCATACTTCACAGTACTTTGAAATATTTTGATAAGCTCGTCATGTTTCAGTACTTTGACAGGTGTGTGTGGGAGCTACTCATTTCAGTTTTGCAGTCTCTGAAAACCTGAGCTGTCAATTCCCACCTCAGGACATCAAAATATTTTGTTCATCATTAACTCAAACTTCATGCAAGCTTCTGTGTTGTGAGAATATGATTGTGTGCATTTCCCAGAAATATTGTTGCTTATTCTGTATGTAAATCTGAATAATTTGTCGGTCATAATAAAAAAATATAAACGGCCTAACTTGCAAATGTAAAAGAAGAGCTTTCCTTGTTCCTTGAATATTGATTCCTTTCTCGTGCAAGGCCTGTGAGGTTGGCAGAAAGAGGGAGCCAAGGTGGGAGGAAAAGATGCAAATCAGTTGTTCCTAACAGTTCTCATGATGCTTTTTAATACTAGCAATAACAAGTAGTAAGGCTAGTTTATGATTAGTACTGTGGCAGAGGACTCTGATGGTGTCTTGCTGTTTATACAGGAATGTGCATAGAGAAAAAAATTAGAAAATGCTTCTAATATGAAAGGTAAATTGCCGTCTGAGGCAGAGCTTTTGCATTGCCACAGGAGTATCTTAAGAACATGGAAATACACTGAGAGTTTAAAAAAAAAAAATCTTAAGAATATAAAAACATTTGTTTTTGAAGACACTGCTTTGATTTCATGAGCTGCTGTTTGTCTTTAACTTATGTAAGTGGCTCACAGAAAAAGCAGTGAAGTAATGCTTCTGCCATTAAAGTGGAGTGACTTCAGTGTTACGAATTTAACATACTCTTCAATTACTTTGTTTACGTGGAGACATTTACTGTCTATGCTTCTATTCCTTTAGAACAATACACATGTACCAAACAGTCATGGATGGAAGATTACTGCAAACAGGACAAAGAAGTGAATGTAATCAGTTCAGAAGACTGGATGGGTTCTTCGGTGGATCCACCATGTTTTGGGCAGAGTATGATACTCATTAATCACACTTTATTTGAAACAGTCCTGATGTACATTCTCATCTGTCTACTTTATTACAAACATAAGTATTTGGTCTTCATAGCCTACAATGAATTGCTAGAGATATGTGGCAAAAGAAGACAAAAATGCTATTTTGTCTTCAATTCTTTAAAAACAAAAACCTTTGTGGCTACTTAGCTTTGAGTGAGAACTTTGTACTGGTAATTCTCCTTCCTTTTTTTGTCACGCTTTCTCAGTTAATGAGTAACTATCCTGTCAAATGTTAAATAAGAGTGTTGAGTTTAGGGTGTGTGCAGTTCAGAGGTGATCATTTTCTTTCTGTACACCCAAATGACTGAGTTTCTGGAAAAAAAGCTGTTATATTTGTGAAACAACTCCCTAAGTAAGATCTTTTGATATGTGGCAGGTCTTTTCAGCTTCTTTTCTCACAGTGTTACTTCTGCAAGAAATTTTAGCAATTCAAATGCCAACTAAGTGTAAGCAAATGGGTAGAGACTCATACACTGATTGCATGATGCCAGCTGTCTGTCTCTTTCCTGCTGCATGATGGGGAAGAGTTTACCTGTATCTCTGTGGTTTTTTTCTTAACTGCTAACTTTGTTCTTCCTGTCTGCCAGGCCTTCCTCTTGTCTACCTTAGAACTAGGAGTACAGCCAGTTTGACTAACCTAGAGCATCAAATCTATGCTAGAGGTACTGTATAGTAGAGAGACAAAAAGGGTTTTTTTCTTCTTTGGAAGACTCTTGTACAATAAATACTGTGTTGTATATGTGACTTGCTGGTAGATTGGCCTCTGTATTTAAAAACAAACAACTAACCCAAACGCAAACAATATAAGAGCCACTTTGCTTTTAAGCTGCTTTGCCTAGTATTTTGTTCTGTCTTTCTCTTGTGTTCCTCTCTGGGCCCTGTAGGAAAAAAGGGAGAAGCCTAACTAATCCTATGGAGGAAGGACTGTCTTTTTGAGGAAGGTTGTATGAATTGTTGACTATCCAATGTCCATTTTCCAGAGAGACAGTATACTGTGATTAAAAATAGCGTAAATCACAAGATTTAATTTAATATTCTAAAAATATCCAACAGTATGTTCAATGTACATACTTATGCTTGATTCAGTATGTATATATAGCTACTTAAAACATTCAGATGTCTTCAGAAGGACAGTCTGTTTTCAATAAGCATTAGGAGGCAAGGCATTCCTAATAAATACCTTGTTAATTTGTTTGGTTTATATTTGACAGTGCAGTCTCTGGGCAAAACCATCAGTTTGAAGTAAATTTTTTTTTCTTAATTTTTTACATTTACGGAAGACAAAACAGCACACTTGATAATTATATTGCCCCTGTAGAAAAGTTGTTATATGGGAGGACAGAAACCTTCCTATAAATCGACATTTGTGGCCCATTCAGACTGCCCCTTAGAAAAATTTTGTCTGAGTGGTTGCAGACAGTTCATAGATGCTTAAAATAAAAACCCAAAAAATGGAAAAAAATAGGAGAATTTATTTTTATTGGGTATTTTTTCAGGAAGTGTTTTTTGGGAACAAATCAAACAAAAAAATCTTGTAATATTTATTGCTTGGCTGTTAATGGGTGTTGCAACTAAATTACTAAATGAGTTATGACAAAAAAAACTCCTTGTAATGGTAGTCTTTATTTTCAGGCAGTAATCTCAAAATGCAGCATTTACATTATGTTTTCTTTTGAAAATCAGGCCACAGTCCCAAAAATTCTTTTAAAAAAGTCTCAAAAAAATAAATTGGCAATTGATTAAATGCCAGAGTAAAAGTTAATTTGGTTTCTGTCTGGACTAGCCAAAAAATAGTGTAAAGTCAAGCTCAATACTAAAAAGTTTTGGTTTTTTGCAGTTGGCAATAAGAGTTTTCGTTGTTAAGAATTTAATCTTTCTCTGTAAGATTTAGAGAGATCAGGTTTAAGTCTCCATTGACAGTATAAGGTATATAGGAATTTGATGTTGATTTGCAAGTAAGTTCTATGCGATCATCAGTAAGTCCTTCAAAAACTTACCTGCCCACCCGTGTTACCCCTTCTTGCCTCTGTAAACCTGTACTTAAGTTATTCCTAGTTAGACACATGTTGCAGTGGGATAAATGGGTCTCAAAACATGAAGTACTTGAACTTGGTATCAGTCAGCCTTTGGAGTGGCTGTAGATAAATTCTGTGGAATAGATTTAATTTCTCTCTTACATTTTGTTAAGCAGATGATTTATTGTGTGTCCTTCTTTCTACTTCTCTCATACAAAAAGCCATTTATCACAGAATCACAGAATCACAGAATCACTAGGTTGGAAAGGACCTTTAAGATCATCAAGTCCAACCATTAATCCAGAACCACCATGTCCCCTAAACCATGTCCTGAAGCGCCACATCCACACGTTTTTTTATCTTCCGTTTTATCTTCCTTTTTAAGTAAGTTACTGGAATTTGACAGGATTTTAAGTACGAAGATGAGAGTAACACTTGTATGCTTGTTAGTAATGCATACTTGAAAAAAGTCAAACATGGTAGGTGAAGTTTCTTCTTCTGGGGCTTTGCTGTCCCAGCATTTTAAGAAAACCAGATTACCTTTGATTGCATTCAAATTATTATTCATACTTTGTTGTAGTGGGCTTTATGCAGTATAGGAAAATATTTCAGTCTTTGACGACAGAAGTCCCATCTAAAGGGATACCTGAGGGGTACCTGTATTCGTCACATTAAATAGAGCATAGATCTTAAGTGAATATGTGTTTAATACTTTATGAGCATTTGGATGTACATGGAAGGTTACTGATTATGGTTGAGTTTTTAGTTAGGTTTTCTATATGTTAGTTATAACTGGAGGCATAGTATTTTCTAAGACTTGATATGAAGGAACAAAAGAACATGTATATTAAGCACAGTTCCTGGGGGGGGAGGTGATATAGGGGAAGACTTTGTTTGCTTTGTATCATTTCTGTAATAGTTACTAGATTTTAAAATTTTTGTAGTAATCTGTTAATCTGTTTCTTCAATCTGTTTTTCTTTAGTTAGTGCAGGTCATGGTTCTCCAGCCATGCTATCTCATCCTATGCTAGCATCTGATGAATGCTTCTCTCGTAAGCATTTAGACAAGTCTTTATTCTGTTTTATAGCTGAAATGAAGACTCCAAAACGTAGGCAGCCATTTGTCCCATTTGCTCTACGAAATCATACTGGATGCACTCTGTGGTTTGCTACCCTAACTACAACACCTACCCGGTAAGAACCTGTTGTGTGATCACTTTGACGATATTTGTCTGGCTTCTCTAACATGTCAACCAAACTCTGTTGTTTTCAGTGTTTTTGTTTTCTTGCAGAGAAACATAGGCAACTCCCAGTCTTTCTAGTTAAGAGCCTTTTCTTTGACAGAGAGATAGTTTTACTACCAAAAAAAAAAAAGTTTTTTTCAAGAGGCCCAACAGAATTTGAAAACTGGTCAGATAACATTAAAAAGGTACTGAGACAGACTAAAAGGCACTTGTTACTTTTTTTCTTCACAGGGCTGCACTGTCTCACAGTGGGAGTCCAGGTGTTGTTCCTGAGGAAAATGGGACATTGCTGGATGATGCCCATAATGTCAGTGAATGGCAAGAAGTTATCACGGGGGCAGAGATTCCATTTGAATTTGAAGCCAGAGGCAAACTCAGACACAGGTGAAGGGGCCAGGCTATGAAATGCATTTTGACACACTCATACATGGAACACATAGGGTCATAGTTGTGTGGACACTGGCAGATGTTAAATAAAAGGTGGATTTTTTTAACATCTCCTGTTAATGTTTTGTTTTTAAATATTCCAAACTCACATTTAAAGTGAAGTTATCAGTTTTCTAGGAAGCAGCATATATTGCTCTTGGTGGTAGCCGTTTCTAGATGTGAACTGGATCATTGTAAGCTTTTAGAAAGACTTAGGGGCCTCAATTACAAATCATATGTCCTTTATGCTGAAGGAGTGGGCAGGTGGGGCAGTTGTTGGTTGTTAAGCCTAAGTGTTATCAGTGTTAAGAACAAGAACAACTTGTTAACAGATATGTAGCATGCTTTTATTTTTGCTTATATGGCATAGTTGTACTTCTGTATGTTCATTAGGGAAGGTGGAACAATTGAACAGATGCAAAATCAGGTCTGTCTTTGTGAAATGGAAAAACTCTTGGGACTTTTTTTTTTATTTTAATGCTTCAGCAGCGTTCTCTTCTCAGAACCCAGAGGATGTTCTTGGTTTGAACTGTTTGGCGTTTACACCATATAATAATGTTTAATAATAATTTAACTTGATCTAACCTGGTAGGCACACGCATGATCTAAGAATTCATCAGTTGCAAGTGAGAGTAAATGGCTGGGAAGAAGTCAGTCCAGTATCAGTAGACAAAGTTGGAACGTTTTTCCGATACGCTGCACCAGACAAGAACTCATCCTCTTCTACTGTAAGTTCTGATTTTGAGTGTTAGTTTTAATAGAATACATTATTTGAGAGTAATGGTGTCTCCAAGATTTTGATCTTAAAGCAGCTGCTGTATGAGATTGTCCTCTTTCCAGTTAGCGGTCAGAGCTTCCAATGACAGACCCAATATATTAGTGACAATGTCATGGACTCACGGAGGTTGAGCTTTAAATCAACACAGCATTTCAGCAGCTATTTTTATTTCTTCTATTGCAGGAATGCTTTTCATGTGTTTAATTTACTTAAAATAAACAACACTGGCAATTTCCTGTAAGCCTAGAGATTGTTGAAATATGTGGCTGCTTAGACAAAATATACTTGTCATGAAGAAAAAATGCAATTGTAGTAATGGGCAGGCTGGCAGTTGGTGGTTGAGGCTCAGTGACAAAAATGATCTTGTGGATTTTGAAACTAGTTAAGTTTTGAGACTAGTTACTGTAAATTGTTGAGCACTGGAGAAATTGGAAGTTGAGATCATTTTGGTATAAAACAGGATTAGCATTTAATTTCATGATACTACTGGCAAGAGCCAGTAGTCTCTTATTTGAATTGTTTCTGATGTTTTCACAGTGAAGCGTGAAAAGCATCATCTCTCCCTGTAACTTGATTCTTGAAGGAAAAGGATGCAAAGTAATGAGAATTGATGTTCAGGAACATCTTCTGTAGCTGCTCTTTTTTTTTTTTTTTAAACAACCTTTTTCCTTCACCTTTGTTTCTTTTTAAAGCAGTATTACAAACAGGTTTTGCTAATATAGTTCTGACATGTTTTCCAAGCTGTATTGAAGATCAGAAGCACAAAGTGATGAAAGTATTTAGCTTATTCTTCTGTAGTGATGTTCTGTATTACAACTGAGAAGAGTATCTTAAAATTTGAACAACTTCAACTTTCTTGTTTACTTTTCTCCCAGCTTGGAAGCCCAATAAGTAGAACAAATATAATACATCCACAAGTCTACGTGAGTATATATTTTCATTTTTTGAGAGCTTCTTAAATAAGACTAGCATAATACTGCAAGTGAGCTGGCTTTTCTGTCCTTCTACAACCTTTTCAATAAAAAGGAAACAAAAGTCAGGCGAACAAAATGAACTTTCAAATCAGAACAAGTATTTAACATGACTTACTGTTCCTCAGCAGTGTAAATGGTTGTTTGAAGAATGGGTCTTGAATTCCAGCATGTGAGCACATTTAAAATGTGGTTTTCAGGATCGAAGTGGCAATGACTTTGTGTAATGTAGGAGATAAAACACCAGAGTAGAAGGGCAGCTAAGAGTGAGGAAAGTATGAATATTTTAAGAAAGCACCACCTTATTTTTTAGTTTTGACAGATAGGAATAATGGGTGACTGTTACTTATATGAGGCTTGGAATTCAAACTCCATGAATTTATAAAATAAGGGAATAGTAAGGTAGTGCATAGTGTTCTTTTAGGATCTATATTGCTCTTGCTTGAACTACATCGTTTTGAAAAAGATATTGGAGTTAGTAGTATTTACAATAGTAGTAGTTATTTTCATTGTGTTTTGAGGAGGAGGTACAGGATTACAAGTCATTATTATGAAACTATGTATACCTTAGGTGTTGCACGTGGTTGGACTCAGTTGGCAAGTTTTTACTTCAGCAGTTTCTGCTTCAAAACTGAGGTGTCCCTCTGCTACATGTAATCATTACCTGAGCTTTTTAATGCTTTTAAATATCTTCCAGTTTTCTTCATTGCCTCCAGTTCGTTTAGTATTTGAAGTTACTATGGAAGGTAGTGCTCGGAAAGTGATAACAGTCCGTTCAGCCTTGATTGTGAAGAACAAGCTGGAAACACCAATGGAACTAAGACTAGATAGTCCTTCTGCTCCTGACAGTAAGTATTGTATATTTCTTCCACGCTATGGGGAATCTTTAGCTTCCTCCCCAAGAAGATTCACCACTGTCTTTAATGGTTGACAACAAAGTAGACCACCCTGGAGGGGAAACAGGTAATGTTAAGAAGAAAATGATCAGCAAGGTAAGCTTAGAGAACCCAGCAGGATTTTTGCTTATTGTTCAGGTAAACAGGGAAAGCTGAGACTCTTGTAAAGACTGAATCTTGTTTCTGTATGTAGCACCTTGTATCTTTTAGCAGTAGTCTAGAAGGTTTCGGGTGTTAGCATGAGAAAGTGCAGTCTAGCAATGTAGTGATATGCTCATAATGTACCCAAAATGTAATGAATGAGGTCTTTTTGAAATAAGCTTTTTCGCTAAAGCATCTGAGAAGAATTTGAATTCCAGCAACCTTTTAGTCTGCTTCCAGATTCAGATTCACACACCTAAATTTATCTGCTGCCAGATTGTTAATAGGACTTAAAACAACAGGTTGGTGTTTGAAACATTCATAAAGTAGCTAGTGTTTTATGTTAAAACAAAATATGTGGCTTCAAAAATTTGAGGCTTACTGTTTGAAAATTTTATACTTTTCAGTAAAGGGGCCTGTTTTGATATATGTATTTTCTTCTCTGGTTGCAGAACCTGTAGTTCTTCCAGCAGTTATGCCAGGAGATTCCTTTGCTATTCCATTACATCTTACATCTTGGCGTTTGCAAGCCAGGCCAAAAGGAATGGGAGTGTTTTTCTGTAAGGCTCCAATTCATTGGACTAATGTTCAGAAGACGGCAGAAGTATGTAGCAGCAAGCGAGAGTGTCACTCAATGGAGTCTGAAAATAGCCGATTTTTCAGGTAATTAAGACCGAATTATTTCTCTGTGAGCTGTATTATCTGCTTCTGATAAATGAAATACTGTGAAAGTAAATAACAGGAAGAAAATACTTGCAGATGAAAGCTGCTGCCATTTATTGGGATGTTTTGTTCGGTCTGTTGAATGAGAAGCATTGAAACATAATTGCTGTATTTCTGCAGGGCTTCTTGAAGCCCCTTTGACTGTTAGCAAATGTCTGAAAATACAAAGTAAGCACACAATATTTATACTTACTGTAAAAAAGAAAAGGTTAGAAAATAGAACGTGGACTTAAATTATGTAGTCTCTCTCACGGAGAATAATGAGTCGTTTGCCATTGTGTATTTGCAAATACTCATTTTTTTGTCCTGAATGTGCTGTGCTCTCTTCTAAGCCCAAAAATGGTGCTGCATAGTGAGGTCTTAATGGAATTTTGTGGTTATCTGATCTGATGGATACAGTGATACTCTCAATGTAGGAAATACTAGAATACAGATTATGGGACTTGTTTTGGGAAATGACCTTTGCATACTATATAGTTACTGCTGTGTCTTAGTTCCATAGTTCATTTCTTAATATGCTGTTCTTGAACGTATCACAGAAGGAAAATTAACAAATTATTTAAAATGAAAGTTTACTTACTCAATTTTTTGCCCTAACTAATGAAAAACTGAAGTGTCACGTGGCCAAAGCAAGGATATATCTACTGGGACAAAGGACACATTCAGCTTTTATGTTTAAGAACGTGATTTTCGTTTACTTTAACAGTTAAAAACTCTTTTTAGTAATAGTAGATAACATGTTCCTGTGATTCTATGGAAGTTGGTTTTAAAGTTGGTAAAAGCAATTTTCTGTTAGGTCTCTGAACAGATGAGCTTTTTTGAGCTACTAAATTAATTCTTTGATTAAAATCAGGAAACTCCTGTTGTCTTAATGTTAGGCATAAACAAAAAATACCTCACACTCAAACTCCAAAGTGATTATGTGGAGAGCAGTTCTAAATGCTGGTTTTGCTATCAGTCCTGAAGTTACAGCATGTTGTGGTATTTAATGCAACACACAAAGACAAGGTTCAATTATTCCGCCAAGTTCATTGACTTATTCTCACATATGTCTGCCTTCACAGGTTTTGTGTGGCTATAAAGAAAGAAAATTACCCGGATTACATGCCTTCCAACATATTTTCTGACAGTGCTAAACAGATTTTCAGACAGCCTGGGCATACTATTTATCTCTTGCCGACGGTGGTAATCTGTAACTTGCTGCCTTGTGAACTTGAGTTCTATGTTAAAGGAATGCCAATTAATGGGACGCTAAAGCCTGGCAAAGAGGCAGCATTGCACACAGCTGATACATCTCAGAACATTGAGCTTGGTAAGGTTCTTTTTCAGATACCAATTTCTGATCCTCCTAGAGGAATACCTCAATATAACTGTTTCTTGTACAAGGAACTATGGTGCAAGAATGGAAAAGTTAAAAAAATTGAAAGCATTTATATGATTATTTCATTAGGTTGCAGGGCTTCTTATAGTTAATAACCAAGTGCACACATCCAAAAAAAATTACTAATATTGCCATCATTCCCCCAAATCTGTCAGCTGTCTTGGTTTGTTCCTTATTTGGCTCTTTTTTCATTTTCCTGAGAGTGGAAACAGTTGGAAACTGGAGAGAACAGTGATAAATGAAGGGAATAAATCAAATAAGTTCCCAACATTTTGGGTGGTTTTGCTCTTTTCTTTCTGGCAGAAAAACTTGGTGTTGAGAGGATGGTATGGAATTATTCAACACTGGCTGGACTTCTGATGCCTAAGGCTGTAATTAGCCCTAAGCAGGGTTCTTTACAGAAGTTTTTTTGCTGTTTGTGACTTAAATTGAGGCATTTCTTCATGAGGTCAGAGGTTACTACACTGGGCAGATGTAAAGGTTAATCTGGGTAAACCATATGAAATAGTCAGAAAGACCAAGCCATGTGAAACACCAACCTGTACGCTTATCAGAAACTAATGTTTCTGTGTGGGTGATGTTTGGTTTTATTTTGTTTTGTTTTCATAGGGGTATTGCTAGAAAACTTCCCAATCTGCAAAGAGCTGTTGATTCCTCCTGGTACACAAAACTATATGGTGCGGATGCGATTGTATGATGTCAACAAACGACTGCTAAATTTGACCATAAGGATTGTATGTCGTGCTGAAGGTTCTCTAAAAATACTAATTTCAGCACCATATTGGTTAATCAACAAAACAGGTAAGTTTACAGTATTTTCTTTCATACCTGTAATCATAAACTGGGCAATAAAGATTTCATGCAGTGTTTTCACTTCCTTTTTGGCCAAATAGAGCTTTTAAGCACTACTTAAGAGGAATTAAAGTTGCAGGATTTTTTTTTTTTTTTCCAGCAGCTGTTGTTTGATTCAGGTAACATAGACTTTTCAGTTGTTATATTACAGATTTTCAAACATTAGCTTTTGTACCTCTAAATAAGTCAACATAGAGTAGATCACTGTTAAAATTGTGGTTTTCAAAGACTGTGAAATGCCTTGAGAAAGCAGCAGGTCTAGATTGCAGTTATTTTATGTTAACATCCATTGACACTTTCAGAGGTGCAAGAACTCCTTTTGTGCATGGACCAGATTCCGTGGCTTGCAGCTGTTAATAGGTCTGGCTGTTCAACGGGTTAGCTGGAGAACTGAGAGAACGCATGTAGACTAATGGCTAATATTAATTCCTTAATTTGAAGTAGTTTTTACCATTCTCACTTAATTTGTGCAAAGGTAAAGTGTAGTTTAATGCTCCATTTTTTTATTTACTTAAAGGATTACCACTTATCTTCAGACAAGATAATGCAAAAACAGATGCTGCGGGTCAGTTTGAAGAGCATGAGCTTGCTAGAAGCCTCAGCCCACTTCTGTTCTGTTATGCTGATAAAGAACAGCCAAACTTGTAAGTAATACCACAAGAAGAGCAGACACGAGGAACCTTGCAAAGTATGAAAGTAATTTACAGAGGATCGGGTGCTGATATATTAGTATGAATATCATGTAGGAAAAGTCTTTCCCTATTAAGATGACCTATTAAGTTATTAAGCTTCTAAATACCGAAATAAGTGTATTGGATCTTCAGATATTTCCTACTGAAAACTCCTTGGTTGGCTGTGCTGTGTCTGCAGGCTGCTTTGGTTTTGTTTTGCACGTTTTGAACTCATGCTTCTTTTGTAAGAAAATCAAAAACCTTTTTGAAGAGACTTCCGAGTTGTATAAATTACTTCGTTACCACAAAAAAACCCCACTCCAAACCCCTAATACTAAACTCTGAATGTTAACAGAGAAGCAGTAGCAGTCACTTAGTAGGAAGTCCACATGCAGCAGAGCTATTGTGATAGTGATGTAAAAGGAAATGGCAGTATTTTGGAAAGGAAACTTTTCAGCCTCTTTAATTGGTATCAAGGAGAGAATTTGCTTTTTCCATGAAAATAAGAAATAAGAACATGATTTAAAATAACCGTATCTAAAATGTTCTGGGATTTTTGCTCGACTGAACATCACAAATTTATCACAAAAATTTATTCCAACTTTTTTCTTTCAAATTTAAAAGACACACAAATGTCGTCGTCGTTAATCAGTCTGAAAATTACCAAGCCTTTTACTACATGACATGGTCACTGAATCTTGACCAACATGTTAAAAGAGCTTATGGCAGAAATGCAGAATGAATTACTCAAGAAAAGATTTATTGTGGCTTCTAATGCTTTTATATTAAAACACAAATGTTCTTTTTGTATCTGGGTATGTGTTTGATCATCAGCATCGTGTTGATTTAAATGAGTAAATCTGTGTGTTTTCTTCTTACTCTTAGATGTACAATGCGGGTTGGAAAAGGAATCCATCCTGAAGGTATGCCTGGCTGGTGCCAGGGTTTCTCCCTGGATGGTGGTAGCGGTGTCAGAGCCCTTAAGGTGATCCAGCATGGAAACCGGCCAGGCCTCATTTATAACATTGGTATGTGTTGACAGGAACATTTGAGAAATACTGTAGAATGATGTCAGTGACGCCAGAAATGGAACAACTACAGCAGGGAAACATGTGTTGTTAAAGGTTTTGAGGGTCCAGAGAAAATTCTTAAACAAAAAATAATATTCTGAGAATTTTTATGTCTTGATTTTGAACTGCATTAGCTTAAAAATCAGGTTTCGGTTATTTTTATATTTCTTTATTGAGTGTTAGTTACTGCATTTACAAACTGTTCTTTCTGTTTCTGTATCTTTACTCCCCCTGAATGTTACTTCTAAGTACATTTGAAATCCCACCACATTACTGTCTTTGATTGTTTTGAGTGTCTGTATACTGTAGCTGTTCAGCCATGTGCTACTTCTGTGGTTTTTGCTTTCTGGTGCCTCTGTAGGCTGATGAGGAGCACAGCGTCTGTCTTCCTTGCGCTCCTAGTGTATGTAAAGTGCAATTTCCTCGGAAGATTTTAGTTTTTAATTAAATGACAGTTTGGAAGTTACTCCACAGCGATTTTTGAGGAATTTTTCATATGTTCCATTGGTTTGCTTGTGATGGGAAATAGTTTTTTTGGGTTTTTTATCTTCAGTGTTTATGATCTCTACATTGTCTTGAGAAACAACGGATAATAGATACCATAAAATTACATTTACTGTTTAAAATAATGTTTCAAAAAATGGCAGTGGTATGGCAGAAACAGCACATCTGAGGAACTGAAGAAAAAGAACTTTTGGTACATGAAATGTATGGTGGCAAATGTCTTTTGTTTTCTCTTGTAAATAATAGCTCTATTTTTAACTTGTTTTTATTACTAGGTATTGATGTTAAAAAAGGTAGAGGCCGTTATATTGATACGTGCATGGTAACATTTGCACCCCGTTACCTATTGGACAATAAATCAACCTACAAGCTTGCCTTTGTTCAGCGGGAATTTGCCAGAGGTCGGGTAAGATGCTTCCTTTTTGTTCCTTGTTATTGCAATACCTGTAGTTAGTCACAGCATCTTCTAACCAAAAAGAACACAAACATTATCCTTGAAAGTATTGTTGGCTGGTTATGAGGATCTTTCTCATTATTCTAATACTAGCATCCCCCGACCAGATTAATTGCTGTGTTTTTATTTGAGAGATACATAGATTCATAAGGTATTAATACAGATAGGATATGTGTTTGCTAATTTCTGTTACCAGGGAACATCCAATCCTGACGGCTATATCTCCACGCTTCCTGGTTCCAGCGTCGTGTTCCACTGGCCACGTAACGATTATGATCAACTATTATGTGTGAGACTAATGGATGTCCCAAACTGCATTTGGTCTGGGGGCTTTGAGGTCAACAAAAATAACTCGTTCCATATTAATATGAGGTAGCTATTACATGTAAATCTTCTGTAGCATACTTCCATTTTTTGATAGAAGTAGTTTTTTAACACTTATGACTGTGGATAACGCAGATCAGAAGCCTCCCTCTCTTACACGTGTTTGTTCTTGTTCAGGGACACCCTGGGAAAGTGTTACTTCTTAAGAGTAGAAATTACTCTTCAAGGAGCCACGTACCGCATTGCGTTCAGTGACACAGATCAGTTACCTCCACCTTTCCGCATAGACAATTTTTCTAAGGTAAAAGCAAAAAATAACTTTTTTTCCCCTTTTATTTTTTAGTAAAAACCAAGAAAAGTATGAGTTATTTTATATTTGTTGGAAGAGGGAGCTGACTAGCTTGTGTAATGAAATAAAATGAAAGTGTGTGTAGCAAGAGGTATTTGTATATAATAACTGTAAATTTCTGAACTTTTAGTAAAAATTGGTAGTACTTAACTATGTCATCTTGTTGAAATAATAGTGCTAACATTGTGGCTTTAATGAATGCATTAAAAGTCTTACAAGGAAGAGCATTATTACTGGTGAGAAAATTGTGCTAGGGTGATAGTTTGTAATCTGTTCTGTGTTATTTTCAGCAGTTGAATAACCTGTAAAAAGAATTCGGGCTACTGCTGCCACTTCCTTTCTCTCTGTCTTTGGGCTTCCATGTCAGTGATTATAAAAATTAGAGAATTTACTTTGCTCATTTTACAGTAACTTACTGATTGCCTTTTGATCAGAGCAAGGGACAGAGCTCTTAGTAGTTATTGGTTCTCATTCTGTATTTTGGTACTGAACTATTAAATAAAACTGAGCAAGCGTCTTAATTTTGATTAGAAGGGTTTGAGATGTTACCATGGGACTAAAGACATTTTGAACCATGAATGACAGATAAAAGCAAAGATGGTATTTCTCATCCCTTTGAGACTATCTTTAATTGAGACCCAAATGGAAGGAAATGCATATGAAACCATTGAGAGGGCAGGGAAGGAGTGAGGTGAACATGTTTCAGTGATCAGCTCCTGAAAAATGAGCAAATGATAGCCAAAAAATCTGATTAACAATTTCTGTGTGAGACCAAATCCTCTTTTGTAACTATTACAGGTCCCAGTTGTTTTTAATCAGCACGGTGTTGTTGAGCCAAGACTGTACACTGAAGTGAAACCCATGACCTCTCTGGATTATGCATGGGATGAACCTGTCCTACCACCTTTTATAATGCTGACAGTTAAGGGGGCCGGCTCCTCAGAAATCGTCTGTAGCATGAATGACTTCCAAGATAGCAAGCAGCTTTACTATGAAAACTTCATTTATATTGCTGCTACATATACTTTCTCAGGGTAATTCTTCATATGTGAAGATATTTTGAATGTTCACTGATATTCTCTTAATGGTTACCATTTGAAAAACTTTCAAATGTAGCTAAACTTTTGTCAACCTTGCAAGTTAGCAGAAGAAATACCGAAAGTCAGAATTTGAGTCTGGCACTCGGTAAGCTGTGTATCTCACCTCCTTTGGTCATGGTAACTTAGCTTGATAGGTGCCGCTTGCCATTGTATATTTTATCACATAGTGAGAAAGATTTAGCATATGGTATCTGCTGTTGATGCCCAACTGTCATCTCAGAAGAGCAGGGATGTTTAGGGTCACATCTGGGGGCTTAACTTCATTTGGTACATAAAGAACACTTGACTACAGGACATACCTCTTTATGACGTGCCTGTGAATTTTAAACTTGCGCTAGTTTATATGCTATTGAAAACAGCTATGGGAGATTGATAGATGTTTTGTTGCTTTCCTCAATATAAGGCAGAAAATTTTCTTTGGAATTCATCTGCTTTGCCTGTGAAGTTCCTAATCGCAGTGAGAAATCAAAGCCCCTCTTAAGAATGTACTCAAATTGACAGCTTACACTAGTAATTCCAAAAATAACAAGAGGGGGAAAAAAAAAACACAACATAAATTTTTGTCTGGCTATGTTGGAAGCGTAAGCTTCCTCTGTTGGATTTTGTTACAGATCTAATTCTGTCTACAGAAGCAGCAGCTACTCTGAATAAACATGATGATGTTTTCTTGGTCTTCTAGTTTACAGGAACCAAGTGTAAGACCAGTTGCTTCAAATAAGGATGCTGCATATGCAGAGCTTGTCCTTGATGTTTCTCCAAAGACTCAACGAGTTGTACTGAAAAAGAAGGTACCAAGACACATTTGATTTTATTAGAATGCTGTTGCTCTGTGCTGAAGTAAAATCATAGGCTGGGAGAAGGAAAAAATAAAAACATTTTCACGGTAACTTTTAAAGGGTAGAGACAGACTCCATGAAAGCGACAGGTTGTTCCAATTCAGGTTGCCTGAATTATGGTGGTGCTTCCATTTAAGACTTTTATGGGGGCAAGGGTGACAGAAACAGGAATTGGAATAAAAGTAGTAAGGAACATTTTAAATTCCTCTAAGACAACCAAGTGCGGTAATTGTATGTTGGATGTTGTAATGAAGTGACAAGGTAGGGCATGCTTCCTTTTTGGTTGCATTGTAAGGCAAATCTTCTATTTCTGGAGCTCTTAAGAAATAGAAACTGTATTTAAATATTGCTGAGATTAAAAATAGCTTGTAAATACAGCTCTGCATCTAACAGCGCTAACATAGGATGCGTATTCATTGAATATTGGAGTTGAATTAGGAGTTCTTATACAAACTAGTTTCTAATTCAGGGCTTTGAAGTTAAATATGTACAAGTCATTCCAAGAATTATAATGCAAAGCATCTGATAGCAAAACAGAACATAAATATTTGCTTTGTACTGCTGCGTTCATTTAAATGTTGAATTTCTATGCACCAGGAGCCAGGAAAACGATCCCAGCTTTGGAGAATGACGGGCACAGGAATGCTTTGCCATGAAGGTTCTTCAGTTCCTCATAACCCCCATAAACCTTCTCCTCGGTCTGTGGACTCTTGCATGATTTTAGATATTGCAGGTCTGGCAGCTGTCACAGATAACAGGTATTGCAAATACAGTTTCTCAGGAAACTGATGTAGGTTCTAACCATGTCTTTGAAAGAATACTTTAACATTATATTCTTTGAATAAGGAAAGAAATTATTCTGAAAGCGTGTGGAACAGGTAGATTCTACCTGGCTTCGTGAATGGTCCTCATGATCATTTTTGTGACTTGGAAGTATTTTTAAAAGCATGACTAATATATTTTCAGCAGCAGACTGTTAAAAGAGCACTTCAGAAGTGAGATTAGGAAAATGAGGTTGAACAAAATTAGAGTAAGTGTTCCTCATTAACACATCTCAAGAGTAAAACTGACAAGTTGTAATCCGCTAAGTGTCGGGCGGCATGCTTTCGTTGCAGGTACGAGCCCCTGATGTTGAGAAAGCCTGATCGACGGCGCAGTACTACCCAGACATGGAGTTTCTGTGATGGAAAGTTGACCTGTGGTATTCATGGACTTGTTGTCCAGGTCAGTACGGATTATATGTTGAACTTGACTGTTGCCGATACAGATGGCAGAGTCATTTGGGCTTAGTATTGAAGTGAACTAAAAGCTTTGAGCCTAAGTTCAGAATACGGAGGAAACCAGACTTGTGCAGATGGCTTGTGTGGTTTAAATTCATGTGTGAATGTTCTTATCAATTTCAAATAATTAAACACCTTGCACTATTAATTTGAAAGTAAATAATTAGAAAATTAATAGTACATCACTGTTAAAAATGAACAGCATAGTGATAAATAGAGCCTTGATATTCTCGCACATACCAAATGTGAAAATGCTGCAGATTGTGTCAGTATGACTGATGAAAGTCACGATTTGTGTATAACCATGCACTTCTCAGAATCATGGTTCTAACATTTTAGTAGTAAGAGTTTTAAAAGCAGTTTCAATTGTTTGCTCTTTCTTTGTGTTCCAGGAAACTCTGACTTGCAGATAGCTAACACCTGCAAACTATTTGATAATTCTGCCTGCTGATATTAGAATTTGTAGGCACAGAAACCTGGATTGCTTTTACAAATTCTAGAACTAAAAGTCAAAGAATTTTGTTCCTTTTTTTTCTTAAAGGGTTTCAACGATATTTATCCACTGCTCACAAACAAATTTGAATGTTATCCTGCATATTGTTGAAATAGCAAAGTATGTTTGTAATAAATAATGATATTATTTCTAATGTTTTATTTTAAAAAATAAATTGTGCCAGCTATGTCAGTGGAAGTCAACCTCAATTCAGTGGCAAAAGTACCTTCATAGGGAATATGTTAGCTCTCTGATGAAAGTGAGTCTTCTATGTGCACACTGAATCTGGAATGGATCTGTAGGGTATAAAATGGTAGTATCACTTTGAAAATCTTGCAGATAGGACACCATCATGCTCTATTGGAGATACGTTCTCCCCCCCCTCCGCGCCCCACCCCCGCTCTCCTTTCTTTTCTTGTTTCTAAATTCCTTTTAATTTGTTGTTTGTTTTTACAAAATGTGTGCTTCGGGTATTTCTTCATCTTAAAACAGGGCAGCAATGACAGAAAACCAGCATCTTGGTCGTTTTGCTCATTCTTTAATAGAAGGACAGTATGTGTCCTCTGTGAAACTAGAAATATCCTGCCAACACTACTTTTGAAGTTTCAGATGCTTGTTCTGATGTAAGCAAAGAAGAAAAAGTATGGAAAGTACTCCGAAGCCTTCACAATAACCTTTTAAGACTCTATTTGTAGTTCTGCTCTGATTAACTTTAAAGGAATGTAGTAGCCATAAAAGGCTCCAGCCCTCAGAGTAGCTAGAGTAAGGATAGCAGCAATGTAGTGTTCCTTTGCCACCTTTGATGCTCTGTTTCAATTGTAATCCCAAAAAACACATCTAGAGAAAAATATTTTACTTAGTTGTATGATGTTGCTTTGATCATTTTGTGATCAAATTACTGTAACTTAGTAAGTTACTACTTGTCAGTTTGAAGCAACCAAAAACACTGCATTGCTGTTTTAAGATGTTGACTCAGTAAGGATTTGCATTCTCATCTTCAGATGCAGAGTTCATCTTTTATAAAGCTTTCTGTAATTTTGAAAATACTTTCAGGAAGGCCTTCCCATGTTCGATCATGGTATGATAGCTTCAGTTTCTGAATGTGCAGTGGGAATACTTAATTTTTGATCTTGGCCGTTTCTTCTAGCTAACAAGCTGATTAAGTATGAGTTACCAGAAGCTTTAGTAATATCAAGTAAATGCTGCTTTTCTTTTAGTTCTGAAGAGTAAGGAGAGGAAAGTAAAATACACTTTTAAATTAATGTATGTAAATAGTTATCTGAAACCTTTACCTGTCAATCACTCCCCCCACTGACCTTTTCTTTCTTTCTCCAGGCAAAGGGAGGAATACTAGGTCTCCATGATGGAGCAGAAGTTGTTCTTGGTCCTGATACCTCACTTGAACTTCTGGGGCCTGTTCCACCTGAACAGCAGTTCGTAAACCAAAAGATGAGGCCTGGGTCAGGAGTACTAGCTGTTAGAGTCATCCCGGATGGGCCAACTAGAGTTCTGCAGGTGAAGGTCCTTCACTAACTAGAATCTAGTTCATTATTTGCTTGTACTTGGAATACCTTTTCCTGTATTGCATCTCTAAATTCTTACCAAAAGTTACCTTTATGAAGGGGGAAGGGGATATCATAAAACAGAAATAATTACAACAAAAGTTTTCATTGTACTTATTTTTAAAAGAAGATAACTGTATAAGGTGGGACAATATAGCTGTTGTTTATCAATGGGAAGTGATCGTTGTCATAATTTATTTATTTATCAGATAACGGATTTTAACCAACGTAGAAATGATCGTTTATCCAGTGAAGGAGATGGACTTCCAGTTACGGAACAAGATCTACGCAAGTTTAAAAATCCAGATACGGAGCAGGAATTAGAAGTAAGCTATTACACCTACTATCTGTCTCTTCTGTTTATTGTTTTCCTTTCTAGGTTTTACAGGGGGGTGGGGGGGATGGTGTTAACTTTTCCCTGTGATGCCCTCTTGTAATGGACTTGCATATTTTCCTGCTAAAACTCCTCATTCTTAGAAGCTGGGCTTATATGTCTTAACACCTATTTATTTGAAGACTAATCATTAATGAGCTGTTCAGCCTCTCTGGAGATGAGTCTAAAAAAAATTAATGTCTTTGCAGAAGTATTCAGCAGCACAGTTTTTTTTTCAGTGTCCGTTTGTTAGTGCGGGGTTGGTTTTTTTTTCCTCTTCACATATTCTTTTCTCAGGTGCTTGTGAAACTGGAAGGTGGAATAGGATTATCTTTGGTCAACAAAGTTCCTGAAGAGCTAGTGTTTGCAAGCCTCACAAGAATTAATGTCCACTACACACAATTGTCAACGAGTCAGGTGCTCGAGCTCAGTGTGCAAGACATACAGGTATTTGCCATTTTGAAACAAATGTATTTGTTCATGGGTGTTCTGCAGTTTTTGTTGTCATAATAGGAATCTTTTTAACTTTGTAAACAAGTCAAACTGAGATTTTTCTCCCTTCCTCATTCTTGGCTCTTTGTCATTACGTAATGAAAAAGCAGCCATTGAAAGCAGGAGTCCTAATGCTGGTAGTGCCGCAGTACAAATCATAGAATCATAGACTAATATAAATCTCTTCTAATTTTTCCAACTAGATTTTGTTTCTCGCTTTGCAGAGTTTTGCCTTTACCTTAGTTTTTAGTTCAGTCTTTGAAATTCAGAATTCACAAATTAAACAGAAGACTGCAATGACTTTTTTTTCCCCACTAAAAAAACTCCTCTAAATTATTAGAATTCTGTTCCCAATATGTAAGATTTCCTTGGAAGCAGAATTGTGGCTACTGATGTAGATTACAGGAGGATACTGTTTTACTGTTTATTGTCACCTATTTAGATTTTGTTGTCTGTCTTGTCCACTCTGTAGGTGGACAACCAGCTTATTGGTACCACACAGCCTTTTATGCTCTTTCTGACACCTAAACTGAGTGAAAATGAACCTGTGGAGACTGGTCCTGCTGTGCAAGTAAATGCAATGAAATTTCCCAGTAAAAATGCACTGACTGATATATACAAGGTAAACCACAATCTTTTGATTGTGCCATGCAGGTATTACTCTATTTAAATGACCTTTCCTGTTCCTAATTTTTACTAGTAGTCTGAATTAAATAATTTGTGAAATACACTTTGACTTAATATGCTATATCCACCTTCTCATGTTCATAGTGTTTAAAGATACAATACAGTGATGAACAGGATAATGAATATATTCAAAAATACAACAAATTAGGCCAGAGCCCTCTTTGTTCTTGTCTGTGACCTTATTTTTCAAGGCAATTATTCTCACCTCAGAACTGATAGGTACCATTGTAGCACAGTGAACCAAAACTTCTATGCTATGCTTTCATGAGTTGTGTACAAGTTTATTTACTTCCCTCTGATAAGCTCTTATCTTGCAGCATAAACCCTGTGTACTGCAGCTATTGATGTTGTTTAGAAATTTATCCACCTCACCACATTGTGAGGGCAAATCTGAGTTGGTTATCAAGACCTGTTTTCTCACTTGGATCTTCACCCGCGTATTTTTACGCTATTTTTGATTTTGGTGTTGGAAAACAGATAAACATCAGATTCTGAAGTGTTAGTATTGGGTAATAAAGCACAATACCTACCAAAAAATTGAATCATCACTAAGTTGCAGGTAACTTTAAGCGAAGAAAAGTACCACATTTTGAAGGTGGGAATCTTACTATGAACCCATTCCAGTGAAAATATTCCGTCAAAGTGGAACACATTGTCCTATTTAATGACTTACATGGATCATATTTCTAGTGTTAAAACTGTAAACTGAGACTTGTTTATCTTTGTAGCATCTGATGATCACTGCTCGAAAGTTCACAGTTCAAATTGAGGAGAAACTACTTCTGAAGCTATTGAGTTTCTTTGGCTATGATCACTCTGAGTCAGGTATAGTATAAAATTACAAAGACCGGTTTTACAGTATACAGAGGTATTATGATCTCTGCACATAAAATAAGTTAAAAATGCCTGGAAAACATCCACTGTTGAACAGAAAGCTGGAAACCTAATGTCTCAGTGGCACCTGTAAAGCTTTCATGATTATCATGCTTGTTACAGCGTTCAGGTAATGACCCATGTAACATGCTGTTGTCCAGTACGCGGTGGCTGAGCTGTGTGTCTGTGGGAAGGAGTCTGGTATTCATCTTAAGTTCCTGTATCTGGATTCATCTAAATTGGGATAAAAGAAATGGTGTTATTAATTTAGCAAACCACTTTGTTTAGTAATGTTTGTTTATTTAAACCCAAGGCTAGAAATGGGATCTCTGTACGTTTGTTCCTTGGGCAGTTCCTCTTGCTTAACTGAAGGAATTTTGGCTGTCTGACCTTTTAGTTGTGGCATCCATACCCCTGGCTCTAATTGTAATACAAGTTTTCTTCCCTTCAGTGAGGCAGGACAGAACTCTTGAATCTTCTAATTTCATAGATGTTGTTCTAATCCTTCTATTATAGGGTTTATCTGTACTTTGGAAACTTTCTGAAATGTCTGTTTTGGAGTGGCAATTCAAAAAGTCACTTTTACTGTACAGTAGGGTGTGTAAGGTTATATAACAAAACAACTGTTGCGGGGAAAAAAATGGTTCTTGGCATGATTCCAAATGTGGGCAAGCCTACAAATGATGCTAAGGAGTGCTGTGTTTTGCTAATCCCCAGTGTCTTCTGAACTGTCTCTGAAAAAATACGAGTATTATGTTTCCCAGTTTTGCAGAGGACTTAAAGACTTAGATTTGTAGTGATGAAGAAAGAAAAATTTTGAGTTACACTCTTACACTGTTTACTGATCTGTCCTTTGTTTTCTTTTACCCTGATGCTTTTGCTGGTTTTTTGTTTCCTTACTTACTGTATGCTCTTCGTAGTTTATCCACTGATGCTGATGAAGTCATCCAAGATTCAAACAAAAATCATTTTGTCATTTACATTCAACATGTTTTATTGTTCAACCTGAGTTCATAAGACTTTTGTCTTTCCCGCTGCCTTCTCATACCACCAGGATGCTCTTACAAATAACACATGAACCTGTTAGTGTCAACCACACTTGGCTCACTCTGTACGTAAATGATTTACTGAATGTCTTCCATGTAGGTATTTTGTCCATTCTGTAGTGATAATTGAAAAGCTTGACATCTTTACGTGCTTTGTACATTTTATTGATGGTTGACCGTGTAAGGAAATACAGAAAAAGCAGAGGAAAACATATTGTAAGACCATGACTAGACAGTAGGAAACAGTGCAGTTATGTTTGTATCACCTTGCTTCTGTATGCTGACAAAGATAATTTAGAAGTGAGATTAAAAGCTCAAATAACTTAAACTTGGATGACTTTTTTATTTAGCTACAAATACATTCAGGTTTTAGAGGTGCAGGCAGATCTGAAGAAAAATTCTTGAGCCTCAAAGTCAACTTCATGTCACAAGGCATGACTAACTTTGCTGGCTATACTAGCAGTTGCACATACTTTTTATTTGTACAGAGAAACTAATAACTTTACAGAGTATGCATTCATAACCCCATATTTATTTATATATAATCTGTTCTGATTCCGATGTTTTGTCTGGATGCAGAGGTTGAAAAGTACGATGAAAACCTCCATGAAAAGGTTGTTGAACAAGGTGGAGCACAAAAGCGATACTACTTTGAAAATCTGAAAATTAGTGTGCCTCAAATAAAGTTGAGTGTCTTCACTTCCAACAAGCTACCTTTGGATCTCAAGGTACGCCAGTGCCTTTACAGAGTGTGCTTCCGTGTAAAGAGATTCCATTGTAGGAGAAAAAGGGAACAGAACTTTAACTTACTACTATTAATTTCCATTTACTCTTCCATTATTTAAGTTACAAATCCTAGAAGTTTCAAGAACTTCTGTTACTTCATTTGCATAATTTCCAGTGTCTTCTGTAATATATTTCACTCTTGTAATTTCACTTGAAGCACAGCCAACTTCACCTAATAACTCACTACTTTACAAAGGATCTTACACTAATGGTAGCGTAGAGAGGCTTAAAGGGTATGACTATCGTTTGTGAGGGCTGAGGTGAGGGTGAAGAAAAGTACGAAGTTACGCAACGTAGGGAGCAAAAATACAGGACAGCTCTTGAGTGGTTTCATCCAAAACCTGTTGTCTCATTGGAGTTGGAGGGTTTGCATGAGCGCTGCGCAATTTGGTTCAATATTAAAGTGAATTCAGATTGAATACGGACTTAGGTGGAAAATCTGGTCCTTTTCATGTGGTAATGAATGTTCTGGCACAGTCGTTTGAGTGAATTGGGGATTCCATATTACAGCAAGACGATAATCTTGTCCAGTGTTCCCAGCTTGTGTGTTGGGACCTTCCTGGACGTAGTAAGGTGCCAACAGTCAGCAATATTTCGGTTCCCTCTGAGCTAATACAACTAATTTCCTCCAAGGTGGGGGAGCTGAAACAAAACCAGCCAACCAAACCATACAAAACCCCTCCCTGTTGTGGAGGAACTGAGCTGCTGCCTGTTGAACTTGTGTGTTCAGAAAACAAAACTGGGAAGCTGACCAGGCTTTTTTGTGCTCTTGATATTGTGGGCATGAAGATGTGCGAGCTTTTAAAGAATTTAGTTTTATGGAATGAGTGTGTACCATGGAGTCCTACCAAAATGACCCAGAATATTATCAGTCCTGCATTCTTGTATTGCTTCTACCAAATTCTTGTGCAAAGGGGGACAATTCATGGCTAGCTGTAATATTCCTTACCATTCAACAGTATCAGCAGTGTCTTGAATGTGTTTGCGCTTTAGCTTCAACAGAAAAATGCTTATCATCTGTTTATCTCAAGTTTAAAGAGAGAAAACAGTTAGTGGTGAGTGCTTTTAAGAAACTAGTAACGTGCAGTGTCCTGTTTGGATTTCCTACCACCTTTGGTATATAATTGCATATGGATATGCCTTGGCAGCCGCCAGCATTGTTCCCAAGAGAAAACTTGGCATACGCATTTATTTTTTTCCCCCTATGATAACAGTCACTGACTGTATTCTGTATATTAACTTTCACAGAAAGAGTTCCATTCAGTTTTGTAGCACAGGAGAGTTTGGGGTAGGAGGGAGAGCATAATCACAGTAGAGCCTTTGTAGAAGTTTTTCTAATTACCTCTAATGTTTCTGGCTTGGACATTGCTGTCTGGTAATTTGGTATAGACAGATTATTTTTATTAGGTACCAGTATTAACAAAGTTGCCTTATATAATATCGGATAGTTAAACAGGAAATTACTTCCTACCCAAGTGAATAATGAGGACTACTCTAGTTAGTCATCCATTTACTGAAAAAATAAATAGATCCTTTCGTACTTGCAAACTTAAATCAGACCTGTAACTTACCTTAATTGCCTGCAGATGGCAGAAAAACACGTATTACTTGCTACCAAGCATGCTTTAGTGATGAATGTAGAACGTTGTAACACGAGTGTCAGGCTTCTTGCCATCTTCAGATTTTCTGATGTTGGTGACTGTGCAGGTGCCATTATCAAGACCTGAAATAGAATGGATCTCTTCCTTTCTTTCTTAAAAGATTAGTTTTCTTGTTAATTTTTCCAAAATTATTTTAGTTATGTGTGTGTAGATACAGATGTATAGCTTTTCCACCTTACCTGTGTTTTTTTATGTGTAGACTGTACCCGTTACAGATGGCCCATGGGCTAATTACTCTCTTAGTTTTCTTCCGTGAAAATAACTGAAAAAGCTAGTTTGAAGAATTTCAATATGCCCCATGTAATGTTAAGAAATGAGCCATAGGCTTGCAGGAAATGATGTATGTTATTCCAGCTCATCCTGACGCTTAATCCATTCATAGAACTTAAGCAGGGTGGAAAATAGCCAGTTTTGTCTTTACTATGTATCAAGGAAATTGATTTAGGGTTCAGTTTAAGTGAACACTAGAGCAGTTATGCTAAGCATGGAAACTTAAACACGTTTTGTTTTGAAATATTCCAATCAAGTGTAGAAAACATTGCATCAGGAGGAGTGTTTAATGACTATCAAGTTACTGAAGAAATGCAATTCTAATAATTGATCGTTGCTTACAAGTAAAAGGTTTATGGAGTGATTGCCCTCTGTATCAAAGCATCTACATGGCAGTGGCAAACTACTCTAGCAGCTTTGATTCATTACCTATTTAAAGATTAATTAATTTGGGTGCTATGAATGAGAGGTAGAGAGAAAAATTAAAGTAGCAATATCTTTTCTTTAATTAGGCGCTGAAAAGCACGCTGGGATTTCCTCTAATCCGATTTGAAGATGCTGTGATTAATCTGGATCCTTTCACAAGGGTCCATCCATATGAAACTCAGGAGTTCATCATTAATGACATTCTGAAACACTTTCAAGAGGTAAGTGTCACAGATTTTATTGTGGAAAAGGCTGAACTTGTCTTGATTGATGAGTTCTCTACTGAGGGTGCAGGAACCCTTTCTTGACTAGTTAAGTGTTTGTGCTTTATTGCTTCTTTGGTATATGGAGAAATAGCACCACGTGCCTCTAAGAATACGCTGCATTTTAAAGTATTGTTGATCTTACTGGTATTTCTGTGTTCATTCAGTACAACTATCTGGGTTTGTGTATGCTTTTGTTGTGGGTGGGACTTTTTTCCCCCCACCCCCTTTTAATCAACCTTGGTAGTGTTAACATGATCCATAAGTGGTATTTCATTTTTTCCTGTTGATTTTATAGGAACTGCTTAGTCAGGCAGCAAGGATTCTAGGTTCTGTGGATTTCCTTGGCAACCCTATGGGTCTATTGAATGATGTTTCAGAAGGCGTTACTGGACTTATAAAATACGGCAATGTTGGTGGTCTCATAAGAAACGTCACACATGGAGTATCAAACTCTGCTGCAAAGGTAATAATTATGTTATTAAAGTTTGCTAAAACAAAAAGCAAAAAGTAGTCAGGAAACAAGCAAAATAGAATTATTGACCATCTTTAAATTGTTTTATGTGCTGTTTGTTTTGTAAAAATTGTGTTTGAAGTGTAGATCTTTTATTGAAATGCGTGTGTGTGAGTGCGTGTGTGTACACACATATATGCACATACACTTCAGGATGCCAGAAATCCTGCGGGAGTCAACGAAACCACTCAAGGCCTTACTACTGATACACATACATTTAGCAGATTGAGTGAGAACTAGAATGTTGCTCAAGTGTGGCGTCCTCTCCTATGTGCAAATGAACAAAGTTATATTATATTATGCAGAGGGAGGGCATTATAGGAATTTGGAGTATTTAAGGAGTTATTTAATATAACAGTTGTTGTTAACTTTTATTTTTGGAAAGTGATAAAGCTGATGTGAATATCAATTATTATGCTAGCGCTTGAGTTACTTCTTTCTTTTCTGTAAGTTTGTTGCCACATAGCAACAAAATAAGGAATTCCTAGATTGCTATGCATTTATCTTTAGTTTAATTCCAAAGTCTCTGCATGGTGAACATTCTTTTGTTCTTCTGATAAGATTGAGAGAATTCAATTATATCAGTGTTATCAGTGAAAATAATTATCTTTAGTGCCTGAGAGAGGTATGATCTGACAGAGCAGCCAAAAATAGCAAGTGGTTTTGATCATGGTCGATACTGTGCTTGATACTGAAGAAACATATGTTGCCTTGGAGGAAAAAAAAAATAATCTTGAAATATTTTTCATTACATACATGGTGTGTCAACATGTACTCTAAATGAACTTTGTGATCATGGGTAGAATTGGAATAATGGTCCGTCACATAAGGATGTGTTGTTAAGGTTTGTTTTTGTGAAAATTTGTTAGTTCCTATTATTTTTATTTTCCAAACTGAGAAGTTTGTACATGTATATTAGCATGGTTCATCCTTTCACAACCTATTCTACTTACTTGTATACGAGGAAATGTACTTTCTTCCCCGCATTAGTGGGAAAAGGTAATTCAGAAGATGAGAAAGGTGAAAG
Organism: Phaethon aethereus; assembly: GCF_964289735.1. NCBI lineage: Eukaryota > Metazoa > Chordata > Aves > Phaethontiformes > Phaethontidae > Phaethon > Phaethon aethereus. The sequence continues at coordinate 3,430,790 of NC_138597.1, read as the reverse complement.
GTAGAGTTTGCATAATTACCGGTAGGTCAAGACTAATGTCATCAAACCTAGTTAAACTGCTGTAGAGATCCCTAGGCCATCACCAAGCGCACAGCTGTGAGCATATCTAACCCAAATAGTTGAACCGTGAGGAAGGATGACATACACCTTCTCTGTCATAATTATCTTGTTCCCAGTATTAGCCTGTTTTGGACAATTTGAAGAAATTCAAAAATGCCACATTGTTGATATTCATGTCTTAATCCCACACCAAGTGATTCTGTGATTATAAGCTCTGCACATACAATCTTACCCAAGCAGCCTGGTAGAATGCTTACTGAGCTTCTGTTAGGCAGTATCCGTCTGTGCAAATGAGTACTTTTGCCCATACTTTCTACTTGTGGTTCTAGTCTCTTGTGACCCATCCACTCCACCCAATAGAGTTTGTTTCTTTAGAGTTTCCTTTCTAGAAAGTGTTGTTTCTTCACTGCAGTCACATCTGCAGCAACAGTCTCATAAATCTTTCTTTAAAAGGCACGAGCCTTCCTACGTTTCCCACAAGGGCAAGGTCATTCTTTGAACTTTGGAGTCATTTGTAACCAAGGGGTTTGTGAAGGAAGATTTTCAAAGGCAGAAGGACAGTTGGATGCTGAACTTCTTTCAAAATTCAATGGGAGCTGAGTGCCTGCTTCCCATTTATACCTTTGAAAATCACCCCGTGTACTATTTATCTGCTTTCCCAGGTATTTTTTTTTCTTCTTGATATATCCAAAACATCTGTGATGCAAGTCTTACACAGTTTACTTTTAAAAACTTTTTATATGGATTATGTATTTGTCCTTTCAGAACAAGGAAATAATTACATCCTTTAGGAAGGCTTAACAGTACATTATGGAACTCCTTGATTAATCCTCCTTCTAAAGGGTGGATCTTAATTCTGCTACATAGAAGATGACGGTAAAGAAAGCTGAAATAATCAGGCTGAATTCTTCCCTATATGTTGCACTGCTTTTAGGCATCTAAATCTGTTAGAAAACTAAGCCAGGAATGTCCATACGATAAAAAATGGACATTTCAAGTACTATTTGTGATGTATTATGTACATGGTACAGCACAGAACTTTGTCTTTTACTCCTTTCTACTCTACCCTGTATACGCCTTATGACCATGCCTAGGATATGTGAAGCTTTGTTAAAAAAATGTACGGGGAAGAAAATAATTCCAATTACCCAAGAAAAACATGACTGAAACAATAGATCATTTTCATCTTGCTATTGGTGCTCTCTGTGGGGAAAATATTTTAAAGACTATTTCACTGCACAAATTTTCACCCGATTCAGCTTTGCCATAGAGGTCCTCATCTTTGCAGCTTATTCTGTGGAGCTGGTAACTAAGGCAGCCAAAACTAGATGAGCCTGTCTTCTGCACAGAAACCGATGGCTGGGGAAATAGCCATTTTGGTTGTTTTGAGTACCTGACTTTTGAAGTGTCCTAAATAAAAATCTGCCCTAGATTTTAAGATGAGTTAGCTTTTAAGGTGTGAGTAGGTAGATGAACAAACAATACAATAATCATCACTTTAAAAGTAACACTGCTTGACTGAATTGAAGAGTAAGCTATTTGAGTTGTATCTGGTTTTGTCATTTTATTGCTTTTCTATTTTATAGTTCTGTTGATTATCCCTGTAATGGCTTTTCCATGCATTTCAGAACACGCAGTGGGTAATGCCTTCTTTCAAGTGGAGAGCTGCAGTGTATTTAAGTTGGCACAAAACCTTAGGTTAAATAAAGTTCACTACAGACAGTTTTGTAGTTTTTATCCCTTGGAGACTCCAAGTTCTGTATTTTTAAAAAGGTCTTTGATCCTAAATATAGACACCTGAGGGAATTTCATTCCCTCTGAATGGAGACTTCTATAGTTGCCATATGCGTAGAAATGTCTTGCATTCTTGGCATCCACACTTTTTTTTCTATTTCCCCCTTTAGGCATGATAGTACTAAATCCTAAATTATTCCTGTTTCAGAGGTGTTTCAATTAGAAATGAATATTGAACAATGAATTAGCTTCTGAACAAAAATGTTCTGTAGCTTGTGTTCTCCAAATGGAAAAGGGTGTTGTGCTGACATAATGAGATTCCTGGTGGTAAAGGACTGAAAAGATTAATCAGCTTGTCAATACTGCATTTAATTTGTCTGATTCTTTCAGCCCTTACAAAGAATTCTGTTATCTTTTACAAATTATGAGCACATAGTAATGTAGTTGTTATGACTCCGCAGCTAGGCTTAGTTTCTGGGGAGGGAGGGAGGGAGAGAGATATATTGGATGGAAATAATTGTTGTGTCCATCCCTTCTTCCCCCCCCAAAAAAATTAATAAACTTCTTGAAAGAGCTTGATTTTCATACTGAACTTTGAAGTTTCCAGTGAGCAACTTAATTAGGCTTTTTAAGGGAAGGTAAACCATCAGCCGCATTTGCATTTCCTTGTTAGGAGTTTGTGGAAGCTTGCAGTTCAGAGAGGCAGGCTTCCTTAGGCTTGGGAGCAGGCACCTGAGATGCCAAAACTTACCTATAGAGGGGTTGGAAGAAATAGTTTGGTGGGTGTTTGTTTTCTGTAACGGCTGAGGAAGAGGCACAAATGAACTTCTGCCCTGGGCTTTCATTCCATTTGTATTTATTTTAATTCAGTTCAGAGTGATGGCAGAGGTGTTTAAGTGATGAACAGAGAGATACAAAAAGATGTAGGGTGTTGGAACCAGCTAAGAAAATTGTAAGACAAGTAAGGATATGAATATTGCTCCAGGTAAGTGTTTGACATGGAGGCATTTCTAGAAAAGGAGTGTGAAAGCAACACAAAGGGAAATAAGAGTTTTAACCCTTGTAAGATAAATCACAGCAGAATCTCAAGTGGTTGGCAATAGCAGAAAAATAAAGATAACTGAATGGAAAGTGAAGAGGAAGTAATAAACAGATTATTTAAAAACAAATCATGAACAAGTGTTTGACTTGTATGAATGTTAACTTTAACAAAACTGGCAATAAGTAAGGTGAGAAGTGGATATAGCAGAGCACAGAAGGTAGGTACAGTTTAAGCAGGTTCTACCCTGGAACAGACAGAAATGTTCCTAACGCAGTCAAAGCTGATGGTTCCCTTTTGTTTAAAGTTTCTTAGTTTCTGTAACCAACCACTCCTATATGATACCATTCAGAAGCAAGAACAACTGGCATTCTCGCATCTTTGGAGACACTGTGGTTCAGTAGTTCTAGGAATATTATCTCAAAACACAACTCAAGTAGTTGAAAAAAAAAAGTTGCATCTTGGTGACAGGGAACTTCTGACAAAAGCCTTTGTATATGAAGCCTGAGGAAGAAGTACATGGTGGTGATTCCTTCGGGAGAGTATGAAACAAAGTAGTCAGCTGCAAATGTAGAAAGATCATGGTGGCATTTGGGTTCCGAGTTTCCTACCATTTCATATTTTCACAATTTTCCTTTGACTCCCTACTCTTCTATGTAACTGTGAACAGCAGAATGTGTGTGATTACTGGCGGTCTCATTCTGGATAAAAATGAGGAAGGCTGGAATACATGTCATCTTTCTGGGCAACTCTACAGATTTGAATTTGGGTTTTACTTTGGGAAAGCTATCCTTTACAAGGGTAGTCTAGGTATTGAAGTTGTGGGGTTTAGCAGCAAGTGCCATAACTAGTTTTTTCTATTCCTAGAAGTGATTTGTACAGTTCAGGTCAAATGTAACTTTCCCTGTGTTTTCTTCAGCGTAATCTTAAGATTTTTCTCCTTGTGCCTTCCCCAGTATCGTGTGGGGGCTGCTGCAGCTCGTTCAGGTAATGCATCCAGGTGGCACTGCAGAGCATCTTCGGTTTAACTTGCATTTCATTCAGATACTCGCAGTACACAAGCAGGTTCAAGTGCTGAGCAGTGAGAATCTGTATGAATGTGCAGATTACGGGATGGAAAGTAATTGAAATTCCCAGGCAGAAATTTTCAGTGCTGGGAGGAGTGTTATAGATGAGGCCATTTCCCTGTTTCCTAGCAGTTTTAAAAGACAGCAAGCTTTATGGCCAATTAGTGACAATCAAAAGCCATGGAAAGTGTCACTTTTCATAAACAGAACATCTGATATCCGTGATCAGTATCTTTGAAAGAGGTTTTGGGATAAAGGATTGTCTTTGAGAAGTCTGAAGTGTTACTTCGTTCTTCCTGGGTTTCGTTCGTACCATGGGATAAAATGTGTGTGGCCTGGTTGAAAGTTTTCTTCACAATTTGGGTTAAATTCAAGCCTTTCTTTTACAGAGCTTCTAATACAAAATGTTTCTGAACCTGCTTTGACTACAGTGTATTTTTATGTGGAGAAATGGGCATGGGTAAGATCAAACAAAAGTGGTGATGTATTCTAAGGGAAGAATTGTTTTGATCTGGACTTGATGTCTTAAAAGTGCACATTCAGAATCAAACCGACACATTGGTGGTAGCCTTGAATGAGCCTTTCCCAGGAGAAATTATTCAGTAGATGATGAGAATCCTGCAACAGTGCAAGAACTGCAGCCAGTGAGATGTTTAGCTGCATATAGAAATCTGCAAATGACCATCCTGCTGACTAAAAAAAGGGGGGGGGGGGGTTAGAAAGCTTTAGGTTCTACACCTGCTCTAGAGCTTTATTTTAAAGGGTTTTACCAGCTGATTTTCTTGCAAAATAAAGCACAATGTTCCTGTTTTGCTGACTCATTGGGGAATACAGTGAAGAAAGGAGAATTTAAAATGTGGTATGCAAAATGTTGCCTAAAGCACAACCTGTGAAGTTAGAAATAAACATTTATCATAGTAGTGAAATGAAACTTGATCTTAACCTAGTTAAGATGCTCCTGAAAACAGGCACATATACCCCCTATATCACAATTAGCATCTGAAGGAGAAAAAACAGGGTGTGGGGTTGAAATTCATTACTTCAGTCTTCACAGAAGACTAAATACACCTCCCTACTGTATATATAAAGTTATATAGTTGTCTAGAATATGTTAAATAGTACAGATTTAAACTTGAAATTCCTTGGCTGTGTATCCCTGAAGGAGGGAAATGGTATTTTTATGTCCACAGGAGATGGCCAAGGTACCTTCCAAAGCTGTAACAGATTGGCATCAGTTCACGAGATCTGAACGCATCATCCCTTAAAGAGTTGCTGGCTATTTACGCTGCACACATGATGGCAGGCTGAAGTAATGTCTCTGGATTAGGTTGCCTTCAAAAATCGAATGGAACACAGGAAACCTGTGGGTTTTTTAATAGGAGGTCCTTTCAGATCCCAAGCGTGGTCACAGGTGACCATGGCAGAAAATAAAACTGGCTGGAAAGAGACTGACTGCCGGGTGTATTGCCGGAAGAAAATGCCCCACGAAAGTAAAAATCTACAGAGTTGGTAGAGATGGTGTTAAAAAGCAAACTTAATCTGCTGCCCTCTGAATACGTTGTTGTTACGTATTAACTTGGGGAACTGGACTAGATCTCTCAGGCTCTTTCTCAGGTTTTCAGGCTATAGAGGGGTTTTTAAGGAGAAGGGTGGAGGAGGGCAGATAATTCCATTCTCAAAAAATAAACAAACAGGAAGACCGTAAAGCTTTGTAAGAGTTAAAGTTGGGGGGAGGGGAATTATCTGTTAAGAGTATTAGTTGTTTAATAAAGCGCAGTTGTCCTCCGGATGAACCCGCCAGTGACTCTGCAATTGGGGTCATTCCAAGTTCATGCTGTGGACTTTTGACTGCCTTCTGTGTCTGTGAAAACAGCCGGCAGTTCCTGCAGGGATCACTCATTCAACCCCGTAACACAAAACTATTGCCAGCGGGCACCTGCTGGTGCGGCTTCCCAGGAGGTCCTCGGGGAAGCTCCGCGGGCAGCGGCGGGGATGAAGCCCGCGGGGGCTCCCCGGGAGACCCAGCTAAGCGGGATCGCCGCGGGCGGCACGTCGGGGGGCTTCCCGGATTACCCCGCCAACATGCCGTTGTCAGGATGCATTAGGAAGCTTGGTTAACGATGGGATGTGAGCTAATTAAAGCTCCTTTACTTTGGTTCTGTGACATGAACGGGGTGGAGAATGCTGCACAGAATCTGAAGAAACGTGTTTGTTCAGTGGGAGACGCCGCTGCTGCCTCCTGGTTGTCAGTAATTTAGAGAGGGTCAAAGTTTATGTGTCTCTTAAAGTGAGAAGCTGATTATAGCATTCTGCTGATTTAGTATTTTCTAAATTAAGACTCTGTCAGTTCTATGCAGAATTCCGCTACAGGTTTCTCTCTGCACAATTTGACTGGGTTATGAATGAATTTTGGCCTCGGCCTGAACCATCCTTTCTGTTCAGGATTGTATTTAACAGTATGTATTAATGTGTGAAGGAAAGTGTAAAAGTATACAGCATATAAGTTGTACTGAATTCGCAGACTTTCCTGCTTAAATATCCAAGTAATTCTTAAGAGACTGTCAGAAGCCACGGTAAAAGTATTTTGTGGAACAACTTCAGGTAGCTAAGCCTTTTAAATCTGGCAAATAAACACCTGCTATTTTTCAAATACTGAAAGCATTTAATTTTTTAGTCCCAGAATAATGCACAGTTGACCACAGTCCTGCGAAAGGAGGAAGCTGTGTTGTCTGTCTGCTTACTGATGTCCGGTTTGTAGTGCTTCTATTCCATAACAACGCACATATCAGTTAGTAAAGAAGCTGCTCAAAAAGTTTTGTGGCAAGTCACAGAAACTATTAAATATCAATCTTGAAACATCGGAATAAAAGCAAGGAAACTTAGGCTGAAGAATTTACCAGACCACTTTATCTGTCCCGCTGCACCTAGTCATTATATATATCCAAGAATACCGTGTGTCTTTTTTCTTTTTACACCTTCAAAAGAGTAACAGCAAGAGTTGAGGATGGCTAACTGCTCTAAAACTTTTTTGTAGCCATAACAAATCCTAGCAGCAGGTATATATGTCTGCTTAGCCTATGACATCTACACTGTGAGGATTTTTGCCTCCACATAGCAAAATAAATGCTTAACTTTGAACTGTTGTATTTTACTGTCAGAAGTCAGTGTAAAAATTGTCATCCTTTAAAGTACCTCTGACAGGTTGGAGAGATGTAGGAAAGGGAGGTGATTTTTAATGATATTGCTAGAAGGCAAGTAACCACAAGGGATTAAGTTTACAGATATGTGTTAAACGTTTTGACATAGCCCATTGTATTGAATCACTTGGCTGAACAGTACTTCCAAAACTTCTGTTCAGCGGGGAAGGGAGTCGATGTGGGGTTTTTAAAAAAACAAGAACGCAACTCAAAGTAGCCTCTAGTTTCTAATGCTAACAATCTTCTTGAGTTTATTATATAATTGATAGCTATGTTTTATGCTAACTGTTTTAAATATATATAAAATGTGTTGAAATATTATTCTACATTTATTGAAATAGTATCTAAAGAAACATAACTTCATGCTTAAAAAAACAGTTAATTAGTATTTTTTTAAAAACTTGTAAAAATAATGTTCTGCGTAAAACATTTTGTATTACAGAAGAATGTATCTTTTGGGGCAGGGGAGTGTCAGTATTTTCTAGCTAATATTTACTATATATATTTATTAGGGTTTTACTGTTAGGATCACAGTGTGTGCTGACTTGAGGCGTTTATTGCTTTCAAGCCGTCTGTGCGGTGATGCCTATTGCTTCTGTTGGTAGTACATCCGAAAGAAGGTAAATGTTGAGGGAGCAGAGGGGGGGGAAAATGAAGTTGCAAAACCAATGTTCCTGCCTAGGGCTGTAAGGAAGAACGTATTTAACAGAACTCACATTCAGAAATTTGATAATCACTGTTTGTTCTTCACCTATACAGCCTTTGTTTCCTGCAAGAAGCAGCTCTTCTCTTTCACGTGGACAGTTACATATTTAGGGGAGTTACTGTGGAAACTGTGGAATGACTTTTAATCATTGTGACTAGGGACTTTCCCCGTTTTGGAGAATGTAGGAGTGTGTGTGAGAACTGAAGGTGACATAATTCACAGTTTACATTAGACTTTCTAACGTAAATAAATTTTAAACACTGTATTCTACCTTGCTGAAATAACATACTTAAATTTGTGCTTTCCTCTATGAGAACCAGCTTTTATTATCGGAGATGAAAGTATGCACATCATCAATGTGTGGTGGTCAAGGCTGTTTTTGAAAGGTGGTGGTTTGGGGCGAGAGTTGAATGGAGTTCAGCAAAGGACTCCTTTAAAAAGGAGTTCAGGAAAGCAAAGATGCGAACTGAGTAAACTCTGTGATTTCTAATTTAAATGGAGTTCATTGGGAGTTTCACACAGAAGTTATAACTAACCTGTATTTAATTTCATCACTTTCTCCCTTAAAATTCCATCTTGGAATGTTCTGCTTTGCTCAGTCAATAATATTTGTAAATGTACTGTTCTCTGATGCTAGAATTACAATGGAATGTTTGGACTAAAGTCATAACTGTGTATTTATCCTTTTGGGATGTCCTTAGAGAACCAGGCAGTGCCAAGAGCTTAAAAAGACTTTAAAAGATTACTTAAAACTTATTTCCATGCTGTGTGCTTCATGCATCTGGCTTAGAGGGAACATGCAGTACAAAGTCTAGAATTAGTTTTCATTTGCTTTGACTTCTCCTTGTGCCCCATAAGCCTTATTGTTTGGCAACAGTTTTGATGCAAAAACACTGTATATGGGTGTTTTTGTTTTTCTTCTATTGCTTGAAATGGCAAAGGACACATAGTCAGTGGTAAAAGTTTTTGTGGCAAAACTTCCTTCAAGAAGAAAAAGAAAAACATGCACGCAGAAAAAAAACCCAAAAGAGGAGAGTAGTTTCTTGTGCAGATACTATTTCAGCTGCTTTTGCAGACCATGGTAGAGAGTCAATATTGATTGGTGAGACTATGTAAACATACAACAAGAAATGATGAATCATCTGTAAGTGCTGAGCATGGTTTACATGTTGTTCCAAAGGTAGTTTTTGCAGGAGCATAATGTCCTGGGATTTGGAGGGAAACGTGAAAGTTGTTGTATTTCACCCTCCTCAGGAGGATCAGTTCGTGTTAGGCCACCATAGACTTAAGTTAACGAAGAGCAGTGGATCATATTTTCTGCTTGCAGTATATTACCAGTTGGTAGCTTCACATCATATATGAACCAGTGTGGAATGAAACTGAGATCAAGTGTCTGCAGAATGTAGACCTGGAAGAAAAGGTCAGTCTCCCTCCATAGGGGGGAGTTGCGGGAAGTACCATCTGCTTTGGGGACAAAACAAGTCAGAGGATGAATGTTCAGATGACTAGAGCTTTTCGGAAAGGCTTTCCTTTTTCTGTCCAGGCAGAATGGGTAAGGCAAAGCATTAAACAAGGCATATTAATGATAAGTTGAAATATTTTTAGTACTGGAAATGGCAGCAGTTTTAATTAGTAGTCTGGAAGACTCATACTCTGCTTTGTTTGGAGATGCCAGGTTGACAAGTAAAATACCCGCCTTCTTACATGTACCTAACGTGTAGGCTGGCTTCATTCTGTGATGCTTTCGTGCTTTTTGGTTAGGAAGCAGGTAACTTATCTCAGCCAATACGGATGTATCATGTTGCAATTCTGTTTGGAGGAAATGGATATCTGAAATGAAATCTCTGAAAAAAATGCAGAGGTGAAAGACCAAGTTACTAATTTCTTTTTTTCATCAGCAAGTAGACAAAGAACTCATTATGAAAATTAGGACGGAGAAGGAGGAGGACTGGTTTTTAGAAGTCCCCTGATTAGTTTCATGTTTGTTCCACAGACTGTTGTATTTAGTTATGTTGGCATTTACATGGTCTTAAGTAGGCTTTGAAGTTATCAGGTCACACCTTATTAACAAAAGCTAAGGAAGACAAGGGTGGATCGCACTTTTGTTGTCACCTTTGTTTATCTGGAGACTGTTTTCTGCATGACCAGGTTAACAGCTCAGTAAGCCCCATCACTGCTCTTCCACAAGTCTTAATATCTTTATCCCAGTATCTAATATTGCACTCTCAAAGGAGGCATCTAAAAGCGGGGGGGCGGGGGGAGTCTGCTTTTGTGCTCTAACTTGTTCGCATCTCCCTTCAAAGTTAGCGTTTAAGCTGGAATTAAACTGATGCTTGCTCAAATTTCTGATCCAGAAATAACTTGCCACTGCTGAGTAAATTTTTCTTAACGCAGTGATTATGATCTACACAGACTGGGCATAAGGTGTTGTGCGTGTGTGTGTGTGGTTGTGGTTTTCTTTTTTTAACGTTAGAAATCTTTGGTTTTCCTTTCTATATAGGTAGGTGCAATCCTGTTTGCTGAACTAGGCTTCAGAAACCATTTCAGGGAAAGTATTTCTGAGGTGCAGAGAAAAGGATGGTTAAAAATTTCTGATACCCAGCAGTTACTTCACTCACCTGGTATTACCTATACTGGGTAATGTGAGGGACGACGTAGGTCGTGTTCAGATCATGAATCAGGATATAATGCTGACACTACAGTCTGAATCTTTACTTCAAAGGAGTCTAAACGTCACAGCAGAAAAGGGCGAGTTGCCCACTTGCCTAGCAGACCTTAACAGGACTTGCCAGTGCCTGGGAAATGTCTCAGCTGTTTTATCTTCACTGGCGTTTTACCTCTCATTGGCAAACTTGATCCCATCACATCCTGTACCCCCGAGCAGGACAAGTGCTGCAATGGTCCCTAGCTGGAAATGGTTCAGAAGGGACCCGTTCACGTGTGTTCCCTGAGGTAACCAGTTGTTTTAGGTACAAATGGTACAGAGGACTACAAACATTTGGCTTCAGTCTTTGTTAAATGAGGCCAGAAAACAAACAGTACCTGGGGGTGTGGAGGAGGCGTGTCAAAAGGTAATTCAACGTGAAGTTCATGCTCTCTGATTAATGTGTGTTGAGTTTAGATTTTTGTCACCTGAGTCAGGGCAAAACGGAAACATTTCATGGTACATTTGGTACGTTAGAATCCTTAAATTGTTCTATTTACAGCTGTAATTCAGTGTTATTTTCTAAAGAACATGAACAAAAATGTCCGTTTAACTTTGATTTTAGAGTTAATGAAGACGATGACTTTTAAACCGTGTGTATGTGATTTTTTTTTTTCCTTTTTCCTCCTTACTAAGAGAACAATTTGCTATTATATTAAAATTCTTTCTATACACTAAAACAGAATTGTTATTGACTATTAGGTGTCAGATTCTGCTTCACAGAGGAGGGAAAATCTGAGGAAAGACAATTGCATTTACTGGGAAAGCTGGTATAGTGAGCTGGCCAATTTAGATGGAGGGGCAAAAAAAAAGCCCAAGCTGTAAGGAGACTTTACCAATTTTGATCAATATTACTAAGCTGGTTTATTCCTGCTGGCTGGTTGTCCGATCATGCACTAAGGTAACTTTCAAAATGTGTTCTTGAAAAATCATTTTCAGGCCTTGACAGATTCCTTAATGAGGTTTGAATTTTGAAGGCCTACTGAGCCTTTTAATTTTTATAGCAACTACTCTAATCCTCTTAAAGTATTTGTCCAGGAAAAAACCCATCCTTAAACACTGTTAATAGATGGTTTCGGGTTGGTTTGTATTTCTAGGCTAATTTGGGGGGGGGAAATCTACATTAAGTTCACAAAGAGGTCAGGAGTAATTCAGTCACTGATCGCTATGCTCTGTTTAGTGTCCATACGATCAAGTCACAAGAAGGGTCATGAGACTTAATTTTCGTTCATGTTGTTAAAGTCTATTTGTTTAGATAATTGGAGCCACTGGACTAGTTTGTCTCTGAGCTGGAAAGAAGTATCTAAAACTAGGAAATCATGTCCTCAGTAAAAAAGAAATGCAGCCTTGGAAAAAATGACAGAAAAAGGAAGGGAAATTTGTCATTGCATCAAGCACATAAATTAACTGTTTGTCTATTTCTTTTTTAATCTTTAGTGTATTAGAATCAGAATTTCACACCAGGTTTTAGTTGTCGTCTTGTGCACGCCTTAATCACATGGGGTTTTTTAACTAATAAGGCTGCAAAGGAGACAGTACATGCAACAAAGCTAAGCTGAGCAATGGAAAGGGCAGTGTCCATATGCAGCTCTTAAACAATGAAGTACTTGTCATAGAGGAGCTACGATCACGCAGGACAGCAGTGATATCACCATTGCTGCAGCCAGCGAGTATCTTGGACATTCCTGTGGCACCTGGTACATTCCCCAGCCCTAGTCTCAAGATGCGGCAAAGCATTAAATTATTTCCTTTGGGGGGAGAGTAAGAATGCTTATGCTAGTTGAGGGAGGTACAGAAGAAGAACAACTACACATAACCAAGAAATAGCTAGTTTTTGGAGGTTATTCCAGGAAAATGCCTACTAGGAGTCCTTTTCTATAATAATATCCTGAATAAGAGGCAAGGTTTCAGGTTTTTTGTCTCCATTTCTTGCCCCTCTCCCTCCAACAAGCTTCTGGTTTGTATCTGATTACGTCAAACTAAAGGTCAAGAGATCACAGTAGATCATTTTTTATTTGGTGCATTTTCATTGACTGGTACTCAGTAATGGCCAGAGTTCTCAGAACAAATCCTGGTCGCACTTAGATGTCCTCTTCTGTCTCTAGATGTCCTCTTTTATCTCTAAGTATGTCTCAAGTCTTCCCCCATACTGTTAAAGTGTGAGGAGTAAGAGCACACATTCAGGGTTCCCTTTTGTGTTACGGTGTATAGTACCTGTGGACACTTACCAACACAGCCGTCATTCAGCAGATCACCCCGTGTGCTGCAGCGAACATGGCGTGGCTCCCTCACCGACTCTCTTCACAATAGAGCCATTTCTACATTGTGTTACTAAAAAGAATTTAATTAACTCTTGCAAATGTTTTAGTTTCATGACAGGCATATTTGCCTTGAAGCTTTTCACATATCTTTGCAGAAGAAAAGCTTTGTATCTAAATAACATTCTTGTGAGTTTTTGAAAGGTTACTGTTGGGTCACTGGTACTTCTTTTGGTACATTTTTCACAGACTTCATTTATTTTGGCTTGACCACTGCAGTTGGGCACCTACGTGGTCACCTCAGGATTTAAGTTGCACCAACGGAACGCACATGTTAATGTACTTCAGAGCCTTCTTCATGGCAAAAAAGCTGGAGCGACTGTGTATGTGGAACAAAATGAGTTGTATAAATCTGTATTTTACAAAAAAAAATCTAGGAATTTTCTTCAGTAAATCTACACAAGAGAAACACCTTTTGTTCTTTAATAACAGAGAAGGTTGCTCTCTTACAGTTCGCTGGGACCTTGTCAGATGGTTTGGGAAAGACAATGGATAACAGACATCAAACCGAACGAGAATACATTCGCTATCATGCTGCGACTAGTGGAGAACATCTTGTAGCTGGAATCCATGGACTTGCACATGGTAACCCTTAACTGTAATTTTAACTCATTCCTCTCTTAAAAGTAGTGATCAGATTGAAAAGAACAGTTTGTATTACTCTTGGATGATTATTTGAAGCCAGAGAAGTGGAGCTATCACAGGCTTTCTTTTGGAATTTGAATGCTTGCGGCTCGGGAGGGGGGATGGATTGTTTTTTACGTTGACAGAAACTACACTTAAGAATAAGGTTTATTCACAAGTAACTGCAAGTAAAAGCTTTTTTCCCAAATTAAAATGAAATTTCATAGAAAGTTCATCCAAAACTTCCATTTCTTTGTGGAGTCATAAAATACCCATACAAACAGTCTTTCTGAGGGCCAGACGTTAAAATAAAAATGAGTATGGTTGGAGTGTAGCTTTCTTATGTTTGCTTTCAGTTCCAGAAACCTGAGTTTCCTCAGAATCAGGACATCAGTTTAAAGTAACATTTCACCAGTTGGGTTATTTTGTGGTTTTGTTTTGTTGTTTTTTTAAGTCTACTAAGAACTAGAGAAATGAATTTGTGTAAAAGGCAGTGGACTAGACTTAATTTGGCCAGAATCTCACATCAATTTAGTTCATGATTTATCTGTTGAAGAAAGTTAAATCAATACAAGCTAAGTTTAAATCAAATATTTACATTTTGCATCATCTTGACTCAGTTTGTTTAAATGTCATTCTTTTAATGCAACCGTTGCAGTCTGTGTAAAGATAATCTGGCTTTCACTAAAACAGCAATCTTTTCTATGCTGAACAAAAGTCTTTATGCTGGACTTTTGTTGTAAAGAGACACTGTAGGTATTCAGATGGATCATGAGACAGGTTGCTCTCGCACCAGTGTGCTGTAAAGTCTTTTATAAATTACCTTGGTAGAAATGCAGGAAATCTGAAATATGTCAGTCTTGGCTGAAAAGACAATTATAAAGCACTTCGCTGTGTTGAATTATCCAGTAATTAGCAGGACTATTTCAGTCTTAATTCTGCGGAGCTTTTAAATACTTCCCATTTGATTTTTTTCAAAATAGCAAACAACTGTTAAATCCGTCTGTTGAAATGTAGGAATTAACCATAAACTATAGTTACTCAAGAGAAGTGATTTAAATACATTGTGCTGCTTGAGCTTGGAAGTTAAGACGCTGCCTGGTCTGTATTTCAATTACAGACCTTAAAAGAGTACCTGGCTGCTGAAAGCTGAAGAGCCAAATGGTGGTAAGCATTTTTATATGAGTGCTTAAGCCAGTTCACTAAAAATTGTGATGTTCTAATTGCGGAGATGTGAAATCTGTAAAGCATGTTCTCGGATAATATGAACTGTTCCAAGTCTTTTGAAGCCTCGGTAGGTTCTTGATTTCTTCAGAGCATTCAGACTCTCAGCAACAGAAACGTGCACAGAAATGTCTGTCAGCAGCATCACAGTTAAAATCACACAATGCCAGTTAAGAATAATTGACTTTTTCCAGTGGAGAACTGCACTTTCCTATTTCCTGTCTCAAACTGTATAAGCTTTTGTGGTAATAGAATTTTGTCACATTATAAGTAACTGCTTCACCTCAGGAACAGATGAGGACTGTTTGTGTAAATACAGCTGGGAAATAAAATGGTATAGAAATACTTAAAAATGTACCTATTTAATAATGAGTTAAGTCTCTTTCTGTGGGATATTACTGTCTGTGTGTATGCATGTGTATACTACATAAACAAAGTATAAAGTTATTAGCCACTGTAATCAGTTGTGAAACAGTTTTTGTGTTACAGTAAGTACACAGTACATTTCTATGAAGCTTGACAGTAAACCATTTAAGAAGAGAGCATCAGCTGTGACATGTTCTATGATTTTTAGAGGCAGCAATTCCGGCCTACTTTGCTGTTCTTGTCTTTGCTAGGTATCATTGGAGGATTGACAAGTGTAATAACTTCAACAGTTGAAGGTGTGAAAACTGAAGGAGGTGTCAGTGGTTTCATATCAGGCCTTGGGAAAGGGCTGGTTGGCACAGTAACCAAACCTGTGGCTGGAGCCCTGGATTTCGCATCGGAAACTGCACAGGCAGTGAGGGACACTGCAACTCTAAGTGGCCCCAGGTCAGTAAGCAGTTTATATTTCCCATCAGTAATACTGTAAAAATGCGTATTAACACCTGCTGCAATTTCTGATCGGATTATCTTTCCTTACCTAAAGAAACAATAATTTGATCAAATTTACTATGAGCCATTACTAGTGATGTAGCCCATGTCATTTGTTTTGCTTTTTCTTTAATAGATGGCATTTGTTGATACTGTTAACAAGGGTGAAATTTGCACAGAAAAGCTGCAACATAAAAGAGGAATTATTAAGCTACAGCTTTAGATTAAAGCAAAATTTTAAAAAGGCTACGTGTAATGAGATTACATTTCCACCATGGAATCCTTATGCAGAGTTGAAATGGAAAAGTTCTTCTCCCTGCTCTACCTGCAGCTTCCAATGAGCCATGTAGAAAAACAATTCTTCAAAGGTTTGAAGAGTTCTGGCATCAATATAGCATCATAATCTTCTAATTTTAATTTTGTACAGTAGTTCTCACCTACAAAAAGTGTGGCTGTATGCCCTTATGTCCGCATGCTCATCTGTTTACCCACACATATGTGGATGTTCAGTGTCAGCACATCATGACAGATGCTTTGGCTTGCTTCCTGTGTTCAGTTCCTAGCGTAATGTGGTCTCTACAAAATGATGATGATGTTGATGATGACTAAGTAAATGAATGTTCATTAGCACTGACTATGAATGTGGAAGATGAAAAGGGCTAAGTTTTAAAAAGGCTGCTCTGAGAGAAGATTCTTTTTACTCTTCGTGGCCAAGAATTTACTTTATATGATAGTAGTATGCCAAGAAGTCCTGTTGTATGCACGTGAGATCCTGCGTGCTGAAGAAGTGAAAGAAAATCCTAAGTAAATTTACTGGCAGAAAATGTAGAGAAAAATGTTTGCAAAATGTTGGGTTTTCTGGTTGTTTTGTCTTCCCATTTGGCTTTTCCACTTCCTGTGTTTTATTATGGCACACTTGGAGTCCTAAAGTGTCTGCCGTCAGCATTTCGGCGATGAACAGTAAGCTTGATGAAGTGCAAGTGAAGTGCAGGAAACTTTTAAAGAGTGAACCTTGGTGTATTTTGTTGTGAAAATGGAAGTGTTTACATGTACATCTTAACATATTTGGTACTTAGCTTGATTTGTAAAACCAGGAGGTCGAGGATTACAATTTGATAAGTACATATGCATACATAAAATGACGTAGCTCTAAGTACATCCCTGAGAACACACATCTATTTTGCTTGTACATGTCTTAATTTTGTGACTGTACAGATTGATTTATTTAAAGGTGGGGAGACATACACCTGACTATACTGTTGTCTTACTAGTTGAGCTGTGATTTTATTACCGTTTGTTTCAAGATACACATATACTTAAAATTCATGTTTTGGCATACTTCTGAGATACAGCCTATGCACAGTAGTGATGATGATATCAACAGCTGACAAACTAGATAGCAACTGGGAAAGGGAGGGCCTCCAACCAACCTTATCTCTAGCTTGTGTTTGC
Organism: Phaethon aethereus; assembly: GCF_964289735.1. NCBI lineage: Eukaryota > Metazoa > Chordata > Aves > Phaethontiformes > Phaethontidae > Phaethon > Phaethon aethereus. The sequence continues at coordinate 3,413,810 of NC_138597.1, read as the reverse complement.
CTCTGTGACATATTTCCCTTTAACTTGTTAACTGTCAATTAAAAGAGCAGGTTAAGACAGCTGAGCTGTACCATATTTTTGCTTCCATTAGATTCTGAAATACTATTGTCATAGACGAGCGCTGTGAAATGCTTTTAGTGTTTACACATGCTCTGCAAAGAGTTTCTGACCCAGTAACCTTCTGAAAGGGAAAAAAACCCCAACCCTTTCTCAGTTACTACACTTCTCCGGTCTACAAAATCTGATGAAAATTTTTATTGAGAACAAATGTACTTGAGAATATGTAGATAAGGGTGTGGGGGGGTATGACACACACGGACCAAACCAAAAAACACACTACCACCTATAAGCAACCTTGCACTCATCTTTTGTTTGGTAAGGGGGTTTTTATGTGCTTATATAATGAAGCAACCAAATTGTTCTTTCGGGTGTATAAAAAAAACCCAAAACAACAACAAAGGATTTGTACATTTTTTAGACTGCTGTGTACCAATATCCCCCTGCCGCATTTGTTAACTGTTCAAGTATGTGTGGTTTGGAATGAAAATAGAAGAGTGTTCCAAACCCAAGCTGCTGGCTCCAGTTGAATATTCTGTTTAAGCATGCTGGGGCATGTAGACTCTTCCAAGCTAAGTACACAAAAACAGCTAACCCTGATGAATATAAGTTTATGGCAGTAACTGATCTCAAGTGTCACTTTGAACAATTGAAGAATGTGAGTTAATAAGGATGGTAAGAGCCATCTTGACCTTATCTTGAGACTGACAGCGTATGTGCAAGTTTCCGGTATTGGTGCAAAGTTGAGTCAACCAGTTAATTACAGTTGCATTTAAATAGCATGATACATAACCATAAATTATAGCCCCCTTGCAATTCCCTAATGCCATGGTTGAATTTTTAAAAACCCTGAATTTAAGCTGTTTGATTTCAACCATTGGATCAGTTTTGAGCGAGATGAAGAATTTTAATCGAGGTGGTAGGTTTTCCTAAAAGGCATGTTCTAATTCCAGCAAAGTTGCTGAATTGAGTAGAACACTGAGGAAGACTCTATAGCCTGTGTTACTGTAATCATGCTACAGGGACATAAGTCTCTTTTGGCTTCAAAATGTATTGATTCGTATTGGGTCTCACGCAGCTAGCACAAACTCTGTGTTTGGAACATGGAGCCAAACTAATATGGCTGAGGTGCAGACAATGGCTTTATAGCTTATAGTGGTAGTTTAAAATACAAGAAAATATTTTTTTAAATTTGACTTTAGGCTGGACTCTTTCAAGGTTAATCTTATAACTTACTATGTGATCATGTAATTCATTATGCTTGTTATTTAGGAATAAAGCTGCCTTAATACTTTGAAATGTTAATGCAGAGGAGAGTATAAAATAGTTGTTGACAATGCAGCATACATCTAATTTATAAACAGTTAATGCCTGTGACTTGATACCTTTTTTTGAGTGGGTTTTACATGTTCCAAGTACTCTAGTGTCACAAACAAGACTTCTGATTATTTCCATATTTGTCATATACTGCCAAAAGTCTTAAAGACCAGTTCAAAACAGGAAAGCTGTTATGTCTCTAGATAGGCTTGGAAAGCTCTCTTCTAGAAACGTGTTTTAAGTCCTAGTGCAGCACAAGAACAGAACATTTATATTTAGATGTGTGTCTAACTTAACAAGTAGTGCAGGAAACTGCCATTACGACTTTCTCTCAGGCTTCTGCCAGGTCAGTGCAAGTTTAAGATTATTCCTGAACTGTTGTTGCAGTGGTTTGTGTTCTTTTCTGATAGTCACAATGTGAAACTTAGAAGGAAGGAGATAACTTGATGAGCTACCAAATTCTAATGAACTCTGTCTGGGAGCGACACTGTGTTAGTTAAGAATAGTTTGAGACTGGCAAGCCATTAATGGTCACAGAAAATTCTTACGTAAATACTTGATTCTTTTAAATGTACTTCACCTGGAAAGAAGCAGCCTGTGCTAGTTGTTCTTTTGTTTACCGCTTTCATGCCATCACTCAGAAATGTGCAGTGAGGTTGCAAAGCTTGAGACAATGTCAACAGCAGGTGATTTCCCCCCCCCCCCCCCCCTTGTGCATCCATCTTGCTGTTAGCTGTGATTTTGACTGTAAGGTCAAAAGCAGGAGACTTGAGAGCATAAGTACCAGTGACACTGTGAAGAAGTAGAAAATACATACCCAATTGTATGAAACATCAACTTGGCTAATACACTGCAAAGAGTATATTTTCAAGGTTCTCATGTTTTAAAGATAAATATTGCTTGAATCTTAACCCCTCTATATGTGTCACAAATTCCATCCTGACCTTGGACTTGATCTAGATCTGACTTCGAGAGTCTTTAGAGTAATGTCACTCATGAATGGGCCATGACCCTGGTGAACGAGATGTTATTCTTCTCCTGGTAAGCCCTTCCTAAGACTTTCCTAGAAGCCAGAGAGAAAATATATTTATCGGCTAGTATTCATTGTGTCGTGTAATTGTGGAAATGTTGCATAGAGGACACTTCAGCTGATTTATTGGTCTAATCTGTAAATGACTTGGGCAGCGTGATTTCCTTAATTTCTTCTTTTTTCCCAGTGGGATAACAGGTCTTTATAATGAACTGTTTCCTCAAATGATCTGTTTTCTTTTGAGCAAGTTTGTCCATTTTACTCTTGCAGCTCCCTGTTAAATGGCTGTAGATACTGGCTTTTCCTCAGCGTTAGCTCTACCTCCCATCTTCAGTTACTGCTGAACTTGATTTTACGGGTTTACATTCTTCTGCCATTAGTCTATCCAGATCCTTCCATTGCTGCTGTTGAGTTACTTTGAAATCCCCCCAGTCTGTAAGTTCCCATCAGTATTGTGTGAAAAGGGACTGTCATATCCCTGTTCTGTGACAAGCTGTGCTCTGCAAGTCATCCAAAATTGTGTTGGCTGGTTTTACTGCCATATCACATTGCAAATTGATATCCAGTTTTCTGCTTGCTATTTTCCCCCAAGAGGGTTTTTTTTTAATGTTTTGTTTTATTTTACTGCAAGTATCTCCTCGTCATTTAATATTTGTGTTCTGGATTATTTTTCCCCAGATGAACCAGGTTGCAATTTTGTAGGTTGAATCCCATTTCATTTCCTGCCATATTTCTGACCTCTTCAGGTTCTTTAGTACTTCAGTGTCCTCACTGGAGCTTTAAACGCCTCTTAGTTTGTCCTCTCCAAATATAATTTTACATGCTGCTTTTACTAGATCCTTGAAGTTATCAAGCCTGGTTTTGTGTCCACACATTCTGCAGCACCTCAGTAGATAGATGCTTCTCCCTGCTTTAAATCATTTTCTGTTACCAGTCTCACCTGCTCGGTATTCTGCTGTTAGGTTTTAATTTATCACTGGTAACTTTGTGTAGTTCTGTTGCAGATCCTGTTCTGTTCTTCAGATGTCTACTCTTGCTTGTTGTGTAAGTGAATGGAGATTTATCTTGTGGGGGAGGTAGTTCTTCAAACTGCAGCCCTGTAGCTCTTCAGATTGGATAATTTCATCTCGAAACCTTAATTTTTTACCTGAAAACGCACCTCAGATATTTTAGTTTCTTAACTAAAAAGAGACAATAATCCACCATCTAAGACCTAAAATGATTTCTAAATAAATGAAGCTACCCTTAAGAATGAACAGGAAGTGGTTCTCTATTCCTTTTGCTTATTCAAAGAGCACTGCTTACTGCCATGAGATGCTTCTGGCTTGTAGTTATGACTACGGTTTTCTTTTCTACAGGTTTCTGCAAGAATTATTTATTTTTTTTCTTGCCCTTATATACGGAAAATAACTCAATTATTTTGCAAAGGAATGACTTGGATTAGAAGGAAGTGCAGTCTTCCCTGTACTACACACAAATAAGTCTCACATGCTGTATATCAAGAAACTAATAGGGCTGTTTGTCAGAAAAGTCTCAAGTAATGATTATATGCGACTGTGAGTGGAATCCTGTCACGATCACTTTGCATATTCACTCCACCAGTCTACTTCCCCTTAAAGCTCTATGGAAGGAATTCAAGCAGTTGAGGCATGAATTGACTCTTCGGAGTGCCTAAAATCATGAGAATTAAGGAGGGAGTGCACTGCTGTTCCACACTGCACTGCAATTCTGAACCTCCACATACTCATACAGTGACTAATCCTAAAGAAGTCAGTCCTTAGTTACTAGAAGTTATTATTTCAAGAAATAAAAATATAATTTTCAAAGTGATCGGACTTTAGAAATAAAAAATAGTAGCGTTAAGCCCAAGAACTTCTCTGTGTGAGAAAAAAATACAGGGGCGGGGGACACGACCTCTTTTGGTTTTTTTCCATGCCCTCCTCTGGGACTGACAGGCTGGGCATCTCACAGTTGGGGTTTTTTTTTCCCCTTGCCTTCCCCCTCTAGGACAAAGAGCTGAAGGATAATTACTTGGGAGCACAGCCTCTGTTCTTCACAGTAAAGCAGAATTTGCTATGCATGGTTGAAGAAAATAACTCTGATGCATGTAGTTGTCACTATTTTTTTTAATCCAGAGGATACAGCAAAAGAAAGATGGATGTTTAAGTCACTCAGTTTGCTTAACCATATTTCATTGCAGAGCCTACAGTTCTACAGCCGCACGTATAAAGATTCACAATTTCCACAACAAGACATTGTTCGTTGTAGGAAAGCACTGTTAGCTGCTTAGCACCCAGCAGACGTCTGGATGATTTGGAATCCAAACTCTGCACTAATATATCACTGTCCCTTTCCTTTTTAGAGGGTTGAATGTACATAAACTGGTACCTGCTGTAAAACCAAACTATAACGCCTTTTTATGCATTACTGCAAATACCTTGCTTTACATCTGAATAATATTTCCAGGAGGTTATTGCTAGGTATCTGCATTACTAGGTACCATTAATATTTGGAATATTTGTGAAATCAGTTGTCTTTATAATTGGTTGTCTTTGTTCCCCTTTTTTTGAACTTGACTCAATTTAACTATTTGGAAGGAGTGGAAGAAAAAACCCATGGTGGTTGGACCTACAGCAGCAACACAATACTTCATTAAATATTGTATAGATTCAGTTACTTCACACCTGCTGTACATGAATGTTCTTAAGTAATCGGAGGTTTTAGAAAAAAAATAAGCACTTACTGGCTTGCATTAGGCTATTTTGTCTAATTATCTTGTATTTCAGCAAAAGCTTTTGGACACCAAGGCCAAAAATTTTAATTAATCTGTTTAATTAAAGATCTGAACACTTTGCATATATTACACCTGATTAGCTTCTGGACCTTAGGAGCTAGACTCTGAGTAGCAGGGACCGAGACAGGAAAACTTGAAAACGAACACCTTGCTGCTTTTTGAACAGATACTTTTTCAAGCCCAAAGGTTAAAGTTGCTGAGGCTGTTCATCAGAGCACCCCTTTGCATTTTACTTCTGGGTTTTTATGCACCCTACGTATTAGCAAAGAAATTCTAGATGGTTTAAATTCCAATAGGGAGTGCTAAGCGTTTAGTTAAAACTTGTGTAACAACTTTTGTTTAAAGTCTTTTTGCTTTGCCATGACAGAATGTATTCCTACTGTTAAAAATGAACAAAAGCCTGGTTTAAGAAAACTGTGTGGTCACTGGGTTTCACCATTGGTAACAGGTCTGTTAGCATTAAAAAGGGAGACTTTATGAGGGGACTGAACTGTCATTCTAAATACCAGCATCTATTTTGTAAGTAAGAAGGATTTTCCATTGAAACACCAGTGTTTAACTTGACATTTGAGGGCAGAAAGATATGCTGGATGCATTCAGGCTGTTTGTTAGGAGACGGAAAGGGACAGGGGCACTGGAAGGGGACGTTGCGAGGGGAGGAAAGACAAGTGAAAATGGAAAACACTGGAGTGAGAAATGCTGAGTAGTTAGCCAAGCATAAAATGTGAAATGATGTTTTTCCTTAGATGTCCATTCATTACTAGCAACAAATAATTTCAAAAAGATGAATGAATACAGAGTTCTTAGTGTGACAGTCTCCACAAAACCAAAATATTTCCTAGCGCCTTGGTAAGTTCCAAGTAGGGGCAGGTATGTTTCCAGCGCTGGGGAAGGGTACTGCACGGAGTGAAACGTGCATAGCGTCTGCATGCAACCAAAGGCTGCTGCTATGGCCAGGTTCAGAACAGGAACCAGATTAAGCTTGATTTCATTGTGTACAGTAGCTGGTTTGGAAGAGGTGTGAGTTTGTGAGGATTAGGCCAGACTGGTGCGAAAGGGGAGATGGCTGAAAACGGGCATCATAGGTACAACGCTCGCTCACTCTCAAACGCGATGCGTCTGAAGGCACAGGGAAGCTGCTGCTTCTCAGACAGGCAGATGTTTGCAATAGGTAACTTAATGTTTCCCAGTTAGGTTAAATCCAGGGCACTGTCATGTAGGCCCGGCGCAGTCCATCAGAAATCTAAGCAATTATGAACTTCCTTCTGAAAAGAGGTGATAAATCCTTTGTTGGGTTTACCGCAGATTTATTCTACTACTTACACATCAAGAGGACTGTATTTACACAACAAGAGGACTGTATTTGCTCCACAAAATGGAATTCTTATACTGTGCCCACTTGACAGTATTTAGCTCTTAACTAAAAGGAATGCATCTAGACAGGGAGAAAATTGTATTTCCTTAGGAAATGCTTCTACTTCTAGAGCCTGCATATTTTGTCTAATCATCTTGTATTTCAGCAAAAGCTTTGGGACACCAAGGCCAAAAAGTAAAAGGAACACCTTTTCCTGTGGTGTGTGTTTCCTGTTTTCTGACAGTCTTTTTAGATCCTGCCTTATGCAGAAAGCACTCTGCTAAATGATGGTGCTGTTTCAGGGTATTCTATCTGTGTCATAGTTTTCGTGGGTTGAAACAATTACAGAGCACTGCAGATTTAACTAGTCTGCAGTGATATCTCCTAGAATAGAATTGGAGAGATTTTGAAAAAATTATATTCATGCGTTAGCATCATCAGAACAAACTAAAAAGTCATCAAAGACCCAGCAATAAAGCATTCACAATTTCCATTCACAAATCTACTTGCTTAGAATTAGGTGGGATAAGTTGAAAGCGTATGTGCACCAGAAACGAACAAAAGCTTTATTCAAAACAGACGTGTCTGCTGGAATGTACCAGGACAAATCATCAGACTGCATTAAACTACTCTGACTTGATCCCCAGAATTGAAAAAAATTTAATACACATTCTGTGGGTTTTTATAATATCTTCTGGCCCTCTTACTAGTATTTTCAGTTCATAAAAATAGTAGGAAAGATGAAACTGGTGTAATGCAATAGGAATACAGCATTTGTTTATTTACTTATTTCTAAAGCACAGATGGCATGAACTGCTCGCCAGTGCAGTGGCGGTATGACCTCATGTCCTGAAACATCTGCTGCTTGTGCCAAAGGGGTGAAGTCTGGTACAGCAGGTCTAGGGCAGCTTTCTGGGATTAAGTTTTACTAGTCTTACACTGATGAAGGTAAACATAGATATTTTCCGTACCGAACAATGAGTACACAGGTACCTTATATTACGTGCATAATCAGTAAGAGTCCTTGCGGTTTTCCGTGTATGTGTTTGTTTCTGTTGTGTGTACTTGGAATACCATCTTTTAAGTTGCCTTTCCTTTTGCTTTAATTCCAGATGATTTTGACTTGAGACATGTTAAAGGTTTCTTTGTATCCTTAATTTTGTGACCTGTATCAAGAAATGGCCTTTAATTACCACAGTAATACAGCTCTGAGTAGAGAGTATCCAAGCATGCCCAAAGGTGGACTTTTTCCATTCTGAGACTAAATATAACGATGTAGGAAATGCCTGTTATATAAAAAATGGAAGTCTTTTCTCCTCTCCATACTGCATTTCCAGTAGTTTTGTGACTTACTAGAATTCCTCGCCCCATCTTCCTCCCAAGAATAAGTATCACGGCATCAGGTTCTCTGAGGTTACTCCACGTTTAAAATGACAGAAATATTAAACCATGCAGCTGGACAGGTAGTACTGTTTGTACCGACAGGTTTTATTTTCAAATCAAAAGATACAGCATCGCTTTAAAACTAATACCACTTCTAAGCAGTTGTTTTGAACCAGATTACTGGAGGTTCGTACTTACGTAGTGATTACAGGCTTACTTGAAAGCAAGGGGCCTTGTGGCACGGTGTGTGCTAACGTTCTGCTCGGCTGTTTACCTGTTACTAGACAGATTTTTTTCCTTTGTCATTAAAGTGAGATTTTCTGTTCAGTCCTAGTCCAGAGTCTGTAGATGGGAGCCCAGGGCCTGCTGGGATGGGGTTTTACACTTGTGCTGTCCTTTTGCCCTTCCACTGAACTCTTTTCATTTCAGTCATGAGCAAACAGTCAGTGCCTGAACTAACAACCCTGCAATCCTCCAAAGCACGCCTCGCTTACAGTACCAAACAAAGGGAGGCCCGCGTGGGCCGGCCCAAGCCAAGGAATGCAGCTTCGGGGTTCTGCTCCATAAATTTAACCAGCACGACAAAAAGGAGATAATATGAGCCTTCGTGATGATCTGAAAGGGGGAGGTTTGTGTCCCATTGATTGCGGTCTGGCCTATTGCCAGGCCCCGAGCCTGACCGACAGTTGAACCATATCGTTAAGGCGTGTAATACAGCTCAAGTCTTGTACAGCAGCCAATGAGTACATATCCAGAGGGCAAAAGTTTATAAAGAGTTGAGGCTGTCCTGTTTAACCCTCTCACACTGCATGTAATATATACTGCTGCCATTCAGAAATAGTCACATTGCTATTAAAAATGTAAACCTTCAACTTTCTTCACTTGGAAAAAATACACGTGTGTCTGATTCCTAATGCGCAGCAGATTTATAAAGTGATCTGAGAAAAATATGTAAAACTGATCTATCTTTTTTTTTAACCAAAAAAAAAAAAAAAAAAAAAAATCCAACCCACTTTTTTTTTTTTCCCCAGTACTACTATATCCATAGTTACTTTTTTATTCAGAGATGTCTACTGGGTTGTTCTACATACTCTTTCATACAGATGGAGCTATTTATTGCCTTGATGTCACCTCATTTAGCATGTGGCTGGTATTTTTATAGATAATTTTTTCACCTAATGTTGCTGTTAACATGTGGAATGCTCTTTTATCAGTTTTGCAAGTACAGCCAGTTGATGTGAATTGTTCTTGCAACTGCTAACTTTAAAAATCAAAACAACCTTCCTGAGTAGCTTTTGGTTAGGTGAAGTTTGTGCTAGGGGACTTTGCCGTGCCTGTTGCGGCCCTAGTTGTACTAACTGAAAAAAAGTAGATAAAGGAGAGTCTGAACAGAAAACGCATATGATCATCATAGTTGATTTTGCATAGCTCTTCACGTACACCTAGCAGTTACTGTCCTGCTGCTGGGCAGGGGCCCCTGGTTTGCTTTCTTCCCCACAGTGGATTTGCTTTCCCAGAAAGGTAGGAGTACAATATGGAAACGTTTCTGTTACACTCAAAGTGAAGTGACCATGTTTGCATTTACAACAAACAGTCATTCCTTGGCCAGCACTGACGGTTTTTGATGGGACCATTGTAAACATGAGCACAGAAGTAAGACTAATGCTCCATCTACTTATGCCGCCCTGCCTGTCAGCAGACTGTATTCAGAAGTTTTAAGACCTCGCGCTGTGCCCTGAGGCAGGGTAATGTTATGGGGCGCTTTACTCTTCACTAAGGCACGTTCAGCTCATGTTTTTCAGATCGGTGTTTGCAAGAAATCTCTGCTAAGAACCGTATCTTTTACATTGAATCAGGTGGTGAATGCGAGCATTTTTCAACAGATTTGTGAGACAGGAAACTTTAACGTGACAACTCCAGTCATCACTCTGGGATCAGTACAGGAAGAGTCTGGGAGAAATTGGAAACTGAGATGGCAGTGTTACATTTTGTTAACTTCTTAACCTTGGTGATATCAAAGTGCTTGAAAACCTGTTCCTTTGCGGCACAGCTGTTAAGAGTCAGAGGTGGAGCAAGTGCCAAAGGTTGAACACTGGTTGATGCACAGAGTATGAGTGGTCTAAGTGCCATGCAGTTGTATAGCACGCAAGCGCATACAGCTTATGCAGGTCTTGAGATTTGTAACATGGATGCCATAAGAACATGCCATATGGGCGAGTACGTGTGCTGCTCTGCTGTTTTTAAAGAAGTGATTCCTGATGTCTTAGCGAAGCTCTTCTCACTTCCTTTTGAACTTGGAGGCTGAAGAGGTTGTATGCAATCATAAACCCAATGAATAGTTTTCAGGTCTGTTTTGATCTTGTGTACAAAAGAAAGGGGAAGGGGGGAAGAAGAGCTACATCTCTAAGAAGTTGGCAGGAACGGACTACATGATAAACAGTTGCTTCTTCAGCATGCTGTAGTCCTCCTAAAAGTATATTGGGTTAGATAAAGGTCTTCAGCATCTGAGCTGGTAGATCCCTCAAAAGAGGAGGGATTTGACTGTAAGTGGGAGGTTTTAACCCTAGGCACCATTTATTTGCATGTTTCTGCCTGAAACTAGCATTTTGGGAACACATTTAACAAGCACAATATATTCCATGCATTTGCTGGAATAAACGGTGCATATAAGCTTCCTCAGATATGCAGTCAGCAGGGAGCTGTCTGGCTCGTGATTTTACACATTCTTGCATCTAACTGAGACATTCTAATGCCAAATCCAACACTGAGGTGGACTGCACTGCATGCGCGTTTTTAACGCACCTTAAAAGCATCTGTGTCTGAGTTGGTGAATGAATTCCATCACAGAGCGGTGCCAAATCTCTGGGTTTCTACCTATTGGGAACTGCACCCCCGAAGCCCAATGCTGGGAGGCAAGTGTACTTACCCTTTGAAACACAGCATTACCATCTGCCAGGAGAGTCACAACAGAACGTGAAATCTTGATTGCCACAGGATTTTCTGGAAGCCCAAGTCCTTTAATGATCTCAGACGCAGAGAACTAGCACATAAAAAATAACGCTGTCTGTCCCCTTATGCTCGGTAAATGCAGGGGACATTCCTGCTTATCGCAAGGGTTCGATATTTGAAACAAAGTACGTGTACCTCAGTGAGGAAAGAACCGTGGAAGTAGTAGACTTTTAGTACTTTGGAAGGTGTGCTATGAAATGCAGACCGTATCAGAAATGACATACGTTTGTTTTCATTTGTTATCCTTATGATCCTGTGGTACGACTGTATAATCTGTAGTTTGTCGCTGTGATGGATGAACTTTTAGGTTCATTTTTAAGGTGTACCTTGTTTAGCATTTAATTGATTCTGGCACTTCTGACTACACTTTACACTCTCTGTCCTCCCTTACATGTCTATGAGACATGTACTGTCTTCGTTCTCCATTTTGTGGAAATTATGCGCATGCAACGATGATACTTGCGGAAGGCTGCAGGTGCAATTCCGTATTGAACTCGAGCAACTGTAGCGGGCATTTGGTAGAAGATGTAAGTCTAGTCCTCCTTTAACTTCTCAGATTAAGTCACTTCTCAATGTCTGGAACGCACTAAAGCCTCCTTAGACAAAGCACTCCCTGTATTTATGAAGCAGACTTTTTCCAGAGCCAAGTAAGTAACAGGTTTGATATTATTTCTTCAAAATACTAGCAGCAATCGAATTGTTTCATAGGCTTATATTACCTGCCAGTTTTCCTTTGTTTGAACTAAGGTTGTTTAATAATTATTTCAAGAGGATAAAAATTGTTCCCAAGCTGAAAGTCAGTATGCCAAGTTACAGCCCAGAGCAGGCTTTTATCAAGAAATTTTACACAAACGTGAAAAAAACCAAGTTTACAATGGAAACCCTGACAGAATTTGAGCTATACCAGAACCAGTAAGTTACTGCTTTAAATGGGTTGGAATGATGAGGTGGTTAAACTGGAACACCTTTATGAATGCGACACATTGATGACAGCTGCTGGAAGTTTTGGCAGCTAGAACTGGGTCTAGCTGAAGAAAATTACTACTAGAGAGTGTGGGGGAGAGCCCTGTGGTCAGAGAGATCTCTTGGGAGGGCATACACAGCTGATGTGCACACCAGCGTTTGTCAGCTAGAATGGACTTGCGGTTTTGGTGACAGGCAAGCAGTACAGCAGGTGAAGTCTCTGTGCAATAGCCTCTTCCATTAAATACTGGTTTCAGATGCCAGGATTGCATCTCCTTGCATTTAGAGCTGTTGTTTGTGCAGGACTGGGGTGTCCTTACACTCTTCTGATTATGGATCAAAATCTGTATACGTGCTCAAGTTGGGCTTTTTGAACAGATTTGTAGTTGCCCGTGCTGCTCTTACCAAGACGACAGATTAGAAATTCTACAGATACACATCTTAAATGAAAAGTGGCAGTGATTGCTGTGTCGGTCATAGGATTTTTCCTTGATGCTTTTTTTTCTCTCGTGAGAAGTTGCTAATTTCCTAAAGTTGTTTTATTCTGAATAATTATTCTGGATGTCACACTGAGGAAACTGAAAGACGTACATTTGTATGCAATTTTAGAAGTGCAATGTTTTGTTTTCACAGACTATCATCTGTCAATATACAAAGCTCGGTACCTTCTGATTTTGTTGTTGTTGTTGTTAATGTTTTTGTCAAAGCAATACAGGTACACTTCAAGGAAATTTTTGAGGTGCAAAAGACACTCAGAGATGAGTAGCAGTTACTGTTCTCAAACACACTGTATATTCATGCCCCTCGGCATGAATCACTTCTATGTGATAGGGTACCTAACAGGGGTGAACGTGTAGCGAAGGAACAAGGATAAGTAATTCTGTAAAACACGTGATGTCTCTTGTACAGTTTTTTCAATCTCAGCTGGTAAATAATTATCACCAGTAATACCTGAACAGCTTCCTTACATCAGTAGGTCGGGGATCTGTTTGATTATAAAACTTCTGGCTTAAAACTGGTCAACTGAATCACAAGAATCCTGTGAACTGTTAAGCAAAAGCCAACCAATTAACACTGTCAACTGTTTTTAGTGTGCGTACAGTCATCTGAAATGAGATTCTCTAGTGTTCAGCTTTGTCTGAACAGTGAGGAACTGGAGTGTGTGCCTCAACCTTCTGACACCATTTCCAATCTCTTTGTGTCTTCATTCAGCAGCACTCTTCCCTGCTGTGACTAGTACACGTGAGGGTATTTCTGTCTTGTATTGCCTTTGTGTGCTTGTTAAAAAAGAATCAGCAAATCTGCTGAGTGCATGCTTAATGTAACACAGATGTGGGCACACCACCGTTCATTCTGCTTTACAAATCTTCAGCTTTTTGTATTTCATCAGCATTGCTTATTATTTACAGAACGTAACTTGAGACAGTAGAACAAATTTTTAGATTAAAAAAGTCAAGTCGTGTGGAATGTTTTTAGCTGTCCAGACCAAACACACCAGTTTGCCAAGGGGCTGATGAACTAAATCAACGCAATTTATACTAGCACTAGTGGCACGTAGTTGAAAAGCAGCTGACCTTCTTACCGCTTACCGCCAAGAGGAGAATTGTCTTTTATCACCAGGATGAACATTTTAGCATGGAGGAGCAGTGGGGACCAAAAGCACTGTACTCTTAAGTACTTTTTCCATTTAAAAACAAAACCAAAACCCGAAAACAACCACAACCAAATCCACAACTCAGAAATTGCCAAGCCTTCCAGAAATTCATTGTCGTGCCTAGCAGTACTTCTATAGTACTAGTACTTTTTCACTGACCTGCTTCTAAGCCAGGCATTAGAAACCAGTGTTTGCTGATGTTCTGGTTTCTATGGAATAAGATTAAAAGGCCCTATTCTTTCCTCATTTCTGCAGTAGTCTTGCTTGCAATGTTTCAAATACCTCTTCTCACGGTACTACAGACTATTAGAAAAAATAGCACAGTTGAACGTTTATCTGAATGATGGTAATGTAAAAACCATTATGCAGTGTTGTTGCTCACTCCCATGTGGATGGTTATGTAACTTCCCTGAACGTGTAATAGGAAAGTGTCTAAGTAAAAGTTACTGATTGGCCAAAGTTAATTAAAACCTGTTCATTATGCTTCAGACGTTCACTCTTTAAACTTGTCAGTAGAAGCTACAGGTGCTGCAGAGAGGTTTAGCAGCCAATGGGGGCTTCTTCAATAAGAGAAATTTTGCCATTTTCCTGCGTTTGGAAGTGAGAAAGTAGGACAAGCAGAAAGACATGAATGACACTGGTTGGAACCCTTTAACTTCTTTGGAACCTGGCCTCAACATCCTGCATGTCACGAAGGCAAACACATCCTTTTGTTTACTACTTTGTAAGAATCAAATAGGTAAAAACAGGCACTTTTTTGATCACCTCTGGTGTAAGTTCACGAGGATAACAATACTGTCATGTAACTGTACCTGGTACAGGAGAGGTGACTTGCTCCAGAGTCGTAGTACTTAATAGTGAAGTTCTAACTATCGCATACAGCTGTTATTCACTGGAATAATTTTAAGTCATACATAGGTTGTGGAAGTAATCTATTTACCTGCTGTTTAGGTTATTCTGACTCAGAGAAATGCTACTAATGGAAGAATATAGTTTTAAGAAATTGCACTTTTTGCAAATGAGGAAAACTAAGTACCTTTATGCAGCAAATGGCAATTTCATACTGGCATTTTTTAGCTTGGATGCATAACACTGTAATTAACTAACGAATGTCTAACCAAAACCAAAAGCAGAGCAGCAGGACACGTAAAGCAGTGAAAACATCCATCAGCAGAGGTAGAACTGAAAATTTGACTGATAAGTTTACTGGCAGTATTAATGACAACATTTGTTATGGTTTCTTAAGCTCCTGCTCTGTTTCGCATTCTTTTAGTTGGAGAATTTCCACTCTTCATTTCATCCTCCCTGCTGACAAACTGACTTTCCATCTTAGCATAACCATAGTTCAGTTGAAGTGAAGTCAACAGCTTTTTGTCTCTCCTGAAGTTTCTCTCAAAGAGGATCAGTGATAAGCACTATGTCAGAGCCCCTGTAATTTGTTACACAGGTCAGGGATGTGATAATCTCATTAACAAAATCAGAATTTACTAGATAGTAGTAATGTATTAAAACTATAAATTGGCTGATGTTTTTTCTCTGCTGGGCTCAAAGCAAGTGTCTTTGGCTTCTATACCTTGTTTGCAACATACAATGCTGATACCAGACAGAGCAGCAATAGCCAAAACACACGGAGAGGCCAGTCACCCAATGGGAGAGCAGCAAAGATGATACTAAGTCATGAAACACATGTGAGAGATTCTGTTTTTATTGCAGCCAAAAAGGGAAGGGGCAAAAAACAATGTCTGTCACCATTAAAAGGCAAAGGTGTCAAAGACTCAAAGGAAAACAAATTTTGAAAGGGTGCATGGGTTACAGGTCTGGGACAGGACTGCTGAAAGGGAAAGGTAACAAAGGAACAAGGCTCCAGAGAAAACATCTGCAGAAAGCACAGCTTAGAAGGCAAGTACGCTTGCCTGCTTACTGCCAAGCAGCTTAAAAAGAAAATGCGTTGTTACATGTTGGGGGTTTTTTTTCCTGTCTTTTTGATCAAAAAGCATAGAAACAGGTCATTGTACAGGATCTTTACAAAGCATCAAGATGGGAAGTAGAAAGCACTAATGAAAAATGGTGCATTTGGCTCAGAAAATTGCTAACAGCAGTAGCCTGAGAGAGAGATGAAAAAGCATGCGGCAGACCCAGAGTGATGCTGTTGGGAAGGGACAGTGAATAAAGCAGGGCTAGGCAGCCTGTAACACAATTCTTCAGGGGTAGGGCGTTCCAAAAGCTTAAAGGAATTCAGAATATTATTTTTTAACAAAATACTGCTAAGGGAGGAACCTAGCCTGCAGTTGTTTAGCACTGTGACCAGTATCAACTTCTGATGTCTGTTAGGCCACACGGGTGTATCTTTTTATTACTGTAATTTTTTAATAGATGCTCAAGAAAGGCAAAGCATGCTAAACCCTACTATGGAGACTCTAATTAACTGTGGATTTTACTTTTGTCTTAACTGCATGTGCCAATTTCCATAACCCTTTCCAAACTACTGATGCTGTCCATCAGTGTGAGCTCCATCTAGGTTGATGTAATCTTATTTTCTGTAGAGAAGTGAGAAGAAACAGTCAAATCAGTAAAACTTTGCTGATGAATAGATCCCAAAATCTGCAGACAGTATGCTCAGTGTACGTTGCTCTTCCTCCTATTAATTTAGCATACCGCCCCTTAATTGTAGAGGAAAACTAGGAGACATTTCTTTGAAATGTAAAGCTGTATGAATAGACACCATGTCTTCCAGATCAAGTATTACAGAATATATGCAGTATTTGTGAAAACCTTGTATTTTTAAAGGCCTTGTCATACCTCATATTTCAAAATAAATACAACTTTGTGTGCTGACAGGTTTAAGTGGAAGCAAAAGCGCTGCTGTTGCACTAAGTCATTTCTCTGCATCTATTTTGCACGTAGGACACAAGCGGAAAGAGTGAGAAAGCCACGCTGCTGTAGAGGACCTCAAGGGCTCTTGCCCCGCTATTTGGAAAGTCAAGCAGAAGGACAAGAACAGCTGTTCAAACTGACTGACAACATCCAAGATGAGTTGTAAGTACTGACTTACACAGTTATGTTAAGCAGTTCTGTTTGCTGCCATTGTATCTTCATGTCTTTGGGGAAGAGGGACTAAAACCGCTTTACCCGCCCGCACACGTTCCATTTGTTTTCTCTTGGTACCGATCAGCAGCACAGCATGAGCACCTGACGTCTTCCACAGCGGCCTGTCCCTGGACTGTATACAGACATCACTGTATACAGTGACTCGCCTGTTGCCAGCTGCCATTGATCGCATGTCACATGCGGGCTGTGGAAGAATCACAGCCTTGGTTTGTTGACTTCTAATATCCCTGGTCCCCTTCTGTCAGTACGAAAGATGGAATCTCAGGAAGTTTCTAAGTAATCGTTAGTCCATTCAACATGCGTAACACACGTCCAGCCCTCCACGTGCATTGATAGAACAAGTGCGTGTTTTAACCCTGCACTCCTCTTCCTCTGACATGCATACCGGCAGAACTAGGATCTCTTCCCTTACCTGTCCCTTACTGTCTAGTTCTCACAGCCCGGAGCCTAGTAGAGTGGCTAGTGAGTCCGTGACAGCAGTTTGTGACCTATTGCTGACCTGCACAGAGTGCACTCTAAGGTGGCCCTGGTTTAGATGTGAGAGAAGCCAACCTGGATGCCTGTGGTACACTGTATTCCTAAGCTATGGCTGTTGAGTTAATGGCCAAAATAATGTGCAAATTCCCCCCTGCCCCCCCAAAAGAAAAGTCAATATGGAATAATTTGCATGGGTAATACACTAAAGGCGCATTTACATTTGAATGCCCTGAGTATGGGATTCATGAAAGCAAGTGAAAAGAGTGTATAAATGTTATTAGTGGTCAGGTTTGAGAGTATGAAAAAAACCCGCCTACAGAGTGAAGGTGTGGAAAGATAGCTGTACAGGCGATGTTAGTTTGTTGGATTGGTCTTAAGGCATAATTCATGACTTAACCTGATCTCTATCACAGTTACCTGAACAGCTGTTTTCAGTGGAGAGTGTAAGATACTGCCATCAGAGTACCTGCCAAGGCAAAGTCATTAAAACTGTTGATGGTGAAGCTCATAGAGGGACGTACCAATTCAGCAGGGTTTCTTAATTTCACCAGTGTCAATGATCAGGCTCTGAAGGCCATGTGCCACTCTTAGAGTCTACCTTCAGCAAAGTGTGAGGAAGAGTTTGTAACCTGCCACTTGTTTGTGGCCCTGTGATCTTACACTCCCGTCATCCTGTTCATCTCGCTGAAGGGTCTTTATGCATATACAGTCTGGCTCTTAGGTAGGGGGAATGGAAAGAAAGCAATTTATGGCCCCCAAAAAACTGTCAACTTTCTGCAAGTGTACCCCATAAGTAGATCAGTGGGCCTTTGTCATTGAGTCGCACTGTTCATTCACTGTTCCATTAGGAACATCGTTCAACAAGAAAACAGTGTCTCTTGTCATGGAAAATAAGTACAAAATTATGCCTCTGACTTTTATCCTAGTATCATAATCAGAAACACATTTAAAGACCTGATTATTTGCATATTTTCCTTCAGAGTTAAATCCATAAAAGGGGGTTTAATACCTTGCTCTACTGTTCTAACTAAATGTTTCCACATTTTTTTCCAGTTAGGCTCACTGTTTCACTTCTGGAAAATATTGTGTAATTACTTCCTGATGTTGTTAAAAAACCCACAAATTCTCCAGAGATCTGGTTGCTTCTACTTTGTTCTTCTGGATCATGTTTCATTTAATTTTTCATTTTATTAATTTGAGATCTTTTTAATAGTGTAGAAGTCTGGGTTAAAAAAAAAAATAGTATCTTGAAGTAGTACCTCAGAAGGTTAAATACCCGTTTTGAGAACTTTCTTGAGAAGAAAGTAACGGTTGGCAAGAGAAAACGGGTAATGATGCATGACTCAAAGTTAGAACAAAATGTAGAGCTTGAGCTACAAATTAGCTAATGTTTCTGTGCTTCAGCATTAAATCACTGACCTCTGTTTCCATTCCTCAAAATATATACAGGACACCAGTAAAAATCTTGTATGGAAAATTAGATATATAATCTTTTGTTCTAACGGAGAAAACACAAACCCCTAGTCTGATTACCAAGTTGCTTCCACTGAAGTTTATAGTAGCTTTCAGTGCTTCAGTTCTCTCTGTGGATATCCCCCATATAGCAGGCTGTAATACCATACCTCAGGAAAACAGCTGTTCTGCTTTTGTGGGTATACGAACCCCGCTCGAGTTTCTCAACTTTGCTGTGACAATTGCTAGGGACATGGATACAGTACTAGGGGTTTCTGATAATCACCTTTTGATCTTCTTTCCCTGCTGGAAAAGAAAGAAAAGCAAAGAAAGCCAATGTGCGAGCCAATTTCCTCTGGTTCTGCTTCTAGTGGAAGTCTGACCCGAGTCAAAGCTAGGATCTTTGTAAAATACTGTACTTGCTTTTATGTGCCTGTCCTAAGGACCGAGACTATTATTCTGCAGGCTGTAATGCTGCTCTATTTTAAAATTAAGTTTTCTATGACACTTCATAAAAAATACCACTCTCCATCCTACTTGTTATTTCAAAGACAAAACCTCACCCCAAAGTGTTTGAACTTTGATGGAAAACTGAGGGGCAATTGCTAGTTTCAGTAATTGTGTTAACATTCTCTTTCACCTAGTGTTTTTTAAGCTGAAATACACATTTTCACATTTCTGTTCGTTTTGTTCTACTTAAAGGAACACAATTCAATTTTCCTATCCCATAGTTTTATCCAAAGTTCGAGCTGGGCAAAGTACATTACAGGCCTTTTTTTTGTTGTTTTGGGTTTTTTTTTTTTTGTTAATAGAATGGCTGTGCTCTTCTCAGCACATAAATGAAAATGTAAGTTGTCAACTTGAATAAGCGTGTATGCCTTTCTCAAGTTTATGGAAGCAAGGGCAATTGTCAGCTGAGGTGGCTAGGAGGCACAGGGTAGGGAAAAGACAACGTTCAGTGCAGAATACCATCTTTCAGAGGACTATGAATAGAAAATTACTGGAATTATTCTTTTATACCACAAAAAGAAACAGTCATCTGACCTCTTGAAGTATTTTTGGCTATTAAAATACCACTTATAGCTATGGGTTTATTTGGATATAGCTCAGAGTAATTTGTGCAGTTACTTAAATGGTAGAGCCAGCAGTAGTTTTGGGGATGGTAAACTCTTCTGGTCTACTAAAAACTCTTGGTACTGACAATCTTCATTGGGTTCAAAGACAGTGGAGTATTCTGCAGAATGTATTAGGACAACAGCAGACAGATTAGTACAAGCAAGGATTCAGAAAATAGTAATTTTGAACATACCCGACAACATGAGAATCCTAGTTTTACAGATATGCTGCTGCCGCTGTGGGTTGTTGACAGAGCATTATTACTCTATTTAGCACTCTTTCTTACTCCTGATTTCATTTTTAACTTTCTGAATTTTTCCGCCTTTTAAAAAAACCCACTAATGAGGTTCATTTCAGTAGTAAATCAAAAGTGGGGGAGAAGCGTTTGTGTATGAAGTACCTATTTCACTTTTGCATTCCTTACTGTTATTTTCTTACACATCAACTTTTTCAGCCATTGTAATTCTCAATATTCTTAATACTCTTTTTCTACCTCTACTATTCATCACCCCGTCTAATCCCTCTGGGGAAACCTGCTTGCTGCTTAACCTTTCACCCCTGTGTTAAACAGCTAATTTCTCTCTTCTAGCTACTGATCCAGGCAGCAGGTTAAACTTGTTTTTTTGTTTCTAAAGGCAAGGGAGGTGTGTGTTAAAAGGAAGCACCGTAGGTTTACAGTGTGTAGAAAGATAATGCTTTTGTCATAAATGTCTGCAAACCTTTCAAGTATTGGCAATGGAACTGAAGATAGTTACAATTAAACGTCAGTATCAGGATTTGCAGTGTTCCAGTGCAAGGGAATTACTCTTCTTAAGCCTTGTTAAAGGATATTTTTATATGCCCTTTCAAGGTCCAAAGCTAGAAGCCAGGCATTTAGTGCTAATATTTGATTTACAGCATGATCTTTTTTAACTGGGTGAGAGGGTACTTCATCAGCTTGATTTTTCCGACCCGCTTAAATTAAATACAGATGAATTGTACACGTTACGTGGTTGATTTTTCTGAAAGACTTCTAAAGGTCACTCAAAACATAACAGGTGAAGACAGTTGTTAGTTTACGATTTTTAGCTTCAAGTGAGTAATTTTTCTTTTTTTCTTCTTTGCAGCTTCATAGCAGTGGAGAACATAGACAGCTATTGTGTTCTCATTTCATCTAAAGCCGTTTATTTTCTGAAGAGTGGTGATTACACAGACCGCGAGGCCATCTTCCTAGAAGTCAAGTACGATGATCTCTACCACTGCCTTGTTTCAAAAGACCATGGGAATGTGTATATACAGTTGACGAAGAAAGCTGTTAATACAAGTAGTGGTGTAGCAATGCCAGGCCCATCACAACAGAAGCCAATGGTAAGTAAGGACCTAGCGCCTATTGTTTCATTCATGCGGGTGGGTGGGTGTGGTGGGGGGCTGGTTGTTTTCTGGTGTTCTTGTTTTTTTCCGCTTTATGTGTGTACTGGTGCTGAAAGTGTTTGTAGTCATTAGTGTTTGGTTTCCTGTGCTGCGTAACAATGAAAACTTTGTTCTGTCACCAGTGAAAATAGCTGCTGCCAAAAAGGCTTAGGTGACAGTAGAACTTGCTCCCTAAACTGCTGAGAAAAAAAAGAGCCAAAGGCAAAATCTCACATATTCCTGCAGGCAAAAAATGTGTATTGACCTGTGAAAGGCTTTTAACTTTACAATACATATGTGAAAGTCAAGTAGTTTGCCATCTATGTACTCTAGTCTTCACTTCTCCTCCTATACGTAGTATTTTTTTACTGCAGAGTATCAAAGGTTGGAAGGAGTCTTTATACTACGCATGTAAAAGTTAATCAGAACTCTCACTTCTTAAGACCCATTACAGGGTGGTTTTTTTGCTTCATTACAGTAGCTGCTCAGGGCTCTTTTACAGGCAAGGTTACAGGCTCACCTCTGACCCAAGTCAGTTTACATTCCAAACAGACAAGCCAGATAAAAGGTAGGAGGGGATGCAGCAGAAGTAGCTTCAAATATTGCAAGATGTTTCTGCTCTCGTCCTAAAATACCCATCTCTGTCTACCTGTCTCTCCCCCTCTCACTTCTTCTTTCCTTCAGCCTCAGCACTGGGAAGGAACCTCCACTGAAACATTTCTGTTCCTTACAGGAGACTTCAAACCTAATCCCTTCAGTTAGTGAAGTAATAAAATAATATTCTGCTTTAGACTGACAGCAGTACCACATTAAGAAAAATCACATTTCTTTTTGCAGGTGAAAGTGAAATCTGAAGTTCTTGCGGTAAAGCTGTCTCAAGAAATCAACTATGCAAAGAGCCTCTATTACGAACAACAGCTTATGTTAAGACTCAGTGAAAATCAAGAACAATTAGAGCTGGACTCTTGAAAACCTCTTCCTTACTGCCAGAGCAAATTGCAAGTATCAGTCTGGAGTCGATGGGATTCTGTAACTGGAGAAAAGTACTCCATGGGAAGGAAATAAATACAATTATTTTAGTATTTAGCTAAATGGAATCATTGTGCATAAGAAAACAAGTGAGGTGGGCTTGCCTTTTTTCTTAAAAGCATTAGTTGTTGTAACACAAAGATATAGCTGGAATGCATTTGGTTCTGGGAGAAGCCCTCTATTTTGCTAACATGTACATATGTAAAAGTGTTTCATGTAAATAAGAAAGTACAGACCAGGGTGTTGGTATAAATAGAAGTCTGTTTACTGTGTAAAGAAATTAAAGGAGATATACCGAGTCTTACTGCACTACCCAAAAACTAGCCATTCTCGCTCGCTCTCTTTTTGTCTTGAGAAAGCAGATTTTCCCAGTGCAGGAACGTAGATAAACATTTTAAAAAAATACAGTTAAATTAAAAGTTAATTGCAGCTGTTGGAGCACAGACAGCCTGGGATTAGGGTGCATTGTTTGGGGTGGTTTGTTGGGTTTTTTCCTTAAAGCACTAGTACAGCTAAATGCACGTATACCTAGTGTTCCGCTGAAATGTCATCCTTGTTTTTTAACCAAAAAAAGGTTGCATTTTGTTAGGTATTGCTGGAGGACTCACTAATTCAATTGCATTTTCAAAATATTAGAAAACAAGAAGCCAGTTCTGTTCTGAATGCAGCACTCTGGTCTAGCAAAGGGAAGTCTGCACCTCTGAAGGACCCTGCTTCTCCGTTTTTAAAATAGTTCAAGTGAGCAGCCTTGGAAATGGCAATCTTTAACTTCAGGTTTTCCCTTCACTCAGACTGAGTAAGTGTATATAGTTGGCTGCTTAGTGTGGAGTTCTGCTAGCATTAGAGATGGAGGGGGGAAGAAATCACTGCATCATTTGTCTTCATGACAACCTCTTCAAAATTAAAACTTTTTGAAATAATAAAAATAACGTGCTTTTTCAAATGTTGTACATCGCATTGGTATTTGTCTCATCAACTTTAACCAAGCTGAAGACTGAGGAATGAGTGTACGTACTTACATACCCTTACTCCCAGCAACTAGGCAAACTCACTTTCATGTTTGCTCCCTGGAGATAGTTCAGCACCTGTGCCGAACGTCTGCGTGCACCACGGCATTTTGCTGTGCAGGATTCAAGTGTGAATGCAAGCTGTGTAACGTACATTCTAAAAGCGCTATTTTGGAAACCTGCGACCCAAAGTAAGGAGCCCACTATAGCTTCACTTTCAACTTAGTTTTTACCTTTTAATATCCTTTCATAAAGGCATACAGGAATATTTTTAAATGGAAGGTTAGAATTAAACCAGTTCTCAACTCCTGGAAAGTGGAAAGCAGAGGATTACTGTGGGAGGAGAAAACGTGGTATCTGATGAATGTATGGTCTGTGACTGGGAATCAAAATCCATCAAGGTCCATTACGCAAATGAAACCAATTTAATGCATCACTTCTTTTGTATCTTTGTGTAATTTTTAAGTAAAATGCAGAATTCTAACAAACAAGTGCATTGGCTCAACAGTGCTTTAACGTGTCAGTCCTGCTGGACTCACTCTGCTACCCAGCCTCCCTGCTTCTCTCCCCTGTTAAATTCTTTTTTATGCAGCAAATATCTTGCTGCTAAACAAACATGGTAAGTAAGTAGATGGGGAAGCGAATGAAGTAGTAGTTCGCAGACCCCTGTTAAGTATTTAAGCCACTCTCCTGAAAATTCAAGTTTTGTAACAATTATATAAGGACCTGGCATGCAAGCACCTGAAAAGCAGTTTGCCAGTGTACCCTTTGAGTTAGCTGAACTCCGGGAGCCACAGTAGATAATGCATCTAATTTGTGTATTTGTTCCTTTGGTTCTTTTGGACTGTGCTTAACATGGTTTTTTGACTGTTGATAATGATTAAGCAGGAGACTATTTAAACCTTTGAAAGGTGTACCCACCACTAGCCTAGGTGCGTATGAGTACCACGGACCATAACTGGCTTAGGTTATTCCAGTATGTTACAATACTGCTCCTGATGATAACTGCGCTCCTCTGGAGCACGGGGGCTGAAGAAGTCGCTCACTCAGCTATAGCCAAGGCCAAGTTTTCTCTTAAGGGTACACAGGAGTACAAGGAATGATATATACAGACGCAGCCGAAAGCAGCACATTGCCTCATGTAGCATTCCAAAACAAACTGAATCAGAACTTTGGGGTTTTTTAATGCACAAATGATGTTATTTATTGCTGTAACCCAACTATTTTTATATAATTTCGGAACTCTTACTGTGGACTTGCTATTGGCACTACTAACATTATTACTCAGTGAATAAATACAACTTTCAGATTCTAGGAGCCATATTCAAAAATAGCGTCAGAGGATGTGGAAAGTGCAAGTCTGCAGCTTGCACTCAAATTCTTAGGAACTCAAACACAAGCTGTAAGCAGACAGGACAACGTAATAGTTCCATTTACCAAATCCTGCAAAGTTCTTCAGATTATGAGCCTTATGAAGACAGTATGCTTACCACCCGTAGCCTGGTTTCACTGGAGGGGCTATGGCTGCTGCAGCAAGGAAAGCAGATCCAGTCTTCAAATTTCAGAAGCTGAGGAGGAAAAAAAGTCGCAGATGAGAGACCGTAATAAGGCAGCTTTCTCCCCCCACCTTTAGCATGCAGCCGATACCATTTAGAAAAGACGATGCTTTTTCAGGCCTCTTTGACCAAGCCTTTATAAAAAGCTGTTCACCTTTGCTCTAATAAAGATTAAACAACCTATCAACAACAATGCAGGTAGTATTTAAACAAAACAACCCTATAACCCATCCAGCGATATGGCTGAGGCAGAAATACTTTGCTTCAGCTTGTTCGCTTTGATTTTTACCTGTATTTTGCTGAGAACCGTACAACTTGTTCTCTGCCTACCTTGACCAACTTTGTTTTCTTGCTGGTGTTGCTACTGAAGAAATGTAGGTTATCTATTATTGACATAAGAGTCATTTCACCATCATTTTGGAGAAGCACAATAAATTGATTCCACCCACACTCTTCACGTGCCCTTGCTTGCGGAACCGTTCGTTAATTATGTGCGGGAACAGAAGATGACCGTAGAGGACAGGAATGAATAAATCTCTTAAGCTAGACACATGCTTCTGGAGTGGCTGAACAGCCCTTGAGACCGTTCTTGCATCAGGTAATTCTGATGTTGGAGGCAAAACCTGGTCAACCCCCTGGAATGCTGGTTGTCACTGTAGGTCAAACCCAGACTTCTAACACTGTAATTTCTCTGACCTGGACACTAAATAATCTGTGTTTGAGATGATGGTCTCATTTTCCCAAAGTCATTTAAGAGTGGGAAATCTAGATGTTAAGCTATGTAAACTTCAAAGAAAAAGCACCTCTTGCAAAATAAAATCCAGGCATCTTTCTTACACAGCTGGAGGACCAACACAGCTGATGATTGATTGATAAATGCTTTTGTGCTGTACTAACGCCTCACAGTACATGTCACCTACCCAAGCTATACCATGCCAGAGTTAGTTAAACAAGTCACTTACTTCCAAAGAAATGGCACTTCAGGTATTAATGTAATTTTATGTGGGAAAAATGCATCTTAATATTTCTAACACTTCTCCAGAGCCATGTGTTCTATTGTCACTAAAAGGAGACAGACTTGTGACTGAATTACGTAAGCAAGGTTTTAATGTGCAAGATGATCTGCAGAAGAACACAGATGGCCGTGTCATTTTATTCTAGAAGCAGTTCTGGACAAGCAGAACTACAGAAGTCTCTTTTGCTCTGACCTAAATCCACAGCTGTGGCTGCAAACCTCCGTTTTGCTGCCCTGTATCTGACAAAGCAATCAAAACATGGAGAATTACTATTTTGGATCATATTGTTTTATGCTCTATGATATACTCATAGCTGACAGAAATGTGACAAGGCCACTAAGAGACCTTCTTGCTGAGGAAACGGTAGTACTGGTAAACAAGCTGGAACCGCAAAAGTGTAAAGATACAGGAAATGTGCGTAATATGGCTGCTAAGAGAGGCAAACCCCACACCACTCACCAATATGTGATTTTGTAACCAAATGCAATTCCCAGAGACAGTCCTGAGCTGGTAGCAGGATCTTCTAGCACAGTACAGGTAGGAGGAGTGGATAAGGCAGCTTTCTGCTTGCTGCCCCGGAAGAAGAAAAATTCATCACTCGCTCACTTTCTGAAGTCGTCACAGAACAAACTGGAAGGAAGTTCGGTAACTTTACTCAAACCAGGGGTGAGGTTCTACACGTACTTAGGCATCTTGCTACGGTACAATCAGGCTGAAACAGACTTTTCATTATAGTCATTACTGGATCATAAACAATTCTGTTACCTACTTAAACTTAGCCCGTTATAGATTACGTCTAGGCAGTGAAACAGGAAACACAAATGAGGTACGCCTGAAACGAGGTAAACAGTGTGCAAGATGTGATCAACATCCTTCCCTTCCTTCTGCTCCTGAACAGATTTCCAATAAATCAGCTAGATGATACTATCTGAACAGCTTAAGTTGTGAATGCTGTTTACCAAAAAAGTGCAGTGCTTACATTTCTGTGGAGAGAATGTAAGTGGCTAAATGGTCCACATCTCAAAACAGAAAAATAATCGTAACATTCTGCTGTGACAAGGAGGTTTTGATCTAACTGCCATCCCAGTTCCTAGACTGTATGACGGTTTTCAGCATTTATCTTTTTTCCCATCAATACAATACTTACTTCCTAAGATCCTAGGCCAACTATATATATTTTCAACTTCCCCCCGCCCTGTAACACAGCTTAGCACTGACCTGCTTCCTACAGGGCACGAACCACTAGATGATGACTCCTCTAGGAATAACTTTGCTTGCTCTGTTGCTCTTCTTAGAAGAACATGCCTCTATTTGCTAATCACAATGATTTCACCTTCAAGTTACAGGCTGCTGCAAAGATATTAGAAACAAACAAACAAAACCCAAACACATTTTAATTAAGCCAACAATTGCTCAAAATCCACTTATACAACTTAGTTTCTTGCAAAGAATGACACCCTGTGTGTGGGTGTGTATGCTTATATACTTTTTTAATACACACACACATATGTATAAACATCCATACTCATATTTTTTTTTTTTTTTAAACTTATCTTGAAACCTGATGGCCATAGTCCAAACTCCTCTATTCCTAAAAGCGTAGTTGTTACAAGAAGGAACACACAGTCTTATTTTTCTGGGGAAAAAAATAAATCAAACTATGCCCAGAGCTTCCGATTCCAGTCTGGACGTGTAAAAATGCAGGCTTGCTAGTAGACTCTTAATCAGAATACACTTTGTGATGCTTAGTTTTATCAAATGTAGGGCAGGGACCAAAACACTTCCACTCTTCCCCACTTGTATTATTGGTTCAACTTTATTACAGCCTATTTATTACAGCCTGCTGGTAGCTGGCCCAGTGCTCTGACAGCTTTAAAAAAGGAACTGGGACAGTGCAAAGCCACCTGCCTCACTAATACCACAAAGTTAACTCACTGAGAAAATGTCTCATTAACAGAAGACGCAGATCAGTTTGACTGAACCGTATGCTTTTCATAGCTCTCTATGAGCAGATTTTCTGAAGTGGGAGAATGTGAGGAAAAAAACAGCGCCAGATGTGTACATAAGGCTGGGTCCTCACACTGACTGGCTTTGCACATGTCTCATAGATGTAGAGAGTGCAGTGTTAATCATATGAAAGGAGGCTTGCCAAAGGGGCGGGGGGGGGGGGTAGGGGGGCAGCTAAAGTTACTCATTAACCACTAACAAACATTGGGAAAAAAAGGGGTGTTTTTTTGTTATTTGCCTCAGTAGAATACAGCACATTCTAGTATAGAAATAAAAATAATCTTGGAGCAAAATGCAGTTACATAAGAGATGCATGCCTACTGCATTATCTCAGTTCTATTAATGGCCTGTCATACAGTTCTGTTGCCTCAATGCAATCGGACTCCAGTATCACACGGGTTTTTTGGGTTGGCGTTTTTTTTTTTTTTCTTCTCTGCAGCTGACACACTGTTGCCCAAGCAATGTGCCCGGC
The DNA here is from genome assembly GCF_964289735.1 of Phaethon aethereus. Lineage (NCBI taxonomy): Eukaryota > Metazoa > Chordata > Aves > Phaethontiformes > Phaethontidae > Phaethon > Phaethon aethereus. The sequence goes on along the minus strand of NC_138597.1, from coordinate 3,385,620 downwards.
ACAAAGCGTTCTCTGGGTGGATAAGAATAACCTTGCACCTCAGGCCTACTCTGGTCTGACTCAAATGTACTAAAAGGCCACGAGAGAAGTAAACAGCTTTCATGTGCATTTACATTTTGGATAAATGGATGGGTCACCCAAAGGACAAGGATTGTGGATGGCAGCTACGGAACAATTGTTTCTGCACGCTGAAAATGCCAGCAAAAAAATTCCCCTGGATGCTGCAGCTGTAGAGAAATTTTAACAAATAAAAGAGAAATCCATCATACCAACTGGCCCTCAACCCTCTAGACGCAGCAACAGCAAACATTTTCTTTGACCTGGGAGGGTGACTCACCACAGCTAATGACTGTTGCTTCAAAGGCCCTTGGCAAACAATCGACAATCAGCAGGACAAATCACCAGATACCAGAATAATCACAAAAAAATTCTGCCTGAATGTGGGGCGGGGGCAAGCAGACCACCATTTGCAGGACCAGACTCCTCCTCCCCAGCCTTATTTTGGTAAGGTCAAGCCCCTGACACAGCAACTCAAACACCAGGGAGAACACCACCAGTCATGTTTTCCCTCTGCCAAAGTGCAGCTCTAGGCCCTTCATGTGCCAATACTTTTTCAGGATTTCTTTTTTCTTTTCTTCTTTCGATTGCATCTCAAAGATTGGAGGGAACAGGACCTGAGGTAAACATCCCAGAAATGATTACATTTAGAAGACTATAATAATAATAGAACAGATGATATATTGATATATTATTAATAATAATAATTTATATTCTATTCAAGATTATATTTAGAACTACCTTCTGTGCCAGAATACGTCTTTATTGGTGGTATAACGGCAGTTGCACTATGAGTCTTCAGAGGATTATGCAGAGGCAGCATTCTTACACCCCAAGTTCAGACAGCTGTATGTAGAATACAAAAACACAATACTGTATATATATAATGGATAAAATTATTCTTTCTGACCTAGCTCAGTGTAAAGCTGATCTCCAATCATGCTATTTACTTGCTGCCTGTATTAGTTTCCTCTAATGCTTCTTAAGGGCTTCTCTAATCTGTACCAGTCTCAGTATGCAATAGTATGTCAACCTGAAATTTGACCACCTTGTTAGTTAGGTGGCAGCAGGAGAATCTATTACTCGCACAGCTCACTCTTAGGTCTTGAAGCTAGCTAGTACTTGTACATTTTGCTTCGCTGACACTAATTCCAACTGCTGACCCTACCCACTGAAAAAAATTTAAACCAAACCAATATCCACCTGGAGAAACTATCTGCTGATAAAACATTATGAGCAAAAATAAACAGCTGCCAAGTTCACAATCACACAGAGATCACACAAAGAGCTGACGTTTATAAGCAGGTTTAAGAGCTAACTCCCCAGCTTTGAGCTTCCTGATTTCAAACGCTAAATCCACACAGACCTTCATCCACCTTTCTTTCTTTTCAGTAGCTACCTTTTTGCCCTCTCCTTGGAGCACACACCAGAGGGAAGCTGACATGCAGAAGAACATGCATTTATACACCAGAAACCTAGCATGCGTGACAAGACATACAGAAATTACAACAGCATCAGCAGCATTGGATGCACTCAAAATTTGAGAGACAAGCATCCACTGTTAAAGCAGAGGTTAGATGCCTTTTTGAAATATTAACCATCAATGACAGGCAGCTTAGCACTGCGCCTGAGCCTTAGCTGTATATTCACCCAAAGCTTGTGGTATCACTGCAGGATCTATTTGCTGTGGGTTCCCGCAGGAGTTTAAAATAGCCCACACACAGCACAAGAATCCACTTCTGCACCTTGCACGCATGGCCAAGACTTCTAGACTCGCGTTGGTAACTGGAATGCTACGGAGAGAAAGCAGGGTTCTCTGCATCTTTCACGCATAAATGCCGAGAGGTCAGCAATCTGCGACAGAAACCATGCCACTGACCAAATGATGATCAACACAAGGACAGCGCCTGTATATTCCACAGAACAAGCCTCTACACCCTTTCTGGGTTGCATTCCGCAGCACTTCTTCCCACTACCTGCACTGAACGTGTAGTAAGAGGCAAGCAAGACACCCAGAAGAGCCTCAGCACTTGCTCTCACAGAGACAAATAGAGAGGAGGTATTTCTGGAGGTCTGGCTCCTATTCAGAAGAGAAATGTTTCCCTTGGCTTGTGAAAGTTGCTCAGACTGAGAGCAGTAACAGGCTGAAGAAGCCAGCTTTCCATTCCCTGCTCCATTACTCTTTTTGATTGGCACTTTAATGAGGGCGCTAGGGGTCGACCCCCTGCCAGGGGGCCGGTTCATGCCCCGTTTATCTCACAGTCCATGTAAGACTAAAATAACACGCCAGGCTGAGTTTCACTGGCTTGTGATCCAACAGCCCACCATGATGGATTGAGTGACTGCAGCAAGTTGGCAGCTAAAGTGTGTTGTAACAGTATCTTTCTGTCAGCACAACACAATGGATTTGCTGATTCCCGGGTTTTCCCAGTGTTCACCGTTACCATCGGCTCAGAATTTTCTAAAGTTCATTTTCCAGGGGGCTGCAAAGTGATAATAAATAACATACCAAAGGTTAGGCCAAGCTTTTCTTCCCTTCAACTGTCCTACTGCTGACAAAGTAGGAGTTGTGGTGCCAGCTTTACTACATACACAAGAACTGCCAAAAATTCACTTGCTTTTCCAAAAAGGAAGAAAGGGGGCAGCTATATTGCTCTTCTCGTGTGAGCTCATTCTGCTAGGCCAACATATGCTACACAGGACTTTTCACCTCTGAACAGAACAGTGAATACAATCCAACACAAGAGGAGGTTGCTATGTAAAGCGGTTCTCTCCAGAAGAGCTGCTGGCTTACTTGGGGGCTAAGCTCACAGGCTGCAGAAACATGGCTAACAAGCCACAGTCCTTGTGATGACCTTCCTTATTTGCACGGTTCAGAACCAAAGTAACCGGTAAGTGAGACAGAAAATGCAAGAATCCTGTGCGAGGGATGGATTATGCTTTGAATTCCTTTCTTTAATATTGTAACATATCCCCGTATCTCCTCTATAGGAAAAGCCCAATCAAGAGGTTTTTTTTACCTTTAAAAAACTGGGGTATTAGGAAACTGACTGAGTTTGTTAGTCCTCTGTGCCCTCTTACTAACTAAGATCTTGTCTCTGTGCCCCGTTTTCTCAATATACTTTTCATTCTCCTTGCCGCTGTCTTGTGAAATGAACAACTCGCCTCAAATACTGAGGAGAACATTCTTATTTTCAGTTGTTGCCAGCCCAACCCCTCCCAGCAAAAGCCAACAAAAGAGCTCCACAACAGAAGTGGCTTTCCACTTCCTATAAACGGATTTTTGACAGCAGAAATTTCAACAAGCTAACAACTCTCCCACCCCCCAAAGTCAAATTAACACACCATCCCCAGGGCTAATAAATAGGGAGGGTGAATGCTGGTTTTCCTTGCTTAGGGGAGAGCAACTCTGTAGATCCGCATGACTATATGTCTACAGTTTTCAGTTTCTTGTAGGCCTTGCACAAGACAGTCTAACACAGCCAAAAATACCTCTAAAATCAACCTGATAACTTCAGCTGACCTAATGTTGATATGTTCTGTCACTGTGGACATCCAAAACTGATCCAGCTTCACCCTTTTCCATCTCTGGGACTCTAGATCCTCCTAACTGGGCAAAATCAAGTGTGTTCCTGCCAATAGGAGAAATTACTGTAAGAGAGAATGAGCAAGGAAGGTAAAAGAAATGAGAATGCAGATGTGGAAGGGACTTGGACAGGCAAGATCAAGGAGGAATGCATAGGGATATGAAAAAAGATGACCAAGAAGGGAAAAAGGGGCCAGACTAAGGAGCTGTTTGAAGAAAATACACTGCTCTGAACAGCAGCTTAGTGTTTACAACTAATAAGAATAACTGCACAATACAGATTTCAATTCATGGTGCTGGAGAAACAAGCCTCATGAGTTGAAGATCTTTTATTTCTGAAAGAGAAGAAACAATTTTAACTACAAACTGGAACAGCAGCAGCACATGGGGTCGCTACTGGTACAAGTCTTTGCTAGCACGGAACGTGTAATTAGCGTAATTCTTTGCAGAACTCCTCCAGAGAATCCAGTTTGTAGTTCTGTGCACCCCAACACTGTAGCCTGCAGATACATTACTCATCTAGCTTTGAACTAGCTACCTCAGAGACTGCCAACAACACCGCCAGAGCACAGCAAAGGAGATGTGCTGTGAAGGCGGTTTGAAGCTTTACTGAAGCTGCCAGTAGTCAATCTACCTTGCTAGTTCCATTCCAGCTTGTATCTGCCTACACAAGTTGCTGCAGCCAAGCCCTAAATGTTCCTCTGGGGAGAGCCAGATACTTACACCTTAGCACAGTAACGCAGAAGAGGGCATATCGAGCCTACAGCCAGAAAGCCTGGGAATTATTAGGAAAAACGAGTGGGTGGGGGAGCTCAAGGGACCAGTGGGAGGATGCGGGAAATCAGTAACACTGATTTGAATAACTGGTAACAATTATTAGATCTTTTTTGGTATGAATCATCTCTCAGAGACTCATCACTTAAATGATGTCACTCAAGGGGCAGTAAAAAAATACAGTAGAAGAAACAAGCCTGCCCTGACACCAGGGTTTCGAGCCACCAGGTGAATAGCCAAACAGGTCTGGGAAATTTCACCAACATGTCTAAAAGGGAGCAATTTTTGTGGAGAATATACACTCTGACAGATCAGACAACCAAATTTGTCTTTACAAAGACTATGACGTTACTTAGAGCTCTGATGAATCTGCCTAAACTGATGGAGAAGGAGTGGTGTCGCTCATCTGACGACCACTGAACTTGTCCTTGCCATCCCCTCCCCAGTAGCGGTATTTGCATTTGAAACTACAGGTTGTTAAATTAACCAGGCAGAACCATCCCAAGAGAACAAAACAAAACCAGAACAACAAAACAAAATCCCAAAACAAGCAAACACAAAAAGGGAGTTTGAACAGAATCTGTTCTCTGATTGAGCTCACCAAACACACAAAAATGCCTCTGTCGTTGCAGGGGAAGAGGCAGCAGAGAGCAGTGCTGCCTTATGCAGGTTTCAACTACTACTTTTATCTTTTTAAACAACCGCATGAGAAGAAAAACTGTTTGATAAACAACTAGTAGCATCAGCAACAGGCAGGCTCATGAACTCGATGGCAACCACACTACAGTTCATACTCCCTTTCTCCACACCTTCTTCTAAAACACTCCCACTTTTCCCAATCTACAGAGCCATGGCTCTCTTCTGTCACAGAAATACCAAGCTTCTGCATCCAATCCACATTTTTCACCTGACAGGCAAAATATCGGAATGTTAAGAAATCAAAATTACATTCTCATCCTCTGGTACGAGAGGCATGAGCAAACTGCAAATGGTGACACTAAGCTCTATGTTTTCCCCCACAGCTTTCCTGTAACCAAGAGCGGCACCACTGGGATAGCTGAAGTCAGCTGTTCTACTGCAACACAGGGCTGACCTGAATGCACATCTGGACAACGTGGTCATGTCAGTCTGAGCGCCTGACCTTCCTCAACACCCAGGAATCTGGGGTACCAAGAGAGATGCTGTCGGTACTACTTCGCAGCCAATCACCTAATGTAAACCTGGCAGTGGCTGAGAAGCTGTATGTGAACTGACATTTACACGTAGTCTAAGAACTTGACCTCCTTCCCAGATCCAAAATGGGGGGTGGAAATCACTCCACACCGAGCAGAGCAGGGGGCAAAACTGAAACTATTCACTGCTCCAGGAAGGCTCACAGCTTCCTGAAGTCAGAGATTATCTCTAGGTTTATACAATGCTCTTTCCATTTTAGACACAGAGCTCCTGGCATTTAGCATCCAAAAGCGCACTACCGGTAAAAGTTACTTACGGGGGTGGTCTGCAAGGACCCTTGTTTTATAGCATATAGGCACACACAGAGAAAAATACAGGCCTCAACGCCTGTGCATTAGACAGTTTTTACTGATTTCAGACCTTCCTTACCTACAATAAGTGAAAAGGAAAAAGGAAGATCAGAAGAAAACTCCAGTCACAATTTCAAAGCAGTGATTTTTAGCCCAAAAACTAGGTTGAAGTGCTTTACCAGGTATTACTCGCCAACTAGTCTGCCACACCACAAAACAGGAAAATGGTCTAAGAAAGCGTATCCAAAACTTCAGCCTCACCACTATGCACTGATTGTGATGGAGCAACTATGGTAACTTTAATTGCCTTGGAGCTTTCTTGGGAGATGAGAGGGAGAGGAAGCAGCAGGGATTTAAGAAAGGGTCAAAAGAACAAATTCAGCTCTGGGTTCCATACTGCACCTCTGGAGCAAAGCCCGTTCCATAGTGGTAATGTGAGTAAGAGCTCAAGTATGCCAAGTCCAGTTATCAATATACATTATTAACTAAGAAAAAAATTAAGCTGAATGGTTAACATAATGCTATTTTTTACAACATCTGTCAGCAATTATTTGTATTTACTTGCACTGCAAATGCTCAAGGAAAGTCAGAGAAATATAAACACCAGAATTCACTGAATTCCCACCAGTCTTGTGTCTTCCCACAAAGAATCTCTAATCGTCCCTGTTCAGACACTGTCAGTTGTTCCTTGCCCCCTCTAGTATGGAATTTCTGCCCAATCCTCTATGACCAGAAATTATTGGTCCTCATTCTACACTGGAGCAAATAATGACTAACCCCTCTGCAACTAGCGGCGTTAACTTCAGTGCTCTTAAGACAGCAATTAAAACTATATTATTTCTTGGACTCAAAACAGCAAATCAAACCGCTTTCAGTTCCTGCTCTCCCTTTGGCCATGCTTTACGCTACAGCAACAGAAGGAGGCAGGGAGAGCAAGGGTTGTGCTCTACTTGAGTTGTACTCCACCTGTGCAATGCAGGGTGAGGAACAGGTTAGCTGGGTGAAAAGTTCACTGCAAGCTGAGCTGTCTGTTTCTCTTGCTTAATTTATCCGATATTTGGCTAACCTTGCTCTGAACCCAGCCCCCAAGACCCCCTTCCTCCCATCCCTCCCCAGCGGGTTAATGTCAGCCAAAGACACCGCCTCTTATTCCCTTCTCCCTGACCCTGCTGAATGGAGCGGGGGCTGGGACAGAGGGCCAAGCACAGAGCGAGAGCCCTTGCACCAGAGAGATAATAGTTATTTATGCTCTAAACTTCAACAGGCCTCATCCTCAGGAGCAAAAAGTACTACAGTCAGCAACATTGCCCGATATTGTGTTCCAGCTTATCAGTTTTCCCAAGGCTGGATGGCACCTGCCCTGCGCTCCCACCTCCTCTGCACCCTGTGGCTCTTCCAAGGACGCAGCACTTCCTAAGTATCTCGTAGCTTATAAAGGGTTCCTGATCCACTTTGGCAGCCCTTGCACAGGGACTGTCACACCGTTCCTACTAGTTTCATGATCTCCAAGATACCGGTTAGCCCAGTATGTCCTCACCGGTGCAGCTCAGGATCCTCAAAAGGAACACAACACACATACTTGGAGTATTGCAGAGAACAGAGCAGTAACTTCAGTGACACAGAGCATAAGCAGGAAGACCCTCGATGTTTTTTCACCCTTCAAATCCCATGAGGTCAGTGAAGGAAAGGCTGAGGTAGTGAGATGTGCTACTGCTAGTCTTTGGAGAAAAGGCTTCCCTGATCCATGGACCTTTACGCACCTGCAGACTACTCATACTGCAGAATACAGAAAAGGTTCTACTCAGAAACTGCTGCTTCCCTTTCAGTGATAGTCTACAACTTTCCCACACATGCTCCCTCTGTACCCCAAAAAAGTGGGACAAGCACACCCTGAAGCTACCCCCACCATGCAGGCAGTAGCAGGGCACCGTTTTCACCCCCCACGTAGAAAACACATTCAACACCACCTCTTGATTCAACGCGTCACAGCTCCACATCAGGTGATGCAAACTACTGGAAAAGCTGCCTAAGAACACGCATTTCTGACAGGCTTTCATTATTTTCCTGCTGTGCTCAGGACTGCTCCCAGCACTCTCTGGGGCAACACAAAGCGTATTTGATGGCCTTCTCAATGACTGGACACATCATCAGAAAACAGTGCACAAACCAAACCTGTCATGCTTTCACTGCTCGACTAAGCAGCTAGTACTCTCTCTCATGTTTGATCTTGGACTCCAAGAATCAATGCGCTTTTAGACCTGGCAGCCGGCACTCTCTGCCTCTATGAGATGGCGAGTTAGGACGAGACTAGCCTCTGCTAATTGATAAGAATAAATGTCTCCTGTAAACCTTAACTTCATTATACTCTCTGACCTGACGAAGGACCTTACAGCTGTTCCACGGCTTTGATACACCTATGCTGCTTTAGCTCCAGTATAAACTCTCACAAACAGCTTATTAATAATCTGTATCATCACAGTGCCCCAAAACTCCATTACAGCATCACCATACACACAAAGAACAAAGTTGCTGTCCCACTGGGGGGCGGACACACAGCCTGTCAGCTTTACAGTAAGTGGAAATTCCTTGTGGTCTAAGAATAATATTAAACTGGCTCCTCAGGATCACCATATGACCTTGCCTTGACACATGGCTCAATTTGTCTGGAAGCAGTGCAGACCAGAGTAGCCCTGATGTGGTCACTAATTTAGTGACACCATCCATTTCAAACTTCACCACTCCCACACCAAGGTAGCAAAAGAGCAGTTTGCAACAAAGAGTCCTTGTTATTAAAGGAATCCTGGGCCCTTATCAAAGAACATGATCCAGCATCCCCCACGTAACCCCTACATATTTTCAAGGCATGAAAATTGCTAAAAAGAGGCAAGCAAGGCTGTCAGGAAGTCATCAAACTTCAAATTGCTACATAAGAAAACTAAGGACACACACCAAACCCTTAGCCTACGTTGCGTAAGTCCCCCAGGATCTGTATTTCTCAGCTGTAGGACCAGCACACATACTCACTTACCACTGCATCAGGATAATCAAACTATTAAAATATTAAAACAACAGACCACAGTAATTCCGGTACAAGGAGTTCTTCGTGCCAACTTTCAAAGCCTTTGTTAGAGATTTTAACACCTCTTCAAAACTGCTGAAACTATTCACAGACAGGTAAAAAGGCACAGGATCGATAGAGCCGATGTCAAAGACGATGCATACCATGCCGAGTTCAAGGGCCACAGTTCTTTGCTCTTTCCAAAGCAAAAATTCTTCTAAAGATGCCATACCATCACGGGAAAATTAAAGCCAAGCTTCACTGAAATGCAGCTCAAGTCGCTTACGACTTAAGAATCACCTCATTAAAAAAAAAAACAACAAACACCAAACTGGACGCGGCGGTTTTAATCATTCTGGCCTATCCCAAGAAATCCAGTGTTTGGTAACAACAGATAAAAAGGCTTGTGAAAACCCAGCCGTTCAGACAGAAACGGCTTTCACTTTAGAAATTACAACATACGGGAGGACAATTAACAGGTCGAGCTTTAAAGGAAACCAATGCCCTCTTTGCAACGTATCCAACTTAAAGGCTTCTGCTGTTTGTGGTAAAACAAAAAAAAACCCCCAAAACCACCTCCGTCCCCTCCTACCTTCCCCCCATCCCCCCAAAAAAACATTATGAAAATATAAGAGGGCAGCAATCGGAAACTCGGCATTTCGGTCTCTCTGGCAGGTTCTTTTGTTCTTGCCGATTCCAAAAATCGGAGGAAATCTCTTTCCCCTGCGATCGCAGACAGACCTTCACAAACACAAATCCTCCACTTCCAGATACTCAGGGTTCAATACACTTCCACTTGTTGCTTCTGTCACGAACGCGTATCTGGATTAACTCTTGACAGCAGACCCTCATACTTAAGGGGCAGGCTAATTACCGAGAACTTTAGACACTGTGCTTAAAGCGAGACGAAATTAAATTAAAGACAATGACATGAAAATCACCCCATCTGCGGACAATGGCCTTCCACCAGAAAACCCTTCCACAGAAGAGACGCAGGGCTCGGGCCTGTCTCCGCTACCCGGCTGGAGGGCATGTCGCGGCTCAGGCGACTCGCCAGCCTCACCTGCAGCTATCGCGGGCCATCACGGTGACATCACGTGACACCGATACTCCTTCACAAGCTGATAACGAGCACTTTGGACCGCTCTCTGCCTTCCAGCGAGGTTTATGCGCGGCCAGCTCACGCTCCTCCGGACCCCGCTCCTTCCCTGCAGGCGTTGTGCTCCGTCCACCCTCCGCGGGATCTCCGGACGTCCTCCCCTCTTCCCCCGCCAGGCTGGCGAGGGCGGCCGCGCACTGCTCGGGCCTGCCCCCGCCTCACAAAATGGGCCCGGGGGGCGGCGAGGGCAAACCAACGCCATCGCTTTTTTGGTTTGGGGTAGGTAGGGATTGGTGTTGGTTTTTTCCCCATCGTCTCCCCCCTAAAAAAAAAAAAAAAAAAAAAATCCCCTTTCGATTCACCGCGGAGGGCGCTGCGCCTCGCCTCGCCTCAGCGCCGCCGCGCGTCTCTGGAAGGTTCTGCGGCGCGCGAGCAGGTGCGGCTCGAGCCGCAGTGCCCCGCCCCTCCAACGGTTCCAACGGTTCCAACGGCCGCTCGCGGGTGCGGGGCCCGGCCCGGCGGAGCTGACCGGCCCGCTGGGCACAGCGAGGGGGGGCGGCGCGTACGGGATCCGTACCTTTGGCAGCACGTGCTTAGCGCGACGGCACGCCGCTGGTGCCACGCGTGACTCCCACAGCAGGCCCTGTTCGAACCGGCGTGTGTGTGATCGCAGGCGTCGGCAGGAGAGGCAGGGACAGGCACCGGGCAGCGGCCGCTCGGCGGGAGCGGGAGTTTCTCCCCTGGCAAGGCAACGTCCAAGACCAACGGTCCCGCAGGCGGGTTTGCTACCTACTGAGCAACCAAAATATTAAAAATTGCTAACATGTGGAATCTATTAGGACATTTAGAAGGAATTCACATTCATTGTTTCACTTGAAATATAAAGGTTATAAAACTTAATGGCCACATGACAAGGAAACTATATGAAACACTCGGAGATTTACAGAGCAACTGTTACGCTCTTTAGGCATGTGGGCTGAAAATTGCTTTACAATAGGCAACGCAACCTGTGGTTTGAGCGCTGAGGTTTTCTGGCAGTTTTCTTTTTTTTTTTTTTTTTTTGACCTTGCAGACTGGTATTCAGTTACCACAGCAGCTCCAAAGTAAAACAGAAACACAGCTTGTATCTTCTTTCAAGTATTTATTTCTTTTGTCCTGTTAACAACAAATAATGAAAGGAATTGTAAGGATTGGGGGGGGGGGGGGGTAAAAAGCATGAAAGCAGGAGAAAGGAAAAAAAATACCAACATAATGGCTTAATTTCTCACAGCATGTGCAGCACAAATGAACAGTAAACACATACCACAGAAAAATGCAAACAAAGGCTACGTTTGCTAAAAGTTCCAAGGAAAAAACCCATCGTGAGTGCCCCCAAGCAAACAGTTCTGCGATTAAATCCTCAGAGCCTTTGCATTTCCAGGCCAATTTAGCACAGCAGATAGCTTCCCCTTTCCCTCAAAACTCACCTCAGCAAGCTAGCAGAGAGGAGCCAAAGGGCCAGGTTTTCAAGCCTCGTTTTGTTTTAAGGCATGGAAATGTTGCAACTATGGCATTAGGAGGAAGCTGTAATCTAAAGGGTCAAGTATGAAAACCCGATTACAAATTTGCCACTAGGGTTTGTCTGTATAGAGCAATGTAATTAAGTAAGTAACAGTTCACGGGCAAATACCGTATTTTGCTGTGTTTGTCAAACCTGGATCTTAGCAGTGGCAGCACTTGCTGCTGAACCGTAGGCCAGGAACTTATGATCTAGGCTGCTATGACACAAAGGCTTTAGGGTGACCCTAAGGGTTATACGATCAGTGCAATCCTATATTGTCTCATTCTGTGACACCAGGCAAGACTGTACAATTTTCTGTTTCACCCTTGCCCTATGTATATAACAGAAACTGAAATGCTCGGGTAGGGCAAGGTTTGCAAAGGTGTATGTCAAAATGGCATGCTTGCAATTTTGATACAGGAGTTTCAAATCTGCTCAGAAATCAGAGTGACGAGGGGGAATATGAACATCAGGTGACTTGAGTTATGCTCAGCACAACCTTTCTGCTAATGCACCCGTGTTCTCAGAGCATTCAGACATTCTGTTCTTTTTCTACATTTACTCACTTGCTCACTTTCCAAATTTAAGCGGCAGTACAACGTTATTCCACTTGTGGTTTTATTTTCTTCAATGAACTAGGGGGGAGTATGTAGCAAAATAATTCCCCCAAAATCATAATGCTGTTCCCCTCGTATGGAAATATGCCATGCCCTGATGTCAGGAGGTCATTTTTTCTTTTCCCCTGACAATCTGAGGCTAAGAGAGAGGTGAATCCAGTGAAAGAAACAAAACCAAACTGTGACTATTTCCTGCTGTAAGTAAAGGCAAATGCACTTTTGACAGTATCCCAAGTTACTTTTTTTCCCTTGAAAATATCTATAAGCACGTTTTTGATCGCAAGATTGGAATATGTCATGAGAACGCATTCAAGTATGCATTTGCATTAATGTTGTTGCCAGAAGCCATCTCACAGTCATCATCAGACATACTGGAGCCCCTAGAAAGCTTTCTGTGGGATTGGAAGGCATCCAGGCAGGGGAAAGCAAAGCCACCGTGTGGTTTGGGTGGCCAGTTCCACAGGAAAACTATACATTAATGAATGGCACGCACTCAAAGTGGTAGTTACGGTGCATAGCTTGCAAGCAAATCATTGGCCGAGAACCATTAAATATATAAAGTATTTGATAAATGAAATTTTGAAAGAAGTCTATTTAAAAATAATCCATTGAAAGAAAACAGGCTCATTTTACAGCAAGAATTGCCCATGTCAAACAGGACTGCTAGCTGTAATGAAGATCACTAGAATATGAGTTGCCTACCCAGCCTTAAAGCATATCCAACATGACATGTACATTATACTGCAAAAGGACATTTTGAGGGATCATTAGAACAATCTATTTTAATATTCCTGAATGCCTAATCATCAGAAGAAATCAAACAGCAGTGCTGGGTACTCTGCAATTCAGGGCTTGCACCGTATTTCCATTATTCAGACAGATGGAAAGGGTTCATGTACTTTATTGGCTGCTCATTTTCTACCTCGGTACTGATCTAGAAGCGCCACTAGATCTACAGTTTAATTCTTTGGCCCAGAAAGCAGGGATGTAGCACCTAAACCTACTGTTGACACACTCTGGACTTTTCATGCACATACTGCCCATTTCAGCAAACCTTCCTTCTTTCATTGCTTGACCTTCAGCTTATGGTTCCCCCTTCAACCATAAAGTGATGATCTGGCCAACCACTACCTAGCAGTCCTTCGCAGTTCAAATTCAAATTCTGTAGGTGATAAAAAGAATATGCAGTGATCAACTCATTAGGCAGAAGTAATGCTAGCTCTCTGGGCTTTTGGTACACTTAACACTTTAAAGGAAGCTAATCTCGAAGATATTTGGGGCAGATTGCAGTGTTAATGTATGAGAAGGTGTGGACACAGGCACACACAGGTGAGAGACTGCCTGAAGGGATGCTGCAGAGATGAATAATCTGCACTGCACAGCGTTCTGGCTCAGAAACTCTCAAAACACAGTCCTCCCCAACAGGAACAACTGGAAGAGAAAGGCAAAATGATGAAAAATGAAGGGATCAGCAAAAATGAGACCTAATATAAACCCAACTAAAATAAACTCAGCATGGCTCCTGTGGCTCATTCAAAAGAAAGTCTTCTCTGAGAGTTCATTTACAAGACCTCAGTTCACTGAAGAAAAAAGATAGACTATAACTTCCTCTATTGTATGCCATTAGGAGCCATTGGCAAATCTGACTGACAATATGAAGAGGGTTTTAAAGGGAAGTACTGAAGATTGCAATGCTGCCTACCATATTGCATCAGAGGAAACGTGGTATCTCCATCCAGAAAGTGTCGGTGCTCCTAAATACTGGACTTAAGAGTTTGAAAGAATTAAGATTATTTTCTTAATTCATGTAGGGAGTGAGAGCTGTGAGCAGTACTTGGCTGAATTAAAAAGCAAATTATAGTTTTTACATAAGAAATCGTGTAATTCTGTAATTTGTTTGAACAGAGGGGACATGTATCAGGAAACCTATTTTTAAAACTGGACTGAAGATGCATTGACTCTGTATGTTTAAAACAATCAAAATGAGATCAGAAGGCTCAATGCTATGACCTTGTATCGATGGAAGCACGGCATTCTATTGAATATGTAGCTGTTTGTACATGACTTCTTTGAGTTTTTTACGTATGTAGCTACTTCTGCTGCAGAACATCAACAGGGTTTTTTTTAATTGTTTTTCTGTGTCAGCATCAGATCCATCCTAAAGAAACTCAAGGCTGTATTTCCTTTGAATAACATGCTTGTTAAACTTCAGCTACAGCAACAGGACAACAGAGAAGCTGAATGTGTTTCAGGGTTCAAAAGTACTATAATAGTTGATGTGGGTGAAGAAGGTCTTTTTACAATAGCAGACAGATGAGAAACATGTTAGATCGCTAATACTGAATATTCAAGAATATTAGAATATTGAAAGTTACAGACTATTCAGCCACCAAAGCACACACAATATTGCTTGCTGGTGTCTCTCTACTGTCTTTTGCATAGCCCATAGAATAGCAACGAAACATTGCCCAGCTCTGCAAGTATTCTCCATGAATTTGCAGCCCTGACGGGAGTCCAGAAGAGACCACCAGGTATTTTATTTCTGGGGAAAAGAAAGCCAAGCAATAGCTCACAAACTGATTTGTGATTCTGTTTAATCCTATTGCTGACTTGAGTCAATCATACTGTTCCCACTTTATTTATTACTAACAAGGGGAAATGTGGCCTGAGACCTCAAAGGAATCAGATAGGAGATGCTGTGGCTTCTCTTTCTGGTACCTGAGAAAGTCTTCTGCATTATCTAAGGCTGACACTGAACCAAAGGATTGCTTTGTTCTCTGAGGGATGATTTTTTTTAAAAGCACTTTTTTTTCCATATTCAACAGTTGAGAGCGCAGAGACAAGGAGCTTGTCACCTCCGCTATTACTTGTAATAGGCAATGTTGCCGGGGGTATAATGACCTTATGAGTGAACTGACTTTGCTATGGCATTCCCAGCAGGCTCCAGGAAGAGGAACTGTGTTCAGGTATCACTTGTTTTCCATTACGACCATTTCAATTTTCTGTTAACATTCTTCTGAGATGAGCCTTTACTTAAGGCTCATGTTAATAAAAGTTAATAAACCCTTATTCCATATGACAGCATTTTTCATATAGCCAAAATATTCCAGAAACTGTATCACCTCTGCATTTATTTCAGTCCTCTCTCTGCATAAAGGCACCAACAGCTGAGTCTCCTAGAAAAGATAGCAATGAATTGCCTCCTTTTCTTACAGCTAATGTAACGTGCCAGAACAGTACCTAGGAGCACTCATCAGATCAATAGCAATGCCCAAAGCAGAAGCAGCAGCTGGTGGCTGTGCTCCAAAGTGCCTAATGCTGAACAAGGAAAATGAAGAAGCGCTTCAGTTAATGTCTTCACAATGCCCAACGTTTGCACATGGTGGCTCAAGGGAAGGGTCCAGCCAGGGGTCAAATCTAAAGCAGGACTTCTGAGAGTCATATAGGCTACTCGCAGGCACCTAAGGGCAACTAGAGACCTCACTACAGTACCTGGGTTTGTACTGGCTATCATGTGTCTTCTCACTTTTTAATCTGTTTTTTTTCAAAAGTGTCTTGTGGGACCAGAAGTTTAACTCCGTTTGTTCAGTGATTCTATGTACCACAGCTTTCCATGCAGTCTTCCTCTGTACTAGCGCACCATAATAGTGATTTGCTCAGATAACCGATCTTGGTGGCAAACTGCCTCAGAAGACATGTAGGAAGTCAATTTGGAAGTCAGGGTCCTTTTCATACAGAAGCCATCAGGCTTCTGAGATGTCTAGATTTAAGGCACTGATACTCCAGCAGTGTTCCTCCACATTAATTCGACGTTGCCTGGGAAGAAGATGCCTGGGGAAGATGTCAAACAGCAACTTTTCGCTTTTGTATTCTTTTCATTATAGTTTGATTAACATAGAGAAATTTCATGCCTATGATGACTGTCTGTGAAAAGCCTGTAAAATACAAAGGCAACTCTTTCAGGTAAATAAAATTCAAATTTAAAAAATGCTTTTGCATAAGAAAAAAACAGGAAACTGAACCACATCTACCTAGTAGCACTAGGTCAGGATGACTACTAACACAAGCCAGAGAACCACATGTCCTCGTAATACCTAGGCATGATGGATGATCTTTGCAGCTGGATAGGAAAAAGTGAGCGGTGAGTCAAACTGACCCTTCCTTGTTTTCACATGTATGAGTTGCTTTCCCTTCCTCAAAAAAACAAGCGACAGCAAACAGTAACTGGCGTATGGGGGTGTTCTAAGCCAGCAAGCTACAAAGTTAATGGACTGCTTTTTAGGGCATGGTGACCTATAGGAATGAGCAGGAGAAGAAACACACATCTTTTATAGACTTTGTTCTTGGATGGAAATCACATGCCTCTATTACTATATAACTTCAGGACTATAAGGTGGCGTCCTGCCTCTGTCTGCTTAGGGCCACTGCACACCCCCTAAGATTGCATGTTTCCTCTATTTTGTTTTTTCATATGCTTACTCTTTGGTCACTCTCAAGCTCAAATTAGAGTGCTTTCATCCCTCATTTAAGGAGGACTGTTCTTTTCTAGATTTATGCAGAAAAATCAGCATATGCATTTGCCTTGGGGTTTTTTCTGCATTAATATGTCACAATGCCCATAGCAAAGGTGAGCATAAGGAACTAGTAAGTTTGGACTCTTTGGGAAGGTGTGAAGATATAAATTGTCTCCTCAGAGGTCTATTCTTTTCAGTTGTATCCAGTCCACATAGGCTGGATCAGTCTGTGTTTCTGCTAAAGCATCAGCTTGAGGGATTTGTTACAGAAACAGAAGAGGGGGTTATGTTTCAAGAAAAGATGACAGGAGCAGGGGGAACTCACTACCTTCTATGGTACTGGCAGCATTCAAATTGTCCTGCGTCTTCAGTCTGTAGTCTTGCAGGCTGGGGTGCCTCAGCCCCATCAAAACACACTCTGGTCTTCTCGCTAACACATTACCTTGCTGATCTGACTCTTCTCAAGAATACAAAAAGGGTGGTTTCTGTTGAAGCTGTCAACTCCCTGAAGGTATTGAAGAAACTGAAGTACTGAGGTGATCTTAGTAGGATAAAGGGTGGGAAGAAGGGCAGTTTATCAGTCAGAAAAGTGACTGAACACTGGATAAAAGAGCATGAGTAGCAGGGAGAAGGTGAAGTCCTGGTTTTCTTCATGTTTTTCTCTAAGTTAGTTGCTGAAATCTGTGAGAGGTGCCCACCAGTATTCACAACTCAAAATCTTCTTCAGAAAAGCAAAAGCACTCTAACAAAGAGGATTCTGTTTGCTAGAGAATGTAACTGCTGCTTGTGACTGACAGGTTTCACTCAGTCTCCAAACTCCAGCAGGCTGAGAAGCAATACCAGGTTGAAGGATCTTAGCACCAGGGAGGTGAGAGCTACAAAGACAGTGCAGAATATTCTGATTCTCAGGGCTGATGGTTGTTCGGTGAAAAATGCAAAAGATTACATTTGACATCATCTTGCTTTGCCCCCAAACTTTGGAACAAGTGCTGTCAAAAAAGTGGCCATCACACAGATTAAGTTCATTAAAGCCACATGAAGAAAGAAAAACAAAACAGATGATCCAAGGTCACCTTGTATTCTTTCTCAACAGTTGCCTTTCAGCTAGAGGAAAACACTAGGCCAAATTAACGTCTGCTACAAACAGATGTGTTCTCTTTGAAATAAATGCACCCACTTACACTCTGCCTGCATTAAGTCTGTTACCGGCTTTTTATGAGATTTGGCAAGTGCAGTGCTATCTGTTAATATCTGGAGGTGGGAGTGTTCAGGGAGTTGTCTGAAAGGCTTGCAAGACTAGATCTGATCATATCCACCCACACTAATTAACACATTACATAAAAGTACAACAAGTTTCTCTTTGCAAACATCAGAATCACTTGCCCAAGCACTTTCTGAGAAGTTCTAGAAGAACTATAGGGATGGACTGTCACTTTTTAACCTCAACAGAACAATGGATGAGTAGATAAGGGATAGTTCCCACTTTCAGGGCTCACTCCTTTTCTTCAACCTGCTTAAAACATGCCATCAGCAGAGATACAGCTAGAAGGACCTTTGTAAAGTTCACCAAGGGTGCATGAAGGAACATGATTTTGTTTTTTCTCATCAAAAACAAAATACAACATCAACTTTTGAACATGAGGAATTAGATTTACTTACAAAGGATGACTCCTCTCCCTGCCCTGCCTCGCTAATCCTGAAAATTACTTTGTACAAACACCAGCCGCTGAAAACACCTGGAACTGAGAAATCAATCCTCCATTTAAGTAGGGTCTTTTTATGTCATGAGAACGTATGTCCCAAAACGGCTAACATATCTCTATCATTCAAATTTTAAAAGCAGCAGCAATCTCCTCTACAAAAACAAGAGCAAGGTGTCTTCTACTTCTTCATAGATTGGAGCAAGTAAAACTCATTTCATATGCAACTTCTGTGACCTGCTCCTACAGCTTCACCTAGATTCCGCCAGCAGGATAATATATATATACCCTGATTTCGATTTACTCCAGACTCTTTGTATGACATCTGGCTTCAAGATGGTGGCACTGAAAAGTACAGTAATGACATAGGAAAACAGAAGGAAAAAAAAATAATTGTGCAGTGGAAAGCAGGAGGCAGTGGAGAGAGCAGGGAAAACCAAAATTAAAATAAGTCAAAGGGCGGAAATTCCTTTGAGAAGGCCTTAGGCTTTAACAAAGCTTGTCCACATTTGCAGCACTTCAGGATTGCCCAATACTAACCTTATGTGAAAAGGGACAGTAGACCTCAGCAGGCATTCCAGAGGAGCCTTTCTAAAAAAAAAAAAAGTCTTCAAATGTATCCATCCAATTTGCAAGTAGCTCACTGGATGGAGAGCATTCTGTCTCGCAACACTCACAAGAGAAGAAACTCTCTTACCCAACTCTTCCTTAGTATCTGAAAAGCAAAGTCAATGTTTTCCTCATTATTTTCTGATTGCTGCATACCTCTCCCCCACTGTGACTGCTATTTGACCTGTTGTCCGCTCAGAGACCCTGAGGGAAAGAGAGAGGGAAGTTTGTGTCTATGTGTATGAGAGGAGTGAAATGACGAGTCTCAGCTACGTTCAGAGTGGTTTATATTAATTAGAAAGGAATCAACAGCACTTAGTATGTAAGACAACCTCTGAAGATAGGGAACATCTTTTATGCAGTGCAGGAAAAGAGCAGATTCATCTAAGGGACAGGATTTGGAGATGAGTGGGGAGTTACTTTCAGTGTGTGTACTAGTTTTTACCTCACTTTTGCATTAGGATGCCATCAATGAACAGAATCTCTGCATAAAGGTTTAATTTAAGGGGGACACTGCAGGGTGCCCTTTTTCACCAATTCTCTTTGCTTTTGCATCTACAAGCCTGGCATGCCTGATTCTGATTAATGAGAAACTAGAAAAGATTAGAGTGCATAAGGGGAGGTGTGTATAATCATCCCTTCCCCTCCCAAGTATCTCTTGATAAACATGGTACCTTCCATATTCCTGGCAGATCCTGGAAGGATTCTCCCTTTATCGCACCTGCGTTTTCAATGAACCGGGTTTCTCCTCAAAAAATTGACAAAAAAATAAAGCTGAAAGCATCTATTAGTGTAGGCGTCAAAATCACAGAGATCAAAGTTTCTTTTTATCCTCTCCAGAGAGCCTCAGACATCTAGGAATTCAAAACAAAACTCCATTGTAAGAAATCTTTTCAAAGATGGCACCATGCTACAGCTTGTATGTTCTGCACTCAGAAGGAAAGCACTGACCCAGATACGAGAGCTCCTCAAAATACTCATGCAGGCAGAGGGGCTTGCATCAATGGCACTTTTGGCAAGATCTTCCTCCTGAACTGCTCAAGAGATGTAGCTACTCATCTGCAGTAAGGTTCAGAGCTTCAGATTTTAACATTCACGTCATTGCACCCAAGTAGTTGGTCTCCATTCTACATGGCAGAACCAAGGAGTCATCTCAAATACAGCTCACAGCTTTTCTGCTGTAACTCAGATCTCTTTCAGGAAATTACGTATTTTGGCATATGAGTTTTTTCCTCTTCTAATTTTTTGTATAGAACCTCTTGGTTTATGAATAAATACTGCTTTTCCTTTCTACAGTATGTTCCATTTGAATTTGCTGAGCTTTTGACAAACATTTAGGTAGTCAGACTTACAACTTTTGAGGTAGGGAAACACTAGAATTATCTGCCTTGCAAGTCAGGGTGCACCTTGAAATTATGCAGCTTGCCCCAGGTCACAGAGGACATCTATGGAAAAGCTTGAAATTCAAGTCAGGAGCCCTAAGTTCACTCCTTTACTTTAACCACGTGGCCTTCCTTGAGGCGCTTCATTCAGGTGTTCTCCAGTTAAGCTTGCTACTTTCCTGTATTGCAGTTATATTAATTCCTCTTTTAGTAGCGTTCCAATATGTTCCAACTACATTACTACGCCAAGTGCTGCACACTGCATCTGGCATAGGAATGCAGTGTTACTCTTACTAGTCTGTCAAAGAGAACATATCATTACAAAAATAAATAATGTCTAGCTGCTTCTGGCATTTCAGTCCAAGCAGTATTTATCCCTTTTGGCTGATCAGTGCCTGACTCAATGCCCCTAAAAACCAATGGGTATATTCCCAGTCGAATTCAACGTGCATTTAATCAGGTCTTTGCTAACTGTGCTTCCAAATTTCACATTTCATGAGCACTACAGTAACTGCCTCTTCTATTTTTACAGCATTGTTCCACTTACTTCACTGTGCAGATTGATACAATGGATTTTCCTCTGCATGGACTATGTCAGTGAATGTATGTTTGTACAAGCAGGCTCTAGTTTTAGTTCTAGATGTGATGCTGCCTACATGCGTGGTAATCTGGGATTAATGTTAAAAACATATGTATTTTATCATAAATGAACAAAAATATTCAGAAAGACAAGTAAATTTGATATATGAGTTCAGTGACAGAAAGAATCTTCCACTATTCAATCGGTTTGCTCTTCTGACTGAGCATTCTGCTCCAGCTTTCACAGGTGAAGTAAGACAGCTTTCTTGGGCCCAGCACAGTCCTTCCAAACAGAAGTTCTGGGTGGCCTTTAACAAAGGAAACATTGCTCCACAGTTTGCTCTTCCCTGATGTGACCTGGGAACAGCCTCATCAACAGATGTAAAGTGAAGGAAGGGAAAAAAACTTCCATTAAATGTCCGAGTTCTTCAAAGTATTTTTTAAGTTCCTCATTCAAACAGCTGAAATGAAACCAGTGGCAGTTTGTAGCTGCAGTTCCTCTGAAGGGAGGGGATAAAGTATGGGGTGTGATGTGCTGCCGCTCAGCTCAGACAGCCTACAGACACTTTAGAAACAAAAATTACATCTTAAAACTATGAGTAAATTTAACAATTGAACTCTAAAGAATTAAACATCATATAAACATTTCACACTTTTTGTTTTTCTTTCCAAGGGTCCATAGTCTAGTCATTCAATCCTGTGCAAAGGTCATGTTACTATGGATATGACCTGCAAGAAATGTGTTGCCTCAGAGCAGTGCAAGTCACGTGAACAGGCTAAAAGCCAAGACTGCTGATTCACAGTCTTGTCAGGATTTTCAAGCTTGTGTTGGGTTCACCGAAGAACAGTCCTTGCACCACCAAGTCTATGTTCGTCCTTTAAAAGTGTTCATGCAGGTATAGCTCCCCGAAAACTTGTGGATTTCTTCAAGTGCTGCCTGAGGGAGAATGCTGCAGGAGAAGCAGAAAGAAAATAAGCAGACCAGACAAACCTCTTAGTCTATTCTAATAAGAGGATATGCAAATATGCATTTATGTACACACATACATAAGTGTACATATTCTCAAAAATCAGCCAGTGAGAGCGCAGAGGCAAAACACGTCAGTATCCTGCTGTGAGTAGGCCTAAACGGAGAAAGTTGTATCAAGTTGCTCTTTCTCTGCAGAAATATTTATCAAAAAAGGTCTGTAAAAACTGTAACTTGGAAGATATCATCATGTTTTATTCCTCCCAAATACTGTGCAGAATCTTGCATTCTGAAATACACAAACTTAACCTGAGTTGTCTGTTTAACTTGCCATCTATTTGTGCTAGGCATGTGCCCTCCTTACCATAAGGTACGGATATAGACCTAATTTCCTGACAGCTACTGTAATTGAAAATAAAAAATTAATTCTTACAATAAAGGACAAGAGCAGCCCTTTTTCAGCCTGTAGGATTTCTGGGAACTTTTCAGAGTATCCCAAATTTTACATTCAGAGAAAAGCATTTATTTGTGAATTGTTTTTTCTTGTTTGAAATGCAATATTGTAATTGTTTTCCACAGAAGTCTCATGGCTTCATTTCAGTTCCTGACTGAAGCAGGCTTTCCAAAGGCTTTAGTGCAAACTCTCATGGAAACACAATTTTAAATGCCCTTTCTCTGTAGTTGTTTCAGAATATGAAATTATGAATTTGTTTCCTTAGGGACTTGGAAATTCCTGTCCTAATCATACACGAAAATATATTGTTTTAATAGTTTCATTGCTTTAATACAAGCAATGCTCTCTAAATACAGCTGTGATGTACATATCTTATTGTACATAAATCCTTTACAATCTAAAACCTGGAGTCCGAAGAGTGGCTTACTAAATCAAAATCAACTACATGCATATGTTAATTGTTAAGAAATTTCCTAGATACAAACACCAGTTCAGACCTCAGGAACCCATATTTTGGGAGCGAAACTGGTTTCATAAAGGGGTTATACCCGGGGAAAGCATCCACAAAGGGAATCTCAGAAGGTTTTCTCCCTTTTGCTTCTAGGACTGTCTTTCATGGGAAGGCATGAACCACTCTGATCCTGGATATTGGGTTACAGCCAAACTGAGGTTTGCCTGGGTGGACAGACACACAGGATTGTAAGCCAATCTTGCCTAACTGGCTAGGCTATTGCTGGGCAAAGGAAATATTTACCTTTTTAGGATGACAAGAACATGCATTGTCCATGGAAGGAGCAGGAAGGCTTGATTCATCTGAACAGCTTCTACTGTCCTCCTAGCCACTGTCTCTGGCTTGAGAGGAGGAAAAAGATTAGGGAACCTGAATAAATAAAGCAAAAAATAAAATAATTATCTGTTAACCAAACTCCTCCTTTAAGATATCATTGTCCAAGTCCTGTTACTCACTAAATCATCACTGGCTACTGGCATTCAAACATGCCCCAAAGCAGGCTGGAAGGAGCCAATTCCAGTTCCAGGAAGCTGGAAAGCAGAAAGCCCAGTACCAACCAGTATTAGTGGGTTAGCTAAAAGGTTAAGAATGTACACGTTGGTGCCTTTAGGGTGAAGTGGCAGAGTGTATTCAGAACCTTGATTCTGGGTTTTTCTTAAACTGTATGCAAACCAATACCAAAATGCTGTCTGTTCAGTGTTGGTATTTTTCCTCATCCTCTCTGCTGCTCTTTGCTTGATTCAAACTCTTGACACGTGAAAGACAAATAATCTTCCCCCATTGCTTTTAATACCAAACATAAGGCTTTTCCCAGCTCCAGCAATAGTTTGACACTGCATATTTCTCTGACTAAGAGAGCACAAACTATATTAATAGGTTTTTTTTGTCCATTGTAAGAGATTTTGTCAGTCGTTAAGTCTTTGGATTTAGCTTGTTCTCTTAGATAGAGGTAAAAAGGAGGTACTGATAATCTTACTGAAGTAAGTGGTTGTCATTTCTTTTGGTGGGAAAGATTTAAGTGTTGCAAGGAATAAATAAGGAATCTGTACTGTTAATTCTCAAGTAATTTGTAGACTGCTCCTTTTGAATGGCCTCAATTTTCAGATTGCCTCCCCTCCCTTTCTGGTGGCTGCATATGGCCCAAATACACTCAGGGAAAAAATAGCTTTCGGTTTTCTCTGTAGCAGCAAATGTCTCCCTCAGTACAGGCAGGCTGTATGAATGTGCAAGCAAACTGAGGGAACCAGTCCGATGAGTCCCAGGTGGCCTAGAGTGACCCTCTGTTCCCAGGCAGCCAAATGAGACATCAAATTCTCTTAACTAAATGAAGCATTAATTAGGAGTGTATTCTGATGATTCATTTAAAATGAGATGCTTTATTCTAGTTCCCCTGGACTGACCTGATTCTCATGCCCTGAAACATCTCTGTGCTCGTGTGGAAGGGCAGGACTGTTGTGGCATTCACTCCAGGACAGTCTAGCAGCCCCAAGGTCAGGCTCTCCATAAAGGCAAAGGACGAGGCTTTCGAAGTGCAGTAGTCAATGGCACCAGGGATGGCTGACAAGGCCAGGACAGAGTTCAGGCAAACAATGTGTCCATTCTGCAACTCCAGCATCCTTGGCAGGAATGCTTTGGTGGTCTGAAGAACAACAGAGTTAAAAAAGAAAACCAAACAAACCAAAAAAACCACCAAAACCAGCTTTTTTCAGCAAAGACACAACAAAAACTATAGTTACTGAAAAAATAAGGTTACACAGAGACAACAAGCCAAACCGTGTTGTTCATTATGCTAGGAAAGGAGTAGGAGAGTACCAGGTTGCTTTGTCATTTTCTGAAAGATTCGAAACAGGCAAAATTTATGTAGAAAGAAAACAAAATCTTTCCTAGCACGTAAGTAAGCAGCACGCACAGATAAAGGCCATAAACAGAATGCTTTGTATGTTTAAGAACTTCTTGTAGAGGATAAAGTCTTCAACAAAGTGATGAAATCACAAGATGCTATTTTTATTACTCATTATTATTCAAAACAGAATGCGTTTCACACTAGTTTCCTTCCCTGAGCAGTGTAGTCTCATGCTCCTCTGACGTTCCACACACATGGAACAGAAAACTATCCGCTGTGAGCTCATGCTTTCTCAAAAGAAATCAAATGTTTTCCTGGAAATCACAGAATGGGGATAACAGAACATCAAATACTGTGTTACTACTGGAAGGTTTAAATTTTTTTAAGACTTCTTTCCTCTGGCCTTTGTCTCTGACATTGTTTTTTGTCTCCTTTTCACATCAGACTGATTTTACCAAGCATCATTTAGAAAGACCTAGTAGCAGCCAAGTGTTTACTGGCTGTAATCTGTCACACTCATTCCCGATTCGGAATACATGTGACAAGAGCTTATCTTACCCAGAACTGTCCCAGGGTGTTTATATGTTGTGATTTGAGCAGTGCATCATCATCGCTGTCCATCAGGCTCTTACCATGGACCACAGCAGCATTGTTCACCAGGATAGTGATATCACCCACCTGCAAAAAGAGCAAATGACTTGTCACAACTAATATGTCTCCTCACAAATCAGCAGTCAACATTATATGTGAGTATCTATTATCGCCCAAATACATTATTACTTTAATAGCTTTTGACATTCGTGCCTATAGGCCTTATAATCCTTCTGCATCACTTAAACAGGTAGCTAGATTTTGTACTATATAATTGGATGGTCACCCTTTTTTCCCAATTTGCCAATGTATTTTTTTTCTCCTCATCAAATATGAGTCGTTACTAAATTCTGCCCACAAACAGTGTTTCTACAGACACCAACCTTTTCCCGCACAGCTTTGGCTTGCCGATAGACCTCCTCTCGATTTCCTACATCGCAAATGAAATAATGGCATTCTGTCCCCATCATCCTGATTTCCTCTGTGGTCTCCTTCAGGCATTTCTCAGTTCGACCCCACAGGATGATCTGCAGCAAGAAACTTTTGTTAGAGTCAAACTGCTTCTGCTTCAAATCTAAAATAATTAAAACATGCTTCTAACTTCAACAATTTGATGAACAGCTTTGATGTGTTTTCACTGCCAGCCCTGTTGCATTGTTTCATTTATGACTAGCAATGATTTTCTATTACATGGGGATGGGACTTGAGCATGATGGGGGTAGCTGTATCCCGCTCTGACACTCTATTTACAGGTTCTTTACAGGCAACGCAATAGCTAACACAAAAAATCAGATCTTTAGCCTAATATGACAAATATATGAAACACTTGGCAAATTCTCTGTATCACAAAGTTTCAAATCTATCCCTGCTTTTGCTACATACAGACAGAAAGACAAATTTTTTCTAAAATCACAGACCTTCCTGTGTATCTGGTATGTTATCTACTTCTTGTTCTACATTTGGAGATAGTATTTGCTCTGCAGTAAAACAGGTTTTTTTCAGCATATCATATGTAACTATTCGCAATGCTGTTTCCAGGCTGGTGTCCTAGGTGCATTTCAGACAAAAGGTTCATCCTAATAGACATTTAAAATGAGAAATTTCAAACACTGATTTACTTTGCAACTAATATATGCAAGATTTCATGTGCCACTCCCATTTAACACAATAAAAATGATAAAATACTTCCTGTACAAAGAACAACTCTGAGTATCTGTGGAAACAAAACATTCAAATCATATAGCATGGATTTGATATATCATGAAGACATAACCAGCACAACCCTATCTGTATTTCTACACCATCATGGAGGTCAGAAATAGAAATAACTTGAAAAGTTAGCCGGTTCATTAACTTTCATTGTGGGGCTTTACCCAGTATGATTTTCCTAGTGAGGCAACAATATTAGTCTCAAGTATGAGATGGTGCTTCCACCGCTGTCTTTCAAATGTTGATGTAGAGCTAAGCAGATTTAACCAAAGTATTTTTTCCCTAGCCCATAACCTTCTTTTCCTATTTCTTTCAAGGCTGCTGGAAGGAATATAAATTCATCTCTCTGTTACCCAAGACATCTATATATGAATCAATCTATCCTTTTTGCTCTTCAAGCTAAGTCTTCTCAGCATTCATCATGTTATGAATGGTGAGTCATTTGTCATTCTGCAAAAAATAAACTACTGAATGGAGTATGTTACTGAAATCAACTGACTGCTCTGAGACTCAAACAGCAAGATCCAAAAGAAAAAGAAGAAAAGATTGCTACTGCTCACAATTGCAATTGTGAGCATTGATAATGTAAAATTTAGTACTTAAAAATAGATAAGGACACTCACATAGTCAAATGCAGGTTTACTCTGATCGGGGGTCTGGGAAAATGAGCTTTGGAAACAGCTTTGTTGCTCTCAGAACAGTGTTATTTCCAAGCAGTGGCCTTATCACCTGTGATCCAGGATTACTGTTGCTTCCCATACCACTGTGTATTGAGTATGAATCTGACTGGTATATTGATTTTTTTAATGGTTAAAAATGAGCATGTTTAAACTTTAAAGATTTAATAATCGTTGAGTTTTCAAGAAGTTGAAAGAACAGGGAAAAATAGTCTAAATTATATCACTCAGTTAATTTAGTAATAGCAAGATAAATATAAAGATTTAGGAACTGTAGTATTCCCTCCCCACAAATCGCTTGCAGCGAGCTTTAATGTGCTTATTTTTAAGGACTAGTTAAGCTTATCTCATAATTGGTACTAAAACTAATCTCTGACAGGGTCAAAGAGCTCTTTCAGTGCAACTAAGTAAGGTTAAAATGTAGAAGTACCTGGGTCCTCAACCATTTCCTAAATGAGTTAAATTTCCACGTAATCCCATTTATAAATCATTGGCACATCTGTGAACATAAACACACACAGACTGACAGACTTACATTCTCAAAATCACTGAAGGACTAACGAGTTGGTTAACCAGAAACTTCAGAGCATATATAAATATGCCAGAGCCATTTCATGGGAAATCTTATCTCAGGGGAAGTAATTTTCAAGGAAAAAACTGTGACCAGACTTAAAAACTGTAAGAAAGCACACAGCTAAAAACGTGGCCTGTCTTCGAAAGTCTCAGCATATCACCCTTGGCCATCAGGCTTTGGCATCTACACAAAGCTTGTAAAACCGATGGCTATTTACTCGCTTCTGAACTCAGAGCCAGCCTGAGTGATGTTTCTTATGCCTACTTTGCAGACTTGAAGGGAAATCAAGAACATGTGAGAAATTTCACAAGCTTTCAGGAAATATTTACAAAATACTGTTCAACTATAAGCAAACACATTTATTGCGCTCTCTTTTACAACCTACATCTCTGTGGAAAGGGGAGGAAAAAACACTACAAAATGTCAACCATAAGCATCAATTTTGATGCCCACAGAGTTTGCATCAGTGTGAACTTCAGCCTCTTAGCAGGATTGGATCAGTCAAATGCAGACACTAAAAAATTATCTGACAAGTTGAGGAGTGATGGAAGGTATGAAGAAGAGGAGAGAAAGAGAAATAAGGTGTCAGACAAGGGGAGTAACGCAAGAAACTGACCTCACGTACATAGCACTGTCAGGTTTCACACTGCTATTGCAAAATAACAAGTAGATCACTCACTCTTCACTTTAATCTGTTTCAAACATCTATACAGCCTCCTATTCCCAAGAGTTGCCACTGATGCATTGAATGTCAGGAAAGATACACGGAAGAATAGTTAAGCAAAGGATGACCTGTCAAAGGAACATCTGTCTCTGATGCAACTCTTGGACATAACATTTTTCATGCCCCAACAGTTACTTTGGGACCCTTAATATCCTACAGACAAGTCTTGCAAGGTGACCCCATTAAAATCTGGGCCATCTGGGGAAGACAGAATTTGCTGGTTATCCTGCTGACAGCATTAACTTCAGTACTGATTTTTTTCCATGGGAAGTTTTTGTGTCCTTGATACTGTTCACACTCAGGTGAAGGCTTCAGCCTGCGTAAGAGAAAAGCAGTAAATAAAAGACCATTCTTTTGTGAGAGGTGAAAGTTCCCTAACGACACAGTGGGAAGTGAGGTTTCCTGCTGTCATTTCTGCTACTTTTTACAGATGGATAAAACTCAAAACTCAATACAACATGCTTTTGGTCCAAATTCAAGCTTGACTGCTCCTACAAGATCATATGAGACTTCCAATATCTGCCTAACATCTGGCCAAATTAAATTGGCACGGGCTTCCCTCTGGCCTCCTAGGATATCAGATCTTACAAAGAGACAAGACTTCTAGTTGCTGCATTAGTCTCATAGCTGAGGCTTCTGTTGCTCCTGAACTAATCTTGACAGAGGGCTTTGGCTTAGCGTTTCTGGGTAGGCAATACTTCTCTCTTCCTTTCTTGCTTGCAGCAGCTTCACCAACGTTTTTCTGGGCCCTCATTCTACTATTGCTTCCTGAGATTTTCTACAAAGCTACTCATCAGTCCTCTGCTCTCCCTCTGCGGAATCTGCAATTTGACAATTAGCTGTTTGGCACTCGTAAGGTTGTGTTATTTGTAACATTCTCTCTAAACCATTCAGCTAGATAGCTTAAGAGTCAGGGATAATCATGCATGTTCTCCATGCTCCTGAGCAAAAGCCTTTGCTCACCGTTGAGCTGATGAATCATGGTGGGCCTGGGCCTGTGTTTTTGCTGATGCCCTGTGAGCTGCACTTAGCCTAAAGCTGTGCAGTTGGCACTTCCCTTCATATGCAAGCAAGCCTGTAAGGAACCGTCATTTTTTTATTCTTTGCTCAGTCAACCTCAAGAGAGGCATCATTTAGCTTTATCCTGCCCTAGTTAGGATTTGAAGGCTCTGCATGTGTAAGAAGTCTAGATCTGCAGTTTAGGAAATGGTCTATTTTATTAGGAAGCACAATTTCCAAAATGTAGCCATGGGTCTCAGAGTCTGGTCTGTGTCCCCTTTCCTTTTAAAATTGAATTCTAAATTGGCAGTAAGCGTGTCCCAACTGGAGGCTAAGTCCTGGACAGAATGATTCTTACAGACACAAAAGTTCCTGTCTGGGACAGAGGAAAATGCAGAAGAATAAGGGAGAAGAGAGACACAGCGTTCCTTATTACACAGCCTGTCAAGATGTTGCACAGCCACCCATTCACAGTAATTTAATGGTGGATAGAGGAATATTTAATTTGCGTTTTGGAGAAGTTCTTGGACAGACAGTTTTCCGTCCTGGAAAGAATCCAGCCCCTATTTCTTCTCCCCCTTCATCTCTCGTCACATCCCCTCCTGCCTGCCCCTCCCTACTGCACTAGACACGCTCGCCTTTCAAAAAGTTACTGACCAGAAAATTGTCGAGGGCAACAGCCCAGTGAGGCGGTTAATCCCCGCCGCGGCAGGCCCGCTCCCGGAGGCGGCCTGCCCCGCGGTTACCTCCGGGTGACCCGCGTGGTTGGCAGTCGGGGAGGCAGGTGGAATGTTAAAGCAATCGCTTATGCTCCAGGCTGCTGGCGAGAGGCGATGAGAGCCCGGGCAGCAGCGGGGTGGGAGTCTTCCTACCATTGGACATACGAAAGAACAGATTTATGATGACAGAGGAACTTAACACGCCCTTCTCTTAATTAACTTCAAAGTAGGCAGGGGCTGTGACATCACAGCTTAGTGCAGATTTTCCCAGGATTTATTCATGAGCTGATTTTTGCAAAGCAAACCTTATCTCTAGATCTTCTCCCCTCTGGCGAGTCACAGAACTCCTTATCTGGCCTTACAAAAACCATTTCATCTGGCGTGGCAGGCTCAGCAGACACCGCATCCTCCACTCCCAGAGGACTCGTTTAACTCTGGACTTAATCTGCTAATGAGACATGCCCTGCGGTTGGAGGGGAGTCAAAAGGAAGGTTTTAGCTGCTGTTGTACTAGGGCAAGGCTTTCTAACAGAGGCCTACACTGGCTACTTGCCGAAAGCCCCAAACCTGACGGCAGGTTTAAATCCTGATTTTCACTGTAACACAAGTGTCCAAGAGATGCTTTTGACCACCGCAAAATCAGATAAAACCACTAATTTATATAAACTGGTCTAGATTGAAGCCGCTATCAACCATAATATGCACACATGATCTATGCCTGGTGCAGGAGATGAGGTTAGAGCTAGTTTTACATCATTTACAAGGCTATTTAACTTGTTTGGTCTGATTTTATTGCTAGCACAATTCAAGAACAGCAGTAAAGGAATGCTGCCCTTTTTTATCGTCAATTAATTTGGCACTGTATCTTCAGCAAACCTGCTGTGCTAGACTTCGTCCTTCCAGTGAACTAGACCAGTATTGGAAAGGTGTCCCACAACAAAAGCATTTTTGAGACTGAACATGTGCCATTTCTTGACGCTCCCCTTGGATTATCTGGGTTGTATTTTAGTACAGAATTGTTCATTCTCAGTCTTTCCCAACACAACAACATGCATAGTGATTAGCAGATATAACTTCCATTCCAAAAGTTTCTGCACTTTACAATTCATGAAGCAATTCTCTGTATCAATTTGAAGACACTGAAAGATTAAAGAGCTGCAGAGAGAGATGAAAGTGCCCTTCCTGCCTGATCTCATTATTGCTGCCTCCACAAATCAACCACAACTCCACGCCACAGATCAGCAGAGATAGGAAGTAGTTGGTAGGTCAACACATTTAATTCCCCCTTTCAACCTCCTTCCAAGTCCAAAGAAACAAAAGTTGCTCTGTTTGAGTTGATATCTGTAATTGCACAGACTGCAACCTTTGTTCAAGCAGAGAAAGCCTTTCTGCACCCAA
Organism: Phaethon aethereus; assembly: GCF_964289735.1. NCBI lineage: Eukaryota > Metazoa > Chordata > Aves > Phaethontiformes > Phaethontidae > Phaethon > Phaethon aethereus. Next base: position 3,353,917 of record NC_138597.1, on the reverse strand, counting down.
CACTGAAAGTTCCTGCATACTTTTAGGAAGTACAAAGTGTAGATAATCCACTGAAGTATGTCAGTCTTATCCCCATATATTTACAAAGCCTGATAGTACTAACTCACAGTTGGTCCTCCGAAGAAAAGCAATCCAGTGTATCCCATAATCCTGGCAGAGTTTTGCATATCATGAAAAACAGGAGGCTAAATCCTACAGCCTCAAAAGTGTTCATGTATTTTGCTTGCCAATGCCATAAGAGTTTTCTCCTCCACCCCTACCCTTCTCCTGCCCCCAGGGCAGTCAGACAAGTTCTTTCAGGAGTTCTTCATGGGAGAGGCATGCTCAAGACAGATTACTGGAAGAGTGAAAGGTGTGGCCGTTCAGTGTGAAAAACCAATCTTTGCCTTTAGAAAGGAAAAAGAACCTTTTGATGCCTGAAGTAGGTCACAATACTTCACCCAGCCCCTTAGTGACACTTGTATAAAAGTAAGCAAACAAAGCAGGCCAGTGGCAAATTTTTCTCAACTCCTACAGTGGAAAGTGAATATCAAAGCTGCAAGGGTATAAGAAAGATTGCAGGTAAGCACAGGGGAAACAAGAGAGTAAGCGCATTTACCTACTTTAAACACAAGCTTTCTAGATTAGTATTTAGAAGTTGTAAAGAATTTAATTTAAATTTAATCTTGCCACCAAGGTAAACACAAATCACAGACTTTATTATAAACTGGTTTGAGTTAAGGCCAGGAGCAATATACAGTAATGAGATTAAAAGTTAGGTCTAAATAGACTTCAGAAGGAGACTAAAAGAGTGAATTCCTATTCCTTTAGTCTAGAGTCAGAACTTTTATTACTTTATATGTTGATTTAGCGCTCAATGGGATTAACATTATTGATCCAAACCACAGTCAATTCCAGTTTTACACCAGTCACCCCTTTTCTTCCTCTGAAGGAAACCAAACAGCACCTAAAAATGCGTCCTTCTCTTACACCTCCTCTTCTGTAGAGAAGTATGTAAGCACCTGTCTCCTATTCAGTAGAGGCCTTCCTTGGAAAGAAAATGTCTAATTTTCTGTCTGCATACAGGCATTTAAGACCAGCTCCCTCTAAAGAAGTGAACAAATGCCTACTGTTCTCAGAGTCAGGACTATTTAAGGACAGGTGGCCCCATGCTGACTTTTTTCCAGTGGTTTTTCCAATTGCTTTCGTCTGCAACATGAACTGCGACTCCAGACTGCCTCGGGAGCAACACTTCTCAGCTCCGTACAGAACAGTTGAAGAAGGGGAAGGGTTAGGGTTGTTTGCAAGAAGAGGTCATGCAGGAGTCAGCCTTTACAATCCTATTAACGCTGGGACAGGGTCAAACGGAGTGCATGTTCCAACAAAAGCACCAAGTGGCCACAAGCTGTCACCCTGCAAAGGTTCATGGAAGCATTTGGGGGGAAAAACCGACAGATTTTTAATGGTGAATGTCTGCCACACCATGTGTTAGAACCGGCCTGTGCTCCAGGGCACCAAAGCGCACAAAGAAATATCCAGCAATAAAATTCTCTGGCTGCAAAGCAGGAAGAAGTGGCATATCAGGGGGGTGGGGAGAGGGGTAAGTTTTTTTTAAACGTATGTATTTGAGGTAAGGCTTTCAAGATATCTACCAACAGAAATATAATACTCCATCCTGTAAAAATAACTAGTGTGCTGCCGCCTCCGTTTGCTTGGCATGCCATCCCTATAATCCAGATTCAGCTAAAAATGTCCACAGAGATCTCAGGAAATTGTGGAGAGGGTAAATATGCAGGTGCGGAAAGCTGATTTTTACTGCAAGCTCAGCAGACGGGATGAAGGGCTAGAAAGTCAGTAAATAACAATTCAAAGGAAAAAAAAATACTGGATCTGCTTGACAAAAATGCCATGGTCCAACGGGGCATTTCAACATAGTTGAAGGTTTGACGTTTGCACGTTTTCCTTCCAAAATGCTGCATTATTATTTTGCATGTATCTCTCAGGGTAACGAGTTCTTCGCATGTGGCAGGTTAAATGTTCACGTAATATAGTTAAACAGTTACTATGACAGAAGGTTATGTTGACACTGAACAGTAAGAGTGTTTGGTTTTTTAAAACTAAAAACAATCAAAAGTTTAGATTACAGAGTAACCTTAGAAGTAAGGGACACATTAAATTAAAAACATGGATCCAACATGGTTATTATTTCCATTACCTGACAGGGTGAAAGTAACTCCTGAAATTGCCTGGTTCAACCAAGAGTTACCTGAAAAGACTGCTACTTCTTAACTAACAAATAGGAAAAATCAGACCTAACATAAATTTATGGAAAGGAAAGAGCTACAAACTGGGTGCCAATAGAACTGGATTATTTTTTAGCTTTGTCTCTATATTTTTGAGATGATTTCTGTAACAGAGAGCTTCATCTTGAAAAGCTGAGCGGTTTTAACTTCTAGTGGGGGAGGCCGGCCACTGCATCACCACCTTTGAGACAGCACACGCAGTCCCAGGCTAGTCCCCTGGGACTCACAAGAGTATCAGGTAAGCTGGGTTACCAGCTTAGAGTAAAAAAATGTCAGTTTTAATTCAGAACATTGTCAGTTTTGCTTTAAGCTAAATCGTTATGAGTATTTTATCAGCACTTCACTTGTTTTGGAGAATGTATAAAATTCCACTACAAGCTCTATAAAAAATAATAAATACAATTTTATCAATCAGATGATATACTCAAAAGGTAACTTAATTAGCCTTCTGATGCTGGACCGGTTCTGAACTTTGGCGGTAATCTGTGATCACCGCTATGTGAACTGGAGCTAAGTCTACTTTATGTAGATCTGTGGTACCTCATTATAGTCCTGTTACCACTCAAGGGGACTTTGCATTTTGCTGTACTGTCACATTAGCAGAATCCAAAAGTAAGGTAGGCAAAATGGTAAATATATTAGAAGCTCTGATGAACGAAGAAAGCCACAAGGAACGTTTACAAGCCAGAGGAAGACATAGGCAGACAGACAACCCCAGCTCTTGTAGGAACGTCACAGAAAAGACAAGGGGCAGTGTTTAAAGTTGTTAAACTGGCATAAAGCTTGCAACAAAAACAGACCTAAGGATGAGTAACGTTTCTAATGCTGCCATTATAAACTGCCCTACAGAAAGACCTAAAATATGCTCCAGATCATCCATGTGCATAATATGAGGCAGCTCCTGACTGAAAAAATGATTTCTCCCATGAGGCTGCTGGAGAAGTACTGGGAGTTAAGATGGCCTCCACGAAATCCGTGTATGAACGGAATACTCGCAGCGGCTCCAGACAAGCTCCCCTACAAGCCTCCTTCCTTTGTCTCCAGAAAAAGAGAATTGCTACCATTTTAAAACCATCTAAAAGCCAAAGGGAGCTTTTCTTCTAAGTATTTTAGTCAAAGAAATAAAGGATACTGCTTAGAAGAAAGCGTCAATAATTAAATGCTTAACCGGGTTCCTATCTTTTTATGTGCATTTCAGAAAGTTATTTTTTAATGGTGGCTGTTGCTATGCAACAGGGCAGAATTTCTAAAATCTATTCATCTGTTGTACAAATGAGAGTTTTCACGACATAATTAACTCTCTCAGCCTATTAAGTCAAAGGAGGAGGATGGGAATCAGAGGATTGTAAGCTCCCAGAGCATGCATCCCCCAAAGGGGAACAGCATGGCTAAAAAGGGTCTTTCACTGATTATACCATTTTTTTCAACACACTGCTAAGATGAAGTAGCTATCCTGCTTATAAAAAATGTGAGAAACGACACAGCTCTAGTTCAATAAAATAATACCTAAATGTAGAAATGAAACTTATGATAATTAGTTTTATCCAGAAATTATCAAAGCAATTCTAATCAGATTCTGCTACAATGATACTAAATATTTAAACTAGAGAGGCTGGTCAGGCAATCACAAATCAAGGTCTAGCTTATTAATAAGTTACATCTCCCTGGAAGTTACCATCCTTTGGATGTGATTGTCTATCACATGCATACTTTTTAGGCCACTGCAACGCAAAATGAAGTTAATTCACTTCAATATGAACATAAAATCAGTTGAGCAAGAACAATTGAGAGAACATAAGATCAGCTTTAATTTCCAGTAAAATAAAATTTAAAAAAAAAAATATAAAAAATTAAAATATTATATAAAGCAACCTGGTCAGTAACTAAGATTTAGGGAGGGCAGTGATATAATATTGAGGCACAGTAATTCCATAACGTGTTCGAAGTCAGTAACAAGCACAGCTTTATGCCATAAGGGTTTTCTACCTACCAGTAGACTGGAGAGCACTGGGGATCTGTAAACTACCTCTGTGAAGTGTGTGAAATTTAGCCCTAAAAACCAGGCCTATTTTTGGTTGACTCGCATTCACTGTAGAACAGTCTTTACTTCCAGTAAAAAACATCGATAGGTACACAAAACAACTAAAGTGATTGCACTAACTGACATGATTTGCAGTGGTGCTGACTGACAGCAGTCTCCTTGTGCATCCCTGGGAAATCTGTAATGTATTGTCGTTGCTGAAATTGCACTTGGAAGCTTAGATCCTGAAACAAAAAACACGACTTGGCCTAAATCTGTGACTCAAAAGCAAACCAAAAGTATTTTAACTGTTTTTACTGATTTTAGTGGCTAAAGAAGCCATTCTGACTTCATACCAGTTGTTCTGAGTTCACCCCAATTATACTGACCCCCTTTGAGATGGAACTTTTTTGCAATCTATAAACAGCATTCTGATTATTTAGTTGCACTGACAACTTCAATGACAACATGAAATACTGTCTTGTAATATAATTTCAATGGTTAAGAATTTTCTAGCTTTTATTTTCCCTTTTAACTCAGGAAGAGAAACTAAAATCGTTTTATGTAAGATGCTTTTCTAAATTTCTGATTTTGCAAAAATGCTGGACTAAAATAAGGTAATGACAGTGGTCAAACCCATCAGCATAGCACTTCCTCTGTGTGAGCAGTAAACAAGTGTAATGATGTCATTAGGAGGAGCTGGCTGACCCACTGATGAACTCCGACGAGTTGCAAGGTAAAGGAGTAAGTAAAGGAGATGCAAGGTGCTAGATCACTACACACACACTTACTCCCCCCAGACACGTGTCCGTACATACACAGACATCCTTACAGCGTAAAAGGTGTCGCAGAGCAATCTGCAACAGTTGCACTTCATCATCTGGGGAAATGAAACCCTGAAAAACCCCTTTGATGGCTGAACATTCTGCTTTTAAAGAAGCAAGCCTCTCGCTTCCATAAAACACACATTCAAATATAAACACAACATAGACAAGAGTCTCTAAGGGGCCTGGATTAAAATCAAATAACAAGCAACACAAAGAACACTCTACAACATTGCACAATCAGCATATCTCAAAACCCAAAATCAAGTAACTCAGTTCAGCGAGACAGGAGTCCCATGTTTCCCAAGAGCCTTGGAAATGTTCTTACATCATTTCTGACAGCTCGCTGTGGTCAGAGCCAGCCCTGTTCTATTACCACTTTGGGACAGAAGTATTTGTACCAGCTGGATGTCTTTAATATTCCACTTGGAAGCATGACCTCTTTAAGGCAGTAACTGAGTTTTGTCCTCTCTGCTAAGTTTTTGGGGTTTTTTTAGGAGGTAGGGCACAGGGAATTTGAGTTTGTAGTCAACATAAAACCAAGCTGCTGAAAGGGGATGTCAGGATTTCCCATTCCCTCTTCAAACTATCACAGCCAAGTCTCGCCAGCGAATGTACTGATCAGAGACAAGGTGTCTCTGTTTACTACTAGCAAGGAGATTAAAATGCCAGATCTAAGGCAGACACTAATTTAATCTTCATGTAGAAAAAATCCGATTGTCCACTGTTATTGTTGATCCATTCTTTTTAAGGGCACGGGAAGGTGAACTGCGCAGTGTCTTTACAATAACATCTTCCACTCCCATTAATTTATTTTGTCTAGTGTATTTGAGGTTTTTCTTGAGGTCCAGCACCCAGAGTTAAAAGATTATCTAATGATTTCTGCCTTCACTTAAAGTGGTGTAAGTTTGTCCACTCCTCAGATACGAAGAAAATCTTGAAAATGTAACTTGGGTGTACCCAGTGATTCAAAGAGCAAACAGAATGGAAAAACAATTATAATTACTTAAAATGTCATTCTTTTTTTGAGTGGTAACTCCTGATTTCTTAATGTAGGCCTAGCTATACAGGAGACATTTACTGCATAGTGAAAAGCTTCTAAGAAACACTGAAACAAGATTTTGTTCAGTGTCTGAAGTTTTCACTTTCTGCTACAAGACAGCACTCATAGAAACTTAGCTGGCAGGTTTGGTTTTTTTTTTGTTTTTTTTTTTTTTACTGGGAAAGAGGACATATTTAAAAGATAAACACTACCTATCAATACAACTGGTGCAAGCTGGTATCTGTGCTGACCAAGAGAAGGAACGTTGACTGAATGAGAAGTCAAGCTCAAACTCCATTTGCACCTATTTTAAATGGTGGTTTCATTTAGATAAGGGATGAAATGTATTAGCCAGGTCATACCAACTGCCACTCCGCCTATTTATATAGACTCTTTCTAACCTGTGGCTAAAAATATGTCATACTACAGGATAATCACAGCCCAGAACCTTTCCAGGCATCATTTTTATACCACCTCAAAATATGTGTAATTTTAAGTTGTTTAAGTGTTCTGTGAGGTACAACTGTCACTGACTCCATGCTGAGAGCCAGATTGATCTCAGACCCACATACGTAAAGCATAACTGATTTCAGCAGAGCTGCATTTGTGCTTTCAAACACTATTTTATTGCCCTAAGCGGAGCACTGACACATTTGCTCACGTGGTGTTAGACAACAGAAATCCCTATGTTAATCAAAACAAGTAAGCTCTGTAGCGCTGTATTCAATAAATTGTAATTAAGAAGGTGGCAACGTAAGGGTGGCTGTCCACAAAATCCTTTTGTAATTATGCATAGTTTATGGCTAAGCTAATAAGACGAACAATTTAAATTAGTTACAAACTCTGCCAAGGTACCCATCTATTCCCAAGTCTATTAATTAGAACCTATTTAATCCCCACTGGGATAAAGGTCAAACAACATGTATTTGACCCTTTTCTACTGGCGTCAGTGTTATCAGCCAATGGATCTGGCAGTGCCTGGGTCTGACTTGTTCGACTCTTCAGCATGTTGACACGATGCTTTGAAGAACAGAGTCTGGGCCCAGCTAAAAAGATCTCTCTAATAATTTCTGCTTTATATTCCTGATAAGCACATAGGTTTAAAAATGCCAGAGTTTGTTCTCTCTCGGTGGTCAGCTCTGAGGCTGTTGTTCTCCATCTTTAAGATTTTTGCTTTTCAGTCTCCTTTTCCTACACAATACCTTAAAGCAGCAATGGTATTCGATTTGCATCTTCAATTCAGTCCAGAAATCAAAGTGAAAATGAACATTAAAAACTAACCAATATTTGCTAATGGATTTTAAAACAAACACTAAAATTCAATAATCATTAGCTGACATTGCCAAACTGTCCAGAAGGAAAGATACCGAATTTTTACACACTTGTCCAATTTTGTGGGAAGGTAATATAAAGAACTGTTGTCTTTTTTTCTTCTGCCTGTAGTTCCTGTAGAATTAACTGGCTACTTCTGTGGAGTTCATAATCTATTTGTCCTAGTTCTTTTCTTTCATATCTCTCAGGTTACTGTAAGGCTAAGTTCCTGGTCTTGGCTATGGTAGTATGATGTAAAACCAGCTCGTTCTCGATGTACTAACTTTGTGTATGTTCTCTTTGAATATTGCTAATCTGTTTGTGGAATGTAATTGAGAGTCTATTCAGAGCTTTCTAAGTTTCTCCCCCATTTTTTTTACTACCCACTGCATAGCAGCACCCCATAAAGACAGGTTTCCACAGCAGGGTAAAAAAAAAAAAAAACCCAAACAACTTTGATTCCTTCTAAACTTTTTAGTTAGCATGCTCAGAAATGTATGCAGGGCTTATGGTCACTCTTAAAGTAAATTACTGTGCCAGACTAATTAGACATTAGCTCAACAGCATGTTTGATTCATTTTCTAATGCAGTAAAATCTACCTATATATGTCAGTGCTTCAGATGGAAATAATTCTACAAATCTGAGACAACTTCTTCCTAGCCTGTGCCAGGCTCATGACATAAATGCCACAGAAATACAGCAGCACATTCATTGTAGGTGATGAAACCACGCAAACAAAATAGGGACAAATCACTGCAGATAAGTAAGGTGAAACATCATAGACCAAAACCATCTTGTCAGCCATGAAATTTTGAAAAGCAGCCTTTTTCCTTTCTTTGGTACAAATAAGACTAAGATCACAGAATGCTTGAGGCTGGACAGGACCTCTAGAGGCCATCTGGTCCAAACGCCCTGCTCAAGATCGTATACCTAGTCTACTGCTTTGACCAGCTCAACTCTCATTTCAAATTTCACTGCCTCCTCTTCAAGCTTTCCAGAGCTGAGCTTCTGTATTCACTTTCGAGGCCACTATCCCCATGTCACTGAACACCTTTCATTCAGCATCTGAGCTCCTATTGCAGCCTCTTCCTCCCAGCGTTAATTTTTCAAACAACCTTTGTGTTTTCTACCACACTGTCTGCACCTCTGTAAACATTCCCCAAAACTCTTTATTGTCGCTCTTCAAATCCCACCTTAAAACCTCCATTGCTGTGATGCCTTTCCAAAACCTTAAAAATGGCTAAATGAGTGGTGCTGAAAATCGCTTGCTTTACAATCCCCATCACGACAGGCTTCTGTGTTTGCATTCAGCTGTTGCCTTCTGTTTGATACCTACATTGTAGACTCTGAGGTAGGCATCATCTTTTTCTGTTGTCCTTATGCAACACATTTAGCGTCTTTATGCTAAATTATTTCTGGTGCATGAGAGGGTTTCTGAGGCACTACAACAACGTTAACATATAACCTAATCTTTAAAACTTAGCTCAAGGTTTCTTGCAGCATTGACGCAGTCCTTATATTTTATGGGAAGCCTCATTTAACTGTCTTGATGCCAGTCCTTAAGCATTTTAAAAAGTGCTGGATTTTGGTGTGCCAGCACAGCACTGTCTCACTGGGACAGTATTTTCACATGACACGACTGTATCCTGATGTGACATGACAAGCCTGTTACTCTGCAAGTTCCGCTTCTTGTTAACGTTATTTATTCTCTTTACAACACACTCAGTTACAAAAGACAGGTATGTTCTAAATTATAAACTAAGAGCTGCAGCCGGAATGCTGCTTCACAGACATCAACCGATCCGAGATCTGATAAATTCTGGCTGTGCTTGCCAGCCAGAGACACTTATTCAGCGAGTTACTCAGGCTGCTGGCCTTGGCACTAGCACACATAACAGGCTTAATGCCATCGAAGCCTGGGACTTGAAACAAGGGCTCTTCCGCCCATCCTTAAATTCAATCAACAAGGAAGTGAGCTGCCAACAGGAAGCCATTAAATAAAGTTGCTGTCAGTATATAATCTTTATAGAAAGAAAGCCTTTCTTGAGACCGAAAAGTGACTCAATACAATCTATTCTCTCATAGTTTACCAAAAGTTCCACTTAAATATATTATTTTGCATGACATGGAAAAACTCCCCAGTTCTTTTCACACACTTTTGGTTACTGGTAAGTTATGACACGCTTTAGTAGTTTGCTGTAAGATTAAGTGCTTAGTAGATTAATGTAACCATTATTAAAAATATGCCTGAAACTGTTCAATTCCTGTGTTTGTTTTTTTCAACCGCACACACAACAGGACAGATTAATTACCCAGAACCTGATATTTGCACTGTGGGTAAATATTCTCATTATACTAAAAAATCTACAACATAGAAAATGAAAAATTTCCTTTTAGATAAGATTGTCTTTCTCACTTTGAGACATGTGCGATTGCCTTTTCAAAATGCCTAGTAACTTACCTGCATTGCTAAATCACTACAGAGAAATTCATTAGATACATGGACTATGTGTTTTTCTGGCATCTCCAAAGCACACAAAAAGCATTCAGCGTGTGGACAGATGCTCATTTGACAACATTGCCTTAGTACTGGAATCTAAAAACATATATGTAAATTTTACACTGAGCCTTTTTTACAATTATTATACACCAGGCCAACTCAACATCTGTTTGTGCAGTACATTTGCACGCCGCATTTGCATTGGGTAAAGTACATCAGAACTATGTCCATTTCTTTCATAAACATTATTTTAAAGGCTTTATGATTTCACTATGTTAGATCATGATCCCTGTTAAAAACAAGCACATAGTGATTAATCATATTCTATGGAAAGCCAGTTCCTCTCAGCTCTCAAATTATGTAATTTTAGATCAGCTCTTTTTCTTATAGCAGAACTAATCTCCTCTGGGGTGGCCAGCTCAGGTCTATTCATGTTCTGAACTCAGAATGAATTGCAAGATACATGTCAGAAATCAGTTTTTACTTGCAGAAGACAAGTGTCTTCTTGATGACTGGCCCAGCCACCACGGATTTAAAAACTGACAGCAAGCAGAAGGACTTACGGAGTTTACTTCAGGTATGCTATCTCATCCCTTCCCCACTCCTCCAGCACATTATTAGAAATTACATGCCTTTGTAGATGACAAAAGAAATGTTTTCAGGCTTGGAACACTACAGGCCATCTGGATGGAACTCCATGGCAGATTAAAATGCCTGTGCGTTAAGAATTTGATGTCAGGTTCATCTTTAGGCAAGAGCTAATTCTCAAATACAGTTTATTAAGAGTATTCTACAGGTTCTGAAAGTGAAATCAGAGATGAAAGTTTGAGAATGACCAATATTTTAAAAAACATTGTAGGTTAAGAACTCTTACTGAAATCCATGGGAGATACTAACAGCTTTTGTCCTACACCTTAAAAAAGGTCACAGCTCTGAATGACTTTTAGCATGTCTCAGTATTTTGCCCTCACTTCAGGAGATTAGTATCAATTTCATTTCCAGCTCTAGTCACAATGCAGTTAATTTTTTATCATATTGCATTGATACATGTTATAAAGTAGTTTTTAGAAGTTATATACTAGTTCATACAAACCGGAACAACAATATGTCAACATGATTCATAAAGACCAAAGTGAAATGTTCATAGAACTACAGATGCAGTTTGTGCAGATAATGTGGGGAGGAGCATGCCATTGTAGAAACTCATTTCAAAACTCGCCAAATTTTCCATTACTGAGAACACAAGGCTAAATTCTAAGACCTGACACCATTTTTTACATAACCTCTCTGCAATACTCTCATCCTAAGTAGAATTTTATAGCCTAAAAATCTCACTCGGCTAAAACTCTCCAATTATACAAGGCTCTCAAGCACCTGCAATTCCTCTGAGGTTTTCAGTTCTGTTGAATTCATTGGAACACCGAGGGAAACCGGCTGCAGGTTTCAGCCGCAGCGCAGGCTTGCACAGCCCTCATCCCTTCCTCAGTGCTCCTTCCTCCACTGACTTATTACAATCCCAGTCGTAATTGAACTGAAAGAGGATAGCACACTCACATGACAAGATACCTTCCTAAATGAAAACATTAAGGTCTGACTTTGAAAACGCTGTGAAAGTAATGATGGAAAGAACAGTTGAGTGTTTGGGTTTTTTTTTTTAATAGCCTGAATAAAACCAGGAGTGATATGAGCAAAATACAAACCAAAATGACAACAACAAAAACTCTGATTAGTGTTCAAAGCAAAAGTTTTCCAGTAGTGCCTTCAGGCTTTGTTCACTATCCCAAAATAATCACTTGTATTACTGCGTTTGTGGCATTCTACAGCTGCCCATCATGTTGCCATCCTGTTAAAAGTACCTCGCAGACTTGCAGACATAATTGTCTAGACTCCAGTGCTGACAGAACGAGGTCATGGCTATCAGGCGGTACATTCCATGCAAGAGCGAAGTTTCCGTTTCTTGTTTTCGTTGGTGATACTAGCTCCTTGCCATCTAGTAAGGGCTTTTGTCTGTCCTGGTATTCCAGACTGCTTACCTCATCCGCTGCACAAGCATGCAAACCCTTTGAGTCGCATAGTCTCCAGCAATACAGGAAGTGAGTGTCCAGAGGACAAAACAGTGAAAGGAGAGATCTTTCAGTGTATTTACGAGGTCATTTCTTGCAGAGTGATGAATGTAAAGAACTCTCAACCAGGTTAATAGGAATCGTTCAACTCTTCTCTGCAGTACTGTCACACTAACACAAGGCCAGGGCTGCCCATAACCCATTTGGCATTTTGGAGACATCTCTCATGCCAAAACACCCCTGGTTCCCTAGAAGCCCTCTTGTTCATTCATCAATAGCTACAGTTACCAAAAAGGCAAACATATCACAGCTGGAGGGCAAAGGGAAAAAGTAAAAAAAAAGCAAACATAGGAGGACAAAATATACATACTTTGAAAGAAACTGCATCACAGAAATGATCCCAAAGGAACCACAGAAAAGCACTGCTGTATAAGATCCCTTGGAGATACGCTACTGAAGATCCATACTGGTGACTTCTGAGCCCAGAGCCCTCACTGTAAATAAAAAATCTAATGAAAATCAATGGCTTTTGACCAGTCTCCTAACAGGAAAGGCCTAAGAAACTCTTCCAAAGTCACTGTCAGATAACCTTGAATACCAAAATACATACTAGAGTTGCGGAATCTGTTTCCATCCTATAATTCTAGGTTTTTCAGTTACTTTTATTAGGTTTTGGTGACATTTAATAATTCAGAATGCCTAAGAACCAAGCATCTATTTCGTGTTCAATCAGATCTCAGATTAAATAATCTTGGAACAAAGTAAGTTAAAAATGCAGGGGAAATTTTTAGACATCAAGGAAATGCCTTAAAAGAAAACCTAACAAAGAGCAAGACATACAAATGACATACAAAAGACATACGAATCAAAACTTCATCACTGGAGATCATCAAAACCGGGACTGACAACTCTCTGGCAAAGGCACTATAACAGAAAAAGCTGTAGGAAAAGCAAATAGCTTGGAGGAAACCAGAAGCATTTTCCAACTCTAACCACCAGTGAATGAACCCATTCAGCCCCTATATTGCCCTGACTACTCACATCTGGGCTGTTCTTCCACACAAGAAATATCGTTCAAAGGGGCCAGTCTTCCCAATATTAACTCAATTATACAGTATGTTCTTTGCAAAACACCATTAGGCTTTGAAAGTGGATTTTTATTTCATAGGCATTAAATCATAAACTCATAAAAATCTCTCCTTCTCTTGTTTCATTAACACAGATATACTCAGCCGTTTTGGCTAACCACAGAGTACCAAAAGCTACGAGCCTTAACAAAGCTACCAATGTGTGAGACAGAGGCGATGCTCTATTGGTCAAATACTTTTAAGGTGTGGCCAAAATTCTCAAGAGTTAAAGCCAACAATAGTGAAAATTTTGAATTTTGCAAGCAAACAAGAGGGAACCAAAAGGAAAAAAGTACATTTCCTCAGCAACTCAGCTGCAGCAAAGTATCTCCTCAGCCAGCACTTCTGAATCTGGACACATCTCTGGGGAACAGCATGAAAGTTAAATTACAATACTTGAGAACTTCCGGTGAAAATTCAGTGCTATTCATCCCTCATAATAACACTAACATGTCCCCTATGATCTGTAAACCACTCTTTCTCTGCATACAGCAAATATACATGCTTTTGTCTTTTTCCAGAAGTGTTACAGGAAGCATTTAAATACACAATGCCTCCCACCACCAAGTAGTTTTTGAAAACTTCTACCTGAAAGTAAAAACAGAATGAACAATCACGAGAAAAGAAACATCATCTAAGGAAATGTCTCCTAGACATTTACCTGCCCAAGTCATATTTGAGGCACAATGGCAGAGCAATGGACTTAAAAGAATGGGGGGTAGAGAATGGGAATCAGGATGGATTTAGATGATGATGCCAAGAGATTTCCATTCTGTTGGACTGAGATTTTCAGTCCCCATAGTAATCTATCAAGTAGAAGACACTGTATTTCCATTTGCATAAACCCTTTTTTGCTTTATTTCTCGCCATCTTGCCATAGCTTGAAATGCAAGATCAAATTTTATGGTAAGAAAGTTGCAGATGTGACAATCATAATCTTGGTGAGATACAATACTTGTCATCTTCGGTGAAAACCGCTCAGAGACATCTCATTTGTGATTAACAAAACCAGCCTCTGAAAATAAATCCAATCCAGTCCAATTATCAGAGGACATTTCACATGCTAACAGTCTCAATTAACCTATCTTTCAGGAGATTCTAATCTCAAAAATATGGTTATATATCGCCGCCTACCTCCAAAACTCCGCCACTATGTCTGCGTGCGCAAGCGCTGTGATGACTTTTTCAAGATACACCGCACACCCACTATTAGAATCTGAATCTGTATGTTACCGTTTCTGTTCACCTCTATGTAACACTGTGCTTGGCCTCAGAATTTCACACCTTTGGTGGAAGTGTTTTTCTAAACTTGGAATATTGTGATGACACCATCTGATAATTAATAATTTATAACAGATTCTGACTATGTTCAATCAAGCTTTGAACGTAATTGTAAAATGGTAAACTGTATAAGAATACAGAAAAATAGAATAGTTAATTTTCATAAGACTTATTGAAAGACAACTTGCTAGCCACTTCAAATCTTTCTCACTTCTTTTTGATTGTCGAAGGCAAAGCATAAAATCAAAGAGTAGTGCCAAACAGAGGTCTTGCATTCTACATGGAAACAGCACTGAATTCACAAAGTTAGGGCTGAGCACAGAATGCAGGAAAGAAATGAAATCTTAGAGCAAAGGGAATGGAAACTACCACATCTAGGTAAAATTGTCATTACAAGTGTTAAGGAAGAAAAGAATAAGCCTATTTTAGTGTTGAAGGGAAAATATGCTGCTTACAAAGGCAGAAAAGCAGTGCCACTACCAGAGAGGATCAAAACTTGCTTGACTTACTACATAGCCAAGATATAACTGAAAGGGGAACCTAATTCAAATTCAGTTAAAGCAAAAACTGAAACACCTTGATGACAGACATGAAATGAAACCATAAGGCAAAAAAACCCCAAAAGTTCTGAACAGTAACTAGCAACCACACAGCATTTCACAACATCATAATGAGACAAGTTTAAAGGTTCCCAACAGTTGTTCCCATTTAGTCTTTCCTTCTAAGATACGTAGAGATTTTATAGATAAGATATACAAATGAACTACAGCCTATATCTTACAGTCATTTCATCCTCAGCTCTGTATCTTAAATATCTTAAAATCCCTCTCCTTTTGGTCCATGTCACCTGGTTCATTAGGGCTGACTGCCATTGCTCAGCTTCTAGTTGAACTGCAGCTAAGCAGCTCTTGAATTAGCTGTAGAAATGGTGGTACTTTAATACCAGAGCTTAGCATAGCAACCAGCCGGACTAAATAAATAAATAATGAGGCATGGTATTCTAACAGATAATATAAATACACTTTCAGCAAATTGCTTGGGTCCAAAGGTCAGTCAACTTGTTTGCTCTGTCTCCAAGAATTTGTAAATCTCAACATGATGTTTAAACACAAGCATATACAAACATCAAGGTTCAATGCTGACATATTTTACACCTCAACGCTGTATGCCAGAAGAGCTCTATACCACACATAGAAAACTGTAAGGCATATGTAGAGAAGTGACAAAACACTATCCCAAACTAAATGCAAATTTTGCTTTAAATATCCTCTCATTCTCTATTTTTCTTCTCTGTTTGCTCTCATTCATCCTCTCACAGGGAGAAGTATTTATGCAGCTGTCTAATTTCACGATTCCTCCCCTTCATTACCCATAAAGGGGGAGAGGAAACTTTAAATCTCAAGCCTCGTTTCAGGGTGTGTGTGTTTTCTGGATTCCTGATTGATTCACACATATGGAGACACCTGTATTCACAAAAACGCAAAGTTTCAAGGTAAACCTCCAGTTCCTGAGCTAGGGAATGGACACACCAGCTACACTTGCGTTTCTAGGCTGTTGTGCAAACAGACCAGTCTCTCAGCCTCTCTCCCTTTCCCTCTTTCCTAAAGGAAACGTGCAAACAATCTCACAGCTCCTACTCATGTTGTGCTTTTCTTCCATGCTGGGTTCTCATTCATCTTACCTTTGAACAGCTCTGGGCTGGCAAAAAGCAAAATACAAGGGACTGCAGGAAGCACAAGAAATTAATGCTGCAAATGGAAAACCAGCGGGGTGAAACTGAACTCTTCTCCCCACTTTCCCGAGAGAATGCATTCTTAGGACCGAGAGCCAGAGCCCTCCCGCACACGCCGTTAGCCCCTTTCCGCATCAAGCCCCGCTCCTGTGGGGTGACACGCGTGGCAGCGGCACTCTGGCTGTGCCTAAGGAGAGCTTAAAGATGTGCTCAAGGAAAGGCTGCAAGCAAGCTGAAATGCACAGGAGTAGCATAGCTCTCCTCTGCCTGCACAGGAAACCTTGGCTGGAGCGAAAACCCCTCCTTGGTCAGCGGAGGAGAATTCATGAGGGGGGCCCCTTCCTCACCCTTCTTAGATGAGATGGGGAGAGACAGGATGCAAGGAAGGAGGAGTGGGCAACTTCTGAAAGGTAAGTCAAAGCAATGGCTCAGCACGCCAGGGTTTTCCAGACTTAGTGCCCCCGCTCCCCTTTTAAAAGCCGTCCCAGCAATCCCACCTAGAGGTGCGGGAAAAGGCTTTTAAGTCTCCGAGCTGGAGGACTCTCCAGCAGAGCAGCAGGTGGGAGCTTCCTCCCCCCTCCCCTTCGTGCCGCTGCTCACCTTTCTGGCTCCTCGCTTCGCAAACTCCCTGGCCAGATGGCGGCCGATGCCTCGGCCCCCACCCGTGATGAGCACATTCTCCCCGGACAGGTCTCGGAGCTTGGGCGGCAGCACCACGCACACGGCAGCTTTCACCACCAAATAAACCATCTGCACCGGGAAAAGCAGCAACGTGCCCAGCCATTTCCAAATCATCCTCGTGTTCCAGGCAAGTCAGGGAGGCAAAATTCTCTTCCAACCCGTCACAAAACCAAGTTAACAGAGAAAGAAAACCAATACCCTTCATGCACCCCTAGACGGGTGACAAGTCTTCAACCCCCTTCCAAAACTTGGGGCCAAGAGATTCGTGGACTGGAAAAATCCTTCTCTCCCCCTAAAAAAACTGGGGTAGGAGTAAAGTAGTGCAGAAGACCAAGTCACTCCCCTGTTTCTTGATCGGTGTCCTCTGGGATTGTCACATGCAGGTAAAACGGTTTCCTTGCTTTTTAACTGGAAGACAGTTTTTTTAAATTAAGAGAGAGAGAAAAAAAAGCAAGATTAAAAGTAACCATATACCCCTCTGCTTCAAAGACCGACATGAAAATCCAGTATCCAAATGGAAGGTTTTTATACTTGGAAAAAGAAAATAAAGCAGATTATGTCTCCAAATTTCTGCCCGCAGCGCCTTCCAGGCAGCTCATTTCTATTCTTAGACTCAGGAAATTGCTTAAATAAGACAGAATTGCCAGGACCTTCTTTTTAAGAAAGGCTCTATTCAGGGTAAGGTTGTTGTTTTTGTTTTAATATCTATAAATATCTATAGACGTTCTGTCCCGAGCCGGTTGCAAAGGTTGAGCCGATAACCGCCTCCCTCTGCCCCGGCTCCTGTTTTATTTTCACTTCGAGTAGCTGCGATCAGAGAGCAGGAATTACGCCGTACCCTATTTCAGCGCTGGCTCTTACTCATTTCTCCCTATTGCGCTCTCTGCCTATCACAGCCGCGGCGCTGGGGAGTTTTTATACCCCATTAAGCCTGATTGACAGTTAAAGTGTCGGGGAGCTCTCACTACTGTTCCTGTGAGTGGCTGGCGTTGCTCTGCCCTCCCCCGGAGCTCCCTCGGAGCCGCCGCACACAAACGCGCACATGCACGCAGGCTGAGGCGGACGCTGGCTGCCGAGCTGCCGCCTGCGAGCCGGGGCTTGCTGCCTGCCGCCCTGGGCTTGCAGCTGGAACTGAACTCCCCTGTCACCGAGCCAGGCAACCCCTGCCTCCTCCCGAACGAGCACACGCCAGAAAGAAGGTGCTGCGGTCTGATTTGAGCCCAGGAAAAAGCAGTTCCAGGAACAGTCGGGGTTAAGGCTGAGTTCAAGGGAGCCATCTCTGCTGTAGGGAACTGCTTGCCCAAGATAGGCTGGGGTGGACGGGAAAACTTCTTTCAGCCCTAGATTGCCAGGCTGAATCTAGCCTAGGCTGATAATCATTAAAATCTGTTACCATTAGACCATGTTTTTATGGACAACAGGAGAACGCGTGGATTTTCCAAGCGGGAAGACGCTCGCGTTGCTGAAAACTGCTGATTTAGTAGCGGGGCAACAAACAAGGCAGGCTCCGGGTGAAGGAGGGAGACCTACTTTCTCAGAAAAAAGGGTGTGGTTTTTTTTTTCTCCCCTTTTCCAAGGCTTTTTTGTCCAGTTACGAGGACGTAGTTGCAGCACAAGGTCTCCATAGCACTTTAAACTATGTTTTAACAGGAGGAAGGGCAAAGTGTATTGCAGCTAGGTCCCGCAGCCGGGCTGTTCGCGCTGTTGAGCGTTAGGCAGGTAAGTTATGTTTTCAGTTGCACTGATCAGGCATTTCCGAGGAGGGTCTAACTGCACGTTTGAACCCAGAGCTGTTCATGCACAGTTGGTAGCTGTGGCAGCAATCAGAAATAACCTAATATGCAGAGCTCTGAGGATGTCAAAAGATGCTCAAGGATGACAAAGCCCACATTGCTGTCTTCACAGCTGAGCTGGAAAGAACTTCGTTTTTATGACTATATATATCGTTAAGAATGCACCAAAATGAATCCAATCCCGCATGTTAATTCAGGAGGCCTGGATCTAGATCCACTATCCTGGGAAGCCATCTAGTGGTAAAAACTAGAATTACTGAAAAATTACAAATTCGAACGACATTCTCAAACTTCCCTTACATCTAAAGTTACTAAAGCACGACTGCAATGGAAGTGTATGAGTCTAAGCTTCTACACATAGGTACCCAAGTTGTATTACACAACCAACAGAAGTGAGTTAGGAAGCTGAATCCCTTTGAAAATAAATTCAATTTTATGCTTTGGAATCAAACCGGTATTTTTGCAAACAGGCGTTGTGCAAAGTGGCCATATGGTAATAGAGTGTTCAGGGGTTATTTGTTTGCAAAAGGAAGAGCAACCGAGTTTCTGGTGCCACCGACATTTAAAACCTATATCACACACAGGTTTTTTAACACAAAATATGAAGAGTATCTAAATCCTTGAATTTCAGCTCTGTTAAAAGTTCCACAAAAGTTCTCAGTAAAAAATAAAATAAAATTTAGAGACAAACTTGCAGAGTTCTTACCTTTAAATGCCAGGTTACCTCCTACGAAGTAAGCCATATGACTATCAGTGCCTCATCGTAAAATGTCAGGAGAGAGAGGTTTTTGGAGAGAAGAAGATGAAGCTTTCTAACCAGAAACTGTAAGTCTGCACACATTGTCAGAATCAGGCGGTATTCCCTAACTGAGCTGCATCCGAAATAACCAGAGCTCAGAGAATTTCCATTGCCACTTGGCAGCATTTAGCACCTCTGTGTGTTTTTACAGTAATACCGTAAGAAATGGAGCTAGCGGAGGCACCTGGCATTAAAATTCTCCTCTCAGTCCAAAAACTCTGAAGGGGAGAGAGAAATTACACAGAGAGCCTAGTGTCTGCTTTAAGCAAGAATGACTCAGTGTCTGGACTGGTAACAAATATAACAACTCTCTGGTATGGAAACAAGGAGCAGTGTTGAAAATGGAAGGATATGAAATTCATCAAAGTAAATTTGATTTTTTGATTCCTGAGTTCAGTCTCTTCATGCATAAATCACCACAGACACATTTAAAATAGGGAAGTCAGCAATATTACACAGTTAACCTGTTCAGATTAAAACCAAAATTAATTATTAATTTAAAATGTTTGCAGGTCCTTTGAAGCCAGTGGGAATGGAATAATCTTGCAAATATTGATTTTGTGTTATCTGTTTCCAGCTTCAACAATTGGGAGTGGGGTTTTTTTCATTCATTATGATTTTGGTTTATTGATCTATGTGCAAAGTTGCTAAGAAATTTGGAGTGGGAGTAAAAAGACAGTTCTAGATATTTAAAATTTTCCTAACCTGCTCTTCAAATTTCATGAAAGTATGAACTATTTTACTTTTTTACTGCTTTACTTTAGATTTACCTTGAAGCAGTGAAAAACAGGAGTTACTACATTGTACAAATGTACAAAAGCAAGAAGCAAAAGCAGGCTTATAGTAAAACTGAAGTTACTGCATCTTGCCTGTATATGGTGAAAAGTATGGTGAAAAATATATGCAAGTTATTTTAAAATTCACCTAATCCAACCAAGTCATCAAATAGCTTTAAATTCTACACATACTATATAGAACACTGAAACCACTCTGAAAAGTGGCAAAAAAGTAGTATTTTGGGATTTCATCTGATTGTTGTATAGTAACCATTGCGCTCTTTTTTTCGCAAGGTCTTTTCCCAAACTGTCACCTTTACAAAATCAGCATGTGGTTTTGTTCAAAACGTTCACCTCTGTTAGTGACCCCCCTTAACCTGCATCTTCACATAGGTTCGATTAGCCAAACTGCTTTCAGTAAATGTCTATAGGTGCAAACAGACACTTAGTACATACCTTTGTTGATGGTAACAAGGATCTGTCGCATCACAGCAGTTGTTCCCAGTTACAAGTTAAAAGTTGTCCCAAAGTGAATCCCTTCCATGTTTCTACTCAGAAGTTCTTAACCAGTGCACTGGAGCATTCAATAAGCAGGCCTGTTAATTTTGTAAAATTACATCAGTTGCTAATGCTATCACTTCGTTGCAGAATTAATTTCGCATTTTGGATAGTTGCACAGTACTGAACTATTTGTTTCCTATGCAGACAGCCACAACAAAGTATAAATTGCAAAAACCCCCAACAACTTTAATGGGGGTTAAAACCCCCCCAATGGTTTAAGCCATTTTCACGGTACTTTAAACTGTGTTTTATTCCAGTTTGCAACAAGAGCAAGACGGTAGTAATGTAATATATCTCAGTGGTAACTCGTTCAGTTTTGGCTTCTGCTTGTCTAAATTTCTGAGTTTGTACTTCTTAACAGAAGTGTAAAGGAAGACGGCTTTAACAGAGTTTTACAAATCAGTTTTGAATTAATAGGTTTACATTTAGACCATCCCTGAACGACCCATTCCTGCACTGATAGCTCAAAAGATGCGTTTATGCTTTTTGAATACTTAAACACAATAGTGCCTAGCTGTAATAGTCCAGCTTAAAACTAAACCTGTTGTTCATATTCAGGCTAGCCAATCTAAAAGTAGGTTAGAAAGGTCTACAGAAACTGAAATCCATCTTTTGGATTGTAGTTAGTGATGATTTACTCATACTCTCCATAAGAGTCATAGAAACCTACTTTTTCTTACTTGCCCTGTCTTGAAGAAAACAGCAGCAGTGAAAAAGCAACATTTACCTCCAAAACAAGTTGATACACTCTCTATATACATCACTTGCATAACAAAGATCCTTTTTTGCAGAACAATGTTACATGGATCTATGAAGAGGCTGAGGTAGAGTGTCTGAATGCTTAGGTCTTGATGTTGCACCTATACGTATTGGCAGAACTGTAAATTTGTTCACAGAGCCTTTGCAGCCAAGTTCCTAGCAAACTTGGAAGTCTGTTCATGCAAATGAAGTTGCTAAACTGCAAGAACTTTTGAAAGGAAAAGGAGCTGGAAGTTAAATGCATGCTTAAGGCATGTCTGAAAGTCATTCAGGCTAACAATGCTGTCTTTTCAACTTAAAAAAACCCACTCAAATATATAGAGTACATTGGTAAGCAGATGTGAAAAAACTGGGAACACAGAACAGTACTGTTACACAGTGGAAAATCTGTGTTACTAGCGTGTCAAGTAATACCAGTTTTTTATATCAGTGCAGGGTTCTTGACGATGGACAATCTATCACGATCACCGATTAAAACTAAACCTCCTTTAAAAAAGGAAAACCTTTTGCCAAGCTGATCTGGTTTTTGTTACATGAAGTGCTGCTGTCAGATTTGGATAAATCAAGAGCTAAATTTTTGTGCTTCTTGATTTCATTCTTCCCTTGAGTTCACATTTTCCATTTGAAATGTTGTCCCAGTGGTTCTATGATTTCACACTGTCCTTCTATATGCTATTAAGAGTCTGATACTGTTGCCTTGTAAGTGGAGTTTTGCCATGAACTAAGCTCAAAGGGACCAGGTTTCTGTGTAACTTCCAGCTTTGACAGAAAACAGTCTGTGTCCAGCCTTGTGGAAAAAGCTACATTTGGATGTCTTACTGCTTTCCCAGGGTCTCACAACAAATCAGTATAGTGAATAAAGATATAACAAATGTCTTACTGAGGAATTCTAAATTCTAGATGACATCCCTTTCTAGATTCAGTATGTGTAAAAATAATTGTCTTTATAAGGAGAAGTACAGTGTTTTCAAAGTGCATGTAGGCACTACCTGGAATTCAGACAAATGGATGCAACATCAAGAATGTGGTGAACGGCGTTAAATCCGGCTGGCGGCCGGTCACAAGCGGTGTTCCCCAGGGCTTGGTTCTGGGGCCGGTCTTGTTCAATATCTTTATTGATGATCTGGATGAGGGAATCGAGTGCTCCCTCAGTAAGTTTGCGGATGACACCAAGTTGGGTGGGAGTGTTGATCTGCTGGAGGGTAGGAGGGCTCTGCAGAGGGATCTGGACAGGCTGGATCGATGGGCAGAGGCCAACTGTATGAGGTTTAATAAGGCCAAGTGCCGGGTCCTGCACTTTGGCCACAACAACCCCAAGCAATGCTACAGGCTTGGGGAGGAGTGGCTGGAGAGCAGCCCGGCGGAAAGGGACCTGGGGGTGCTGGTTGACAGCCGGCTGAACATGAGCCAGCAGTGTGCCCAGGTGGCCAAGAAGGCCAACAGCGTCCTGGCCTGTATCAGGAATAGTGTGGCCAGCAGGAGTAGGGAAGTGATTGTGCCCCTGTACTCGGCACTGGTGAGGCCGCACCTTGAATCCTGTGTTCAGTGTTGGGCCCCTTGCTACAAGAAGGACATTGAGATGCTGGAGCATGTCCAGAGAAGGGCAACGGAGCTGGGGAGGGGTCTGGAGCACAAGTCTTATGAGGAGCGGCTGAGGGAACTGGGGTTGTTTAGTCTGGAGAAGAGAAGGCTGAGAGGAGACCTTATCACTCTCTACAACTACCTGAAAGGGGGTTGTGGCGACGAGGGTGTCGGTCTCTTCTCCCAAGTAACTAGTGATAGGACAAGAGGAAATGGCCTCAAGTTGCGCCAGGGGAGGTTTAGATTGGATATTAGGAAAAATTTCTTCACTGAGAGAGTGGTCAGGCATTGGAACAGGCTGCCCAGGGAGGTGGTGGAGTCGCCATCTCTGGAAGTGTTCAAAAAACGTGTGGATGTGGCACTTCGGGACATGGTTCAGGGGACACGGTGGCGCTGGATTAATGGTTGGACTTGATGATCTTGAAGGTCCTTTCCAACCTAGTGATTCTGTGATTCTGTGATTCTGTGATTCTTTTAACTGCTTGGTCATTTTAGTACATGTTAGATTTTGTCATTTTTACTAACTGCCCTGCTTTTTTCTCACCTATCTTCAGAAGCCAAATCTGTCTCAATCTGTTAGCCTGCTTCTTCATGTTGGAAGAGAGAACAGTGAAAAATACCATATGTAAACAGGAGTGGAGTGACTACATTTTTTAAACTGATTGATTCGTCTTATGTTCTCTTTAGTATATGCTAAAGAGATATTTAGTATATTTACCTCACTTTTACGCCAGTAGTATTTACCATTCCTTCTGACTAATTCCTCAGTCCTGACAAAACTTCTAAGACACACAAGGAACTAGGGAGGCAGAAGAATTAAGTCCATAAGGCCCTCAAAATTAAAGCAGCTTATTGTTTCAAGAGTCTGAACTGAAATCCTACTAAACCAACGTGATATGGATTTTGACAAAACAGAACAGTAGGCTAATGCCTGTAATAAGTTTGCACTGGAAGCTTGTAAACTAGCTTAGGAAAAAAATCTCTAGATAAAATGTTCCCTGAATCCTTTCTAACAATGTCTTTTTAAAAGAATTAATTACATGTAGCTATAATTTGTTTTCAGAGCTAGTGGTTCACTAGTACATACAGAGGTGAAATAATTCAAGTCCTCTAACTGTCATAAGCTTCTTCAAACTTGACAATTCTAGAAAGGGAAGCCAAAAAGAGGAGGAATGTTAGGAAGAGAATGCTGTTGTCAAAGGCAAACCTCTTTGGTTGGAAGGCTAGGATGGATCAGCTTTAGGTGTATGAATTAATGTGGGGGAGTAAGATCATGTTATAAATTCATGGTGGGAAAATAAGATCTCTGGAGAGATTCAGTTGAGCTAAGAGGAGGCACAGAGGGATGCTGGGTTCTTCATTCAAATAGGACTCACAGCATTTTTGATGATGGTCTGAGCAAGGATAAGGTTAGGATTTTTAATAATTTATCTGGATATTTCTAGAACTTTACTCACTGTTAGCAGAATGTCAGTTTGCTCATTCTCACTGAATCACTGCCATTACCCCTACAAATTGGTATCGTGAATGTTTTTAAGGGAAGAGCAGTTCTGGAGGGGGGCAGTGGAGAGAATGATATGTGGGGTAAACAGCACGGGGTTTCCAATGGCCAACTGATCCTTTAACTCATTTATGGGGACTGCTGCCTTTTTACAAGTTATTTTATCTTTCCTGATATGCACAATGGCACAGGGCAGTGAGGATCAGCTGATTCTCTGGAGGAAGAACAATCTGTTACAACAGTAGCATGAATAAATCCAGATGTTTCCTAGAAGCTGACCTGTAGAATAATTAACAGAGATGCTTTTTTAGAACATTCAACCCTGCCCTCCAATTAAACTTTGTCCAACACTATTTGATTAAAAGAAAATCCCCTAAACCAATGAACCAACCAACCCCGAAGTCCAAGAACCTCCTTCATAGGTCTCCTACCTCCCCTCCAATCTCTCATTAGTTGCTTTGTTGCTGGTCTGAAAGTTTTGATATCATGGGAGAAAACACATGTATATTGGGAGCTCCTAAGCGATTTGGCAGAAGATAATTGGTATTTTGACATCCAGCTTTTATGAGGGGAAATCTGGATATTCCATGATGTCCTCAGATAATAATATCAGTGGAGTCTTTAAGTCCACCACAAAGAGAATTAAAAATTAATAAAGAAGAAAGGTCTTTGAACTTTCACTTGTCAGATTTAAAAGTATGTTTATATGGGGACGTTCAGAACTTAAAACCTTTTAATTTTAGGATGGATCAGTAAAACTCATTAAACCCCAACCTATATTCCTCCTCAGAATATAAAAGTAGCCTTAATTTTTGCTGTAATTTATGTTGGTTTAAAAAAAAAAATCATTCAAGTTTGTGTATCCCCACAGGTCTGGATGGAGTAAGAAGTTGGGAGGGGCTCAGTTAAGTGTCCTCACCTCACAATGATGGAAGAGATCAATTATGCCCCAGCTTAGTCAAATAATTTGAGTCAGTATTGGAAAGATGCCTACTATGATCACAAGGTCTAGGCCTGCTGAGTTAAGCCGAGAGTTCCATGTTATAACTTACATGGATTTCACGGTTTTCTTACCCGTAACACCTACTTATCAATTTAAATTTTAAACTACATAATTCAATCAGTTGTACTTGCTGACTTCCACTGAAGTGAACGATTAGACCTAGTCTCTAAGAATCCAGTCTGGTCACTCTTATCATCCGGTACTTTATCTCTTATGACACATGTTGTTTTACTCTCATTCCACACAGCTAAATATTTGTTTACCCTATTGACTAATTCACATTAAAATTTCTTGCTGTTTCCTGTAAAGCATACTTTGCATAAATGGGATTTTTCTATGCAGATATATTTCATCTGCTTCTTTTAAGGATACAAGAAAAGCTGGAAAGGACTTACCTTTTTTTAGTCAAGATCCCACTTTCTGAGGGAATACCACTACAGGTTTGTTAGCCAAATGCAGAATCTTATGGCTCATATAAAGGAGCATTTCTCTTCTATGACCATGATTACAAACTTTTATAAGGGTTTTAAAATTAAATACGTGGGAGATTAGTAGGGGTAAAGAAATATTTCAGTGTTCAGGGGATAAGCATAGGTTGTACTGATTATATCAAGCTGAAGTAATGTTTGTTTGCTTTTTACTTTTACCCAAACAAGTTTTGTCCAGTCACATGGTGGACAGAAATACATGGAGTTGCACCTGGTCACTCATTCCTTCACTATCACCACCTCTGTTGGTACAAGCATTGGGCTGGCCATATGGTCTAATCACAGCCTAAATTACAAAAAAGGATAATGTCTTGGCAAAAAATAGCGAACAATGAAGTTGTAAAGACTCCTTTCTTTAGAATGAATCAGAATAGAGGGTTAGGGCCAAGGTTCTCCAAGTCAAGGGGAAGTTTCCCTCTGATATCACTGGACCATTGGTGAGCCCAGGGACCATTGCTGCACACTCAGGTAGGGAGCTTCCAAATAACTGATAGCTCCATATGAATCTCTAAAAGCAAAATTCCTTTAGATGTACTTCAGAATGTCAGTTCTAACTGTTCTGGCCAGCTGCCTGCCTCCGCAATATAGCAGGGAATAAAAAGACCAGCACCAAGCAAAAAGCCTTAGAATCATTCTTCAGACCTATTACAATTCCTGAACATGGAGACTGGAGTTCAGCATTGCCAGTCTTCCATGTGTTCTTAAGTAGAGGTAGTATCTTTCCTTACACTAACAAAATCTTCATTAAGTGTGATCTTCATTACACTTGCAAAAAATCACACATGGCTTTTCAGGCCCATAAAGCAGAATACAATTAAACCAGATAAAAAATAAAGTTCATTTGCAATGTTTGAATGTACAAAATAATGACATTTCCTGGATGTGAGTCTTCTACCTATTAACTTTGACCATGCTAAATAAAGTTGTAATAGCCGGATGTTTTCATGCTTCTAGCATCTGGCAGCTTTATCTGGAGGAGGAGGGTGGAGGAATTTTGGTATGCAAATTACTTCTCTGCGGAGTCAGTCTAGAGGATATAAATATTGACAGAACCACATCTAACAGTTCTCTAATAAATTATTCCCACCAAAGAAAAATGGAATCCTTTTATGCTCTGGCTTTAATAGCAGGAATTCTAGTTGCTTTTGTATTACTGGTGTTAATTGCTATGGATTATAATTCCTTCAAGGCAGAGATTCCTCCTGATGTTGACCATCCATCAAAGCTCCGCTTCTATCATTGCGTATACACTCTGATGGAAATTCTGGTGAGTTTATCATGCTCTGTGATATTGTGATTTTCAGGAAAGGAAAAACTTGAGTATTGAAGATATGCATCTAAATATTGCAACTATGTGTAATAGGAACCACACAGTAACAGAGATTTAAAGATAAAGGCCAAAGTTTGATTTGGTATTCTATTACTGTATATAAAAGCAGTCAGTATGAGGTGAGCTCTTTTAAATACTGTGATATGTGTTCTTATGCCACAAGTGTAATTTGATTGCCTTTTATAATGAAATGATTGGTCCTGTGCATAACAGGAGGGCTGTGGATATCATTTACATGCATAATAATAACCAAACCTTCTGTATCTCAATGCACTTTGCTATATTTAAGGTCATTTCATAAATTTTGAACTATCTGCTCTAATTTTCTTAGCTGTGATTCTGTTCTTATTTCCACAGTGACTGAATTACTGTGTCTTCATTGAATATCATAGAACCGTGTAGGTTGGAAGGCACCTCCAGAGGTCATCTAATCTAAACTCCTTGCCAAAGCAGGTTCAGCTAGACCTGTTATCACTTATTAAGTACGTGCAAGCCAGAGTCACTGTGCTGTGTGCTTTGCCATCAGAGAAAGAAACAGCTTTTGTCCAAAAAGCTTTCAAAGGTGGCAAGAGGAGTACATAAAAGCAGCCTAAGCCCTGTCATGTCTGGCACATAACACGTCAAAAGAAACACTGCAGGAAAATCACAGCGTGGTTTCATTTCATTGTATGGAGCTCATCTCACGTAAAGGTATTCCCTAATCCCCTAGCTATACATAATGAACATAGTAACTAAGGCCCACAACCTGAAAGGTGATTCTACACCGCACTACGTTGATTGCACTACAATCTGTTACAGACTTATGTCGGTTGCTTGAACTTACATAGCAGCATTCACCAAATGCAGGAATTGTCCCTGGTCCTCCAGTGGCCTAGGCCCCATGTACCTTTCCGCATTGTCTGGCATAAAAGAAGAGTCTCCTGTCCTATGTATCTCATGCTGCTTTTCATGTTAAGCTATTTATAAACTTAATATAATAATATGGCCATAATATAATAATATGATTGTATGTTACTAAGTTCTTTATGTTTCTATACTTGGTTGGATGAAAAGGTTCTTTCAGGTTATTCTTTTTACCCGCTTTTACAGCTTCTAAGTGACTGTTATGCAATAGTACATATTCTATCTTCATTGATAATATGTTCCAGAAATTTCAGCTTCCTTTTTCTGGATAGTTTTGAAGATGCACTTCACCATTTGCTATGCACTGAATCCATTCAATACCTAATTTTCTTTTGAAAACCTTTAAACATCTGCGGTACTTTTGGTGAATGTCTAGGTTTATGTTTATGCTCGCAGAAGTAGCCCTCATAGTGGGGACTTCAGGACTTTCTTATACAGTGCATGATGCTTTGTGCATTGCACATGCGCAGTGAACATATCCTGCTCATTCTGATGAATACTGCTCTTCTTGTGTCAGTGATGTGTCTGTTTGTACTGTATGTTGGAGTAAGGACCTCTTTTCTTTTGCAATACAGGACAGTCTTTTCCTCTGGTCTTCCACTTTACTTGCAATACGTCTTAGAAAAGCTGCATTAACGGTTAAAGGTGTACCTTCTACAGCATAGGTGTCATACATACAATGCTCCAGCTGCATCTATCCACATACACTGTCATAAAGAAATCAATGACAATCCCAAATGGAAGAGATGAGAGAAAGCCTCCTACCTCACACCCTAGCTTTTGTTTTAATCTATTCATACAGATCTGCATTTAGACTAACTCTGCATATTGCACTGTGATATAAAGCTTTGATGATAATTATTTTAGCTGGCACAGCATAACAAAGTGACTGACAGAAAGACTGTCTAAGGTAGTCTTAAAGTCCATGAAGCTCAAATGGAGTGTTTTTTGCTAGTTGGTATGTGATTTCATAATTATTTTTAAAGTAAAAATCTGGTCCCCATATAATTTTCCACATAAAAAGCCAGTTTGTGCCAGAATTTAGGTGTTTCAGCAAATAGTTTTTCAGAGACCCAATTTCACAAGAAAAGGTATGCTGACGCGCTGATCTGTGTCCTCTTTTTCTTACACATATACACATTTTGGAACCTGGCTTATATAATACGTTTCACCTACTAACACTGATCACATCTGTCTAGGAATAGTCATAGCTTTTATTTTTTGAATGTATTTTTATTGGTTCTGAAGTATTTCGTAATTATTGATCAAAAAGTTTTTCAACAGAATACATACCAAATTCCCCATTCTCCTTCATGACACTTGTTTTCCCTGAATTTGAAGATGCCTCTGTGACATCAGGAGCTCCTAAGATAAGGAAAGGAAAGAGGATATTTAGATAGAATGATCTGATACCTAGTTTATCATATATATTACTATCTGTCATCTGAAAGCTCTGTAAAAACTCAGGGACATTAGAAAGTGCAGATGAGATTAAATAAAAAAGGTATGGCAATTCTTCCAACTTCAACCATTCCAAAATCGTAACTCTGACAAAATGACTTAAGAGTCTTGAGAGTTTTTGAAAATTGCTGTTTGGGGAAGGTTATATTGACCTTGCGGTTTCTGCCACGGTTGCTCTTATATTTTCCCCTTTGCCATGATACCTAAAAATGTGTGTTTTCAAATGGAAGGCAAGAACTGTATCTATCCATTTGTCTCTAGGAACTGTGACTTAAAAGAGCCCAAGCACTGCTCGCAGTTGTGGCACAGAGCGTTAGGAAAAAATTCCAGATCACCTCTGGGTTCCCATCTTTGTTTCTAAATGATTTTGTCTCTCTTCCATGGCTCATGGTGGTTTCTTTTATTACTCCTCACCCAACTTATTTATTGCAGCCTGGTTTACATTATTAGGAAGAAAGAATCTGTCGTTTGAGAAAGGCCTTGGTGAGGAACTGGGTGTTGCAACAGACTTGAACTATGTGAGATTTGGCTTCATATGTACATAGTAGCTGGGATCATGCACCTAAGAAAGTTCTGCCTCTTTGTCTTACTCTGGCATTCTTTCACAGCAAAATTACTATTTAAGGCCAACAGTTGAATTGTCTCTGAGGCAGAGAGAGCAGGTCTAAATTAAAGTCCCGATACACAAGGCTGGAAAGAACAATTTACAAAAGCATATCTGGCCATTAGTTTACAAGGCATGGATACAGCAGTGTATACAGAGACTTCTGTTGCTCAGAAGAGAACAATACAATTTGCAAATTGCTTGTGATGATTATCATCACTCCAGAAGAATGAATTATAATAGTCCATAAGGGCAATTAAGTCACCATTTAATGGGAAGGGAAATAGCAGGAAATGCATCTGTTACAACACATGTGCAAAATAAAGGAAGATTCCAATGTGATCTTCAGGCTATCTGAATTATCAGCAGTTGGCTGGCCTTGGATAAGACAATATTTTGACACATTTAACAAACCTCTCTGTCTGCAGAATATTTGTTTTCCCTGACTAGATGTAAGAAACTGACTGCAGAGCCATTTCATAAATACCTGTGAGATCTTGATAAAGACAAGTTTCACTGATGGAGAAAAGAGTCAGAACCATTTTCATCAGTTTTTCATTTAGGCCAGCAGCCCTTCATTATTGATCATAGGCACTCATGATTTTCTTAAAGCTCATTCTCACTGACCCTGTGGCATGGAGATGACCCAAGACCAGTAAGTTATGAAATCTTGCTCACAAACTGGGATGAGTCTTTTTCTCCCAGTATACTAAATGCTGTCATGCTAGGGACATTTTCATCTCACCTAACCTTAAATACTTAAACTGAGGCATCTGAAGTACACAGCCTCCCTTTATAATCAATGGACATGAACAGACATCTCCAGAGCATGATTTAACACACCTGAAATTAGAACCATTCTCAAGAAATGCCTCTGATTATAAAAGGAGCCTCAGGCCTCATGACTCCTAACTTCCATACCTAAGCAAATGCCTGATGTTACTTGTGGTAAATCCAGATTGCAGAAATTAGAAGGTATTTGTATAATACATTTCATAGAACAAGTATTACAACATTCTTCCAGAAATAATGGTACCTCAAATCATGAAGATGTATGTTTTTACTTTCATAACTGAAATCACAAACTGCTAGAGTTATTTGTGGTAATCCTATAAAGTAGCAAATAACCAATACAATTATCCTAAACATAGTATAGAAAAAGGTAGCTTGTGGCCTTTATAGAGTGGGAAGACTTGAATTTCCTATACTAATTTCTCATTTTTCCTGTTGTATCTACCTAGGCAAAAAACTTAGAAAGTTTGGGTATTTTTGAGGAGCACATACTTATGAGGTTGATTACTGATGGACTGCCGGCATGTAGGGATTCAAAGCTCTTCATAAAGGATCTACATTTCAATGAGGTGCCAGTGAGGATTTACCTCCCAAGAGTACCATCTGCAAGCAAACGGAGAGGAGTCATCTTCTTCCATGGAGGCTGTGGGATGTTTGGAAGCATCAGTAAGGAACTGAAAGAGAAAACATGATTATTTAGGATTTTTAACTATATATTTTTTAAAACTATCCTGAACCTAAGAAGTGACTGAAGCTTAGCTTGAAAGATTGAGAGATAGAAAGCACTTGATGTTTATTTTTACTTTTTAAACTCTCCAGTCTACCCTTATTTAGTATCTAAATTATTTTTTATAGGATATAGAACTCTTTATGGCATATATATTCCTTATAGTAAGTGGTGCTGCTAAAGAAATGTTATTTTTTTGTCTGAAAACCTGACAGAAGTTATAAACACCTGCATTCCTCCCTTTCATCTCTAACAGCAGCATGTTTATTGGGACTTCTATAAACAGTGTTCATGGCAATTCAAGTGGCCTAGAGCATCTATTTTAAAATGTTTGTCCATGATGCATGTGCTTTAATTATATTGTCCTTTTTTTACAGTTTATATTTATTAGAGAAAGCAGATAATTGCAAACGTGTAATATAAAAAGTTCTAAAATATAATGTTTCTACAGGCAGTAGACATGCACTCATATTAAGTGGCGTTAGAATTCTGTCACTGAATGAACACATCATTGAGCATGTATCTGTAAACCAAATCTTCTAAATGCAGCAAATTAGGAATTAAGGTTGAAGGAAAACTCAATGTATCTTTAAATACATTAAAAGAGGCACATTTCTGCCGGCAACCTTACCATGGAATAATTACATAATTAGACAATTTACTATAACAGAATTTGGATGCCTTAGATTTCTGCCTGAATTGGCCACACAGAAATACACTGATTTCAGAGGGTGCATACCAGCTGCACCCTTCATTCTTCAGAGAACAGTCAAATCTCTGCTTCAAATACAAAATTCATTTAGACTTAGCTATAGTACTACAATCAGCATTTCCACAGCAAAATGATATGACATACCGAAGTCAGTCTCAGACTCAGTTACTTAAAACAATGTAATAAGCTTTTACAACGATCTCAAGCTATTTTATCCCTTACATCCACTCTAAGCAACTGTGCATAATAATCATAGAATGGTTTGAGTTGGAAGGGATTTTAAAAGACCATCTAGTCCAACCCCTTTGCCATGGGCAGGGACATCTTTCACTAGATGGCTCAAAGCCCCATCCAACCTGACTTTCAACACTTCCAATGATGGGGCATCCTGGCATCCTGTTCTGTTTGGGAAACTGTTCTATTGTCTCACCGCCCTCATCATAAAAAACGTCTTCCTTGTATCCGATCCCATTCTACCCCCTCTCAGTTTCAAACCACTGCCCCTTGACTAATAATAATAATCATAATAATAATTCCTTATTTTCCTTAGAGATTGACAATATCCTTAATGTATGAACTCCACAGTGTGTCTGATGATCAAAAGTCTGGATTAATTTTATCCTAGAGAAAATTTGGGTAGCTCAGTAAATAGGCAAGGGGCCCACATAACAATCATGGCAGTATGTCATAGAAAAAGAAGGGATGATACTGCTTCAATTATTCTAAGATATTAATTACATTAACAACATTTGTTCTTCAGGAAGTCATGAAAGGATATGCCGGTGCATAGCCAGAAAATCTGACTCAGTGGTTGTGTCTGTCGGGTAAGTGAACTCCACCCAACATTACTCCCAGAATTTTAGTTCCGCTGCTTTCCCCCTTACTTCCCCCACCCCCTGAACAATGCCCATTCTGTACTTACATTACTTTGAATATAAGAAAAGAATCTGAGCTCTAGTGTTGTCTACCCCTACGCTGTTGATATGTGTGAGCAAGCATGTGCCATGAAATGACAATGAGAAATACCTGATACAGGTTTATAAAATTACAAAAGTAATAGGTATGCCAGCTATTTTCAGAAGAACAAAGAGATTTGTTCATTTGACATCGTTATCACCACAATAATAATTGCCTTTGTTCGATAATAGAAATTATAAGCTTTTTCCCCCCAATTTCAGGTTTTAGTATTTAGAGGGCCTTGGGGATGATTTAAAAGAGTAAATAATAAGTCTAAAATTCAATACTTTTTTTTTTAAACCTGCAAGGATCACTGCTTCCTTTTGAAGATGTTTTGCTTAAGGAAAATAGCTGATGGTATGAAGAAACTTTAGCTTCCAACAAATTGATCCATGAAAAAATTCACTGCTAAAGAATTTTATTAAGTTGGGAGGAATTGGTTTTGAGAATGAATTGCATATTCAATATCTCATCTGGGTGAGTCACGATGCATTTAAAGTGACTCCGAAAAGATATCGATATCCTTTTATTCCCTGGTTATTAGGATGTTTACTTTATGAATCCATTGAATTAATTTCACAGAATAGTGAAAAAACAGAAAAGCAGCAGCAGTATGCTTCAGCAAACAGTGAAGGGCTAAGAGAGAATGCCTGCACTGTTACCTCTGCAGTATTTATCTTTTCCTTCTTAATCTTCTCCAGAAAGCCCTAAGACCACGAATACAGAGAATAAAGAACCATGGCTGTTAAAAATGTAGTCTCAAAGTAGTCTCATATGTTATTGGAATCAAATTACAATACTTTAACTTGACTGGCTATCTGACTGTTACGCCTGCCTTGGTTTTCATCATATGAAAGCAAGTTGTTAAGGAATAAACAAAGAGATTGTTACTTTAACATCACACCTCTGTAATTCACTTGTTCTAATTAATAAAATCAATGAAACATTGTCTGCAGGAAGCTATTTTGTCACCACAGTACTTACTATGTGGTGCTTTATAATATATTATTAAATTATTCTTTTTATATTAAAACATATAATAACCCACAATATTGAACTAATATATCATAATACAATAATCAGTGTAAAAAGCTCGGGAGCCAGAACTTGGTTGGCTCTTGTGGGTAAAGCAGGACTGACTCACAGCTATACATACCTGCAAGGTATGTCACAGTCCAAATGAGAGAATTGGAGACTTCCCTGCTGGCATGAACTGTGATTCCCAGGCAGGTGCACTCATTTCAGGAATTGAGTAAATGTGTGGCTTTGTGAAGCTTCTGGTTTGCTTCAGCATGCAAAACTTTAAATAAGTAATACTGGGTTTGGTGAGTTTTTGCAAATATATGGATGCACTTAAGATGACACATTCAAACAATTTACAAATATATCTATTTGTAGTAACTGCTGTCTTTTGAACATTTTAGGTATCATTTATCTCCTGAGCGTAAGTATCCATCCCAAAATTTGGACTGTCTCGCTGCTACTGTACACTTTATGAAGACTGCAGAAAACTACGGGGTGGATCCTGGTCGGATTATTGTTTGCGGGGATAGTGCAGGGGGCACTTTTACTGCCAGCGTTTGCCAAGAACTGGTAAATAGAAGAGATATCCCAAAAATATGTGCCCAGGTACTGATCTATCCACTTCTCCAAGCATTGAACTTTAATCTGCCATCTCACCAGAAAAATGCTTTCGTCGCCTTCTTGTCCCGAGAACGTACAGTCCGTTTTATTCTGAAGTACTTGAAAAAGGATTGCTCTATGAAGGAAGCTATTTTGGCAGGTTCTCATGTTCCTGAGAGTATGAATTTGAAGTATAGGAAATGGATAAATCCAGATCTTATCCCAGAGATATTTAAACTGGGCTATAAACCACCGTTACCCACTTCATTTTTACCTCAAGTCCATGAAGAAGCAAAAGAACTGCTTAACACAAGATTTTCCCCCCTGTTAGCAGAAGATGCTGTTGTTTGCTGCCTACCTGATACCTGTATAATTACCTGTGAGCATGATGTGCTCAGGGATGATGGATTGTTGTACAAGAAACGGTTAGAGGACAACAACGTAAAAGTCACCTGGTACCACATGAAGGAAGGTTTCCACTGTGCCCTGGCATTTTTTGGTTATGGTATTTTCTCATTTCCATCATCAAGTAAAATGGTGAACCACACCGTAAACTTTATAAAAGGCTATTAAACTATTTTCTTGAATATACTGGTATGCAGAGAGAGTGTATTTCAATTAACTATTTACTAGCTATTTGTACATTAGAATCTAGGCAAGAAATAATAAGATTAGCATGGTCTACTGAATTCTGATTTTCAATTGCTATTACTTGAGAAAATGATGTATTTTTCATTATCTTTTTTTTTTAACACCATTAATTAGTATGCTAGTTTTGCTGTTCTCTTCTTGTGTTGTAAGAATTTTTGTTCTCTTCTTAGGTCAAAGAATCAAAACTCACAAAAAAAAACCATTTTAAAGCATGCAATGTATGAGCAATCAGCAATGGGCATAGGCATATGCACATAATACACACAACATCAGCATG
Organism: Phaethon aethereus; assembly: GCF_964289735.1. NCBI lineage: Eukaryota > Metazoa > Chordata > Aves > Phaethontiformes > Phaethontidae > Phaethon > Phaethon aethereus. Next base: position 3,317,755 of record NC_138597.1, on the reverse strand, counting down.
ACAGCACAGACAAAATGCCCCCCCCCAACGCCTCTGGAGATTGAAGATATTTTCAGTACTTCTGACATGAGTAGTAATCATCAGGCTATGTGTATAGGCAACCAGGAGCTTTGGACTTGGTTGTAAAATCTGAAGGAGGAAATTGGGTGTACTTACAAATCTGATTTTAAAGTGAAATGGCTGACACAGAAGCGAGGTACAGAAATGTGAGCTGTACGACGTGGCTACCTGTAAGTATCTGAGACTGGCAACATTGATGAAGTAAGGGAGAACCGCACCAACATAACTGAATGTCCTCTAAACTACATTCTATAAAGTTCCTTTCTGAGAAGCATTTGGTAGTATTCAGGGAAGACAGAGACATAATGTTTATTGCCTTTTTGTAATCAGGTAAGTAATCAACTTGTTTGCTTGGAATTTGGGGAGAAAGTATGTAAACACCATGGAAGCTGCCAAAATAATTTCTGTGAATATCCAAAACATGGAAGAAAAAAAAAATAATCTCAGCTCAATTGTTACATTGCTTATTAGGATAGATCCACCTTTGCTAAACACAGATGCCAAGGTAATTGCCATTGCATGTCAAGATAGCTGGCCACGCAATACCTAGGAATTGTAAAATACTTCATCACTGTTATGCAACCACCTTGCACTTGTAATACCTATGCACACACAAGTGTGGAAAGAGGTTAGTACGTACCTTCATTCTCTGCCAGCCAAACTGTGAGTAGGAAGAAAATGGTGGGTTAAATTCTTCGTGTTGTCACTGTATTAATTAAATATGGTGAGAAGTTAGCAGTTACAAATCTCTGGAGCAACAAGTTGTTGCTTGTGAATTCCTGTTCTCCAGTCCCCCTCAGCAAAATGAAATGATGTTTCTTCATCCTCTGTTGACACAACAGATATTTGTTTCATTTTTCCTACTGCGGGGATCATCAATTTACTCTTCAAAGGAAGACATTCTTCCAATAAATAACATGATAAAGTTCCAAATGTTCCACTGTTGGAAGATTACAGAATTTGTCTTGGTTATGCAACGTGATATGAAATTGAGAATTTGGTTTGGTTTCTGATCTCAAGATGAAGGCTGGCTTACCAGCTTACATGTTGGTAGCTGAAACTAGACCAGCAGAGTCGGTATCTGCTGTGAAAGCTATGCAAAAAGCTGGATAATATTTGAGCAGTTAATCTATGTCTGTTCTGCCATGTACTGTACTTGAGCAAGCTGGCTTAAAGTTAGTTTGGATATGTCTTCATGAACTTGAGTCAAACGTGTGAGAGTCATTAGGCTTATCTTTATTTAGGATCATTTTTATTCATGTATCACTCTTCTTTGCATCTTCTATACCAGGCTTGTCCTTTGGATGATTCTTTGCAGATACAGGGATGGTTGGAAGTGCCAGAACTAAGGATGTCCATAGAACTCCATTTGTATGTTTTAAGTTATGAGATGATCACATACGGTCATCTATGATCATCACATATGATCACATACTATTTTACACACATCTCATCCAGTGCAGCGTGTATTATACTCCTTGTCAGTTCAGCAATCCAATACTTGTTTTCTTTTCATTATTCAATCTCTGGACTTAGGCCTCATTTATGGGCCAACGTCCAAACTCTACACTGATCTCCTCCTGAGATTTTTCCATGGTCCTTTATCTGTAGGTCTTAATTTACTATAATTATTAATAAATTTATCTTTAAAATATGTCAGCAGAATTATTAGCTCTCTTGAACACATGCATTTTAATCTGTATTGAGGGTTATAACCATAGTAGTGCAGATGGGCAGAGTAGTAGAGAACAGCAAGTGCTGAAACAACGTATTCCTTTTTTAGTAGTGACTCCCATATTTTCTAAAATTTAGAATTCACATGATCTAATTGTCTCCATGGAAACTCCTGTCCTCTCATTTATTTTAACTAATTACAGATATGTTGTGTCTTGCATTGCAAAGATAGAATGTTTGTTTATAGTTTCCAAAGTGTGGAATTCGTTTTCAAAATTATCACTCATTTAAAGATTTTTCTTTTTTCTAGGGAGAGACACAAAATAATTTTTACTAGCCTCTACACAGACACTTCCTGACAGCATGTTCATCTCACTGTCTGCATGTTCAATGAGCTACAGTCAAGTACTTAAAACACAATCAAGCTCAAGCTTGCAGTGCGCCTCCAGAATTATGCACACCAATGTATTGCTGCAAGGAATTACACATAACAGAGAAATAATCATAGATACAAGTGTGTGCACACAAGTTATCGTGTAAAATAAGCCATTAACAGATCTTGTCAGTGCTTTGCACACAAGCTTAACAGCTAATGGCAGTCAGAGTATGTCGCTGAGGACCTGACTATGCTAGCTCGGTTTCCAGGTTCAGATTTCAAGCACCAGATGGCTCTCACGCTCCACAGAACTCAAAGGAGCTTCTTGGGGGTCAAGCAGCACCTTCTCTCGGGAACGTTTCCCAGTAACCGAGTACAGGCATCCATTCACACTTGCTGTGTCCGAGTCTAAGCACGGCAGTATCTAGTTGCCACCTAATCAGCACCATGATTCAGAGACAGGCAGAGAGTTCTTGGGACCGCCTGATTGCAACTGGCTCAGCCTCTGTCTCCCCCAGCATCTGTAGCTACGCAACAGAGAAAAAGCTTAAGGATGCCAGCCCAGTATTGCCAAGTTTTCAGGCACTGACATTCATGTCTTCACTGGAAATTAGTAAGAAAGGGAGTTCCTGGTGGAGAAGAAAATGGAATCTTGGCCTCAGGAGCCATTTCCTCTGGTCTATCTCACAGGAGCAACAGACAAAGTTAAAAAATCAGAAGCTGGAGAGAGCATGCATTTGAACGATTACTTAGGGAGTGGTTCTCCATCCTGGGACTCAAGCAAGCTCATAAATTGCTGAGTGTACGCTTATAAAACATTAAGTATTACTCTGTACCTGTAATGCCCAAAACAAAAAACAGTTTATTACTTCAAGAACCAACTAGTTTGTTTCTTCCACAGCTGGTATCAGATTCCAGCACATACAGCATACAGCCTGTGTGTGGAGCCTCTAGGGTTGGTGAGGGTGCTGTGACGGCTGGACCTAGTTAACATGCCCAGAAAAGTCCAAGACCCACCAGCTGTTGGTAAAGCTACCATAAGGACTGGCACCAAAAAGATTTAGAAAACAGATGAACCATAGGTGGTAAGAACCTTAGTACAAAGGATCTGTCAGAAGACTTAGATCCTCAGAGGGGCCAAATCTGATAAGTATACTTAGACCACACCTAACTCAATGGGACACCACAGTTTAGCACAAAGCTGATTAATTACTTGCACTATTAAATGCTAAAGAAGGGAGCTGCAACCATGTTTTGTATAACAGCATTTCCTAATGATCTTGTCCGAGCTAGAAGAAAGCTGAATCCTATAGGCACCTCGGTCCTGACAGGTTTGAATTCCCCACTTCCATTTCCCAAGAGAATGTCCCAATTACCAGGCAATGAGCCTTTCGCCAACAACCCTTGTTGAGCTGGGTGACTGCATCAAGTGCCACAAGGAAGAATAAACAAAAATAACCTGATTTTATACTTAGAATGTAAACAATCTTCTGGCAAGGGAGGGAGAGGTGAGAGGGACACTGGGAAATCAAAGTCTGCAAGGGGTTGTTGGATAAAATGAAGAAACAGTTTAGGCAGAGGGAGCCAAACACAGAATCTGCTGCTTCTCAGACAGCGTTATCACCAGACTCTAAAATGAAGTTCCTTCCTGTTTATTCTAAACAATTGACAAACAGTTTCTAAAGTCAGAAATCAAGTCTGAGGTCTTCTTTCCTATGCAGGTCATGGACTGCGCATTCTAAAGCTCCTGGGTTCTGTGTGTTTAAGTTTCATTTTAATATACATCTCAAGGTCATCTTACCCCTTGCACTCTTTTTTTTTTTTTTTAAGGAAAAATTTTACACATGCATTTTACCCGTAGCGCTACTTTTCAGAGTGAGTTTGTTGCCTTCATGGTTGGAGCAGACTGGTAAAAAGACACTGTTCTCAAAGGTGACATCCTATGAGCTGAAAAAGCTTTGCTTTACAGATTTTTTGTTTCAGGTTAAATCTTATCACTAATGATTTGTGTACTGAAAAATATGTTAGTTCCAGCAGAAGGCACAGATCCTAAAACTCACTACAGAGTACACAGAAAAGAGCAGGCTGCTGCTGGCTAGTCATTGCTACTAGTGCTAAAACCACGAAGTCCAAGTCTAGTGTTCAGCAGCTGGAATCATATTTCTACCTGGAATGACACCTGTAAGTAATATATTCATGAGAAGACAGAGACTGCAGTACTGTAAGGCTCAACCAAACACAAAACAAACAAACAGTTGGTACAGGCTTTCAACTGCTGGAGAAAAGCTATCAAGGAGGATGAAGCAAGATGCAAAGCACTGACACTTCAGGCTGCAGCTGCTTCTGGTTGCATTAGACTCAAAGATGCAACATAGCAGTGTACAAAATCAGTCATCAAAGGTGATGAAATACGTTTGCGACACAGAAACCTTGATTTCACTAAAAGTCTGAAGAAGTAAGGTGTGGAGGGAGGCACAATAAATCAAGAAACTGAGCAGCTCTGAAGATGATTACTAAAAAATCCTGTTCCACAGGAACTCAGAAATAACACAGACTTGACTGTATTTGAGAAATAGGGAGAGACACATCAAGTTTTTGTCTTTTCATAACACTGACGCTACAAATGATGTATCAAGCACTGGCTCTACGGTGATGGGCACAGACTCAAAACATGTTAGCTGCAAATATGAAAACCTGCTTATGCAAGCCTCTCCCACGATTAATTGTTACTGCCTGTTTAATTGTATGGTTTGATTGCCAGATGTTTTCGTTTTCTTATTGGCATTTTCAAAAGCTGGATGATGGGATATGAAGAGAATTGGTAATCCTGCGCCTTTACCTTCAGAAATCCTTCGAAAGTCAGAAGGGGAGAGAAACCACAGCTGGTTCTTCTTTTGGCTCCTAACAGCACAGTGAGATGGAACTCCTCCTGGTGATTTTTCTTGCTGTTTTGACTGTCTTTGTGGCAATGGCATTCTATTATGAGCACCCCAAGGCAGAAATCCCTCATGGATTTAGTCAGCGCCAAAAGCTTTACGTTTTTCATTACCTCCTCAACTTTGGGTTTGGTCTGGTAAGTAAAACTTGATTAAAGCTGGAGTTTTTAATTTCATTTCTGATAGAGGGGTAATGAATTGGTGAGGGCTTTTTTAGAATCAATGTTTAAATATATTGCAAATATGCTATTGGATTTATTTGGTGATGTGAGCACCACTGCAGATACCTTCAGCACAGCTGAGTATAATAGACTCTACTGCTTGCTATGCAGCACCAAAGGTTACAACATGGAAAAAATAAAATTCTGCAGACTGAGTAATACTCATTTTTTTCTCATGGCTAAGTTTTAGCTTTTTAATCCTGTTGCCTCAGTGCAGAGCTGGAAGGCTTAAGAAGCTCACTGCACTGTGTAAGTGGAACTTCTGCTCTATAGAACATGGTGCTTATTTAGAGAATGAGCAACTAAATGATGTCCATGATCTCAGTTCTCTTCTATAACTGTATCACTGTACTTCTGAAAGACAGCTACCACTTTCATCATCTTTTGCCTTTCAATATGTCTATATGACTTCCTTCTTTGAGATATGTTAAAGCTGTCTTTCTGTGTCATTGTTTTTGGCACATTTTTGATCCTTTTTCATCCTTGTTTCTCTTCAAAACTAAAATATGACTTAACTTGTCTTTCTGTTTCATCAATTATCCTTTCATGAATTAATTGTTGCCTCTCTCATTTTAAAAACACTTAATACCTGAATGAAGATTCTTTTCTTTAGTTGTTTAAATTGTGAAAAATCCCTTTAATTTCTTTGGCTTGTGCATTACATTTCACCTCAATTCCATGTCCTAATATTATTTCTTCCTCCCCTTCCCTGCTACATTGCTTATTAAGTTCTGTCTGAAGTCAGCTAGTGAGCTCTTAAGAACGTGACTCATCGTGTCTCTTGAGAAGTGCCCCACCCAGGGCTGAACACTGCTGTGACAGTAAAGAAATACAATGAAATAGGATAGTAATAGAAGTCAAATTAAATTTTCTTGCATCTGCTATACTACACAATGTGTGGTTTTCCACATTTTCAGAACACTGTATGAATACACTTTATCCATCAGACAAAGCTTTATCTTTGTGTAATTCATATGTAAAAAGCTAAAGTGCGGAATTTAGAAACTTACTGTTGATTAATGCAGTTTTTAACTTCTCATAATTTTGTATGCTTTCTGCTGGCCAATGAGAGGCCAAGCAAAAGCACTGTACCACATCACCTCAAGGAGCAGAAAGTTAAGAATATTAATGTATGGTTATACAAAAGTTTAAATGCAAGTAAAGTCCAAGTCACGTAGAAACTGTTGGTATTGCTGTTAGGCCGATTACTTATGCCAAAGTAGACAAATCCTTTCAAGGGATGACAATTCATGATGTCAAAACTGCAGGGAAAATTAAAGTTTACTAGCACATCCAGTCTTCAGCTGGGACAAAAGATGCACGTGAAGTCACTGGAGACCAACCAGTTTGAAGTAATTGTGCTCAATCTGATAGATTTTATGAAGAAATGTCTGCATTCACCTATGAGGATATACTTAAATAAAAACAGCTACATCTTAACGTTAATAAAACTTCTTCACTGAAAAATCTGTTAACTCATCCTTTATTTTTTCATCTAATATTCTGTCTAGAAGAAGAAAAATTGACATAACAGCAGAGCTAAACACTAGCCAAGGGACTTAACGACTGATCCTATCTCAGAAACAGAGGGGCTGATTAAATTATGCTACCTACTGTGTTAATAGTTCTGTACGCTCCTCGTACCCTATTTAGCCTAGTAGTGACTTAGGTAGAAGGGCTGGCACAAAGTGCAATTCAGATGAGTTCTGGGCTGCACATCGTGGGCCTTTGTACCTGTGTAAAGAGGACGAACATCACGGATAGCACAGCTCTGTCACATCCCTCCCACAGACATTACTACACACATGTTGCTGCAGGCCCTAGTCCTTTGCCTGAACACATACCTGGACTCTCACTTCTAAGCTAAGTCAGCTCTTCCACAGCTTTTCTCCTAGTGCATGGAAATCTCCATGCCAGTTGTTGCCAGTGGGATCGTTTTTCAGTTATTTCACTCTGAATGCCAGTCGCTGTTGCACTTAGTGTGACTGCAGAGGCTGAGCTAAACAATGCTTCAACCAAGGCTGCAGTTCTCTAGTTCCATATTTTGACTGTCTCGTGCTACCCTTAAGTCTATTAATTTTCAAGCTGTCATGTCAGCTTTAGTGTTAGAAGATCCTTAATCAATGTATAACCAAACTGTCCAACTACTGGTTAACAAATTATACTACTAAGCGGTCGCTCTTATTTATAAATGTCAAAATGTAGGTCATGTTTGACTGACTTGGTTATTCACCTGCAAAAGAGCAAGCTTTATGAACATGAAGATCCTGAAAGTGGGATTTTTGGTAATAAGGAGATCAGTGATACATAGCCTAGCTATACTCTAAAGTGTACATGTGCACATAGCCCAGTCTTGCAGCTGTCATGCAAGTGATCACTTTTTTCCAGTAACTGTAAGCCAAGAACCGATACCTCACTTTGAGGGAACATATAAACTAAAAAAATGGACTTGAATCAGAAAACAAAGCAAAAATGCAAATTCTGCTGGTTCTTGTAGAACTTCTACTTACAGGAGATGTACAATTTAAAACAACACCACAAGGTTAAATTTTCATTTGCATACTAACATAAATAACTATGAAGATTATGTGTGATGATACTAATTATGGATGTCTGCCATAACTGTACGTTGTTGCAGGTAATCCATAGAAGATACTCACAGCTAACAGTGGAGGGACTAAGAGCAATATAAATAAATGCCAATCTTTATGAAAGTTGACCAGTGAAACTATTACAGGTTTAATAAAAAAGAGGTATCAGGCTGCCAACACTAAACACTGTAGTTGATAAGGCCTCCTATTTATTTTCAGTATTTCTTTCCAAGACAGAGATGGTCTCTATACTATATACAAAGAATATAGCTAACTACAGGTTTAACCTTTACTTTACAAAAGTATTAGTGTGAGGAAAGAAAATACCAGAGGGAATTGGAGGAGTAAAGAAACAAAATTATTTTTCCATGGACATCATACAGGAGTTCTGTAGAAGGAATCAGTATAAGACTAAGACTTGGCCACAAGAGGATCCTTCCTGCATATGGGATCAGCTCCTCAAATGGCTTAAAATGGGATATCTGCATCAAATTTAGCAGGACCACATTACTGAGCTACAGGAGGTCTGTGAAATGTGAGGTGAAAGCCACAAGACTTATTGTGGGTTTTTAAGATACACGTAGCATGTACCTTTGTATATGCAACTTTTTTTGAAATTCATATGCATGAATAATGGCAACACAACAAATTAAATTACTCATTAGAGAAGTGTACTGCTGAAGAAGAAAAGTACAAAATTTAATCCAATATAGTGGAAATGTAGTGATACTGCCTCATATTTTTCATCTTGAGCAAGAATAGACTAGAGCAGACAACTGAAACAGCTTAAAGCCATCCAAATGCAGTGAAGTAGACTAGCTCAGAGTGACATAAGAATCTTCAGCCTGAATGTTTAAGTAAGAATCACTGAGCTGTGAGAAAATGAAGCCAAGGTTCAAAGCTATTCTCGTCCAGGAGGCCAGCTGAGGTAGATGCTACAGAATTTTTTTTCTGTAAGTTAAAAAGTAGCGAGTTTGGGAAACTTAAGTATTAGCCACATTTCTGCATCCAAAGCTTAAGTCTAAAATGGTGTAACTACTCTCTCCTTATTTTGTTCAGGTACATGGCTACTGAAGCACCTGACAAATTGAAGTATTTGACACCTTCTTTTATCTACTATTAAAGTTTGATTTTTTTCCTACTGATAAAAAGTAAGCCAGGATTTCTCCACTGAGGAATGAAATAATTTGAAAAACACCATGCCCTCACCTAACATTTCTAATATAATCTAGAAATTACCACCAAAACTAAACCTATGTTCTGCTGATAGTACTGGTAACATTTCTGCCACACATGTAACATGGTATTAATGAGCCAAGTTACTGCGCTTGTGGTGAAAGCAACTCTCAGATCGCCTTTCCCACAGGCTCAAAGGCCTTGCTTTTGGAGAAGCACGGACACCAGGCAGCTAGAGAAGATAAATTCATCCATTCCTGTCAAATGTACTGCTCTCTGAATTTCAAATTTTGGTAGGTATTACATTACAGTGAAGATGTATCCACATCATCATCCTGACTGGCCACTTCATTGTAAGAACCATCAGGAGACAAAGTTCGAATTGACCAAGGAATTTTAAATTTTTCATGATCAATCTCCAGGTAAGATGAATATTTGCACTAATTTGTGGTTTCTTTATTAACAGGCAAAATTTTTGGAAAAAGTAGGTATCACCTCAGAGGTCTATTTTCTCAGGACTCTAATGGACGGAATACCACCATTAAAAGATAAACATCTTTTTATCAAGGACTTAAGGTTTGAAAAGGTTAAAGTAAGAATTTACCAGCCAAAAACATCAACCACTGGCCAAAGAAGAGGAATCCTTTATTTTCATGGAGGAGTTGGACAGTTTGGAAGCATTCGTAAGTGATATATATAATATGAGCTATAACTATAACGAAACGATGTAGTTTCTCATCTGACATGGTATTTCTTATAATAACATTATAAATAACAAAATTAATTTCAGGACACCAGAACAATTTTATTTACATGCAGTAGGCACCATGTTAAATCGTCTTTATACAGGTTGTGTACCTAGAACTTTCATTCTCTGATCATATATAGTATCTGTTTTCTTCCTTCTTCTCCCTCATGCTTATGAGAAAAGTTGAAAATCTCATTCGAATTTTATTTCTTATTTTAAAGAACCCAATTTCTGTTCACATGTGTGTGCAAGCTTGTGTGTATGTTTGTATGCTGCTGTGCATCTTTATAGTGGCAAAACAAGGGAAAAATACATTTTGGCATTTGAAATGGAAAGGCATAAGAGATTAGATGGTGGCTTATGCCAAGAAAAATTCTTGTGCTAGATTTAGCAGGGTTTTTTGTGTTATTTTTTTGTTTTGTTTTTAAATAACTTCTCACCTTCAATACCACTTCAGAAGTGGCAGCATTGGTGCTTTCTATCAACTAACTTTTCAAAGATGAGACCGAAACAATGCATTGACGTACATTCCAGGTTTCCTACTGGGAAGAAGACTCCCACAGACGTAGTGAAATTGTGAGCAATGTCCAGATTAAACCATGCCACAATAAGAATTACAGTGTAGCATTAATCACAGAACAGAGATAAGAATTTCAGAATATTTTCATTCAACATATTTCTAAAGCAAGTTACAATTCCATTGAAATATTTTGTTTTACAGGGGCCTATGAAAGAACATGCCGCTATTTAGCTAGAAAAAGCAATTCAGTGGTTGTGTCTGTTGGGTAAGTGGAGTCAATCCAGCCACAAAATATGATAGCTGTTTGTGCCTCCTTCTAGGTTTGTAAGTCTTTAATGCATAGTCACCACAAGCCAAGTTCCTTGTAAAGGGCATACAGTACTTACATTTAATGATCACATGCGTTTCACCAGCACTAGGAAGAACAGTTAGGAAGATTAGTCAACTAATCCCCTCTTGCTTACTTCCAAATAAAACCTATTATAATAATTTTGTAATTTGTAGCCACCACTAAGAGGTGAGGATGTTTTTGCTTCCTAAAGCCATAACCAAACCACCTTAAGTTGAAAGCCAACACTGCGTTTGAAGTGTAACTGTTTCTGTTAAAAGCACAGTTGCCCAGGCTACTAAACACTGATTTTAGTAGTAGTTCTGAAAAACTGGGGCGGGGGGGGTGTATCCACATTTAACTTGCAACCAACCTGAGCTGAACATTTAAAATATTTTTCTGATGAGCTGTGTTGCATTGTTAAAAGAACCAATTTTTAAAAGTTCAGGAAAAGAGTTGATGTCTTAGAAATTGATTACACTTGCACTAATAACTATTTACATTCCAAAATATTTGAAGAACCATTAATTCTTCTTGATTCTGTTTATAAAGGATTCAGCTTATAGAAAACCACTGAAAACCTTTCATATTTTCATTATAAATTTTCTATGCTTATATTGTCTAACAATTTGTTGGGAAATGTTCACTTCAATTTCTAACTAGAATTTCTGATAACTGATTCATACATACCTGCCTTGCCACCTAATTCTACAATAACTCAGCATGTGCCTTCAGTCACTTAAAAGATAGGTAAAGAAGTATTTTGCAAAGATACAATAGTGTACTGACTCCCCCAAACATTAACAATAGTAGCAAATAATACATCAAAAGCAACAATTACAATCAATTCTATTGCTATAATTATAATCTCAGAATATTGTCCTATCTTCAGAATGAAATACATGATTGAAAAGATAACAGGATCATTCACTAGGTATGACTATGATAAAATACTTTCACTCTTATTCAGATATCGCTTAGCTCCTAAGCATCCATATCCAACCCAGTTTGAGGATTGTCTCACTGCCACCATACACTTTATGAGGACTGCACAAGATTATGGAGTCGACCCTTCTCGCATTATCATCTGTGGAGATAGTAGTGGGGGTACACTCACTGCTGCTGTTGCTCAAGCACTGGTGAACAGAAGAGATCTCCCAAAGCTGAGAGCACAAATCCTAATATATCCTTTTCTCCAGTGTGTTGACTTTAATTTGCCTTCTTATCAGCAGAATAAGGGAGTGCCCATTTTGTTAAAGGAACGAACCGTTGCTCTTGGTTTGAAGTATCTTAATAAAGACTTGTCAGTCATGGAGGCAGTGTTAAAAGGTTGTCATGTTCCAGAAGATATGCAACTGAAGTATCAGGAATGGGTAAGTCCTGACTACATCCCTCATGAATTTAAGACAAGAGGCTACAAACCATGTACAACACATCCATTCTCCAAAGAAGTCTATACAGTGATCAAGCCTATGTTTGACCCTGTTTTTTCACCACTGCTAGCTGAAGACAGTGTTATTACTCGACTTCCTGAGACTTTCATTTTGACCTGTGAATTTGATGTGCTTAGAGATGATGGTCTGCTGTACAAGAAACGATTAGATGATCATGGTATAAAAGTGACCTGGTGCCATCTGCAAGAGGGATTCCATGGAACAGTATTCTTAGCTGTTTGTGGTCCAGTGATAGCATTCCAGTCTGGAAGTAAAGGCCTGGAAAAGATAGTAAATTTTCTAAGATTGATGTAAAATTCCATTTTTTGCTTTCCTTTCCTGATTCCCATCTCTTATTGCTTGCAAAGATTTTTAAAAAACATCCTCGGTTTTCCTTTTCTTAAATCATCTTCTTAAATTTCTGCATTGCACTTGTCGCCTTTTTACCCAATAAATTGATGTGGTGATGGCTTTTGCTTCGTTTTCTCTTATGAGAGGCAAAATCAGGTGAACTTACCTTTCTTTCCCCTACCACCTCTTCAGAGTTTTCGCCCGTACCCATAAAAGATCTGGTCCCCAGGGCAAGTGTTTTGTGGGTCAATAAAGTTCTGGTAATATTAAAAGACAAACCATGACTTGAGGACAAACTGGGGCAGGTAACAGGGCATGAATCTACAGGTTAAGTGTGTAACAAGCACGGCCAATGATTTGTCAAAGCCTAGATCTGGTGAAAGCTGAATTTGAGGCAAGCTTAAAGTTAATTGAATATAGCAGAAAAGATCTGAGTATAAACATAAAAGAAGTGGAAGGAAAGGAGAGGAGGTCAGGAAAATGATTAGGCCTGGAACCACAGATGTTATAAAAAGTATTGGCTAAGGAATATGCATATATCTTATATATGTAGAGAAAGATATATGGGAATATACAGTAATATTACTTACTTTACAAAGAGCTTGTATTAACTGTAGGCCTGCACTGTGTGAAGCAAGGAAGCACTTTCTCATAGAGGGACAACGTAAAGTGCCATGGCAGAGAAAGGAGAATGAAGGAGAAACAAAAAACAAACCACAACAAATAAATCAAAGTTCATGTTGATCTTAAACTGTTTACAACAAGATGAAATGAATTATCAAGTAAACCAATACAAAATATAATGGCATAATAAATGTATAAGGATATTTTCTTAGAAATGTACGTTAAGTATTGCCAAGAAATGTCAGTAAATGTTTTAATGATGCTGTTCTCCTGAGGTGAATGTCTCAGAGTATAACTGTTTTCTCTCTGTTTTTATTATAATCTTATGTCCTGCATTATAATAATTTATCACATCTTTAAACTCTAATATCTTAAATTCTTCAGTGAGTTATACTTGTAGGCATGACGTATTTCCATGCAGAAATGGAAGCAGGGCCAAGATGTAATTTTACTTACAGTCAAAACTTCTGACTATCTTGGCCTAAATTAATGCCTGGAACACTACCCACATGACGAATTACTTTTGTTTTTGTCAGGGAAATTTCTAGCTCTATCATTGAAAAATAAAAATCTCTTTATCTGATATTATTGTATACATTTTCTGCCCACCACTGGCTTATTTAAACTATAATAAAAAGCAAAACATGCTGCAGACAATTATGCAAGGTAAGTGTTCAGACAGAAGAAGACACCCTACAAACCATGGAAGGACGTTCTGCAATGCTCGGCATGACTGTTATTTATATTCAGCATACGAGAAAATAAAGCCTGACAGAACAATATGAATGACATTTAGTTACACTCACATAGTATAGTCAGGAGAAAGAGGAAATTTTACAGGGCTCTTCCATATGGCCTTTTTGAATGAATACAATTTGAATAAGCAAAAAGTCCAAAAAATCTTCTACAGTATTTTCCTGATGTCTAGGCACACGTATCAGTTAACACTGATTTTTGAATGCTGCCTATTTTTCATATGGGCAACCTATCCCACTAATGTTGAGGTTCACTTGCTCCATTGACATCAGCAGCAGTTTGTCCATAAAGTGATAGAAGAGAACATTCCTAACACTAAAACACAGAAGAAGTCAGACTAAGACAAAGAAAAAGGCTGACAACTGCCAAATCTCTCCTGGGTATTAAAACCCAAAGACAACATGCTGAAGATATTACAGATATTTATTTTTTTTAAACCTAGATATCTGCTAGGTTATCAAGGAGTCTTTGCCTGTGAAAAACTTAGGAAAATATAATCTTGACAAATAAGTGTCCTTAGAGGGGGCAGTTACTTCCTATCTCAACAGAAACAACCAGTTCCTTCCAAAACGGAACGTGAGTATGCTTGAGGTGATAGTTTAGTCTAGAGTTTGCATCCTGAGTGAAGAGACAGACCGTGCCACGATGCTTTCCAAGCAGTAACAGGGTGTGGACAAGGCTGGTCCACTCCAGCAATATTAATCCTAAATATCATGGACATGAGCCACATGTCATTAGCTCGTCTCTACACTTTGGCACACAAATAAAAGGATCCAGGAACAGATCAGAACCCTGCCAAGACATGAAGAAGAGTGAAATGCTGGAAAGTTCAGTATGTGCTGGGAAGTCTTGACACTATTTGAACAGCGATGTGTTACAGGAAGATGTTAAAAGAATGTAAGAAAGGGAAAGCAAATTGTTGTGCACCATTCCCATCACCAGATGTCAGTACACAATTGAGTTATTAATAACCTGGCAAACTACTTTGTGCTCTGGGCACAGAATATGAGTACCCGAAAGACATTACAAAAGGTCAATCTGTGTTTTAGGCTTAAATATTTTTACTGAACCTGTTGTTATGCCTTCATAGACTAAAGCTGTATGTTTAATAACAAAGTACATTATAAGCCATAACAATTTTAAAGTTAGATTACCTGTTCTAAACCAATCAAATCACAGTGGTTTATAACAGAAGTCTACAACTTCAATTATCTTCTGCTTTTTTATCTTTACATCACCTTTTTATAACTCTAGTTAAAAGTCAGTATACAACAGCAAATGTTTTTAAAAATAAGCCAGCAATTAGAAAACATGCCACATCTATTAACTCTGTTATTTATAAACAATATTATTTATCTAAAAGCATTTAACATTATTCTCTATGATGCACATTCTCTATACTGCTCCTGAAATAAAGAGGCATAATCCTGCAAACTATGGCTGCTTTTATTTCTCTGATTGCCCATTACCTCAATGATTCATTGTGTTTGCTGACTCTCACTATAGTGAAGAAACTGCTAACCTAAATATTTGGAGTAATGAGTCTCAGACAAATCTGGCCACAGCAAATTAAGGCCAGTTGCAGTTTTTATATTTACATTCAAACTACTTATGACTTAATAAGAATAATTTTTAGTGTGGTGACCCGTCATGATGTGCATGTTCCAGAGCAGCTTATTTGGACTCCATTTGTCTGGAGCAGACTTCATCCATTCTGAGGAACAGAACTGCACAGCTACAGGGACACATATATCCAAGAACTCATCCACATTTCAAAATGCTGCATAACAAAAACTTACTGTCGAGTCACCATTTAAAAAATGTACCTGCTCTGAATTGTACAGCACAAGATCTGAATTTCCATCACTGAATGCTAATACATAGTGGTTGTCATAATTTTTATTTGTTTTTTTAAAATACAATACAGCTTTTTACTGCAGAATTTGTTAGCAGATGTTTAACCTAGAAGTTATTTGGAAGGGATGGACTTTAAAGAATAACTTAGAGGAAGAAAGGAAAGATTAAAATAAGGATTTACGGCAGACTAAATGCAAGATGGCTTTCAGTCATGAGTAAGAGCAAAATGCATAGGGAGTAGCTACTAATTTGGGTGGGGAGATGGAGATAACAAAAAGGGAGGACACTGAAAGGTAGGTAGGAGGCAGGCTAAATGAAGGAGGAGACAGATCAAGCAAATACGTAACACCTTTAAAAAAGAGTATCATAGAGCACATGCTAAGCTGTAATTTCTTAAAGCTTCTTATTGTCACTGTAAAGGGCGTACTACATCCACCTCACAGATCAGAAAACTAAGGCTGACAGGTATGAAGAGGTCTGAGAAGCTTTCAGTCATTTGTTTACATAAATACAAGAAAAGATGTGTGAACTGGAGGATGGTAAGTTTCTTACATGCTCTACTTGGTAAAACCCAAGTTAGTTAAATTGCCCTACAGAGTCTAATTGTCCCACTAAATTACCTGGAGTAAATAAAAAAAAAAAAAAGGCAGGCAAATTATATTTACCTGAGTGTTTCATTTTGAAATGTACATTTAAAAAAAAGGAACATATCAGAAGCTGTTATTTCCGCTTTTAATTCTTCTTTGAGATACATTACTTTTTTCCTGTTTTCTTAGCTTTATGCCTTACAGCTAGTTATTAAGCCTGGCTATACTTGACGGAATCAATGCCTCAGTTATCACAGCTGGCTACTTCACCATGCTTTAGTTAATCTCGTAGTATTTCCTGTATTACACATAGTAGATCTGCAATAGTCAACTAACTATAGGCTAACTGTAGGCTGTGTTAGGAAACATTTCACTTCTGATTGTAGGCTGTGTCTCCTAACACAGCCTACAATCAGAAGTGAAATGTTTTGCAATATTTTAGAGAAAGACATTACAAGAAAACCAGTAATACATGACATTCACATAACTCATTAGCACCAACTACCCGGACACTTTTGCTTTATTAGTGTTTGGTTTGAAAGCTGCCTGCCTCTTATGCTGACAAACAGTCGATATGAAGTTGATGAGTTTTATGCATTCTCAATCTACAAAGAGGTCTGTGATTCCACAGCTACATAAGCCTTACAAAACCGAACAGCTTTCCCCAGGTTAAGCCTGAGGAAAAACCAGCAAAGATCATATTTCTTTGCACGGGTATTCCAAATGCAAATGATAGTATTCCCATCATTACTATAACCATTAGAAATATGCCGGAAAATTAAGAAGAGAATTTTAGAGGTGACTAACCTCTTGCCTAAATGGAGGTTCACTGATGAGAAAATGGGAAGAATTTGCTCAATTATGATCAATTCTGTACTCACCAACTGATATATTAAACGTACCAGTCTCCAACAACACTAAATTCAATGAATAAAGTATCAATTTTGGAGCTCTGAGTAGCTGACTTTTATAAGAATAAAGAACTGTATGCATATCCATAACACACATTGCAATGCCAAACTCCAGGCTGTGTTAATTTTCTCCAGTTTAGTGGAATGTCTTCAATCTTTTTTAGCTAATGCAAGGCTGTTCTCATCTACGAATAGGTAAAGACTTTGTGGAAGTTGGGGTTTTGCAATGAGCTTGCTGAAAGAATGAAAGAATGGATGTAGCAAAACACATCAGAAAACACCTACAGTTTAAAGAGCTACTACTAGTAGTTTTTGATCCAAGATGGATGTCTATCTACTACCAGAAAGAGAAAAAGCCTTTTTGTTTGCAAAGATGTAAGATACTCCATGGAGTGGATTGAAAGGGAATAAAACTTTTTTTTTTTTTTTAATTTAACACCTCAGAAACAATTGGGGAAAAAACCCACCAAAAACCCTGCTGGCTGTTAGAAACGTGAGAGACTGACTCATCATGGATATTTCTACCCATGTATAGGTAGGCAGGTACAGGAATGGCTGACCAGACTGGAAATATTTGCAGCATCTCTGAACAAGCATCAGTAGAAAAGGGACAGGATCATTTGAGTCACATAAACATTCTGGAATACAAAGCACAAAGTATCATGAAACAGTTGTGAATATAAGCATCCTCAGAAGGACCGAGTAGCTCTAAGACCATGGGATTTGCTTGATTCTGGAAAAACATAGAAATGGTGGTTGAACAGGACAGGGAGAAAGGACTTGAGGTGCTGACATAGCATATACAGTTAGAATATGCTCTAACTGAGCATACTCGGAGTATGCTGTAAAATATTAAGAGATTAAGAGTAAAATATTAAGATAGTATTCTGAAACATTACTTAACCAACATTTCTGTAACAACAGAAGAACTATAATGCATAACTGAAAGATTTTGTTCAGACTGTCACTGAAGACAACTGCCAGGGCATAACAGCAAAAAGCAAATGAAACCCCAAACTCTCCCTTCTAAAATTTATTTTTAAATAAAAAAGACAGTAAAGAAATATTCCTTCCACTCTATCAGATCCATCCAAGTTTCAAAATAGAGATGGCATCTGTGAGGTGTTTTGGTTTTGATTCAAGGTGTCTAATTATTGACTCACTGAATACTGTGAAGAAAAGACTCCTGCCAATACGGTGTCAGCAACAGCTTATACAGCTGCAGCAGACATGCATTTCCTCTTTGGTATGAAGCTTTAATAATCTGAACTGATCTATCCCAAATATCAGGTTTTTAATTAAATTGTTACTGGTTGCTCTTAAAAGTTTTGTTTATACTGCAGTAGTAAGTGCCTTTGTGAATTTACTATTCTTGACTGCAGGTTCTTTTGAAAACACAGAATTTTCCCCCTCTCAGGATTCAAATATAAGAAATCATCAAGAATGCTGAAATACAATATCCAAACCTCATTTCCATGTGGTAATTTATTTCAGGATACTTTGATTGGTGACACAGACATCAGAAATAAGCACTTAGTAAGAACAGTGTTGTTCTGCTGTTTTGCTGGGAATATATGGCAAAACAAATACTCAATAAAAAAAACACAGGCTGTGCTATAATACCACACTACATAGAAACTATTTACAGAAGTAATAACCAAAAATATCAATAGGATGACCCTTCTGTGTCCTATTTATCCTATTTATCCCTATGGATAAATGTTGATAAGCTTAGGACAGAATGAGCATTGACCATGGGTATCTGGGTTTGGCTTCAACATTCTGCAGTCTGATGTTTGTAACTAATTATATAGCTAAATTTGTGCTCCATGTAAGGGAAAGGTAGCCCCAAATCAGTCAACCTCAACAAAGAAAAAGCCCTTATTGTGAACAGCTGACGATTTGCCTATTTCACAAACAGTGGTGCAAATTTACGTTGCTTTATTCCATGCTTTCTTATCTCCACAAGCTCAAATTGTGCAATTCAGCTGTCATGACTGCTGTGCTCTAAATACTATGCTAACAAAGCTAAGGACTAATTCAGTTTTCAGACTGGAATTTCACTTTAAAAGCCAAGACTGGAAAAAAGTTTGGGAGCTGTAACTCTAAAATTATATGAAAAATTAAATTCTGGTAAGAATAAAAACCAGAAAAATTATTTTACCAAACAACTGCCACCAACTTTAATCATCCCTCCCTAATATACATGTATTCATAACGCCTCTACATTGAACTACAAACAAGAATTACAATGAATATAAAATTATGAGAGTTTAATTAGTGAAAAGCTTTTACCAGAAACAATAGTGGCTTAAATCTACAAACACACCACCATGTATCTGGAGAGACCTTAATGTACATTAGGACTTGTACTGTCTAGCTCGGATTTTACTTGTACTCCTACTCCAGTGTGAAGAACAGTACATATGCATGAAACATCTTGCGCAGCTAACGTAACGTAGACATACATCACATAAACAGAGCAAATCTTTCTGCTGGACCATATCACAGGTTATACACCGAGCAAGTGTACTCTTATATAAACCAAAACTCAAGCATGAATGTGTCTGGGTATTCCACTATGAATCAAAGTTTATTAACAAAAAAAAGTAGATTTGAATATTTTTCTTCTCAGAGAAGTATATACTTTGATGACAACTGTAAGTAGCCCCACAGCATGAAAATTTAACGCTACAACAGGAATGTCCATCCATAATGAATCCACAACAAACCAAACACAGACAATTTTCAAAGAGAGGCCCCTCTGTATAATCATTTCTCGTTGTTAGAGAAGTCGTGATACACATAAATTCCACATACTTTGAATTCCACCTTTTGTAAAGAGTCAAAACTTCCCTCTCCCCTTTTCTTAGTATAAGGAACTGTTGCCAATAATATCATTAGCAAAAGAAGGGTGGAGAAAATTAGGGTATTGCAACATTAATAAACTTTTTATTTCTGCTTAGGAACTGAGTGCTTAGTCTCCTGTGAAGACACCTCAGAAACACTTGAAAACAAGGCTTAAGACAGCACAGTTTTTTTAGCGCTCACTTCTGTTGAAGTGAGATGGCATCTGTTTATACAACTTTAGCAATAATAGGAATGGTTTTAATTTCTCCTGTTATAATACCAGCACTGTTTTTGGGGGGGGTATTTTATGATCTTTTCAATTCAGAACTGCCACCTGGAATTGACCAACCTCTAAAGCTTCGTTTATTCCATTCGTTGTTGATTACAACCCTGATCTCGGTAAGTTAACTTTCTTAAAACTGGGGATTTCACTTTTTCTTTGGTAGGATATTTGGGAGCTGGAAGATAATGGCTTAAGAAAAAAAAAAGAAAAGAAGCAGCAATTCACCCCTCTGAAGCCTGTAAAGCATTGTTATATGAACCAAATCAAGTTAAATTAACTCATAAAACTGATATGACTAATCTTAAAAGATTATTTAGATTTTTCAGTGCATCTGTCAAACTGCAGCCACTTTACATTGGAAAACTGTTTCACGTGAAAACAAAAAAAAAACCTGTATGTATACTGTACCAATAGGTACATATAGGAACAGTACAATAGGAACTGCATGTACATATAATAATGCTATCTATTCAGAAGCAAGCCTACATTATTCCTCTTCTTCCCAATTCTTTCTTTTCAACAGGGAAAGATTTTTCAGAAGCTAGGGATCTGCAATGATTTAAGCATACTGCGAGTTGTGCTAGATGGAATACCACCACGGAGAGATTCAAAACTTCTTATCAAAGATCTCAAAGTAGATGAGGTACCATTGAGGATTTATCAGCCTAAATGGCCACCTACTGGCAAAAGAAGAGGACTACTGTATTTTCATGGAGGCGCTGGCACATTTGGGAGCATTAGTAAGAAATCAGCAAGTTTTATTTTTAAAATCAAATCCAAACCTTACATTTTTACCTTCAGACATGTGTCAGTCAATACCTCACCTGTCCTTCCTAACAACAATAGTCTTTGCAATCTCAATACTAACTGCAAAGCACCTTGCGGAATTAATAGCCTAATGCACATTTCTAATCACATTTCTACTTCCTTTGGGCTACAGGCGAAGTTGCTGAAAGCAGCTCTTAGCAGATCTGAGGCTTCTAAATCCAGAGCTGTGATCCAGAAACCCCTCAATCAGCTGTCAGCTAACAGCAGAGGGACTCTGCTCTTCCTCCTGTTGAAACTCAGTTTGCTGGTGCAGGGAGAGACCACTAAAACAAAACACATATGCTTAGGTCACTGTGAGGGAAGTTCAGCTCACAGGATGTTCTTGTACCTCAACCAATGGCTAGCTGAAAATAAGATACAGCAACAGTCCTGGAGTAAGGGTTGGAATGCACGTCTCTTCCCTCCTTCTCCTCGGTACTCCATCTTTTCTGGAAATGTAACTTAAAATTCTTTTAGGCTGATACAGAACTCAGCCTAGATCTATTTTCTGGAATAATTACAGTATCATGAAAATGGCAATGCTGTTGCTAAAAAGAATATATTCTGGCTTCATTCTTTGGAACAACGCTTTGATTGCTTCTCAAGGAGAAATTTTTAGTTTTGGATCTCAACTGGACTAAAGTGTTTCCTGTAAGCATGGATAAGGTCTCAAAATACAGAATTTAAGATATAATTCTGTGCTCAGCACTCAACTTTTGTGTAGAAACATTACAAAAGTCAGTGTTTCTCAACTTACGGTCCATCAAAGAAAGTCTAAAAGACATAACATGGTCCAAGAAAGAATTCAAAGAATATATATAAAAAAATCTGTAAATATAGTCTCATTCATGCTAGCAAGGAATCAAAATGAAGGAAAAATATAAATAATAAATAAGCATTAAAAATAGAACCAATTTGGGGGAGTTTGATTCTTGTGGTAACACTGCACAGAATACTTTTTTTTCAGCAAGGGGAACAACCTTTTGATTGTCTCAATAGCTGCTGGCTCAGCCGCCTAACTGTTCTGGATCTCTTTCTGGGCAACCACGTCTGTGTGTGCTTTGTCTGGAAGCCAAGACACCTAACATGGAAATCTAGATTTCATTCCAGGGGTCAGACAGGGAAGTTTGTGGGTTTTGAATCCTTTAGTGTTTCAAAGGGTAAGTCTCCACTAGCACTATGTTAATCAGACCTCAGTTATCTGCAAATGAGTTTCACATCATGCAGAAACAATACCGTAACTTCTAGTAACTTAGGTGCCATACTGCACTGTGGCAGAAATAATCTGCCCTCATTTCACTGCAGAGCACATTAGTCTGGGTGGAGGGTTAGGCTGACACCAGTGGTGATGCTTCTAGTTCTAGAGCTAGTTTGGGTGCCCGTGAGGACTCAAGAGATAAGCCTCTATGATCTAAGTTAAAGGTGAATTCCTTTTGCTGGAAGAAAAAAAACACACCACAAAGTTGTGTAGTTATAGTTGCTGTTCACAACAAAATTGCTGTTGCACAATCAGCACACTGAGGGAGCTGTATCACATGCCATGGCTTAATATAATACCCATACCTATACACTGACTGTAGTGCGTGAGCTTTCATTTGAATTCCCGTTGGTACTTGGTAACCGGAAAGCAAATAACATAATGACAGGTTTTTAAAAGTACATGGGGAATCTACATACTAGTAAGCTTGAAGTCTGCAACTAGCAAATCAGCAGAAGTTACAATAAAGGATAGCATCACTGGACAGATAAATATGACTTACTCCTTAAAATCCATGCAAACAGAAGTCATGCTTCATGAATCAATGTAAGCTTTTTAAATGAGTCAGCAAATACATGAATAAAAGAGACTGAGTTGATAAAAACCTACTTTGATTTCCAAAACAGTCTCTTAAAGAGGCTACACACCCATGACACAAGAGGTGAAGTCTTTCATTTGGATAAAAAATGATTAAAAGACAGAAAAAAGATGGGTTGCAGAAGGTTCCTGTGAGATTTCCATACGGAGATCTGCGCTGGGACCAGTGCTAATGAGTATATTCAAAAACAGGAAAGATGGCAAAAGCTCATATGATACTAAGTCCTTCAAGGTAGCAAATGGATGGCTGAAAAACTGCAGAATGCCTTTATGATAGTAAAGGATTAGACAACAAAATGACAGGTGAAATGGCGCATAGAGAAGTCAAACAGATGAACAGAGCATCCTAACTTTATAAATAAACCAATGGACTCTAAGCAGACTACTCCTATGCAGGAAGATCTTGGGATTATGGTAGAAAGTTGCCTGAAAATGTTGATTTAGTGCATAGCAGCAGCCAAAAAGCAAATAAAATGCTAGGAATTATTATTAGAAAGGACAAAACAGGAAACTTCCTTATGCCACTGTAATAAATCCATGGTGCATCTAAATATAGTACACTGCTTATAGTTCTGGTTCCTGTACCTCAAAAAGGATATAGCAGTACTGGAAAGACTCGGAGAGAGGCTGCATAGGTGAGAAAAGCGCTTCTGTACAGAGAATAAGCTAACAGACTACGACTCTTCAGGTTGGAAAGGACAGATAAAGACTGATACACTAAACATCTACCAAATCATGAGAAGCAAGAGAAATTAAACAGTGAATGATTATTCCCCATTTTACTTACAGTACAAGAGTTAACGTCACCAAATGCAAGTAGCAAATGCCAGGTACAAAACGAGCAAATAGAAATGGTTCTTTACATCTTTCTAAGCAAGCTATAGAATTCTTCACTGCACAAAGTTGTTAATGTTAAAATCATGGGTTCAAGAAGTAGTTCAAATAATTCAGGGAAGAAACATTAATCAAAGGCATTAAATATAATGACACAGCTTCTGTCTCAAAGGAGTGCCCTGCACCTCAGCTTCTTGTATGCTTCTTACTGCTATATACTTGTCCTCAGCTTATGCTTCTCCTTAGACATCTTTTGCTGACCATCAGCCTAGACAGACTTTTATTTTTTCCTAGTATTGCCATTCTTACATGCTTATATTATGCCCCAACAGCCACTGGCCAATAACCAGAAAATATGATAACATGGAAAGACCACGTTGCATAGCAGAAGTTACTCATCAATCTCATGTTGCAGTGCCTTCCAGAGAGCCTAAGTTCCAGGATCTATATTTTAATGTCAAAATGCTATTTGATTTAAAACATCATTTCTGATAAACTTTCTCTTTAGGAACCTTTGAAAGAATATGCTGCTATATTGCCAAAAAATGCAACTCGGTGGTTGTGTCTGTTGGGTAAGTGCTACTTTGACATAGAAGTATTTATGGTAATAGAGTTCACAGTTGAAACACTTCTGAAAAATATGCTGAAAATATTTACTATTTTAGATTGTGCTCCCTATTTTTTGCTTTAGCCTTTCGTTTAATTTAGAAATATGCTTATAGGCAAAGTATTCTAAAATAGCTGTAACACCGTTAGTTTGTCTTTCCAATCTACACAATTTAAAAACAAATATAATCTTTAAAATTTAGGAAAAAAAGGCCTATATAAATACCATACCAGTCAATCGTGAACAACGCAAATTAAATTTTTATATTTACTTTGAAAATAACCACAATATCTTTGACATTTCAGTTATCGTTTGGCTCCTGAACACCCCTACCCAGGGCAATATTTTGATTGTCTCAATGCCACCTTATACTTTATGAGGAATTTAGAAGAGTATCATGTGGATCCTGCTCTCCTCATCCTTAGCGGTGACAGCTGTGGAGCTAATTTTGCTACGGTTATTTGCCAAATATTGCTGAATAAAAGAGACCTCCCCAAAGTACGTGCTCAGGTCTTACTTTACCCAGGACTACAGGGGCTAGATTTTCATTTGCCTTCCTATCAGCAAAATGCTTCAGTCCCTCTGTTGTTTCGGAAGCTAGTTATCTACTTCTGTTTTCGTTATCTTAATAAAGAACCATCATTTTTGGAAGATGTCCTACAAAGTTGCCATGTTCCTGAGAGTATGAAACAGAAGTATAAAAAATGGATAAGTGCTGACATTATTCCTGATGAATTTAAGATTAGAGGCTACGTGCCACAGAAATCTGCTTCATATAAACCAGAAGTCCATGAAGCAATCAAAGAAGTTTTAGCAATAACATTTTCCCCACTTTTAGCTGAAGACTCCGTTATTCGCCAGCTCCCTGAATCCTACATTGTGACCTGTGAGTTTGATGTGCTTAGGGATGATGGACTGTTATACAAGAAGCGATTAGAGGACAATGGCGTTCAAGTGACCTGGTATCATTCTGAGAGTGGTTTCCATGGAATTTTAGCCTTTTTTGGCTATGGGATTTTTTCATTTTTATCTGGAAAAAAGATAATGGATAGTACTGTTAATTATATAAATAGTTTATAAAAGTATTTTTCAGAACAAAGATGCAAGTCTTACGTTATCCTTGGTGAATTTATACTTGGCAAAAAATGTAAACACTTTTGATTTATGCTTTTTATTTTGACTGCATTTTATACTTTCTAACTTCTGCTTCTGCAGTGACTCTTAAACAAATGTTAAGATTATTTAAAGCACCACCATTCTAGAAAATATTATTATAAAAACACACCAATAAGATCGAGATGCAAAAGCAAGGCACCTGGCACATACTGTTTCACTTCAGCTCTAGCAATTCCAGTATCTTTGCATGGCTGGCACACACTCAAGACAAGCAGCAAGAACGTGTCTTCCTGAAGATTCTTCAGCTGCACAGAAATGCTGAAGACAACCACCAGGATCTACTTTGGCCCTTGTGAGAGACAGCAGATGTTTAGGTATCAGCCGGAGAGCCCAATGACTCAGGCTCTGTGAAGTCTTATATCAGACAGTAGAATTGCAGCTATGCATTTTAATTTCTAGGGTTAGAAATTAAATTCAGTCAGACTCAAGTCAGACTACACTGGAAAGCTTCTGTCTGAAGCAAAAGTTCCAAACTAGAACTAGTATAGGTTTGATTTTGTTTGGAATCTGAGAAATTTTATTTTGTTTTGGAACATGATTCTTAAACTAGAATCCCTAAACTTTAATGAGTGTGTACATGTTAGGGAAGTGCAGAGATGAGACTCCTTTTCCTTTCTGTACTCTTTGTTTTTCTTTCAAGATTATCTTATGCTCAAGACTACCTGTTATGCTACGTTTGTTGAAAAAGTTCTGAAGATTACAGATGCAAGAAGGTAGAGAAGCACAACATTATATTATCTTATCACTGTAATGCTGTGGCAATTTTGTGATGCTGTCAACAACAACGAAATAAAAACTAGCACTTCAAATATTTCTTTTACAAAAGCAAGTTACATTTGCTTAACACATACTCACTGATAAACTTAAATGAACACGTCACGGTGGAAGGAACAATGCAACACTGGCAGGCAGAGACCACAATCTTGATAATTCTACCTAGTAAAATCTGTGCTGTGCACAGTAATTAATTTGCCAGACAACTGGACTATCCAAGACTATTATATATGATCACATAACTGTGGAAACAAAATACAAACTGAAAGTCCAGAAACACCATTGAGTGGGCTTTTTTTTTTTTCCAATGTGGACTTTTGCTCTTTCTAAACAAAATATTACATTCTACTTCTGAATATTTTACAATGACCATCTGCCCTATTAAAAATACTCAACTCCTCAGAAAAAAACAAGAAATTTCATTGTTTACAAAGTTTTCTAACTAAAATGACATAGTACTTTCCCCCCATCACTTACAATTTAGCTAAAAAAAAAAAAAACAAACAGAAAAATTATAACATGGCTGCTTAATGAAGTTAGATTATTATATATTTCATTTCCCTGGGAAGTTGCAATTTCAATGATGTTCTGACATCCTAGTTGTTTGAAGAGGTGCAGACTCAGATTCACAATTAATATCTCAAGCATCGTTTAAACTACAGTATCTCTACATTAACACCATCCCATTCTACAGCAAAAACAAGATAAAGCAGTTTGATTTGAAACTCTCTTAATTGCTGATTACCTTAAATCATTTTATGCTGTACCTGTTGCACACTGAGAATTACTGAAGTTTACCTGATACGAGGTAACCTGATCATGAATCTAAACTCAGGCTCCTGTGGATTTTTTAAAAACATATTCTTCATTTAGAAGAAAACACAAATACTAAAAAACTGAGATTCACGTAATGACGTAATTTTATAGGTATCTCTTTCCAAAAAAACATTGGTGACAATCCATTTGGCCCTTTAGAGTGATAGTCATCATATGCAGGCTCCTTTCTCTGCATAACCCTAGAGAAACTCTTCTTCTGATAGTGTTTTATAGTGTCACAAACTCAAAGCATACAAATGCTGTGTCCATTTTCCACCTCAAATTGATTTAGTATTAATGCAGTTTATTCATAACACTCTTCTCCCAGCTAAGGATGGGTTTCTTGCACAAATTCTGAAATGATGCTGGCGTAGACCTTTTAACAAATTCGGGACTTGGACCAACTTATCTTTTGTGAAATGAAGGGAGGTGGGGGAAGAGAGTGGGAGATACCTACTCATGTATTTGTGAGAGGGAGGAGAAAGGTTTTTACTAGAGCAAACTTATGACGAACAAAGAATCAGGAAGTAACAAGCCAAAGCTATCTGGGAAAGTCAAATCAAAGACATTTCCGATCACTTTGCTGCTCAGCAAAATGGCAGTTGTTTACACACTGCTGGTGCTATTCTTAGCAGTGTTTGTTGCTGGATTTATATTGTTGGTCATGGGAGCAATTAATTTTGATTTCTCCAACTCAGAAATTCCTCCTGGAGTGAATCAGCCTGTAAAGCTCCGAATCATTCATATAATTTTAATAAGCAGAGCTGTGGTGGTAAGTTAACCTGGCATGGTTTGGCGGGGGAAGAATGGTGAACCTGTGGATTTTCAACTTAATGCAATGCTAGAACCCTGCTTGGAATTAATTTTCAGAGAGGAGAGCAGGGCATAACTTTCATGCTGCATGTTGTATTTAGAAGCTCAGTTTTGATAAAGAAACCTTTACCAGAGTTTTTACGCTACACTGCATTGTTACAGTCCTGCCTAGCTCTTACATTAGGCAGTATGTAAATGCTGCCTAACAAAAGCATTTGAAAGTCTGACTGTGCTTCTGCAATGAATTGTGCTAACCTAGCAATAATTTGATTAAGAAGGCTTGTACATGTTGGATCATTTATATTTCCATTCTAGGTTCAGAATACATCAGATGTCTTTGGGCTACGCTTTCAAGCTTTTCTTGGACTTAGGGATAAGGAGTTATGTATTTATTTTAAAGATAAAATTAGAAACTGAACATTTCAGAATTGGTTTGGAGAAGGGGGAGTTTTTGTCACAAAAGTGACAAAATCAGGTAACATTTCCCAAGAGAAGCTGACGGAATTCCATCTCCCCTGAACAGATATTTATAACTCCAGCAGCACCTAAGCAGGCCTGTCTGATAGGAATGAGGGGCTCTGGCCAGCCCAACTCTTGAGGTGAACTGGCCTGTAAAAGAGTGGGAAGCTAACTAGTCCACGAGTTGAAGCTCTTACCAGAACTCAACTTCTGGTGATCTCGGCTGACAAAGGATCTCACTGAATCAGGAGTATTTCCACGTAATGATAGATGTATAGATGCTGTGATGACAGGTGGTGTTAGAAATATATGAGACAGCAGAAGTTGTGCATATATGTGATAAATTACTTAAACACCTCCAAGAGGAACAAACTATTTAAAATCTAAAAAAAAAAATTTCTCTCAGAAATATTCTAGATTATAGTGGACCATAGTAAAGAATTCTAGCTATATGTTCTCATGCTTTGGCTGCACACAAGTTGTAATTACAAAGTGATTACTTCACTTAAAACAGCTGGATAAGCCAGTTCTCTTTTTATCATCTATACACTGCCCATTGTAAACAACACAGGATGAAAGAAACTAAACAAGTGGAATGTAAAAGCGAGAATATTCTTTGTCGTTGTTTCATTTCTGCTTGGAAAATAGCAAATATGAAAGAATAAATAATTTTATCATGTTTGTATGCAATCAGAGACACTAAGACTAGTTTCTATGATGAATTAAAATCATTATGTTGCAAAATGTATTTGTTTCTTCAGCCTCAAAATCAGGCATGGAGAATATTATAAATAGCTGGAGTTACTGAAGAAAAGGTCTTTCATGGGTACATATATTGAGTCATAACACTGACAATCCATACAAATGTGGCAGTCTAATAAGAAACATTCATAACAAAACATTGAATATTAAGAGCTTGATCCAAATCTTCGTAAGCACCAAAGCACTGGTTTGGCATAACTAAATAATGTATTTCAAAACAGAGGTTATGCCTTTTTTTTTAATTTTTGCAAAGTTATGTTGGACCAGTAGCTCTCATTTTAATCTTCTGGTGCCTAGCTTGAATATCACTATGGCATACAGAAAAAACAGGAGTTTAGGCCTACTAAATATCTCAGGATCTTCTTTCCAGTGCATTTCACACATCAGTGAAGACTTCCGAGACGAATCAAAAAGCAATTATCAAATATATTCTTAACTTAGTCAACTCTACTTTGGGCAAGTGTCTATATCATGAAAATCAGCACCAGAACTATGATCTTTCGCTATGTTTTCACATATTCTCAGGGGCAAGGACAAAATAACCAGTGAAAACCAAGCTCTTTTTCAATGTTAGGTAAAGGACCTGCTGAGAAAGCAAAGGGATATATCTCACCAGTCTGTGGTAATGCTGCATTGTTTTGGGATTATGTTCTTCGGTGAACAACTGCTGCTCATGTGACCTTTCATGATGCTACTGTTATTTGTTTGGTTGTACTATACCGGTGCAACTACTCAAATATTTTATGATTGCCCTAAAATAGGCAACTTGGAGATCATGAGTATACTGCCCATACATTTCCTTTACTTTGGAAAATACAGAATCTCATGAGTGAACTCCTTATTCTGTTTGACTTTGAACAGGGCAAGATTTTGGAAAACATTGGCATCTGCAGTCAGGTTAGCTTTGTCCGGTACATGCAAGGTAGAAAGACTCTAGGAGTGGACCTGAAGCTCTTCATCAAGGACCTGTGGTTTGAAAAAGTGCCTGTAAGGATTTATCAGCCTAAGGTTCCATCTGCCAGCCAAAGGAGAGGAGTTATGTTTTTCCATGGAGGAGGATGGGTATTTGGAAGTCTTGGTAAGATATCTAACAGAAAAAATATTATAATTTAGTTAAAGAAGTATCTACTTCATAAATGGTAAAGTTGATTGTCGCTTGATCTGTAGCAGTTACAAAGTTCGAGTATAACCACAGATGCACTCTCCTAAGTCCCGCTGTCAGAAGAAAGCATCTGCTGCATGTTATGTGCATTTTTCTTAAAGACAAGGACAATGAGATACGAGGGGAAAAAATACAGTAAGTAAATACTGAAATAGGAAGATGAGGGGGTACAAAAGACCTGAGGAGCTATGTATGAAGGGGCAGAGAAAAGTAGACAGGATTTTCTTCTTGCAATTCTTTGACTTATGCAATAGACAACACAGTACTCTGGAAAAACAAAACAAACCCAAACCCCACCAAACATGTTTCTTACAGAGACCCATGAAAAGATCTGCCGCTATATTGCCAGAGAAAGTGAGTCGGTGGTTGTGTCTGTTGGGTGAGTCTTTCCTCATGCTGTTTTTTAGAGATTATTTCCTATAGTGTAAATATCACCTTCTAGTTTCCCTAATCATAGTAACAACCATTCTCAGAGAAATGTTTTTGTGGGACTTGTCAATCAATGTTTTCAAATTCTAAACTCAAAATCGATAGTAAACAGATAGTAAGCCATATACTACTTAATCCTTATTCAAGGAAAGAAGTGCTTGATGCTTACATAGCGCTTCTGTATGACAAGCTCATATCATCATCAATGTACTGACATGACAATTTGAATTATGAGGCTACAGTTGCACTGTAACAAAGAAATATAACGGAAGTATTGTCATTTGTATCTATGGAAAGCTAAAGCATAAACTGGATAAATAAGTGTCAATAAAACCTAGACATAGCTGGCAGCTGAGTACTCCTGTGTTGTTAAAGACCTGAGATACATCCTGCAGATGATATCCTAACAATTTAATCTGCACCACGTGTTCCAACTAGCTGCAGTTTATTTATAACAACCTGTGGAGAAAGGGAAAATTCTGAGGTAATCAAGGCATTGCTCGTTGCAGGAACCAGTATTTTCAGCAATAGATTTAAAACTAGTATTTCCCTCTTTTACTTTTGTTGTCTCCTTTTGTGTCTTAGGTATCGTTTAGCTCCTGAACACAAATACCCTGCTGCTTATGAAGACTGTCTTAATGCCACCATACACTTTATGAAGAATACAGAGCAGTATGGGGTGGATCCTGACAATATAATTGTCTGCGGGGACAGTGCTGGGGGCAATCTAGCAGCTGCTGTTAGCCAGACCCTTGCAGGTAGACCAGACCTTCCCAAACTACGTGCTCAGATCTTGATCTACCCAGGCCTTCAGGCACTGGACTTCAATTTACCATCCTATCAGCAGAATCGGGGAGTGCCTCTCTTATTCCGAGAACGTGCCGCTTTCTACGTGTTACAGTACCTAAATGGGGATGCATCAAATCTGGAAGAGGTCTTGGAGGGCTCCCATATTCCTATAGATATTACATTAAATTATAGGAAGTGGGTGAGTCCAGATAACATCCCCGAAAAATTTAAGGTCAGAGGCTACAAACCACATGTGCTACTTGACTGTTCAACTGAAGTTTTCGAGACAGCGAAAAGATTCTGTGAGCCCAACCTGTGTCCACTGTTAGCTGAAGATGCTATTGTTCAGCAGCTGCCCGAGTCTTTTATCTTGACCTGTGAGTATGACGTACTGAGGGATGATGGCTTGCTTTACAAGAAGAGATTGGAGGACAATGGTGTTCGAGTGACCTGGTACCACCTCGAGGACGGATTCCATGGAATCATAAATTCATTTAATAGTGACTGGTTTTCATTTTCTTCTGGGAACAGGGGTCTTGGCAATATCGTGAACTTTCTAAAAAGCTTATAGAAACAATTTTCTTTCCTTCTAGAAGAACTGCCAATTTTCTGTGGTCTTTTATGCTTTTAAATTCCATGTAAAAGGGTTAGATTAGACAATTTGTTAATGAGCAATTATGCTAGTGTGACCACTGAAAAAGATATTTCAAGAATGCTATGAAAGTTTCTTTTAGTGCTGTTTGAAGTATTCCATGTGCAGTCTGTCTACGTTAATCTATTTGGACTAGGCACTTGCTACTCTCTCAGTATATATTAAAGATGCAGTAAAATTTTAAATCAACATCTGGTTTGACCCATTTTATTCAATTATGATCTACAGTTTCATTCTTCCTAGAAGGCCAAGTGTGTTTTCACAAAGGAGAAAGATACCGATATTACAATGCTGTAACACAATGCCTGTGCTATACGCTACACAGAGTATCTGAGTCTAAGATTCCCAGTCACTGACTTACAGAAAATTTCTATGGGCTACGTAGCTGGTATTTTAGACTTGAAAAAATGAAGTCAAAACTGCAACGGTACCCAACAGAGATACTCTATTAACAGCTTTGTGTACATTACAATGGAGAAAATGCCCTAAGGGTTTTCCTATGTTTATCAAACACACAAGTGTTCCTATTCTTAAATAGTCTAACAACAAAATAAGGTGAATGCATTTACTTTTTTAGAGCACGTTAGCTTTTTTTTTCCCCTTCATGTTAGTTCTCATTTTCTTTTCTAAATGACCTTGTTAAAACTATATATTCTAAACTACTTAAAGAATGTACACAATACAGGAAGCAATATGTTGTGGCTGCAGATCACATGCAAGAGACAATTTAGTCTCCACAGTAGTTGGCTCCCCTTGTAAAGAGCAACCCATCATAAACTACAATTTCATTCAGTACTTAGCTATCTCTGAACAGTCATTCATATCATCTGCAATCCAAGAATGCCACGCAGAATACCAGGCCCTGTATCAGTCCCACAATTAACATGAAACTAAACAGGAAATTATTCTCCTCTGCCTCTTCTCCAATGTCATGTGTGCTGACACCCTGCACAACATTTCCAAGGACTTTAAAATGTGTGACACCGGAGGGATCCATTGTAACTTGGACTGCTCTAAGGTTTACTGTTATCTTGAGAGAGCTAAGGCAAGGATAGGCGTAAAGACACCTCACCTTCAGTTAAGTGAAATGGCATTTTTTTATACAATACCAGTGATACTGCTGGTGACATTTATTGCTGCATTCATACTAGCAATTATGAGAACAATTCAATCTGAGTACTCCAATTTCAGTATCCCTCCTGGAGTGAATCAACCTGGAAAGCTTCGAATTGTCCTTGCTGCTTTGATTAGTGCAACTGCTCTGGTGAGTTATTCTGTCATGATTTCTGCCAGAAACGTGGTTTAGGTGTTATTTTTGTAAGGTTATATGTGTACATACCAGAATCCTGCTGGCTGCATTAAGACTTAAATGAAGGCTTTCCTTTTTCTGGGGCTGACTTTAGAGGATAATTTTTATAAAATCATTTCTGTTAGACCTCAGATAGTTTTGGTCAGGTTTTCCCCATTACACAGGGATGAAGGCAACTATAAGAGTCCATGCTTTATCAGCTGAGCTTCCCTAATTCAGTTTAAATTAATTTCTTATAAAAAGTGAGATTGCTTTGATTTCCATTTTAGGCCGGCACAGATTATGTTTTTATGCCATTTTGGGGGCTTTCCAATAACACTCATGGAAGGCCAGGTGCTTCTTAAGCAGGTAAAACAAGAGACTAACGGGAAACCTTAGGAGAATGACATCTGGGTTGTAAGGCTCTAAGTGGTGGGAGTTGAGCCTAATATGAAACCAAAGGACATGGTGACGCTGAGAAGGAATCGCCTTCTTTTCTCCCCTAAGACATTTTGCGTGACAAAGTGTGATTTGGACGCGTGGGCCTACCTGCTCAAGCGCACGGTGCCAAAGCAACCCCGCTCGCCCTGGCGTGTAGCCTCACAGGGGACCGCCAGGGCTCCATCTTCTCCCGTGCCAGCTTTCTGCTGAGGACCACACCGCAGCGGCCGCTAAAGGCGAGGGTAGGGGCGAGCGGCTCTGGAGCAGGCTGAACCCCGCCAAGACGAAGCCTGGGTGCCCCCTCAGGCCTCACGGCGGCCGGGGGAAGGCAGGCGTTGGGTCTCCCTCACGGCAACCTGCCTGGCGTGGCGTCTGGCAGCCTCCCCGAGACGGCCCGCGGCTGCTGGCTGCGCCCGGGGAGGCCGCCCCGCGCTCAGCCGGGCCCTCCTCCCTCTCTTCGAACAGGGGAAGATTTTGGAAAAGACGGGCGTGTGCAGCCAGTTCGCCTTCAGCCGCTACGTGCGTTCCGGGAGGAAGCTGGGGCCGGACCCGCTGCTCTCGCTGGAGGACGCGCAGTTCGGCTGGGTGCCGGTGAGGGTCTACCGGCCCCGCGCGCCATCTGCCGGCCTGCGGGCGGGCGCCATCTTCTTCCACGGCGGCGGCTGGGTGTACGGCAGCATCGGTAGGACGGGCCGGGTCGCTTCCCGCCCCCAGCAGCGCAGCTGTCCGCTGCCGCTGTTAATCTCCTGGAGGCGCGGGGAATAATTCTGCCCCGAGACTTGGCAGAAAGTCTGAAATCTGGCTGAGCTTTCCCCTCAACTTCGGCCAGCTTAGTGCTCTCGGTGAACCGCTGCTGCTTGCCTGGAGGGGAGGCGGCAGGGCTGCGGGGAAGGGGGCGAGGGGCAGGGAGGTGGCCTGTGAGGGTCGGGAGGGGCATGGCCAGGGCGGGAAAAGGAGGCTGCCACCTTCCTTGGCTATTGTATCTGGAAACGGAGTGGGCAGCTAGCAACCCCCCAACTTTTTGCAGATTCCCATGAAAAGATCTGCCGTTACATTGCCAGAGAAAGCAAGTCGGTGGTTGTGTCTGTCGGGTGAGTTATGTCGGTACTACCCTATGCAAGTCTTTTTGCTTCACTTCTCAGCACCACAGTGTTGCACAACTTGTGG
Source organism: Phaethon aethereus (assembly GCF_964289735.1). Taxonomy (NCBI): domain Eukaryota; kingdom Metazoa; phylum Chordata; class Aves; order Phaethontiformes; family Phaethontidae; genus Phaethon; species Phaethon aethereus. Next base: position 3,282,642 of record NC_138597.1, on the reverse strand, counting down.
GAACACTCCTCAGTAAACCATTTCTCTAGGATCCCAGATGGTCACACAAAATTTCAAAGGGACTATTTTAATTTCTCCCCACCCCCACCCCCCACCCCGACTGCTGCTGCAGGGACAGTGCAAACAGACCCCAAAGTAAGGTTCATGTCTCTCACAACACAGAGCTAAGCTGGCACCACACAAACAGAAGGAATGCTTTCCAGAAGAGTTTTCTTACGTATCGAGAACTGACTAATAATTGGAAGGTGGTGATTCAGTGATCTGCTTAATTAGATGTAATCACTGTAAACTTGAAGTTTTCTAACAGTAAGAATCAAATGCTAATATATTTTAATACTACTAATACAGAAAAATTTAACACTGTCCCAGTTATTCAAATATAGAAAGAAAAAATAAGTCTCAAGAGGGAGTAAAGGTGAGGTGCAGACTGATTATATTACTTCATCCACAAGCCAGATGCAGTCTACACCAGAAGAGTAAAATGAACTTGTATCACTTAAGTTCTGTTCATTGCTGGCCTCAGAAGATCCCAACTATGCTACATCTTTGCAACTTCATCCTACTGGCTATCATTTATCTGTGAAAACTCGCTGGACAAATACCTGTTTAGCAGATAATGACACTCTTGGTATTTTTTTCTCAGAGAAAAAAATCTCCAAACAACACAGGGAAAGCCAAGGTGCTTAGGAAATTTGTATTTACAGTTATGACATCTCTTTCTGTGTACTAGGTATCGTTTAGCTCCTGAACACAAATACCCTGCTGCGTATGAAGACTGTCTTAATGCCACCATACACTTTATGAAGAATACAGAGCACTATGGGGTGGATCCTGACAATGTAATTGTCTGCGGGGACAGTGCTGGGGGCAATCTAGCAGCTGCTGTTAGCCAGACCCTTGCAGGTAGATCAGACCTCCCCAAACTACATGCTCAGATCTTGATCTACCCAGGCCTTCAGGCACTGGACTTCAATTTACCATCCTATCAGCAGAATCGGGGAGTGCCTCTCTTATTCCGAGAACGTGCTGCTTTCTACGTGTTACAGTACCTAAACGGGGATGCATTGCATATGCAAGAAGTGTTGGAGGGCTCTCATATTCCTCCAGATATGAAGCTGAAGTACAGGAAGTGGGTGAGCCCAGATAACATCCCCGAAAAATTTAAGGTCAGAGGCTACAAACCACACAAGCCCCATGAATTCAAAGCTGAAGTTTTTGAGACAGTGAAAAGATTCTGTGAGCCCAACCTGTGTCCACTGTTAGCTGAAGATGCTATTATTCAGCAGCTGCCCGAGTCTTTTATCTTGACTTGTGAGTATGACGTACTGAGGGATGATGGCTTGCTTTACAAGAAGAGATTGGAGGACAACAGTGTTCGAGTGACCTGGTACCACCTTGAGGATGGATTCCATGGAATCGTAAACTTATTTGATTGTTCTGTTTTGTCATTTCCAGCTGGGAAAAGGGTATTGGACAGAATTGTTAAATTCATAAAAGGCTTGTAAAAACAACTTTCCCTCTTTATGATTCTCCCACTAATGTCTGTGTTTAGGCTACCAAACCTCAGGCACTACTTGTCAGCAAAAACGTGATACCCTTTCATGTGTAAAATACCAATTTTGATATTTGTTAACTTTAAATACTGTCTGAACACTGGTTATTGTCCTCATGAGACTATTGACAGTTCAGTCTTTACAGTTCTAATATTTTCCACATGCTGTGTTTCAATCCCTTTTCTTTCAAATCAGCATCTGATCGATTCCTTGTATAATTAAATACCAGATGATTTACTTCTATGTAAATAATGTCTGTGGAATGATTTGAATTAAGTAACTCCTTTGAATTACAGTCAGGATCTTTGTGATGTCCATTTGATAAGCTCCAAAGCATGACTTTATTTTATTTAGCTAAAAAGTAAAAGTTAGGTACATAGAGAGCTGGAGGGAAGAGTTAGAGGAAAGCTCTGGAAAAACAGGCAGAGATCAAGGTCTCAGTGGGAAGATTCAACATATATTCAGTGGGCATGGCAGAACCACATCTGCAAGAGCAGCACTAAGAGGCCTGAGTTAATTGGTGACACCTTGCTGGAGGCAAGGAAGGGCTGCCCTGATTTTTAAATAACCGGAGCTCTACAAACTCCTATTTAATTTTTGGGATGTCTCCATTATGCCCACTGAAGCTCAGGGCAAGAGACACTAGTTGAGAGGGAACACTTACATCAGGTTTTAGAAAGACAGTAAGGGTCATTGAACTGGGCTCTTGATCTGTGTGTACTGAAAGGTTTAGTTTAGAGAGAGAATATATGAATCAGAATGTTTTCATGTTCTTTCAGAGAGTGCTTCCCCAGTATTATTTTTTTAGGATTTGTGCTCTGATGTTTCTCCATATTTTGAGTTTTCTTTACAGGACAAGGCAGTGTATTCCTTGACATGATGCTTCAGTATACCCTGCTGATGAAAGCAAGGAAAAACAGTAGTGAGCATACTCAAAATAGTCAGACAGGAAATGAAAATCCTAAGACAAAAAAATCCCAAGGGTGAGGAAATCAGAAAAAAAAAAAAAAGCTGTCTTCCATTTAGATTGCACAGTGCAAAGGTAGCCCTTCCTTTAGCTTCCTGCAGGCTGTCAAAGGGACGGAGAGTCCCTAAATTTAAGGACAAAGGACAGACTCCCGGCGATGTGAAGACGAATCCGTCAGGAACGCAGGTGCTCTGCAACGCACTGGCGCTGCACGTTTCCCGGCTCTTTTGAACGGGCAGCACCACAAGGCCTGAACATGAGCCTCTCCGCAGGACGCGGCCGTCAGCGCCTTTACCGAGCGCCCCCGATGCTGCGTGCACGGGTCACGCACTGCCTCCTTGAACCGAGATTACACCGCGCCTCAAGCCGGCGGCGCGGCTCCCCCCGGTGCTCGCTGGCCGCCCGCACCATGACCCCGGCGACGGCTTTGCAGAGCTGTCACAAACGGCCCGTGACGCCGCCGGCCCGGGCCGCGGCGCGGAGCGGGGCGGGCGGCCGCTGCCGGGCCCCGCCGCGGGCCGGGGAGCCCCGCGGGGCCGCCGCCGGGCCATGGCTCTGCTGCCCGCGCTTCTGCTGCTGCTCCTGCTCCTGCCCCTGGCGGCGCTGGCGCTGGCGCTGGCCACGGTCCTCCTCGGCCTGCCCAGCTACGACATCCCGCCCGGGGTGAACCAGCCCGCCAAGCTGCGCCTGGTCCTGGCTGTCCTCCTCGGCACGGCGGCCCTGGTGAGTCGCGCCCCCCGCCCCGCTTACCGGTTCGGGGGGCGGGGGAGTGTTTCCCCCCGAGCCGGGGGCGGCGGGGGCGGGTGTAGGGTTTCGCAGTCCGCAGCCGCCCGGGCCGGGGTCCGCCGCGGCGGGGCCGGGCAGCCGCCGCCCGCCCGCGGGTTGCGCGAAAGCCAGGGCGGGCCGGGCAAGCTGCAGCCCACGGGCTGCGCTTGGAAGCAAAAAAAAAAAAAAAAAAAGGAGCCTGGATTCGGATCCGCAAGCCCCTGCCGCCCTCATGTGATGCTTGCGGCTGCACATCACGGGCAGAGTGCTGCGGGGGAGCAGCCGCAGCCGGGAAGCTGCTCATGTCACGGGCAAACCCGTTTCAGGTTCCGAAGCAGCATGCCAGGGCTTGTTAGCAGAGAGTGGCAAACGGCGGTGTTGATTTAACACTCGAATTCAGAGCTGAGCTGGTGTTTCGTCTGATAACTGCTCTCAGCTTTAGGCGAAGTCACCTTGCACAAGGAAAACTACAGCACTTAACTGCTCCTGCCACGGCTGACATTTACGGTACAAAATCCGGTTAGGACTGCTTTACTTAATCCCTGGACTCTCTTCTACAGCATTGCATAAACGGCATTAGAGCTCTCCCAAACACCTCCTCTGTCACTTGCTGTATCTTTTAATTTTTTTCCATCTTCAGTTCTTTCCTTCACTCCTTCATCCACAACATCGCCTTTGCCATCACTCGGACCTTGTTTCCCCCCACAATTCTTTCTTACACCATTTACATCCTCTTGGAATTTACTGACAAAGCTACCCGTCTCTCCTGAATCCCACTAGCAGGTGACAAGAAGGCAATGGATAAAGACAGACTCTCATCCCGCATTTAAAATTGGGTTCATGTTTAGTAACTGAACTGTAACAGTTTATTTGTTTGATTCTATTAATTAATTTGGTTCCCAACTTCTTGTTTGTTCACTTATTACATCAGATTTATATTCTAGCTTGCAAGAGCATTGGGAAAGGAAGCTTCTCGATTTTGCTCAGTAAGTCTGTTGTGCAAATAAAAAGCAGTAACTAACTTGCGCAACACAACTCAGCACTTAAGATTTTCAAATTCATCGAGTTTTATGGTCTAATTCAGTAATGTTAGTTTATGCAGTGAAGAACTATTAAAGCTTTTATTGCTGTTTCTATATATGACATTTCATTGTTGTTATCAAGTATAAATGAAACAAGAACGAGCACAAAGGTGTGCAGGACAATACTGACAATTAAAATGTATCCTCCAAGACAGCCCATTTGGATGGCCTGTATAAAATTTCTGACGTGATATTAGAATGACACTGGATTTGAGTAATGGAAGTAAATTTTTTACAGTCCGTAGGATGTCAGAGCTTGGGAAAACTGTTTTTCTTGAATCAGAGCGCTTTATTTTTATCAGACAACAGGGGTCAAATTGCTGTATGTGAAGACTAGATTTTTCAATCTGATTTTACAGATTCCAGTGATTGCTGGTATGATACAAGGTAGATCTCCTCTTTGGTAAAGCTAATCTAAGCAAACTTAAAACAAATACTGTTTTATGACTATCCTGATCTCTCTCACTTTCTTAGGCCTGGACATTCCTATCAAGAAAACCAACTGTGGAGTTACTTTTCCTCACTGGAAAAGTGAGGAAAAACTGTTTATTAAGGCAAAACCCAAGGACTAAACAACCTATTAGAATGAATTCTCCTCTCAGTGCTCAGTATACAGGAAGCCATGTAGAGAGTGTTTGGGAGATGCTTGCGTAGCCATTACCCTCCTCTATGAACAGTCCTCATGGTAGCTATTCTAACTTCTTGTGCTGTTATTATTATATCTTCTTAGAGTGTATTCATATTTTACAATATTACCACTTTTTTTTGTTTTTGTAAGCTCATGTGTTTCTGTAAAATTTCCCTCAAATACAGTTCAGTAAGTATGATGCAGAGTTTTTATACCTTCGCTAACAAGTCTTTTAAAGAAGCCTTAATTTCTTTTACCTTTAACAGGGAAAGATTTTGGAGAAGACTGGACTTTGCAGTCAGATCACTTTTGGCCGATACGTGCGACAGGGACGGAAACTAGGGGTGGATCCAAAGCTCTTTATCCAGGATCTGCAGTTTAACAAAGTATCTGTGAGGGTTTATCAGCCTAAAGCTACCTCTGATAGGCGAAGGAGAGGTATCATCTTCTTTCATGGAGGAGGCTGGGTATTTGGAAGTCTTGGTAAGATATTTGCTGGAGGAATTATAGCAATATAGCAAATTATAGCTATAGAAATATAGCAAAAGAATTTCATTAGCACCGTTTTTATAAAATTCTATAAAATTTAAGTAAGAGGAGGTTTACAGCATTTGGGAGGAAGTCTGAAGACAAATGCATGCCTTTCTGGAATGAGGATTCCCTAGCTGTCCCAAAGATTAGGGCACTAGCAAAGCACTAATGAAAACATTTCTTTTCCAGATACCTATGAAAAAGTATGCCGCTACATATCCAGAGAAAGTGAATCGGTAGTTGTATCTGTTCAGTAAGTGAACCTTACCAAGTTCTATTGTTTGGAAATTATTGTTGCTGCACTGGTTTTGGAGATGTTCTTTTTTTGCGGAGAAATTTCTACAGAATTCAGTGAAGTCCATAAAGATACAAATAGTGGTAACGGAGATTTCACAGCTCTTAAGTGTTCATGCCCTGATATAATCAGAAAAGACCCAAATGGAAATATTTGGCACGTTAAGAAAATCTATAAAAGCCAATCAAAAACGTAGGTAACACAAGCCTTCCTTGTGCTGAACATATGAACATGTAGTGAGATGATCCAAACAATTGTGATTTATAGAAAAAGAGAGATTAATCACACTGTATTACTCCCATTTTTACACATAGGAAACAGAGGCAGAAAATTACTAAATTATCTTGTCAAGAATGCACAGGGAGTTTTCAGCATGACTAAGAAATATACAAAGTCTTGGTCAGACTCTTAATCAGAAGACAATCCTGCTTTACTGAGTCCTTGTGACTGAATACACAATTTACAGCTTATCTGCAATCACTAACTGAGGAATGCCTGCTTAAGAGGCAATGAATATCCTGACCTGGAGGAAAACCAGCCCAAAATAACAGGGCTGGAAGACAGCATAGAATACCGTTTCCTGATGAATACTAATGACATTTCCTTCTCTTATACTTGTCTCTTTCTGTGTACTAGGTATCGTTTAGCTCCTGAACACAAATACCCTGCTGCGTATGAAGACTGTCTTAATGCCACCATACACTTTATGAAGAATACAGAGCACTATGGGGTGGATCCTGACAATGTAATTGTCTGCGGGGACAGTGCTGGGGGCAATCTAGCAGCTGCTGTTAGCCAGACCCTTGCAGGTAGATCAGACCTCCCCAAACTACGTGCTCAGATCTTGATCTACCCAGGCCTTCAGGCACTGGACTTCAATTTACCATCCTATCATCAAAATCGAGGAGTCCCTCTCTTATTCCGAGAACGTGCCGCTTTCTTTGCTTTGCAGTACCTAAACGGGGATGCATTGCATATGCAAGAAGTGTTGGAGGGCTCTCATATTCCTCCAGATATGAAGCTGAAGTACAGGAAGTGGGTGAGCCCAGATAACATCCCCGAAAAATTTAAGGTCAGAGGTGTGAAGCCACTTAGGCCCACTGATTTTATAGCTGAAGTTTATGAGACAGTGAAAAGATTCTGTGAGCCCAACCTGTGTCCACTGTTAGCTGAAGATGCTATTGTTCACCAGCTGCCCGAGTCTTTTATCTTGACCTGTGAGTATGACGTACTGAGGGATGATGGCTTGCTTTACAAGAAGAGATTGGAGGACAACGGTGTTCGAGTGACCTGGTACCACCTCGAGGATGGATTCCATGGAGTCATAAGCCTATACGATTATTGCGGTTTCTCATTTCCAGCTGGGAAAAGGGGATTGGACAGCGTTGTTAACTTCCTAAAAAGCTTATAGTAAACATCTTAGATTCCACCAGTCTGTTCATGCCTCAGCCTAGGGAAATACCTTCTTAGGATATTTAATATCAGGTGATGGCTAGTCAATCAAGGGCAGCTGTTAACAATGATAAACAAGGCTCATCAGAACCTCATTCCAGCTATTAGTTGGAACATGCAATATGCAGACTTTATGCAAGCTTGTACCATGCTGCAAGCCCTTCTCTTTAGCTATGTCAATAAACAACAACATTATTTTGAATGGACATCCTGGTTTGTCCCACTTGTTTAAACTAAAACCTGTCTGTCTATGAAGAGAGACTGTGTGTCATGCAGGTATGTGTGGTGTGTTGGTATAGAGGAGTATGCCACTTACAATGTTTTGAGACATACTCTGTGCTCTGATTCTGAACTCTACTAGAGAAAAAAACCCAGGTGACTTTAGTGGGTTAGGAGCCACTGTTTTGCTCAACAGTAAGTATGATGCAGCCTAGAATGTGGTTACTGGAACGACAGTCACCGTGGGGACAGCAAACACAAATGGTTCTAGGCCAAGCAGTTCTACACATCACCCGTATTTCTCAGCACACAGGCAGGCAGAAGGGGAGCCCCTTTCTGCCCTAGTTTTAGCACGGGACTACTGAGTAATCTTTCACCCCCATGACTTGAAGAACAGTTCTAACAACCAGGGAGGGAGGTGCCGGTGAGAAAAGGAAATATGATTTCATCGCAAAGAGATGGACAGGATTGGTGGAAAATGGAACCCAAATACTCTAATAAAGTTCTCATTGGAAACTGGCTGGAAGAGAGAAAAAGGGTAAGGTCAGGAAAGAAGTGTGAGAGCTGGAATAGAGTGGGTCAGAACCAATGCTCTGGAGGTGGTATACTACTGTAGTCGTAAGCTGGAGTCCAGGCTCATCTCAGAAGAGTAATAAAAAGGAGGAGAAGCGTCTTACTCGGCCTACATTCATTCATTTTGTTAACGATCTGCTATTCTCCTCTCTAAGCCAGGGCAGAAGCAATGCCTGAGCATGGGTTATATTGTGTCGTTCACACTGGGTGTAACATTAGCCAATTAAAAATGCTGTAGCACATTTTATGGCAATCACTTCAGACTGCTGTAGAACTTACATACAACTATACGACACTGATAAATACAACTTAATAATATATACCAGCATGATACAAGAGAGGCTTTATTAACCCTTCCATAAGTTAATAGTTATTATTACTTGTATCAGAGGATCTTTAATAATTTGGATATTGGTTTCATTTGCTTGTATAAACAAGAGCTTCTTTGCTAGCAGAGCTGCTTGGTAAATTTAAGAGCTGAACAAAATTTTATCATTAGACATTTAACGTTATCAAAACATGCCATTTAGGTTCTATATTGTAGCTGTTAGGGCAAATCCTCCTGACTCTGCTAAAATTACTCCCTTTAGATTTTTTTTTTCCCCTGGAGCAAATTGCTAGACTGTATTGCAGAGACTGGCCTGCTGTGGCAGAAGTAGGAACAATGGAACAAAAAAACCCCCAAAAGGGTTCATTCGTCCTTTTCAGATGCTAGTTCACATGGTAGGTGAAAGTATTTAACACCAAACTCTGAATAATTTTTCAAGGGCTGTATAGTATCTTCTATTTACACCAAGGAATCAATCCAGAATCTTAAAATGGCTGATTATACCAACTGACTTTACCATCTGAGAAAAAGTACATAGCACCGACTTCTTTCCAAATAAGTGCTTTTTAAATGCGTAGATGAAGCAAGCAGCACTGGAACAGAGCTTCTGTAATTATCAGATTGCCTTAGCCATACTAAGTGTTGTATATCTCTCTAGTTTACAAAAGACACCGGGAAACTCGGCAGCAGCATATACAAAACAGACTTCATTTGTTCGCGAGATCACAAACCAGACCAAACACTAAGGAGAACCATGATGGAAAAATCTGAGGTAAGTAAAAGAAATTTCAAATGTAGGGCTGTGTGTGCCAACATTCCAAACAGCAATGACCTTCGACTAATACTTAAATCATATTTTATATTCTTAAGTAACTGTATGTGTAAAAGAAGGCACTGGAGCTCTGTGGCCACTTCACAGGATCCAGAGCTCCCTTGTATGTTTGATGAAAGTAGGATGCCTCTCAGAGGTAGACAAATGGCACATACTTTTTGGTACTCTCTGGTTGTTTCCAAGACTGCCTCGGAGGGTGACCACGGCACACGAAGAAAATCAGCAAGTTACTACCAGCTCGGATGGGATATTGTGTCTTCAGGACATTCCCTGGGCTATTATATGAGCTCGAAAAGAGGATTATTTTCATCAGCACAGCTCCGATCCATAGGAATGAACTGCACTTATGAGTCCCAGATCTTTCACAACAATACTTTTCCCACAAGTATCATCTGCTAGAATGTCCCTTCCTCCAAGGTGCCTCTCTACCCCCAAATATTCTTATCATTCCCTCCTGACAGACAGTTAGAAGGTAGCATATGTAATGCTAGTGCACAATAAAACTTAAGTGGCACAAGACAATCAGCTTTTCATTTGCAGGCTTCTTAATTGTATCTGGCAAATCCATGATGCATGTATTGAAATCAGACTAATCGGATCTCATGACATACAGATGTAGTTGCTTAATGTAACTGGAAATTTACTTTACTTGAAATGCAAATACTCTCATTTTCAGGGATTAAGTTACAAGTACAAGTAATTTTGTGACATCACTGGTAGTCCAGTCTGACTCAAAAGCATGCTAAGCTATCTGGATGCGATGTATAAAGACAAACAGCATGGTTTCTTGTACATCTCATTTCAGGGCCTGCCAATGCAGCACTTCTTCACCCATCATGAGGAGCCAAGAAGCCGAAATCTAGTATCGGAGTATGACGATAAATACAATAGACGCGGTTATAACCTTGTGCTGCTTCCCCTCTGCAGCTGGGATGTACACAAGTTTGCCTGGATTCCTCTGAAATCAGATTTCCCCATTCTTGGTAGTTTTTGGCATTATTAATTCAAACAGATGGAACATGGTGCAGTGGTCAATATGTAGACTTAGAGCCAGGAACCTCCTTCTGTTTTAATTCTGAAAATGGATCTTGGGGTGACTTTTGGCTAGTTCCTTACCCAGTCAGTAGCTTATTTTACTGATTTATAAAGTGGAAATGTTATCCATACTACAATACTTAATCATCGCAGAAAGCAGTGAAGGATAGTGTCCATGAACAGATTTCTCTCCCCTATGCAGTAATAGAAGACACCCCCAGAAAAACAAGAAGAGCTGTGAGATACAACTAGCAGGAGAATTCAGAGAGTATTATTATGTTTCTGAATTTAAGTGACATGTACAGCTCTGCTAACTTTTTTAATATCTACCAGAGAGACTATGAAGAACCAGGACTCCTTACAGTATACCATTACTGTTATGGTACAGTTATACCATTCCTGCTCTCCTATTGATGCCTAACAGTGATTTTCCCTTCCAGCCAGAGGGTAGACATACATGCCCTGGGAACAGAAAGATCTGTTTTGTCCTTAATCTGCTGTCAAAATAGTACAAATATTCCCTATGACAACTGTGGAGTAAAAACACCAGGACCAAAAATTTAATTCTATCATTTCTAACATTTAATCATTTCCTGTCTCAGAACCACCCACCAACTATGGCCTTCTTGAGCACCTGATGAAAAAATGGCACAAGGAAGAAGCTGGAGTGATGAACAGTGTCTACACCATTTCCTATGAAAGCCCACCGATTTCTGCTTTTGCTACTTCTCAAGTGAGACAATCAGCTAAAACCCATGTCCTCCCATCCAACCAGGGACATCTTCCCCAAAACGTTAGTAGAATCCTGGACTATGAAAGGGGTCAGAAATATCTGCAAGCCATTGGCCAACTAGTGAGAGACAGAAAAGCATGGGACGCCTCTGTGTAAACTGCTTAGGGTGATCTTAAGTACTACTTAATATGGCTTGCTGCTCATACACGTAAGAGTGATCTGTTCCATGCGGAAGGAATGAGAATTAGGTTATTTAGATGGAGGGCTGTCTACTAGTTAGAACAAGTTGCTGGGTTACATTCTGACCTGCAGATGGCTGGGCATATTTCAGAAGATGTATTAAATCACCGAAAACAAAATCTTCATCTGTTGGTTTCTATTCAATGAACAGTTGCAGTAAGAAAAAAAAAGAGTGGGATTGAACCTCAAAGGTTCAATTTTGCTTTGTCCTTAGTGTTTTTTTCATTTTTGCACAGCTTGCTAAACACTTATTTGAAGAAAGAGAAGAAGCTTGTGTCATTCCTTATGTCTGAAACATCCAAGAATAAAGTAAACATACGAAATGGCTGCATACCTAAGGACAAGGTGAACCAAGGTTTCTCCCAATGCAGCAAGCAAGCAGACCTTGATTGCCCTTGGCTTTACATACTGCATGGCACTTAGCAGCAGATAATCTGCAAAGTAAACTACATTAGCTGATCTTATGTTACCAAACAGTAAACCTAGAAGAAATAGCTGTAGGTCGCCTTTACACAGCAGGATAGGCCACGCTGATACTTTACTCAGTTGAGAAAGTATGTGAACGACCTATGTAAAAAGTGCTGACAGAAGTCCAATGTCTTACTGCACTGATGTGCAACTTCTGCATTTAAGTCACATTTGGTCCAGAGGAGATATTTGCAAGGTTCAGCTGCTATTGATCTGAGGCTCAACAATAAACTTGCAGCAAGTTAAAGGCTTAGATTAAAGATATCTGAAATTAATTCAATGCATATTTATATCTTAATTAATTTTGCTCAAGATTAGCAACAATATTATTTTTAGGAACAAGATGAAACATATACCTTAGTCTTGTCATGGACAAGCCTCTGGCCATGGTCTGTACAGACTTCTACCTCTGCAACATTTTAGTCACCGTGATTTAGGTTTGCTTTTTCTAGGTTGGATTTTTCAGCTGAAGGACATTGACGATTCAGACATGTGTGTAGAGCAACAGTGGCACCTATTGGCAAAGTGATTCTTCACTGATCTGTGAGACATCCAAAAACGTCTGTGGGAAAGGTACGCAGAGCCTCAGCTGGTTGCATGAATCAGAAAGCAGCAGTGTTAATGAAACCTTTTAGAAATGCAAGAGCCCTGATAATTAGATAAGCATTATATGGGGTTTTTTGGCTTCAAAACGCCAGGGACATCAAAGGGAATTAGAAAAAATTGAAAGCAAAATAGGTGAAAGTCAGTGAAACAGAGCTAGCTGTTAGTGCTGTGTTACAAAAAACATCTTTAAAATAATCCATAAAGCAGGCATGCCTTACAATGGAATGAAAATTGATGGATCCAGAAATTCTTGTATCTGCAAGGAAGTCCATCCAGATTAATTTTATTGCCAATGTGACTATAAAAATTGTGGTTTTCTGTTTGTTACTCATATGCTAATATTCTTAATGAAAATGCCAATCAGTCATGTATCTTTATAGCACAACAAAGCCCATATGATATTTAGAATACAGCTTAGACAATTATACAAAGGTAGGCTTCATTTCACTCAACTCTATCAGTTTGCTTAAAAATCTGGTCCTCAATCGTTCATGATTATTAAATAGTTATAGTAAATGAAACATTGATGGTTATTATCTACTGGGCTTCTAAAAGCAACAATTGTATATGGAAAGAAATGACCAGCTTGATGTACAGGGAATTACTGAAATGCACAAGTACCACCTATGAAATTTGTATGAAAACGTTAATTTCAAATGTGTAAGCTGACTGGGCAGGGCTCCCCAAGCACAGGTCTAATCTGTTCAACTGTTGAGCCATTTACAATAAAATATACCACTACGACGCCCAAAGGAACCAAACAAAGCATGCTAGCTAACTGCATGTTGATAGAGAGCTTCTGAAATAGAAGAATGCACAACTCTACAAGACATGTCAGTTGTCAGCAAAATAATCTGCTTTGAACTGTTTAACTGATTAGCTGGTTTCACTTCAGCAATCACAGATATCTAGCTAGCTTTTTGGTGACTCAAGCCTCAAGCTGTACTCATGACAGAAAGAGTCCAGGCTATTTCATCTCTTCATCTGAGTTCAGTGAAGGCAGAATCAAATACCAACCAGCCAGTAACAAAAATTGAATGAATGTATCTTTATCTCAAACACACTGCTCAAATATTCTGCGAGACAAAATTTCAGACAGAATAGCACTGATAATCAAGCTTTCTTCCTCCTTTTTTTCCTACAAAATGTAGTTGACCTAGATTAATCCACATGGAATCCTCCAAAACTGTAAGGTTGAGCCACTGCTGAAAGCAATGCTGCAAGCACATGACTATGCCAAGAATACCTCATTTTTATTTTCTTGCTGACCATTTTGGCTAGGTCATAATCCTAGGTTCTGATCCTGTACATCTGTTTTATTGCCAATAGGTAGAGGTAAGCGTATACACATTTTTTTCCAAGTACTATACTGCATTTAGCAGAAGTGCGTTGAAGTAGGAATGGCAAATAAAAATGAAGGATACCTACACCTATAATTTACAGACACTAATTCTTGTGGAAACAAACAATGCCATTTAATCAGTTACGGTATCACTGTGCTAGAGATTCCTTTAATAGTAAATACTCTTGTTGTGCCGAACACAAATACATTTCCCAACTCCCTTGAATCTTCAGCAATTACAAGGACTTTTATTTACAAGGTCATTTCACCTGTGCTTCAAGACAAGGTAAAAACTGAAACAATTAAGATGTGCACAGCTGCTATGGAAAAGAGGTGAGAAAATCCAAAACGTCATCATTAAAAAACCGGCAATAACTCAGAAATCCACTTACTCTTAAATAGAGAATGCAGCCAGCTAATGAAAATGTACAACAGAAATGCTGGGTTACACTATTAAGATGTACACTTTTCAGGAAGAGGGGATATTGACGATGAAAATGGCATAACCTTATAAAGAAGAGAGATCAACTTGAAATGTAGACCTGGTGATAAAAACTCCTGATCTTGGAGACGTCTGAAAGATGGATCCAGTTTGGAACATAAGTACATTTCTACCAGACACGTAAACAGGTAGCATTTATTCTGGTACACTCTGATGTTTTAAGGCATAATTCATTGATGCACAACAAGCACTTTGGGACTCCTGGGAATCATTATAGGACAACCTTTTTTCCAATGTCTCAGATTTAGCCAAGCTTTTTCTGAGAAACTTTTTTTTAGTCTCAGGGACTTATGGTCACTTGTGCCTGGAAAGCAAGAGTGCACTGGTCTCTTCCATTTTTCACAGAGCAAATAGATGTTTTGGTAACAACTCTCTGTTATGAAAATGTTCTAGACAGTCTTGATTGCGTGAAATCAGCCTCATATTTGAACTTCTGTGACATTAAAGAGACAAAGTGGTAGTTAGAATTCATGCACATGTCTCAAAGCAAGCATATTTCTTGCCTTGAAGGAGACTGATGTCAGCCTAGATGAGCGGCACAAACAAGAAGATAGATTCTTTGGACTGAGAATCTCAGTCAGGGGTGGGACTCAGACAAGGAACATTGATTCTGGCTGGCAAGTTCTGCAATAATTGGGGACTGTGGATGCCAGCTGTGAACTGAGGGTGGTCACAGAGACTAAATGGAAAGGTTTCAGGGAGAAGAGAAACAGGCTGTTGACAAGAGGTTGTTCACATGGTCAGGAGGCCTCACTCAGAAAGTTACAAATATTCCTTGGAAGGTGCTTGAAAAGAGCTATCCAAGTCAGTTAACTGGTAAAACAGCTTCACTGGTCTGAATCTGAGCACTACCTAACAGGGACACAATGGCTGCCAAGTCCTGTCCGCCAAATCTGCACATTCCGTTGCACTGATTTCTTTGAACAGTACCTTTAAGCATGTATAGCTCCTGGGACTGGGATTCAGACTCACCCTGCTCCCATAAGAATATAAAAACAGCTTTCTTTGATGGCCATTACACAAGGCACACATACCTGGCAACGCTTGTTGTATTTTTAAACACGTATTTTTCATATTGATGTTGAAAACATCAAATTGCCATTAGTAACTAGCCTTTTCCTTTTTAAAATTTTTGTACTGTTTGTTGAACTGAGCTGAACTGATCAGCTCTTAAAAGGCACCATCTTAAAACCATGCCATTGACAGTCTTTTTTTCCCCCCCTGTAAGTCTAAGCAGTCTAAACAGATGTCACTTGCAATACACCTATGATGATAATCTTACTGCCATATGGGGCTGTAACACTTCAGGAAAAAAAAAATTATTAGCTTTGAAAAATAATTCATATTTGGTCCTTCTTTGCCAGGTAGCGTGGCTTTCCTCATAGAAATACTATTACACATCAGCAGGAACTAGAGCTCCCATCAAGATTTTCATCGAATACCGGAAAAAAAGTGCTACCTCACACAGCTCCTAACTGTGGCATAGAGGACCACACAGGGGCATAGTCCCACTGACTTCAATAAGACTAAGTTAACCATTAAGCAGGGTTAGACCCTTGCAACGAAGAGTGCATAAACTTCCCAAAACGTGACACATCCTTTGCAGAAACATCTTTCTTAATCTATACTCTGCATTCACATTTCAAAGAAGCCACTTGTCTTCAAGAGTAGCTATAAGCAACAAAAATGCAGCAGCATTTTGAACCTGATTTGTGCTATGAGCTGTCTCTAATGAAGACATTCCCTTGGTTTTGTTTTTTGTGTGTCATTCTCTTAGGATTTTAAATCTACACAAGTTCAAAAGGCTATTTGTGGGATTTACTTCACAAAGGAGTAAGTTTGGGATATTGAAGAACTGCTGTAGAATAGAATTATATTTTTCTATATGCAACTGTGAGGTGGCTCCTAAGCTAGTTGGTGTAGAGAAGAACTCCGCCCTGAGAAGGATGGAGGAAAAGAAAATAAATTTATAGTTGCAGTGATGGGGGCATTTGCTCTGGGCATGGAAGGACCCGAGCTCTATTCAACAATGACCCATAAGGAAATTGTTATATAAATAATATACTCGTTGTTTTTTGTCAATAATGTTTGCTAAGAAGGAAAAAATCTCTAGGCACAGTCATTTTATAGGGAGTTGCTCTTTATTGTCACATACTTTTATTCCTTCAATTGTAAAAACCCCTAAGGACGCCTGCCTCGTTGTGCAGAACTCAGCTGTAAACAGACAATACAAAGACAGCCCCTGGCCCAGAGAGCTCCCAAACCCAGGATTGTCTAAATACTCTGTCAGGATTTTAAAAAATACCTTGAACAAGCCAGTCCATTTCTTTTTAAATAAGAATTCAGGATTTGCTGTATAAATATGTACTTACCTGCCTCAGTGCTGTAAATACATAATTTAGGCTGCTGCCTCATGACATATTTTCTAATTTAAGGAACTGTGTATTTGGACAAGAGGGTCTGGATGCTTGTCAGGTAAATATTACAAGCTGTAAATTTTCACAGCAGATTTAACACTAAATTTAGTTAGCACTATATATAAAGAGAACATTGACCTGACGGTAGCCCTTGTCCTTGACAGTGGTTGGCCTGAGAGGTAGTTAAGGATTCTGAGAGGAATGCTGCTGAAGTCTCCCTTAAGTTCCAAATAACTACCTTCTGCCATGGCAACCTTAACACCCTTTAGAGCAGCACTTCAGCAGCTTCAGCTGGCATGGGAGCTCACAGCCTTATCCTCCCTAGTTCACCTCAAGGTGGGGAACGCTCACACCAGACAGAAGAGTGCTTATGGAGAAGAGGCTTGGAGGCTAGGCATTGCCTGAGCTTCTTGTGTGTCTCAGCCTAACAGCCAATAAAGAGAAAATCTTGGATTTTTAAAACTAAAAATAAAGCAATTTTAAATTCCTACAGTGATACAGAAGCTATGGCTTTGCACATGCTGGTTGCTGATAACTGCCCGCAGAGTCAGCTTTCTAATTTAAACCCTTTGCTTTGTGATATCTAGAGGCATGCTATAAAAATCCACTGGTTTGTACAGGCAAGCCTGCATTTTTCTTCAGTTCCCTCAAATGCTTGAGCTTTGAAAGGACTTTTAGTTATGTCAATGCTCTCACTGGACAGCCCACTCTCCCTCAATATTCCTGACATTTCGTGTTCTCAGTAATTTTACTCTTAAATATATACTTAGCACAATCCGAGTAGTTGCTTTTGTAAAACAGATGTGGACATTCTTTACCGTGTACATGACTACATACTGCATGGACAATTTTCATTACTGCTGTTACTTATAAATATCAAAAGCAAATCGCTTAATCTAGCCTCTCAAGTGTTTTAGGCTTAAATACAGCAATCCCACTGGTAAACACAATCTTGGTAAAATCTCAACCACGTTAGAGCAGACCAAGGCTTAGTCTACCTTGAAAATATGGGCACTGTAGGGAAGCAGCAGGTGGCAGAATTTGCTCTGGTTTAGTACTCCCTAAAGACTGCACCGCAGTGTCTTGGGTTCTGTGGCATCTAAAAATTGCTTAGGAGGAGCAGTCTCTTGGCCTCTGATCTGTGGCACCCCGACTGTCTGGGAGCTCCGAGGCTCACTGCACGGTGCACAAAAGCCAGATGTTAACCAAAGGCAAAAGCTGGAGGGTTAACCAAAGGACTGCCGGCGGCTGAGATCTGGTACACTCCCCAGCGGCCTAGAGCCCCTCTGCGATTTAAGGGAAATGAGTACCCTCTCTTTCTTATGGGGAAGGAATTTCTACATGTTCCTTAAAACAGTGCTGTATCTCTGTTCAGAGCCATCGTTACTACTCTTTATTTCTAGTACGGTAGAAACGAAGTCAAAGCAGCGTCGAAGGTAAACTGTGCTTGATTTCATGCAATCAACACAAAAAGCAGACCTTGGCACAGGTAGTTGTTAAATGGCGCATGGCTGGTAGACAAGAGGTCTTGCTCTCCTTCAGGAATTTTTTTTTTTCTGGAAATAGTCAATGCACTTACTACGGGGTATGTGGAAGACAGAAAACATTGATGCAAGCCAGCCCAAAATGACCTGCAGTGTTTTAACACAAACGATTTGCATCGTCACACAAATCTGTGTGATTTACACACTGCCCACTTTCACTTTCCACACTGCATGATGTAATTTTGGAAGACATTGCCATCTCCAAGAAATGTTGCTCCCACAGTTTTCAGGTGGAAACCGGCCCTTTGTCTGTGATTAAATTACAAGGAGCCAAGGTGATTTGCCTGCAGCTAGTCAGCAGGAGAGCTGGAGAACCCCCGCAGGCATCCTGATCCTTATTTCCATATTTTAAACACTTGACTAAACTTTCTCCCTACAAAATGTTAGCATAGACCACACTGGTCTGCTTTACTGTTCAGACAGCGTTGTCAGCCTGCGTTTACATGATCGGCATTAGGCAGGGCTGTTGGTCTCTACCTGTTTCCCTGATTAATGAGTCTTTTCTCTAGCTGGTCGTTTCACAGAAACAGCTTCTTATTTTCTATTTATAGGGACTATTTGCAAAGCTGCCATTTTCAGCGGCATTGAAACCTCATAATCAGCAAACTGCTACAGGGGAAAATATGTTCCAATTAATATTAAATGAGAAATGTGCTATTTTTTTTTCCTTTTTTTCAGAGCTGCTGAAGAGGAAAATCAAAATAGCATCTTCTAGTGAACTGGTGACAGATCTAAGGTGCTAAAAGTTTAAATCTGAACACAAACAAAGCACTCTCAAGCCCCCAGATACCAACCCCATTAATGGGAAAATGTCAAAAATGCCTGTGAGGTTTCAGATGGCCTGTTAAAAACCTGAACACTGGCACCAAACCCCTGAAATAATGGACCAGCTTGTTACCAAGCTGGAATAAATTTCATGGTTTTTTTAAGGTGAATGTAGCTTTGGCTTATGGTGTTAGTTTGACAATCTTAGAGATCGCAGTCATCTGCTTCTGCCTCAAGCTAAGACAGCAGATGCAGAGGCAGGGTGAATTTATTCAGAGTGCTCTAATTTTATTCAAATTTGTTAGAATAAAACCTGTATTTAGCTTTGGACAGTGAGAAATAGCAGCTTTTAAATCATGTCTTTTATAGAGATTACTGCTGTGGAATCAAAACGTTAGAATTTGCCAGCTTCATAGTTAAAATAACATTTTTCCTTCCTTAAAACATATTGAGTCATAGCAAACTTCCAGACTTTTTTAAGGAGACCCACTATTGCTAATTATTGTCTTCCCTTTAGAATTCTGCAACAGTAATTATTTCTGTATTTCCGCATATCTGATGGAATTCCTATGTCAGGAGTACAACAGATTGCCTATATAAAATAAATATTGACATGCAGATTTACTGTAATATCAGCCACCAGATGACTAAGTTGAAACACCTATGCAAAGATCTGCTGTGAAACTACCATTTGTCATTGTAGGTCCTTAAACTCTGTTGGGAATGGCATCATAATATATATAACACAGCAGGGTCCCAGACTGTATTTCCATGGGGAAATTAGGAATTCTACAGCATGGGACACATACCATACAATATGGTCCAAAGTAAATTGGAAACCGTGGAAAGATTTCCAACTGTCTGTCAAAGACTTCTGGTCAGGCTGTTAATACCTAGTTCCTAGAACTGCAACTCTTAGGATTACAAATAACTCTATTTCTAGACCGTGATGATTCACAAGAAATCCCCCTTTTCTTGTATCCACTTGTCTACTTGCACTTCAAAGTTTTGGGGGACATTCTTTCCTCTTCCCCACCTTTTTCTTTAGAGATTAAATCACACACTGTCCAGTTAGCTAGTCTCAACCTTCAAACCAAGAACGGTGGTGGCAGATAGCTGCAGAGCACCACCAAATGTTTTTCCTTTGGTTTAGAGGAAGAGTCCCGTTGTGAAAGCTGGACACCCCCTGCGCTCTCTTCTCCTCCCAAAACGTTGGGACTTGCCATAAATGATCACAAGACGTTTTAGCAAAAGATACCGACTGCAATTCTTCTGTGTTCAATTATCCAAGGAGGCGTGTGCTGGCATTGATACAGACATGGGTGGGTCTACAAAGAAGTCACTGCTGCGGGTTCAGTATTAGGAACCCAGAAATTTTTACGCAGCAAACCCGCGGACCTGTGGCAGCCTAGCCATAGCGCACTGAGCTCAACCGTTCCGGTGGGTTTGGGGTTTGCAGCTTGTGCCACGTGCCGTGCAGCTGCGATTAGACAATTTCTTTGCACTCAAGCTTGTCAATGCGGCAGTCACAGCAGCGACTTTGATCATGTCTTTGATCAATGCGAATAACAATAGCACTCATCCCCCCAGCTTGTATACAGCAGCATGGCATTACCAACTTCAGCATCCGCATTTCACTTCTCCAAAAACGCTTAGGTGACATTCTGGCCCCACTGAGGTCAGAGGGTAAAAGTCTCATTTATCCAAAGCTGTTAGACATGCAAAAAGATCTCCAATTTGTCATTCCTTCCCCTTTCACAGATAAGGAAAGGCAATAATTGTCCATTCACTTGCGCTAAAGCTTTCGCCATCATGAGTTTGATTTCAGAGACAATTGCCTTCAGGCCTTTGCAAAATACACGGTTGAAGAGGTTATTTAAACACTTGGCCTCTCCATGGTACAACATGCCACCCAGGAAACAAATTCCAAGAACGCGTGCCTTTAAAAAATAACCTTTAAAACAGACAGCTGTTGATGCTACACATCTAACCTCAGACATTTGGTCAGTCAGCTTAAATCTATGACAGGCTGTGGCCACCTACATATAGAAGCCATATTACATCATCAGCTAAACATATTCATATCACAATAGAGACAGAATACAAAAAACCTGCAAGTCTCCACTTACTAAGGGATCAATTCCCTAATTCAGCTGGAAAAAGTAATCAAAGCAGACTGGAATAGTCACATTCCAGCCAGCAGACAAACAAGATTGTATTGTATTGTATCCCAAAATAAACATCATGTGAATGCTCTACTTGGCCAAGAAAATGGAGATAATTAGGAAAGGGAATCATCATCTCTTATATGCTGAGCTATTGATTGAAACGTTTTGCCCTAGCTTAAAAATGTGCTAAGAAGTGGAAATTACAGGTGTTTGGGGGCTTTTGGAGACAGATTTTACTCCGATGCTGTTCAGAAAACTCATACAAACTTAGGGGGTTCCACCTGAACTTGGGGGCTTTTATATTTTATATCCATACCTACAGCAATCAAGTGTTCTTTCAGCCAACATTTACATAGTTCCTCAATCAGGGGGAAGAGAGGGAGTAAAAGACAGAGATCTGAATTTGCCACATATCTAATTTTACCTGTCTGGGCAAATACGTTTGCCTAAGCAAAGGCAGACAAGGTTAATGAAGTAGCTGCTTCACTGAATCGAGTGCAGAGAAATTGTTAAAATTCCTAAATCTAGAGCACTTATTTATTACAAACTTGTTTAAAACAACACTTATTTGCCTCAACATCTCAGAGCTGTAACAAGACCAAATCAGGGACACTTGGGAAAAAAAAAAAAAAAGAAAAAGGGGTTTACTGGGGTAAAATACTGTTGGGTATTGTTTTTTGATTTTTTTTTTCCTTTTCCCAATTTGTCATCCTAATCAAATTCATATGCATGCTGAGCTCTTTACTGTATCACCTTGGGTATAATAAAGCATAAAGAAGTGCTCCAAAACACTGCTAAAAGGTAGCAGAGACCAGTATTTCTGCATTTAGGGAGGCAGAATGTGCTTGAACTGAAATTTAACAGAAATGCTAAGGCTTCCCAGTACTCTTACTTCTATGTGAAAGAGAATAAACAGGCTCTAATTAAGATAACCAGTCAAAACATTGCTTATGAATACAGTAATCACAACTTGCTGGTGTTATAACTAATAAAAGCAAGAAAACCAATTAGAGATTTACCTGGGCTATCATAACTAGAAACTTTATCAACAAAGTCTAGAAAAAACAAAGTAATAATCATATTTATTTATCAGATAATGGAATAAAAACTTATTTCACCATGAAAATACCTTGCTGCCCACTGGTGTGATAAAAATCCTGATGTAAACCTCAGCCATTTAATGCCTGCTCTTTTTTATTTTGCCGATTCTGTTACTCCACAAATAAGTTTAAAAGGAAGATGTTTGGGGCAGGGACAATTTATCTCCATGTTGTAACACACCCATGGATGCTGACAATAATTCAGCAGATGGGTTACTGCTATTTTGTATTTTGTAGATATGCTTCTTTTACTGGCAACTTCCGTGCTTTCTTAGCCCATAAATTGCATATTTCTCCTCCCATTTCTGCTTTTGTCATAGTTTTTATTTGAATCTTGTTCTCCTTTTAACTTGGGAACTGTACAGACATAGGAGATCCTGACCTTTGACTGGAATGGGGAGGCAGTTCTGGAGAGACAGAACACCTGTAACCCCCTAAAGTGAACAATGACAGAGGGGAAGGAGAGCCTCAAGTTGATGATCCCTTTTGAGTGAATCTCTAGCAAATGTATCTCACCGAGTCACCAATGGGAAAAAAGGAAGCCTAAGAATTTTTGCTGATAATTTTTTTCTTTTTGTTTTAAAGAAACATAATGCTTGGTTGGATATACTCAGCCAAATGTTTTATGAATTGGGAATCTCCCAAGCTTTTTTATTTAAGGCTCTTGATATTCTTTTCCAGTAAGTCAGCATTACTGCAGTAAACACTGAGCCTTTCATAACCTTGCTATGTGTGATCCCTTCTGAAAGTCACTCCGCAATCAAATGTACTGGGATTTCATAATAGTAATTTGCCACACTGTCAGAAATAGGCTTATCATGCTGCTGGCATTGGTATCATGTGAACATCACTCAGTATGCTGTGCCCTTCAAATGAAAGCCAGTGCTCTGAGCCAGTAGTAGAGGGGGGGGGGGGGGCGGAAAAAAGAGTCAGAGAACATTCACTCTTTAAAGTCAAGGACAGCCTCAATCTGAAGGAGGAAGCTGCAGAGCTACTGTACATGGTATGGACACCTGTTTAAACATCAGTAATACTGACTGGGTAATAAAGTTGCTTTTTTTTTCCAGTCCACCTGAAATATCTGGTAAGTCTATTCCTGTTGTCTCTCATTCTGTGGAGTGTGGCATCTACTGATTTCCAACTCCACTAGAAAGACATCATTCCCAATGCTCACAGGCCGTTAGCAGATCTTGACTAGTTGTTCAGGTCTTAAAAATATATTTGCATCCTTTTTGGCTTTTTTTGCAAATGTTTTTGTGAGTAATTTCCCAAGCTTTTCCTGTAAAAAGCCTGAGATTTGGAATTTGCAAACAGAGCTTTATTTAAAGCAGCAATAGGTAACATTCTTTAAAAGGAGTTGTCACGTGTGCTCACACAGCTGAAACAGTGCTTTTCTCAAAACTCTTTCTCCTATAAAGTCACACACTCTCTAAAGTCTTTAGTCATTTCCATGGTTGTGTCAATGAATCAGGGAATAAAGAACCATCATGTAGCTTAGATTGACCAAACCAACTTGAATGATAGAAACTTGAGTGGATTTTTGCAGTGACAAGTGTCACTGACTGATGTGATTGCTCTTAATGATTATCCAGAAGCCTATTTGTATTGAGTAAGTAGAGAAAAAAATATTTGTCTGGTCAATTCCATAAATTTTAGCAACAAGCATAAACCACAGGCTTAATACTGCAGGGTTGTTTGGGCTATGGATTAGATGCATTGTGCCTGAAGAGGATGTATCTTAGTGGATAAAGCTTTAACCTTCATAGCTGTTCAGTATATTTCTGAACAGCATGGGAAGGAAAAGCAAGAGGAAAAAGAACTCACTAAACCAACAAAATCCAAAGCCATAATATTGGTAACGGCTATAATGTCTCAGATTACATTTTAAAACTTTTTTCTCCACAGGTACTCATACTATACAAGAGAGCTGCTCTTCAGGTGAAGAGGTAATGCTAAATTTAAGAAGCAGCATTTTCAAACACACTGAAGCTATTTGGATAACACCAGTTTTCCAGACAGCAGGTGCTCAGCACATTATGGTCAAGCTCCTCGGGATTTCTCAAGTTGCACACTCAGACTCAGTAGCCACTTTAGAAAGAGTTTGCTTAAGTAATTTGGTTGTCTTAAGAATTCATTTTATAAATGTCTGAGACAGCCACAGTGATATTTAGATGCTTTGGGGGGACTTCCCTGTGAATGAATCAGCAATGTAAAATAATCAAACTAATGTATTTCTAATGTCATCGTTTTGACACTCAGTGGGGATGTCTCTTCCAGTGACGCTTTTTGTTTAATTTAGACCACTCCAGTTTTTGACCTGGAAAGTCTAATTTTCTAAGTGACTCTGAAAAAAGACAATAAAAATCTTGTAAGCTAATGATTGCATCTCCTGCAATAGCTTCAAATCACACTGAGGTGTGTCTTCTTTATGACTTTATGTATGTACAGACTCAAGAAATTGCTACAATTTGGTCCATGGAATTTTCAGGCTGCACTGTTCTCCAATCTTTTGTAAAGAATGCACATGTGGTTTGAGGTTCTGAGGTGGCACAAAGAAGGAAAACTCACAAAACTACATATGCAATCACTTCGCATAGCGGAACTGCACTTCAAACACTGCACCTCCACTGCTGTGGAAATGAACAGTAATTAGAGTAATTTTGTGTGGGTTTTGTGCCTGCAAAGCAGAGTGTGTCAAATTTGCTTAAAAATATTAGGTAAGATTTGAATACTGTAGCATATATTAGGAAATCAGTTCAAATATAATTAATTGTTGGTTTCTATTTCTGTTGGCTGTTAAATACAAGCAATGTATTTTACAATAAACATAACTCCTGAATGACTGAAGTACTTTATTAGTAAAATTAAGTGCTTTTATAATTATTTTTGAAACTGTTGGAGGGCATAGGGCGTAGATAAATAACATCAAGAATGATACCTGGTCATATTCCATCAGCCTGAAATGTAATGCCAGGGCCTTCTACAGAAATTATTCATAATGAGCTCCCCATGAAGGTGTACCATTACTTCCTGTTCTTCTCTCGGACCCAGAAAATCTGTTTTGTTGATAGTAGTCCACACTTTGTTTGTTATAGAAATGCCTTCAACTACGTTGTCCAGTTCCTTCTGATCCCGGGGTTGAATTAATTCAAAAGACTGCCTGCCAGGATAGAGGTCTGAGCTTGTGTCAACATGTCTTTAGAAATGCATTAACAAGTTGCTCCACATGTATAATTAATAGGGACGAAGGAATCCTAGACTGTCAGAAAGTCTGTACTCCATCCCAGCACATCTCTTAGGCTTCTTGATACTTTCTTTCCTTTATGATGTTATTTCTAGAACATTGATATAGTTCACCATATATTACTCTTGGAAATGTAAATCTTATAAAAGCAATAATATCATAAAAAAATTATTTTGCCTCTCCATTCATCTTTTATACAGTGAGCTCCAAGTGTTTTAACAGGGCTTGATTAAAAATTAAGTCTCTGTACAGCTGTGTCAGGCAGGTAAGTAGTATCATATCCATTTTACAGATGGTTAAACGCCCAATAGAAAGGTTAACTGCCTTGTCCGTGGCTGTTCACTAAGTTAGCTGCACTATTGGGAGTGAGAACCCAGACCTGAATAAATAATCAATTTCTTGATTTGGTAGCTGATGCACAAATCAGAGAAATGGTGTTTTCAGTTTCACTAAAAATAATTTTATCCTAATGGCTCTCTTAACCAAGTGAGATACAACTAACATTTTAATTTTTGTCAATGAAAAAATTAAGTTTTGTCTCAAATGAAATCATATTGAACTCTTTTGCTAAATTTTATATAAAGCTTATGCCAAAGTCGAAGAGAAATCTGACAATTTGAAACCACAAGTTATCTTCTGAGATGACTCAGTTGGAAATAATTTGTTTCACCAGTGAGTTTTGACAAGTGAGCTGGCTGGTACCTGGAACTGCTCTGAATGATAGCACCAGCCTAAAAGTCAGCAGTGACAAGTTCTTTTTCTTCAAAGTGACAGTATTCATGAAATGTATTTGACATAGTTAATATTCAGTCCCATACTGAATACGTAAGTTCCTTCTTTCTGAAAAATGGCACTACGAGCAGAAGGCTCAGAAGACAGGACTTCTGCCTTCAGAGATTCTTTTCCAACATCTACAAAAACAGATTCCAAAATGCCCTGCTTCACAGCTGTAAAGAATATAGCAATGCACTAAGCAGCACATACCTAGCTGTATTGTGCGTGTAGAGAAACAAAAGCATGGACATAGGTTTAGGCCCGAGCTCTTGTTCCTTCCTGATTTTGGGACTTTAGAAAGCATGTTCAGGTATGGCAAACTCAGCGGCACAGTGCATGCTGTGCTGACAATTCAGAGAAAGAGATTTGTCCCTCCATGGCTCCAACAGAGCCAGCTATGGACCACAGGAAAGCATCCCTCTGCTGAGTTTGTGCTGCGGTTTTGGTGAAAGGGCAGAAGGTAGAGAAAAGAAGCAGAGCACTGTGGAAAGTGGGATTTGACTGAGTGATTAAGTCTACCGTCCAGCTGGCGGACACAACAGCTGTTACTATTACAGTCCTGATAGCATTTCATTTATTTTAAAACCCTTTCTTAAAGCTTTAATATCCCATCCATTTTAAATCACTTCATCTGAAGGTGGCAGCAAGGGGGATCAGCTAGTAAAGAACAAGATAAAAAAAGACAAGTCTTACATGTCACTTTATGAGACAAAGCTTCTTATACTTTTCCATTTAAAATTGGACATCCCTAATTTTCTAGCACTGCAATAGAAGACAGACCAAAATCCTGGAGACTTGAGAAAGGTTCATTTTTGCTAACAGTAGGCAGGTAGAGAGCAGTTTTATAACCCAAAAATTATTTCCATTAATGAAGAAAGTGCCCTCACTGACACTTTCCCTTTCTCAGCCATCCTGTTAAATAGAAAAATGGATATGTACCATAAAAGTTTAAGAATAATGTCTCAGGAATCTATGGAGATACAGATATGAAAGAGGCAAGGAGAGAAATTAATCAGAAACTGCAAAGGCAGGCTTGGAGAGGTAGACTAAGCACTGGGTTTCCCCTGTTGCCTGTAGATGTGGGCCAGGGTCTTCATGTTGCAGCAAAAAGGGTATGTGATGGAGGCTTTCAGGAATAGTGTATCTTGCTGACAGTGAAATCTCGATTCCTGAATCTAAGAAAAGATCGGATGAACTTCGGGATGGGCAAATGGGCAACTTACTGAATGGCAAGCTTTTCTTAAATAAATAGACCATATGTTCTTGGAAGAATCCAAAGGCACTTGGCTTGATAAAAACCTATACAGTAGGGGGTCAGTGGGGAGTTTTCAGCAGCTATGTGATTTAGGTCAGATTCTCAAAGATTCAAAGAGGTAAAATAATAGGTAGATCTGAAATCTGTTCTCTTCTGTTCCAGCTTTGGAACTAATTCCCTGTGTGACCATGGGTTTCACAGAGAAACTACACTAAGCCTCAGTTTCTGTGCATGTAGTACAGTGAACAGGGTTTGTAAAGCGCTTATATGCAACACTACGCAATGCATGCTACTTTACATGCATACTGCATACAATGAGGTAGCAGTAATGACCCCATATCTTAAAATCTTTTCCACATATAGCTATTAAATCAAAGATCATCTAAAACTAAAGCAAAACCAAGCAATCAGTCTAAATTCCTATCGTTTGATGTAACATTGGAGAATAAATTAAACCAGCATGGCAGAGATACTTCTCCAACAGCTTATTCCAGACAAAGCAATTATCTCTCATATTTGTTTTAATCAGATCAATCCTATGTGCAAGAAAATCCCTACCTTCATACACCACAGAAGTTAAACATTCCCATATCTAACACATCCATCAAGATGTTAGTGTGTCATCACTCTACGATTCAGCTGAGAACCAGAAATGCTGAAGTTTTGTGCCTACATTCATACATAGCTCTGAGGTCTGCAGTAAGAGGGATGCCACAAAATAAGGAAACACTGTCTGATTTCTGTCTCCACAAAGCTGTACCACCAAGGAGATTCTACAAATGACCCCTCGCAAGCCTGGCTAATGCAATCGCTACTCCAGCCCCCTCTACAGCCCCTGCTGAGGACATACGTTTGTCTATACGACTTGCTCTGATAAGCCTTTATTTTCCTCAGCACAAAGGTTATTACTCTATTTGACTGTGGTGCTCTCTGAAACCTGTCTTTCCTACCGGGCACTCACACTGAGCTAGGTTACAGTCTTGCTTTATTCTGGTGGGAGGAGATGACTCACTATTTGTTCTGTAAGACTACAAGGAGACACCTTGAAGCAAAACAAATGGCTTTGAAGTGCCAGCTTGCTTCACAGAGCAGATGGCTGGGCTAGGCTGAGGCTAAAGACATTCATTATAAATCCACCACCGAACTAGGACATAGATGCACAGTGATTATCAGATCGAGGGAGTGTGCTTAGTATGACAACTTCTATGTTGCTGTCTGAGCTACACAAGACTGCAGTTAAGTTTTGGTGAGTAGGGTCAGATGACAGCAATACCGCTGAATCCAGAAAGAATCTGGAAAAGCTGTATGGCCTCTCTTTGCACAGAATGTCTGCAATCTCCAAATAATGCCACCTATAACCCTAAATAAAATTAGCATCCACCCTCCAGTGCAGAAACCACAAACCCAGGTTACTTACATCCATACAGATCACCACTACAAAAGGCCCACATAGAGTTTCTTTCTTTCTGTATGAAAACGTAGAGAGAACATACACACAACTACAGAGTTTCCATCGTCCAGGCAGTATCTTCATTAGGTAAATCAGCATATAGCAGTAGTAAAGTTAATGGATCCCTACCAATCTTTAGCAGATAAGGACTGGATCCCAAGTAATTTAGTAGTGAAATCAGAATCGAGGCCAACCTACAACTACAATTATTTTTTTCAAAACGTACATCAGAAGAGCAGAAAGCAATTACTTCCTTTGATGCACTCGCACAGTCTCACAAAACCCACACTACTCAGTGGTGGATAATCTGCATCCTATACGACAATATTGAAGAAATCAGCCTGCATGAAATACTTTCCTCTGCAAAGGATACAAACTTCTCAGCCTAATGACTTCTGTTCCCTCAAGGAATAACATAAATTAGGCTATGTTAAATCTGTAGTCATTTTCCTGCCATACAATATAATGTTCATGAGTTTATGGTTAAAATGCTTTCTTGCTTTCATTTAAAATCCTACATTGCAGGGTTTATTTTAATTTGGTTGTTAAAAAAAAGCCATTCCAGTCTGAATAATCTCTAAAGCAGCTTTTTCTTCCAATTTTTATTTTAAAGAAATTTTTTTTTTTTTTTTAAGATGTAGACAATATATCTAACTTCGCACTCACAACATTATACCACTCTTGGAAACATAATTTACAATTGGATTTTGAGAATTTCCAATCTCAGGTTACTCTATGATAAAGTATTTCTATCATGTATTTACATATCAATCGTCACTTTTTACGAAACTTTTATGTGAGGCCACTAAATACAACGACATTTAGGACTTGCCACAGGAAGCAAGCAGTGAGTCCGCTTAGAGAACATCTTGTTCCATCTGTTGAAGATGCAAACTAGGTTTGGGCTTTTGTTTTGTTTTGTTTTTTAATTACTACAGTCACAAGGCAACTGAATTGTTCCGAACAAAGCAAGGGTCTGCACAGTGAATCACCACTGAAAGGCAGATGTTTCAGGTTATTAGTTAGGACACTGCAGCTCTAAACCCATAACTAATACTAATTTATTGC
Organism: Phaethon aethereus; assembly: GCF_964289735.1. Taxonomy (NCBI): domain Eukaryota; kingdom Metazoa; phylum Chordata; class Aves; order Phaethontiformes; family Phaethontidae; genus Phaethon; species Phaethon aethereus. The sequence goes on along the minus strand of NC_138597.1, from coordinate 3,252,706 downwards.
CAATATTCCACACTTCCCTGACAGTCTATAGGCTCCATCCTGTGTTAAAATTAAGGTAAGTACTCAACAAAGTAACTAACTCAAAAATAATTGTCATCTATGAAAATACTAGTCAATCTAATTATGCCTCAGTTTCCTTTTAAATTATATTTATAATACATCTGTCTCATCTCTCTGGTGAGCCTTGTATTTTTAAAAACATCAAATGCCATATTTATATGGAAACTTTTGAAGTTCAGAGAAGTGTTTTCCCATCTTCAAGTATACAGTTCATATTGTTAATAAGGGCATCTCTATGCATTTGCCCAATTGACCAAAATGACCTGAAGAGATTTACTCTGCTCATTTCTTCCTGTGACCCAAATTCACATTTGAAGCCAGATCTTCAAAGGATAAAGAGTAATACTTCAATCCACTGCAGATTGCAACCTAATCTACTCTTAAGAGAGAGACAGTTTCTTAATTTGAGAAAAACTAGTGGTCAAAAATAGACTAAATTTTTTGTCAAAGATGTTCACAGTCATTTCATTCCCTGTTAAATACCATGAAGACCAAACATTATTTCTACCGCAAAGTCTTTCAACACATGCCCTAATTAAAGAGCAACACACAACAACAGCAAGCTATGCCTTGGAATGTCAGTTAACTGGACTGTATCACATTTAGATTTTAAGGGAAGGTCACAAAGGTGGCTTTCCTGCTCAATTCTCCTTTCTTTTTTGCTCATTCTTCCAGCTCAGGGGAGTTTCTAAGGTGATGTACAACGCCTGTATCTTGTACTTTGCTTAGCTATTGGTGAGTAGCATGACCAGGAGAAAAAAAACCATAAAGAATCAAAATCCAATCACTTATATTCCAGTGATGTCAGCTTGGAAGAATGACCTGACATACCAAAACAATTGAAGCATATCTTGCTAGCACCACTGTCTGGATGGACATTTCTGACTTCCTCAGTTCTGAGCTGATAAGAGATTTTTGTACAGCCTATGAAGTGACATATCACATTTCAGATTCAAACTAAAGCTTTTAAATAGCCCAATAGTGCTTTGACTGGGTGCAGTAAACTTTAGAAATTCAATTGGAATCATTTTCTGCTTGAAATAGACTATACTACTCCATACCTGGCTGTGAACTGGCTAACCTTTAGACCTCACTGCTGCTAACAGAAATTAGTGAAAAAGCAGCTCTGAGATTAAAATTGACTGAGATCAAAACTTGACTGAACAACTATGGCCCAAGCTGTTTCACTCCTTATTTGCTGCTCACCTCCCTGCAAGCTTTTCCCTTCCCGCAAAACTAACAGTAGAAGCCTGCTCTGAAGCGTTTACTCATATGTTTTTTGACAACCCCCAAAAAAGCACATTATGTGCTGCTAACCCAATGTTACACAATTTCACATGGCTTCATGGAGCTCTGGGTGGGGTGTGAGAGCTGATGGGAACTGAAGAGACACATCGTAATTCAGGCATTCCGCTTTGCCACAGCAGGTCTCCTGTTGCTCTCTCTGTCAGCTTAAAATCCAAGAGTTTTTTTTCCTGCTAACTCTTTACAATTATAGATGGGTGGCTGGTCGGCATACACAAAACTGTGTTTTTCCTAATCTGCTGGTTGGGTATTGCTGTCAGTGATTGTACAGTGATTTGTATCGCTGCACCACGCAGAGATAGTACCAAACCGGGATTCTGTTGTTCTAGATACTGTCAAGATATGAAGATACAGAAAGCAAGACACAATGGGGAAGATGATGGCAAGCTGAGAGTCGGAATCCAATTAGAAAACCAAGTATTTTTATTACACAGTGTAATAAAAAGATATAGCTAGCTATCAGCTATCTCTTTGAAGTTCTTCCATAGCTATTTTCTACAATTCTACGACAAGGTTGTGTTGCGCCAATGTTAACAGACAGGACACGAAATAAATGTTTATGGTGGTTTATGCATATTACAGGCTGATCGGCACGCTGAGTCCATGGCAGATCTTACTCTCCAAGAAATTTAATCTCCTGATGTATATGGTTTCTTTTTGGAAAGAACATGCATATATTCAGCATTTCAACATCACCTTCACCAAAATGAATCACGATGACTTACCTCCACAGTAAAGCATCTCAGTTGCCACTAGAGGTCAGCGAAAGAGGCTACACCGCAATGTAGCCATCACTCTCCGAGAGGAATGGTCAGATTTGGAAGCTATCAAAACCCTACTCCTTTATTTCGAGGGACATGAGTTGAACTTAGAAATGTGCCAGCTAGCAGCCCTGGAAACTAATTTACTCACGTAGCAGGTAGGCAGCACATACTGAAGCAGTAAAAGGTCCTGCACAGAGTTGCTCCCGTGGGTTTGAAAGCTAGCATAGAGGAACCTCTGCTAAGGATGAAGGACTGTCTCAGGCTCCGCATTCCCATCAGGCTTCAGCTGTTTCACTGAGGCTGTCTACAGGGGTGATAGTTACAGCAAGCTCTAGTATTGTTATACGCACACCTTCTCCCCACTGCACAAGTATGCACACCCTATCCACATACATAGGCGACTGCACACAGTTCTTCCCGCTGCCAAAAGACGAGACCATTTTTGGTCACCTCTAACTATGCCAGGCTAAATTTTAGCTGTCAGTGTACAATGATTCACTCTCTACTATATATCTAAGGTAGGCAAGCAGTATGCTTCTCCTTATGAGCTTCCAGAACCATCTCTTCAAGGTACTTTCCCAGGGCATTTTCATGCTGCTCTAAAAAATGATTCATTAATATTCACATCTGAGTAAGAATCACAGCAGGACTGAAGCTGCCTCAAAAAGATGCTGGTTGACTGAGGATGAAATGCTAGGTTTGGACCGTCACTTCAGGTGATCTTTATTTTAATATTCTGTGGATTAGACTTTTTTTTAAAACCAATGCACACAGTTCTAAAAAGTCAGTCCCTATCTCAATTACATCATGCAGGATTTGCTTTCTTGCACATTTTTTGGACCCTCACACATACCAAGATCCAGCATTTCATCAAGGAGACATATCTGCAGGCAACGTGACAGCTGCTTCCTGGCTCTTTGAGCCTGCAACATTTTATTTGGGTCACACATAGTATCTTTGCTTCCCCTTGAAGCAGGTAAAATGTCTGCTCATTTCTGACAGTGGGTGATACCAGCGCTAAAGCAAAGCCATTTTAGAAGGAAAATTGTCAATGAGGACAAACTTTCTACTGCACATTTATAACCACCTACAGGCAGCGTTTCTCGAGCTGGCGATGTATTGCACAGGGAGCTAAATTCAGCTCTTATACTTGGCACCATTGTAACTTCACTAATCTTAATGGGGGTGACCGCCGACTGAGAAGGGAGTGCATGCTCGCTAGAACCCACCCACAGAAGCATCCTCGCATGGGAACACTTCCCAGGTCCACAAAGCTGGAGATGGGATTACCTCCCTGTTACTAACTTGGTGGAGGTAAAACTGCAATAATAATGCAGCCTTCAGGCCACTTTCTACTCACAATGAAATTTGCTTTCAAAGTTTTGCAGGGGATCATTATGGTCATCACTAGTTCTGGCAATATTCCAACAGGAAAGTGTTTTGCTCTGAAGATTACATAACATAAGAAAAATCCCAGTAAAAACTAAATCTGAAGTTCTGTCTCATCTACTAGCAATTAGAATTATGCAAAATCAGTACTAATAGTAAGCAACTGCTGATGCTTACAATGAATAAATACTACTAACTGGATGAGTTCAATACTTATGAAACATACATTACTTAGTAGGGGAAAACATCATTAAAGTTTCTTATCTGGAAAAAACATACTTTGCAAAATCACTTTGATGTGATGGAGTATCCAGAACGGCAGCTTCATAAATAAAGCTTTACTAAGCCTCGCTCTTCAGCTTGCACTGCATTATGTGGGTGTCAGCTTGGTCTGTTCCTTGCTGTTCTGAGGGGTGCTAAGTTCCATACATAATCATTGCTTTCAGGGCTTTATGTTGGGTTGAACAAAGAGCTACAAACTATAAGTAAATCTAGATCTTCATTTTGAGGCATCACAGTAGGATGAACCTGAAAATAAGAGCAGAACCCAGTCAAAAGTTGAGTTTGAGATGTGTCCTCTGCAAAATTACTCTGCCCTACAGGATAATGAAACAAACCCATAAATTCATTACCAAAGGGCGGGCAGACATTTGCTGAAACATTTACTGATGTCTCACTGAAAAGTTTAGTAGGACAAATAATTTTGCTAACTGGTTGCAAGTTTTGAGTCCATAATAAAGCTTGCAGACAAAAAAGTGTGACCCAGTTTCTTGTTCCAGGACTGACCAGTTTGCACAGCTCTAAATATAAAACTGTCGATAACGTATCCGTATTTGTTGCAAAGGAAGTGTACTTCGCGAACTGCACCGGGCAACAAGTTCGCTATTTCCAACCATACTGCAAAACCCCGCTTATGAATGATGAGAGAATCGGGCATGGTTTTTCTCTTTTTTTCATACCCACATACAAATAAACATGAAAGCCCATGTTGAAATTATAAATATATTTGTGTTATTTATAATCATGGCACTACACAGTGAAAATCATGTCATTTCATTTTTCTTGAAAGAATCAGAATAGAATAAGACAGCATTGATACAGAATATCCTCTCACTGTCCTACTTAATTCTGTTCCAGTGTGTTTTCAGAAATAATAATCGTAACAATGGTAGCATTAAGTCGCATTGAATAAGCTGTAGAGCTAAGAGAAATAAACACTCTTGTCCTGGTTTTGACCTCAGCATGGTGCAAACTCTGTTAGCCAATGGACTAACTCCACTGGTGTCAGTGAAGTCATACTGATATGAGATCAGATCAGACCTATTGCATAACATCTGCTTCAGCCTAAGATATATAATCACTATACAAAGCCCCAAAGCACTTGAAAAAGATTAAGTAGCTATTGTGATCTTCGTCTTATAGGTAGTGAAACTGAGGCACAGGCAGATAGTGATTTGCTGAAGTCTTCTAGCTGATCACTGTTAGATGGGGACAAATCCAGGAGTGTCGAGCCCTAATCTTGTACCCTATCTGCTGGACCATGTTACCCCTTAACACACACAGGGTAACTCACTCCTGTCTGCCCAAACAAGTAGCACAACAGATACAAGAGATTTGGAACTAACTGTCAATAAAAGACCATTCATATTAACTGAGCAAGGCAATATTTTAACCAGAGTGTTTTTTAAGAAATAATAGCATTTACAGTGGTTAAACAGATGCTACTTCTTATCAGATCTATTTTTTTAATAATAGCATACAGTCCTTGGATTGTTTATTACTATGTTATTCATTACTTTAAACCCTCACAGCTACTCTAGATAATACTTTAAATACAGAGCTTTAAAAAAATATTTCCATTACAAATATTTTAAAAATATACTTATCCTAAAAAGCTGCCCAGCACTATTCCAAAAATTGCTTGTAATAAATGTCTTTTTTAATTTTAACAAAAATATCTACTGCTATATAGAAGAGCTCAAGTTTTGACAAATCTATAAGACAGTCAGATACATCTTGGGCCAGATTCCATTCTTGTTTATACAGTTGCCAATTTGGATCATGGTGTTCACTTCAGTTGTGTTACTCTAGTATAATCAGGAGCAGAATATAGCCCTTAGTGTTTTAAAATAACTAAACGGACTGCATACTGCAACAGTTACTTCTGCCTAGCATTACAGGGAAGGGAAATCCTTTACTTCATTGCATCTAAAAATGCCAAAGAATTTTATATTTAGTATTTGTGCCATGACCAAATTGATGCCAGGCAGCTGCAGTGGATGACTCAGACCTAGAATCGTATTCACTTATAGAAAAAAACCTTTTTTTAGCTGTATGATGCCTGCAAATGCTGTCATTAAATGGAGGATGAATGTTTATAGAGAATTTGTAGAGAGAAAATGCCAACCTTCCTATAATGCCTTCTCCAATTCTAGGAGCGATTTTAATTGTGTTTTGTTACTTCTAAAATTGTGTGAGCTTAATAGAATCTCCCACTACTTAGATCTAGGAAGGACACCATTTTAAATTGCTGCCGTATTTTCCAGCTGAAATGCCTCCATCTAGCCAGTCCTTTTTAAAGTGCATTTAGAACAAGCTATTAAGCACTTACAGGAATCTGCATCTCATCAGAAGGACAATCTGGAAGCTGTGAGTTAGTCTTTTAAAATGCTGGAACTTTTTTTTTTGCCTTTCCCCCTTTTTCCTCCAATCTTCAAATTTAAATGCAGTGTTTGATTAAGGATCATAGAAATTAACCCAGTCTCATCGCATCAGGTTACATAGGTAAACAAAGCTAACAGTCTCAGATGCAAGCTGCAATGCCTACCTGTGACTGTCATGAGATTAGAAGGGATCTTTACACATTGGGATTTCAATTAATTAATATTTAAAGCTTTTACTCTACTTGCTTTCTTCCTAGACTTTGGCTGATGATCTAATAACTTATAAACCAAGGAAACTTAAGTATATAGACTAAGTTCAGTCCTCACTGTCGTCTTCATCATCATCGTCATCTTTACTGGGAGCACATCTTTGGAAGCAGTGTACTAGAGTTGCTAAGAAGAAGCTTGATAGAATAGCAGCAATGGAAACTGCGACTCCAGAGAAGATGATGATAAAAAGGTCCGTCAATGACAAACTAAATTTGCATTCACTAAAGCTGACCTCAGATAATTCATTCAGAAAGATTCTTCTATTTTCTACAGGCAGGGAACACTGGATTTCATGGAGACCTGCAAAGAAGAGGAAAGGGAAATAAATCAGTGGAATATTGATGGATCCTTCTGTTGCTCCAGTCAGAGATTGAATTGCTGAAGAAAAATTTTATGTTTAAGAATTTCTACAGACTTCAGGAAAAAATGTAACAAAATCTGTCACTATCCAAAAGCCATTACACAACACCTTGATTGGCTCCTGGAAAGTATGTTATTTCACCTTCAGTCTTCCAGGAGGTCAGGTATGACATAGGACCATGGTTTTGAGGATTTAAAAAAGTGAATGTTGAACCCTGGATGCATCTAAACCTGCAGATCTGGAAGCACTTCCCAGCTACTCCATCTGAATACAAGTTGACTCCAAAACAGGGTAACAGGGATACTGAAATTCCTTCCAAGCCTTACTGCCTTCTACACTACTTTTTTTCCTTGTAGTTCCAAAACTATAGTTGTCTTTTTCTTCTAGTCAAAACAGCAGCTTAGATTTGGTGGATGCTTGTTTCTCTATGACCTGCTTTCACCTTTTCTCTCTGTCTGTCACAAGGACACGCAGACCAGCAGATATTATCCCTCCAGGCATTACTGAAGAATGCCCAGAGCTGGGTTCTTCATAGTGAAAGCAAAAAAATCCAAATTTAAAAACTGGTGAGAATATAGTTTGATACTGGACAGTAAAAGCATACAGTTCACTGCATATGCCTAACTCCCTCTTTATTCACAACAGGGGAAAATCAGGAGAGTAATATTAACAGGGCTAGAATGGAACAAATAATGAATTAAGTCTGCATGGCTGTTGGCAAGATAGCTTTTATCTTGCTATTAAGGATATGAATATAAAGGGGAAATACAAGAATTGTGTATTAATGACACAGGAACTGCTGCTGGTTTACTTGATATACTTTTACTGTCTGCTAATGATGACAGAATGGATTCCCAGTTTTTGACTCTGCATTGCTGTGTGCACACAGCGTATAGGATGTTTCCATCACACAGCTCTACCATATAGCCATTATGTCACTTTAAATAAGGAATGTGTGACGGTAAGATTTCCTCTGCTTTTGTGAATCCCATTTTTCTTGTGGCTGAATAGCTACAGCATATGATGTTTTACTACTAAACCCAGGCTCCCAGGGTTAGTGGTGCAAACCTGACCGGTTGTCTGGATTCAGCCCAGCTGTTATGCTGATTTGAGAGGGAGTTTTAGCTAAGTCTACTATGGATCCAGTTATCACCCTGACTTACTTGACCTTGTAATGATGTTTATACTAAATTTTGATCCCTAAAAGCCATACTCTATCTGCCCTATTTGCTTGAAGGTCTTTTGCATTCCCTCTTTCTCATGCTCCTCTCACTGACAATGCAATAAAAGCTGCCAGCAGAATAGGACAACAGTCAGCATGCCCAAGGCTGAATGGTTTCCTCTAGGCAAACTGCCACCTGAATACACGCTATGTTTTCTTCTCTGAGCCTGGAGTGCACTGGCGATGCATACCAGATTGTGAGGCAACTTGCTTTCCAGATCTTTGAAGCCTCCTGTCTATACAGCTGGCCGGGAAGGTAAAGGAGCCACATGGTTTCAAACATCCTCTGAGATTTTCTGAAAATCTAGAGCCTGCAGTATTCATATATGTCAAGGCTTGCATACAAGTTGACATACTGGACCGACTTGAGTGCGCCTGTGACTGCACGGGTGGCCAGAGGAAGTACACACTATTAGACTCTACAGCTTGTGATAGAGCTCCTTTCTAAGTACAAACCTTTCTACTGAAAGAAATGAGAGTTGTTCACCAGGTCCATATTTTCTTTTCATCAAGACTTGGAAACAGTAACTCTAGGGGTCAATGGAGTGACAATCAAAAGAGGACACAAATGGATATCGTTCCCTATTCAAAACCGTAAGAAATATGGGAGGAGTGAAAAGCCATAGTCTGGAATTCCAAGACCTGTGTCTTTTTAATAGGAATTTAAAAAACAAACAGTTTTCAATAAATCAACATGATGTTGACAGCAATCAAAGCAGTTACTGCTGTTGTATAGAAACAGCAAGAAAATGAACGTAACATCACAAATTCATTTGAAGAGGAAGTTCCTTGCTAATAGGAAAAGATCATTGCAGTATTTTGGCAGAAAAGCCTGGTCCAAGTGAATATGGCATCTAACCAAATCCCATTTCACCTGTAGCAAGCACAAGAAAAAACAAGTTTCTATACAACTGGGTTCCTGTAAAGCAAACCGCTACAGTAGCTGTTGAGACCTCATGAGAACTGCCATTTTCATAGCAGCTGAGCCATGCTCACAGCTTGTCTACAGAAAGAGTGCACAGGTTACCATAAACAACTCTACTTCTTCTATTTGTGACCAACTGCAAAAGAAATTCTCTGGTGTCCTCACCCGCCAGCTTTTAAAATGACAGTTGTGCTGGAGTGGCCTTGATAAACTGGAGTTTTATCAAGATCTAAGCTTCCATAAGGAAGGAAGTAGAAAAAGAATATATTCAAGAGACAGAGCAAAAAAGACTCCAAAATAAAACTAGTGTTCTAAGTAGTTCTACATACGGCAGCCCTTGCCTCTAGAAATAACTTAGTATGGGAGTATTTGCCCAGGATCCTACAGAGTGAGAAGTAAGAGCCCGCTTATTCATGACTGTTACCAACAGCAGCTTTGCCATGGATCAAAACTGAGCCTGTAGACTGTAAGCTCTTTTCCTATTCCCCAGATGCTTTCACCTAACATCACAACACACATACAAATAGAAAACAATCTGCAACATACCAAGTCACTTAGAGGGTATTTCTTGTTATGAGAATCAGCGTACTGTAATGATTTTGAGTTTGATTAAAATGGTAACGAGAAATAAAAAACCTCCGCTCCATGTAGCCATGGGTACTGGAATCTAGGTCATGTTCTCAAACTGAATAGATTAGATGGGAATTTTCTACGTGCTTTATTCTGTGACACTCCAACGTGCCAGCTTAGCCTCAAGTTTTTTACAGAATTCTTAGTCATTGAGAATAATAGATGCCAACAGGCAAAATACAGCATCATAAACCAGGGGCCAGTACAGAGGCCTGGCTAGCTTCCGGCCGTAGTTTCAGCCACCCTGTGTATACACCATCTTTTCAACAAGACAGAATGAACCGACCTCTCCTATCCACACACAAGGCAGTCTGCTAAAATTGTGCTGGAAGCACATGCCAGCGGCTGAGGGAGAGGGGAACATTTATTAGTCCATCCTGTTCAGTGAATGTTTTTCTTTGCTGTGTCGTGACACTATTGCAAAACCCGATACAGTTAACAGAAGCTTTTCTTTCGACTCCAAAGAGAATTTGGAACAGGCTGTTCATTTGTAACAGTAGTAAGACTAGCAGCTATATCACTGGTAGCACAAGGAATTTCTCCTCCCAAAGCTAATGCAGTGGTTATTGCACCAGAGCTTGTAACTGCTTATATGAAAACATCATAATCTGGAGGTCACATGCATGTCTGCTTAAGATGACATATGAACAATAGCATTTCATCTGCTTCCTTCCATAGAAACATGTCACTTTCTTTACATTATTTAAAAGAAGGTCGTCCTTATGACATGAGAATCCAGTGTGTGTAGATGATGTGGATAAGGCGCTTCAGAACATGGTTTAGGGGACATGGTGGCGTTGGGTTAATGGTTGGACTTGATGATCTTGAAGGTCCTTTCCAACCTTAGTGATTCTGTGTGTGATGTTCTGTACTCCATCTGTCCTATTACATTCATGCCTGGCAATAGATCCAATTTTGTTCTTTGCTTGGGCAGGAAGTAATCCCAGGTCATCAGACACCCTCTGCATGAACAATGAACAAAAGAATGGCTTCTATAAAGGGAGCAGTATTAATTATAAAGTGTAGGGTTTTTTTCCTCTGGGTGATTCTGTTGCATATAGACTGGCTCAGTCAAACCTGTCCCCACACACAAGATTTCCAGAGGACAGGAAAGTGCCATTTAACTTTAGTGCTCTAATTTCACACACTTCAACCACTTGAATGGTATTTTTTTTTATAGTTTGTTTGGGTGTTGGTTTCTTGGGGGCTTTGTTTTGTGAGTTTTTTTATTCATTCTGTAGAACCTGCTCAATTTATTATTTTTAAAAAATATCAGCCAGGTTTTTTGTAAAGGATATCGCAAAGAAGTTTGGTATTTAGTGCTTGGCTGCAGCAAGAAAACCTTTGATGATAGTTATATATATCTCATTGCTCCCACAACATGTTCAAAGAGTTGCTTCTTCATACCAAACAAATCTGTAAATGAAATAACAAGTGTGAGTGTTATAAATATATAGCTTGTGTTATTTTGGTCAGGGCCATCACATTATCTGTAATAACTCCAGCTGTCCCAAGGACAATGTCACACACTTTGTATCTTTCCGCTACACCGTCTGAAGAAGCAGATGAACTATACCAGCAAGCTGTAATGTATTGTTTGCTTTTAAAAAGGGAGTGCTTTGAAGTCCCAGACAAGGGACAGGTGCTAGATTCTATATAGGCTTGTCTCTTGACACTGAAAAAATAAAATAAGATTAAAATATGGGTCTGTACCCTGAGGAATAGATCGTCTAAGTAACATGGGAAGTGTGAAAATGCTGGAATTCTAGAACCACAACTTTAAAAGGAAAGGCATGGGTTTTTTTTTTTTTTAAAAAAGATACATGTGTTTATAAAGAAGTGATACAGGAGGGTTCCAGGTAGGGTTTATTTCAATGGAATTCCCTAATAGGTTTTAGAACAATATGACTTTGAGATGCCTTACTGCTAGAGCATTAACCCTGCTGAAGTCTAGCGCTTCAACCTTGACAATAAATTGTAGGCAATTAAGCTGCAGCTAGGTCCTAATAAACACTTTGCATTTGTTTCTGTAAAGGACTATGCACAGGCCTACTTGTATTGCAGTCAGAGGCTGAAATACTTCCCTTGTAAAAGTGAAGCTCTTACAAAATGGATGCAGCCTGAAACCAGTCTTTACGCAAATAATTAATAATTTCCTTGTAAATTAATGGAAGCAGACTGACAATGCTGTAATGCCCCAAGTTATAACTGTACTGATCTTCCCATCTCAAAAAACCCACGAAATCCCGGATACCAAGTTTCAGTAGCATTCTGATGGTACTTGGTAGCCATAATTCAACTATGTTTCTCACAGGTACTGTTTGATCAGGAGATTTCAAACATTGGCTGGACCATAAAGTGCACTGAAGTTGTCTGCTCTTGGATCTGACATGGGTCTTCCCCAGATATGTTGACTGATGACATACTGTATTGTGAGTTTTGTTCTATGTTCCTCCAGCTAACGACAAGCATCAAGAGGTATCGCTTACTCCAGGTCTACTTGACTATTTCGAAGGACTCCTTGTGTATTTCTGTCTTTGCTTATTTCTAATACCTATACTGACTATATCTTTTACTGGAGAACTTCTGGAATTCATTATCATGTCAATATTATGGTCTGTTTGTTAACCCTCAGAGTGAGATTTCCCAGCTATAATTTTGGATGCTGAGTTTAAAAAAAGAGGTGTCAATTCCATTGGGTCTTTGTAGAGTTCACAAAAAAGCAGGTATCAAGAGAAAGTTTCCTAACATTCAGCAATGTAGAATGGCATGAAGTAATGAAAATGCCCAATGGTATACAATGGTATGTATAGGAAATACATCCAGAAAAATATCTGAAGCCATAAACATTTAAGTGAGCTTCATGCAGATGTGCTCATTACTATCTATACAGTAAGTGTAAGAGCACTATACTATTCTATTTCCAAAAAAAAATTTTTTTAAAATGTAACATTGGAATTTGCCCTTTTGGGTAGAATTTAGCTGTTCTCTCATGTTGCTGAACGCAGCTGACAGACTTGAAATATTTAAATGTGGCATTTTATTTCTTGTACCGTATTTTGCCTCTGGCTATAGCTCTATTTAGTCTACTTAAACACTGTCACTAATGTATTAGATGTATTAATAAGCAATGAGAGAGGCATTACCTCTGAAGAGATATGAAATTTCATTGGAAATAGCCTCAAGCTATCAGCACAGTAAGGCTTAAAAAAACCTGAAGACTAGATTTAGGTCCCAAAATAAAACTTTTTATGGCCAAGTGCCCTAAAGTCTCACAGATCACCATTAGGGGTTACTTAACAGTTTGTTTCAATGCCTAAATATAAAGTTGAACATTAGATGTTCACATCTGCAAATGCTGTCCTCACATCTTCAAATCCGAGAAAGATGGAAGTACTCCAAAAAACCTTAAGATGGAAGAAACAGAGCGAAAAGCCAGTGGCAGTCAGATCATTTTACTGAAAATGACTAGGATATCAAATTATATATTTATATATGTATATATAGAAACACATTTGATGCGCTTGTTAGGGAATCTGATTTCTGTTAGGAGTTCCTGCTTGAACAGAATAAAAGCTGCTGAATGTGTGAAATGTCTTAAGGCTTTTAATTGCTTTCCAAAAAACCAGTATTAAGTTCTGAACTAGTGATATGCTAGCATGTGCGTGATACTCTGAGAAGAACTGAACGGCTGTAATGGACAGAACAGTCTGTCCTTTTTAGCTGAAGCTTGCTCTGGTTCTATATTAGTACAGGAAGTTAAAGCAGCCTTCTCTACATAGCAGATGAATAAACAGGCACTGATAAAGAATGATAAGTCAAGAGGACTTACAAAATGCGCCGTTGTTTCACTGGCTTTTAGGTTAGAAGGTCAAATGAAACCTGTGTTTCATAACTCTCATGTAGTTATGATGCTTTGTTTTGAAGATGTTTAACATTTTCAGTGAGCCCAGGGCTACTAGCAAGGCCTAGACTAGTGAAGTAAGATGTTATTTTATTTACAGAATAAGCTTAGTAATAGATCTTAGATTGGAATGGGATTATAGAAAGAGCCTAAGAAGCAGGAGATAATCACGTCCTGGCACAGTCTTTCCAAACAGGCTTACAAAAATTAATCCATTCTTCTCACTACACTGATTTACTTCTGAATCTCATAACTGCTTTCTTTTAGTACTGAATTCAGTCTGATTTCCCTGTTCCAGAAGGCTGCTTACAGTCTCATTGTCACCTGCTCTTGCTTTTTTACTACCACCTCTCACTGCCATCCTTCTCTCCTATGCTTTTGCAGAGCCAGTCTTTACCTGGAAATAATCCACTCTACCAGAATTGACCTATCCATCCATATTGAGGCATGAGCTACACAGAAGTCTTGAAAGTAGCTAAACAGCATCTGTATCAGTACTGACACTAAAAAACTCTCTGAATACCTTAAAAATTTATAGTCTTGTGAACACAACTCTCCAAAGTGGAGCAACATTTGACCAAATGAAGAGGAAAACATGGCCTGTTTTCAGGTCATGTCACTATGTCACTACGGCCTGTGTGTTGTGACATAGGATTTGCTGCCATTAGTGAACTTTCTTCCAGTAAAGTTCAGCGATTACCTTACTTTAGGATACAGTTCTGCCTTGGAATGCTGTTGATGGCCAATTCTGAATGAATTTTTCAAGTCTTTCTGGAAATATCAGTGTACACAGGCTACCCATAAAAACGCTCAGTCTAAACCTTCTCATCAAGTCGCTAAAAAGTCTTTCTAATACTGTTTTAATAGAAGGCAGCAAAACTTTTCATTCTTGCAATGGATAGTGGGGAGCTTAGAGTATGTAAAAACACACACACACAAAACGGTGTTGAGAAAACCCTGTTGCATCCAGCACAAAAAGTAGAGACACTGACTATTTCGTGCAATCACAGAAACTCTACACAATTTCCCAGAAAGTTTTTTCCAAAGATACCGAGAAGGAAAAAAGTAAAAGGCAAAACGAGGGCAAGATGACAGTAAGAAGACACTACAGTCACACTCCAAGGAACAGTTAAAGTCTAATTAAAAGTAATGTTAAAAATGCATTAGTCATTAGCAAACAAGGTCGCAGGCATAGCTGCCCAAAGCATGTTCACAGAAAGTAAAAATCAGCAACAGAGATCTCTACAAAGCACTTCAATGCGGCCATTGCAGATTACTTGTATTTCTTTGTTATGTGCATTTTATCTGAATCCAATCTCTTTGACGAGATGAGAAGCTCAGAGGGGTTCAAGAAATGTCTTCTGCAGTGCTACGCACTATTTTTAAACAGCATCTTTCACCAAAAATTTATTCCATCAAAGCCATTTGTATTTAGACAGTGAAATGGAAGTGTTCATAAACCTTAATTCTGTAGGTCATGTACACCAGCAACAACCTTTTGCTGGACGAGCCTTGAGTTTCAAACAGCGTTACTAAAAAAAGTAGGTGAAGAGATGAGACAAGAAAGGAAAAGTGCATTTTTAGCCAAGATAAAATGTAATACAGAACAAGCTCTGAAAGCAAAAGAAAGCCCTTCCAAATACGAGAAATTACTGAGTATTTTTGTAGGATTTCCAGCTCCCATTGAAGCAGAAAATGCCAGGAATCTCCAAGGTGACTCTTGGTCTCAAAAAAAATGAATGCCAAATTTCCTTAAATATCACTGAATTCAAAATTTTGAAACTTTATGCCCCAAGATTATTTAGCTCAACCTATAACCATCCTTCCCTTTATTCAGTACCTCTCCTGCTTTTATTCATATTTTTCTTAATGTCTTCTGCCAAAGTCCAAACAAACTCTCTTTTTCCTCCTCTGTTTTCTTCAATTCTCACTTTAGAGAACTTCAGCCTTGTCAATCGCTTTTGTAAAATTCAAGAAGATGGATCAAACATAGGTGAGCAGACAATAAAACATAATAGCATACACCTCAGACATACGAGTTCCTTGAATTCTTTCAGTAATACATTTAATACCAGCTTAGACATTTGTTCTTTCAAGATATTTTTTGTTCTGAGCCTTTGCTTGCCCCCCATGGAGTAAAATCTTCCATGAAAGTTTTCACACCTATCTTTGAAGGGATAGAGATCTTACAACAACTTTTCTATTTCCAAAAAATTATCCAATATTCTTAATCTCCATGCTCCTCGTAATGAGAAGCCTTTAATATGAATTAAAGCCACCACGCTGCTGTTTAGGCTCACCAAATGCCTATAAAATCAAACATCCTTCTACAGAAAATCTTTGTAAATTTTATAACTTAAGCATTTTGACCCACAGCGAACACTCTGTCTTCTCCAGGAAAAAGAACTGTTATCTATTCTCCACTTATGACCATTCCACTGATCCTCACAGTTCCTTTGTCTACTCTGCACTATACATACTAATTTGTTTTTAATCAACTAATAATCAAATCAGAGGGAAAAAATGTGGTTTGGTTTTGGAGTATGATGGAAATGATGGTTTTAATGTCTTTTTTACAAGTATAAAAATATGTTTGCTGTTTTAAAGTGCTGAGTTTAACTGCAAAACTTTTAGTGCAGTTTCTTTAATAATTCTGCCTGCAAATCTGGCATGTGAGAGTATTCACTTGCTGCAAATTAAGCC
This sequence comes from Phaethon aethereus, assembly GCF_964289735.1. Lineage (NCBI taxonomy): Eukaryota > Metazoa > Chordata > Aves > Phaethontiformes > Phaethontidae > Phaethon > Phaethon aethereus. The sequence goes on along the minus strand of NC_138597.1, from coordinate 3,236,510 downwards.
TTTATTTAGAAATTTAGGTTAGATGAATAAATGCTGGGATCTGTAAAATGATTCAAATCCCAGCTGTTTGTGTGAAGCAACAAGTGAGATGTGCAAAGGCAGCTCAGCTGGGAGGAGGCTTTACAGTCAGCTAGTCAGACAGGTCAGCCTAAGTTATAACTTTACAAGCTATTTCTGGTAGCGTGCCAGAAAGAAAATGGACCTGGCTTTTGCAAAACTAATGAGTTGAAGTATGGCTTTTGTTCAAACCACCGAGTTCTCCAGAGGCCTTAGCTACAGAGGCAGAATGCTTCAGGATCAATTATCGAGATTTCAGTTCACATTGACAAAACTCCCATTTTAAAATCAACTCGGTATTTCTTTTTCAAAAAACGAGGATAGCTTTGACTAACATGCCATTTTACTGCAGCGCTAAAATGAAAGGTGGAGCCATGGCTGGGCTTAGTAAATAGTTAACAGTTTGAGTGATTTCTCTCAGACATGCAGGCAGGGCACATTAAACTATTTTATAAGTCATTCAAAGCAAGGAAACAAAATGAATGCCTCAAACCTAAATTTATCTGTCAATGTATTTCTCCCAGCCATTTATCTCCTGTTTCTTGCTACCAGTTATGAATCTTGAGGGACTGCTATGCTACAGAGACACTTGCAAATGGCAGCCCTGGATCCTAGTTCATTCACAGGCTGCTTGGGAGCGTGCTTCTTTTCTGCTTTGGCATAGCCTTTCTTGTCTAATGCATTCTGAAGCATCCCAAGCCAGCATAAGACACACAACAGTGTGCAGAGCCTTCAGTTTCTTTGCAGGGCTTTGTACTTTTCATGAAAGGACTGGGGATCATCCATGCACGTTTACTGTCATTCATCCTTCCACACTGTTTCCCTTCTCAGTAGACGCAGGTTACAAAGTCTGCCATTTAAAGTTGGGGAACTTCAATCTGTCATGGAACCATTCTGTACTGCCAATCACAGTTTATTCTTAAAGAGAGAAGAAAAACACCAGCCAACTCCTTTTTCCTTCCTGCTGTTTCCCACTTGTCTAGGCCATGCAATGCATATGCTTGAGCTGCTGCAGAATTATAAAGGGAGAGCATGCAGCCAACTGCGCTCTTTTCTTGCGCCCTGAAAATGTATCCCTATCTTTTTCTTTTGCTGTATTTCCAGACATAATGCCTGCTGCCCTACTTATCTTGATGTATTTGCTACAAGAATACTTCTGTCTCCAGGCTTATGGTAGTCTCCACGAGGAAGCCAGGGAGTCTGAACATTGAATCTTTCGGTGTGTTGTTCTTCCCACCACTCCCAGGAAAGGCCAGGCGAACGTGGCTTTGGATAAGTATAACCAGACAAGCAATGCTAATGTGGTTAGTTCCTAATGGGTATAATGTTGCGACATCATTAGAAACTGAAAACTGGATATAAAACACAATCGAATCATAATTCTAAGAATTAGTTCTACACTGACTTTCCAGAAGTCGTTTTGAAAGGCACACAACTGCGGCCATTGAGACAGTCTTTTCTCTTTTGGGTTTAGTTTTGCCCTCACCTTTGCAAATAATGGTTTGCTAGTTTATTGAAGGAGACAGGCAGTATTTTTGTGGCAGCAGCTCACAAGCAGCAGTGAGAACGCTGACTTCGCATGCTTTTCTGCATACATGTACTAGATCTCACCAATATTACTGGCTGCAAAGACATCAGACGATTTGCTCCTGGGAATAAAAGTAAATCATTTGCTTAGGCCATGTTGGGGGGACAGCTCTGATCAAACCAACTATTTGAGTATTTGCTCCTTCTCTCCTTGTCTTCCCAATCAAATCTAACTGAAACTTTGGAAGAGCCTGATGAGCTAATAATTTTTGAGCTGTTTGGCTGGAACACAACTGTGGATGAGAAAATGCTGCAAGAAAGCATCTCTATGCTTGCAAGACGCTGGCTAACACTGCTAATACTATGGGAAAGCTCAATCACTTGAGATTTCGAGACATACAGATATGCTTTAAAAACACTTCCAGGGCAAAAGAGAAAAAAGATGGTCTGGGACAGACTCTCAAACTGAACAGACTTAGTCTGGATAAAGGGGAAGGATCTAGAAGTTCATTAAAAGATATGGAAAGCACAGGGAAAGTTAACTGAAGTTTAGCACGAGAGGTGGGCAAATACTTGGTTCAAATAGCGCAAACTTTAGCTAAAGCATCAGGGAAGGTGAGAGAACAGGCTCAAGTTTGATTTAGAAGGAATCAAGACGAAAGTTTCACTGAGGCAGACAGGAAAAAAACCAACACTTTTTCCTCATATTACTTCTTCCTTAAAACAGCTGTTTTACAGCTAAGAGCATTTAGGGCAACCTAGATGAGTATATTAAAAAATGTTACCCAAGGTCATGAGCAAAGGAAGAACTTTAATAACTTGACTACAGACTCTAATGATCAAGAAAGGAGAGAAAAGACCTCTGAAATCTGTAGGCTGTGTTTTTCCCCCTTTTTGTCTGAACTCAAAGAAGGTTACTTGATCTCAACCAGTTCTCCTGAGCTCTTTTTCCCCCAGCCTTTTTGCTCTCACCATCTTCCGCACAGACATCCCTCCTCAGACACAGCCCAGGCACCCTCTCTAGCCCTTACAAAGTTTTTATGCTCCAAGCAGTTTCCCTTCTGCGAGCAGCTGGGCGGCTCAATGGCACGAGTTTATGCCCTAGTGCTTGTTGGGAGGCGTGAACTGTGAGATGATTTCCTGCTAAAGCTGGATTAAAAGAGGCTTTGGGGTCGGGTGGGAAATGCGGAGCAAGAGTCTGGATTCCCCATACATGGCAGTCTTAATACTTTTTCTTTCCCCCCCGTGCTTTTCTGAAAATTACTGGCCCATTTACCGGAATTGTGTGTCCTGCATTTTGGGGTGTTCCAGAGCCATTTCAATTTATTCTCAATATTGGAGGCAGTGCTGTTTTAATGAAAAGAGCCAAAATGAAGCTACTGAATAGAGTTTCAAACACAGGGTACCACAACAAAATGCTTCCAGGAAAGGGCAGACAATCACAGTTGCATAAAATGGGGATTTAACTCTTCTGTAGCAGCTTTATAGCTGATCAGTAAAATGAGAGAAAAACCCAGTTTTCCTAAGGGGCTGGCACAGAATATTTAGTTGCTCAAAGAGCTTATTGTAGAAAATACATTTACCAGAGAGAAAATGAAGTCTGGAAAAGAACCAGCCCTGGGCTGAATGAATGTGAAAAGGCTCTTTCACTGACCATGTGAAGTTTAGGCTATAAATCAAAATTATTAGGGCTTAATTTTTAAATTTTATTTCTTAACTGGGAAGAGCTGCTGCTAAAAAGAAGCCAAAATAATTTTAATGGACTCATTTGTTGAAAGCATGCAATTATAGTTTGACCAAAATGCAGCTTGGGTCACTGCAGGCAGCACACAGACAATTTGACCAGGAACCCTCCTTCCCTCCATGACACACATACAGAGGAACGTATATACTGCACTGTAAGCCACCGAGCTTTACCTTTCTGGAGCTTAGATGCATTGTCCTGTATCCAGCTGAAAAGATTGGCAAAGCCACAGTCACAGACCCAAGGGTTGCCCTCTAAGCGTATAGTCCGCAGGGAAGGAAGCGCTTCTAGGGCTGCCACATTTAGGCTTTGTAAGTTATTGTCATTCAATTCTAACACTTGGAGCTGTTCCAGGTTCTCAAAAGCAGCCTCATCCACATCCACCAGGTTATTGTTTCCAAGGCTCAATTTTATCAGTTTTTCTGCTGATTTGAATATCCCAGCATCAAGCTGTGTTAAATTGTTGTAGCTTAAGTCTAAATACACCAGTTTGGTAGAACTGCTAAAAGTGCCCTCTTCTAAAGAGGTGAGGGAGTTATTCCTGAAGTCCAAATAGACTAGATCTCCATAAAATATAAAGAAATCAGCTGGTATTGCCTGAATGTTGTTATCAGCTATAAGAAGTTTCCGTACATCCAATGGAAATGGATTAGGAACACTTGGGAGTCCTTGATCCCGGCAATCTATGGTGTGGTAGTCCATACAGCTACAGGCAGCAGGGCAAAAATGACCCACGGGTAAGAAAAGCAGGCAGACAAAGACAGAAAAAGGCAGAAGGCAGAAAGGAAAGCATGGCAACATCGTCAAGGATTTGAAAGCTGTGATGAGCACCACTTCTAAGAGAAAGCCATTTTGCTCAGCTGAGCAGCAGTGCCTGGTACTTGTGTGTGTGACCGTATCCAGGAGATCACATATCATCACAGATCCGATAGCAGCAGCCTTGGGAGGGGGGAGGGAGAGTGAGGCAAAGAGGGAGGGAGGCAAATGTGAGGATTTACACTGTCAGAATATTGTAATGCTGTACAGTGTAAGTGATTGGGTAAAGGGAGGATCTTTCAAAGGACTTCCCTGCTTTTGTGAGCTAAAAAAAGCTGAGAGCCTGTTTGCATATTTGCTGTATATTCCAGCAAACGGGAAAACACACCTGATCCTGTGACTCTGACAGCAACAGCTTATGCTTAAAAAGCCCTTCAGGTAATAAACCCCGATGAAATAACTTACTTTGTTTCTTAGCACAAGCCTACATCAAGGTGACCAATGCCCTACAGAAATGCAAGCCAGGGTCAGGGAAGGATCCTGGTTGACTGCTAAGGACTGTTTTCCTTTTCATTTGTAAAACAGGGAGCAGAAAAGCAGTAAGGGGCAGGGAGCCTGCAGACAAGGAATGCTGACTTGTGCCGTTTCTGGATGTCTTCTCAGCTTTTAGAGCAAGCATGTTAACATTACTTAAATATGACTCATTATCTTTTAATCGACAAGTATAACCTACTGTAGCAACAAGGAATATGGTCTCAAAAGTGAGGGTTTTTTTCCTTCCTGTTTTAATGACCAAACCAGCTACTTACTAATACAGCACCAGCAATGTCTGTTGAGCCACATAAATGTGCAAATTGTGGATCAAATCTTCAGCTAGTTAAAACTGAACAGATTTTCTTCATTTTCAGGGGGTTGAAATATTTGACAATCAATCTGCCTGCCTCCCACAGGACAGTAGAGATGATTTTGCAACAAGGCATCTGTATTTTTCTGACATCCCCAAATCCACACCCAGAAAGGCAAGTCCTCTGCCAGCTGCAAGCTTAACTTTTAACTCCATCCCTCCCTCTTCGCGCATGTTGTGTAAGCAGACAGAAATGGGACTCTAGTGCTTGGGCCACACTTATGCGCTATGAGGGAAGATTTTTCTAAAGAGACAGATTGTATTCGGGCGTATGTGTCCTGAAGATTAGAGCACAAACTCAAACACCTTTGGAAAGCTCATTCATAGGTCAGAGAGAGGCCAGTAATCTCGATTTAAGGTCCTATTTTATAACTGAATTCAGAGTATCTTTCATCCAGGACAGGGTACAAAAATTTCCTTCTAAGACAGCCTATCCTCCCAAGATAACTGCACTTCATCTCAAATGAAGCAGTATTACTAATTTCTCCTTCAGCAAGTATGTAGAAACACTGAACTGCTGGGAAGGAACAGAGAGGGAGCCAGACTGTTCTCAAGAGTGCCCACTGACAGAAAGAGAGGCTATGGGCACAGATTAAAAACCATCTGAACAGAAGAAAACACTTTTTTTACTGTGAGGATGGTCAGACACTGGAACAGATTGCCCAGAAAGGTTGTGATGTCTCCATCTGCAGAGATACTCAAAACCCAACCAGAGACAGCATTGCACGGCCTGCTCTGACTCTGCTTGAGCAGTGGGATTGGAATATCTGATCTCCAGAGGTCCCTTCCAACCTCAGCCATTCTTGGAGCTGCTGCTAAGAACTTAACATGCCAGGAAGGGTTATACCTTGGAACACCTCTCTCACATTTTGCAACACACCTTGTTTCTAATTCATAGGTCTTAGCTAAACCACCTTAAGCCAGCCTCTAGATCCCTCCCATAAACACAAAACCTGCTCCAGGTGTCTTTCATATCTTGAATTACTTTTAAAACACCACCCAGAAAGAAATGGGCACAGCTGCCTCTAAAAATCACTGGGGCAAAGCCCAATTAAATTCCCAAGATGATTATTTAAAATATTTACCTTTAAATTATAAAGGAAGTGGAATTTTGATAGGCTACCTCTGAATAAAAAAAAAAACAACGTGCAAAATAACTCTTGTGATCAGGATTCAATGAATCAGCAGCAACAAGTAACTGCAACTGGTACTTCTCAGCAGAATTAATGCTTTTTTAACTTTTAAGGCCGTATCTTACAAACACTTGCTCCTGCTGTAATTTACTGGTTTTCTGGCCCTAATTCAATTAAGGCTTTAGGTCAGAGATAAAGCTGTTCCTAACACTTTCAAGTAAGGAAAGCAGACTGGCTTGATATCTTGTAGTAACGATAACTTTATATAGAGAGATCTAGCTCTCTATTTTGCGAGGTTATCAATACACAGGACTTAAGGGCCCCTATGGCTCCTCCTATGCTAATCCATCCTTTTTTTCTATCAAATGTATAGAATCAGACTATGATATTTTCTTTTCCAAGCTGCCTCAGTGTTGTTAGGCCTATCTCACAGATGGCAGACTACAGATGATCAGGCACGATTTGTGAAAGATCCAAGAACATGTTTGTGGCAGGGGCAGGAACAGGAATCGGCTTCCCTAAAAATTCCACCAGCTCTTGCTAAAACTACCACTCCTTTCTGTAAAAAACAGACCTTCCTTTGCTCAGCTGCTCATGTGTATTCTTTCCATATTACCTCCTGTAGAGGAAGCACCGTAAGCAACACTGTCTTCACAGCTTGTTCTGCACACTCATATGCAGTTTGCAATTTCTCCACAGAATGTGGAGCTTTCCTGTCTGAGATATTTGTGAAAGGGTTGGCAGGAGACTAAGGATTGCTGTCAGGCTCTGGATATTTTGGGCTAGGTATCCTGTAGGTTTGTCAATCATCGTCCCTGCTCCCACAGCATCCAGGCACACAGCAGAGTTTCACTGCCAATGCATAACAGCGCTGATCTCCAGCTACACAAGAGCAGCTCCAGTGCTTGCCATCACAGGCCACCTGCCATGGTCTGACACCTTTCTCTTGCCGTCTTTGATTTCAGAGAGTTTCTTCCTGACCTGTCTTTCTCTGTATAACATTTCCTGCTTCAGTTTGTTCAGCTTTATTCATTCCTTAGCTATTGCTTACTTCTGTACCTCATCTGTTTCCCTCACAGCACAGAAATTCTCTTGGATCTTTTTGAAGCTTCGTTCACTTGCCAGGCATTTCAGGCAATTTTGGGTAGTAGGAAGGAGATTCTGCAAAGCTTGCTATCTAGTAAGATATTGAAAGCTTTACTTCTTTAACCTTTTATTTGCATCAGTCAGTTACACTTACCTGTACTACTAAACAAGGGGTTTAGCCTGCTATCTGCTAAGTGCAGAGCACCCTCTTGTGCCCTGCAGGACAGTGGTCATTCCACGACCGCTCTGGTCTCTTGCAATAAGCTATTTAGCAAGTTTTACCATACTCCTGTAGTTTACCTATACTCTGAGCTTCACTTCTTCCCCTTCTAGTTGCCTGTTAAAGAAACTCCAATCACTCCATTGCAAGAAAATAAAAGATATAATTCAAGTGGTGTTCTTATGTCCTATTTTTTGAGAGGCGTGCAGTAAGACGGCAGAGGTGTCACAGAGCAAGCCTAACTAATGCATAGGCCTGAGAAGGGAAGTAAATGCAAGGAGCAAAGCAAGCTTCTAATTCCCTGATCGCACAAAGTCAGAGGAGCCAAATTACAAACCTATTGTATGCTGCCGCTCCAGGCATTCGAATTTCATTCTGCCCGCACAGCCTGTCATCTCTTTTGGCTATTTGTTGCAGGGACAGTAGCTCATAGATTGCCAATGGCCTATTGGATCTTAATTTTTTTTGAGGAAATTTTAAAGCACGTCGCAATAGATAATGCATATCAGGACTTTGTTTGGCTTCAAGTGACACTATAAGTAAAATACAAAATTGCTCCAGTGTGTAGTCTCAGAAATAAAGACTTGTTTATAATCTATGCTTCTTCAGTACTCCCAAGCAAGGCCCTCATAGCTTCCTCACCTGTTATCCAAAAATACTTCCAGTACTAGATTTTAGTTTATATGGTTTTGAAAAAGCACAAGCTTCCCAATTAGAAATTGATGCCAAACAAAAAACAGTCTTCTCTCCACACAGATGAAATCTCAAAATATCAGCTCATTTATCTATGATCCTGGCTTCCAGGCTCCCCTAAGGCAAGTGGGACAGGATGGGTCTGAAAAACATGCTTGTAAAACAAACAGGGTAACAATTTCATAATCAAAGAACTATGGAGGAGTTTGTGTCAAGTCCTTTCATGGAGATTGAGGAAGCAAAACCAATTTCTCTCCATACTGGCCAGTTGTAGGAGTTGAATAAGCACAACAATAGGCAGTCTTTGGACTAAAACAACACAGCTTTCTATTCATGACACTGCTAAGAGAAACCTCTAAAATAAAACACAGAGTGAGAAGCACACTGGTCCTGGATCTTCCGTGTGCTTGCAGTATTTGATCATGGCAAGCAGTAGGAAACTAAAAAAAAACTCCATTCACTTCCTTGCCTAGTAAAGTAAGAAACAGTTTTGCAGAAAAGTGACAGAGGTGTCATCTTTTCCTTAGAAACGTCCATCCCTCCCCTTAAAGTGTGCCAAACTTTTCAAAACAATTTGAGTAATGGAAGAAAAAAAGAAAGAGCAAATCACAGTAAAGACACACGTGAAAGATTCAAATCGCAGCCAATAAATCCTTATTCACAAGAGACCAAAACTGAAAACTGTCCATCCTCATTCACATTTTTGAACAGCTAACTGAGCATATTTTTCCATGAAGGAAGTTATTATTCCAGGCTTATGGTTTGTTGAGTTAAGGTACATGTCATGTCCGAGGCTGCTGTACTGAGTGCACATAATGAATGCAAAGGGTTTTCCTCCTCTCTTATCGTACAGTAGCAATGTGTCATGGGACCAGTGTTCAAACTTGAATGACTAACAGCACGTTAATCAATTAATCAAACACTGAAATCAAGTGCTAAACAACATCTCTGAACGGAAGCCCCATTTTTATTTAGATATTTACTATTTTGGCTGTAGCACTTTTTTTCTCTTGAGAAAAATCTTCCCCTGCTATGACCAGGCATGTTTCTATGACTGTAGCCGAGGGGCACCTTTGGACAGTTTTCCCTCTGATCTTATATCTAAGAAAGACTGAAAAAGCAAGAGAGAAAAAGGGTATATTCCTTTGCCTTAAATTTATGATATAATAGAAACTGTGAACTGAAGCTTGTATTACATCTGCGCAGTCCTTCACGGCTGCTGCCATGCCACTGGGAGGGAAATTACATCAAAATTAATCAATGTGGCAGCAGCAATGATTGAATTTGAAAACTTTAGACATTGCAGTTCAGCAGCCAAATGAGACCAGTCTAAACCCATCAAAAGACTTCCATCATCTGCTCTAGACAACGTGGCTTACGCAGACATGTGGTCACTATCTTATTGTAAGCCATTTACAATCACTAAAAGCATTCACGAGAGACGGAACAGTGTAAAATTACATTTCCTTCTTCCCCTCAGGAAGGCGTTTGTATCCAGCCACTACAGTGTAGTCAACTGCTTCCCCTCTACATAGTTCATACACTGGTCCAGTATTATCACAGCTTTAAAGCAATTAAAGGCAACTTAAAGTGAAAGGTCTCCTAAGCTGTTGAACAGAGATATGGTCATGTATATTCACTGCTACTCTTGTATGTAATACAGTCACAAGTAAAGCTGGTCTCAGGTTTCTTCTCAAACACAATTTATCTGGTCAGATTCACCAAAAAGTCTGTCAAGATCTGAAGAACCTCAGGGAGATCACAGAATCTTTAGAAGCTCAGAGTTTCTAAATAAAAATTTATGTAAGAAATCCAACATAGGATTTGCAGAGAAAAATTTATGAAAGCCAATGACTTTAAAATAGCAGCTGGAGTTGAATATAACTTTTTTCAAGTGAAGCTAAACAGAGGAGGAATTTTGAGCAAATTCTCAAAGCCCCAAGATACCACAAAATTTAATCCAGCTCTCATATAAAGCTAAGTAGATTGTTATTTTTAGCTCATGATTGCCATTATAAACATGGCATATTTGCTTCACAAGACAGGAAACTAGTAACTCTCAGGAACTGATTTCCTCCAAACCGTGCACTCCACTCACTCTTTCTAGTCCTTCTACAGTCCTGCTAAACTCTTTGTAAAAGCATTCAGAGGCTGAATGCTCCACTGTGCAATCTGGCTGAGCAGAAGGTAAAATGTGACAAATAGTGTATGTTCTGGTGAAAAGAAGGCAAGTTCTCCTTTCCTGTAAGGAAGGAAAAGCAGAAATTATTCTGAAATATCTGGGAAGCAAATTTGTATTCTCTCAATAGGAAACACATAGTTTAAATTTGTACTCTGTGACACCTAGAAAACTCTTTGGGGAGTTCTCTTCATTCTAACGAACAGCAAATAGATTTACAGCAATTAAAACAGTTGACAGCTAATGTTTATAAAAACACCACATATATATTCTTTGAGTGTAAAATCCCTCCAGATCATTAGGTCTGCATGGTGCAGCAGAGTGTAAACCCCCCCCCCCCCCAGCAAAAAAACCCCAACCCCAAAAACCAAAAAACCCAAACCAAATTAAAAAAGGACTTGAATTTATTTTGCTCTTAACTTTGTAACATTAATGGGCTGAATGTCTTTTCCAGACCAAAGAAGATGGTGCACTTGTGAGGATCTTATGCAAATTCCCACCAAATATACACCCAGCAAGAAAACAGTTCCATTTACAAAGGCACAGATAATTTAACTGGAGGTCAAGGTCTTTTAATGACTCCTTAGTTTGCTTTGGTAAGGGGATTTCACAAAGACATTACAAGTCTACCTTCCCTGGCTGTTAAAATTTAACTTGCTGTGGAACAAGCTAATCACAACAGGCAAAAAAAAACCCAGGCGAGATCTTTTTTCTAATTTAGAGAAAAAAAACACCCCAAACCAGTCATTTGTGCTTACTTCCCTTCTCCTATCTACCATACTGACTATTGCTGCGCACACTTCATGGATTTAAATATGCAGAAAGCATCTTTCTGTCAGTGGGAATTCCAAGCATCAGTTGAGTAGGAGAAATAAAGGAAATAATTATTACACCCCTCTCCATTGCCCTGTACCATAAAAATACTTGGTGAAAAACATAACTAACTGCTTAAAAGATCAGACTGTAGTTTCAAAATAGAGCTTGATAGCTGGCTTTTGAAGTGCATCACACGCTCATTAAGTTACATGCACCATTCCCACAAGTGTGCAATTCCACATTTTACAGGTTAATTCTTAACAACTGGCTTTCTGCAAAATAATTACTCCACAAGAATGCATCTACCTCTGCACTGGAACCATACAGCACTAAGAAGTACAAAGGGACGACAAACAAAAAATTAGGACTTGAGGCAAGAGAAGGAACACTAGAATTTTGCACTATGTTCAAATGAAAGTAAACTGACAGAATATATAAGGGTGTCCAAACGTATGTTTGTGCATATGTGTCCGTATCTGAATGAATGCATGTGCAGTTGTTTGGGTTTTTTTTTTTTTTTAGAAAAAAAGATAATCAAATACAGAAAATCCAGAGGGAGCAATCCAGTGGAAACAACTGAAAGTTTGGCCCTTACATTTTACCTGTGGAGCTCTTTCTGTGGACAGAGCTCTCATCCTTTTTAATGCTATGTCAAATAAGTCAAATTCCCTTTCTAAATTCAAGACATATCTAGTTTTTTTATAGCCATATGGAGAACAAAACCAAACAAAATGGTGACAAAGATGCTTGCATCAATGGGATGAACTCCCCTGATGCAAAGGACTTGTTTTTACCTTTGAAGTATAAATTAAATGTTGAAAAGGCCCGTTATCTTTATGTATGCAAAACACGTTTGCAAGATGACAAAAATTCATTATAGTTACCAAACTCTTGGTATAACTGAAGTATCTACAGTCCTGTTCATGATAAATGGTCCTGGTCTTTCGCTTGTCTTCACTCTAAAGTGATCTTTCTATCCTCTTACAAGTTTCTCTGGCTCTGCAGAAGTATGGTGTCCCTTAGGGAATGCAGCATATTTTGACTTAATGCCTTCTGACGTTTCACTCGCCTTGTTAATAAGATGGGTGAAATGTCAGGTGAAATTATATCAACCAGTGCAGCAATCCCCAAAAGAGAGATGTTTGGAGCCTTGTAATACTGCCTCTGGATTTGCTTTTCAAAAACATGTTGATAACCAATGCTAATTATTACAATGACTAGCTTTCATAATTGCTTCAGAAATTACCTACCTCATTGACAATGAATTGGGGGTACCTCTGGTACTCAGTGATAACAGACACAACCTCCAGAATTTTATTAGTCACAGTTCAAATGGTGCTTTTGTAGTCACTAGCACAGCTGCCCTCTTTAACACAACTTTTTTCAGCCTACATGCTGACACTCCAGCAGTACACAGTAGTTGTAAATACTAGACCTTCAGTAGGTGTCTTAGTACTTGGTTGCACAGTTCCAGCACCCAGGAGTTGGCCCACGCTACTACCTAGTGCTATTGTGCAAGAGTAACTCGCTGCCCTTTGTCAGGAGGCGTATCTGTTTTGTGTATGAAATTCATGTTTGGATGAACTCCTGCGTACATCGGCTCATGCAGCCTTCTACAGTTTGGGGGGCTGCCTCACTTCAGAGATATTAAAGTGGAGAAACATCACCAAAAGAAGGTAAAACACAAAATTTCCTCCCTGAGGAATGTTAGTGAAGTCAATGGGCACTAGTGCCGCCAGTGTGCAGAGTGTAGTTCTCAGTCATCACAATCTCTGGGATGGTTCTACTTTTTTTTCTTTAGTAATATAAAGAACAAATCAATCTCACAAAAATGGAATAAATGAAGTCTTTTAAATCTCAAATTTGAAGGGATTGAAGAAGAAAAAGTATATTTGCTTCAGGCTCTTGTAAATTTTTCAGGAAGTTAATGGCATAGGAGATGAATATGGTAAAAATATTGTTCGTATGGTAACACATGGAACGTACCATACTCTCCATTTTCTCAGGCTGGTCTATAAGCAAAAAGATACTTTTAGGGATCCTGGAATGGCTGCAGGCTAAAAATAGAGAAGCTGAAAACATCCAACAAAGCACTTTCAGCAAAAAACCTAAAATTGAATAATTAGTCTTAACTGCTAATTTCTGTTTACTTTTTAGAAAGTGTTTTCAGTTTTTAACCACAGATTTAGCTTGTTAATTCTTACATTTTCTCTATGATATTCCTCAGCAGGGTATCATCTTCTGAGTTTTCCAAAGAGCCATTCTCCTATAACTTAAGGTCAGAAATGTCTTATCTAAGCATATAATGAAAGGCTTCAATTTACGTCTTGATGTAGACACTTACACAAATTGCTTAGTTCCTTCTGCTGAAGCTAGGCAAACACTTGCTAAAATTATACGTGTGGCTTCTTCTGATACAGATTTTACTTTGCAAACACTTTATTTGCTTTTTCTGCAAATACAAACCTAGTTCCCTGCTCTTCCTTTATCGGGAAGGTTTTATTTCTTTTAAGGAGGATGGTCTGAAGTTAACTTCTTAGTAGGTGCATAAGCAGCCCAATTATTCACAGCTACCACAGACATTACTATATAGGTGTCAAAGCATTTATGTGGCTCTCATGGACACAGGCACGGAAAAGCTGTCAAGGCATTGATACAGCATCTGTGCAATCCTCCTTAAAAGTTACCCAAGAAACATGTTTGGAGTAACTAACAATGAAAGATTTTGATGGTGGTGGGAGGGGCACTTAGTTTAAAATGACTTTGTTATATCAATATTTTTGGGCCCCTAAAAACAGGTCCTTTCTTTTGACAAAATTGACATAAGTTATATGTTATCCAGAAGAGCATCTCCTCTGGCTGCTATTCCAACCAGGTATTGCATGCTCTTCTGTCGTATGGCCAAAGGAATACAATTACAAGTTGTACCACTGGGAAATGTTTTAATGACCAGTTTTGGAGTAAGATTAATCATTCCAGGTGCACTTTCAATACTAAAAAAAATTAACCCAATAAAGGATTAGTTAATGTCAGTGTTCAAGAAAGCCCCAATGGTTTTTAGTTTGCTTTTAGACTTGTTCCTTTTCAGAAAACAGAGTATACTGAAATATTGTCATTGATAACATGGCTACTGGGCATCACTCAGTAGAACAGACACCTTATCATTAATTTTAAGAAGTGCTACCTGGTGCTATTGCCTGCTGCCTTGTAGCACATCATTATTACCTTAAGCAACAGAGAGCAAAAGCAGAAAGATGCAGGGTCACAACTGCTGAGCCAAGAATAGAGCCCCATAATTCCTGATGAACTTTCTAGAAGACTTATGTGCACACAGTTTTATGCAACATAAATATTCTACATTAGTAAAGGTCAAATTCTCTTGCTCTAAAGCAAAAAAATCAGTCTGAAGACCTGCATTTTAACTCTACTCACACTTACAATTTAATACCTCAGGGCCTCAGTTTCCCTTTTTTAAACAGGGGAAGGGAGAAAACTGCTATAAGACTTACAGGCTATACAGGTTATAAGATATATGGATCTAAATCGCTTGTTTTAGGGGTAATCTTCTTTGCTATGAAAGATGCAGTATTATCAATAGTACATGCAGGTGATTAAAATCGTTAATATTCTTTGTATTGTACTCGGTGTACAGCTGCTTATGCCTACAAATACAGGAATCGTGGCCCTCTAATTCAGTTTCATGCAGTGAAACCAAGAAGATATTAACATTCCAATAAAGAAAAACCTCTTAATTCACTACTATTTATTTAACGAAATAATTTATCAGATAGAGACAGAGTTGGCACTGAAGGGAGAATCTGCAATACTTATTTCTACTCCTGATCTACTGTGTAACCTTGGAAAAGTCACTACGGCACTTAGTGCCTCCGTTTCCCCACTATTTCATACGGAAATAACTAGAAGCAGCAACAGGATGGAGCTTTAAAGTTAGATGATATTCACCTCAAAAGCTTTCAGCATTTCCATTTTAAAAGGTACGGGCTTTTAAATATTTATATTTTAACACCACAATAGTGCCTTGATCCGAAAACACATGTAGATGGCTTGGGGCTATTGAAGTGGTCAGCAGACCTCTAAGAGAGCAACTATCTCATTCTCCTTTGTGTCCCAGAATTAGTCTATGCAAGACAGGTCTTGCAAATACAGAGCAAAGCATAAAACATTTATTTCCTAATTTAAAGCATGAATTAACTTACGCCTTAGATAGGAAAATCCTGCATTTGAAATTTCTTCCCTTCTCTCCCTCAAGTTATTACTGACAAGCTAATACCACAAAAAGTGATCTCATGCAATGGTTTGAGTAATGCAAAGATAAGGCCTATCTTTGTGAAGTCTGCTCTTAATTACATTCTTCTAGGACCACCTTCTACACTCAGACTGAGACTCCACCCCTCTACACATTCTCAAGTCATCATTTCATTTTATCCAGACACAAATTATTTATAGTGTAGTTCAAAGAATAATGAAGCCCTGACTAATAACTGTTTTAACTATGATGAACATTCGTTAGATTTTTTTGGTGTCCTCTTATTCTTGTTTCCCTTACTATGATACTTACTCACTTTATTTGTTAGGAAAACAATCCAATACTATAAACATTTGGCAAAAATATTTGTAAAGCCGTGCTATTAGTCTAGTATCTCTCCTAGACAAAGCATTAGCAGTTGCTGTATTAAATTCAGTGGTATAGTATTTCATTTTAAGAGATTACAGCACATGATTCAGCTACATGTCAGTGGAATAATAGGTGAATGAACCCAGATTTTGCAAAATAGCTGAAACATATCCATGATTCCCCCCCGATTTCAGTGCTTGCTTTCATTTGCATTTGACGTATGCTTTGCCCCTTAATAAAATTCTTCAAATTGCTGCTATCTCTTGAATTTGGTTGCCAGTCAGAAGGTGAGTTGGGGTTATCACAATGACTGTCATTTCAAGAAAACCCACCGTTTCTACTGTTGAAAATCATCATGTCTTATTTCTTTCACCAAACCCTTTGCTGAAGCATGTATTTTCGTACCCATTCGGACCTGTAGCCAGGGTGGAGAAAAATGTTGCTGCTTGAAGATGTGGCAAAAAAATTGCAGCCCAAACTCTTACTTGTCTGGAGCATGTTTCTCTGCCCAGTTCCCCCGCTGGGACTAGGTGGAATCCAGCCCTGCAGCGAGTGCATTTTAAACAAAACAGTACCTGTGAACATATCACTCCCTCTGGTGGCTGCAGAGAACTACGTAGATGGTCTCTGTTTATTCACTTATTATTTGCAGACAAATCCCAGTTATATGAAACGTGTCACAGTCAGGAAAGGCCACTGGAGAACACTGCGCTGCGCTCACCCCTCCACATTCATAAGTGTCCTTCCCCACATTCAGCCTGCTTTGCTGCCCCCGACTGCCCTCCCCCCATCTGAAGCACAACTATTCTTGCCACCACCTTTTGTTCATCTTTGCACTTCCTTCATGTAGCTGCTTAGTCTTGGGAACATGCTTTGTACAGAAAGGAAAAGCAGCCGCATTCTTGTATATGTGATTCCTCCCTAAAACCAGAGTTGAAAGCGGAATTTTGTCATGGCACTTAGCGGGGGGTAGTATTTCTCATGTATTCATCCACGTGCACTTCATTTCTTCTAAAAGACACACAAGCTTATTCAAAGAGACAATTACTCATCTACAGAGAAACCGGCTGTACCTGTATGCTGTGTGTGTCTCAGTCTGTCCATCTCCTTGTAAACCCAGGCAAATCCTGCCCCACGCTGAAGACGCCCAGACGGCCGATAGCCCGGCTGCTAAGACACAGTATGGCTTCAAATAGTACGGGGACTGTGCTGTCCTCTTCTCAAATTCCAAGCAGATGTGATCTGAGACACGTTATCAGGATTACAACATTTCTTGGTGCATTTTCACCACACTAACACAAAGAATATTTAAAAAAAATAATGACATGTAAATTCCTAATGACAGACATTTGCTTTACCTGTGTAAACTCACTATAAAAGCACTGAAAGTCTTTGAAAGTATTAAGAAACAAACTCATAGAACCATTCCGTACTAAATGAGAGACTGAGTACACAGCATATGTGTGTGTTTTCCCCTCTTTTGGCTCCATTGCTGTGTTGCTTTCCTTATATAACTGTTCTAGTTAAAAGAACACTCCTGACCTAAGAAAGCCTACGTCAACCTTATAATTTTTTGTTAAATACATGGTGGTCATCCACAGGTTTAAAAGTAGTAAAGAGTGGGCATTCCATATTTAACTCTGAGTCACTCCATTGTATGTCACGTAGAGACAACTGCTGGCAGACTTTGGAAAGACGTTTTCTGGATAAAGTACTTACTGACAGAAATCCCAACCCCACTGCGTCCCCAGGAGCATGGCCACTCTCTACAATCGGCTCCTACACCGTATGTAACCTATTGCGTTCGGTGAAATTGATACTTCCAGATCTGTGCCCCCAGAGGACTTTACTCTCAGGTCAGGAGAAAGCAACCCACATACAGGTCCTCTTGAAAAAAGCAGAGTAGACTGTCTACCAAATGTGTCCTACTCCCTTCAAACCAGTATTTTGCTTCAGGTAGGGAATGGTGTTACTCCTAATTAAAAAAAGATTAAGAGTCAGGCTTTTGTGTTAAGCAGCCCAAATTGATTTGCTCCTAATGAAGAGCCTTACAGTATGAACAAAAAACATTTTGAAGTGATAAAATCAGGAAATAAAGTCACTTCAACATCAAATCACAGACTTCGAAACATCAGAGAAATCTTGACATTCTACATAGATCAACTTGCTCTTCTATTAAAGCTACTGTGTAGCCCTCTCTATGCTTTCCTTCTTCCAGCCCATCTTAATCAAGTCTTTTCAGGACTGGCTGAAATGGCATCATGGAGAAAAGCAGCTTGTACAAAGAACAATTGCCCATAAATCTCAAATGAAACTATTGCAAGTATAGACGCCTACTTTTTTTCCCTTAAATACTAGTTTATTTTGAGAGTCAATTCAATACATCTGGATTTCCTGGCTAGGATAAGACCTGGCTGCTTCAGAATTGTGCTCTCTCCATCAGTCTGCTGCATAGCCCAGAGGCATTGGCTCAGTGTGGGCCATTTATCAGATCATAAAATATTTTAGGTTGCCTCTATGCCCCATAGATTGGAGCCCCGGTTTGTGAACATTGGAATATATTGATTTTGGTGAGACTGAGTTATATCAGCTGAAAATCTAGCCCATCTCTAAACTGACCGATAAATAGCAATACCATTCCAGAATAAGATCTCCAGCTTCAAGGCCTGTTGCAATTTTCTGATTCAATAATCTCTCTTCTCTACATCTTACAGCTAGGGTTGCTCACACATCTATGCACACAATATTTTACAAATTGTCAAGGAACAGGATTTAATTTATAGTTGCTTATCTTAAAAATAGCTCCATAATATGTACGTTTGGGTTTGTCAATACTAATACTAATCCCTTCTTACAGGACACATTTTACTTTTCAAACAGTGAATTCTTCTGTCTTATATCAACTGCAAGTCTGACTTCACATAAAAAGTGGTGTCCCTGTCAGTCAGGAAAGGCTACCTGAAACATAAATAGGGTGAAAGCAGCATCTTCTGGTTCTCCCATTCCCTGACACCTGCCTGATGAAAAACTTCTGGATTGCCATTTTAAAAGCTAAATAGAGGCCAATATGTATTCTCATATCTTGCATACGAAATGCATTTCCAGAAATTAGAAACTAAAAGCACAGTGACTCAAACCCAAAAGCTACCATAAAGCCACAGCTATTTAAGGCCTATGCAAATCAGTGAAGAGATATGATGGAGTTTAACAGTTTGTGAATACGGGAAAATAAAAGCCATTTCTGAGGGCAAGATTTCTGCAAAAGCCTTCTAAGAATCTTTGAGTTCCATGTAAATAACTCCAGAAGATGGGAACATAATCATCCATACTCTCAGTTTAGTATAGAGCTCAGTATGTGTCTCTACATACACAGATGACCTCTCTCTATACACACATATAAAAAGGCCACACAAATGTCTCATGTCTTGAAAGAGGAATATCCAAATAATCCCTCTATTGTCCCACAAGTCAGAGATCGCAGCATGGTGACAGATTTGAATGTCCTGGCTTCTGCCTGACTTATTACAGAATCTTCCATGAACATGCAGCCCCACGTGCTGCCACAATTTCTCTTTCCACAGAACCATCTCCAGTACAACTTAAATCTTAGCTTACAACAACTCCAGTACATAGAAAATAAACCTGCCCTTTCCTTTCCTACTCTGTCACTAAAAATACACTCCAAAAGTGTAAATTAAGCATTCAATTTGATGATATCCTTTGCATATCTGCTGTGTAACTAAAAAGATACTGTCTCTTTCTGTTGCCAAATTTCCTGTTTCTGTACCCTGGGGGCGGCTGTGGGCTCTGCAATATTTGGTCAGAAGCATAAAAACTGTTTTCTGCAAGCTTTATTAATTTTCAAGCCATTTCCTGTTTTCCCTTTGCAGCCAAACCCACCCCTCTTTTGGCAGGTATTGAAATACAAAAACACCCGATTCAGTTTGAGGAAATGTTCTGTTACTTGAAAGAGGAGGAGACCCAGAATGATAGCTCAAATTTTTCATTATCTGCTTTCAACAAGGCAACTGTGCTTTACTGTGAGGTGCTCTTTCAGCAAATGATGCTGTATAGAATTTCCCCATCTTAATTTCTGAATCCTTTACATAATGGATTTGGTCTTAGAAAACATTGTTCGAGTCACAAGCAGAGAGTGTCCACAAAACAAAGTCTTCTGGAAGTAGAAATAGAAAGCAAATTCTATTCATAGGTTGCATTTTTCATAAGTGATGTTTAGGCAGCTTCTTTTGATAGGTAACCCAAAACTGTGGAAACCTGTCCAGTCTGAGACACTAGAGCCTCGGTTTGTAGAAGGGACAAGCATGCACAGGCTCAGATAATTTACAGGAGCTCTGCATGCTTGGCACTTCTGAACATCAGTCCTAGAAGATGCAGGTGTCCTCAAAGGATTTCTTAAAAAAAAAAAAAAGATAATCAAACACACACACACACACAAAAAAAAAATCAAATATCAAATCTGGTAATACAGACCTAAAAAATTTAGACCTTGATATATGTAATTCCATGTGTTTTAGAGATACCTGTAGTGAAAAGGGGAATAATTCCTGAAATATTTCAGGAAAATGGTAATAATTCTATCGTCATCCAAGATGAAGTACAGTTAACAGATTCATGCTACACCTGGAGCCCTGTAACAACAGTCCCTTCTTTTCTCCATCCCATTTACCCCAGAAGATGAACCAGCATTGTCCCCAGAGTTCATTGTCACACTTTCCCCTACGTAGCATTCCTTACCGTCTGGACCATAGTAATGTTCACTTGCAGGAAAAAATAAAAAAATCTAGAGCTAGGTTTTTGCAGTGTAAATGAATTAAATGTACACATACAGATTATTTCATTCAGCAGAGAGATGCAATCAATTCCTGAATAAACTGCCAAACAAGTTGCCAGTTACAAGGCCAAACCAATACCAGAGATCATCATAAAGCGCTACACTTTCAGAAGCGCGTACTTAGGCAGACTGACCAACTCTCATAGTGCAAGAACTATACATAGTCATGCAGAGTCACAGGAACCAGGCTGCCTACATTTACCCCCTGCATGACATCCATCTTCTCAGCAGAGCTATACAGAATCGGTGGCAAGGCTGCCCTTGCTGCTGCTGCGCACTGGTTAACGGCCTGGTTCAAAGCCCATTTGTGACAACAGGGAGTCTTCCATTGACTTCAGTGCTCTGGGGTTCATATTGCAACACCGACGGATTCAGCGGAAAACATCATCCCACAAGACTTCTGCCACTGAGGCGTAGCACTTTGCAGGATATAGTCACTATTTTTCTACTCCCCCAGCTATGTTTCATTCTTTACTCTTACTGAACTAGAGACAGCCTAAGCCTCTCACAAGGCTGCACAAATGACTGATACAGTCAGACGGAAAGAACAGATTATGAAATGAAAACATAAGGTCTGCTTGTACTCTAGACCTTTTCCACCTCCTCCCTTAAACCACTGTGATTAAAAACACAGAGTTGCCTGGCCCAAAAAAAAAAAAAAAAAGGAGAGGGTGACCCATGCACTCATATCCTGGCAATTTGTGGGAATTGTCATAACATGCCCAGAACAAAAAAGACCAAATTACAACAACTCTGCATAGACCTAAACATCATTTCATTACAGCATTTGAGCACATGCACGAGTCCATTACCAACGAGTATGCATGAGACATACACTTATATATGGGTAGGCACTTACCTCCTATTTTGAAACAAATAGGCCACGTAATTAAGTGCTGCTTTAAACGTAGATGGACTGTTAAATCAGAACCTTAGAATAAATCCTTTATTTTCATGAAAACTATTGGCTTAACAGATTTATAACCCAGTGAACTATAGTTTCATTAAAAAAACCCCACAACTTAATCTGGTACAGTTCAGAGGAAATCTGCTCCCTCATCTCTGTGGCTCCATACCCTCTCCCAAGGGTATGTTGGCTCTTCTGAAAGAATGTTGTTCATGTTTTAAATCAGAAGGCTCAGCAATGGCTCCCAGCCTTCATCTCCTTGCTCAGCAACATGCTGCCGTCACTAGAAGGCAAGCTCCTGTTATGGTTGTCCTAAAGGAACAATTTCATCCCAAGATGACAACTACTGAGACATTCCTAGCTTTTTCACTAACTTTTTTTTGCATTTTGCATCTGTAGGCAAATTTCTTTCCCTTTGTTGCACTTTGATACCATGATCAAAGCTGCTTTTATTAAATTCTTCATAGTTCAACAAATTCATCTAATGAGTTTTTCTTTGAGGAATAGGCTGGAGTAGGAGAAATAGGCTGGTATAGGAGAAACTATTCTTTATTGGGAAGAATAATAAACGTGTTAAAAATTGTTCAAGTAGCCACTGCAACTTGCACATCTCCCAATTCCTAAAAGCTCAGGAGCTCCAGTTCTCTATTCAGAATACAGTACAGTTTAAAGGAAGAAATTATTTAATTCAGCACATATCTTATCCTTCTTTACAAAGGCTTATTCCTAAACCTGAGACAAATTTGTATATATGAATAAGCATGAAAATGAAAGATCTTCAGAGTACCTTTGAACAAAATTGAATGAAATCCTAAAAATACTCTCCTGTTCCTGATGAGAATTCGTTAACATTAAAAAGTTACTGTTCGTTCCAGTTTGTCTTTCAGAGTGTACTACATTCATTTTTCATTCTGAAAATACATACAGAAATCCAAACATTCCATTCTGATAAGGTAAAGAATGATTTGTTTTGATTTTTCAAAATAAGTTTCATTTAAACTGACATCCTCCCCTAGCAAATTTCAGTTTCATATGAGTGGCATTTCCCAATAAGCAGACATTCTTTTAAATAAATTTGAAGCAGCATTATCAAGGAATCATTAATCCCATATTTTAAGATTCAAGGCATACTGGAAGTTAGTGTATGGCAATATTTCTTTTACTGGTTTTTCTAAAGACAATAGCCAATATTGCTGGTTGTTTCTTTGCATTAGCATTGACTTTTAATCCTACTCTCCTGGTGATCTTCAATACAAAGAACACAATTATAGCTATAGATATAAATTACGGTGCTAACAAATTCCTTTGGCACCTATCACTTTCAAAAGTAATGAAGAGTGCTATGGAAGGTGTTGCACTTCCCATCTGCAGCCCAGCTCTCTTTACATGACTGTATCACTGCTTACGTTTAGACTTGCTTTGCTTCTTTATAGCACAAAATGTTGCAGGGTCTTAATGAGGGCTCTGACTCACATTCACTGAGCAAAACCACCTAGCCATGTTTTGGGGGGTGGTGGGGGTGGGAGTGTTTTGTGGTTTTGGTTTTTTGGGTTATAAAAAGATAAAACCTCTCCAAGTCTGCCCAGCTCTTCTGCTGAGGTTACCTCCTCCACAACTGTCAGCAGAAAGGAAACCAATCTATCCTGCTGCTGCTATGCTTCAGTCTGATGTCCTCGTAGTGCAGGACTTCACGGTACAGAAACTGAGGGAGAAGGTCACATACTTCATCCACTCAACCGTGTGGCACACTGGTGTAGTTAGTTCACATGGGAGCACTGATTAAAACTCACCACATTCCTAAATAGATGTCAATCAGCAGATTATTACTTGCCCAAGACAAGGGGAAGATTCAGCAAAGGGTTAATATAAATCATTGCTCCCCAAGTCCTGCCTCAGCCCCAGACTCTGCCTAATAACCATTATTTGCGAGAGTGTCTGTTACAGATGGTGGTAGAGTGTTAATCTAGTCTTGCATACATGCCACAATGCTGATGCACAGAAACATATACATGAAAAAAAGTCACTAGACTCGTACAGACCATTGTACAGCTGTACGACTAATAGTTACATAGGAAAAGGAAAAATCCTCTACCTTTGTAGGGTGATATTAGCACACTGAGGCCAGCAAGCCTGTGGGCAGAGGTAAATGCTAAAGCACAGCTAGGATGTCACTTGAGGACACAAGCTGAGAGACACTTAGACATGCAGAAAAACTCAGGCAGTATTTACTGCAGAATTAAATAACCTGTCCTAAAACTATTTCAGTATCCCTAAATGCACATTCACTACCACACTTGCTCAGATAAACATGGGGGCTCATTTTGAAATGAAAACAACATCAGTTCACTGCTGGAAATAACAGGAAAAATGTCCTTAGTGTTGTTCCTTAAATATTTTTAAGGACAGTTTGCAGAAGGGAGGGAACTCCCTGAACACCTCGCTCTGCCTGAGGACCCTTTCCCTCTTTACTAAATAAAAGTCTTCTGAAAGCCACAACAGCTCCTGTAACTTTAAACCTGGGCTGAGATCATAATTTTAGTACTGACCAAACAGAGTGCAGAGGGCGGGCTTGGCTCATCTTTGAGGACCACCTTAGGCATGCTCCCACCCCTTGGCTAAAGAAAATAATGCCGACTTCACTCAGTTTTCTTTTAGCTGTATAGTTATCATCTGGGAAAACCTTTCCCCTTCAGACTACAGCAGTTACAAGAATATTTGGAATACCAAAGTATTTTTTGCAGTGATTTCTTTTTGTGATCTCAATTTTCCCCTGCCTCTAAAAAAATTAATCAGAATTTGAATCCATCTGGTCTCAGGATTGGAAAGCTATTCTGTAAGCAAATCAAAGATGTTTATTAAAGTTCAATTCTTCATCTTCGTTCTAGGAAGCATGCCTTTCGTAGCACTTGCCGAAGAAGGTAAGAAGAAACTTTGGTTCAAATTATTTCCAGTAATTTCCTGTAATTTAACAGTTTGTGTGCTTACTCATAGGCAATATAGTTGCTCTGTCCTGTTTATAAAGCTTTCTTTTGAATTCTTAAGCTACTACTAGGCATCTACTATGGCTGTAATCAGGAAAAAAGACCCACATAAAAAGTTTTCAGATGGGCTGAGTTACGATCTATTAGAAAAGAATTTTCTGTGTGTGTCTGTGTAAGGGAAGGAGAATGGTACAAGCAGTCAGGGAAGGCATTACATCGGCAGCCCTTGGAAATGTCTTCAGTGTCACTATAGTATATGCAAAGGAGACTGCGAGCAGTAATTTAGGTGGTGAAACTCTCTATGAAAGTAAGAAAGTGAGGGAAACTAAAACAGGAAGAATTACTACCTAAGGGATTTGAAGAGTGTTATGTACCTACTCAGAAAAAGTTTATTTGGCAAAAGTTTATTCCTTTTGAATTTTATAAGGAAAATACAATATACACTTCTAGATAAAACAGATGTTTTATCTAGTCTTTTTGCAGCTAAAGGAAAAGTCTGATTTATTAACAGTAAATCAGAATTCCCCTGAGCAGTACTTGATTCCAGAAACATCCCATGCAAATTCAGTCT
The DNA here is from genome assembly GCF_964289735.1 of Phaethon aethereus. Taxonomy (NCBI): domain Eukaryota; kingdom Metazoa; phylum Chordata; class Aves; order Phaethontiformes; family Phaethontidae; genus Phaethon; species Phaethon aethereus. Next base: position 3,211,448 of record NC_138597.1, on the reverse strand, counting down.
TTCTGCGTAGTATTTGACTCGTTATGAATGAATTTGCCATCAGGCAATGTGCCTAATGTATGATGTATGTGCAAACAGAAAAATATGCCTGTAGTGGTAAAATACAGCTACCATTGCTACGGAACACGTTCCCAGTACTAGTGCTCTGAACAATAACCTGAAACTCAACCCACTAGTCTTCCAAAGCATAAATCTACCTGCCTGACTTGGATTTGGGGACCCTAACTGAAACATATGACCCGATGTTGGCCTGGTGACAGTCAATATCATTCTGCTGAAAATAATGGAGCTATAACAATATACAGGATGTGTGGATGTTGGCTTGAAACTTCTAATGGGTATTCCTGGTGTTCTGTATGCCAGAATATGAGGCTGAAAGTTTACAGTTATGCTTTAAAATGTCACAGAAAATCTAACAGTCAACAGATATTAGGCAAGTCTCAATTATTGCTTTCTAGGCTTTCTCAGAGATAAGCACTTAGGGCTCACCCAGCTAGCTTATCCTGAAAAAGCGTCAATATTAAATGTACCAAAGTTTAAAGCCATTAAGAATAAGGCAAAACCCACCACCATTTTATAGAATTACCTTAAGCAGTTTCTAGGATACCAGAATTACAGGAAAAAAGGTCTTTCATCTTAAGGCTTTTGGGGAATTTTAATGCATATTTTCTCTCAACTCAGAGAAGGAGTGAGCAACAATCAAACTGAAACCCTACTAGCGAGAAAAATGTAAAAATATTTCCTGCTTGCAAGATTCTACCTCTGTTTTATTACCAGTATAGTTTGCACCGAACTCCACAGTTGGATCTAGAACATGGTTTACAGTATTTAAGGCTTTCTGTGTCTGTTTAGGTTTCATGACTTTTTCGTCACATGGGGCCAATCATTTAGGATAGCTTCCAAAGGATACACCAGGAAAATAGACCCCAGATACAAAATAAGCAAGCCTCAAATATTTAGCATGTGTATCACCACTGTTTACTGGTAACGATCAACAATTACAAGTTAGAACAAACTTAAAATGACAATGCCACCTTTGGCAATCTGTGACTGTACTGACAATGAAGATGGAGAATTTTTGGCTTGTATAGCCCTAGGTAGAGTGGGTATATTCAGATATCTGAATCTCTGTGGCAGACAATTTGGCCTGAAGGTTTTAGACGAAAAAAAGTCTCCTTATCAGATTCTGATACCTCTTAACACTGATAAGGCCATAACTATATCTGCAGCTAACCTTTTTTTGTATTTGGGCACTCCATTTTCTGGATTGAGACCTAATCAAGAAAAGTAGGTTTGTTTTGATCAGGAAGCATATTTCCAAGGATTATTATTGGTTCCAAACTCGTCCTTGAACTGCCAATAAATTGAATTCAGCTGCTGATCCTAGTTGTAAGCATAGCATTTTTCCCCCTCCAGGCAGTGATCCACAATTTGAGCAGTTTCATTACTATTTGCTGTCTTTGAGCTTCTGCAACTTTATGAAGAAGCCAGAGGCACAGAAACCATTTCAGGACAACTGTGAACCGGAAAAGTGACTGGAAAATAGCCGTTACCACTGACCCAATAACAGGACTATCAGCCAACCCATGAACATAATTTCAGCAAAAACCTATGAATCTTAAGGGAGAAGTCAAAAATGCTTAAGCATTCTTTGCTCATAGAGAACACGCAAATTAAATCTAACATCAGTAAGTTAAAAATTAATCCAGATTTCTGTTAAAATTTCCTGGATTTGTGCCACTCTTAACAGAAATTTTTGGTCCCAGTCAGCAATGCGGTTTCCAAAAGAAACGACAAAAGCTCCTTTAACTGGGTCACGTAAAGCAAGACATAAAGCTGTAAAAATCATAAAATACAGTACTGATGTGGAAGAGGAGAAAATAACTGACTTATTAATTCCGTTCTTCATATGTCAACTTCCAAATAAAATTAGTGGCAGAAGTTAGCAAAACCACAGAAAGAATACTTAGTAACAAATCTTAATCACTGTCTACTTAAAACACATTCATGAATGTTCTATTTGTGTTATCTATTAATGGTTTAAATGCTAACTAAAACAGCCAAATATTTTGTCTTTCTTACAACTAATGACAGCCCTGAGCACTATACAAGCTGATGAATTTTTAGACTAATGCATTTCCTATTGAATGATTAGCAGATAGATATTTGTCCTAATGTGATCCACTTCAGCATGCGAAAACTCAGGCAAATCTTAGCACACAGGATCTGACCAAATGAGCTGAAATAGAAGTTGGCCTAACATTTTTCTGGGCATAGCATTAATCAAACAATTAAAAGCATAAGCATTCCAATGAGTCCTTTAGAGGCAACACATTTTTTAATTTGCAACTTTTCCCATGGTGCAAGTATCATTGCAGAGAAGGAGATTACTCTATTGGCCGTCACATAACATGAACAAAAATCAACATGATCTTTAAACAAGTTACCACATGTCATTTGAGCTGTATCAACTGTCCACATGCCTGATCTTACCTAGAGGCAAATAATAGATTATAAGTCCTTATGCAAGTCTCAAACAGGTTTACACTAGGTCATGTTATTTTACATTTGTTTTGGACTAAAAGTAAGCACATGGACAGGATAATTTGATGAAAAGTGTTTATAGGGTAAGAAAGGAAATTGAAGATTACAGTCAACTATGAAAGACTAAAAGATTTTATATGTTTTTCAAAATAGAATTGACAAAAATCACAAGGCAGGACTTTTTGAAAAGTATCTTGATTTTCCCAAGCTACGTTGCCAGTTCAGTGGCAAAACTAAATGATAAAATCAGGCAACTCTGAACTCTTCTGAAAATCAAATTCTGTAACTGCTGGTAGTAAATAAAATGAACAACCAAAATGAACAGCCACGCGTTACTCCAAAAGTGAGCCAGTTTTCTACCAGTGTGACAAAACCTTTCACCCTGCATCTGGCTGCATCATGAATCATGAGCGTGCTCGTGCATGTTGTTGTTCCTCTTATTAGCATGATATGAATCTAGCTCTACATGTCCAATACTCAAAATTTAATTATCACAAAAAGGAGAAAAAAATCTTACTGGATATCAATTAGTGGGGTTTGCAAACTAGTGAGTCGGTATTTTGCAGTGTCTTAGTACAAGACCAGCAGAGAACAGATAAAATCTGCTTTATCTTCTTCACTGGGAAAGCAGAGGCTTGCTCATCTGTAATACAAAAGTTACTTTTTGAATTTGTATAACTTTACAAGCAAAGGAAATAGCCATATTTAAAAGCTCCAATGGCCCTTTCATTAACTCAGGCTGCACAGTGAAAACTGGAAACAGAGAGGCCAGGTTCTCAGCTCCTGCAATTTAACAGTTTCCACCAAACCCATGCATTTACCCCAGATCTAGTACCTGTAAATCATCTGCAAAAATAAGCAGCTGAGAACCTCGAGATAAAAGAGCATTTTAATAGATAATAAAAAACAGTAAAGGAAGGATAGCCCACAGCATGCAGGCTGTTGGGCTCTGACAGAAGCATGCAGTATTTTCTCCTTGTGTCATTTGAGGCAAGCCATATGTACATGCGTACCGCAGAAATGACTACTGTTTGCCCAGCTCTAACATATGGTCTGTCTCAGTTGCACGTTTGTTTTGTTGGTTTGTTTGCTTTTTGTCTGGATGCGGTCAGGGACTACAGGATGGAACTCAAATGCTGCCAGGTCCTACTATTCACTGCATCCCAGATGCATGCTGCAGACAGGCAGCCTCTAAAAGGGCCTTCTCCAATTTGTGTGTGCACATACCATAGCCTCAGCCTGAATTAATGCTGCCGCAAAGCTCACATAGCCGTGTTGTGCAGAGCTTGCTACACAGCATTTCAGAAAAAGATGTAGGATTGGGAGTATAGGTATGTTGGGATGTTCTAAAGAGAAACAAATGAGAAAAGCAAGAGACAAATTCACTATTGATTTCTAGCTCACTGCCTCAGAAGCCTGGCCAAAGACTCTCCAAGGAATAGAAACTGTGATTCTATGCACATTCTTTGTGTTGCTTTACGACTTCCTCATGTGTTTCCATCATTGTATTTGTTGATTACAAACACTACAACATCCAGCATAAATTGCATCAGAATAATTCTTTGTGAGGGCACAATTCAGCTGTGTGTACCATTTCAGGTGAACACAACACCCTCTCAGGAGGGCTTGAAAAGTGTATGAACTGCTGCTAAATCTCTAAATTCCAAATGCATATTAAGATGTTTTTATGACTGTAGGACCCATCCAAATATTAGCTAGTATGTTATTAGTAAGTCAGACTAAAGTCAGACTAAACTATTGGAATGGATCTTGCTTGCTGTGTGGCAATATAAAGCAGCTAGCCAAAAATCATTGTGTGAACAAAATTAAAGCCTAGACAGTTTCCAGTTAGTGTTTAGCATGCATATAACAAACAAATGAGTTAAGAATGATAATGTAAACAGTTCCACTGGCAGATAGAAGGGTTTAGTAAGGCAGCTGTGAAAGGGCATATGGCTACAGCCTCAAGAGTTTTGGGATGGAAGCAATTCAGGAAAAAGATTAGTTTATTACTGTATTAAAGGTCATTTCTTAATTCCTCTCTTCTGCACTTATATATCCCAATATTTGTACACAGATTATCTGCTTTCTGCTGCACACCCCGTAAAATCTGCCGATCCATTACACAAAATTTTGTACTCTTCACCTTATCTTAGCTCCAATGCTCATTCCTTGTCACCCATGCAGCGATAAAACTGCCGCATTACTGTACTGTGTTTATGTGCTGCTTAGAAAGATGCAGAAGAGATGCACACCTTGATCACAACTCCGATCTTGTTGCCCTAATCAAAGCCCTACTGCTCAGAGAAAACAAAGATATTGCTAGTCAGACTGCAAACAGGGCAACAGGGTCGTGGGGCAGCAAATACCAACGTGAAAGTGGTTTTATCGCACATTCACAAGACAGCAACTCTGAGGTCAGTGTACTCAGATACGAAATCAGATTGACAGCAACGCTATTAAAAACATAAACCGTAGAAGACTCACCTCTAGTTCTGCAGGGAATATTTTAAAGGAACATCCCATAATGGAGTTAAATAGTCTCTTCCTTTTAATGCCCACGGCTCTGTGGCTATTCTTATCACGCATAAGAGAAAGCTCAGTAAGTTACCACCTTTTCCTCTTGTGGCTTTGTTTCATGACTGTGGTTATGGGTCACACATATATAGCAAGCACTTGAAAAGCAGTTAATTTTCTCTATATCTGCCCAGTTAAAATATATTTTGTTTCACTTCTCTGTGGGTATCCTATATACAGGCAATGTAGAGTATCATAACATTCAGAAGACATGTGATTCACTTCGGAAGCAGCCAAGTGGTTCTTTGCTACTTGGCACTGTAGATTTAAACTCTGGCTTTGTTCCTTTGACTAAGCCAGCCACAGCAATAGAAACCATCTGTGGTAGGGTGTGGTGACCAAAGGAAATGTTTCTGACAATTCAGCAAAACATTGTCATCATGAGCTACATGGAATACCTGAACAAAGTCAGTCATACTCTAAATAAGGCTGAGCTAAATCCTTCCTTGTGCACCATGACTATTTTTCAAGTGGCAGATGCTTTCCAAAGTTGACGGTATTTGTCATCCAGCTTCCTTCATCACATAAAGCAAAGCTGTCAGTCTTTATATAAGGAAAGTGCAGGAAGCACTTCAGGCTTTAGACAGACAGTACATACTTTCTCCTGAACAACAGAAAGTCTAAACACTTAACACATATGCCAGGGCATTTCTTTATCATGGCATTGATAAAGAAAATTACTCCAGCTTCCAGAAAGAATTAACAGAGAAAGAGAAAATGCCAGTGCTGTGGCCCCAAACAGGCTAAAGATACAAAGTTCTCAGGATACTGTTGGTGTCATGAATTTTGCAGGAGCCACAGGTACAAATGAGAATTTCAGTTTTCATTACAAAACTTCCTTGCTTTTCTAACCTCTGAAAATTTTAACTGTCCTAAGGCTCAAAATCCAGAAGGCAAAACCCAGACTCCACTATATTATATTCTTCAAAACCTCAAATTTTCAAGTACAAAAAATTTTGTAGCCTGGATTTGGTAGCATTGAACCATTTCACACACAAAAAAAAGACTCACCTATATGCTTTTTTAAATACCTGGAAATGTTTAAGCAATTATAGAAAAATAATGGGAAACTACTTTCAGAGAAAAATAGGCTGATGAGGTAGGTTTTGGACCTGGCTCTGGAATATGTTTAAGTTGAGGATGAAGCCAATAACAGACAAAAATGTATTTGAAAACTACAGAGCTGCTGCTGAGACATTATGTATTCAAAAAGCAGATATCTTATCAACTCATACATTTTTGTTAAACTTCCACCACCATGAATAAAAGTTTCCGCTGAACTACAACTGAACAAAATTCCAATAATGAGATGCTGACTTTAAGACTCACTTTGCTCGCAATCAAATTAACATCTGAGTGAAGAATGCTTCCTCAGAAAGGGAATTTTTGTACCAGGACATAAATAAATACAGCCAAAATAGGATGGCTAACGCACATGTACATACAAAGTTCTTCAAACACCACCACTTGGTCTGTAACAGTTCAGGAAGCAGGTACTAAAACAGTCAACTCCAGATAGTTAGCTCAGTAGTATCTTAAACAGATACTTGAGCGGTATCTCCCAAGCGACCTGTCCCACTAAATTCTTTCCCTTGCTTTTCTAGAGAAGCATTCCACAATGTACCTCTCTAGCACAGCTGGATAGGGTACAATATGATATTTATAAGATGCAGATAAAAATAAACTTGAATTTTAAGATCAAAGCTTTTGTTTGACAGTTAATCTGCTAGTTTATTTTTTTAGCTGTTATAAATAATTGAAGCTGCTTTTTTTTTTTTTTTTTTTTTTTTTTTAAATAGGAGCAGAGGGGCAACAAGCCCCTCCTGCTAGAGGGAATCCTTTAAGGGTAGCCATTTTTACCTAGTAGCCTCTTACCACAGAGATAGAAACCCATGCTATATTCAGGGCTTCCTATTCCAAGGACTAAGCTAAAATACAGGCTTACAACTGCCTTTGCCCACTAGTGTCTGGGTTTATTCAGACTGCTGGTAAAGAAACAAGATCCTACAACATTTTTCATCTTCAAAAGTATCTTTGTTGGTTTTGGAGATACCTGAAAGAAATGCTAATGAACAACAGTTTTACAACTCACTCTCCTTTCCAACACAACCACTGTGCTTTGAAAGCAGCCCTAAGAGGTTTTTCTAGTAAACTGTCACTCCATGCATAACAATGAGTAGTGAGCTCATCTTCCGCTAAGTGGGTCATGGGATGCTTAACCATGGGATGTTTTCAAAGCAGTATTAAACTTTTAAAGACATCAGATTTTCTCCTGGTGTGAGAAGTTGCAGCCTGATAGCAGCTGGGAACTTTGAACTGAAACACACCCAGCTGGAACTTTGGCAGAAAGAGATGTCATGATTAATTCACATCTGCAGCAACGTATAGCTGCAAACAGAAGAGGCCATAGTGTTAGCTGGAGACAATCGGAGCACTGTGAGGCAGTGTTTTTATTTACAGCCTCCTCAAAGATAATATTAAGAACATATGCAGAAGCACTACTTAACCCTATGGCTCTTGCTGCATTTGGCCCACATCAGATGAAACTAGCAAATGACTAAAGCATACACTCTTGCATCCCATTTACATTCTCTTTGAAGTCAGCAGTACATGTGCATGGGAAATAAGTTTCACATCCCATAGTTTCTCTCAATTTCATTTAAATAGTTTTTTTACTTTATTATGAATTTCTTTGACAAAGTTATCCAGTATCAAATATTCCTTCCTGCAGACACAACACACTGATAACAAACTACCTCCCGGTCTTCCTTTTGGTAATAGTTCAGTGGTGTCTGCTTAACTACTGCCCAGACCACCTCTACTGTCTGTCCAGAAAAACAAACCTGGAAATATAGTCCAGGAACTATTCTCCAGCAAATACAGGACCTCAGCTTGAATGCAGTATTAGGCAGATTGGGCAAGGCTGGGACAAGACCTCCACACTGACAGAAATTGCTTTGATCTGGAAGCTTTAGGAAGTTGGTAGGGGAGCTATGAAAGGCAGCACTTCCAAGGATGACTCAAGTCTCAGGTGAGCTGAATTACCTTCTGTAAATATTTATTTTTCCATACAGACTCTTAAAGACAACAAGGGCAAGCAGAGACCTTATTTAGGCACCTTTATTAAGAACCTAAAATTAGGCAAGATTAACCTGGGCCACCTCACTGTACACCAAGGGCAAGTGCACTGAAATAGATTTTCTAAATGTCACTCATTGCCAGGAATCTGCAATAACTGTCACATAAAGAATAATTATTTCATGTTTCTTTGTGACATTCACCAATTCTCTATACCCTTGTTCTGTGACGCTGCTTCCTTTCCTGCCTTCACTCTCAGGTAATTCTAGTCTGAATAAGCTGCTTGTTGTTAACATACAAAACCTATTTCACTTTCTACTTGAGGTTTTTCCTCTGGTAATTGGTTTCCTCCATCTGCGCTCGTTTTGCAACTAGTGAATAAAGGATGTTTTTTCAGTTCCAACTGGGATTACAAGGTAAACTGACCCATACACAATTTGTATTGTTAAGCTCTATTGCTATTTCTTTCTTTACACTTAACATTTACACAGCATAATCCCAATATTGTACTTCCAAGACATTACTTTATAAGCAAAAAAAAAGTATTATAAAGTAGTGTCGTATCTTAAAATGCCCTGATATTTAGAAGGTGGCTAAATCAACACTCCTAAAAGTCAAGCCCCCTTTATTGCTATCTCAAAGGAAAAGTTTTCAAGGCTGCTTACCTGGGGGATTTAAAACAAAAATGACCAAAACATTATTTTTACCATCTAACTTAGAAATATGATTTAACCCGGCCTGTTCCAGTCTTTCCATGGACTATAAGGTGATTCCACACTATAAGGTGATTTTTGGGAGACTGGCTGTCTTCCTTAGCCACTATATTAGGCCTCATGCTGGCATAACATGAATACACTTTTCTTCATCTGTTAGTGCCTAAAGTACTACCTGCACACCCTTTTGGCTCTTAAATAGAAAGTGCATCTGTATTCAGGCTTATAAAGGTATAAAAATATAAAATTCTATTTACTTCAGTAAATATGAATTAGAAATCTAAATTTAGATCAGTGTTTAGTCTCTGGGCAATGGGACAAAACTCTCAGTCTTACATTGCTAGACATAGATGAAAATTTTTTAATTTGGTTCAAAAATGAGTTTTGGGAGCAAGGAAAAATATTTGCAAGTTTCCAGTAGAATTCAGATGACAGTTTCAAGGAGATGATTTTCCAATGTCAAATCATTCATATTCTGTATGAAAAATTTTCTTTAAAGTACCCATGCGTTCTTCTTTACTCATTTCAATATTAAATATTGTCTTTTTCATTTGAAATAGCATTTTTAAAATGGGTAGTTAAAAAGTAAAAAAAGCTAAATGGAACTCATAACTAAAAAAAAATTTCAAAGTGAGACCTGCATAGCTGATCCAAAGTGATTCTATTCTTTTTTCAATTTTGACTGATATCAAGCCAAATTCACATTCTTTCTAACTTCAGTCAAAGAACAAAAATTATGTTTACTTGCCTCTATGTTACATTCAACACAAGTAACAGTCCATTTAGGAGTATTAAAGTCTTTCATAAGAAATAGTCTTACTATTTGGCACTAGTCTAACGATTCAGAAATAAATCTGACTTCAAATGCAGAAGAGATGAGAACATTTTTAGGTCACTAAATAAAAACAGGTGTAATGACTGGAAACAGTGTTGAGATTTAATAAAAAAACAGGTCGTGAATATTTCTCTTACATAAAATAAGCAAATGGTACAGTAAATCCCTGCTTTTAGATATCTCATGTGAGTAGCTGTCCTCCTCACCAAAGAGATCACTACACAGCACTACCAATCTACCACTTTCGATTTCCACATTACAGAGGCATCAAACTATCTTGCAAAGGAAAAAAGGGTTAGGTATTCCTTGTTCATAATTAACCTGTTAGCAACTGACAATTGTTACCTTCCCTCCATCATAGGCACATGATGTGTGAGCATCCAGGGTTTTCTTCAACACCCGTAAAACTTCTCTGCTTTTTGAGGAGAATGAACATGGCTCTGTCACATAAGCTTCAACTATCATTGCAATATTTTCTAGCAATAATTCAGTATTATGCTGAAAAAGTATAAGCTTGATGTGAGAATGTTTGGACAAACTTTTGCTCTGACTGCTGAAATAAATGCAGGCTAGATGCAAAATTTGAATTCAGGAAAGAATTTTCCAGAAGTTTTGGGGGTTTTTTTCCTGAAGTTTTTGCTTAGGACAATGTCTATTATTAGCTCTTCACTTAAACACTGGTATCTGGAATCAGCAGCACTCTTACGCTGCAGGCAACAGCATAGCAAGCAGCCTCACCTACCTTTATAATCATGGTGAATTAGAAACTCCTGAGAGATATCACATTACAGTAACATCATACTGTGTATGGTCTTAGTTTTATGAATCAGCATGAAACGTAATCAAATGATACCTATGTTTTCAAGGTTTTGTTGAAACTGCCAGGATCCTTCACATATCCATCTCCTCCGTGTTCTGCCTTGTTCCATTCCCATTTTTCCTACTGAAGTTTGACTGCATTTGTAAAGAAAAAGCATTGTGTGGGCCAAAATTTAAGTCTGTTACACCAAAGAGCACAGATGACATATATAGTCTAGATTAAAAAGGGAGACCTCACATTGTTACCTAAAAAATTCAAATTATGGCAAGTAATGTCTGCAAGTTCAGAAAGATCTCTGAATAGACTGCAGGAATATTTTCTAAACTGTAGCTACACCCATAAATATTAATAATAGTTCTAAAAATAAAGGTTGCAGCTAGGACTGAGCTGAAAGATGGAAGAAAGCTCTTATTATTTTAGAAAATGGAAGATGCTTGAAGTAATTTATCCAAATATATAAACTAATACTTAACTTGAAATCCAGAGTAGTCGCATCCACCAGGGCAGAATCTTATCTTTAAAAAAAAAAAAAAAAAAAAAAAAAAAAAAAAATCTTTTCTTGGACAAAGCATTTAGTAGCCAATATGTTTCAAGGCTGTGCCAGGGTTAAGTGATGTGTACTCAAGCTCTTTGTCATACAAAAGTATAGGAGAATTCAAAGTTAATTCAAATAATTTTGCAAACCTGGGGCACGGGCAGAGAGATTGAACACTACATAGATCTCATGTTTAACAAAATTTAGATGTCAAAGTAGCCAGAACATGCGACTACCAAGTAAGATCCTAACTCACTTTCTAAAATTTTGTCCAGCAAGCTCGGTTCTAGAAGGAGAAGAAAGTGCAACAATTGATTTCAGAGACAGAAATGACACAGAATTTGAAGAATTACCAACCCTGGTGAGTATCATTCCAAGGAAAGGTTCCTTTAGGTTACCCTGATTTCATATTGGCTTGTGGCTTAGATTTTGAATAATAGTTATAAAGAATAACCTTGAGTTCTAACATAAGATAGATCTAACACCAATGCTTTTGCTTTGCAAGCAATCAGGTTGAGGCAACAAAGTTGAAAACATTTTTGGCAGTTCTGTACCACAGAAAGCATTCATAACCTGCTTATTCACTGCCATTTGCCTCTTCTAATTCAGTATCTCTCCACTAGCTTCAGTGAAACCAAACTGTTTAAAACAACAGCAAAAAAAGGCAGGTCTGCAATATTCTGCAATCCTCTCCTACACCTTTTGTAGTCCTACCGAGAGGTCACCTGATTTAGAAAGCCTCTAGCAGGGAAGACAAATCAGCTTGCTTTGGCTTTTTTTTTTTTGGGTCCCTGTACACAAGTCAAAGATGACAGACGATAGCTAAAAAAGCATCCACAGGGCACCTGACAGACCAGGCAATTTAAATGCTTATTTCATACATGTAGACTGAACGTACTGAGGTTTTCTTTTTCCCCTCTTTTTCCCCCCAATTCTTGTAGTTGCCCACAAGACTACACAATGTAACAAATCTCTTGCAGTTTGGACAACTGATGACCACAGAAAGTGCACTTGCCCCAGGTGAAGACACCAATAATTCTACTGGTTACGAAGCTAACACAGAAAATGTTGATGGTAAAAACATCTTTCATTTCTATTTTATTATATCAAAGTTCTACTGCCATGTACTAAATAACATCTGGAAAATTCAAATACCAAGTTTAAAGTGATCTCAAAGGTAGCATTGCTGATTTTTGAAAGGGAAAAAGAAGATTTCCTAAAATTACTCCTTAATAATCACTCAGCATCCTAACTTCATAACAGATGTGTGCTGACAAAAGGCATGAGTAGCTATACCATTTTGTCCACCAGTGCGCTGCCCGTTCTACCCTAAGGCAGGCAATAGCTCCCTGAAGCCTTCGTTTTCTTTTCAGATGATTAGTATAAAAATCACACAGTTCTCTAGAAATTTTTTTTTTTTAACCAATTCAAAGATCCTCAGATGCAGAAAACATAACTGTTACAGCCTGGCTGCCCTCTCAATTTTCCCCTGAGTTGTCTGCCGTCGCTTCCCTGGAGAGACAGTCATGCACATACAAAGCAAACCGCACCCATGTCCATACAGAGTCAATGAGCAGCAGGTTGGTGCAAAAGGCTGATAAAGTGTGTTCTGACCCGTTCACCTTATGCCTGCTTAGCTGTCTTCCAGAGAGATCACTGAGTACCTATGCTTTTGTGCCTGACTGCGTACAGAAGAATTTATGGGCACAAATAAGTGAGCATATGCTCTATATGGCTTCTTTTGGACCAGGATTGTTGTTAGCGGTTCACTCTGCGCATACCAGTAAGAAGTAAGAGAGCAGAAGCATCATAGTTTCTGCTCCGATATTCCAGTCCTGTAACGGTATCAACAACTGGTCTTAAGTTTAATGAATATCACTTTAAAATGTTCAGAGGAGCCGTTATGAGAAAAGAGGTCTTTTTTCTGTTTCCAGACAAACTTTTCGATAACTACATGCAAATTTAGCACGGTGTCTAAATAAATGAAGAATGGCTTCTCCAATTTATGTGAACAGTAGTAGCTGCTGCCAACAGATGCTCAGGGTGCACGTCACCTCAGGTACAAATGCAAAAATCAGATCACAAATATTAGAAATCTGTGAGGCTGGCAAGTATGTCAGTCACCTATCAGAATACATTAGTGATAAACTTAATTCACATGAATGGCAATCTGTCAATCACATGTCAAATCAGTTTGTTTTTAGCATATAAGCTTTGCTTTGAAACAGACAGTCAAATCAAATCTCGTGGCAGTTGCATTTCTATAAAGTCCTGTAGTATGTATATTATTAACTACTCCTCCTCTAAGTAGCCTAAGCCAATTACCTCTAGACAACAGCTGTGAGCAAACACTTCTTTCTTTGGCTAGCTTGTTTTTGAAGCTTCCATGTTCTACAGCAGTTTCATATCCTTCAATAGATTACACATTTGCTTAAAAATTGTACATACTTTTATCTCCTTTCCCAACCTGCTTGTCTCTGCTGAGAGTGTAGACCTCTTGTCTTGGCTTACCATTAAGGGAAGCAGCGTTTAGCAGATTTGAATTTTAGATAGAATTTTCAGACTTTTCCTAAAGGATATGCTATAGATTTGGGATGACATACTTCCAATCAATTAAAAGTAGCATTTGTGATTCATCTGTTTCTGATGGGGACTCAGCTACAAATTCAGTTCCAGATTTAGAGAAGTGTACTAAAGAGATTTTATACAACCTTCCATACACACACACACAAATCTATTTAAGGAACCTGAGGAACTTCTAAACTGACAAAAAGTCTTTATAAATAGACAAAGTATAGTTCAGCAAATGCACCGAGAGCAAGACAAAAACCTTATCAGCCTAAAACTGTCGCAGACAATCTACAGATCACAATCAGTACTTTAGATTTTAATTTCTTTCTATTACTTCAAAGAGCTCTGTGCACTCATTCTCTCAAGCTTTTCATTTGCTCACACCCTATGAAAAGAACAATATATTACACCACCCACAAACCATTGATATAGGTGATGAAAGTTTTCCTTGGTTATAGCATTATAAATTGGGATGCAAAACTCCGTACAACGCAGTATAAGTAATTTTTCTCTTTCTGGCTTTACAGGTGGACTGAGTGGGGAACCGGAGAAAACTGAAAAAGGTATTAAACAAAAGAACCAATTACAAAGACAAAGGAGAACTTAGCTGCCAGGTGATACCCTTCTAGAAGCCACTAGCTATGCTCATGCTATTCTTAAATAAAAGTTTTAGGAGGAGCCACAACCTGCTCCTTGATCTACCTCCTCTGGTTCACCCAATTACTGTCTCCATAGCCACATCTGTACAGTGCCCTCCAGCCCAAAAGCACATTTAAAGGCTACAAATAAGCCTGCTGAACTTACCAAACCTACTTCAGAGTTCCCAAGACATAAGGAAATTTTCCCCAAGGAGTGGGATGCAGCAGAACAGTGTCAGTTCTATCAGTAGCCTCTTATCTACGGTCTCCATGAGAAACATGCTAACATTCCCCACTTTTTCTTTCAGGTGGTCTGGAAACAATTGCACTGGTTGGAATAATTATTGGAATCATAGTTGCAGTTGGAATCCTTGCAGGAATAATAATTGCTGTTGTAAGGAAGATGTCAGGCAGGTACTCGTAAGTAAATTGCTAATCAGGCTTCTCAAACAAGAATCATTCTCTTAGCAAGGTCACAGGAATCAAATTTCTAATGCTTCCGTTTTGACAAAATAACCTATTTTCATGTTACACAGTGCCTACTGATTCAGCAAGAGCTGCCAATGTGACACGGGTGAGCTAAACCCCCTCACATGCTTCAGAAAAGTTTGTCAGATACTGCATGCATGCTTTTATGATATTCATCAGGTGCATGCATTTTGGATTACTCTACTGCAGAGATAAAATTTACTATGAAGTATTACAGGACCAACTTCTGGAAGAGCTGGATAACATGTGAATACTGACGAGTGATCTTTATCTTATTACTCTGGACATTTGTAGAAACTATTTTGGTACCAGCAAGATTCATAGGTGCCATGCAAATCAGAAGTGCTTTACAAACTCCAAAATAGTAAGAAAACCACACTACATTTACCAAATACTATTCACCCAGCATTAGCCAGTGGCAGGAAACAAACTGTACTTCCAGTAACATGGATAGGAGAAAGCAAAATCTGAACTGGGAAGAGAAATACAGTGGTGACAGGAAAGACAATGAGAGAGGGGGAAAAAGATCACATAACTAACACATTTGGGTAACTATGAACAATAAAACATCTGTGTCTTTTGTTTTACAGGCCCTGAACATAGTTGAAACAAGCAACAACGGCATTCTACACCAGAAAATACAAATGCTTCTTATTTTATAAGAACTAAAGACTATTCCCGTACTGGTGTGAGAAGATGATCCGTGGAAAATCTGGTCAAAGAATTCCAGATCTATGGGGATCCCACACAACCCTAAGGACACCTTTCCCCCTGCCCCACCCCAAACCACAGAGTATGGAACATTTCATAGGAGTTTTACTAACCAGGAATTTACTAAAGGAAAAGATTATGCAGTAAGAAAACCCCCAGCAGTAATGAGATTTACATCTGAAATGTGATTTGCAGGTAATAGATGCTAGCTTGACTTTTAAATGCTACCAGCAAAGATTATTTCACATTGTATTTTATGCATTTCTTTAAAAAGCATATGCAGAATCTTTTAAATGTTTTTGGCTGGTTAACTGCTTGTGGCATGTTTATCTACCAAATGATGTATCAAAAAGGAGGAATTAGCTTCAGAGACAACCAATTATTTACAATTTTAGAAAATATTAAATATTGGAAGCTAAAAATCTTTCCACTATTGATACAGATTTTCTGCTCTTGATACTTATGTTATTATGTGGCAAAATACGGTAGGCCCAGCTGGAACTGACCTACCACCCAAGAGTTTGCTCATCTGACTGTCGCACCAGGAATTTCCTGTCTTCATGGCGGGGATTGAAATACACATCCTGAATTAAAGGGTGCTTGGAAAATACCCAATTTTGATGGGTCACTTTAACCAGTTACTCAGCACACTTTAGAGCTGACATGTTGAAGCTTTTGAATTAGTACATACAATTTTCTTTGCAACTGTCTCATTTTCTAACTGTATAGTTGGCTTGTTGATAACAGATGTGCAACACTAAATTAGAAAATGTTAGTGAGATATAACACATCTTTGGACTCTACAACTTTTCTATGGCATATTTAGTGCAGCTGTACCTGGATGCACACAGTTCAGAGCAAAGGCTTTGTATGTCAGGTGGCTGCAATGCATCATGTTTGGTGTAAAAATCACAATAATCCATATGGTCAATAATTGCTAAACATGTCAACTTATCTAGATTTGCTCTTCTGTTCCTTTCATGTGCCATGAACTCTCATATCAATCCAAGCTTTGGAAATAAAAACTATGATTTAAATTGTCTTATACAATAATTGTTCTTTATTTTCTTTAGAAAACTTATAAAATGTTTTAAACTTCCCTCAATTTTCCTAAAATTATTTTGCTATTTGGTTGTAGCTACTGCACTGACAAGACAACTCATTTGACACTGATAAGTGAAACTATCATCAAAACCAAACATGTGAGGGAAAACAATAATTTCAAGGTCTTTTTAGTGCAGTTCTAATGGGGCATGTAATGGGGCACTCAGTCTGTGATGACCAATGAGTAGTAAGCTTTATCTTCAGACTGGTCTATGCTGTGAAAAACT
The DNA here is from genome assembly GCF_964289735.1 of Phaethon aethereus. Classification (NCBI taxonomy): domain Eukaryota; kingdom Metazoa; phylum Chordata; class Aves; order Phaethontiformes; family Phaethontidae; genus Phaethon; species Phaethon aethereus. The sequence continues at coordinate 3,194,606 of NC_138597.1, read as the reverse complement.
GCAGGCTAGATCCAAGGACTGCAATTTCCAGATATTGGGGCTTTTTTTTGGTCTCATCTATAAAAAGAAACTAGTTTTCTGAAGTGTGAATTTAGACTTTTTGAGAATCTCTGAGTTAAAGCACATTTGGATACAAGGTTTTGTTCCGTAGCTCTGTCAGTAAATATAGTTGTCTCCAAGGTGCTGAGCTTATACACCTAGTAATACTACACCTGGAGCAGTCATTCTCTTCCTTACTAAAGGAAGATTCTAAACTAAATTTTTCCGACAGGAATGACTTCCCCCTTGAATAACTATTCCCATCACATTACAAGCTGTATCCACAGGTAGGCTATTTATAATGAAACTGAAATATACCTTAACTTGTATACCTTGTTTTGAGAGTCTGCTCTGATAAAACACAATCAAGGTTGTTACATGTAGAGTGAAAGCGTAGTACATGTAAGCACCCCCCCAAGGATGCAGCTAACATTAAGGAATTTGCCATGTGTTTGGATTCAAGTACTAAAGCCATGTAGTGCAAGTTCAGAGACCAGAGCATATGCATCCCAGAATTTGTCCACAGTCGTACAATACCATGGAATAATACATTTATGTGTCACATCCAGCATAATCTCATCTGGTTTATTTCCGATTACACTCAAGAGCTGCATAAAACTAAAATAAGGGAAAGATTAATGATACCAGTGTGCAAAGTAATATATGCACTATATATAAATCTATAACAAGTTTAAACCTAGGGTATATCTTAAGTCAGTTCTTTACTAATGCTAAATTCATATTGGGCATTTTTAAAGTACAAAATGCAAGCCCCAAAAGTGGACTTGAAGTAGGCTGCAAAGTTTTCACTGTCTTTCTTAAAGCCATGGGACCTCAGTTTAACTTTTTTTAAAGACATCTTTATTTAACTTAAGTGTCAGTAACTTTTTTGCCTATGACTCATTGGAGCATTACTCATGTAACAGTCATGCAGTTTACCCAAACAATTGTGAAAGTTCTGGTATATTAAATCAGTTATCTTTCAAGACAGCAGGTCTGCAGTCTCTTGCAGATGAACACACGAGGTCCCATCCCTGAAATACAATTCACACACACCCTAATACACTTTCCATTTGCTGTGACTCAGTTCAGTTGAAGACATTTGTCTTGGCTAGAAAGAGTTTACCTTTTCACACTAGCACCCTTTGCCCCCGTACTTTTAAGTTACAGTAAAGGGGCCACATTACTTCAGGTATTTTGTTTCCAAGTGTCCATACATCCCACTAGTTTTTGAAAGTTTCATGCATGACTATTCTATTTGCTTGTGTGACTTGTATGAATTAGCAAAAGATGCACGTAAACTCACATGAAAACAAAAAGATTACAGCTTTTCCTCATTGTGGCAATGTAAAAGAATAGTAAATTCTGTTACTCTAGATTTGGCAACTTCTTGTCTGTACTGGAAACTACCCCAATAAGATGCACTTGATGTCTGACCAAATGCACGCCACATGGAATTATGAATTATTCACTGTTGTAGGGAATAGCACAGATGTCACCAGTTTCTTCCACACCAGCTCAGTTGCTGCTAATGTGCAAATACCATGAAATGAGAAAACCGTTCTTATGCCAGTTCTGAATATTGGTTAAGCCAGAAGTAACAAGACCCCATTTGAAAAATGCATAGCATTAGAGCAGACCACCTTTTTGGGGAGTTCCGAATTTTCCTGGATCATGTACAGAACCCGAGCGTCAAACAGCTTGCATCCTGCTCAAGCAAACGGTTGCTTTGCTCCGACTCCAGAATCTCTCAGAGCCCTTTTAACTTCATATACCAACTATCTAAGTTTTCTGGTCTTAACCGTGCTTTATATTCTGCCCTTGAGTTTAAAGAAAGTTTTATTAGTCTTAGGCAAAATCAGCCCCTAACCAAATGGCCCATGCTCCACCAAAACATTATTTGGGCAGCTTCCAGCACTGGAGACTCGGTATTAAATATTGTGCTAATTGACTTAAATCTGAACTTGATAAAAATGTAAAGACATTAATTTCCCTCTGATTATCAGCTGGAGTACAGGATACTCAGTAAATGGCTAAAGAAAGCAAGGGCTCTGAAGAAGGCGGCTCTGAAGATGGCTCTGAAGAGCCATTTACTCAGTAAATGGCTAAAGAAAGCAAGGGCTCTGAAGAATCAAAAAGACCTCCATTATTCTGTCAACACGAAGAAACAGCAACTGCTGCTACACTGATACATTTAACATCCTGAGGATTCGTACTGCCTTGCTGCCTAGAAATCCAAAGTGTAGAACTTCCCAGGCAGTTTCAAGCAAACTCAAGAAACAACACCTTCATAAAAAGCTTCATCATATTTGTTACGTATTCATATGCTACTGAAGAATTCTTAATTCCCTTCTGTAACTCCATGATACAAAGGGTCTAGAGATAGACTAAAAATCCATGCAAAGGTCTATATTCCATATGCAAACTGCTGCAGCGTGCCGTGACTGAGCTTTCATTGACTTGTATTATCTAGCTTCCCATTATTAGTTCAGGAGTTCAAAAGTAGATTGAACAGAAGCTACATGTTTTTTGGTAGAATTTATGAGGAAGATGGGAACTTTTCTGCTTTGCAAGAAGTCAAACAGCACATTGTCCTAGGGCAAATACTTCTGTAAGCTGAAATGAATGATCAGTTATACATGCCTGCAGAATCAAGGCCCAAGGTCAGGAGACTTCCTACACATGAGAACGCATCAGGAAACAACAGCTCCATACTTTCACCAGCTGGCCAGGTTTAATTTTTATTCACAGGGAACAACATTCAATATATCAACACTTGCTTTCAGCTTAAAGTCCTTACTCCTGATCACATTCATTCCTTTATAGTTAGTAACAGCAATGTTCCCTTCTGCAGCTTGGCTTTGAGTCATAAATGTGGCTCTCCCTAACAGACAAGCAGGCACCAGTCTTCCTGTGAGAATGCCAGATGTCACTAAAAAATACCATAAACATAGTTATCCCCTTGTATTTGTGTCTGTGAGGAAGATATACAGCAGTAGTATACTATGAAAGCAATGATTTGATGCATCAATATTTATAATACTTCTAGGCATCGGTACAGCGGCATGTTTTCACTGTAAGAACAGAAAACATCAAAATAATGAATTCAGTAAAACTAGCAATAATTAAATATGAATCAGAAAAACTATGCAGATCTCAAGGTACTCCTATAAATTTGAAAAGTGTTCATTTATAGTTAAATACCAATTAAAACATGCAGCAATTGCTTTTACATGTAATTACACACTGTTTTAAGAGCACCTGCAGTATGCTATCTCAAGTATCTTAACCACATATTATTTCCTTAAAAAGCAAGTACAACATGCACATTAACACTTTCTGTAAAGTTCAAACTCAAAAGCACTGATGTGTGATTCACACGAGGATAACAAGTACAACCTCCAGTTCAGGCGAGTAGGATACATAGATTAAGTGACTTGCCAAGGGTTATAACCACAGGTAAGTGAAAACCCAGGAATCTTTAAACATTAGTCCTGTCACAGCTTCATATTAGTTCAAATGAAGTGATGTTCCATTATGTTTTATGATAGCATGATCCTTAATATTCTTTAATATAAAATCCAACAAAGGACACAGGGGAAAAGCAACCTACTGAATCTACCAAGAACCCTAAGGTCAGAATTATGCTCTGTTTTTGATGAAAAAACATTCCCTCTAAAAATAATTTCTCCTCCACCATCTTAAGTTTTGCAGTGTAGATACTATTGAAGCACTGCAATTTAAAGCTTAAGTTATAACTGGCCTACACCATGCCTGAAGACATTGTTATAGCTATTCATGCTCATCTAGTTAACTAGATTAAGTGTCAGATTAACCATACCCATCCTTTTCCAGACAGCTTTTTTAACCTAATGTATTAAACATACTGAAGTTCTCAGCATCTAGTTTTGTTAGACAACTACTGATGGATATAGAAGGTAATAGTGGATATATAACTTGACACTAGGTGCCATAATGTGAAGTTTGAATTAGTGCTTTGTACTTTTTTCACAGCTGCAGCATGGAGACATTTACGTATAAATAAACCCAGCATCACACTAGCCATGTGTCTTTGTCCAGGCCTTGTGGATTTAGGCATTGGACCAAACCCACAGCTCCCCCTGCTCTGCAACAAACAGTTGGACTGCAACACAAAGATCCCCATTCAATCATGTAGCTTGTTAGGCTCTTCCAGGCTGGAGAAGTCAGATTTTCAGACTCTGGTAAATGCTAAATTGGCAAGTGTCTTAGCAGGCAAGGAGAGCTGCACATTCCATGCATTTTCAAGGTTGTGTTCTGTTCGGCAAGGATGATTGATTTTGAGAGTTCAAAACCAAACAGTGCCATCCACGAAAAAAAGTGTAAAAATGGAAGTAGGGCAAGTAGAGAACTGCAAAACATTGTCTTCACTAAAATTTACTATTCATTCACATTTCCAGATTGAGCTAAAATGAAACAATGGACTTGCCCACTTGTGGGGCTACTTCAGATGTTAAGCCCCATGAGTATTCAGATAAACTCGCATCAGGGGAAAGAATTCTTAGAAATGTTTCCTTCTGAAAGATTAGAAGTTTGTCTCAAATCATTTGTCCCAGGTCAGCCATACAGGGCTCCAGGTCACCAGTCTGATCTTTTCCTGGTCTACACTTCAGGTTATCACAGAATCATAGTTCTGAAGTGTCCTCTGGGATCTCGCAGCACAAACACAAGGATAAGGAACCACTTAACTATCCTGGGCTGCTCTTGCAGTATTAGGGAGGGAAGCAGGAAGTGTTTTAATAAGGAGTTAGGCTCATCCACTTCTAGTCAATGATTTAACTCAGTTGTTGGGTCAGTATTGCCTTTAAGTTGTTACCCAATGGCAGTCTTATTGTAGGAAAAATGAGTTAAAGTTATTATGTAGTACAAATAAATCAATTTTCTTAAAATATCAGTAGCTGCATGTTCTGCATAGGAGAAAGAAGACAGAGGGGTTCTTTGATGAGGACAGATTCTTTTTACCATTACCCCTCCAAAAAAAAGCCAGAGGGAGCTTCTATTTTTACCCAGGTTTTATTGGCATTGTTACTGCATAGCCTCAGTATCACTCTTACTTTGCTCCCTTTCCTATTGGAAGATAAGGCTGCAATTACTTTCTGCTACTCTGGAATGACTAAACATTTTCTAACAAGGCAATTTTAAATGTACTGATGTTTGTCTTAGGAAATTAGTACTGTATGTCTCATTTGAGCTGGGAAGCAACTCCATTTCCTGCTTTTATCAACCATGTTATCCTCAAATAACACATTCCTTTATCATCCTGTGGATGTTTTGCCTCATGACATTTGATTCATCCTATGCAGGAAACGGGGAAGGAATTAGCAGGTTCAGCAGGTGTACTCATGAGAAAAGAGATAGGAATGTCAGCTTTCCCTCATTTCCTACCTAACATTTTGCAAAACCCCCCAGGAGTTGAATAAGCAATAACTGAGCACAGCATACACAAGCTAGCTTCCTTCTTGAAGGAACATCCTCTCCTGTGCACTTTGCTCTTTGCTGAGAAATAAGGGACAGCCATTTGCAGAACTGTCAGGGTTTTCCTGCCTACACTCATACAAACTGTTTATACAAAAAAAATAAAGAAAGGTCCACTTGTCACAACTTAGACACAGTTTTAGAAATTGGTGGTACAAGAGATTTTGAGCCAAAAGACAGTCCTTAAATCCAGGTTGTATTACAAAATACAGCTTACATTTCTAAGAGGCAGCCTTTGCTTTATTGGTAAGTGGTGAAAGAATTTACATAGTATAAGTTGCTGCATAAAGTTACCTGTGTAATCCAGAGCTGGACTTAGCCTGAGGAAACTAGTCCTAGCACTAAGACCTGTCTCTTTGCAAGTGACAAAAATATTAATAGCATTATGAAAACATACATTGCTATTGACCACAACTCACAAGGAGGCAAGCCCTGCCATCTGTTCATTTAAACCTAGAAGTGCTGAACTTAAGAAATGTTTAACTCGATAATTATGAAGTTACTCCTTGAAAACAGTTTTCCTGATCAATTTTTTTCTAGCTCATTTTGTCATGATTAATAATTAGCTTACTTCCACAATAAGCATGCTTGATTGACTGAAAAGTAATAGAAGTATCTGAGAAGGTAAAGCATGCTTCCATTTTATCCAGAAAACTAAGCAAGAACCACAAGAATGACTTAAGATTTCATACACCTAACAAGACATAACATATAATGAATACACAAGTACAACACTAAAATGAAAGACTCCTCACTGCAGGCTAATAATGCAGATGCACCATGACTGCACACTCAGTAAACTGTACCCTAGCACCAGCTAGTGGTAAGAATTACTGAAGGCATTTTACAAGAAAAATGAACATGTTCATAATAGAAAAGCTTCAGATTATTATATATTGCCTCCTAGCCATCAAGCCTGATTTTATTTTTAAGATGCTTCCAACAAAACCAAAGTTACGTATCAGTTTCACAGAGTATGCTTATACCATCTGTACAGCACCTCAAGTGTTTTTGATTGATCCAGTTGCCAGAAGTTGCTGGAAGCAGCAGTAGTGCAGGTAACAGCCAGATGCTTTCTCCATACTCAGTACTACTTCATCCTCAGAGCAAACTTGTCACCACACAAGTAGCAGGCAGCCAAAACAAGAGTAGAACACTAGATGTAGAATAGAACACTATTCTATATAGAATAGAACACTATTGTTACCATGCTTTCCCTTCCACAGTGTATTGCCAACATCTTCTCTCAACATAAATATTTCTTGTGTTTAAGTAAGTTTTTGCGATTAATTCGGCTAAGAAACTCATGGTCATCCATTTTCTGGACCCAATCCTGTAGCATCTGAATCAGTTTACAGAGGCAGTCCTAAAACATCTATGAGTTTACAATGGATACCATCCAATGTCCCCTGATAAATTTATATTTACCTAAGTTTAAATGGCCCTTATCTTTATCCCTGTGTCACTGTTGGTGCAATTGGCACAGATGATTTTTAACCAGTTACTAGCTGTCACCTGAGTACTACTCCTACTAAGTCCTACATAACTTACCTGATGGACTAAAGACCTCAGCAGCTGTCAAGTTCTGGAGAGGGCAGTGTTCAAGTGAAGCATGTCAATTCAGTCTTGGACAGAAGTCCTCTGTTCTATAAAACTGAAGAAAATAGAGTCTTTGGTTCCACAGTCTGTGATCAAGGGACAGTGAATTGACTTCACTAACTTGACACCATTACCCTGCCCCATCAGACAACCTACTTACCTTTTTGCTAAAGTCAGCCAGAGGAATTGTACGAAGGCCACTTGGAATATGCATTTGGATTAATTCAGATACCAAATACCTAAGACTAACTAGGTATGACCACATCATCAATTCCATAAAGTGGTCCTGGAGGATGTGAAAGATGCAGGAATGCTTAAGTGCTTGAGTTTTAAGACTCTCATTCCACAGGACATTTCAAGCACAAGTTACCTAAATATCTTAGTACTTCAGCCAATTCTTTGTTTTATCTGTCAAAAATGCTCTTATAGAAAAAAGTAATATTAAACTCAGAGCTATTAAGTAATCAGTAACCCTAGCAGTTCAACTCTATCAGTCTTTCGCAGATAAATTATTAGTTTAAGCCATAACATGCAGCCCATTGTCTCCTATGTTTATAAGGACAAACTAGAATAGCACAGAAAGTTTTGAGAATAGAAACCTTGTTCCATGAACAAGAGAAGAGTTGGCCATATTGGTATCACTTGGGCCTAGGTAGTCTCAAGGCCACTTCAGACCCTCTGATGAGAAAAGTATTTTCTAAAAATATTTTTTCCTGCCACAGCTCACTAAGACTTCTACACACAAAAAGTTCCCTGTTTCCCTGGCTAAAGTTTCCCTGTGACACATAACAGTCACCTTTTCAGTCACGCTGAAGATACTCAGTTAGACATCCAGATTTGAAAAAAAAAAGTTTTTGCTAGTATTTATCTCTACTGTGTGCTGATACTACGTGCCTGTGCATGCTTAATCACACACAGGTAACCTGGAAGTCTAACTCATGATTTTAGAGAGCACAATAGCAGCAATATCGATATTATCAAAATACAGAAAATTTTAAGCGTTCAGAACTTTAATCAACTAAAGCTTTGTAGGCTTCTCTGACCACCAGAAATAATATAAATTGAAGTGCAAGTCCTGTGGAACACCACCAGGTGGTATATATTCTCAGCGTAAGCACAGGGAAGTAAAGATGACTTGTACACACATAGCCAGATGTACCTGAATTTCAAGCACAAATAAGTGACTATACAACATAATCAACAAAAGCAAAAACTTCCAGGCAAGGAAAAATTGAGAAGTCTATCTGGCAGTGAAGTCTATTGGGCAAGAGAGGAACAAAGACCAGCACAGGCTATGCCGAAGCTAGACAACTTGTTCCTGTACAGTGTGACTGAATGATGGGTTCTGGAAAAACCGTATTAACAGTCACAGATGTGTCCTGATACAAGTGAAGAATACTACAAGGAAAGGACTGAGTTACGGAACAAGAGCGTTTGAGCCAAGGTTGATATTGGAAGTGGTATTTTTATTGTTACAGTGGATGTTTCCTTCATGTTCCACTCACAATTCGCCAAAACCTGTCACCTACCTTTTTAATGCTGCCAGTCTGCTAGCCTCACAGGTTTTAAATACCTCTGAAAACATGGGTAATTGGCTTGCTATAGCATTTTTCACTCTGGGAAGGTAGCATGTTGCAGTAAGCTTTGTAGTGACATTTATAATTTAAATGAGCAGCTTGAGAGCCCTAGGATTCATACATGGAAGACTGCTACATCAAGACTGACATACTAAAATATTTATAAATAATGTGAGTTTCTACTATTTAATGACTCCAAACTGGCAATATTAATGCCAGGCCAAAGATAAAACAGTATTTTGCTCCCCTATATCCTTTTTCACCTTTTGCAGATACGCATACAATGACACTCCTAAAGTACAGATCCCTTTACTCACATAAGAAACTCCATTTGCGGAGTTGAGATAAACACTAATTATTTCCAGAAAGAAATGTAGCTTTGAACTTTGACAAAGCTTCTGTCCTGTTGCAGCCCACCTTAGCTTTAAAAACATACTGTCCATACTACACAGATCCTTCCAGTCTCCTTCCAAATGTTAGTAAGGCCTCACAATGTAACAGGAGTGAGTCTCATCCAAGTTTTCCCTTTAGCGGTGTTTTGTTTCAAGCAAAGTATTGAAACAACACCCAACATTCTATCTGTGAAAAGCAGTAGCTCTTAGTGAAAGAAACTAATACATTTTTAATCAGAAGGACATATGCCAGATTCAACTACTTCACATAACTCTTACATTTCTTTAAAAGAAAGGATGTTAAATACCAGCATCTTTCTGGTCCATCTTTCACTTTTAAAAGCTGTGTGTTAACTGAATCACAGCAGCACAGGAAAGTATGAATGATTTGGAACTTGGATAATCAACAAGAAAACAGGGAGAAACATACTTGCCTACAGGATTATGAGTATCACTACATTAGACGGATATGGAAAAAAAATTGTACTGAAAGTACAGAGGTATTTTACTCACGCTTAAAGCAGGCAAATTAAATATATAGAACCTGGTTAAGTGACAGCTAGTTGGAAAACAATAGCATCTAGGAACACTTGAGCAAAGCACCGCTGTTTAGAGGAAGAGTGATGGGATAAACCAAAAATACACAGGCTAGGAAACTACCAGCGAGGGCCCTAAGGTACACTAATCGGAATCCTCATAGTTCAATATATGTAATACTGAGCTGACAAATCATGCCTTATGCCTTAATTTTCTCCAAATCTTGAAGCCCACTTCCACAGATAAAGTAAAAGTTTGTGTTTGTGGATATCACATTGCTCCCTATTCTTGTCTGTCAAGAGGCTGAAATTGGTGAAGATGATCATAGAATTTAATCCATGACAAGTCACTGCGTAGACAATACAAGGATTCTACAAAGCAATTTTACTGCCTCTTTTCTACCCTCTTTTGGTTTAATGAGTCCCAGTGGCAGCTAAAGAGATCAGTATTACTATTAGACAGCTTAACACCACTTATTTCAAGCAATTCCAAAAGCAAAGTGTGTATTTTCCAAGTGATTGATTATCACACAGAACTTATTATTATTCAAGGATACTCTTATAACAGATTCACCAAACATTTGACATAGAATACTGTTATATTTACAGTGTGGCTTATTTGCATCCCTTGTGCATTCATTTATTCCAATCTGTAAAGCAGAAGTTCCAGCACTAACTTTGTCAGGTTAGTACTTACTATCACATCCACAAGCATTCATCACAGGCATTCTCATCTTTACCCTAAGGAGATCTAGAACATCAATAATTGGCTTCTTGTTGTACAAATTTTTATTACTAATTTATCATTGTGATGCAGGGGCTGGGTTGAAGGCAGACAGGCTCAGTACAATATTCTGGAAGCTTTTGATAAGATTTCTAGCAGACAGAAGGGACCTACCTCTTTCCTCTCAACTTTTCTTTCATGCTTTATCTTTTCTTCATATTACTTCTGTCATCCTGACTTTTGGAAAGAAAAGATCTGCTGTAAGACAGAAATAGAAATGCTGTACTATGCAGTACTAAATGAGAACCTTTTACTATATATATAGCAGTGATGCATACACTTTAAGAGGAAGTCTTTTGGTCAGAGTTATTTCTTTAATGCACTGACAATCCTTTTATCCTTTGAAAGGTCTCGGGGGATGTTTCCAACTAAAAATTACAAGTAATTTTTACTTGTCTAGAAGACAATTTACTTGTCTAGAAGAGACCATATACCCATTTGTATAAGAATGTAAATAAACAGGATACAGGTACAACAGCATATTTACTACCAAACAGCAAACACAGTTGAGCAAATGGCTTCGGAATACCTATGGAAAGACCAGGACTACACACAGCTCATTCTGATAATAATGTTGCAACTGTTAATTACTAAAATTACTGATAAACTCAGAGTACCAGACAAGTTGTTCCCCCCCCGCCCCCTTTTTTTGTGGTCACACTTCGTATGCTTATGATAGCTACATTTCATACAGATATTGGAAGCACATTACTGCTTTCTACTCTGAGAGTTTTAACTGAAAAAAATTAACTAGCAGTTCTTTAAAACACCTACAAGTGTGAGTTCTTTAGTTTATAGATAAAATAAATGCAATTCAATCTAAAAGCCTATCCTGTCATAGAGAGCAATTATCAAACTCTTCAACATTTAGATTCTTTATTTTTACTTACTGTCTTATAACAGTTATAGTTGAAGTCTTATTAACTAACAGACTAAAAAATAAAAACTTGAACAATATAGTTTGCCTTAGCATTCTAAATTCTTCTAACATTTATAACATAAGCCTGTCAAGAAGCTATGAACTTTAACTCAAGAATTCTTCTTGAGTATCAGTAATTTGTTATCATAAAACTATAACCTTGTATTAGTAGCAATTACATGCACAAAAGCAAACAGTTAGAAGAAGCTACCTGAGAAAAAAATATTTCCACTTAGCGCAAAGCTCCAGCTTTTCAAGAGTCCTTTCTTCAACTATAATAGGATAGAATACAACAAAAAAAGAGTTAATTGAGTAAGTATTAAGTGTTAAAAACAACATGGAGTTACATAGCCTTCATAAGGGATTATACAGCTATAAAGAATTTCATATTGGCTTAGCATTATACTCCTACACAATAAGAAATAAGATAATGTTTTTGAGCAAGTCAAAACAATTTAAGATTTAAAAACCATCCATTAAAAAAGCTGTTTAGGAATAAACATTTAATAATAAAATCAAAAAAGCTTTTAAAAAGCTACAATTAAGCCAAGTTATAAACCAAGAAAATAATCTCAGCTACATAACATTCCTACTTGGACAATACAGAACAGCAAAGCCAAGCCCAAGCAAAATCTGGAAAACAACAACCCCACCAAAAACAAACTAGAAAAAACACAACCACCAGCCTCATTCAAAACATACTCACCTTCACACTGTAACCCTCAACCACAAGTTACTACAGCCTTTCACCATATCTCTTAATGGGACATCCTCCAATCAGTAGCACGGTGAGACTTCAAACTAAGCCTCTAAAGAGCCAGAACAGTATTGACCAGGAAGAAATAGAGAAGTAGTTCTAGTACTTGACCAATAGGTTTTAACCCCTTTTAGCATTGAGTAAATATTAATACTATAGTATTATAGTTATATAAAAAAAATAAAATTAACAAGCTCAAAGTCACTGTTAAAAATCTCAGTGTTTTGTAGTTAGCACTCTAAGTTTTTGGTTTAGCTTGTTGATACCTACCCTACCTTATTTACAATCTCAGTGACAATGCCTCTAAAATGCAGGAAAGTTAAACTAGTGAGAAGAAAAGGCTAATTAATTTTGTAAAAGCAGTATGTTTTGAGCTCTTTCGGAAACTTTTTCTAGAGCTATAAATATGGTAAGTAGAGGCAAGTTATAATTTGTATTATTTGTAATGGTTTTGGGAAACCTTATACTTAATCTTGAAGGTAGAAAGGTTTGTACTGTAGCTGATATAGTATGTATTTAGTTCTGTGTTTTTGTTTTCTCTGTTATAGGTGTAAGGCTCAAACATGTCAAATGGGAGTCTTGGCTTTTCTTAAAATAACCCCAAACTTACACAGGTGTAATTAGTTTAGCCTACTTATAAAATTAAATGTTATTACAGCTAAATTAGAATTAAATTAATTTAGCTTAATAAGCTAAAGTAGTTTAAACATATTTATATAAGGATTTGTTACTACTAAAATTACAGGTTTCAAAACCAATTTTGGTATATCTATGCAACATTTTAAAATATAAACATATCCTGAGTATTCCAGGTGGAAAGATCACTGTGTCCTGTTATTTTTCAGTCTGCTGTTACTTGGCAAAGTTAAGCATTACCACAGAGGCATTCAAATTCTCTGTCTTCAGAGTCTGTGTTTTCCTCATGCTTGAAAGGTTATCTTTGTAGCTGTGTTTGTTGGAAATATGGTGGATTGCTTTAAAAAGCTTCAGTTTGAGAAGAGTGGGTAGCCAGGTGATTTGCTTGGCTACTTGCTAAGGAAACCTTCCAGCTTCATGGAATGGGACTCCCCTATCCAGCTACCATACAAATACTTTGTCCAGGGTTATCGACAGTTTTAATGCTACTCCTTGATGTACATGCACAATGAATGCGAAAACAAAATAATCAAAGAAATGTGAAATATTTCTGAACTTTAGACCTCTAATCTGTAACTGTATTAATGACTCGTGTGTGTAAGTTGGGGTGGGGGGTGGTGGTGGTGTTTCCTCTGGAAAAATGGCTAATTCTTAACATTTCCCTGTAAAAAATAGTCCTAGCCCAGGAGGATTACATCTCTGACAGTATTATGAATACAAAATTCAAGTGAGAGATACGATTTAAAGGGGGGACACTGTTAAACCCTGCAATACAACTATGAGCATCTCCCAGGAGGTGACGGGTTTTTTTTACTTGCTCGGAAATTACAGTGAGAAAAACTTGATTTACACGGGACAACACAATATATGTGCAGCAAAAATGGGCCTCCGCCTCTCAGAGCGCGAGCCCAGAGAAACCGCCCGCGCCGCCTCAGGGGGTGAGGATCCTTCCATGCATCATCTCCAGTTATTCAAATAATTCCCCCTCAGCCACCGATTTATTCTTCTTTGTTTTCAGTCAAAGGCGAGAAAACCACCTCCCTCGCGGAGATGAATTACTATGAAAAGAAGAAAAACAGACAAAAAAAAAAAAAAAAGAAATAGGGAAAGAGAACCTGCTCTTCTCCACAGCTCATTGTCTGGGATGAGGGTGGTGGCTGGAGGCCGCGGTGCAGAGGCCGGCTCCGGCAGGTGGATGAGCTGAGGCGGTCTCGGGGAAATACTGGGGGTGAAACGGGTGCAGGAAGGTGGGGGGCGGCGGGAGGGAGGGGGGGCGCGGCCCCGCTCTGGAGGGGGTCCCGCGGCGGGGGGACCTGCCCGCTGGCCTCCCCCCAACGTCACTTCCGAGGCTGGAGACAAAATGGCGCCCGGACGGTGCCGGAGCTGAGGTTGCTCCGAGCCGGGCCGCAGGCGGCGGCAGCGGCGCAGGTGAGAGGGAGGTGGCGGGGCTCGCCGCGCCACCCGCGGGCGCTGCCGCGCCGGAGGGCGGGACGGGCGTGGGGGCGGTGGGCAGAGCCAGCGGCGCGGCGCCGGGGGCGCGGCTGGGAGGGGGCCCGGCGCGGGAGGAGGGGACCGCGGCGGCGGCCCGGCCCGGCCCGGCCCGCGGAGGAGCCTCCTTCGGGGGGGTGGAGCCGCCCTGGGGGGGGCCCGGAGGAAGGTGGCAGCCGGGGGTGAGGCGGCCGTGGCCGCAGGGTGGGTGTGCGGGCAGTGGCTGCAGGTGCGAGGTGTGAATCTGGGATTTACGCCGTGCGGGAGAGCCTCAGCGAGAGAGGGGGTCCAGGGAGCGGCAGCAAGGGTGAGCGAGGAGGATGGCGGTAGAGGCCGTTCGGAAGAACGTGCTGTATCCCCTGGGCTGCGTTTTCAGGTGTTTTTCTCTGAAAATGCTGCCCCGGAGGTGTGAGCTGGCGAGGCAGAGCTCTGTAAGCGCTGCCGGCCTGACGTTGTGAGACAACTGTTGTCTTCCACATAGTTCGTAATACACAGTTTGCCAAAGTTTTGACAATTCACACGCCTTAAAGCTCGCTGGTGATCAAGTGTCTGCCAAGCTGAGTGAGAGGGGGCTTGGAGAAATTAATGTCAGAATTGTTTTCCTCAGTGGAAATGCCTTTCCTAGGACATAAATTAGAGATTTCTTCATGGTGGTGCAGTGGTACCATGGGGAAGAACGTTTGGGATGAGAGAGGAATTTTGTGTGTAAGACTTTTAGGACACATCAAGAGTAGTATCTTCAAGTACATGCTATATTTGAAGGCAGAGCAGCGTGTGGAGCGTTGCTGGTAACTATCTTATGAGCAGGTAGCTGAAGTGTTCTGTAAAGTTTCTAGTGGTTTCAGATTTCTCCATTTTGAAATAGGAGAGAAAACATTAAATTGTTTTTAGTTGGTGAAGAAGGAAGGGAAGGTGATGTGGTTACACCTGATAATTCAATGGCAAAAGAAATATTTTTCTTAAACAGTGGGCAGCTCGTGCAAACAACACGACTGCTTGCATTTCTGATGCTGCTCCAGTTTGCTGTTCCCAGCCTATGATCTTGACTTTGGGCATGCTGTTTGGATGCAAAGTCTTTTTCAGTTTATTCACACGTATTAAGTAGATGAGGAGAATTAGAGAAGTATAGCAGTGTGCTATTTAATTACTACGTTGTTGTCTTTTGACACTTGCCACATTTTAATAAAAATGATGTGCATATTAAGAATCCAGGTATGCTTTCCTTGGTATAGACAGAGAGGCCTCCAGCTCTTCCAGCTGTTGAGAGGTGTGATGGTGAATCAGTGATAGTATTGGCACCCTTCACATAGAGAACTGCATCATTGATAGATGGGGGGAGCGACTTTTAAGAAACAAAAGAACTTTTGGACTTGTAGAGGCAGCAATGAGACCCATGTAGTAGTACCAGTTGGTTTTCAAGCATATAGCTCCTGGGATTTGCTAGGACAGAAGTGTCTCCACAGCTTGTCTGCCCATGGCATAGACCATAAAAATGAGGCCAGGTTTCACTTGTAGTGAAACCCTAGTTACGTTAAATAGAAGGCAAGTCATCACTTTGCATACTGTATCTTAGATGGAAATGCCACGATGAGTATGGTGTTTGGAGATCCCCGATTAGATGCCTGTTTAGTGTAGGTGTGGGGATCTGAAGAACAACCTTCTTCCAGAGCAGTGTGGAAGATGGAGGAAGGATGTGAAGTACTTACATGTGTATAACCCATTCTTACTCTTCTACGTGAGTATTTGCTTGAAAATGGAAGGAAAGTAAAGCAGAAAGTCAAAGCGAACAATTATTTTTCTTTAAGAACTAAAATGGCTGTTGAAGTCCATCCTCCAGTGCAGTGACGTCCCCGTTTTGGTGTTTTACATAAAAGCCTTGATCCTTAGGGCTAAAAAAGTAATAGTATATAAAAGAAGATCTGAATATTGTTGCTTGCTGGGTGGCTGTCTGTTGAAAACAGAAGTTCAGAGGCATTTAGAGATGACTAGTGTGTTAATGTATTTATGTATCGTTGGTATCCAGTTTGTTTGCAGTGTGCCTGCAAGGCCTTTAAGGATGTAAACCAGAATAAAAAAATAGTCTATGACTTATAGCAATAGCACGATACCTTGGTCATCGTGAGTCCTTTGCTTACTGGTGGAGGTTGGTGACTGCTACTGTGTTTTTTATCAGGGATTTATAAACAGCTGGAGTTCATAAACGCATGTGTATTGACTATCTGCATTGGCATGTCTTTGTAAAGTGCTGCAGTATATTTGCTGTTGAATTTGTTAGCATGTGAAAGGGCAGGTATGATCCTGATACTTAATGCTTCCATTCCAGTGAAATAATTTCTTTTACCAATATGTTTTTTCTTCGATTGTATTCTTAGCTGAAAAATATTTCTTCTCTGCCTCTGTGTAAAATATGCCTGTAGACAAAAGTGGGAGGCTGAGTCCTGTACTGTAAAAAGCAATGACTGGAATGGACTTCTTCACCTAGTAGTAAATCAGCAATGTACTTGTCTGAGAAAATTTTCATTTGAATTTACTGTCTTTGCAAGTAGAATTAAAAGGTGTAATTATGTCTGAAGGTTGGAATGGTCTTTCTGTATATTTGCAGTTGTTAGAGACGTTATTTTCTGTTGCTTCTCTTGACTAGTTGCTGTTTAATTGATAAACTCAGGTTTTATTTTTCTGTTCGTGATTTCTTGGCATGGTTATCTGAGTAAACCTTTCTAAGGTATAACAGTTTATTTGTTGACATGGCAGTAAGCAAAGCCTTTTTTCTTAGTGCACAATAGGTAATAGAATTTAGTGTTCAGAAAATAATTGTTTGCCCATTTTTTTCTCTGTTCATATTCTGGCAGTCTTGAGTAGCTGAAAACATCTTTGCAATTAAGTGCCCATAGATAGTGCTTCTTGTTTCTGTCAAATACATATTTTAATCTTTTAGAGTTAACATGAACTTTTTTTTTTTTGCAAGCTTTGTTTCACCTAATGCATTGAAAATTTGTGGATTAGAATATTTCAGTATTGAATTAAAAAAATGTGTCCTGATGTAAAAAAAAAAAAAAAAAAAAATTAAAAAAATCATGTCTTGCAACTAAAAACTAAAATGAAAAAAAGACAATTTCCAAAGCCCTGCGGTATGCCAGCCTGAAACTCTGGTCATTAGGAAAGCAGACTGTTGAGACTTTCAAGTTTTGTTCCTGGGTCTGTAATGAACATGGTTTTACCAGAGCAGTGATGTAATGCATGTCCCATTTTTAGCTTCCAGAATAGGATTGATACTCCTATGCCTGGTTTTTCCTTTCTCTGAATTGGAAGCAACATGCTCTTTTGATTCTGGGATTTTTTTTTTTTTTTTTTAAAACCCCACATACAGAAATGCAGAAATGATAAATATGGCTTATAAAATAAGAAGATAGACTATTTAGTAAGACCTAGGAGTGCTTACTAGATGTACCATCTAATTTAGTTTGAAAAAGATGATCTGTAATGCTGGTTTTGTATAAAATTACTTGCTCTTGTTTGCAAACTTTATTTGCAGAAAGTTACATTTTCTTGTAAAGGAATATTTAAAATTCTTAAGTGTAGAATTCAGAAATAAAGTCTAAGTGGGGTTTTTTTCAAGCATTTTGTTTTAGAGTGACCACGGTGTTTCCTCAAGTACGAATGCCTTGCATATTCTTATCTAGATAAATGTAATCTGTTGCCTAACAATGAGCCTTTCTAAATATGCTTTTCTGAAACTCTTAAGATTATATGATGCAGTAGATCTTCTTTCTCTTGTGTTTGTTTCCCAGATGCTTTAATGTCTTGAGAAAGTGCATCGTATTTTTGTACTCATGAGATACAGTAGTAGGTAGTGGTTTGAAATAAATATGACTTGACAATGTTTTCTGAATATTAGTTAAAAAGTCCAGTTTACTGGTCAGCATGCTTCATTTTTGGCATAGAACCTTTATTTATCTTTTCTTAAGGACTTCAGGGAATCTTCAAGATTTACCGTGGTAGACATTATTAACAATATTCAGGTCTTTGATGGTAGATGCAGGTATATGTTGTGTTGAGTTTGGAGGAAAGGTTGCATAGAAATAGTTGTTACCTCTATTTGATGGAGCTGCTGACGTGACTTTTCCAAAGTACTAACACAGTTGTAGACTATTGCTAACTTTAAAACTGATTTAATGTGGTCATCATCGCTTCTCTAAACTTAATATGCCACAGTTCCCCTGATGACAAATCAGAGCAGTATCATTTTATCTGGGGCTTTCCTGGAAAATCTTGTATTGGACTTGACTTGTATGTGTATCTAAAAAGTCATTAGTGTATGAAGTGTAAGCCTGTTTCTGCTGGCAGTGACAAGAGTAGATACGTTGTTGGTAGTCATTGATCATATGGGGAACTAGTATTTGTGCAGCAGTTGTAGAATTTGGTTCAGTTTTTCTTGTTTTTGTTGAATTTTGTGCACTAGAAGTTAAAACCCAAATTAAGTGTTACAGATATTTTGTCTTCTATTCTTATGTTCCATTTACATAGAAGGAGAACTAGTGACTGTACATAAATCTATACATAGTCTTAATTTCTTTTTTTTTCCTCAGTGCAATTAATCTTGCTTTCCACATAGCTGAGTTCATTGTTAACAAAATAGGTAATGTGGAGGAAGGAAAAAGTAGGGAAAGATTTTCAGGCGTTTTTTTAGTTAAAGAGCTCATACATGTAACTTCTCTGAACTGCAGGTATAACATTTTAAGATGAAGTGTGTGTTAATAGCTTTATAAATAGTTTTTGAAGCTTTTAGTTTACTGTAACTTAATTTATGATCTAATTGTATTTTATGGTCAGCTGGTTACTCTGGTAACTTGTAGCTGAAAGGGGTATGGTGTGGCGCTGTCTGTTATGAGTCTACCTAAACTGTGTTATGTGGACATTTAAATACATCAGTATGTTAAGATTTGTCATCTTCTAAGAAATACCATTGAGCGGTTTGGATATAACTAGTTCTATAAAAGCTGAATAAAGCATTTATAAAATTTGTAAAATATCAGTCTTATTTTTTGTTTTGAAAATTCTTGGAAAACAATATTAGTTCTAAGCAAAATAATTTTGAATTAGTGTATGACGTACAAGAAAAGTGTATTTTTACCACTCAAATGAAACCTAGTTAAAAGAAAAAGGTTTTTACCATTTTTCAGATTTCTGACTAATATATTTAACAACTCGGGTAAGAAGGCTTAGCTTAGATGGAACTTTCAGCTTGACAGGACCTTCCTTTAACATTGATCCCTTCAACCCATCACTTAATTGATGTTTACTTGTTGTTTCTCAAATTCTTTACACTTAGTGGCTGGATAGTGATGGTGTTGAATATTTGCTTCTATAAGGCAGTGCTTTAAATCCTTATTCTCTTTACATATCTAGAGTTCTGCATTAAATGCCTTCCTCATTTATTCAGTGTACTTCAGATGACTGTCATTTACTTCAGTGTAACATATGTGCACTTCTTGCAGCAGGTTTTCTAAATCACTTTCCAGAACCATGATGGAAAATGGTTGTGTGAACAATTAAGCCCTTGTCATTGAGGGACTGATAATCTTCAGTGAGAGGGAGGAGAAAAGGTAGAAATAGGCAGCTGGAGACAATACCCACTTAAACTCACATGCTACAGCCATAGCAGCTCCTCAGGCTGTGCTTGAAAATCATGTCAATAAGAGGTTCTTGCTTTTGTTGTCTTTACGTGAGTAATCCTTTTTTGTTTTGTAGCCAAGTATAGAAAAACAAGACACTTGTGACTAAAAATAAGTTGTTTTTCACACTAGGAAATGTTTTGATGCCTCTTGCTACCCAAAATATTTCATTTACAAATTGACATTGTGTGGGTATTGTCCCAATGAACAATGAAGGGCAGCACTGGATGTTTCTCTGTTCTTCAGGCCTCGTCTCGAGTACAGAAGTTTATAGTGACTCCAATTTTTGCTTTTTCTTTAGTCAGCATTTCCATGTGCTAAGGCGACTTTCAGCAAATGACAGGCTATCCATGGATCAAATTTCAGAAACCGTTTGCCTGGAGCACTTGCGTAAAAATACCTGAAGTAGAAATCATATTTGTCAGGAAGGAAAACGAGTTAAAATATCAAGGGTGAGGGAAGTAAAAGGTACGTGGAAGATGCGTGAGAAACAATGGTGTGCTAACGTATGAGAAACTTAGAGCTGAAGGGACGTTATTTTCATGGCAAGATTTAAGAGTTTCAGGAAGGACTGTAACTAGTAATGAAACCTGTGGAGCATTCCCTGCTTGTTTAGTTAGTTCCTTGGTGTCGGCAATGTTCTCTGTCAGCGTTGGAGAAAATGTTAGAAAATCAAATGCTTGGCACATATCATTCCTAGGAGTGGATTTGTATTTGACAGATGTACTGAAATAAGTTAGAAAGTTGTAATAGTACATTCCAAAAGGAATGCTTTTCTTCAGATGTTTAAAAGCTGTTCAGATGGAGCTGCTTATCCCGTAACTGGTCTTTGCTGGCAAACTGTAAATCCCCCAGAACCAGTTACAAAACGGGAACTGAAATACAGATGTTTCAGCTCTTTGTCTAAACGTTCATGTAGTCTAGAAATAGCAGGACAAAAGGAGTTAATCCTGGAAGAGCTGTATACAACAGAAATATCCTTTTCAAGGAAATTTTTCCTTTTCTTATGAATTTCTTAAGCAATGCAGCATTTGTATGATGGTTGGTAGTATTTTCACTGTTACGCAGTGTTAAGAATTCTTACAGTGCAAAGGTGTGGAGGATTATATGATACTTGTTTGGAGTATATTTTGCTTGTATGTATTTTAAATTAAATGTTAGTATTTATACGAAGTACTTAGTAAAACATCTGTTAATCATTGTTATACAGTGCTTTAAATGATTGGGTGTCAGTTAATCTCCAAAAAAGGGTTGTATTCATTTATTGAAAATTCTGTATGACACCAGGAAGGATAGTGTTTCCAGCGTAACTTGCGATAATGCTTTTTTTGTATATATTTTAAAAAAGAAGGAAGGAGGTGGGTCGATGTACTAGACTCTGAGAAATGGCATCGTTCTGATTAGTTTTGTCTTAAGTCATGAGTTTCCAAACTTGATACCTACTTGAATTAGGGAATTTTTGTTGGAAACCTTTTGAAACCTCAAGCTTCTGTTAAACAACAATGCCAAATGTGTTAGTGTAATAAAATAACTTAATAAAAGGCCCAATTTTAAGGAAGAATTTCCTGTTTCTAATATGGGAGAGTGGAGACTCAACTGCATGCATTTTCTTAATTTGAAAGCCACTTAAGGTCTTTCATAATGCTTTGATATTAAATTCTAAAGAGATCCGACTCCTAAAGTTCTTAAAAGTACTTAATCTTGTTTTTAAAAGCAAATGAAACAATCCTACTTGAGCACATTTCTGTTCAATGATTTTTTTAAAACTGGGAGAAAGATTAATGATAGATATCCGTCTTGAGATTATTCATGTACATTTGAGCTATAACAACAAAACTATAGCTTGGAGCAGATTTTTTTTATAAAGCAATATGCTCCTTTGTGACAAGTGCTTTAGGAAGAGTAACTATAGGTCTGTCTGTACTTTCAATTCTATGAAAATTTGTAGGTAGGTACGTGTTACAATTGTCTGTTTTTCTTTTTAGGGCTCATGTAATCAAAGGAGTTTCTTTGTTGTGTGTATCTTTTCAGAACACAACAGGAATTCAAAATGAATCAGGTGAGTATAAATGTAAGACTTTATCAAAATACTTAGATGTTAGAACAGTTAATTATTAATAAGAAAAGTAAATCATCCACTGAAAAAGAAATGTTCTTTAAAATCTTCAGTGTCATTAAATTTCACAATCCTCCTTTCCACAACCTGTATGCTTGTGAGATTTATTTTATTTCATGGGTTTAAGTTTTTTGTGTGTGAATTCCCTTTAGCAGCATGTAATTTATTACTGCTGACACCTCTTATAAGAACACCTCTCCAGAAAAATCTCTTTCATCCTGAGGCTTTTGGTAATAATTCAGCTCCTTATAAAAGTGGCTTGGAAATTGAAGGCTTCAATTTTTTCTTGTTTAACTCTTTAACCATTTTACCATTTCAAATGTGCAGTGAACAATCTGTCACAGAAATTGATTGATCGGGAGTTTTCACACTTTTCTGGAATCCTAAGCGTTTCCCTTAGAATCAAGTGAAAAGACTGGGAAAGCGCATTTCTTTTGTGAGGCAGTACTCTACTGCATGGATGCAAGAATATCCTGACTGGAGGGTGTTGTTTTAATCAATGCCACGTGTATGTGATTTTATTTTGCATTTGTCTATCCAAGTAGGAATTATACTTCTGCTTGTCTATCATGCACAATTGTATTACTTAAAGATGCTTATAGAAAAAGTATATGTTGCCTTAAATTTTTCTCTTAAGTGCTTCTTCCTCTGGATGATCTTAACAAAGTCCCTTTGGCATGGGAATGTGAACATAGTATGTTAGGCTGAAGAAATGCCATTTTTAATTTACTAAAAAAGTTGGCTATGAACAGAAGCTTTCTTAGCCAGAAACAGCCACAGTACACAGTCATGTAAAATGCTTTGTATACTTTTTTTCATTGATACCTGTATCTAATGAGTGCTTTTATTGCTCTTTATGCCCCTTTTTGATCATCAGCAACATTGAATACAATTAGCACTTTGCTGAAGTGTGTTCTCACTAAAGTCATAGAAGTATACTACACATAATACAAGTAATTACAGTGTGAAATGGGTTGGTGGGATGTTTCCTGTTGCTTTTCCTCTGATTTAAAATGAAAAATCTTCAATATATTATAAAAAGCAAAATATAATCTTTATCAGAGCCTTGAAATATGTATTGTAAAATACATATTTGTATTATATGATAATTTATATTTGTGTATATCTATATCTATTACAAATAATATTTGCATTAGCACACTTTGAAGCATTAGAGTCTGGTTTGGGGTATCTAGGTTAACTATTGCTTCACAATTTATTTTTGTTGAGACTTGAAATTTTTTCACCTGTAAGGTTTGTTTTGAATGCACTCAGTGGCATGAAGCGAATACCCTATTGCTCTGTCTGCTTGTGCAATAATCCTGCTTTATTAGTCGTTCTGATAAGCTTTGGATTCTGCTAAAATTCTGAAAGCTGTGGATCCTAATCTTTTAATTGTTATCATTGGCTGTTTCCTTCCCATTTATGTGTCCATGTCCTGTCTGTCGTGTTGTCCCATCCATCCCCTCCCTGATCTGTTCCTAGAATTAAGATTTCTGTGCTGTGTGAAAACAAAGTCTTCATTTTTCTTACTGCGACTGCTAGTATTGCTTATGCAGTGCTGTGATACATGTAATCTTACAATTAAATAATGAGATGACCCTGCCTCTGGGAGTCATTACAATAGCGTAGAGTCCTTCTTGGCATTTCTGGCTTTCACATTTAGTTTCCAAAGTGTACAGAGCTCTTATGGCTTTTTATTGTTCAATTACCATTCATATTAAGTGTGTATTTAGCATCAACCCTGTGGTGTTTTTTCTTGCAGTGCCCTTGTCATTTCATTCACTGTTGACAAGTTGTAGTGCCAGGTCTGTATAAGAAATATTTTTGCCTGATGCCAAACATCTTTCAAGTGTTCCGTTCTCATATTTCTTTCATTCTGCTTGTCTCTGCTTTTGGTGCAACTTCAGTGACCCTGAAACTAATTGGGCTATTGTTAATTTGGTTTATATGAAAAGACTGCTAGTCTGTTGTTTATCCCATAGAAATCTTGAAGTAGTGAAGGAAAACCTTTTCATAAAGACTTTGATATGGCCTCCTTGTAGTAAGGAGAAGGAGGATTAAAAAAAAAAAAAAGCAGTTGTGGGAATCCATAATTTTGGGTTTCTTGGAAGATTAGTTTCTCAGGATAGACAGTGTGCATTCTCAATATGTTTTAAAAAGATGTCTGCCCTTAATATGTAAACTACTTCATCAGAATATGCAGAATAATTGATTTTCAAAAAACCAAGCAAACAAGTGGTTTTGATTGGTAACATTTCTAGCATCTCGGACTGCATTAAGATTAAGAAGAAGGTTGTGTGCTACCCGGAAAACTGCATGGGTAGTTATTTAAAAAATGGTGAAGTCATATGTTAACAAATTATACTTGCACTTATAGTAAAACGCCCTCCCCCCATTCCTTCTGAATTTTTCAATGATTATTTCAATTATATCTGATACATCTTTAATTTTTGAGCACACACAGTGAAATTGTTGCAAAGACGGGTAGCCAGATAAGGTTCTTGACCAAGCAGAGACCTTTCTGCTTCTGACTTGCCTTTCTTTGTGCTAGCTGGCTGTTTGCCTCAGCCATCTTCCTTAGTCACTTCATCTCCTTTTCACATCTACCTCTTCTAGCTTCTGAGCCATGTCCCTCTCTCTTCAACGGCATCCTTTCCTTTATCTTTTATCTTAATCCTATTTCCACCAAAACATGATGCTACCTGAATGTTTGTCATTCATCACACCATTCAGGGTGATTTTTTTTTCCTTTTCACTCTAATCTCTGATCTTCTCTAAATATCTTGTTGCAAGTACTGTTTCTACTCTGCTTAAATGCTGCCTGTAATGTTATAGTCTAATTTGTGGTTGGTCCACAGGTAGAATTATATTGAAAGTGGTGTGAAAAATTGCTTAGTCAATGCGTTAAAAAGTCCTGTCAAAGTGATTGGACTGTGAATTCAATGCAAACGGGAAAAGATAGTTTCAGTTAAGGCACTCCTTCAGCCCTCAAATGTTTTTTTGGCATTGTCCTTAAGTCGCTTTACCCTGGCTGATTTGAAGGCTAGCAATGTAATATTTCTGATGAACTTCAGAGTAAGAAGTTTAAAAGTGAAATAAGCTTCAAGTCCTTTTGTATTCAAAAATGGAGTCTTGGAGTGAGTGAAAAATACCATATTAGGACTTCAGTTAAATGCAAAAATTTGCTGTAGGACCAGTACACTATCCTTATCAAGAGGAGAATTTTTTAAACAGAAGACTAAATTTAAATGCAATTGTTAAGTGTTGGTGGAAGGGTGATTTGAAATATAGTAGTCCTTCTTTTGGTAGACAGACGTTCCTTGGGGACAAGTTGTGATCTGGAAAATGTTTTAAGTAGCTACATTTAAATTGCAAATAAAATGAGATTGCACTGATTTGACTGAAATAAATTATTGTTTATTTTACTGTTTAGTATTTGGTAACTTATTACCATTCGTTTGAGGTGTGAAATGCATGTACTAGGCCATATCCAATTTTCTGGTACTTGTGAAATCCATTAATATGACAGGTGTTGAATATGTCTGAGTGTTGTGTTCTCTGAACATAGCTGCTTGTCTTTGGTTTATGTAGGTAAATGCACAGTAAAGTTCTGATTGTGTATTACTCCATGCAAATAAATGTCTTAGATGGTAGAACAGTTTTGGGATATTTACAGCTAAAAGGAGGTGTGACTATTAAGGAATATGCCAGACACATCAGGGGGTATGACGCAGTGCTGTGCATTTCTGTCTAAATTGAGTCTGATTTTTAAGGTTTTGGTAGGTAAAAAATTATTTACAGGCTTGAGATTTTTAACTGCTCATCTAGTTATAGTTGTAAAAAAAAAAAAAAACCACCCAAAACAAAATCACCAGCACCCCCAACCAAACCCCAAAATGAAACCCGACCAAAAAAACACACCACTTCTGTTAGCTTGAAACCTGAAGTACATTGTTCTGATAGCTGTCTTGTTCGCTCTCTGTAGTCCCCCTCATCTATGCCTATACATAATTTGTTAGAAACCACTGTGAAAAATAGGCTTGGTTCTCCCCTAATGAAATCATGAGGTAATGTACTGGAAAGATATTTAGGTTTCTTTGATGCGCTGAGAAGAGTGTGTTTCTGATGTTTGTCTGATGAGACATGGCTTCTTGTGTATCAGTTCAAGGCTAACAGGTGTCTGAAAATCAGACTTCTTTCATCACTGTTTTTCCTTTTGGATTGTTGGAAGAGCAAAATAAAACTTTGCTCTGCTTTGAATAGACTTCAGCTATTACAACTAGAGAATAAGGATTTCCCCCTGCCACGATCTCTTTGCTGTCTTGGATGGGAAGGGATTTCTGGCATTCTGTTCCTTCCATGGTTTCCAATTTGGGGGTCTTTCTCCCCTACAAATAGCTCTCTAGGATGTGTCTGTGCAGCTGTTAGGGCTTACCAAGGCAGCGATAGAATAACCTTGCTATGACTCCAGTTTTATCATTTTTCTCATTGTTGCTGTTTAAGCTGCCAGAAGACATGTTCTTGTAACTGAACTCAGCCAGTCGCGTTCATAAAGGTGCCATATGCAGCACCTTCACAAAGAGTGAGTGCTAAGTAGAAAAGATTGAGAAGCTTTACCTGTTTTGCTTTAGAGAGAAAAACCTTAAATTTCATAGTGTATAGAGATGCACTTGAAAATACATTTCCAGTAAACTTTCAGCATATTTCATCAGTGCTCAATGGAAAACGCTCTGAGTATTACTCAGCATATGGAAACTACTGTTGTATCTCTGCTTTATGGTTGTAGGTAAAAGCCAGAATAATTTCCAGAAAGCTGGGGGTTACTTGGACAACTGTAGTGTTGGTCAAGTTGTTGTTATTTCTTGGTTTTAACACCTCTTACAGCTTGTTCTGAGCTCAAGTACAACATCCTTCATATTAGAGTAGTTCCTACCATCACCACCAGTATTTGTTTCTGACCTGAATGATCAAAGTTCAGTGTCAGAGGGCAGGTAGTTTTTTTTAGGGCTAATGCACGTGGTTCAACATATGCCTAGTTCTCACCAAGCAGAATTCTTTCATAATGTGGACAGACTTTACGGGAAACTGTGCATGCTTGTAACTTTGAAATTCTGGTCCTTTTTATCAGGAATATGGTTTGGTGATTATAGTTAGGTAATAAAGGGCTAGTTGTTTAATGACAATGTGAGTAGTGTTTACTGTTGTGTTATACAAATAATAGTATGAATAATATTATAAGCAGCCTATTGAACCTTGTAGGCTCCTTAAAATAGAAATAATCACTTACTAGACATTCATAAATCATTTATTAGCTTTCTATTGCCTTTCAAACTTTAATATAAAAATACCTTAAAACCTTTTGTATTAATTATAACCTGCTGCTAAGGATTCTGAGCTGTTGATTTATTTATTTATTTATAATTAACATTTAGGGTACTGAAATAACAGCTATGACATTATCTAGAACTCTCTCTTCTCTCTAAAAGCTGCCTTTAGCTTATTATATTTGTTGCAGAGCAGTCAACTTGACAGCAGATATTTTAACGTCAATCTTTAGAGGGAAGTGGCATGTTTGTAGCATGTAAATAGAGCAGTGGAAAGACAGCAATAGACTCAGTAGTAGCTCTGTGAAGTATGTTAAAATACAAGCTTCATCATGTCAGGTACTCTACCATAAAGGTTTTATGCACATTACTAGTCTCCAGTACGTGCAGGGTAGCTTGTCTCTAACGTTTGTACCTAACGTTTGGTACCGGGTAGTACCGGATATATCCATGTGTATGGCAGAGTAGGTGGTGTATCCGAAGTGCAAGTTCTAGTATTTACATTGGAGTAGTTTGCTGCAACATCCTCGATTCAATAGGTAAACCAAAAAACTTTCAAGTTTTGTGAACTGTATGCACTTCTCAGAACTTTGTGTGTGGTTTTCTCCTTAAGTTACTGTTTAGTTTTTCTCACAAATGCTAAGTTTTCACATTAAGGCAATACCAGAAACTGGTTTAGATTGATTTTTGGTGACCGATTAGATCGAGAATGCCTGGAAGTCATCATTTGAAGAGGGGAAATAAAGGCTTGCCAATATATGTGAAATTATTCTCAGTGTGGTGGGTAGCTGGTGTTCTGGCTTAGCGCTGTATTTCCAAAGTCATCACTTGTGTGTTTCTAGGCAAGTTATTCCTGTTACTGAAGCTTTACATCATCCTCTCCTTATGCATAGAGGCATACACAGTTGTTTCATTTGGAACTTTTATGTGTGTGTTTAGGAAATGATTGACAAAATGAAAACGGAAGGCTGCATGAGCAGGTCTGGACCCTCAGACAGTAAGTGCTCTGGAGCTGGAATTGCCCTTTGTTTTGAAACTTTGAGGTGCCCCTGTACTCTGAGCTGAAATACAAGTTAGCTTTCATTATGAACACAAATAGTACTAGGGTATACTCAGGAAAATTGCAGTATATCTCAGTTTTCACTTAAAAGAATGGAAAGATTCTTTAAAAAATATACAGAGGATGGAAAATGCTTAGACCTGTGTGTTGAGTACAAATAAATATTTTTAGAATTTAACAACGTGTAGCATTTAATTTCCTAATTCTCTATTAATAGACCTGCCAAAATAGTTAAATATTTTTTTCCCTTGCTTTTTGTCACCGTTACTTTTTATGGGCAGGTATTTATGTTAACTCAAACAGAAAATTAAACGGATGGTTGGTAAAACATAAAAGTTTTTCCAGTCATTCTTTTCATCCATGCTGTCAGTTGTGATTAAGATAAGCTACATGCTGCCTGTCTGAAGCCGATCCAGTCAGGCCTATATGATTTTACTAACCTTTACGGAAAGGTTTTGACCTTTACTTGCTGAGGGTCACGATGGAGAAACTGCGTTGCTGGCTCAAGCAGGTTTATTTGATCCACATGTGTTCTATGTTTTGAAACAGAAATTGCAGAAAGTGAGTGTCTAGGTGTTAAGAAAAGGTAATGGAATGCAGCTGCTGATGCTTTAGTGCAGAATCAATTTGCATTATACCTCTGTTTTAGGGGCTTTTACAGTTTTATTTGTTGTAGGAAACTGAGGATTTTAAGAACCATGTCAATAGGATGGTTATGAAATAAAATGAAAAAAATCCTCTTCTTC
Source organism: Phaethon aethereus (assembly GCF_964289735.1). Classification (NCBI taxonomy): domain Eukaryota; kingdom Metazoa; phylum Chordata; class Aves; order Phaethontiformes; family Phaethontidae; genus Phaethon; species Phaethon aethereus. Next base: position 3,165,444 of record NC_138597.1, on the reverse strand, counting down.
CTGTGTTCTGGCTGCTTTGCTGCGTACTGTTTTAATCAGTATATTTTAGCTTGGCAATTCACTTGCCTCTTGTTACTTTAATTGCCAGTAACATGTTTCAACAGTATAATTTGGACAAATTATGTGTACGTCCTGAAACACTTCGAACAACTTCTCTCATCTTCTCACTATTTGTTATTCAAAAAATACAGAGCTAACAAAGATTTCTACTAGCAGCATCATGTGTTGCTCTTAAGGCAGTCAGAAGCATTTTCTAGTAGAAGAGTTCATATTTAAGATCTAGTGTACAGCTGAAACATGAAATAAGGAAAACTTTTTGTAGCTTATTTTCAGAAAAGATTAGGTCCGAATGTTAGATTAGGTCTGTTGTAGCTGTCTGTAATTTAAAGGGAAAATTAATATACCACTTTTACTTTTTTAAATCGAGTTAGACTTTCCAGGCAGGTTACATAAGAGCTAGTATGTTTTCATGCTATGTGGGTTTTTGGTTTGTTGGTTTTTTTTAAACTGGAGTTGTCTAGTTTAAAAATGGAATTAAAAATACTGTTTACAAATACGTTGTGTAATCAGAGTAATTCTAATGCTTCAATAGAATATTTAAGGAACTGGAGATTTTTATAGTGATAACTCATAAATACTAAAACTTTAGCACTGTTTCTGTGAATACCTATGACATATTTTTTTTGAAGAAAGTCTCAGCACAATAGTATAGGCAGGTAGATCAACAATATAATGTATGTTATCTGAAATTTGGAAGAACTTTAATACGAAATGGCGCAAAGGAATGTTGTCTCAACATAATGTAGAATGTAACAAACTGATCAGTCAAAATAATGCAACTGAAAACTGTTCTGTGGATGAGTTTTAGATTACCATATTAATGAGCGGTTTCAAAGACTTAACACTAAGCCTGAACTCATTTGAAGACTATATTCTGAAAAATAGAGATACTTTCCATGGTATAGTACTTTTCCGTTCATTCATCTTCAGGTATAATATAGTAGTGCTGTCAGGTAAGTCATATTCAGACAGGAAAAAGAAAATAGCTCTAATTCTCCAAGTAACTCAAGGGAGAATTTTGAATTTGTTTTTAAGGAGAGGGCAGGGAAGATGAATGAAATGGCAAATGGCCTAAAAGATACAGGAAAACCCTTTCAGTTAGATTTACTCACTGTATACTGCTTGTAATCAAAACACATCCATTAACTAATTACAGCAACTTTAGTTATCAGTGTTTTACATATATCTGTAATGTGGTCTTAGAACTCTGCATTAGAGCATAAACAAATGTAATTAAATTAATAGTGAAAACGGGAATATTCTGATAAAAAGATAGTTCTACGTTAGCACATTGATGGAGGAGACCCTAGTGGAAATGGCAATTTGGAAATCTTACCAGGAGTTTTGGTTGCTCGCGTGGGTTGATCATCTGTTGTGCTATTGTTTTTATCTGTTAATGGTCGTGGCCCTTCTGGCTTTTTGACTTGTAGAACCCAACTGAATCTACTGTTGCTGTGGAGACCTTAGATGATGTACCTGAGCATGTGCTTAGGGGGCTTCCTGAGGACGTGAGGCTCTTCCCATCTGCTGTTGACAAGACACGGCTTGGTGAGTGCTACAACTGTGAAAAGAGAATGAAAATTTTTACATGAGCTCACGTAAATTACAGTTGCTGTGAAAGTTTGGTGCCCTCCTGTGTGGGGTAGAGATGATATTTGGTGCACTTATCTGAAATAAATTCTGTTGGAAAGAGTGGACAGCTTATAAGTTTTTCCAGCATCCCAAGATGATGTTCCTAGAACATGAGAATTGTGGTCAAAGATGGACCGAGATGCAAATAGTTGACATTATGAAAACACTGATATATTACTTCACTGGTGTGTTTTTACTTACAGCACTTTCACTTTTGCCAGTTTTGTGTTTTGCAACTGTCATCTCTCTTTAAAATGCCGCATCTCACTGTCCATTCAACATAAAAAGTTTAATTTATAAGAACAGATCTAGTGCAGACTTGAAAGCTGCTATATGGAGCAAAGTGTTACTTCTGTAATGTGTCCAAAATGCTTGGCTTCTTTTTTTAATAGAGCTTAACGAGGCAGAACTTTGATGAAAGTCAGAATTGCAGGCTGGATACTTGCTGAAGTTGAAAGCTGTTATTTTGAGGAATAAGCCTGACAATAGATGTATTACTATTAGTAACAGGTTATAAGCTCCTTGGAGCAAGGTTAATATTTTCTAGTATGAACCTGATCTAGCATGGTCTGAATGAGAATGTTATGTTTAATCAGCAGTTATCTGTCAATCTGTTCTTAGTTTTCATGCTATAAAATGTGAAATGCAGCTGTCCATTTTCAGTTTGGTTAAATCTTGTCAATAAATTTGTGGGCAGATACACATGTTTTAACCAGTCCTAAATGTTTTTTTCTTCAAAATATGCTCACAAGTTTTGTGAGGGCTTCATTTGCCTGGCATTGTTTCAGACAAAGCAAATAGGATTTTTGTTGTAATAACTTACTCAGCAAAGCAGCTGAAATCTGGGACTTTACAATGTAAAACCTGTAATGCTCTTACGGTATTTTGAATATCACCTGAAGTACAAGAAAAATTGAGGTTGTTTTTTTATCTTCAGAGATACAGTAACCCCCATGAGCAAAGAATGAAACCAGGTAGATCCTTAAACCTTTCATGATTGCAGTGAGTTTTGAGGAGAGGATTGTTTGAATTCATTTTAGTAAACTTTAATTTCCGTATTGTGATCTTAATATTTTAGAGTGCTCCCCAATCTGCGACAGAAACGTATAATGATGTTAAGAAAGATTAATTGCTTGAGATAACTTAGATTAGTTCTAACAACTGCTATGTGTCTCTTCAGGTGTCTGGGCAACAAAATCAATTTTAAAAGGCAAGAAGTTTGGACCATTTGTTGGTGACAAGAAAAAAAGATCTCAAGTTAAGAGCAATGTATACATGTGGGAGGTAAGAAACGGCTTGTAAATGGAAAAAGGTATCTGTCACTAGGTCAGTATTTTGTATTTAGCCTTTAATTTTCCCAGAGTGTTAGAATAGACATGGTGTGAAATAACTGCCATCTATGTCTACATTAGTTATTTTTAGACGCTTAGATTGAGCAACCATTCTGAATTACGAAGTTTTAAACGATTGGCATTGTTTGAAATTGCTGAACTAATTTTCTTATATGCTGTCTCTGGATCACACCTCCCCTTGAGAGTCTCTTGCTGGCAAAGGTTTGCTTTGTTGGCTTGAACCCTTCGTGGTAGCCCTTCTGCAACTGAGTACTGTCAACTGCTTATGAAATTAGGGAAATTAGGAGGATATGGAATTTCTTAAGGAAGCCACAGCACTCCTCCTCATTTAGCTCTTTGAAGACCAGCTTTGTTATGGGAATTGGTTTTGCTTTTGGAGTTTTTATAAAAGTTCTCAACTGTTGCAGTATTTCTTGTACTGCTTGTGTTTGGGCTTGCCTTAAAGCAAATACTGTCTGGACAGCTGAATAGCTCTTAAGCACCACTGATAGTCATAAGACCTTGGATATTATGTAGATTTCAAAATGTAGGTGTCTTAATCTGGAGTTGAATCCCACCTACAGTGGCTTTAAGGCAGTTCATAACTACTTCCAAAGACTTCTTCAGTCTTTCTGAGGACACGTACAGCAAATGGCTTTAGCAAAGTGAGCGTTCGAGGAGGGGCGGGAAGGAGGAACTGTGGCATAGCATGTTCCAGAACAGAACTTGCTAGTTTACAGATTTTTAGGCTAAAGATACTGATAGTAGTCATCCTTCTGGCCCGTGGCCTGCAAAAGTTGAAGTGCATAAAACACTGGATGCACATACAAAACCTAATATTAACTCCTATCAGAGGAATCTATCTAGAAAAATTTCCCATAAATGCAAATTCACATTCAGGAAAGTAATAAAGCGTTCCAGTATAATTTTGTTGCATTGAGCTAATATTATCACAGACTCCACTGTATGAGGTATCTCCAATTTTGATCTGGTACAAGAACACTTAGTGAGATTGAATCAGTCAAGTAAATTATTGACCTTGCAATTGTTTTTCTCCGTGCTGGATTTTGAATGTTCTCAGTGGATATGTCTTAATATTTTTTGTGTTGAGAAATGATAATTTTTAAACAAGCTGTTACAAAGTTTCATGGTTTGTAACGCGGGCAATAACAGGAACCCTTGCTAGATTTCAAAGTAATTGTGTGTTGCTTTAATACTGATTTTGGAATTACAAAAAAAAGCAGCTGGAATGGGGCCACAGCAGTTGGCCCCATATGCTGATATCTGAAACCACTTCAGAATCTTAACTGTTAAGAAAATGCGGTTTGTAAAAGGATGGTGGTCTGTGGGAGTAGTTAGGTGTATGGACCTCCGATTAGGAGAAAAACGTTTTTCACAAGAATCCCTTTTGTTTCTTTAGTGGCATTAATCTGAAGAAAAAGTAAGGCTTCTAAAAGCTGAGATTCTCCAGTCAATTTTAAAAATTTTGAATTGTCACGCTAGAGGGTCTTTCTGAAAAAGACGAGTTTTGTGTTTCAGTGTATGCTTGCCATCTCTGAGGAGAGAAATAGAGACTTCAACATATTTTCATTTTCTGTCAGAAAAAAGCCAGAGATAGGAAAATGACAGCAAGTGACTGAAAACTGAGGCGAAATGTTGTCTGCCGATTCAGAATGACTGGCACAAGTGTGCTGAATGATCTTTATTGTGGTTTACATGACTTGCAATGTTATATAGAGGAGTTGGAGCTATTTCCTTTCTCACAGTGCACAGGGCCTTTAAACAATATTCTGTCAATTAGAAGCTTTAACTGAAAAGTAATAGTGTTTTTTGTTTTGTGCAAAAAACATAATAAAGTAATACATAAAAAAAGTAATAAAGTATTATGTTTTGCCAGATATTCCATATCTGCTACCTCTTCCACAGCATTGTTCAGCTCTTTTTTTTTTTTTCCCATTTTAACCAAAAGGGTTGCTTTTACAGTCGTGGTCTGTGAAGCTGTTTACACTTTCATATTGCAAGGGCTGGGTGTGCTGATGAACATTCTTTCAAAAGTCAGCTGATGAAATCCATGCTGGAATAGTTTAAGTAAGGGAGATGTTTTCCGTTTGCTTGGAAAGAAACTAAGATGATTTTGGTATATTTAGTTATGTATATAAATACATATTTTTTTTTTAATGGAAACTTTCCCTTTTTGGCTAAAATTCTATTTTATTAAACCCAACAGTATATCAAAACAAAAGAAATAACATTATTAAATGTTTCTTGTTTTAAGCTGTTGTAGAAGTATACTTGAAAATGTAAAACAGTTTGAAAAGACTTAGAATTACTTGTAAAGTAAGTATCAGAAACAAAAAAAAAAGCTACAACATTATGTAAGAGAATGGGAAAGTTATGGTGAAATCAGAATTTTAGTTTATTCCTTCACTGCAGTGGTGCTAAGTGAATGTTGCAGGAGGTAATGAGCTAAGGAGGCTGGGTTTTGAAAAGACCTCTGCCAGGCAGGGGCTGATATTTATAGGCTTGACCAAAAGGAAAAAAGCAAATAATAGGATATAATCAAATTGCACATATTTTTCCTTTTTTGTTTTTCTCAAAATCTGTGAGCTGCCCAATACTCCTGAGACATTGCGTACCTGTTAGTATGCCAGTGTTCTGAGACAAAGCGATGGCAGAATGATAGTTCCAGTTGCTGACCAGTGGTGTGTTCTTTGGTTTGGAAAAAAATAAATAGCATCCACTGAGACCTCTTTTTATTGGCCTCTAACTTGGATTATAAGAAGAAGAGTGGGAGATGCATAAGATGTCTTGAAAGAGAAGCAGAGTTGCCTGTCATCAGAAAATGCTGACGATGTCGGTAACCTTGCTTTATTGCAAGCTGTCTTGAAATGTAGAACAGGAAGTTAGGTGTTAAAATTTTTTCTCCAAGAATGGAAACCAAAGAATTTACACAGCATCTTGGAACATGCAGAAGTTTATTGACATGGTCAATTTTTTAAGGTGACTGCAAGATTTCTGAAAGGTCAAGATTTTCTTTAATACCCTGAAGAAAGATGAAATATAAATGATGCTTTCCCTTATCTGTCCAATAAAGCAAATGCTCCTGACGCCTAGAGAGTTTCTTTTCCCAATTCATCAGATAGTAAAAAACAAGCTCTATTGCATTTATGTCTTAAAATCAGTCATTTTACTAACTGCAAAATCTAGAGAATCATTTCAGGCTTGCCAAACTGAAAGGAAAGCATATAATATATTAAGTGTTTTGGCTTTTGAGCCCAAAACCTTCAGAGAAGGGCTCGCAGGCCAAAAGTGTGGGTTTGTTTGGTTTTTTTTTTTTTTAATTGTACTGGTTCCACTGAAAGGATTGCAGAAGACCAGCAACACTCTCCCGGAGCGCAACCCCTACCTCTGTTCATATCCTTTGTGTTATCTCTGTCTTCAGGTGATATTTACTACTTTGTATAGCTTTAAAATGCATAGTGTTTCAGTACAGGTACACTTCAGTGTTAACAGTTGTCCTTCTACTTAATGCCATTTTTGTCTCTTAGGTGTATTACCCAAACTTGGGATGGATGTGTGTTGATGCAACTGATCCAAAGAAAGGGAACTGGCTACGGTATATAAACTGGGCACGTTCAGGAAAGGAGCAAAATCTGTTTCCCCTGGAGATCAACAGGACCATATACTACAAAAGTTTAAAGGTATCAGTGTCTGAAGAATCAGTTACTGCTCTCTTACCTTTTACTATTAATACGTTTTATTCCCCTTTATTCAAATCCAATTATTTTACTATTTGTATTAAGGAGATTTTGCAACATTTTATGAAATAATAATTAAAATATTGCAAACGCTACATTTCATTGGTCTAAATTCTTCTGTGCCAATACAGCTGACATTAAGATCTACTGCTAAATTACAGGATATGTATGAACACTATGTCTGTCTTGTTGGTTAATGACTTGCTGCAGCACCAAATTTGATACAAACTGGAATGAAAAACTACAGCAGATGACATACAATAAACATTTTTCTATTTCTGTAGATAGAGACACTTTCTACTGAGGCTTTTTTTCAGAAATCAGTTATTTTTATGGTCTTTGCATCATATGACAAAGATTGTTTATCAAGACACTTTTATATAGGTAGCTTAATGAAAGATTTTTTCCTGATTTTATACCATTCCCTTTATATTCAGGGAGTGGGGGGCAGGAAAGAGGGTGTAATTACTGGGGCATTGTATCTCCCAAACCAAGAAGAAAAAAGGTTTAACTGTAAGTAATGGTAGAGTATGTTAGTGTTAGAATGTTGCGGCTATTTGAATCTCTGATCAAGAACCTATTAGCAATAAGTATATATAGCTCGACTTTGTTTTTATTTAAAATGCTTTTGTGGGTTTTGGGTATATGCGGCCTTGCTGTTGTGCTGTTGCTGTTTCTTACATTTCCTTGTAAGGCCAACAACATCTGTAAGTAACCGGTCTTTGCTTAATAAAGGCATGAGTTGATACCATGCAGTTTAGAAGTTTATAGGGCAGTATAGCAATATGTAAAACTGTTATATTTTAGGTCACTCAAGCTAGATTAAAAAAACCCCCAACCCTTCTAAACATTTTCTGAACTTTCTAATAGCTTTGAGATAGCATTCGAGTCGAGGTTCGCTATTGCCAGCCGGACTAGTGACTTCTCTTCAGTGTTTATTCACTGAGGGCAGGCTCCCAATGTAAAGCTGTAGCCAGCTTAGTTTTCTCTAGACGCTTTATCTTGGGTTGCCTCTGCCTTTCCCCATAGTCACACTAGTTCATTAACGTAAGTGTGCTTTTGGAGTCACTCTGACATCTTAAATTTCTCTCTGAATCTTTTCTGCAGAGGTTTTAGTCCTGATAGAGACAGGTATTCACATATTTCAAATTTGTTTTTTGATGGATAATATTGCACTTTGGAAAATAATTGCTCTGCTAAAAGGCTGAGCACTGCTGACAGAATAACAAATACCTTGCCTCAGCATCTGAAGTACCCTTTTGTTCCTTTGTCTGTCTTCTCTTGTGACCTGATGAATTTTATCCTAGCAGGTCTTGCCAACAAGATCATGCTGCCAAGCATCTCTTTCTGAAGACTGGAGCATCCTATAAGGATCGGTTTTATTGGTTTCAAAATCTGTCTGGGATTTGTTGCAGTGTGAGATTGAGTTTGGTGTGCAAAGGGGTTCTTCAAAGAGTTGTGTTCAGCAGGGTTTATTTGCCCCTGCAGCAGCCCCTCAGATACGTGTGTGCTGTGCCTTTCCCTGTGTGCTGTGGGGTTGTTTATTTGCTTCGGTTTAGCGTTAGCAATACCAGTCCCGGGCAAGCTTCTGGAAATTCATGTTGGTGTCTGCCCTGTATGCTAGTTGGAGGGAGTGTTACATCAGAAACGGCATTACCTCCAGGCTGCCTCTGCCCAAAGGCTTGCTTCTACACTCGCTTACAGGCCAGTGTAGAAGCAGCAGCTCTGAGTGGTTTTGGGTTTGGGTGTCGCACAAAGCAGGGCACCGGGACCCGAGCTGGTATAGAACCACTGAGTTGTTTCTGTCTTGTAGACTTAGTTCTAGGAACGGTGTGTGGACATGCTTGAACTAGTTCTGCACGAGCTGGGCTGGGCTGGCTTGTACTAGTAATCCCAGCTTCATGCTGCTCCAAAGTAACCGAACTGTTTCCAGGACCAAGTTAGCCCAAGAAGCATTGCAGCCATGGTTCAGTGGGGCACTCCTGTTGTTCCTTGGCTGCCATGGCATCTGTGACACAGGTAGCTTAAGATGTGGCTATAGAAATGTCTGAGTTGCTTCGCTGTGCAAAACTAGGTTATAATGTAGAGTATAACTTTGCTCTATATTGGGGGAAAAAAGCTCACAAATCTGTAATAATGAATATTTGTTAAACATGCATACAGATACTCCAATTATTTGTTTGAATTTTTTCAATTGCACACATGGTCTATTCTTGTAGTTTAATAGGAATATTTTAAATGCAATATTCTGTTTAGTTTCTTGTCCATTCCACAAATATGAAAACCAAAGGAAGCATCAAGAAAGCTTGTTTTGTCTAGTGTTTTGTAATTTTTTTTTCATTGTTTAAAGTGACAAATTTATGGTAACCAGGCTTTTTAAATAAAGTTAGTGTAAAGAAATTGGAAGCTAAACTGCAAGTGACTGATGGTGTAGGTAGGAGAATTATAATGTAGAGGAAGAGATTTTGAATGTCTCAAAGGTCTCAATGGCAAGTTACTACATTAAAGCATTTAAATATTGTCTGTTGTATCAGTTTTTACTATCCTATGCCTTAGAAACTGCATGAAAAATTCATGCCTTGGGGGAAAAAAGGAAGTCCTGTTTTCTGCTTTCTTTACAAAATACAGTTGCCTATGTGTCTGCTTTTTATTTAAAAGGTTTGGTTTTGTCTCACCTTCTGTATCAGATTATGTTGTTCTTTTATAGGGTCCATATTAGTCTTAGATTCACAATCACACCTTACTGACAACTGAGATAAAAGAAAGCACATAATAAATAACATCTTAAATGTCCTTCTCTTTCTGCATATAATGTGTTACGCTGTATACACTGCCATTTCAAAACTGTTGTAAATTTACCAGCCCAGGTATGTGCACATGGTTCCTTCCTGATCTTATTTAGAGGAGTTCCATTTGGTGATAAATAAATAGCACAGTTTTTATTTACCCCCGAAAGAGAATTAGAGTGGTTTGTATGTCACTTTTTTGTTCTGCTTTACCTTGAAGCATTTAAAATGCTGTCCTGGCTGTTTATTTTTTCTCAAGGTTTTCTTCAGCTTTTTGTGAGTTTCTAATTTGTAAGTTAAACAGGCTGATTTCCTTAGCTTCATTGCTAAGGTAAGCAAAGTCCAAATTTGCTTGGTATAAAAGAAGCTCAAAACTGCACAGAGCTTTAACTTCCCTGTTCTTGGCTGTAAATGAATAGTAAGAGAATAGAATTCTTAAGTGAGCAGAAGCAAATATTTTTCTCTTCCATTTTATTTTCATCTTTACTAAAGGACTGAGGATATGTGTAGGTTGCTTTGCATATGCTTTCCCCAGGATGCATATAGGAGAGTTGTGATAGTTCATTGAAACAGCTTAAACTCATTATGGGGTTTCGGAATTTCTTCCTGCCTCTCCTATGAAATGAGCTAGTTGAATAGTGTTCTGCACATAGTACAGGACTTTGTAATTCTTGAAGAAGTAAAATTGCAGTGAAAACTCAGTTTCAGAAAGTCTTCTAATTAAGCTTGGCTGTGAAACTCTCCTTGATTAAAGTGAAATTAATTTGTTTATGGAAGAATGTTTTGTCAAACAGGTTTATAACAACTTGAGAACCTCCCTGTTACATAGGAGCGCAATGTAACGTACGGTTATGCAGTGTGAAAAACGCATACAAGTACTAATGTCACAAACTGTCCACTGTGGTTACATTTGGAGAGATAAGGCCATATCCAGGTGCAAAAGCACAGTATCACAGTAAAAGGCAGTGTCTGTGGTGAAAAATGCATACTGTAATAAGGTCAGACTGGCAAATGCCTATCTCAGTCTGTACAAGATAGCACTGCAGTGCTTGCACATGTACAATGAGTTGAATTTTAGACAATCTGTGCTACAACTTCTTAGGATATAACTTGTTAGGATATTACTCTTGGAAACAACTAATTTTGAAATAACTTTAAACCTTTTGAACAGAAAATATTCAGATTAAGGAATGCTAAAAGTTGCAGTTAAAACATAAAGCACCAAAAAGCATGTGGGAGTTATTAAACCTAATGAGCCTTTCCAAAATTCATACCTTTTTTAACGAAGCTGTCCCAACTTGTCACTACTACACAAACAATCTGTAGGTAAGTGGAGGAGATTGATTTTTAGAGTCATTATTAGAGGGTGTCATCAGTAAGAAACGGCCGTGTGTTCCCTAGTGTCAGAGTAGTGGTAGAAGTGGCACTTGGGTCAGCGTAGTCCTTTTCTCTCTCGTGTTGCTAGTGAGGGAGCAGTTTTAATTGTCTGGTTTTGAAGCTGCTGCTGCATCTCATTTTAGATGTACAAGGTTAGAGGGCTTAATTTAGCTTCTAGAGTAGTTACATCAAAACTAAATTCATCGAGTTGAATGTTAGTTGCAGCCATGCAGTTAACAAATTACATACTCGTTATCATCATGTGTTTGCACTGCCCCAAATTTTTGCCAGCTCTTCTCTCCGAGTTTGTATATTGTTTAGATGATGAGCTGTTTGCATCAGACGATGACTCTTCGTTCTTTGCTACTAAACAGCTGCAAAATGGGACCATGCAAATAGGTTTACCACTATTTATCCTATCGGGCCTCCAGAGCTGTTAAGGAAGCCAAACTGTAGGCTTTGCTTATAATATAACTTAAACACTTAACATAATTGTTGGGATCTTGCATCTCTTGTTGTTCCACTGTCTGGGGCTATAAAGATAACTATCACCTTTATCGAGTGCTGTGAGACCCAGTAAAAAAAAAAAAAAGTGCTTTAGAAGAACAAATACTACTATAGTTCTTGATACAAAAATTCTGTTTGGCTTCAGACTTGAAATCATAGTGTAAGGATACCCCCTACTCTAACGTGATGACTAAAAAAAATAGTATCTTACCGCCACAAGCCCGATGTTCATTAAGCCCTGGAAAGAGGGGGATTGTAGTTAAGGTAAAGGCAGGCATTTAAGTTGATTTTTCTCGGTTTGGGATAGAAAGCTTCAGGAAATGGAGAGATAATGATGTCGATTTAAAAAAAATAGGTACAAATACAATCTTTAGTCTGCAAACTTCTGGACTTACTAGTTTGAGTCTGATGGTGCTTTTAAGGAACATATGAAGTAACCAGAGAAACTGGTATTGATCAGTTTGGTGACAGTGCTGGGAATATGTGTAGTAATTGCAGTGATGCCTACTTGACTAACTTGGTCTTTTCTGTGGATTTTTTGATTGGATTAAAAAAAAAAGAGAAATAATAAATTTGGAATGGAAAACAAATCTCTCATTATTGTGATTAAGTGGATCTCTCAAACTTGTAATAATCATCTGTGTTCCTCTATATTTCCCTTACTCCCAGTGACAGTCTTTTCCTGTGTCTTCAGATTTTGTTCCAAATTCCAACTTTAGTGAGTGACTGAACAGTTTTACTCACTGTTTAATGTTTTGTGTAAGGTAGGTGTGTTTAGCTTGAGTAATGCTGATAGCTGCCTGAAAAGAAATACACTGTTAATAGCTATAGTAATAAACACCGGCGATTTCACTGCTGTGGGTTCAGTCTGCATGGATTTAAATCAGCGTCGCGATTCGAGAGAAATCAAAATTTGGGTGTTCTGGCTTGAAGTTTCAAGTCTATTTAATAATTGTATGTTACTGTGTACTTAATTAGCAATGTTGACGGCACGGGCCGGTTTCTCGGCGGCAAGGCATCCTCACTGCAGTCGGGAAGAGGCCGGGGGTTGCCTGGGTTCTGCCTGGCGGCGGAACCGGGCCCCGTTTCTGCCCGGGTTTACTTTGCTCCCGGAGCCGGGGCGGGAGGGGGGAGCTCGGCGCTGCACACGCTGCGCGCCCTCCGGCCGGCAGGGGGCGCTGGCGACGGCCCCCTTCGCGCGCGGGGCGCCGCGGGCTGCGCGCGGGCACCGCCGTCGGCGCCGCCGCCGCCGCTCCCCCGCCCCGCGGCCCGCCGCCAACAAGCCGCCGCCTGATTGGCGCCGCGCCTCTCTCTTCTCTCCCGGCAGCCAATCGCGCCCGGCGAGGAGCTGTTGGTGTGGTACAATGGGGAGGACGACCCGGAGATAGCCGCCGCTATTGAGGAAGAGCGAGCCAGCGCCCGGAGCCGGCGGCACTCCCCGAAAGCCAAGAAAGGTAGGGCCCTCCCCACCCGCGGCCCCCGGCCCTCCCTGCCGCGCCCGCGCCCCGCGGCGGCCGGGCATGGCGGCGGGGAAGGGGGGGGGGGGGCGGCCCGCAAACTTTTGCCGGGTGGGCGGTGGCGGCGGCCGCCGTGACCTTCCCCCGCCGCCGCCGTCGCCTCCCGAGCCGGAGGGAGGGCGGGCGGGCGGGCCGGCCGGCCGGGGGGCGCACGAACGAGGCGAAACATGGAAGTTGTGGTGTCTCTCGGCCCGGCTGGAAAAGTTGGCCGGGGCGGCGTGAGAGGCGCCGGTCTGTTTTCGGCAGTCGGGCGCGACGCGGGGAGGGAAAATGTCTCCGTCCAGAGGCGGGCAGCGCCCCGGCGCTTGGGGGGCTCTTCGGGGCTCGCCAGGAGTGCGGGAATGCCCTCTGCGCAGCAGCGCGCACGGTTGTGTCAGCCCTCTTTAAACTTTTTGTGTGGGTGGGGTTGCTGCTAAAATTATTTGCAGGCAGTGTTAACAAGTGAAGCGTCGCCGAGGAATGGGTTTGTGTTACCCGCGTGGATTGTTTTTTGCTTTAATCGAGCGCTGGTGCAAATGAAAAATTAAGGCTTTGTTATTTTCGATGGTTTTTAATTTGTTGTAATTTTTAGGGTACTGGTGATATGGTTTGTTATGAAATTTTGCAGGCAGCGTGAATGACTGCTTTTGGCTGACTTTGGTAGAGGAGGAAGGATGGGAGAAGAATTTCGGGGGGGGGGGATATCCATATTAGTCTTTATGTAAATATGTATGTCAAGCCATCCATCCATTATTTTTTCCATGATTAATTTAGCAGCAATATTTTATAGAGTGCGTGTGCCTCCACGCATGGCCTTATATAACTGACATTTTGACTACTGTTTTAGGCCCAAATCACAGTACAAGCTATCACTTACAGGGAGTAAATATAAAAAGGAAGTATATACAGTTGTACAAGGGTACCAATTCCTCTTGTAGGTGAATATGTAGATTTTGGAATTATCTGAAGGTTACAAATGAACCAAAGAAGGGAAGGAGATAACATTTCAAATGGCATCATTGTAAATTCTTTTTAACTTAAAATTTAGGGCCTGATTTTACTTGTAGTGCAGTTGACTGCGGAACTCGCATTGGGAACAAGATAATATATTTAGGAGAACAATTATTATATAAGGGGTTTTTTATTTTAGAGACTGAGGAGGAGGCTGGGAGAAGGAAGTGGTGCAACACAATTGGTTATATTTTTGAACAGTAATTTGTAGGTTAAGCTAGTACAAACTGAAATGCAAGCACTGATTTTTATTTTGTTGCCTGTAGTGAAAAGCATATTTAGCACGTATATAAGTAATTTTTTGTAAATTAGAGGCTGTATATTATGCTTTTTCCTAAATGTGTGTTGTCTTAGCAAACAGAATTTATGTGCTTGTGATTTACCTGAAAGGCTAGAAAAACAGCTTGAAAGAATTTGATTATATTATAAATCAGAAAAGCCAGACAGAATAATTTCTAAGGTAATTTTTCAGGGCATAGAAGTTCTATTTGCATTCATGAAGTTATAGATAAAAATATCAGTAAACTAATTTGGTGGTTACTGGGTTTTGGTTTCATGCTATTTTGTAGGTTTAAAGTTTTAACTGTTACGAGTTTTACAAATTTAAGATTGTCATAATTAGGAACAATAGGTCTTTCCCTCCATTTTATAAACATAAGCTGCTTACCGAGGCTCACAAATATTACCTCCCCCAACCATAAAAAAAACCCACAAAAAAACCCCAACCCCAGACACAATATAGATGAAGCATTTGAGAACTGCCAAGAGTAATTTATCTGTGGAATGATACTCTTGTATCGTGAATACTCTTGTATCATGGAGCAGAAAGACGAAATTCTTAGTATTTATTTGCTTTGAATTGTTATCATCAAAGTTTCATTGCCTATGCTGTAAAAGTCAATTCATATTATGTGCTTTACTCTTTTCTAATACGTGTATATTTTGAAATTGTATGGTTCTATCTTTAGTAGGTTTCATTGGAATTGTTTTTACTCCTCTACATTTATTTGCAGTTATTTTAATATTTGTAGTAACATCTGCTAATATTTGCAATTCACAGCAATTGTCTTAAACGAAACATAATATTGTTCTGCTGATTTGATAGCAGTACCTGCAGTTAGGATTCCAAAATGGTTTCTATTGATAACCTTTCTTTTGCAGATTCAGCTATATCTCTTGAATATGGAAGTTTCTTAGCCCTGGGGTTGACGTTTTAGGGAAAATGAAGGAAATTGTGAAGAGCAGGGTTAAAAGCAATTTTTTTTTTTTTAAATAATTCTAACTATGATAAAAGGGGAGAGGGAGGAGAAAGATGTGGTGACTTGACTTCATGTATGTGAAAAGTTTGGAATCAGTAAAAGGTAATCTTTTAGATTAAATGCCAATTTAAGAAACTTGCTAGAGAGTAGCTTCTCTGGAGGATTGTGAAATTTTAATTTATTAGCTACCTAAACAGATCAATTATTTTTTTATAAACTTTATTTTGGCCTGTGTTGCAGGTTGTCATCTTACATATTGAGGAGAAAATAGAACTAATCAAGAAGTGCCAAGTCGAAACAACTGTGGAATGAGTGTGTCCTTTAGTAACACATTTTCCAGAAAAGGAAACTGGCAGTTCAGTACCTTAGAAATGACTAGACAAGACCTTATTTGAGAATTGTATTGTAATTTAGTTATTCAAAACATGCTGTTATTAAATAGCTCATAATTATTCTGTATTCAGTAAAACAAATACCCTTTTGAATTTTTAATGCATCTTAGGCCTTGTCCTTGAGCAGTTAAGGTATCTTAACACTTGACAAATAGTCTTTTTTTCTGCAATTTTTTTAATGAACTCTGATTATGTTGGAAAAGGTGACCATTTCACAGGTATTCAAAATGTGATGTGTTTTGCCCAATCAGTGAAAGCTTTCACTATTGTAAAACTTCTCATATTGCAGCAGGAATACTCTTTGGTTTTGAATAAGTCCTCGCATGCTGTCAGTTCAGACTGTTTTACCAGAAGAGGTAGGCCTTACTAAATTTGTAAAGTTGAGATGGCATGTAAGAATCAGCAGCTGACCAAGTCTAGGGTACACACAACGTACAGATTTAAATGTTTTCCTTGACCTTGATCTGACCTCTGTTTGCAAGTGATTACTGACACAAGGTTCATAATCTCCTTCAGAGCATATTTAGGATGGCACCTGGCATTCTCCTCTAGGTACCAGTCTTCTCTAACATGTTTGCAGAAGGTGGGATCTTGGTTATGCCTCAGTCATGTTTCTTAAAACTCTCCTGCTCTTTACTTGCACAACTTCAGCAGTTCAGTGCCTTGCATTTTTTTGTTTTTACAGTCTGCATTCAAAACACATCTCCCATGTGTGAATGTTCAATAGTTACTGCCTGACTCGGTCGTAGGTTTTCATAGCTGGAGTAAATGCTTTCCATCATTCTTCTACCATGCACAGCAGCTTAGGAGTCCTTGAAGAAAAGGGGCAGTTCTTAGTGATTTACTCTTACACGTTGAAACATTGCTTGTTGTTGCTAAGGTGATGAGTGCATTTGAGATTTAGGAAGAAATTTAGTACGTTGAAAGAGTATTGGGGGGGGAACAACCCCCTTAGAAAAAAAGAAAACAACTCGGTGAACTTGGGTATGGACAGAGATTTCTATCAGAGCCAACCCCTGTTATCTTTGACATGATTACTCTGTGGTTAAGAACTAGCAGCTGCTGGTGCATAGTCAACAACTAGCAGAAAAATCATCTAGTGCATTTTTTTGTTGCTTTTGCGTTTTCTGAAATTTCATTTATTTGTTAAGCATTTATCCTCTGCTTCTCCTGAGTTGCAGTTAATATGCTTCTGTTCTGCCTGCCAAGCTTGTAGGAAATTTGTTCAAATCAAATGTATTAGCACAAGATTTTTCATTAATTCCTTTTCTAAGGAGAGAAAAAAAAAAAAAACCCAGCTTGGCTTTCACTTTACAGTTGAATTCATGTGTTCGTTAGAGGAGTAGTGTGGGCTTTTTTTTTTTTTTTCTGTCATCAGGGCATTTCTTCCTTTATATATGGCAGTAGTAATATGTGGTAGTAGTAAGCAATAATATTGAAGATGAGTGTTTTCTTCAAGAACAACACTTTTGGAGTCTCTGGCTTCAGACTCAGTCTTCCTTTCAAAAGTAACTTCCCACTAACTAAATAAAAGTATTTAAAAAGAAAAAAAAAGATGGTCATACATAAAAATATCCAGTGGTTTTATCAGTCTATAATCTGCTTTAAGGTGCTAAGTAGGCTCCAAAGCGTAATCAAACAACGCTAAAATAATCTAGGCAGTTTGTCATGGATTATGTGGCAGATCAGAAGTCTGTTCTCAGAGGAAGAAAGATAACTGATGTTGCACAGGATAAAAGTTTGCTCTGCCACGTGCTTGTGAATAATACCTTTTAAAAAAAAACCTTGAGGGGTGACAAGAGGGCAATGTTTTATGTCTCCTGTGCTTGTTTATACCTCTATGGTAGTGGTTCCATGCTGTGCTGTTCAGCTGTATTTGTGTCTTAGCTGTGTTCTGCTTAGCACCTTATCTAGGCAACAAACCCCAGTGGCATAATTCGTACTGTTGTCTGGAATGAATACTGTGTGTGCCTCTTTCATATCTTCTTTCTGTACAAAGTCAGGCTGCCAGGAGTGGGGGGGGAAGGTCTGTAATTTCATTTTACCCAAAGCGCATGCTGCGTAAGGTAGCTTGAGTGGGAGTCTGTCATGAAACCAAATGACCTCTTAAAAAACCCAGTTGTGTCACTTCTTAAAATAGAGTCTTCTGTTGTAGTGCATGCAAAATACCTGAATCAGGCTTACCTATATCTTGGACAGCCCCTGCTGATTATTTATTGTAGCACAGTTTTAAAGTCTCAAACCGTTGCTGATAAATCTTTTACAACTTTACTACCTTAAATAGCTCCACTGCTATCATAATGTTGCTATTTCCCACAGTTCTTATCAGATTTCAGGGAAAGCATGATCTATAGGGTAACTCTTAATAAATGATACTGTCCCAGAGATAATGTGAGATTAAGGTGGGTGAATTATGAATCAATTATCATTGGTTATAAATAATTATTATGCCCTGTCTGAATGCAAAGTGCAACTTGAGGCTCCTGCTTCACAGATTCTAAATAAATGCTGTCATAATAGAAGTTAAACTGTATTTCCTGTTGTATATAAGCATAACTATTGCTGAAACAGTGTCAGATTGCTGCTGTAGAAAAGGGAAATGTGAAGATGAAATCAGCATAGTTAAATTCTAGTAGAAAACCTTGCAGGTTTTTTGTTAATACTTTCATAGGCATTATCACTTCGTTCCAAATAATTAGCTGTACTTGAGAGTCACATAAATACGCATTTTTACAAAAGGTAGGCCTTGGATTGCCATCTGGATGTCATCACAAATGGAAATCGTGGCCAAATGATGCCGTGATTGTCTGTCTATTAAGTTACGTGGATGTATTAGACTTGTACTAGGAATAAGTTTAAAAGTTTATTTCCAAACAGAAAAGAGCTTGTGAGAAAAATTATTGTGTATTAATCGGAATGTAGCTTATGGAAGGATGTTACGGTTCTGTAAGTTATACACTTGCAGCAAGGATAACATGAAATGATACTCTTATGTAAGCTCTTTCCAATAAACGTAATGAAAAACTTAGATAGGAACTTAAGGCGGCGTAATTTCTTAGCCAGTTACTGGGAAAAGACAAGGGAGGCGGGCGAAGGTCAACAAGACCATATGGACCGAAACCTTAAAATGCAGTTTACTTTGATTTCCCCCAAATCACACTGATTTACGAGAAGAATCATATAACTCCAGTTAAAAAGCTGCATTTGGCATGTCAAGGGAACTGTATCACTCATGGCAGTTTCTAACTGGTGAATATCTAATATATTTGAGGTGGAAATCTTCTTTTATCCCTCATAAATGGGGCCTTTGAACAGCAGACTCGTATTACTTTAAATTCCCATCTTTACTTCTATAGCAACACCCCCAGTCCCTATGATAGCTGCTGCTCTGAGCTTTCCCGAACAGCAGAGTGAAACTGGTATGATTCATTCCAGCCTTGCCTACTGCCTACGGGTTTAAGAGTAGGAGAAGATAAGCCTTCATTTCGGAGGTAAAAAAAAAAATTATCTGTTTTTTTTTTAAATAAATTTCAGCACTAAATTGCATGTATTGACCCCTTAAACTCCATATTTCTAAGCATAAGCTCTTGGAAATACAAGTCCTTAGCTCACTTGGATATTTCCTCAGTCATTAAAAGACATTGGTGTTTTTGCTTTAGTCAGGTCGTATCATATTTATATGAACATTGGGAAACTTGTTTACTTATGTGCTATAATTATAAGGTTAGGGAAGGCTATAAGGTTTGTTTCTTCTTTGGAAGCCTCAGATGTACTACTGTGTATACACTTGCTTTAAAAATTTCCACATGTGCAGCTGGTAATGGAAATCTGCAGGTGCTGTCGGCGTGCGCTCCTGGCAGCGTGGGACTGGCGCTGTCGGCAGCACATCGCGGCATGTATTTGTACTAGCAGTGGGATCGGACACCCCGACGCTTGTAGTACGGGGGCCCCCAGCTTTGTCTACACAAGCATCTGAGTGGTGGTGCCGCTACAAAAGCAGAACTTCTCATAAGAATTTAGCAAAGGGCTTGAAGGTGGTCGGGAATGCAGTGTAGGGACTCGGTGCTGCTTATCAGATCTTTGTGAAGCTACAAGCACCTTGCTTACTCTGTCTGCTACTTAATCTCTGTGGTTTTGTCCTTATCTTAAAATAAGAATAGGGCCTTCATGATTGTAACAAGTTGGTGTGTTTCTAGCCACTTGCTTATTTCTGGTTAGGGCAAATATATATATTTAACTAATATAACAAAAATATTTTTCCTGGGTAGTTTGGTAATAACCAAACTCTAAAGTGTTCCATGTTTTTCTTTATACTTTTGTTTTTTCAGTCACTCTTCCTTATACTATTTTTTCCAAGTTGTAAAATACATGTAGGCCGCAGTTGCAGCGTTCTGTAGCAAATTTGCTAATGCTGTCTTCAGTCAGGTAACCAACAGTGGGAAGAGAAATAAGCACCAGACAGCTTTCTAGTATTAATCAGGTTTTTTCTGTTGATCAGGGTTAGCTTTGAAAAGACGAATGACCTGGAAGAAAAGCAGCTTGGTATTCCACTGCTAACTTTTTTTAAGTAAGCCAGTGCGTTCTGGAAGTTATTCTCCCCCCTTTCTTAGAAAAATAATTTTTTAATTTTCCTGAAAATAAGTTAAAAGTCACTAAGTTTCTATCAAAATATTACTTTCAGTGCAGAAATATTTTACTGTATTTGGAGTTTCCAACACTTTCTTAGAATGTTCTCTTCTGAATCACAGAACTGCTTAAATGCTTCCGTGTAGAAGATGCGGAGAAGGTTTGGCGACTGCTGTTTTAGGGAAGAGCTTTGAGATAAATAGATTTGGAGGTCATGTTCCAAAATAGGAAGGGAGTGAATTCCTGCAGAATAGGAGAATAGACAGTGTTTTCAGAGTGAAACAAGTGCTTTTCTTATTCCCTTAAGTGAACTATCTCGTGATTTAGAATTGTCGTGTTGTTTATAGAGTACAAGAGAGCAAACTCAGTGAATTACTGACTGCCTTACTTACATTAAAGTGTTTGGGTTTGCCGTCTCACTTAAATCTGGATGACTTTTATTCACATGAATAATCCTTTCTTGAATTCCTTTGCGTTACCTCATGTTAAGTCAAGGGTTTACCAGACACTGTTGCTCTTTCTATGGTTTCCGTACCCTCCTGTGCAATCTCCTACTTAATTTTTTGTTTTATAGTTGGAGGCATTGGCATTTATGGTGGATATGAGGTAAAGTCAATGATTGACTTTCAGTGTGTTCTTATTTTACTTACCTCTAGTTTGAATCATGTCTTAATTTACTAAAGGTTCTCAGTTCTCCTTGTAATGAAAACCTTCCATACCTCTTAATCATTTTTACTGCCTTTCTCTAGATGTTCTCTTTTTATGCTTCATCTTTCAAAACCATTTGAACAATATTATTCATACTGATTCTGGATCATTAATGGTACTAAACTTTTTTAGTGCTTGTTTTTATTATAACTTACCAGTACTTTGCATTGACCGTTAATATTACTTGAATTGTTTACAAGGAATATCTTATGTGGAGGACCTTTTCACAGATGCCCTGTGTAAGTTATTATGCAGTGATAAACAAGCACGTTAAACTTAACTTCATGTGAGTGCATATGAAGTTTTGATAGCTGGTTTATTTATGGGAAGAGATGCAGACTCCATCTGTGTGTGTGTGGCTGAGAACTGTTTTCTTTAATTATGAGGTCTCCTTTGTAAGGTAATTCGTTTGTTAAGTCTCTCTGAAGATTCTAATGTCACTGGATTATGAAACTGCAAAATATCAAAGTAATTTTATATTGCACTTATTAACTATTTAGTACATTTTCCAAATGAACAAAAAGTAAATACAGTTGTTGGACCAGAGTGTAATTCATTTTTTTTAATCTGTCAAACTTTCACATTTATTTTGTTACTTCTGCCAAGAGCCTTACACAGATGGACAGGAGTGACTTTGTTCTGAAGAATTCTCACTGGCCTACACTCACTGTGTCAAGTTCCTCAAGGAAATGTTACAGCAGTCTTAAGTTTTTACTTGCGTTTAACAGTTACTGAAATAAGACTCACTGCTATTTCACCATTTGTAGCTGAGAAATTAGATAATGTCTGACAAAACTTGCTAGATTAGCTAATCCACCACTCACTAGCAAATATTTACTTACCTTTTATAAACTTCTTCCCCCCCCCCCCAACCCAAGCAAGCACAGCATTTATTTGGATAGTTATCTAGGATGAAATTTTCAGAAGCACTTATGAGTTTGCCAGAGTTGCTGTTAAGAGTTAATTTTGTCGTCACACTTTCCATCAGAGTTCTGCAAGAGCGTTTGGTAGACTATGATTAATGCTTTAGAATTTCAGAAGGCAGTATTATTAATGCCATGATTGACATAAAGTTACTCTAGTGAGAGTATTATAATAGCTGAAAATTTATCATCTTGCTTATTGTTACTGCAAAAAGCCATGGAAATGGGTAGTGAGCTATCTATCTATTCTAACTTGCACTGAGAGCCAAGGTGCCTTGCTTGAGGCTAGTCAAATGTGAATCTTGTTTTATTTGGCAGTCCAGGAGAAACAGTTCGATTGTTGAATGGGAAAGACCTAGTGTTTCTGGAAGTAACTTGATTAATACAAATTTTGGTAAATTTTCTCGTGTGTCACCGTTATTCAGAGCCAAGTCCAATGCAAACTTCCGTGTGTTGCTGCCAGTAAAATTGGAGACCAAGTGTCTAGGTAGTAAGCTGTGGCGTAAAGGAGCTCAAGTGCAGTGATAGCTGACCTCTCTTTAGCAGTAAGTTTGTATCAGAATGTTAAAATACACACCTTTGCCATAGAGTCATACTCTTCAAAGGAAATGTGTGATAGTGCTGCCAAATATTTGAGTTGTCTTGGGCTTTTACCAAGGAGTAGGTCATGCTAAGTGTCAGCGAGTTGAGTAAAAAATTGACTTTCCTGCCAAGTGTTCTATTTCAAGTTGCAGGTAAAGAGCAGAGAGTCCAGTGTTTCAGATCTTCCGGACCCTTGTCAGGGATCGCAGAAGCAAAGTGGACTTTGTGCTGAAACTTCACTGATAGCTACCAAATCCTTAACTGTTAGGTGTCAGCTTCCAGTCTCTCTGCTCTCGTATACGAGAGCAATGTTTTTTTTCCTCGTTACCTGCCTGCAAATGAAAATGTCCCAGTTACTTTTCAGTGACATTTTATTTTTGTGTTCTGTTTTAGTTGACATTTTATGCTATGAAAAGATGTGTGCACAAAAGTTCTACAGTTTTAAAGTCTAATTTGATATAAACAGGCTAATTTTGAATGTGGCAGTTAACTGAGCAGAAGACAAATAGAATAAATCTGTGCTCTGACTGCGGTTTGTTTTCACTTTATTTGAAAAATGGAGGAAGTTGCCATTCCCTGTAGTGACTTTATGAGCCTGTTGACTTTTCCTGATTTCATAGTTAAGCAGATAGCAGTTTGCTGTTGTTTGGTTTGGGGCACACTATAAATTTAGTAACTCCTGCTGTCAGTTCTGTTAGCATGGGCACCAACTGTTGCTGTGTCCTGTAGTAGTCTCTTCTACATCTCGAGAAATGCACTGATTGGGCAACTGGAGCATTACAGTTCGAGTTCCTTTGGAAATATAATTCAGTATATCTTCTGTTATCAGAGGAGGCTGAAAAGCATTTCTCTAAGAAAATATCAGTGGGCTGCAGCTGAAGTGAAGCAGATAAAAATTATTTGGGGACTATATTGTACATAAAAATCATGAGTTTACATAATGTTTATCCTTCTCCTTTATCTGCTTTTATACATTAGAAAGGACCTGCAGTGATATTCTGCCATATGACCTTGGATTGTCACTCTGAAGTTGGAAGAAGATGAGTCTTTCCGAATTTAACAGATGCAGAGAAGCAAAGTTTTCATGCCTGCAAATGTATTGTGACAGTAGCTGCTTATTAACGATTGAAGATGTTCCTTGTTAGGTTGGAGACCCAGTTCATAAAGCGCTATAATATTTTTAATGGGGACCGAGAGGAAATGGCCTCAAGTTGCGTCAGCGGAAGTTTAGACTAGATATCAGGAAAAATTTCTTTACTGAGAGAGTGGTCAAACATTGGATCAGGCTGCCCAGGAAGGTGGTAGAGTCACCATCACTGGAAGTATTCAAAAAACATGTAGACTTGGTACTTCAGGATGTGGTTTAGCAGGTGTGGTGGTATTGGGTTGACGGTTGGACTTGATGATCTTGGAGGTCTTCTCCAACCTTAACGATTCTGTGATGGAAACACACTGCGTATTTGCTGTAGCAGGTAGTTGGTAACTCCATTTTCGTCATCTCTGCTTAAGTTGTTAATAATGTTGTTTGCCTTGTACAAAGATGAATGCATGCCATTTGACACACATGTTTTCATTTCTATCCCTAGTGTCTCAGCAAAAAGCACTTTGGAGTGCGCTGGTAAAAGGAGGGCAATAAGGGAGTGTGCGCTATGGGAAATACTACTGAATATGTTTTGTAAAGTAATTTTCCGTTTTTGAAATGCAAGATATGAATCTATTGCAAATCTACTGGATTGCTGCTGATAAATCTTAAAAAAAGACTTTCTTGAATAAAAACATGTTTTTCCCTATTGAATCCCCCAGAGTAAAGATTACCTCTGCAAGTTCTACTGAAGAAAAATAAGAGAATGAGAAGGTTGAAGGAAAGAAAACTGGAAGTGTACGCCAAGGAGGGGAATTAAATACACTGTAAAACAAAAGGGGGTGTAAAATCCACAAGGATTTAGGTTGGTAAAAATGAATAACAAGAGGACAAATTTGAGTGAACATAAATAAATGTTGAGTGTGACCTTGTAGCAATTCTAAGGGGTTTAATTTTATCCATGGGAGATTTAATCTGGTGGTAGCAGCACTGTCTGGATCCTACATCTGTGAGAGGCTTTGCTCTTGTTTCCTCAGTGTTGGAGACTCCTGTTACAGTAATCCCAGTGCTCCGATTAGATACAAAGGCAGTCCTGTTTCCTGGGAATTGTAGCCCTTGTACAGCTGCAGTCTCCAAGTAAAGTCATAGCCCATGTCTGGACAAACAGCCAGATAAACGGGATAAATTGTGCATTTTTGGTCTTCCATGCAATTGCAGCTTTTCACTAACCTTTTGAGAGTTCTCTTTGGCATGGTGGAACAAAATTGCTCTTGATAGCAGAATACCACCTTTATCAGCAGTGTATGAATTGTACATATGTACATATACGTAACATACATATACATTATACATACTATATATGCATTGGTTTTTGGGTCTGCATGTGGACTCAGCAGTCTCTTTTTTTTTTTTTTTTTTTTTTCTTCAAGTCTCATATTGATATGACCACTATGGTATTTGAACATATCCAGTTTGTCAAATAGCAGAATAAAATGGCAGGTAAAGTCCTAAGTAGATAAAGACAACTTAGCTCAAAAAACCCGATATATTTTTGATCTAACCCTCTCAAATGTTTATTGATCCAAATAGGGCCATGACAAATATTTGGGTTATTTATTACAGATAAAGGCAGACTGATCTAATAGTGATCGTTTTAAACTTTGTGGTACAAGTAGTCATGCGAGGTCTTTTAGTTACATTATCTTGCAAATGATGCTGTCAAAATGCATGTTATTTCTTAATTATCTGAGTGTAGTTTCATTTCGGGGTCAGAAAAACATTTCAGGGAGAGCTATAGTGAATGTAGAAGCAACATTTTCCGGATTCAAGCAAGAGCTCATATATGTCAAAGTGTAAGTTTTGACTAGTTCTCTATAAAATTTGGATGCTCTGTTTTTAACTGAATTGTACATAAAAAATGGCTAAATATAGAGAACACTAGCTATTTCTGGAAAATGTGTATGACAGCTGTCATTTCTTTTGCTGCTGCTTTTGTTTTAATACTTAGCAAAATAAAAGCTAATGGAATGTAACTACAGAGAAGAATGTTTATCATATTTTCTGTAATGGGTTGGCTGTGTCAATGGTAGCTGTCGTTAGCTATCAAGTAACTGGCTAGGAATTTGTAGTGAATGGTGGGAAGTTATGTTATTACGGAGGGTGGGAGGTAGGAATACACAAATACATTGAGGGATTGAGAAATTCTAGAGCAAGTCCGATTGCATATTTCTGTACCCCGTATCTGCTATTTCAGTTTTAGAAATATTGGCATGGGGCAGAAGTAACATTTTTAAATCTTACTAAGATAAAAGCTCTGTGTTTAATTATTTACACTTAATTGTTTCATCACAGCTCTTGTGTGGGTTAAAATTGCATAGAATTAAACCCTGTGGATGTTTGTTTGCCATACTTTGTAATTGTTAGGTGACATTCTGTACTACTAAAGTCATTATGGATGAGTAAGTCTTCTATTCTATAAACTTGAGACTTCCTATGCTTTATACTCAGATTAGTCAGAAGGCATAACACATTAAGGATTTCAGTGAGATGCTGCAAATGTGGATGGCATACTGCTGCTAACAGATAATATAAACTACTTTTGCCCCTTTTTCTGTTACAGGGGGTGGTGATATATAATTTAATTTACAAAACGTGACGTGTATGAAGAAAACTGGAGACAATTCCTGTTTCAATTTCTGTGGACTGGTGTAATACCACACATTTAAGATAGGCTTCCCGCTCATAGGATTTTTCACCCTAAATTTTTTTTTTTAAGTATCTTTTTATCTGAATTTTGTGAATAGCTTCAGCTAATCTTTTCTGGGCTCATGAAGAACTCCATATAATGGAAATATACTCCTTTTTGCATCTTGCAAACTGTTGCATCATTTCTTTATGTTGTTAACACAGCATCATAGGGTATGCCTTTATACCATTTCTTGTACTGATTATTACATAATTTAAGAAGTTTGTGGTGAGATACAGTAACATGATCTTCAGTGCTATCATTAAAGTGGAGACTTTGCCAAAATTGGAGTTTTAAATAGCCCAGCTTAGAATTTTTTTACACTTTCCATGGCAACAAGTTAATCTGTTATGCAAATGTCATGTTAACAGTCTCTGTAAATGTATTGCTCTCTTTCTTTTCTGCAAAATGGTTGTTTAGTGCTTGGTACAAACATTTTAATACACATACACAGTTAGGTGTATGTGCATCTGTCTTCGTGTGTATTGAAATATCTACCCAAGGCGAGACTTTATTGGAACATTTATAATCTGGTTGGAAAATGCCATGATTAAAATGCTCCTATTTGTATGTGAAGTGATGGTTAATGTGTAGCAATATGTTTATACAACAGACAGTTTGGTATTAGTAGAATTACTGTGAAGTTTGTATTCCATGCTTATTCTGTTCCTCTTTCTCCTGCTTCTACCATGTAAGCTTGAAAAGTGTTTTCAAGGAAGAGGAGATGGAAGTGCTGCTGGAAGAAATTACAGAAGAACCTTTGCTCAGTGCATTTGCTTTTATTCTTGATGTCAAGCAGCTGTTTATCTCTGCTGCTGCTGTTCATGGTCTTCAAAAAGCAGTCATAGTACTGGTCGTTGAGTTTCAAATTACAGCGAGGGAAAATATGCTATTTAAAACAACGGGGCAGGCAGTTTGCCTTCAGAGACCTTGCTTCTGTAACATTTGCTTTAGGAATATCCCTCCTGGAGACCTTCAGTACCACTTGACATGTGTGAACCTGTTGCAGGACAGACTATGTGCCTGCACTATTGTTGCCTCTCCTGCCAGCCTGTAATGAAAGGATGTGGAGAAAACTCGGACAAGGTGGTCAGCCCCTAGCATTTCAATTACAGGGGGATCACAAGCAGCTCAAGTGCAGTGCCCTGCTGAGTTTTTGTCGTAGAACAGTGGTGGGGTTGTGCTGAGCGCGAGGCCTGACAGACACTATCAGCGGGAGGAAGCGATCCAGCAGAGAATGGAGAGGCCAACACAGGGTGAATGTCCAGTTTTGTAGTACAGGGGTAGGACTTTGGCTATAGCCAATTTCCAAGATTTTTTCCAAAGTATATAGCTATATGTATGATGCCTCTCCACCTTTAAAATTTTTTGATATATTAGGCTTGGGCAGGTTGACAATACAGAACTAAGATCTTCTGTAGCTCTAAATTATTCTCATAGTTCTCAGAAGTTAATTTTTTGTATACTGCGAAGCAGCACTTGTCAATTTTGGTGTTTCATTTGCTTAACAATACCTAAAATTATGCCTACATAAACTAGTTGTATCTGATAACTTTAAAATGGTATTGCGAGAAAAATACCTCACCTGTTATTTATAATAATGATAGATTGAGGAAAACCAGGTAATAAACAAACACATTTAAATTTTGCCTTTTTCTGCAGGTTTTCATACATACTTGACAACATTGTTGAAGTAGGCCTTTTATGATATTGTGTATACAGCCATTCAGGTTTAATTGACATCCTCTTTAATTAGATGTTTCTTTCAAAAATTGATGGGTGCCTCCTGTGGCTTGAATTTCACCCTTAAAATTGCGGGAATATGAATAAAATGTGCTGCTTTTGCATCCTTTTTACATATTCTTTTAATGTTCAGTTTTGGAAAGATTTAGTCTTGAAAATGGAAGAGTCGGTTAATGTTGTTATACTTGATCTGTATTTTTAAATCAGAGAGATAGATACCTTCCTACCTAGGGGAATAAGTTTGGCAGAGGGTGTTAGAAGGGCTTTTAGGTGTGCGTGCACACCAACGGGTGGCATGCATCTCTATAGCCAAATTGAAAATGTTTCTAGTATAGCATATCTTATACTAACAATGAAATAAAGATAAAAGCTTTTCCTGGGTTGACTCATTTCCATCTCTTGGGGGGGGGAAAAAAAATCTACCACCAAAGCTGTTCTGTGGCAGCACTTGAATATCTGAGCCTTGGGGTCTTGGGGAGCATCCTGTTGGGTTCCATAGTAAATTTTCTTGCCAGTACAAGAGCATTTTTCCCCCAGAGCAGTTGGTAGGCACTTGTTTCATGTTTTGTTTTGTTTTAAATTGGAAGCTTTTGAGTTCAAAAGACGTCCCCTCGCCAGGTAATAGTGTATGTGTGTGTTCAGAAGCATACTTCAGAGTTTTTCAGCTAAGCTTGCTCCAGTCAAGTTTCAAAGCAGTATTTAAATGCAGGTAGTTAAAAAGAACTTTGGTATATTGTTGTGTTAACAGTAATATTATGTAAGAAATATTGGAAGTTATATGTTATAATATTTAAGTAACTTTGTTTTAATAAAGCAGAATTGTTGAGGTTTTTTCTTTCAAGGTTGTAATCTTTTCTATTCCTAGCCTAATATTTACTAGCTTTGTGACTTGCCCCTACTATTTTTACTCTTAGCTTCTTCTTTCTCCAGTAATTTGCAGTGTGGCGTTTTGAACAACATAGTGGAATAATCTCACCTATCCTAGATCTCTGTAAAACTTTGGACAGCAATTTAAAAATGGTTTAATTACCATAGGCTATGAGGTGGCCAATGCTGTGAGTCAAATATTCTTTGACACAGTAATATGATGGAGGTGTAAGTCTGCAGTGCTTAATATGCAACCCCTCTTCAAAAATGAACGAATAACTATGCAATGAACCTGCAGTATATACTTTGAAATGTGGCTGTTGGCTTAGATCTTTAAATAAAATATCTGCATGACCTTGTAGGTTTGAGGTCATGTTTTCACCAAATTTCTGTAGTCCCCATGATTATACGAATAATCCTCGTATACATGGATTTATATATATCAGGCATGTCGTACCTCCCAGCTTTCCCTAAATGTTATGGGTTCTTAGCTGTTCTCAGTGACTGTAAGCAGCTCTTAACACACAGGTGTGTTGCCGTTTATTTAGCTAGGTGGTTTATGATTTGGCTTTGCTGTCTGAGCAGGTGCTGGTAGATAATAATGAAAAGTTTTGTAAACAAGATTTCACTATGTAATGAATGATGGCTAATGGTAGAATTTAAAAAAAAAAAAGGCAAAAATGGAGACACTTAAATGCTAACAGACAAAAATGTTTTAAAAGAACAGCCTTAGTATTCACGTCTTCATAATGAGCATTTTGAATTCAATACCGTTTTTTTTGTCCTTATTTACTTTACTGTTTAATCCCAGTTATTAAATTTGTAAAGTCTTTAACATTTTTATACTCTGACATTCGCAGTTAGACAAGATTTTAAGAAGTCTCTGCAACATGTTTCTGCATTTTTTTCATGTTCCTCCAGCCAGCAGAACTTGGATTTAACTTTTTTTGGAGCAATTTATGCTGTTATTTTGGATATGGCTCTTTTGTGTGCACAAGGCGTTCATTTTTTCTAGCCTGTCTTCCAGAACAAATAGCTAGTCAGATTTTTACAGATGCTTGAAGGTTTAAGGAATTTACTTTGAAAAGCGTGACATCTACCAGTATTCTGTGTGGAAGAACAGAGGAATTCTGTTGCATAGCAAACTGTTTCTCAAATTAAAAATCAAGTTGCCATCAGTAGTTTAGAATTCATTAATCAGAAAAATGTAGAAATGGTCATGCAGTTGTCATCTGCTGAATTTTGATGAATTTCATCATTCATCTGATGAAATTTCAAGCCCGTAAGGATTTTTTGGCTTGTATATACACTTAATCTTTATTTCATTTTCTCCAATGCCAAAATACTGACTTTTCAATAGGAGAAAAAAAAAAATTGAAAGCTGATTTACAGAGTAGTAGCAACTACTGTGTAGGATTGATGCAAACTTCCACTAATCTGAACCAGTCCGAAAGGGATTTGACTAGCGAGTTTGTGTTATTACACTGTGAAACTGTGGGTCAGAGTATAACATGCAAATTTGTCCTTTTCCCTTTAGCCATACCCTTTCAAGGTAGCTACACTCGTCTGTGCTCCAGGAATACTTTTTGAGGGGTCTCTGAGGTAGCTTTCCCACTGTTTTCCAGGAGATTTGAGGTTTGGGCAGCTATCTGTGGTACTTCTAAGCAACAGCGCGGATGGTGTATGGGGTAGATGTGTTACTGGGCTGCTGTTAGCTGTTGACTACGAGTTTCAGAGGAATACTGGAAACCCATATCAGTAATTCTTTTCCCTTATTAACCCAAGATTTTGGGGGAGGCGAATATCTATCTACCATATTTATTGTAAGTGATCAAAACAGTGTTTGAGATCAGATGCGAGTGTCCACCTTACTTTATGATCTTAACTGCAAACATGTTAGGTGCTGCACTTAAAGGTTATTAAAGATGATAGCATCTTGTACAACTTAGCAATATTTAATTATAGAATTCAGCTCCAAGTGTATGGAAACACTGTATTTAACATTTTCCCTCCTGGCATCTGAGTATGCTTATGCCATTCCACCAGAAATAACTCAGTGGTTTTACAGTTCCATTAGTATTTTGGTTAACAGCAAAAATACAAGCACAGATAACTGTAGGTTGTCTTGAGATGTCATGGTTTCATCAATACAATGAAGTATGGGCAAAT
The DNA here is from genome assembly GCF_964289735.1 of Phaethon aethereus. Classification (NCBI taxonomy): domain Eukaryota; kingdom Metazoa; phylum Chordata; class Aves; order Phaethontiformes; family Phaethontidae; genus Phaethon; species Phaethon aethereus. The sequence goes on along the minus strand of NC_138597.1, from coordinate 3,134,390 downwards.
AAAGATTATTTCTCTCTCTTAAATTCTTGCTCTGTTGTCATTTGAACTCCTCTGAAGTAAGTGGGACTACAGCATGAGTTCAGCCGATTATCTGGACATTGGTAGTAGCATGAGATCTCCTGTGCCTGTTGCAATGTTTGTGCTAAATGTTACACAGGTATTGTAAAGGTGTAAAGGCGGATAATGCTCGTGCTGACCTATCTACAACATAAGGAAAGGGGAGAAAAAGGAGCCGTATTTTAAAATTAAGTTGCAAGTCAAATTGATGCATTCCTCTCTTGATCTTTGTCACTACGGACAAGTAGCTACTTTCCATCTGTTTCTTTCATTCATTTTCCTTTGCATCTTTCTTTTGCAATTCTTTTAATGCACATACACGTATGTTAAGTTCTGCCCTCATTTATTCTTTTGTCATGGTTTCCATTTCACTTTCCCTGTGTTTCATTCCTGTATCTTTCTTGTTTAGACCAAGTGGAGGATCCAGCTGGCAGTAGCAGCCATGTAGGACCCTTCAGGAACCTGATGGTAAGTGCACGTGTGTACTTATACTCAGGCTTCCACCAGGTTCTGTGTTCTGAGGCATTTTCCCCCTCCTGCAGGCTTCTGTTAGTTCTTGGCATCTTAAACTGTAAGAAAATCAAGGGACAGACCTTGGGCTGATCATTGATATCCTTTACATCAGAATAGTAGGTTGCATTTTTCGTTGAAAATCTGCAGGAAGAAAAAGATGCAAATCTTTCAGGTTTACATGGATTTAAAAAACACTTTGAGAACTCATGGAGGAAAGTCTATCAAAAGCTATTAAATATCTTTAAAAGTTTCTGAACTCTAGATACGTGAAAGCTGGGAGAGCATACCAGTGAAGTATGACTTTACTATTACTCTATTCTTAAATTTTCTTCCTGGGCATCTGCTATTCAACATTCAGGGCCATGAAATGGATGCACCTGGGACAGTCATTGCCATGCTTGAATATAGTGGATTCTTTTAATCTTTACAAAGAAAGCTGCAACCTAGAAAATGAACAAACTAAAGCTGGTAAAAGGAAAAAGTCAAAAATTGATTAGTGTCTCTAGTTGGTATGTGTCAGAAATTGATCTGATGCCTCTAAAATTATGTATATATGCAAGCAATTTTGCTTGCTAGTCTGAGTAAGGACAGGTAGGTGCTAGATGTATCTTCTCTTCAGATGCGTTTATGCTTAAAAGCCAAGAACTTGAAACATTTCCAGCCGTATCGGTGAGCAGGTTGCATCGTTTTTTCTTTGAGCGTGCACGAGAACTTGCAAATTATCTTCTTTCCATCAATAGCATAAGGAAGCATGTGAGTATATTACTTAAGTAACTCAATTTTGTGTACAAATCCTGCTATTCTAGTGATTTCCCAGATTATAATTGGATTTGAAATACTATAAATTTTACATTCTATAAACGGACGACACTTTGGAAAACCTATGCTTTAGCACTTATGAGTGATTTTTCTTGTTGCTTTTACATACTTTCCCTCACACTTTAAAGAGCACAATATATTTCTAATCTTGGTATAACAAAGAATTAATTTGGTCTTGGTTTGAAGGGTTTTACCTGTTGTTATGCTGAAACTTAGTGCTGCTGTAGAATTAGATGTAGAATTGCTCAGTGACTTCATCTGCAATACCATCGTATGCTGCATCATCTAGTAAAATATTGTCTCTGACTGTGGCCAAGTTTGGCATAGGTGAGAGGGGCCTGTGGACCAGTCTTTTCCTCCTTGTTTCCAGTCTCACCTGTAGGGGTGAAAGGTGAATCTAGAATTTTGTCATTTAAGTCAAGATACTGATGTTGGTCTTCAAATGTTAAGTAGTCTGCAAAAAAGTTGATAGCTCTTAAAGGGTTCTAGCAATTAAATATGTTTTATATGTTACGACGTTCCTAAGATGTGTTGTGATGCATGTTTGATTCTCTAGGAATGTATTGAAATTTTACATTTATACCTTTTACCCAGGAATGGAACTGTGTGTTGGTTGCATTACTGTACGTTTCAAGAGGGATTTCAGGTGGCTTGGCAGGTATTTCTGGAAACTTGTTTGAAATCCGTCATACTCAGATCTTGGTACTATCAGTTGTAATTACAAACACTAGAGGTGCTGGTGATATAAAATTACGTTCAGACTGGGCATTCAGTAGCCTGCCAGGTAAAGATGCGCTTAAATTCCTTATACCTGTGTGAATGCTAAAATCCGTGCTAAATCTTCTGACAGAGGGTAGGTGTTTGGTATAAAATACAATTGAATATTGTGTTGTTAGATAAACCAGTGCTGGTTCATTATGACAGGCTTAGACACAGGGATTGTTACAATATTTGAGGATATTATGAGGTAATTGCTATTTCGCTTCCAGAGTGGTGCATATGTATTTTCCAAAGGTGAAAAAATTAATTCTGAGTGACTGTATTGCCAGTTTCTCAAACTAAAAACTGTTAAATTGGAATAAGGGGTGGGGAGTGGGGAGATAATTACATGTACATACATGAAACTGAAACACACTGGGATCTGGGGAGAGCCTGTGAAATCTAAGTTCCTTTAGAGGAAATAAGACAATTATTTAGATAGAGCAGAATGTTCAACTAAAAACAAGCATTACTTTTTAAAGCTGACCTGTCTCTGATCTGTTCTATTGGAGGGGGGGTGCATACTTGGAAATTTTCAGTTTGAATAGAGGAACATTTTTTAAAAGGCGTTTCGATTTCTTAGCTCAAGATGTGAAAAATATTTTTGAGGAAAAAAGGAGGAACTTGTTGACAGGATTGTGAGTTGGAAGAATGTGCTTCTAAATAAGAAATGGATTTAGGGCTATGATGTACGCCTCTAATTAAGAGGGAAGGGTCGGTGCATTAAAAAGTAGCATTTTGTGTGTTTAGAAGGGAGCAAAAGAGAAATTTGGATTGCTGCTTCTGGACAATTCTCGTTCCTAAAAGGTGGTGTGTAGAAGTGTGATGTTTTGGAGGAGACTGGTGTCTGAACCGCAGTCTTGTGTGTGAAGTAACCATTCTGTATGGAGAATACAGTCTTTGCGATGAATTGAATTGGAAGACTTTTAAAGTTTCATTTGCTATTACACAGTCCTTATTGTAATTCTTACATATTATAGGACTGAATTTTTAAAGATTAATGAAAAAAAATTAGAAGTATAACTTTGTAGTGCGTTGGTAAATGAAGTTGTCAATGTCTTTACATCTTGCGTCACTGCTTAGGTCTTGGCATAATGCCATATTGCCCTGATCTTCATTGTGCTCATCATCCTGTGCAACTACTACATGCTGCTTAATTTCGCTAACAGAAAGCATTAGCAATCTTGTTTGTGTCAGTGGACACGATGAGAAACCTTTATATCTTTCTGTTACCCAGCTCCATCTAATTTGATTTTACTGTCTTTGCCTTGTTGGTCAAGATCATGCTGCTTTTGGTCTTCTCATAGTGTTTTTACTTCATTGCTTTTACTATAACGCTCTTGAAGTTATTACTCGGCTCGTACATGTAGCAAAGCCTCTATGGGTTTCTACTTCAATAAAGTCTTCCAATTAACATTAAAGATTAATAGTATTTTGGAGTCTTAAGTTTTTAGAAATTCATTGTTATCTTCACTTTTAATTTCTTCTGGGCTCTAGAGACTTACTGCTTTATCTGAATGCTGTCCTTTTTACTGATCTGTCATTTGTATTCTTTGCGAAAACAGAGTTTCTACAGAAGTGTGTTATAGTCCAAACCTGGGTGTTTTGATTCTGCCGCTCAAATATGAAACATAAAAATTGTTGAACAGGAATAATAAATATTGGGGTTTTTTTCCCCCAGGAAAGAAAAAGACTCAGGAAGGTAAAAACAAGGGAAAGAAGGCAGCGGATACAAAACAGAAAAAGGCTGATTTGGATTCTACTTCTGCAGATATGAGGGATTCTAAAGAGGGTGAGTTCTCAAGTATCTTATTTTTTCCTTCTAGCTATCTTGTTGAATCAAAGGACACTTTTTGTCATGTTTAGTATGTTAGCATGTTATGTTAGTGTAGCAAAGTGAACGTGTGTATATTGTTTGCCCGAACTTTTTTTAGTAAGGAAATCGGATATTAGAAGTATGTCATTAAACAGGCAACTCTGGCAACAGGACAAACTAATGTACTGTAAAATTTAGATGTAAATCCAAAATCCTTAGAATGGAAGAGTAGAGAGAAGTCCTTATTGTAAAGTAATGTCTTTGGAGCTTAGTTTTATACAGTCATTATTTATTGCTATTTAATGGAAGTCAGTGTCAAGGGCAGAAAAAAACACAGTATGAATGCACCGACTAGCTAAGCATGCTGTTTGTCCTAAAGATTATCTGCAAAGGGTGTTTATAAATTGGCTTGGCTTTTTTCACATCATATGTGTGTAAAAATGCCTGAAAGGCACTTGAAGTATGTAGTTTTTTGTGTGTTTTACAAGAATGTAAAACTTGCCACTGCTGTGGGTGTCACTGGTCATGTTTAAAGCTCTGTATAGGTACCGATTTCTTTCAAGCTGCTTTTCTTGAACTTCTAGGGACACGGTTTAGTGGTGGACTTGGCAGTGTTAGGTTTACGGGTGGACTCGATGACCTTAAAGGTCTATTTCCGACCAAAGTGATTCTATGATTCTTTGGATCCATAACTCTTCCTTCACTCTATTGTCCCTTCTGCTTGCACAATACGTGCACCACTGTTCCAGCCATCTTATGCCCCAGCTAGGGAATGGAGAGCAACTTCTTGCTCTACTCATGTAACCGCTTATGCAACGTTGTGTGAATTGGCAGCAAAGTTTCTTTCTTCAGCAATGGATATATCTGACAGCAGATAGGTAAAACTAGTATGCGGAGGTGTGAATAAAGGATCCATCCACTCCAATAAATGAGATGCATGCAGGCTGTGATTCAGAAGTGTAGGAAATAGCCATTCAGACGATGGTTAATAGAAAATGTGATACAAAGAATGGAAGGTACTTTGCCAGGTACAAGGTATACCTTGCTATGCATTACAGTACAAATCCAGATTGGTTTATTGTTAATAATTTGGGGGAAATGGTCAAAGGCTACTATGTATACTTTATGTATACAATATGTATACATATTGCAATACTTCCCTGACACTTATTTGCTCTAAGAAAAGTCTGTGAAAGTTTTTTGGAGGTTTCTTGAAATGTTCTGAAGTCTACCGTGAAATGTTCTGGTACTCTTGAGGCTGTTTTGGGTTTCTTGGCCACAATGTTCAATCCAAAGATTCTCTGTTAAGTATAGGCAGTCGCCTACCTTTTGCTGAAGTTCCAGAAAGGAAGTTTCTGAATACAGTTTTACTTTCTAGTACTGAATCACAACAGTGAGTAGTAGTGGTATTGTGTCAGGTAATAAATGTTGGATATGTTGTGTTACAGGAACAGGTAGAAGAGAGATGTAGCATACTTTAAAGTGTTAGGTGAAAGTGTCTCATGCTTTCCTTTTCATACTTTGTGTACCAGGTCATAAAGAGGAAGATGAAATTCCTTCTGTTTCTGCTGTACTGTCCCTGGAACAAACAGCTGTGATTCAGGAAATGGTAAATCAAGATGTACTTCCAAAGCTGATGATCCCCAGTCCTACAGGTGAACCACAAATGGTGACTGAAGACAAACAAGGAGAAGTAATAAACTTTGCATCAGATGATTTAGATGATGATGAAGAGGAGGATGATGAAGAAGAGGATGATGAAGAGGAGGTAGAAGATACCATTATGCCTAAAGAAAATGCTGAGATGCCTTTGATCTGTGAAGAAAAGTTAGACTCTATGGAAGAGCAAAAGAGTACATCAGAAGACTCTCCAGAAAGCTCTCCAAAGAAAAAACTTGTTGTGAAAATTCCAAAAGCGAGAGGAGAGTCCAACGGTGATGTTCAGGAAACATTCACGTTCCCCTGTCAACATTGTGAGAGGAAGTTTACAACAAAGCAAGGACTTGAACGCCACATGCACATCCATATATCTACTGTTAACCATGCTTTCAAGTGTCGCTATTGTGGGAAAGCCTTTGGTACTCAAATTAACAGGCGAAGACATGAGCGACGCCATGAGGCAGGGCCAAAAAGGAAACCGTTCTTAACACTAACGTCATCACAACACTTGGATAATGTTGCTGATAACCAGGTAGTTGTGGATGATGGTCTTAAAGATGATCTGAATGTTTCTAGTCTTGTGCAAGACTCTGTTGTCTTGGATTCTGAGAAAGTTTCCCAAGAAATGTCAAACTCTGCTTTTGCTGAGGAAAACAAGGAGCCCAAAGAATTGCATCCATGCAAATACTGCAAAAAGGTTTTTGGAACTCACACCAACATGCGGAGGCATCAACGTAGGGTTCATGAGCGTCATCTTATTCCCAAAGGTGTCAGAAGAAAAGGATTCTTTACTGAAGAGCCACCGCTTCAGACAGAGCAGGCCCCACCAGTCCAGAGTGTATATATAGCAAGTACAGAAATAGAAGAGGAGGGTGAAGTAGATGACGTCTATATTATGGATATCTCCAGCAATATCTCTGAAAACTTAAATTATTATATTGATGGTAAAATTCAGTCCAACAGCAGCACTAGCAATTGTGATGTGATTCAGATGGAATCCAACTCTGCAGACTTGTATGGACTGAATTGTATAATCAGTCCCGTCACAGTGGAAATCTCCTCAAATTTAAAGGTTACACAAACGCATGTGAATGAACCTCCCAAGGAACCCTCTAGCAGTGGGAGCAATGAATCCAAAAAGAGGAGAACTGCCAGCCCTCCTCTTGTACCAAAAATAAAAACTGAAGTAGACCCAGAACCTATAACTCCTACTAGCTCTTTAAATCTTCCTCTTAGCATTTCAACAGAAAGCTTACCTTTTCATAAAGAAAAAGGTGTTTATTTGTCATCAAAATTAAAACAGCTTCTTCAGACACAGGACAGTAAGAAAGTAACTCCGTCAAGTGAAATCCCTAAACTAGGACCTTCTGTTACATCGTCGCCTATTTTGCCTCCAGTATCCAGCAGATTTAAAAGAAGGACCAGCTCTCCTCCCAGTTCTCCACAGCACAGTCCAGTACTTCGGGACTTTGTCAAATCAGGTGAGGGAAAAACTGTGTGGAATGATAATATTCGGAGTTCAAAAATGCCAAAGTTAGAAAGCCACAGCAACTCACCTGCTTGGAGCTTGACTGGAAGGGAGGAAAGAGAGACTTTGAGCACTCTTTGCTTTGAAGACTATAAAATATCAAAGGACTGGACAGCAGCTCCGACTTTTGGCAATGTGTGCAACCAGCAGCCACTGGATTTATCTAGTGGTGTGAAACAAAGGTCTGATGTCAAAAATAAGAATCAGGTTCCCTGGGAATCTGTTTTAGATTTAAGTGTGCATAAGAAGCCTTGCAGTGATGCTGAAATTAGGGAATATAAAGAAAATTCCATACAGCCAACCTGTAGTGGTGTTAAAAAGAAGAAACCAACCACTTGCATGTTACAGAAGGTTCTGCTGAACGAGTATAATGGAACGGATGCAGCCACAGACAGCACGCTCAGTGTAAACAGAAGCGCGAGCCCAAGCAAAGCCCTGGAGCCTCAGGCAGAACCTGACATGGATCCCAGTCCATCTGCATCATCTTCTGTTGACACTCAGCCCCTTAGTTCCTCTGTTTCCCCTGTGCCACAGACATCTGCTGTACCTTCCATGTGCCAGCTGCCTCCTTTGTTAACACCAACCAATCCTTCTTCCCCACCGCCCTGCCCGCCTGTGTTAACAGTTGCTACATCACCTCCTCCCCTTCTTCCAACAATGCCGATATCAATTCCAGATGTCTCTGCCAGTGCCACTAACACTTCTTCTTGCCCATCGCCACTTTCTAACACTACTACGCAGTCCCCACTACCAGTTCTTTCACCTACGGTTTCTCCTTCTCCGTCTCCAGTTCCTTCTGTTGAACCTCTTATTTCTGCTGCTTCACCTGGTCCTCCTACACTCTCTTCCTCATCTTCCTCCTCCTCTTCTTCCTCTTTCTCCTCTTCTTCATCTTCATCATCTCCGTCTCCACCTCCTCTTTCTGTAGTTTCTTCTGTTGTTTCCTCTGCGGATAATCTTGAAAATACTCTCCCAATAATAAAACAGGAAGAAGCTGAAAATGAACAACAGAAAGCAAGAGAAGATCCTCATAATTCAAGTGAATCGGGAGTAGTGCAGGAAACATTCAATAAAAGCTTTGTGTGCAATGTCTGTGAATCACCTTTTATTTCTATTAAAGACCTAACGAAGCATTTATCCATTCATGCTGAAGAATGGCCCTTCAAATGTGAATTCTGTGTACAGCTTTTTAGGGATAAAACAGACTTGTCGGAACATCGCTTTCTGCTTCATGGAGTAGGAAATATCTTTGTTTGCTCAGTCTGTAAAAAGGAATTTGCTTTTTTGTGCAATTTGCAACAGCATCAGCGGGATCTCCATCCAGACAAAGAGTGCACACATCATGAGTTTGAAAGTGGGACTCTGAGACCCCAGAATTTTACTGACCCCAGTAAGGCGAACGTGGAGCATATGCAGAGCCTGCCAGAACCTTTGGAACCTTCTAAAGAGGAGGAGGAGGATGAAGATCTAAATGATTCCTCTGAAGAGCTTTATACTACTATAAAAATAATGGCATCTGGAGTAAAATCTAAAGATCCAGATGTTCGTATGGGCCTCAATCAACACTACCCAAGCTTTAAACCACCTCCATTTCAGTATCACCATCGTAATCCTATGGGTATTGGAGTTACTGCAACGAACTTCACTACCCACAATATTCCACAGACTTTTACTACTGCCATTCGATGCACAAAATGTGGGAAGAGTGTTGATAACATGCCTGAGTTACACAAACACATCTTGGCCTGTGCATCTGCCAGTGATAAAAAGAGATACACACCTAAAAAAAATCCAGTACCACTGAAACAGACGGTGCAGCCAAAGAATGGCATGGTGGTTATAGCTGGCCCTGGAAAGAATGCCTTCAGACGAATGGGTCAGCCTAAAAGACTTAATTTCAATGTTGAGATTAGCAAAATGTCCTCAAATAAACTAAAATTAAGTGCATTGAAAAAGAAAAACCAGCTTGTCCAGAAAGCTATCTTGCAAAAAAAGAAATCCGCCCAGCAGAAGGCAGAACTGAAAAGTAATCCATCCGAGTCAGACTCTCACATCTGCCCCTACTGCAATAGAGAGTTTACTTACATTGGCAGTCTGAATAAACACGCGTCATATAGCTGTCCCAAAAAACCCATCTCTCCCTCCTCTAAAAAGAATTCTTCAAAAAAAAGTGCAAGTTCTTCTTCACCTGCAAGCAGTGAAAAAGGCAACAACCAGCGTAGGCGAACAGCGGATGCAGAAATCAAAATGCAAAGCATGCAGCCTCACTTGGGCAAGACAAGAGCACGAACCTCAGGACCTGCACAAATCCAGCTTGCCTCTGCTTCCTTCAAATCAAAACAAAATGTTAAATTTGTACCTCCCATTCGATCTAAAAAGCCAAATTCATCTTCATCATTGAGGAACTCTAGTCCTGTAAGAGTGTCCAAAATGTCCCATGTTGATGGGAAAAAAACTAAGGTGGTCGCTAAGAACAATTCGTCTGGAATCTCAAGCAAAGCATCCCGGAAATTGCACGTCAGAATACAAAGGAATAACAAAGCTGTTTTGCCAAGTAAGTCTGCCGTGGCAAGTAAGAAAAAGGCAGACAGATTCACTGTAAAATCTAGAGAGAGGATTGGAGGACCTATTACACGAAGCCTACAGCAGGCGGCAAATGCAGAGGCAGCAGAAAACAAAAGAGATGAAAGCAGTACAAAGCAAGAACTAAAAGATTTCAGGTAAGCGTTTAATTTGAAGTTGAAACAACACAGGAACACGTTGCTCGCTGTTTTGCCAATTTTCTTGGTCTTTTTTGAGTTTCTCATGCTTAAATAAAAAAAAAAGGTTGCATTTCGTAAAACATGGTTAAGTAGCTCAGTCATGCTGAGGTATGGTGTACATACTTGATGCATTTTGTCATGTTGTCCTGAAATAATGCATAGTTTGTATAGAGAATGACTTTATAAACTGAATTGAAAACTCTGGAAAAAAATGTCAGTGCCTGAGTTCAAATAAACTTAACGTCATTAAACTTAATGTGATTGGAGACAATGACCTTGTATTTGCTATCTAAGATGTATGGTGGCCCAAAATCATTCTAGATTTAGTTTATGATGGTTCGACTGCATTTTTTTACTCGCTAAAATAACTTGCATTGTTGGTTTTTAATAAAAAGCATTCTCTGCATATCATATATATCTATATAATAAAAAACCTCATGACCAAATACTTCAAAAATGTATGTGCATACTAACTGAGTCAGATCATTAAATACTTAATATAAGGGAAATAGACATGTAAGAAAAGTTAAACGAACATGTAAATTTGTTAGAAGTATCGCACTCTTTATGTTTCAGTATAAACAAATTTTATAAGTTCTGTGTCTTTTTGAGAAGAAACATTTTAATCGCAAGAAAGGGTAATACTTCAATAAATGAATAAAATCTTAATCTACGTGCCTGAGTCCGGACTTAAATCTTCATGTAGTCTCTCGAATCAATAGGATATTTTGCAAACTGTTTTTAACTTTTATTAGCATCTTCCTGCCCTGTTATTCTTGGAAATAGGCATCTGATTTATCAAGTAACTTTCACAAAGCTCAGTGGTAATTAAGAGTTCTTTTGATTTTGCTAATTGCAGTGCGTGGCTGTGATTAACACCAGATTTATGGCTGAAGGAGGTACATTTTTTTAAAATCAAAGTAAATCGGTAGTGGAGGAGGGGGAGGAACTGGCAGCTTCCTTCGGAACAAGTGTCCCCTGGCAGAATTTGTCATGAAGTGTCAAAATCCAAATTGTTTGCAGCTTGTGTGTCTTACGGTGAAGACCTCCTAGGTGCAAATTTTGAGGAAATACTTTGTAAAGTAAAGATTCAATATAACAATTATTTCAGAGAGCTAGAGGAGAATTTGACTTATAATAGTCAATACCCAAATTAGGATGTGTTGAAGGGGAAAAATGTTACTGGAACTTGGAGACTAGTGATGTAAAAAATGCCTTTAAGGAACAAGAAGTGTCTACCAGGGCTGTTCTCTTGGGACATAAACATCTTCATGTCAGTTAATTCTCATCAGCTGCTGTCTTAGTGTTATGTGTGAAACTGTATTTTATGTGATGCCAGAACAGATCAGTAGAATTTGGAGCCAGAATGACACATCTTTCCATCTAAATTAATCATTTGACCCTAAGCAAAATAACCGAGTACTTGGAAATCTGTGCATATGGAAATTGTTTTAATGGTATTTGGGGTAAATAACCATTTACCTAGGGGTAGGATTTCCTTGACTGTCTCAAATACTGTTAGTTTACTTTGGCAGCTTGCAGTCTTTACTGGTTTAATGAATAGTTATGTTAGAAGAATTCTTGCTTTTTGTTTCTGAAATAATGTTCATAAATCTAGATTATCTAGTCAACTTTTTTTTTATTTCAAGTATATAGCGTGAAGAAATTTTTTGCCTTCATCCACTAATGTCAGCACAGGCTAATTTTGATTCTACTTGATGTAGGACTGTTGTGGTTCTGCCCCCCCTCCCCCCCCCCCCGAATTCTTAATTCTGAATATTTTTTCAAGACTTGCTTCATGTAATATTTGTCTCCAAATTTGTTTTTCACCTTTCAGTTTTTCTGTGTAAACATACTCCGTTCACAAATAGTTTGTTTTGTCATTTATCTTCAGTTTTTGTTCTTTATTTTCTAGGAATCTCCTGTAAAAACAAAACAAACAAAAAAAATCCCTTAATGACATGGTAGAGCTGTTGCATGCTCAACTTAGGATAAGCACTACGACAATGGATGTGAAATCCACCAAGCTTGCGAAACCAGCTGAAGCTGACTCTCAATCATAAAATTGCCTGCAGGCTTCTTGCTAATATTCAGTGTCAGGCATAGATTTTCTTATTTCGTGCCTGACACACATGCTGGGCTACAGGATGATTCAGATAAGAGAAGGGTACTATTAAAAACAAAACAAAAGCCACATGAAACCTTCAAAAGAAATAGTGGGATTAACTAAACCAAATCTTTTGCTCTTGTGTTTGCTTAGAATCTGGTTTTGTCCGTACCTTCATGAGCGGCATACAGGCAATTCAGCTGTATACTTGGCAAAGCAGGTTCCTTAGTTTTGTCAGTAATTCAGTGTAGATTCAGGGACAATAAATGTTGCTGCACTCAAAGTATTTTTATCATGTATTAAGTCTTTTAAAGCCTTGTGTTTAATTGAAGGCCAACCTAGCACAGCAGAATTTCCTTTTCTTCCTGCCTTCTCCTCGCTTTCTGAGTCCTTTAGATGTCCAGCATACAATGGGAAAAAGCCTGATTTGGATGTTTTATGGATTTTCTGAATTCCTATTTATACATTGAAATGAAACTTTATATAGCAATGAAATACCGATATCTGTTTTGAAATACCATATATATAATGAATGCAGTGTATCTTTTTATCGCTAAGAAGCCTAGACCAGGACTACATACCTGTATATTTTGAAAGTTAAATATATAATTACTCTAAAAGGTTGTACACCTCTATCTAATAACTTAAGACAACAAATTGGTCTGTTGTTCATAACAGCTTTTTATGGAAATACAGTTTGTCATGTGTTCATATAGCTTTCAAGATTAATGGCAGAATCGATGGAAAGTGACTAGTTTCTTTATACAGCCACCCCTTTTATTTTTTGTTCTTGACTTAAAAAGTAATCTACCTCTTAAAATTTGTAGTTTAATACTTGTTTGGTGAATTTGTGCCACTTTAACTTTCACTTTCACTATCATTCCCATTTTGTTACATTTCTGTTATGGGGACTTTATGTTGAAATATTGTATAAAGCATTTGTAGCAAGTTTAAAAAATAAAAATATTTAAAATTATTTAAATTGTTTTGGACACTTCAATTGTACTATATGTGATTTACATTTTACATTAATTTCATTTTGGTTTCATTTTGGGTTGTTAATCTTGGAGCATGTTCCTGTATTAAAGTATGCTGTTAGTTATATTGTTTCTTTTATTGGAGAGTGATATAAAAAATATTCTAATGAAAACATTAAAAATTACAATCTGACGTAAAAGTGGGGTTGTCATTGCTTTTGAACGTTGTAGCCTTGCCGAAGATACTGTAAATGCAGGTAAGCAACTGAAAAGGGGGTTTTCTCCTCTGGCATGCAGTACATCATGTGAAGTTGCAGATGTATTAAAGGGTCTCTGTGGTGTTGCAAGCACTTAATGGCCAGCTAGATGGAACTATCATGACACATTTTATAAGACTGTAACCAATAAAGTAAAGTTTTTAAAAACTTGTGGGAAACTTGCCTTTTGTATGGAAACCAGATGTACCAGGAAAAAATGAAACAATGTACATCTAGAAGGAATTAAGCATGCTTGCATCCTTTAGTTGTCTACACCCACTTCGCTGAAACAAATTTATACTAATTTGACGCTTCTGAGTTAGTCTTAGATGTTTGTTCTTTAAGGGTGCCCATTTCTTAGGATAATCACTCCTAATCCAGTAGTAAGTTAATATTTTTATGTAGTTGTCTGTTCACATTAATACTTCTGTTTGAGTGAGATTCTTCAGCAAGAACTCCCTGTTTATTTTCTCATGTGATATGTCATTCCTTGAGCATGTTATCCTCCCCATAACAAAGTTTTCTCTGAATTTTAACCGATGGAGAAGGAGCGGTAGAGTAAATGCAGTTCTGGCATTGTTCACGGAGTGTTTTTGCAGGCACATCTACATTGTGATAATACACACTGCAGCTCGGTAGTTGCACCACGATTATAGAGGTGAATTCTTAGTCTGTCTTAGAGCAGCGGTTGTATCAATTTGGTGGTAGGACAGCCCCAGTGAAGGTTTTTAGTAGAGATTAGATTTTACTCTATTTGCCTAAGAGGAAACATTTTGTTTTGCATACCCATAGTTGTATTTGGCTATTTTATAAGAATTAGGAAACATGGGGAAAAAAGGTAAAAACTCTCCCATAGTTTTGAAGTTACTGAGGGTGGGACATAAATCTATCCTTTTCACATCTTTCTTCTGTTACTGACAACTGAATTACCTGTTGGTGTTTGGTCTTACTGCAGTCTTGGTGTGTTGATCACCTTGTAGGGTTTTATTAGAGACGTCTAGCAGAGAACTGATCATAAATACACCAGCTTCCTTCCCTCGTTCCTTAATATTATGGCAGAAATCCTGTTGCCGTTGTCTGTACTGTTTCTCTGCTGTGGTATTAAATCCTGTTGTGTCCCAAGGATGTTGACCCCCTGAGATGGTTCACACGCGTTCATACGCACCAGTTCCCAAGCGGAGTGCTCTATGATGGAGGTTTGCATTCCAAGCTGAGGGCTGATCATCATACAGTTTTTGTAGTTACTACTGCATCTCATCTGCATAATTGAATTTCTGTGGCTTTTATAACTGCCTCTCTATGATCTGAATGCAACAATAAAGCTGTAATGATGCTCACAAAGTGCTGACGTTTCTTGAAATGCATCCAAACAGGCAATGAAAACAATTAAACTTGTCCTGTTTATAGAGACTAACTGACATGCTGGTCAAGATCAAATGCAGTGTCAGTTTAATAAAAACAGTAATGCTGAAGTGCGTATGGAGACGGGAGATCTGACACATTGTGTTTACCTTTCCCCCCCATTATCCAGTTTGCTGGGAGGAGTTAAAACCAGCTTGTGTCAGAGAATATCTTAAATGTGTTCAAGCCTCGGCGTTACGAGACAGTCCGGGCGATGCAGCCAGGCCCCCGCATATGGTGTTTCCTGCCAGCTCCCGACCCTTTGTGTAAGCTACCTGGGGCTGATTTAGGCTAGTGTTATTTCTGGTACTATGTTTTGTTGGTGTTTTGTATTGTAAGCCTTTTATTTAAAGTGTCCTAGTTTATTTGCTGATGACTTGCTTTAGGGAAGTGTCATAGAAAGCTAGATCCTGGCAAGCTGATGTGTGAGTTTTCAAGTTCAAATGTAGACATGCATAGCACTCCCTTCACTTACTGAGGTTTATGGCTTCAGTTTCAAAATCATGAGGTCAGTTCCAGCTTTTACCAGAGTCAAGTTCAGCTAAGAAGCTGAGTTGCAAGTGAGAACCTGTGACAGACAAATAGCTTGTGAATGACCTTAAAAAGAGAACTTGGAAGACCTTCCATACTAGTTCTAGCTTTTATTTACTGAATGTGTGATCTACATGAGCCACATGATACTATTCTTCTACTCGTGATGAAAATGAGCTAAAGGATAGATTCTGAACAACAAGTGCATGCTGTTTCGCATCTCAGCTTTTGTGGTAAGTGAATTATGAAAAAGAGGTAAACTTCCACATCTTCTATTTAATTAAACTAGTAAAGAATTGGGAAGAAACTCTTGGGACTAGCATGAAATTTCGTAGTAGTAACTGAAGATACTTTGATACCAATGTAGACAAAGCTGATTTTGGGTCACCCCTATACTGTATTTAAAAATAGAATATTAATATTTCTTGTAGAATTAATATCTTGGTGTTTTTAAGCCGTAGCTGGAGTTACGAACAGTTATGAACTCAACAGTTGGATGCACAAATCTTACGGAAGTTTAATGGGAACTCTGTAAAGCTTCATCTACACAGCCACAATAATTTGAATTAACTTTTAAAGCAGATTGCTTTATCTAAACTTTGTGGACAGGCAGATATCAAATATTTAGTGAACTGAGAGCTAAAGGCTACTCAGAAGAGATGCTTTAGAAAACACTTGGGAATAAAGTATAAATTGAAATGGTCAAGAGATTTCGACAAAGCTAGTGTTCAAGTTGCAGTAAACACCCCCATGTTTGTTTTCCTGTTTATGTATGCTGTGTGATGCATTTTAATTGTATACCTGCGTGCTGTGCTTTTTCGGTAGAACCCATGTAATGTAATTCATAGGATAGAACTGATACCCTCTTCCACTAAAGAGCTGCTGTGTGTAGGCCCTTGCAGTATTTTTTGGAGGAGTGGGAAGGGGAGGGAAGTAATTCTATTTCAGAGCAAGATGCAAGTAAAACGCTCTAAGAAAGGCATGATCTATTAAGTGTACGGTTAACGGTCCATTTTACACCTCAAATGGAACAATGAAAAGTTAGTGTTATTAAAGACGGATCTTTATTCCACACATATGAGTGACTTGATGTCATTTCCTAAGCTTGCTTTGGGATCTTAACTTTGCAATTGAAGTGTAGGTATTTTTTGAGTGAAATCAATACCGAGGTAACACTCAGACTGTAGCTGACATTGGTGCTACTTTGTGCTCATCACTTACAGTCAGGCAAGGGTGTCCACCCAGATGTTTAAAATATACATTTTTAGACCGAGCGCGGGAAAGGAAGCCGTTGGTGTAAAGACCATACGAGGTCACTGGCAGAACTCGGAAAGGAACGGGACGTGTTAGAGTCCCGTTCTGTCTCTGGACCACAGTCTCTTCGGCCACTAACTACTTTTAAACCCCTTCCTTAGTTAAGAGGAAGCCTTATTGCTGTTGAGTCACCCCTGATTACTGCTTCCCATGCACACCTCATCGCTTTTCCTTCTCATTTTGCTGATCCTGCATGTTCGCTTCTCTTAGTAAGTCTCTCAAAATGCTTTTGGGCGAGTGCGCTTTTGAAAAGCACGCATTTGAAAAGAGCATTGAAGTAACTGCTGGGGGTTTTTTTTCCAGGTACAAGGCAGTAAAACACTGAAACTCGAAGCTTGAGCAGGCATCAAGCTGGAGGGAGGCTTTTTCTTAAAAGATGGCTAGCTGCTTCAGCTTCCTAATTTATTCAAAGCCGGAGTGGTTTGTGGAACATTAGAGTAATCAGCAACACGTACTTTGTTTGTATATATCTCTCTGCTTATTTTTCTTAAGGCTTTTATGTTTCACAAGCCAAACGGGGTCTCTGAGTCATGTTCTGGATGACGATACTCCCAGAAACTGCCAAAGGGTTGTGAGAAACGGCTTTGGTTGCTCAGCGGGTGATGTTCCATTTTCAGAAGTACAGGCTCAGCATTCGGTCCGTGTGGTGCAAGGTGGCATTTCGTGCTGGAGGTGTGCTGCCTTGCAGATGAACAGCAAAGCAGGACTTGCACCACTCGTAATGCCCTGTGCCAGTCAAAAAAGAAGAACCACCTCCTACCTGGGCCTCTTTCAGCAGAGCCTGCCTCAGTTCCTTCTGCAGCTCAGGCAATGCCACTCAGCAAGGTTAAATGCCCACGGTAAAGTAAATGCGAGGACTTTTTTCCAGGGAAATTATTTTGTTGGAAACGCAGAGGGTGTGCTACCTGCGAAGGGCGTTTGAAGGCTTGGCAGCGAGTGGAAACGGGGAAGAGCTCCGTGCGTTCTCCTTGCTGCGGTTGGGTGTTGAACGGCGAGCGCTGGTGCTGCTTGTGGAAGGAGTTGGCTTTGGAAGCGCCAGGCAGGCTGAGCAAACTCGCTCTCTTGTGCGGGTAGCACTTGGTCACGTTCCGGCTGTGACTCGATGGCAGAATTTATTGAGCATTTCATTTAGGTACTGGGCTTTCCGCTAACCGTCGCGGTGCGGAAGGAGGTAGGAAGATGAGAAACGGAGCCGAAGGGTTGCACACTCCAACTGCCCTGTCGCTGGAGTTGGACTGAAGTTGTATTCCCCGTGCGTTATGGCACATGCTTTAACTCCTCTCTCTTTTTAAGCGGAAAGCATATTTCTTTCGGTGGTTTCTTTTTTATGCAAGGAGATGCACAGGACTGAAGGGTCATACTAGTTCTGCTAGCCTTCCGTAATCATTTTGAACTCGTTTGAGTAACCGTTTCTGTATAAAGCTAAATAAAAATCAACTACAGTCTTCCCTATGTGCGATAAAGTTTTCTCGTTCTTTTTCTCCGTCATGAATGCGACTCAGTAGATACGAATTTTATGAAATTATCAGATTAGATTGCTCGACGGTGTCGAAGATGTATTTGAGTACTGCTATTTTTAATCCAACGTTCTTCACCTTTTGGCTCGCACGATGCTCTGGGCTGCTTTAGAAGGGCAGGAAGATGAATTGCTGAGGTGATACTGTTCATCTACATTTATAGGCCTAGACCAAGATTTCTTGAAGTGACTAAAAGACTAGAGCGAGCTCAGTTTGGAGTACTGTCGGGGAGACCGATTTTCTGAAGGAGCCGAGTAGCCGTCCTCGGTGCCGAATCCCTTCAGCGCGGCTACTGTACATCACTAGCTGCTTTTAAAAATCTAGGTACGTTTGAGTAAAGTGGCACAGATACGCTCATTTTAGGTAGTCCCCCGGGTGAGTTGTAGGCATGGTGTGCCGTTGTTTCCGGCAGTTCTCGATGTTGATTCGGTGTTCGTCGCTGAAGTTAATAGTGGGCTGAAGCAGGATTTCGCTGGGGGTGGAACTAAGCCAAGAGTGAAGAAACTTGAACTCTGGAGCACGTGCGTGAAACAACGATTTTGGAGTTCTTGTGGGGGAGCGATGCTGCTTTAAAGGCATTGAGGCCGTTGAGCCGGCGTGGTTGGAGAGTGCTGCTGTGTATCCTCTTGAAAGCTGGGAGCGCAAGGATCTCGGTAACAGGCTTTTCCACTTGAGATTCCTGAAAGGCCTGACCGGCAAATCGTAATACTCATGTTCTGTCCTTTAGCGTCACACGATTGCAGGATAAAATCCTGATGTGTTCCAGCTTTTTTTACTGCTTTCATAAATAAACGCACATAAGTCTTGGAACAGCTGTTGTACAGCATGATGAGACCCTTTTTGCTCTCTGCTCTTCCCCCATTTTTCATGCACAGAGGCAGGACTCTTCTGCAGTAGAGACAGACATCCTCCTTAAGAAAATTCTATCCATAAACCTTTTTCTCCTGCTAAATATTTTGTTTCTCTTAAATAATAAAAAAAAATCTTAAAAATTGTTCATGTAATTGACGATGTTTTTCCAAGTCCTCCTTTTGTGTATTTGCTTTCCCATTAAGCAATATGCTAGTGCAAGAGAGTACATGCCAGTTAGGTTAGCAACATGCTGATTTAGTTTTCACTGCGAGCAGAAAGCCCAGAAATCTCATTTATCCGTGCCCCAGGCCCCCCTTGCTTGCCTTCTGGCCTGTAAAATTACCTAGCCTAATTCTGCAGAGCCGGGAATTTGGGTTTAATCATCCACACCTCTTTTATCTTTTTTTTTTTTCTTTTCTCTCAGGCAGTCAGTTACTTTAGAAGTTGGTCTGTGTCAGCTTAGACAGCGTTTTATTTAAGAGTAGTGTACACTTTTGACAGAATTTGTCCCTGGCATGTCTGTTGGTAGGAGGTATGTTGGAGAGTGTGTGTGTCTGGAATTTCGGACCATATGCATGGGGTTTTATTGAGATGAGGAGCATAGAAGTATAAGCCCTGCAAGAAAAACACACTTATATGAGGTAAAGCTGTAGAACCTAAATCTCCCGAATGTTTTATCATGTACTGCGATGACTTTGTCACTGAACTTCACTGGCGTGACCAGCAACCACATCGGATCGCTCCAGCCGTCATTCCCACAGGGAACGTGGCTTATTTTTCTGGGACGTTTCTAGTGCAGCAAACTAGCAGCTCGGAAGAATGTTAATTGCACAAGTGTGGTAGAAGACAAGGTAATTTGCATTAAAAAAACCAAATGTATTTTAAGAACGTCTGAGGGAAGGGTGTGTGCCAGGATCTGGCTTTTTCACTAGCCGCCTGGCTTGTGTGTGCTGCTCATTTCAAGGCTCGGTGGCCTGGGAAGGTGTATGGGAGTAGGAATTTGGTTTGGGCAAATGAGGTGAAACTTCTTGAGTATTCAGGAGACAACTTAACTTGGGGAATAGTGATGCGGTGCGTGTTAGGGGAGCCTTTGCCTTTGTTCCCGCCTCTGCTCTAAGACTGCAGGTTTTCTGGGTGACCTCGGCCCATCGCCTTTCTCCAGTTCTGCCTCTGAAAAATGGGGATTATGGTGCTGACTCATACCGCCAAACACTTTCAGATCCAAGGATGGAAGGCTGTAAGACCTGAGACTTAACGTATTTTTATTGTAGCGAGTCTCGCCAAATCCAGCGATCTGTCCCCCTCTCTAGCTGGGCTGTGCTCTCGGGTAAGAGAGGAAGGGTCAGGCCCTGTCTACGAGTGGAAAAAAAAAAAGCCATCATTTAACTTTTGGCTTAGCTTTAATTTATGGTATAGCGAGCACATTTACCAAAACAGTTTATCCCCATTTAGAAGTCCTAGTTGACGCAGAAAAGTGAGCGCAGGCGAGTCCTTCCTGCTGCCTAACGTTTGGGTCCTGTGCCCCGTTGCTTGCAAGCATAGTAATGTTTTCTGAGAATATGCCTTTCCTCTTTTCTTTTTTTTTTTTTTCCTCCTTTTTCCAGCTAGGACTGTTCCTACACAATGGACTTGGTGGAGCTGGGTGCAGCATGGGCTGCGCTGCCCGTCCTTTGGCCCAGGATGTGGGCTGTGCAGGGTGCCCCGATGGGGCTGGGGCGCAGCCCCTCGCCCCTTCCGCTAAAGCCCTTATTGCCCGGCTGCGTCGCCACAGGGCGTCTGGGAATTCCTTTTCTTTTGCCCGTCTCCAGTTACCCCAGCACGGGTGATGGTGAAAGCAGGTGCAAGGCGACAGTGGTAAAAATAGCGCTCTCGAGAACCGTTCCTACGTGCGATGGGGGTATTTCGGCTCCCCGCCCTCTCTGAGGTCCGCTTGCCTTGCAGACCCAGGGGGTTACTCCTGGAACATCCAGACATCCCTGCGTTTCTTAAACAGGCTCGTTAAAAAAAGGAGTTACCAATCGGCTTCACACCGGTACGGAGAGGGGCACGGGTTTCCTGAGTTATCAATCGGCTTCACACGGGTACGGAGAGGGGCACAGGTTTCCTAACCGTGCTGGCAGAGCAAACGTCGGCACGGCGAGCGGTCCGTGCTTTGCCGCGAGCTTTCAAGGCTTGGCTAATTGCGAGCAGAATGGAAAGACAATAATAAAAACTCCGTTAAGAACTCAATTCCATTTTCTGTCTAGAAGAACAATCCGTTTTTTCGCCTCTAATCCTCAACTTCCGAATAATAAGCCCATGGTCTGTTAGTTTTAAAGCTAGATGAAATCAGGGGATGAAAGATCCCTTTAGCATATTGTTTTTTTGGGCGGATGAGGGATGTGCATTTGAAAATGCAGGTCAGATTTTCTCAGACACTTTGTCTCTTTTTAGATTTGGGGCTTTTTTTTTTTTTTTTTTAAGTTTCCCACAGGATCTAGGCATTGGCTCATTGCATGCAATAACACACAGATGTTACTGATTATAGAAGAACTTTTGCAAGTCATAATTAATTTTTTGACATTAAACATTACTTAAATGGAAACATTCTAAATAAGAAGAAAATTAAAATTTCTCTTTTCTAGTTATAGTAAAGAACCGAAGCCAAACAAACTAAACTTATTTTGGATATTCTGCTGTTTGCCTTGGTAATAGTCCTTATACAGGACAACAAAATCTGGCTTTTGTTGACTTCCTCATTACCACTTTCTGATTCTTACACACTAGATGAATGCTTCAGTATTAAATTCACAAAGGCTGGAGAGTATGATTTACATATAACAATAACAGAACTTTGGCAGACTATTTTAACCACAAATTTTAATTTGGAAATAATTGAATTGCTTGCTTTTAAAAATTTCTGTGGTTTTGTGTTGTAATGGAAAATTTTGCACTTCTTTATGTCTAACTTGCAGTTACGCTGCGCTGCAAAATCTGTATCTAAGGACAAACGATAATGGCAATCTCCTTTAACGGGTGTCTGTTGAACTCTCAAAATTACCTGGAGAGCAACCTAACTTTTAACTATTCCTAAACACGTTGTTATGTAATAAAATTACTTTTCAAAAGATGTTCCCTTGGAAGAACATGAGTAGCTGGGTTTGGTTAGAGCTTTGAAGATGTTGCCTTATACAAGGTGGGTGAGTCGTTACCGCAGGGGTGGGGATGCGCAGCTGCGAGGGGGAGCAGACATGCGTCCGCACGCACCACGGAGGTACAAGTATGTGCAAGATAGCAAAAGGTGCCGAATTTAAAAACAAATAGGGTGTTTTTTTTAATCTTTTAGTGTAAGGAAAATTAGCTTGGGTATACATTTGAGCTGAGACCCTTATGTTCAGAATATGGCATAAGCCTTTCTATTTCCCTTGCTTTGACTCAGGTTTTCAGGCTTTCTTCTTGAAATCGGTTGACAAAGGTGTAATACCGTCAGTTAAAATCTCTGATTTTCACTTTCACTTCGGTATTCTTGGAGTTGGTTTAAGATTTTAAGTGAAATAACGTATCATCTGCAATAAAGGCACAGTAGCGGTGCCAGTGCTATAGTGGCAAAAGTATTCGGCGGACTTTGACCTTGGGAAAAACGACCAGATGTGGTATTGTGCTTATGTGAAGTAAAATTCCTTTTCCGTAAATACGTATTTTAAAACCTGATACAGACTGTTGTGAGAAAATAGACCGTGACTCTTTTTCACATAACTCCGGATTTGTCCGTCTGTCCCAGTTGGAGGGTCTCTAACTGGGACGTTGCGTGGGAGGCTGGATGCTGCTTCCAGTTGACATTGTTTCCTACTTAAACTTAACGGGGTAGGTTCTGAGCAAGGCAAAAAAAAACCCCTGTTGCCTTCAGAAGTGGCTCTCGGTACTTGCAGGGTGGGTGGAGTGTGAAGGTTTTTTTTTCTCGCCGCTCACTAAAGGCCCTGCCGGGCCCTCAAGCATGTCTCTGCTGTTCTTCCCGGTACCCTAAGGCGTGTATATGAGTTTCTTCTGCCTCTTTGTACAGTTACAGACTCCGCATGGCCTCTAGATGTCCTTCCTCCTCTTCGCATAACTCCAGCGCCAGGCACTGCAAGAAACCCAGCTGCGCCGCGTCCCACTTCTTCAAGGAATAGACTCTTCCGCGGGTCCAGCCGGGTGCCACATCCAGGTACAGCAATGCCGCCGCGGGGGACGCGCAGAGCTTACCCGTCCCGTGTTTCTGTGGGCAAGGAGGGCGAAGCGCTTACAGACGTTAGCCGGGGCTCGGAAAGCCCACGGCGCCGTTGCCCGTGTCGTAACCGGTCACTGGTAAGAAAGCAGGCGTGAAGGGGGAGGGCACGGTGCCCTGTGCCAGAAACGGGGCCTCTCCGTTAAATCATCGAGCACCGGGGACGAGGTCTTCTCTAGTGGCGTGTACCTCTGTCCTCTGGATCAGAAGGATCTGTTAGGGCAGCGTCAGCCCTTTAGCCTCGTGCAATGTGTAAGTAAGGAGAATTTGCTTTTGTTTATGAGCCTTTAAGACCTGAGGTGTTGCTCCTCTGGATCCGCTGGGGAGCTTGAAGGTGGTGGTAATTTTTCTAAGGAAGGGGTTTGTCCCCGCCTCGGAAGCAGTGCTATCTGTCTGATCGTAGTAGTGGGCAAAGTCCTTTCAGATCTTCTAGGCTGAATGGATAAACGCTGAACAAATATTAACTCTGCCCCCCCCCAAAAAAAAAAAAAAAAATTTGCCTGGGAATGCGTCTTACGGCTGGCTGCTTTGGCTGAACGCCAGAAGCTCCAAGACCAGTATTGCAACGCAGATCGCAGGGCCAGGATAACGTACAAAAACGTTAGTTGGGCTTGTGGCGAGAGAAACTGGTGTAATAAAGCTCTATAGGCTTGGACAAATTAACCATCTGTCCCAGTGTTATTGGTGAAGCTGAGTTGATTTCCCGTTGGTTGACTTTAAACAAGACGCTGTCTTCTGCTCCTTCATTTCCCCACCCGCAACATGCGCATGGTCACCTCCTTTATACTGACGTGGTAGCTAAGGAACATTAGACTTGCTCGTGTAAAGGTGAAGGTGAGAATGAGTGCCAGCAAAATCCAGATGCTGCAGCCTGAAATTTATTCTTTGTTAAATATGTTCCAAAAAATAACATTTGGGGGAGAAAGTTAGTAAAATTCTGAAGTTTACTACCTCCTGAATAACGGGAGTGGCTGCTAATGAAATGGGAACGTCCCTAAACTGCGGCATAGACCATGTAGTCGTGGGAAGCCCAAGCCAAAGTTAAATCACGGACATCGCTCCTGCGCAGCACTCGGCGAATGACTTGCCCCGCTTCCAGCTCAGCGTAACGGGGCAGTTACTACTTAATCTTGAAGCTGCCTCTGATTAAATGCACCTCTCTGTGTATTCGCAGGTACTGGGAACTTTTGACTGGAAAAGGTGAGGTGAAGTAATCCTCAAGCATTGTCCTCTCCTGCTTTTTCTCAGATGAGGTGAGACCAGTTCCTCCGTAGCTAGCAGGGACAGTGGTTTCTTCTGCTGGACGCAACGGTGCGCTTTTGTCATATTGTCCTTCCTTCCAGAGGGAGAGGGAGAGAGCGCAGAGCAGGGCTCCTGCCTTCTCCAGAGAGTGCTGAACTGTGGATGCTGGTGAGAGGGTGATCTCAGGGTCCCTTGCCCCGCGGAGTCCACGTACAACAGCCGGTGGAATAGCATGGAGAAATGTTCAGACATTTGCAGGCAGATTAACCATGTTCAGAGGGCTGGTGGGTCTGGATGAGTCTCCTCTTTCTGGTAGAACACAGAGGGGTTTAACATACTATGCAATTAAATTCTGAAAAGACTGTTACATCATTTTAGTTTTACATCCTAACGGGTAAAGAACTGGGCATCCCACAAAAATCCACTGAAGGGAGTGGTAGGTTTTGCTGAGGTTTCCACATCTGACGTCTGTAGGTCTCTTGACTTTGTACCATTAGCTTTAATTGGCGTGATGCCATTGCTTTCGAAGTGCGTCGGGACCCACATTTTTTTTTTTTTTTTTTGGAAGACCACCTGTTAAGTAATTTCTGCGAATGTGCTGGTAGCCCGGGTTCGTAACAGGACAAGCATCCATTTCTCAAAAGCTGCCATTACATTTGTTGCCAGCCTGGTACTCTGTTATAGTCGGGATTTATTTCTTTAGTGAGAGTATCAAGCACGCGTGTTGCTGTGCAATATCAAGCAACGCTTCTTAAATACAGAGCTTGTGTTCGCAACTCGATACAAGCGTGTTTAGTGTCAGCGGTCTTGTAGAGAGGGCGTCCATGAAGGTAGCTGGCAGCCAGTGAAGACAAGTGGCAGAAACGTGCAGGTCAGTTGGTAAAACGCAGTGCAAAAAGGTCTCTTGCCTTTTGCTCCACAGTGGTGACAATCACACCCGGGTGCGTCATCTGGCCCCTGCAGATTTCACCTCCCAGATGAAGGGTTCCTTCAGTCAAGAGAAGTCTTTGCAGGATCCCCGCTGATGTAGCGTCCAGGTTTGGGGTTTTTCAAGATGGCCAAGGGGGTCGATTGCCTATTTCCCCCCTTACTTCAGTCAATCCATACTTCTCCTTGTCTTTGCACTCCACACAGATAAGCGCACGTCTGTGTACGCACACGTTAGTTGAGGGAAAAACAAGTGCCCGGTTGATACTCCTTCCCACCACCACCCTGAAAAAGTAAAAAAAAAAATCAGTTATATATATATGTGTATATATATATGACATATATATTAATATATATATGTCGGAAATTGCTGAAAACAGTTAATTTTTTTTGTAGTTTTGATGAAAATCAAATTGTTCGAAATGAATGCAAAAGCTTTAAATAAAGACATTGGTTTTGTTCAGCGTAAAAATGTTTTAGCTACATGTTGTTTGAGTCGGAAAGAAAAGGTCTTCGGGACCTTGTATTATCTAGCTACGGATTTTTTGGATAAACCCCTGTTGGAGGCTTTCTAAGTGCAATTGTGGTTTGGGGGAAGGCTGAGGTGCTGAGAACTAGATGAGCCATAAAAAGCTACATCCCCTCCCATGTTGGAAGTGATGCTTCCAGTTCACGACTGTGAGACCATTGAGATGCCGGCTTTGTGGGGAGAGCGTGTGCCGTGCTGGCTGCTCTGTCTCTTTCCTAGAGTGGTGAGTCTCTAGGATCTGTCCCCTCTTGAGCTTTTTGCTAGCAATAATTTCCTCTTGAAATATGTGAGGTACTAATTTCAAACAAAGGCTGAAATTTTTCATAGCAGCCTTGGACGACTGAGATTCTCATTATTCATTAAAACTAGTCGGAAGTGAGCATCCAAACCTGCCAGGCAGCTTGGTAAATCTTGGCCAAATAGCACAGAAATTAACGTTTCCTGGCCTTATGTGTATCTCAAAGCTGGCGTGCACATACAGCGCTCTAATCAGTTTGGCTGACTTTAGTTTTGCACGTTATCTTTCTTTTTATGTTCTCTCCATGTTATCTCCTTCCTCTCATCATCTAGTATTAGTATGGTAAACCCTGTTCTCTCAAACAGGAATTATCTTCCTGTGTGTCTGGACAGCATCGAGATTATTTGAAAAATGAATATACAGTGCTAATAAAGCCCAGCTCCAATATACTCTGTCTTAAAGCACCAGTATGATACGCCCTTGATTTTCCCCATGCAACTTTGTTAGGCATTTTGTCGAAGATCACACTTACTGTATAAATTTTCCCTGGTCACTTGAGGATTGTTGCTGAGGAAGAGCTTTCCTGCCATGCAGCCCAAATCCTGCTTTAAACAATCGGTTTTTCTGAGAGCCACTCAACTTCCAATAGCAGTAAGTTGAATTAAGTACAGAGTTTCTGGCATGGATGCTGCTCAATTTAGTGCCTTTAAGGCATACCAATGAGGCTATTAGATGTCACTTTTGTGCAATTTATTTTTGCTGCTTTTTTTTTTAGAGTGGTATTAATTATAATAACTGACAAACTCAAGGAGAGGAGCGTGTAAATTGTTGTGATACATGAACGTTTTTCCCAGAGAAATTCTGGTTTATCGCGCAAGCCTGTAAATATGTATTTACAATTTTAAAAGCACGTCTTTATGTCCCTGGTTGTAAATGCTCTGTTTTTAAAGTTTTATAACATGTGTTACTCAACCAAGAGACCACAGCACACAGCTTTATATTGTACTGGTCTGTTTGAAGGATTCATTACGGTCTAAGCTGTGGCAGAAGAATATCCACACCACTGACAAGAAATAACCCATCGTTATACCAGACATTTCATCTTTTTCCCCTCAGATAACAAACGCAGTTTTTTGGGGAGGGTGGGTGAGTTGATTTTTCTTGCAGGAAAAAGAATCAGTTCAAAATGGTGTCATTTCTCTAGAACGATGAGGATATTTTATTCACAGTAAATTCAGGAAAATATGCCTTTTTTTTTTTTTTCCCCAAGGCAGAATTTCACAGTTTTGCAGCAAATTTTTAACCTCCCCCGTGCCTGCTGATGAAACGTGAAATTTTGCCCTTGACCAATATCACAAATTCTTGTGAAAATTCAAGGAGAGGGTGGGGAAAGAGCTCAGGTTTTGCATGTAGGAATTTGCGAGGCTGACACCGGTAGCTCTGCAGTGCTCTCATGACAATTGCTGGTATGGAGAAGTTGATTAAGAATAAACTGTGTGGAGATGTGGTGTTACCTGGTTGGTGCTTGGGTTCTTGAACATTGCTCTGGAAGACTGAAAGCTCTGTTGTCTGTCCGCCATGTAAAAACAAAGAACAACAATAAATTAATGTGACAAACCGCATCATGGAAATATTTATTATTATTTCAGCAAAGGAAGTCTTCAAAATGGAGATCCAATGTATTCTAGCTCTGAAATGGTTTGGAATTTTTCTGGTGGGTGGCAGGAGAGGGGGGAGGAGATGGAAATGTCCCCTTGGTCTATCAAGCTCCATGCGTGCTAACAGTAATTACTGCAGACTGAGCTCTCCCGACAGCCTCAGCCTCGGGGTCTATGCGCTTGGGTAAGCAGCACGCAAGCCCGTTGTCCTCTGGACTCTCCCTTCGAAGCCAAAGCTCTCGTTGAAGCGTTGCAGCCTTGTGGAAGCAACATGGTGCAATGAACTTCAAGGGTTGCTGTCCTCTGCAGGAGGGTGGAAGTTTGAGCAAGGCACGAAGTGGGAGGGTTTTTCGCTGCCTAGAGACGGTCCCTGTTTTGTTCATCTCCGTTAGAAGGGTACACTCCATCACAGCTCCTGGAGGGGGAGTTTTATACCTCGTCTACGTCGCGCAGGGCCAAGGGACTTGGCAGTTCGTTAAGGGCGTCGCTGAGGGTCGGTGGGCAGCCATTCGTCACTGGTGCATTAATTCAGCCACATTCTTTAAAAACAATAGCAGATACAACAAAAAGGTTTGGGAACAATTGAAGTATAGGTATTAATATTAATTTCACGTGGGCTAAAAATGGCTCTTTTGCCCCAGAAAATCTGAGGATTCCTTATGCATTCTAAATCTGACCTGTTAGTAAAAAAATCACTGTTGTCACCATTGCACATCGTTGCCTTGCCTGCAGCACCCTACCAGTGAGTCAACCTTCTCTTACGTCTTGTAACCTACTTGAATGGCATTCAGGCTTGGTTAAGTTTTGAGTGATGAGATTTTGCTGAGCTGTATTTCTCTCCCTGCATGAGAATCTTCTGAAATACTCTTGAGCCAAATAACTGCATGCTTTCTCTTATCTGTCTGTTCTGTCACACGGAGCAGCACTAGTTACTCCTTTTGGCTTTTTTGGAAGGAGACTACCTTCAGAAACAGGTAAGGAACAAAAAACCTCATTCTCATAATGAAGTTATGGCCTTAGTGCTGTTTATTTTACCGCTGTATGTACCACACTGCTTGCGGCTGCCAGGAGGCAGAAGGATGCAGACAACGCGACGTTGCCGGTGGCAGAATCCCCTTACAGAGACTGGGAAAACTGGCTAGGCTGTTCCAGCCTTGGATGCCAGTGCCAATTGTTAATAGTCCTTCAAGGCTATAGGATGCACAGAGTCTTACGTGTGCTCAAGAAAAAAAAACCACTTAGTGGACATGGAGGACACAAGTGCATCACACCTGCGATCCCCAACGGCTTGTCATCTCCTGTGAGACGAGTGAGCTGTGGAAGAACGGTAGAAATAGAAACGTACGTCACGCGCTGCTGAGTAACGTCTTCCCGGCCCGTGAGCAACGCCGCCTTTCACCTCCGTGTCGTTGGCCTGCGTCAAGGCAAGGTCATTGCTCCGAAGTCGCTGCGGCTGAGGACCGGCAGCCTGGGTGAGGTGAGGAGCGGATGCTCCCGCCCGGTGCCGCAGGGCGTGCAGAAATAGCGCTGTGCCCTTGGCTGCAAGAGGCACTTCTCCGGGTGTGGGGATGAGCTAGCCTGGGAGGAGGAGCACGTTCTGGCATTACTATTACCTTAGATATGAGATGCTAGCGCTAACTCCCCCTCCCCCCTTTTACTGCTCTGCTAAGCTCTGGGTCACCTTGACTTTAGCGGAGCTTTGCAGGGTTGGTCTCATTTTTTTTGGTTCTTATTTCCCCCCCTTGCTTTGCCAGTGTCACTGGCTGTGCGAAGAGCTAGGCGAGAGGGTGTTCTCTCCAGGCTCACCTCCTCCTCACCCCTCCAGCTGAGGCTCTGTCTGGGGACCAGCATTACATCAGCAAATTTGTACTATAAATCGTATTGCGCGCGATTATACTCGCATCCTGTCCTCTGCACAATACATTTACTCTTGTACGTTGAATCTTCCTGCAGCCGGAGTGCTTAACTAACAGGCTCCTTGAACTGCGTTCCGTGGTTTCTCTACGGAGTGCGGTCATTAAGGCTTACCTGGGGGGTATTGATTTAGGAATGCATCTTAATGTGACCTCGAGAAGTGAAATATCCAGACTATTTCCTTTAGTATTCCGTCCTAGGAGATAATGTCTGTATCTGAATTCAGCTTCTCTTTGTGCCCAGCACCCAATGATTAGAGTCCTTTCATTGCTGGTATTTCTTTTCAACAGGATATTTATATATTAATGAAGCCATACTTCAATCTTACTTTTGATCAGCTACCCGCAGAATTCTCTTTTAGGGTAGGATGACTTCTTTCTGCACCGTTTACATAATTTCCCTCTGTGGCATTCAAACTTTTACTTTTGGAAAGAATAAAACCCAACCAAACAAAATTCTCTTTCAGCCAAGAATTGATGGAGCTGTAATCTGAAGGGAGAAATATGTTTAATTGCTCTTTCTGATGCCAAACCTTAAGTGCATTGCTTCAGATTCATTGTGAGTTCTACAAAATACTCAATTTTCCTTGCATGACACAAGCATCAGAATTGCATAAACGTTCCAGAATGATCTCAGTAGTGTTGTCTGCGGAGGAATACCTGCATCCGTACTTCCCTGTGCATCCAGCCGCTGGTTTTGCCGGCCCTCCTTGTGACGCTGCTGTCCTGGGAGCAAACGCAAAAATCCTTCTTCGTTACTTTTTTTCAGAGTCTCTGCCTTGTGACAGTGAAACACTGACTTCTGACACACAAGAAATGAGTTGTCACTCGTTACCGTTCGTTGCTGGTGACACCTCGTTAAGGATAACGTCTGAATTTCCCTGTGCTCTTTCTTGAGTCCTCCTCCATCCCAGAATCCTTTGCTACTAAGAACTTCGTTATGCGTAACCCCCGTTTCTTGCCGGGGGTATTTCCAGAGATGTTAGATATCACCCTTGGGCAGCGCCCGTTCTACTGGTACGGTGAGTGAAACTGAGTTTCTTACTTCCCCGTCATACGCGCTCGTGTGACACGCCGGTGTCCCTTCAGTGAGGTAACGCGGTGCGGAAGAGAGCAGACGCCCGTCAGCGGCATTCCCCGAGGCTCTTCCGTCCTGATGCGAACTCCCGCGCCGCCGTCACTGTGGACGGGGTGCTGGCGGTGGGCGCAGCCCCTCCTCCTGCGTCCCGCGGCTCCCACATCCCCGCCAGACGGGCCGATCGTCCGTGTGGAGACGACGAGCTCTACAGCCTCGTGAAACGGCACGCCAGGAGAGACGCCGGTCATTCCGGAGCGGGGGCTGATAAAGGTACGTTGGGTGGACTTGCTGTCACGCTCGGTGATGTGACGGGAACCCAACCGCAGCGTTGTTCAGCTGCTCGTACTGCTGCACCAGAGGAAGTTTCCCGGTGAGCCGATCTCTTTGGCTCCATCAATGAACTCCTCTGCCATATTGTCTCCGACCACGAAGCTGACATCACCCTGGGGTGGGACAAGGCCCTTCCCAGAAGGGATGCCACGCGGCGGTCTGGTAGATCTGAGATGAAGGGAGCAGAGCGCTTAACGTCTCCTGCAGCGTTATTTGCATGAATTTTTCCTTTGAAGCAAGCGCCCAGCTGAGATGGCATCTCTCTTCTTCTCGGTGACTGAAAGCAGACAAGATCGAATCTGCCCGTTAGCTGGCTAAGGCTTTATCTGTGACAAAGCTCAGAGGAAGCACACTCTGATAAAGGGAGTGAATTTTCGTTTCTAGAGATGGCTCTCCGAAACACAGGCTTGCAGAGCCAGCAATCATCCGAAAGCCTTAATGTCTGCACAGAACTCCCACGCAGAAAGCAAAGGTCCGTCAGAGCTCCCGTGGGAGCTCAGTCCATGGTGGTCACAGGCACTGGACGTCTTTTGTGTTCCCCTTTGGTGGCCACGGGGCAGCTCTAGGAGTGCTGTGCCGATAGATGCCCCTGCCTGTGCGCGGGCGTCTGGCAAGGCCCGCAGGCGCTGGCGGGGTGCAGCGTAAGGGAACGCACGGTGTTGGAGAAGGGCTGGCTGAAATCAAGTTACCTGGTTGGTTTTTTTGTCTTTTCCTACATACTCTGTAATATCTTCACCAATGACAGACAGGGACCGAGCACAGGGACTGAGCACACCCTCGGCGACAGGGCAGAGGACACCGAGCCGAGTGGGGGTCAACACACCACAGGAACGGGATGCCGTCCAGAGGGACCGGGATGGGCTCAAGGCATGGGCCTGGGGAACCTACGGCGGGGCCACAAGGCCAAGGGCAGCATCCTGCACCCGGGTCGGGGCAGCCCCGGTACCCGTACAGGCTGGGGATGAAGGGACAGAGAGCAGCCCTGCCGGGAGGGTCCTGGGGGTGCTGGGGGATGGAAAGCTGGCCAGGAACTGGCTGCAGAAGCTCACAGACCTGATGGCTGCTGCCTCAGGCCTAAAGGGGGCCGAGGAGAAATGCAGGGACAGACTCTGCAGCAGGGCCCGCAGCGACAGGACGAGCACTAACGGCTCTCGGCCAAAACAGGGCAGATTTGGGCTAGATCTAGGGAAGGCGTTTTCCACTCTGACGGGGAGGGACCCCCAGCCCAGGTTGCCCAGAGAGGGGGCAGACGCCCCGTCCCTGGAAACACCCCGGGACAGCTTGGATGGGGCTCGGAGCAACCCCGGGCAGGGGGTTGGACGAGGTGGCCTGGTCAGGGCGCTTCCGACCCAAACTGCTCTGTGATTCTATGATATTTGAGAATGCTGCCATTGTTTTTATGTCTCCTTAAGCTTAAGGGCAGCTGAACCTTCCCAGTTTACCACACAGCTTGCGTTTGGAAGCAGAAGAGCGGAATAAGCTCGCAGTTATTAACGGGTAGGGACTGACCTCCCTCTCCCTTTCACCTTCCTCCTGCGCTGCCGGTGCAGCACCCGCACGTCTCATTCACTCTGCGCAAGCACGGCACCTCTCAAACCGAGCGCCGGTGTCTCAGCAAGGGTCACGTTATTCCCAACCCTCCTATTTTTCCTTTTCATCTAAAAAGATAAGCTTTGATTCAGGTTATTAGTTTTATTAGTAGTTATTGTCTATGTGGGGGTCAATCACTGCAGCTGAGGGAGTCGGCACCTGCAGAATGGGGGGCCCTTGAGGAGCCTTGTACATGTTGAATAAAGCTCAGCTGCTTGCGGTAAGTGCAGAAGCCCAGAGGAGGAAGGTCTGGCACTGGATCCTGCATGAGGCTGGGCACAGCAACGCAGTTGTCAGCTGTGAGTGGAGTTCAGGTGAGAGGCAGCGAAGTGGAAAATACAGGAAAATTTCTGTATTTCATAGAGGGTCATAGGAGCAAAATGTACGGAGCTAATCCGGAGCATCCCTTGGCCGGCTGTTCAGAGTAAAGATCAGGCGCCGGCTGATCCTGCACTGTTGATCTCCTCTCAGCGTCTCGCTGGGCGAGAAGGTAATCGAGGCCGAGCAGGTACACGACTCCCAAACCAGCCCAAACAAGAGGGCTTGTTTTCTTGCTTTCTGGTGTTCAGGGACACGTACTGACTTGATCTAATAGCCGCAAGCTGCGAACAACGGTGTTAAATGAAGCGTGGCTGCGCAGCACGTTGCGTAACCGCTGCGGCGCGCTGCGCTGTACACAGTGCCCCATATAGGACCATCAAAGCCCACTCCGGCCGGGGAGCCGCGCAGAGCAGGAGGTGGGGGCCAGCCTGCCGTCTCCCCCGCGCTGTAGCTACCAGGCATGCTCCAAAATCAAATAGCAAACAAGCTTTAACGCTTCCCCACTTTCTCTGTTCTC
The DNA here is from genome assembly GCF_964289735.1 of Phaethon aethereus. Taxonomy (NCBI): domain Eukaryota; kingdom Metazoa; phylum Chordata; class Aves; order Phaethontiformes; family Phaethontidae; genus Phaethon; species Phaethon aethereus. The sequence goes on along the minus strand of NC_138597.1, from coordinate 3,100,935 downwards.
CTCTGGGAAGCTTTCTTATACCCAGGGTGCCCACCCTACCAGGGACAGAGTCCTTAGATTTTCATGAATGCAGATTTTCTCATATCTCTTCTCTCACCCCGCCTTGGGGGGCTTTTTTTTTGCTTTTCAAGAATGTTCAGGCCACTCTCCCAATGCATAATGGGATTGGGGAGGAGGAAAAATATATCTGAATTGCTCTGCAACCCTAAAAGCCCTGAAATCTTGAAGAGCTGGAAAAGTTTTATTAAGGAAATAGGGGAAAGGGACTTTCAGGTAGCCTCTTGTGTAATTTTTTTTTTTTTTTAATTATGCTTTAATATTTCAGAGTCAGGTGCAGCCATGTGGTGGATTTTGCAGAGAAGTTGCCAAGCAGCTCTGGGAGGGTTTCCTGGTACATGATCAGGGATTCGTGTTGCACAAGGTGATGCTGGAGATAGAACTGACCCTCGTCCCTTGGCTCTTCACTTACCCCTTCCCACCCAGCTAAATGCCACTCCTTTTATATCAGCTTTTTCTGACAGTTTGCGTAGCTTTAGAACGTGCTCTTGTAGGCTTCCAATATCAGCAGGCTTTGCCCGAATGACAGTTTGCTCTGGGCAGCTGGGCATAGTCGGAGAGAGCAACAGGCACTGGAGTCAGGAAGGAAGAAAACAGCCACAGGAGTAAATACCTGAATGTTGATGACATCTGGACCAAATGGGCCAATTTTTGCTTTCCACTGTGTAACAGGTGAGAAGGTCAAGTTAAATCTCTGTCTTCTTTTGAGGACAGAATTTGTTCCTGTGTCTTTCGCAAAATAAACTCGCAAACATGTCTTTGTTTTGTTTTGTTTTGTTCGGATTGTACTCTGCCATAGCTGACCTGAGCCTAAAACCATTTAAATCATTACAGGAAGGAGCAATCTCAAGGGAGGCGATATCTTTCATAGTACACAACCAGTTTAGCAGCTGTTACAGTACTAAATCTACCAGTTTCTTGGGACTAGAGGGAGAGGGAGTAGGCACAATAAACTGATGAAGCTGGGATGTTCTGGGCGACGGTTTCCCGGCTGGGCGCCCACCCTGTGCAGTAGCATTGCCGGGGGAGCTGCGCTGCCTGCAGCACAGACCAGGAGACGTGACTTCCATTCCCCGCGGCTAAAATTTCTCCAGGTGTCCCTGGGCAAGTCACTTTGCCTCTCTGCCTCCGCCGGCTGCGGGAAGGCGCTGGGAACTCCGGCCGGCCTCGCCCGGGTCCTGAGCTGCCTGCAGCCGCCTCGCACGCTCCAGCCGGGGCTCTGGGTGCCCTGCTCCGGCGGTTTCGTGTTCCAGCCAGGTGACGGTGGGTGTTTTGCCGGCCGAGCGCCGACCTCTCTGCCCAGCCGGCTGCCCGAGGCCAGCGCTGGTGACTCAGGGCGGACACAAATTGCGCAGAGCTCTGGGGCCGGTACCCTGCGCAGGGGCAAAGGGAGTTTTTAAAACGGAGATGAAGCAGCGCTGCCAGGCTCTGCCTGGGGGTTCCCCCGGTGCTTTGCGCTGGGGGGTTACGGGGGTGCGGCCTGCGGCGGGCGCCGCCAGGGCGGGTTTTTTGGGTGCCGGCCCGCGCAGCCCCGCCAGCAGCGAGGGGGTTAAGGCTGGCTGCTGGCTGCCGCCTGCCCGAGTTCGCGCTTCCCCGTGCCTGCAGAAGAGCTCGGGAGCAGCCGCTGCGCCGGGGCAGGGGCGGAGGGAGGGACACTGCAGCAGGGCAGAGGAAATGTTATTTAACGGCGGCTCCAATCTCCTCCCCCTCGCCTGTTTTGCTGGGGGAAGGGGAAAGAGGTCTGTAGGGAAGGAATAAACCGGGGGGGACTGCCTGCTGCGGGCTGCTGCCGGGGCGGGCAGGGAGCCGGGCAGCCCCCGGGCAGCCCCCGGGCAGCCGCTACCGCCGCGGGCCCAGGCCGGCAGGCGCGGGGGCTCCTGTGCCATCGGCCTCCCGGCATAACCCCGCAGAGGGGCAGAGCTCTGCCCGGTGCTCCGGCATCCCCGGGTGCCCTCGGCGCGGGGGGCCGGCAGGACGGGGGTGCAGCACCCCGGGGGTGCCCGCTGCCTTGTGCGGGGGAAGCCGCCCGTGTTTCCTCGCGTGGGGGTGTGCCCTAGCGCACGGACGCGGTGGCTGCTGGCTAAAGCAGCCGGTTCCACGAGGAGAAGAACAGAGCTCGTCGGTTTGCTGTGGCAGATGGCCCAGGAGGGGTCGGTCCTCATTGCCCCATGCTGATTTGGGCCCGAGGCCACCAGACCTGCCTCGGGCACACTGCAAAACTCCTGGAGGAGGCAGAGACCGGTAAAGGTGAAAATACTGATGACACTCAGCTGAAAACATGTGTGCCGTTACCCCCCCTTGAAAAGAGAGAAGGGAGCACCCTTCGGGCTTGGGAAGAGGCACCGTTGCTCAGTGGGGGTCTCCTCCTGCCCGCTGAGGACCTGTGGGGGACAGGAGGCTTCTCACAGCTGCTGGGCTCTGCCCATGACTAACACAAAGGACCCGAAGAGAGCCATGGCCTCCTCTCCGGTGACCTCCAGCTCTGCGGCAGGCCCCGTTACCTTCTCGCAAGTTTTCGGGCAGCAGTGCCAGCTGATGGAAGCAGGTAAGAGGGGATCGCGCGTGCACGCAACCGCCACATCCTACATCTCACCTCTGGGTTTCCGATGTCCTTCACCCCCTCCCTCCCCTGTCCTGTTTCTCAAGCTCTTCCCAAAACCTGGTGTTTTTGGAAGGTTGGAGTAACCCCTGTTGTATTTGCACACCTGCCTCAACTTCTCCCAAAGCCGCTTAAAAGCTTTGTGTCCAAGTAGTTACAAATTGGAGGCAAGGGTTGGGATGGTGGTGCGTTTTGGGCTAAGGTGGCCTGGAAGGGGCTGCTCTTCGCCTGATAGCGGGAGTTACGCTTGTGCTGAGACGTGTTCGTGACACCTATAGCAGTTGTTCCCATTTCAAAACAATGACATTCAAACTGGAGGATGATTTGTTGTTTTAACGGGCGACTGTTGCAGTAAAGGGCATCTCTAGGTGTGTGGATTCTGCTGTCGTGTTCAGTGCTATGAAGGACAAAGCGTTTGTTTTTTTCCTTTGCTTTTTCTGGCTGCTGGTGTTACCATAGCACCTGGAAGCTCTGTTCCTTTTCCCAGTTGTTTTCATACACTTGTAACGTCTCTACAGATGGGCCTGATCACCCGTTGTCTGTGCCTTTTGAGGAGGGAGTGTGTAACACGACCAATCCCAAATTTTCCATCTTTGCCTTTTGCTTTTTTCCAGTAAGCACCCAGAGCTTTGCACTAGCATCCTCCTTCATACCCGAGTTCCCAAGACTAAAAGATTGGCATAATGAATTTTACAAGACTTGCTCTCTTTTTGCCTATCCCTGTTTACAGACAGCTCAGAGAATGGATGTTTTTATTTACTAACGGCTGTGGAAGTCTGGGGTTTTGCAATGATACCATAACAATACTTGCTCTGAATTTGTAGGACTCATTTTACTCTGACCTACAGGTACTTTCTTACTACTGTCTGTGATGGTGCATATATCTTAGCCAATACGTTCTCCAAAGTGTCCCATCCCCTCTTTCTCTCTCCTCTTTTCTCTTCCTTCTCCCCAACCCATTCTGTAACTAATGATGTTTGGGCTGTAGTGTTTCTCTTTACGTGGTGAGATCCAAAATATTATGTGTTAGGGTTTTGCTGTAGATCTCTGTTGGACCTTCTGTCGTGCCTCTTGTAGTACGTTCAGGGGTTGAATTAGGAGAATGGCTCGTTAGCTGATAACTATCTGGTTAACGGAGCCTGTGATCGTGCTGCTGCCTCCGAGGAAAAGTCAGGCAGGTTTTCTAGAGGGTTTGGTATTAATGTTTCATATTATATGGCCTGGGATCGGTCCAAAGTCTGTGGATCCGTTATGTCAGATGCTACATGAAGAAGAGGTGTGTGAGAAAGCCCTGGTCCTGAGAGAGCATTTTGTTTTCCAAATGAGTAAGACCAACCAGGTGGGAAAACACAGGTGGTAATTTTTGTTTGCTTTGCTTTTCCTTTCCCTTTCTTGCAGGGAAATGCCAGAGAGGAAGCCTGTCAATCTAGGGCTTTTGAATCCCACCTCGGGAACTCAGCCATAAGATTTTCTTCCTTCTGATGGACCATTTTGGTAGGATTTTCTAGATGTCTCCTCAGGCACGTGCAGCCTTCTGGTACAAGGTGCAATGCACTGTAAGGGTGGCTGCCACGAATGTCACTGACATTCAAAGCAGATGAGTGGATCATGTGTGTGGGCGATTTACATCTACTTGAGCTTTCTATTCTTAGGGCAATATCCATCTATAACCAGCATACCTGAGAGCAGAACCAAAACAGAAGCGTTTGTGGATGTGTCTCTGTTCACAGGGCCTTGCAAACCTTGCCTGGCCAAGCTGCCACCGTACTCCGTCGTTTTAACGTGGGCAGGAAGGATGCCCTAGGGAAGCGGGAGCGGGTACCGGCTTGGGACACCGAGCTCCGGTTACGTAGCGGCGTCCTGTGCCACTGAACAAAAGACGCTTGGGATGGAGCCATGAAAGGGCCCTGCGTTGTGCAGGGCTGTGCAAGCGCCGTTCCAAACCATAAAACCAGGCCTTACCCCTCTGAGTCTTTTGCAACGACCGTTTCTGAGGAGCTACGTGGAGGCAAGTTCTGACCTGTACTGTCCAAATCCACAAATGAGGCTTGTAGGCGCGCAGGACCACATCGCTGTCGACATCTGGGCTTTTTTAATAACACTGCGATGTGCTCGAACAGTAAAGGTCCTTGCCTTAATTAAATGTCGAACCATGTGCCTGGAGAAATGCCGAACTCTAAATCGGAGACTTGACAGCACAACTTTCATGTGCCACCTGGAAAGATCTCATGTTTTCCATAGCTCCTGCCTTCGTCATAAGGACTCTTTTCCTCCAAAGCACCCGCAAGAAGGGCTGGTGAAGAATGTGCCCGAGGTTTTGTGTGGCAGCACCCGTCCTCGGGGCAGGGAGCACGGCACCCCGTTGCGAATGTGTGTCCCCTCTCGCCTAATGCTGCTTTTCGGTAACTTGCTCTGAAAAACAAATACCGAATGTCTTGGAAGTTAACTTTTCTCCTGCCAGCTGCACGTCTTCCCGTTTGGTGGAAGATGTGAAGAGTTTTCTATGCAGCTGATTCTGCGTAACTGTCCAGAGAAGGGCAACGAAGCTGGTGAGGGGTCTGGAGCACAAGTCTTATGAGGAGCGGCTGAGGGAACTGGGGTTGTTTAGTCTGAAGAAGAGGAGGCTGAGGGGAGACCTTATCGCTCTCTACAGCTACCTGAAAGGGGGTTGTGGCGACGAGGGTGTTGGTCTCTTCTCCCAAGTAACCAGTGATAGGACAAGAGGAAATGGCCTCAAGTTGTGCCAGGGGAGGTTTAGATTGGATATTAGGAAAAATTTCTTCACTGAGAGAGTGGTCAGGCATTGGAACAGGCTGCCCAGGGAGGTGATGGAGTCGCCATCCCTGGAAGTGTTCAAAAAACATGTGGACGTGGCGCTTCAGGACATGGTTTAGGGGACATGGTGGTTCTGGATTAATGGTTGGACTTGATGATCTTAAAGGTCCTTTCCAACCTAGTGATTCTGTGATTATTCACGCATAGTTCTTGTAGATTTGCATAATGCCCTGGGATGTACTGTGGTAATCACAATTTTGGTCTAAGGAGTACGTTGTCATACGGGAGCCCTGCTCCAAAGCTGTTTTGCCCTTTGCCCAAGCACTGGATCTTTATTTAACCTCTAAAGGACTGTTTGCTTGTACGTTACATAGGATGCTCTTTTGAAAATTGGTTTTCTATCTTCCTGTTCTACCCCTGTGTGCTGCTGCGGGTCACCGTCCCAAGCTCCCTGTGCCTCAGTAAGTTTGTTTGCTGGGACGTGTTCCTTGCGGTTACCCATGGGTTGTTTCCTTTGCGCTGAGCACAGGCAACAGCGCAGATCGGAAAACTGCAGCTAGCTTAACTCCCTGGTTTGGGACTTCACTCGCAAAGCTCCGATTTCCCAAGGCAGTAAATCCTTGCTGTTGCAGGCGCTAAATTTGCCTGATGCACGGAAGATCTGTTGGTGTCGGCTGGGGGCACAGTCACCTCTCAGGAAAGCGTAATTTCAGCAGAAGGACTATAATTCCTACCTAGGATTGCTCGGAGAATGAGGTTTTTGTTTCACGGGCAAGCCGTGCAGGTTGGTTGGTTGGTTTTTCATCTCGTCCAACCTTAACTACAAGGCTGAGGATTTCCAAAAGGAATAATTGAGAAAGAGGCCGTTTCCATAACCCAGCCCTAAATCTTCCCGATCTCAGCTGAAAGTCCTGTCTGCCAGGCAACGCTGGAGGATCTTTGCTGTTTGAAGCCTGGACGTGAATCTGACACAGATCCTTGCTATAAATTTTGCTAAGACCAAAATGAAAGGCTCTAGGTTTTGGGTTTTTTTTTTTTTTCCCATTTGACAGTTTCTGCATTAAAAAAAGAAAAATTGCCTCAAAGTTTTATGATTGGCACTATCAAACTTAAAAGTGAGTGAGACTGAGAACTGGAAGGGTATTTCTCCATTCCCCCTCCCATGAAGTATTGAATCTATGGAGTGAGACCTGATGTCAAGGCGAGTTGAGGGCTCTCTTGATGAATTAAGCTTAGCAGGGAAACCACTTTCTTGATATGCTGGCAAATTCCAAGCAACTTGTTTGGCATAATGCGGTTTTCTGGACTTATGGCCATGTATTATTCTCTGACCCGCTGCACCATTAGATTAATTGTAATTTTCCATTCATTCTTTGGCCCACAGGTGCTGCTGATTTGTTAGGCTCCCAATGTGTTATTTTTTTTATCTTGCCAGTTATTTTCCATCGGTTATAAAATAAGAAACTCAGTTCAAAATGTGACCAGAATGAACCAGAAAGCTTAAGTAATTTGAAAATCATCAAGACTTAAAGATGTTTCACTGAAACCTTTCCATATTCTCTTTCAATTACATCGATATTATCCGGTATTTATCTTTTGTATCCCGCTCTGAGAGTTGCTCCACAAATGGATATGAATTTGGTTTGGCTATCAAGTAGAAAACTAAGGACACGACGCAGAGTTCTTGGGAGTTCTTCTGTGGAAATGAATGCCTTTTTCCTCTAGATGGTAGTTTAGCTCTTCATGCAGTTCCTCTCAAGAGGAATGCCAGGTAAGAGTGATGCGGCATTACCTATGCAATATATTTGTCCTGCAGCATGAAATCCCTGGAATCTCCTCTGCTCTAGCACCTTATTGCAAACAAAACATTGAATATGCAACATAGGATTCCTTTGTCTGGTGCCTGAATATGGTTTCTAATCAAACAATATAGCATTTTTTTAAAAAATCTGCTAGGTACCCTCTGATTTGGATGAAGTTTTCCTTGGGAACTGGGTCCTTGAAGCAAAAAGTGCAAATCTGATGTGTGTTGAATCTGAATAAAAATGTGCCTTGAACTGTGAACCAAAGCTAGAGCTCTGATGAATTATCGATTGCATTTGTGCATCTGTTTGGATGGAGGTATCCTGTCGCTCTAAGATTTTCTTTTTTTTTTCTGTGAAGCACAACTTGAGCCACATTTTATCTTAAAACTCCCAAACACAATGATGTTTCCTTTAGCATCTCCTCTGCAACAGCAAGGTCCTTCCCTGAGTGGGTAGGTGGGAGGGGAAAGAAGCGTACTCGGTGTTGAATGATACTCGGACAAAACTTAACGGCTGCAATACGAAATAGTGGCTCTCTCCTGGCAGAACGTGCTGGGCAACACGGCTCCCACCAAAAGCTGTTGTGAGCATCAGGAGCAAACAGCCTCCTGGGGGCCTGATCCTTGCTCCTCTCCCAAGACGCTTCCAACTGCCTGAAAGGGGGTTGTGGTGAGGTGGGTGTTGGTCTCTTCTCCGCAGTAACCAGCGATAGGATGAGAGGAAATGGCCTCAAGTTGTGCCGGGGAAGGTTTAGATTGGATATTAGGAAAAATTTCTTCACCGAGAGGATGGTCAGGCATTGGCACAGGCTGCCCAGGGAGGTGGTGGAGTCGCCATCACTGGAAGTGTTCGAAAAACGTGTGGATGTGGCGCTTCGGGACATGGTTTAGGGGACATGGTGGCGTTGGGTTAATGGTTGGACTTGATGATCTTGGAGGTCTTTTCCAACTGTAACGATTCTGGGATTCCGTGGAGTTTTCCTTCCCTTGCAGATGCGACGTTTTCACCTCCCCTTGGGGGCTGCGCTCCCACCGCTTGCCGCTTTGCACCAGAAGAAGGCTGGTAGCAAAAGGGGTTGTCAGCAACGAGTGGGGAAACTGCGAGCAGGGTTCAGGTTGAAAGCGAAGCACGTCGGGGGATAGCAAAGGAACTCTGCCTAATAGCCCCTTTGTAGCCAAGCCCTTCGTTAAGAAAACCTTACGAATATGATTTCTGATCTAAAGAATGCATCGGACAATTAGGGTAGAATTTATGAGAAAATTTCTGCCCCTTGTAAGACATCGAAGGCAATTTCTGACCTTTAAAAACGGAGCCGAAGAGAGGAACGTTTGCCATCTGTGTTCTCATATCCTTTGTCCTCTAGTCCCTTGTGCATTTTTCTGTGGTTTAATTAAACGCCAACTGAATGGGATCTGGTTTCAAACCTTTTACCTGGAGCTGAAACGGAGCAGAAGTGTTACGGTTTCACCCGTTTCCCAAAAGCCGAGGTTAGCAGTGCCCAGCAGGCACTTAGGGAGCCGTGTCCCTCCCTTATTTTCTGCCACGCGTCTGGTGAAAGGAGATGATGTAATGGGTTCGTATCGAAGCTGCGATCCTTTCTGGTCCGGGGTTTCCTGAAGTACAACACGTCAGTGAGCTCAGGCTCCAGCTCTGAGAGCATTTGAGCAAAGCTTTTGAGACAGCTCTTCTGTCCTCCCGTGGACAGCCAGGGAAAACAGCATAAAATCTGCTTCGGTCGGTTGGTTTGAGTCCACGTGGAATCAGGGCTGGAAACGTGTTCCTTGGTACTTAGCACCTTGGGTTTCCTACGTGCATTAGTCAGTAATAAATTTTTCACGGTGACAGGTTGTTTCATTTGCTCTCCCAAGAGAAGACCACGTGTAGCAAAGGACGTTTCCAAAGACGATTGCAACAGTCCCTGTTAATTCGCGTGCGGCAGGTTGGGTCTGTGCAGGAGCAGCTTCCCTGGTTTTGGGGAAATGAGCAGGAGCATGTACCGGGTGAGCTGAATTCGGTGATCCCCAAGCGTCTGGTCCTCCCGGGCGATAGACTTGTGATGCTCGATGCGGGTACCAGAAGCTGTTAGACCGCTGGCCGGCCCTGTGGAGACCTGGAACAGAAAATTATTTACTGTGGCGTTACAAAATTAGGGCCTGAGTCTTATTTCATAGAAATTCAATGGCAAGGGGTGGGAATGTTGCTTTTTTCCTTGAGCTAAACCTGCCCGCCCTTGATTTCTGCTCCCTCGGGGGGACCGCTCACCCGCGTTTCCAGCCTCGTCTTACGGCAGCTTGAAGGCAACCGGCGTAAATCTCTGTGCTCATCCTTCTGGCGCTTGAGAGCGTGTAGACAAGAGCTCCACCAGCTTCCCGTACGCGCTGGTGTCACGCTGAATAACCTCGTGTGCGTTAGCGTAGGAAGAGGCATCATTTTTATCAAAACAAAAATCCAATTTTTCTGAGATAACAAGAAATGTATCGGAAACGAACTACTCTAAAAGCCCTTTAAGTTTTTTGGTTTAGGGGAAAAACTGGATAATCTGACTCTCTCTGGGGCCAGCTCCAGCACTAGGAGGAAAAGTCATTTACCTCTCCCTAGAAAAGCAATAAGTAAAAATCCTCCGTGATAGATGATGTGCTCCTGCCTGAGCCGAGCAGATTAAGGGGCCGCAGAAATGAAATGGGAAGATCACTAATATTTTTTCTTTTCCACCCAGTGGAATGAGCTGTTACTAGGGATTAAAAAAAAAAAAAAAGTGACATTTATTTCTCGCTCCACTTTGTTACGTAGCGCTGCGCTCCCCGGGAGAAAAACGGTGATCAGGGCCTTGTGGATGGAGCTCGCTTGCAGTTTGTACCTTATCGCTTTCCGGCGTTCCCCTTTGGATCACAGAAGCGCGGTGCCGCCGCTGCCCTGCGCGGGAAGCCGCAGGTGACCCGCGGCGCCGGACAGGGGCACGGGCGGCAGCGCTTACCGACGCCCTAGAAATGCCGTGGTGAAGTGCGCGAGAAAGCGGCGCCGACCACGTGGCAGCGAGCAACGCGGGGCGTAACAGCCCGGAGGGTTTGATATCTGCGAGTGGTTTTCCTGTGGGGTTTTTCGGCTGGTTGGTTTGTTGTTGGTGGTGGTTTTTTTTGTTTTTTTTTTTTCTTCATCCTCTGACATGAAAAGCTCATGGGAGTTGTGGTGTGCGGCTGAGATGATGGGTGGGGGTCTCTTACGGCAGAGCTTAGCTCTTCCCAACGGCCAAACAGTGGATCATGCCCTGAGGGTGATGGATTGTACCTGCTTGGAAGAGGGGAGAAAACCAATATTTTCCAAAACCGGCAATGTAGCATGTTGAAGAGGTGGGGAAAGCTGGGCTTAGACTGCAGCTAAAGCCACGTTTCCAATGATGGATCTGGTGCTATTCTCCCCAAAGCAGTACTCCGGATTTCTGGCATCTGATCAACCGGGTAGAAGCGGCGGGAGCTGAGCGAGGTGCTGGGTGCTGCGGGTCGGCTTCGCCCCCCCACGGCCACGCGACTCCTGCGTCCCTTCCGCCCCACGGGAGGGTCCCTGGTGCTGGGCGCGTCCACAAAGACGTGGTTAACGCCCGAAACCAGAGGGGCGGAGGGCAGCCGTGGCAGGGAGGAGGGGGCAGTGACCGTGGGAGTGCTAGTAAGTACGGAATTATGTGTGTAGGTAGGAATTATGTGTGTATATATATGTATGTAATACACAGCAGGAGGGTTTTAATTCTTCAAACTGAGAGAAAAAGCTTTTCCAGAATGTCAGGACTGCCGCACGCCATTAAGTATCTGACAAAAAAACCCCAACACGAGAAAACGGAAAGAAAATACCGAAAATACTGAAAATGTTTCTCTTTGCATAAACTAAATATAAATTGTTCCCTGTCATCTCGATAGAGAGACTCAATTTTTACAGCATCTGTGTAGTAACCACTTGCCAGCTGATTTACTCCTGATTAAATTATGGGTAGCGTTCATCTGCGCTCCTGATGGACAAATTTGGTTTTGGCAATTAATGTTCGCGAATAGCAAAGTATAAGGATGTAATAATTCCTTCAACTTGAAAGCAACCATCATATTTTTACGACCTCAAAATAATGAACTGAAAACAGGCGTATGATTAGATTTGCAGCTACAAACATGAATTAGTTATCCTTTCTTTCTTTGGAGGTCTTTTAGGCAATTTTAATGGCCACGAATTCTTAAAAGGAAAGTGGAATGAAAGGCATTAGGCAAGGTATTTGCCTTTACTATGGCTTGAACCTATTTTATGGAAAGTGGGGATTTTTGATATAGCTAGTTGAGAATTGTGTAAGTAGATGTTTTTAAGTTGCCTAAATTCTGATATGAAATGATGAAAGTGTTTTACTAGAACATATTCAGGACATCAGCATTTTAACTGGGAAATCAGCTGAACGAGGGTGGGGTGTTGCCTCTGTACTTTATCATTCTGACTAATGCAATGGCCGCAACGATGAGATTAAAAATCTTTGAGCCTTTCCAAACCAAAGCATTCCTACTGAGCCAAAATACAATACTCTTGAAATATCTATACATTATTCTGCCTCTGAATGAAATAAAATATACGCAGTCGTACGAGATGGGGGAACTATGTTTGAATCCCAGTAGTTTGGGGAGTGAAAGTGTAGTGTCATCCAACCTCTGTGTGAGGAGAAAACAGGTTAGGCTGGAGAAACGGATGTCTTTTCTGCAGAAAAGAAAATATTGCTGCGCCCCAAGGGTCGCGGCAGAGGGCTTGCACATGGGGAATATTGCATTTCTGGGGTATCGTTCTGTAAGACTCGATCCAAAAAGCGCTTTTCAACAGCTCCCAGTAAAGCAGCTGGAGATGGTGAAGTTGGAGCCAGTTGCCGACAGCCCGGTGAATTGTACAATTCCTTCAGCTCGCGACGCGCTCCGCGTTAGTGCCGCGCTGCCAGCTGGGCTGCGCCGCCCGTTGCGCGAGGGTAAGTTCCAGGTATTTAAGTTGATTTGTATTTCTACCATTCCTTTTTTCCCCGATCACCCGGTGACTCGAGCAACGCAATTATGCTACACGGCCTCCTGTAAACGCGCTCAACGTGTCGGTGCCGTGATCCGCTGCTGGATCCGGGGATCGTGTTCCCGCTGTCCGCGGCACGATGCGTCGTGTTCTGCGCGCGCGGTGCTGACCCTCATTCGCCGATGCGGCCCACACTGCTGCGCTCGGCTAAATGGCTAAAAAAAGCGAATAAGTTAAATTTCAGGAAATTCAGAGTGTAGCTGCAATGACTTGGCCCCCCAAAAAAAAAAGGGGGGCGGGTATTTGATGCTCTGAGTGTACACAGAGCTTGCAGGAAAACGAAACTTCCTTCTCCCTGAAGTGTCTTTCTGCACGGATAAAAATAGCGTCTGCCCCTCACCTGAGCCGCTCCGGTCACCGTACCGCGGTGCTTGCCGTCGGCTTGGTTTTGCGGCCGCCGCAGCAAAGGCACAGCGTGCCTCGGCGGCTGCGGAATCGAACGGCTCGGCGCGGGAGGGCGGCGCAGGAGCCGTCTGGAGGGGCTGGCGGTTACCGGTAGCGGCTCTGGTTCCGGCCGTGGTTTTTCCGAGCAGAGAAAGGCAGGAAAAATCCTACCTACCCCTCCAACCCTGCTTTAGTCTTCCAAAGCTTCCAAATCTCGCGGTTGCGCCGAGACGTGGAGGATCCCTCGGTTTTCTTGGTCCGTGTTGAATATTTAAGGCTGCTCAGACAAATGCCTAACGCAAAGACCTCCGTAAATAAACGGCATTTGTGCGCTGAACGGGGAGCGCAGGTGCCGTCTCCGTAGGCTTTGAGTAAGAGTTAGCGCTTTCCCGAGCGGACCGTAAGCTTTGTGGGGCAGGTGCGGCGTGGTGCGAAGATCCCTCAGTTCCCGTCGATGAATTGGAAATATTGAGAGTGACCTGGCTGCGGCATCACAGGGCTCCGGGCAGGTTAATTTACACTTTTTCTCCGTATTTCGCTGCAGGTGCAGGGCCGGGTGCCCGCGCTAGTTCGGGCGCGCGCCCTGCGCCTGGCACGCGGATCCGCCTTCGAGCGAATCGCAGTTTGTCTGCCCAGTTTTCCTTGTGCCGCTGGTCTTGATTTGGGGATAGCGAAATCTTTCCGGGCATTTCCTGGGGATATTCTGTTAAAACTGTTAAAAAGGTTTTCAGCTTTGCTGGGTATTGCATTAGCAGGTTGCCAAGAGACTTGTCTTATTTTCCCTGTTGTCTTAAAGATCTCCGGCACGGTGTGCTCGAAGGGCTCCCGTTAGCCTGGGAAGAGTCCAGCTAATGCGTCGAACAACAGGAGAAATCAATTTTTACGATTGCAAAGGAATTGGGCTTTCTCCTCTTTCTTTCGCCTGTAGGCAGGTAACGATGGCACAGGACTCTCTAAAAAAACGTCTCTATCCATGACTTTTAAAAGATCTCATTAAATAATCCAGCCCCCCGTGGAGACAACGGCTCTCCACCAATCTGTACGCGGCTGTGGCCGGTAGCCACGACCTGAAGAATTCTCTTTTTCCAGAAAAGCCGGTATTTTTTGAACAAATGTCCTTTCTGCCCGCCGCGCCGGGCCGCCTCCTGCAGCGCTCCTCAAGCAGCCGGCGGATGGACCCCCAATTCCTACCCAGCGTCTGTTTGGAAGTAAAAGAAATTCTGGGCAACAAAATCTGTCTCTTGGAATGTATTTTGAGAGAGCACAAATGTTCTCAAAGAAACATAAAGCTTGCCTTTTTTTTCCCCCAGCTTTTTTTTTTTTTTTTTTTAAATATTCAGCTTGCGGAATATATTTCCAGGGGCCTGTTGCAGGACTGAGAGCAGTTTGTTTTTCACAAGCTTTTCTTTCAATTTGCTGTGTGTTTGTTAATATGCTGATAACATCCTGACCAATGAGCCATCATCACAAATCCCTATGGATTTCACGCAGGCTACTGGTATGAGCAGCCCCAGCAACGCAGAGTCGGTTCCTTAAAAAAAAAAAGAAGTTGGAAAAAGACTTTTTGGGCTTGGATTTATGTTTCTAAATGTCCTCTATAAATATATGCAATTTCTTAGTTGAAAGCTGAGATTTTTCTCCCCCTCCCCGAAGAACCAGGGCTTTAGTAAATAATGTGGTAAGTACAGCAAATACATCAAGAGTTATAAATGTCCGCTACCTGAATTGATAAGCGAGGATTTGTTTTTCATAAACAGCAAAATGCTGCTTTTGCAGATACAAAATATCTTCCAGGCAAGCTGTAAATGAACTGGAAGGGTAACTTAACATTCACAATGGGTTAAATTGGATTAACTCCTGTGAAGGTATTTACACACGTAGGAACCAGAGAAAAGTCATTTCCGAAGTGGGATCTTTCCATGAAGTTCTGGATTTTGATTTAAAATTTGATTTGCCTGAGAATCAGAGGTGGCTGAAACAAGTGCCATCATTTCACGAGGGTTTTTCTCCCATTTAATATTTATTGTTCACCACGTGGAAAAAACCCAAGACAACATGATCTCCAGCTTTGATGGCAAAGTACACACAGGAGAGTTTAAAATACAAATGAGATTCTTAAGAATGTAGCTGCATGAATCTAATTGCATCTAATGCTAATTACCCCGTTGGTCTTGACCGTATGCCAGATACACCTAGAAGTCTGATGCTTCAAATGTTGCCAACGATTAAGCACACATTTACGTTTATCCATGTACAAACACAAATGCAGGCTGGAGCTGCTGGTTTGCCTTGTAAATAGGACGGAATTTTTTAGTTGTGTGTGGGTTGGTTTGGGTGTTGGATTTGGGGTTTTTTTTCCCCCCTTCCCTTCTAGCTTTTATAACCCATCTGACCCCCGTTACCTGGGAATGCCCCGGTGCTGTTTGACCGCCCTCCCTCTGGAGAGAGGGATTTTTGAGGGATTTTGTTACGCTTAACGCTCACGTTTCACTTGAGCTTTGCTGCTTTCGTCCTCGTTGGCCGAATTGGGGAATCACGGCTTGAGCTGGTGCGCTCCGGGCCGCGTGCGGGGGCCTCCAGCGCCCCGCGAAGCTGCGCTGAGCCCCACGTTACCCCGGCCCCTCGCTCCGCCTCGGTGACCGCGACTGCACGCGGGCGGGTTCCGGCTACCCCGAAACGGGTGGGGGCTCGCGGCGGTGCGCGGGGTGCGCCCCGTGTTCCGAGGCTGAAATCCAGGTCCATGAGGTGAGAGCTAATGTTTCAGGTTAGCTAATCTGTAAGGATTTAGGTTCGTTTTGGGCTAATTAGGCTAATTTAATGTAACGTGATGATCACAAGCCGCAGCATTTGGTTTATCAAATGGGCCGCATTTGGTATAAATCAAAAGTGCCCTGAAGATTTAATCCCAAGAAATGTTCAGCCGTGTACGAATTATGTGGTGCTGATCTTACCTGCAGGGAAAAAAAAAAAAATTGAAAATCAGAGCTTTTGTGTCTATGGCTTTTTAATATTCTGAGAATTTACCTGGCTTCCTGTGTCGTAGCAGGCCTATTGCTAAGAGAAGGTTAAGTTTCCTTTTTGGATTTTGCTGTTCGGTTTGGGAGGCTATCTGCCATTTTGCTGTAAAAAAAGGAGTTTTGAGGATGTAAAAAATATGTTGGGAAACTGCAGCTCTTCGAAGAGTTGCGTCAAGAGCCTCTCATGCTTCTGGGGATCAGTCCAAATTCATCAATGAATTTTTGTATCATTGTGCCCTGTGTAGAAGTTTTATTTGAGGTCCCAGGCAACCTTGAAAATGAGTGCCTCAATTTGATTTAACTCAGCTTCATGTTAGAGTAGATGATCTCAAATCGGCCCGGAGCACATGCACCATGCTTATTACACGATTCTGCCTGGCGCAGATTTAGGATCGATGCTAAGACAGTGTGACCAAGGAAATTACAAAAGTCTTTGTGTCATGGGTAAGTGCAAGGAAAATGAAATTACTGCTTGGTGTTCCTTGCAGTACCCCAAGGAAGCATGGAGTTACCCAGGTCAGAAATAACTCACCCTAAAATAATTACATGATTGAAGCTCAGGGCAAGCTGCACATAGAATTTCTTGCCAGAGACGAGATTTCAGCTAAATAAAGTTCTGGTGAACAATTACTCTCGCAATTCTGCGGTAATCCTGTTGGGGAATTGCTCTCAGTAACTCTTATATTATTAATTAGCTCAACTAACGTGAGGGATTAATAAACATTGCGGCACTCTTGGTGAAATGCTATTTGTTCCCATCTTACACATGGCATACCTGAGGAATGGAGGTTGTTCCTCACTTTTGGTAGGTACAGAACTACTGTTTCACTTTTTGGACACAGCCGGCAGCTTTCAGCCTGAGGGTTTTTCATGCCGGTAGCTCATCTGGAAACCTCTCTGATCCCTCCTTTCCCATGTTTGCCAGCACAGGGCATGGCAGCTCTTGCAGTTTCTCATCCAACGTTGCACTCTGTCCATCTGCGCAGGAGATACTCGGGCACTGAGCTAGCTGCCATAGCGCTTGGGTTGGGTTGGGTTGGGTGGTTGTTTTTTTAAATAAAGAATTAGGGGAAATGTGAATCTCGTGCGTGAGGAGGCCTTGGTGTCTTCTGGGTCTGGACCAGCGAGGAGCGGTATTGAACACCTCCGAAGAACGGACTCTTCCAACTAGCTGGTTCCTTAAAATCACAGCAATGTGACCGGAAGCCTGAGCATCCGGAGAGTCCCGCCACGCAGGCCGGGCCATGGGTGTCCACGCGGCACACGCCGGGGCTGTTGGACGTCCTGGATGGCAGCATGAGGGACCGTGGCGGGATCGGGCTGAACGCAAAGCAGGCGGCTGGGCTGGCGCTGCTTTGACCCGCCGATGGTTTCCGTCAGCGAATGTGCCGGAGGCTGGGCTAAGCTTTCTCCGTAAGCAGCCGGAGAATTAGTTACGACGTGTCTTGTTAGGAAATAAACTGCACCTGCCATTTTCTGCCCGTGTTACCAGTTTTTTCCCCCTTTACAAGTCTAGACCATTAGCACTTTACTGCATCATCTAGATGATGATTTTGCATGGCTCGATGGTCTGTTCGGCCCTCTCTTGTCTTGTCACTGAGATGTGACAGCGTTTTTATGGCTCTCCTGCGAGGAACGGCTAATGGCAGTGCCGAGCAATTGAAAGGTCAGCGCGATAAGGAGCAGCGCAGGCTGCGTTTCCCTTGGGTACCCGCGTTCCCCTGCCAAAGCCTGCTGTGGGGAGGGAACGCGGCACCATCCGAACCTGACCTGGTGACAGACTACGGCAAAAATGAGGAACGATAGGCATTTATTGGAAGTCACTCTTGCTACAACCTCAAACCCATAATCTCCTGGACTTTCTTGGGTGCTGGAGGGGGTTGTTGGGCTGATGAATGGCTCCTTTCATTTGTTTTACTACCTGGAAAGAAGTGTGTCCAGAGTAAGATGCTTCCCTTCGGGGTATATTTTTGCATGCGTTGTGAAACGTTTTTCAAGTATCTGCCATGGTGCCGTTATTTCCTTTAATAAATAGAAATAAGCATGCGACGAGAAAGAAGTTGCTGGGGCTGTTATAGTGGAGGGTAACGTGTGTGAAGAAGAGTGCTTGCCATATTTTCTAGGGCTGGTTAATAAATTGATGAATAATTAAGTAAACTCACCCATAATTAATTCTTCAGTCTGTGGGCATATGACCAAACTGGACAGACCTTTTGTCAAGGCATATATATTAGACCTTGGAGGAAATCCCAAATCTTTATGGAAGCGCAAGATTCTTTGAGCAAGTATTATCTGTTTTCCTTGCTGAATTGCCAATTAACTTTACTAGGTCTTCTTTTGTTTGTATTTATTTTACAAATACACTTTATTGTTTTACCGTGTATGTCTCGCCCCTATAGCTCGTCATGTATGCCGTGTTCTATGTTTTTCTGTACAACGCTTCAGGCTTCACTGTGTTACTATATACTGTGTTATGCCACACAGAAAATGATGTAGAGAGTTGTAAAACTACTTGATGGAATTAAATATGTGAAGTTCACTGTGATTGAGGGGAAATTAAGGGCTACAAAACTTGAGGTTCTCTTGGATTTTTTTTTTTTCAGCCTGAATTTTTTTTTTTCCCCTCCAGCTTTGCACCTAAAATTTTTATTTGGCTTTGACAGGCTTATGTTTTTATTCATATTAAACCCCCTCTTAACGGATATTGGATGAATATAAGAGTTATTGCAGATGTATTTCGCTCTCGGCGAGACTGAGCTATTGGGTAAGGATCTGGTCCTTGAAGATGCTGGAAGTACTTGAGCAGATCTGGCTCCCCTTTGCCGCTCGGGCTGTAGACGAGCAGCGAGCGGAGCCGGCGGCGGCGGAGCCGTCTCCTCGGTTGTTATGGGAACACCCGCCGTGGGTGCCGGGGGAGGCAGCGGAGACGGCATTTGTCGAACGACGTGTAAAATCAGAGCTCTGGAAGGAGCAGCTCTTCCCTCCTTAGAGAAATTTCCGCTCTTGCTTTGGCAGCCATGCTCTGAAAACAAGTTGCCCGGAAATAAAGCGGGTTTTGGAGACGTAATCCGTGCTGGTAAAAACCACGGTTTACTTCCACGCGGTATTGCTGTGCGGCCATCCGCATACCGTTATCTCTGGTTGTGCCTCTCCTCCCCTGCCTGTGCTGTTACAACTTACTCGTAGCTGCTCGAGGGGTGGGAAATCCCTGTTCCCAGCTCTCCCGGATGCTTTTTTGCCGTTCATTGAAGTTTTGCGTGCTTCAGGTCCAGGGGTTGGAAATAAGGTGCTAAGCTACATCTATTTCACCCTGTGCTCTCGCGGCTGTACAAGCGTTTAACAGAAACCAACTTGCATTCTGAGTAGCGTGTCCTCTTTGAAGCATGAATAAAAGAGGTGACGTGAAGTCTGGAGGGACGTTTCGGGGTGAGACGGCGCAGACAAGCCGGCTCCAGCGCAGCTTGTGCTTTGTGGCCATAAACATTCAGAGGCCGGTAGGTAAAAATCCTCACCCATGGGTGGAGAGACGCTCTCCTCTGGATCTGCGTAAACCTCAGAGCTTCCCTCTTTACCCAGCAAATTGAGGAAATATATCTGGGAATAATAGACGTGGTCGTAAAGCTTCCTGGCAGTGACCGTGCGACGCTGGGTCTTGTCGCGTTTGGAGGCTACTTTGGGTGGATGCAAGCTGGATAGTTCAGGAGCTTATTGAAAATGCTTTTTCCTACTTTAAGACTGGGCGAAGCCTTCTACGTTTTGGAGCCCGTTCAAGCACGAAGTTCTGAGCTGCAGCAGAGTATTTCATTTCATTACTTCTCACTCCATCTTTCTTCCTAAAAATGTCGAAAACACACACAACACTAGAAATGCTTGAATGCGTAACAGTAAAACTCCAGAAAATTTGGCGTTGTGTCTGATTGGAAATTCAAATGGAGTTTGCTAGCATGACTCTAAATCTGTCTTTCAATGTACTACACACGAAAAAGAAGGTGGGGATGATGATACTAAAAGTCAGCATTTATGTAATAATTTGCATACATGCTTTGCAGCACGGGGGCTTCTAAACAGTATTAAACCTCATGTTTTAAAGAATAGAATCAGGAAAATTGAGGATGGTTTTTTTCTCTTCTGAAAGAAGTGAGTTGCTGTGTTTTTAACATCTCGTTACCATGTTTTATTTTCAGAAGTGCTGAGAATCCTAAAGGAAATTACTTGCTGTGCCTGTAGGCGCTCCAGCTGTAGCACCTAGAATCGTAGAATCATTCAGGTTGGAAAGGACCTCCGAGATGGTCGAGTCCAACAGTCAACCCAACACCAGCGTGTCCACTAAACTGGATCTCACTGGTCTGTCAGGTCCACGAAAGCGTTCACCGGCAGCAGCTGGAAAAGGCGTGTGTGCTTCTGGGGGCCCGCGGAGCGGCTGCGTCCCCTCTGCCCCCCAGGTCAACGAGGGATTACCCTGAACAAAGGCTTTTATGCTGTTGCATGCTTCCCCCAGGACACACGTTTTGCCTTGCAGGGTTGTCTTTGCTTAATTCACTAGATCATTTCCCATAACCACAAGAAAAATCAATACAGCAACTGGCCCTCTCATTTTTTTTTAAGTATCATCATTTCAGGGTTGCGATTTTTTGCTTCCTTTTCCCTGCTTTTACCTAGCCAGGCATTAGAAGCTGCTGCTCATCTCAATTTTGGTAACACCTCAGGGTCTCGAGAATGTTGGGGAAAGGCCCACGAATGAAAGAGAAAACCCAACCCCACATTTTCAGTGTTCCTAGTCATTCTAGGAGGAAAAAAAAAATTGAAAGGTTGCAAGCAAGAAATGCAAATGTTTATTTTACCAGCTGAAGAACTATAGATAATTTTGATAATTTTGAATTTTTGTCTTGTTTTTTTCTCTACCTTACCCAAATGTGGACTTCAAATATTTTTTTCCCTCCCCAATTCTATGTATTGCCAATAGAAACATATTTGGCACGTTGACAGTAGTAGCCTTGTAACAGTCATTAGTTGTTAAAGGGAATAAGAAAGATCTGGAATAATTATCCGTGACTTACTTTCCAATCCAAAATAAACGCTCTGCAATCTAACCTCCTAGTCCTCCTGGAGAGACCTTACAAATGTAAGCCATGCCTTGGCGTTAGAAAGAAACAAATGAGAAACCAATTAATAAAAATCAGTAATGTACCGTTTTAAATAACTCTGTGTTTCCTTTGCCATCAAAGATGCAAGTCCCCGTTACTCCGCTCAAAAGCTTATCGGAAGAAACCCCCTTCACGTCAAGGAAGCATTGCTCCATGTGGTAACGTAACCACAGAGAGAAACTTTCTTCCATTGATTATCCCCTCCAGACATTCCAGTAAAAGAATCATTATATATAAAAAACCCAAGAATTTTACGATTCCTCATTGCGAATCTGACTGACTTCTGTGTCTGTGGGGAGATGCAATATTCCCCTTTTTTCCCCTCTCTGTAAGAGCGCTTTATTTTTAGGGGCTGTTTAGTAATTCGGAATTGCGGAGGAGGAGGTGCGAGAAGTCTGAAGAACATCTGCACGACTACGGAGGAAAACATTATGACCGTTACGGTACAACAGACGATAACACCTTTGGGTTGATGCGCTGAAACGGTGGGCGTGGAGCTGCCCGCGCGCGCGGTTGTGCGTACGTTCCCCTTTGCCGTTCCGACAGCTGGCCCGGGAATTGCGACGTTGGGTTTTGGCTTCTCGGAGTCGTAAATCACAAAACAGCCACGTAAAAAGGCAGCTCCTCGTTCAAAAGCACTTTTAACGGTAAGCTTAGTGCTTGGAGAGAGATCTGCTCTGCTTGGTTTACCAAGAAAAGCTGTTTTTTTCCTGGTTGCGCACCACGGGCGGAGCAGCGGTGGGTAGAGCAAGCCGGGGCTCTCCCAGTTATCCGTCACCTCTCCCAAAAAACCCAAACATGCTTGCCCGAGGAGCTTTGAGTTCTGAATTTAGCTCTGGATCCTTGTGCTCCGTTAGGACCTTTCTTTCTGATCTGGAAGTCAGAATAAGGTATTTCTGGGACGAATCATTTTAGCGTGGAAACTTAGCAGGTTTTATCTGAAGGCGGGGGAGAATATATGCCCAAAGGGCCATCGATAATTCTGATGGTATTTCTGAATTCGGCTGTACTTCTGCTACAGCAGTAGAAGTATCTGTGCTACTAGAGGTACTTTATCGGTTATCAGATCCTTCTACATCCAAGCTAATAGATTAGCTGCAAAAGGGAAAGTATTCCGGGAGAAGATAAAAGGAGTTTTTCTAATATTTATCCTTGAAAAATTACCAAACATTCTCCTTTCTCTCTTTACCGCCTCATCCTTTAGAGCTGACGCTTGCGCGTAGAAGACCTTTATGTATTTTACACCATACTTTGAGAGCAGGGGAAGTGAAAAGCAGTGTAATTACCCTCTGGCCTTTTATCTTTCTGCGGGATCGTCTCTGGAGAACTCAATGGTGGGGTAGGGAAGCCTTCGCGCAGCGGGTGGTCGTAGCCGTTGGAGGAGACAACGCCAGCTTACACGCAGCTGCCTTTTTCCTCCGTGAAGCGCCAATATCGAAGCGAGCGCGGGTCTGTCGCTGACATCACGCAGCCGAGAAACAGCCGCGCGCGTGGCGGGACCCCCACCTAGAACCCGTTGCTGAAGATTCTAGTAAATCCTTAAAATATCCCAAAGATTGGTATTATAAAATGGTGGGGAGGAGGCAAAGAGTCCGAACGTCTGCTTTAAGTGCAAAGCGCAAGTCAGCCTTAATTACGCATTTGCGGTCGATGCTGCTGTATTTTGGACGTGCTGGTAAATAATTAACGAGCGAGCGCAGCGCAAGGATGAAAATTGCCTTCTAAAACCGTATGTTGAGCGAATGCTCGTGCTGGTGCTTTTTAAAGGGAGGAAAGGAGCAGATTTATGATACAAGTGGAATTTAAAAAGTGAAGCAGCAGTTTTATTTGGTGGTTAAATGCACGTGAAGGGTTTCACCCGCTCCGGTTCGTCACCACCCGGCTCCAGGAGCAGCAGCCGAGCGAGCGGGATCTGTAATTGCGTGGGGAATATTCACGTGTCAATAAGATCTTGACGGAACGTCGCATCCGCTTAATGGTGTTTAAAGGGGAAAGCAAGTCGTGCCGTCTTGCACCCCTGAGGAAGGTCAGAACATCAATTTATCTCTGTTTGCCTGAAACCAACTCAAAGTACAATGCGTGTTTGTCACTTAAGGATTTTATTTTACTTTAAAAAGGGGATTTAGGGGACAAATCGCCGGTAGCTCTGAATTCTTGTGCCATCACGTTATTTTCCAAAAGCCTGCGGGATTAAAATCCAGGTCTCTTCAGTGATAGTTTTAGCGGAGAATTCAATGGCGACGCTTTTTGCGTTATTTCTGGGCTGTAATTTTGTGGGTAAAACAGGGAGAATTCTTCTCTCTAGAAAGCTTATATGTCCTTGTATTAAGCCAGATTTAGTCAAACCAAGAATACCACCCAAACCCAGCAGTCAGTTTCTTTGGAGCAGTTTATTTGCAGAAGTGCTGAGAAATGTGCGGTGACGCTGAGGTGTGTCGGCTGTGCCCTGCAGATCGGTTAACCTTCAGGTTAACGCGGAGCCCTTTGAAAATGCTGGTCCCGATAGTCTCAGACAGGCGAGATATTTTCCAAATATTTCAGAAAATGATGATTATTTTTCGTTTTACCTCTGTCTTGATGTCCCTCGCTGTTCTGTAAGCAAGACAGGGATGAGTAGATCATCCCGTCTTACACACCGGTGACAAAGTTAATTTTTTTTGTGTTTCTTTAACCTTGTCTATGTAACTTTGAGATGTGTAACGGGAAGGAACAATGTGGCAGTAGCGCCGTATATCTTTATCAGTGGTACGTGCGGGATCCTTTTGTTGCGTAAATGTTTTTTCTTATCCCACCCCCCTCCCCGGGGTGAGAATCTTGAAAATCTGCGTTGACGTCCCCTCGCCGGGGCCAGCGTGCCTGGAGGGCGGCAGCTGCGGTAGGAACCGCCGCAGCTCTGCGCGCCGCTGAAACCGCAGCGTTTGCACCGAGTCGGCTCGCTTGGCTCTCCTCGTAATTAACGCTACGCTCCCAGTGCTTGAGAAGGGAGTACATGCAACAAGCTGTTACTTAAAAAAAACCCTAAACCCTCCCATTTGCTCGCCCTCGGTGGGAAGGCGCGCTGCGCGCGTCTCGCCGGCGGCGCGGGGCTCTCGTCCCGGCGCTGCGGAAAGGCTTGTCCGGGGCGTCGCTACCTCCCCGTGTTTTTTTGCAGGGGTAAAAAATAATTCCCTTTCTCTCATCTTGTGGTCAGTCCCTTTTTGCCTGCTTGTTGTGCAGAAGGGAAAGGAAATCCTTCCCGACACGACGTCCCGCTCCGCCGCCCGGTGCCAGCCCCCGGCCGTAGGGTCGACGGCTAAAAACCAGCGACTGCCTGAGAGGTTTTGGGAGACAGCGGTGCGGTCCCCGGGGCTCTTTGCACACCGGGGGCAGGATGTTTTGCTGTTTCACCGGCGACAACTGCCCTTTTCTTGTCTTGACCTCAAGCCAAAACGTTGTACTTGTCTTTTAGGATCGAGTGCTGTGCAGTTGACCCGTCGGTATTCGGAAATAGTTGTTCGCTAATCAGCAAAGGCAGTGGAAGGAACACTTTAAAGGGTTAACAATGGCATCTTACCACCTTCATTTTATGGCAGAACTGGCTCGGATTTTGGAAGGAATAAATGGTCTTAAACCTGGGAGTGCTGTAAAGGAGCTGTGCGTACCGAGAGAGGAGGCAGCGGCGCGTGAGGAGGCTTGTCCCCGCGTGGAAGCAGCGCGTCCCCCTCCAGCTCAGCTCGTTGCCGTCGCTCCGGCTGGCTGTTCAATGTGGCTGACGAAATTTTGTCCAGAACGCGTAAAATGCAACACTATTGAATTCCAGTTTAGTCTGAGGCAGAACGCAGCCGCCAGCGCACGCGCGGATGCCGCTGGGACGAGCGTAATAGGAGAACAAGAATGAAAACTCTTGCACGGTTTTGCGATGGGAGCGGAGGCGGTTTTGGACGTAAATACGTGGGCAACGCTCCCTGCGTTGCTTTGGTGCAAGAGAGCGTGGGGCTGATACCAACTTCGCACCAAATGCCGCCCTTAAACCTTGGTAGTTTGGTCGCTTGTCTTAATTTTCACCATTCCTAAAATGCTTCCTGAGAAACTGTTGATGAATCCAGCTGGTCCTATCTGCAATTGAGCGTTAAGTGAAGCGGTTAAAAAAGAAAATGGGCTCACCCGTGTTTTTCTGGTTTTGCTTTTGAGCTGGTATATGAAAGTGCCAAGACAACAGGATTTTAAGTGTTCTGAGATGAAGTGGCCTGAAGATCTAGGAGGAGGTTGGCGAGTGTCTAAATAATAAATGATACCAGGAAAAACATCATAGGAGAGGTTTTAAAACATGTGTTAACGTTGTAGCATAAGTCACGCGTGAGATGCATCCTCAAGAAAGGCAGATTATCAGGTTCGCACGGTGCTCGAAGTGGTGAAGTGCTCCTTTGGTGAGAGCAATTGCTACAGCAATGCCGATATTGTAGCAATTTACCAAGTGATAAAATAAAAGTAATTTATTATAATTTTACAGTGTTTTTTTAATAGGGAATGAGAGACTCGATTGCCTCCAGTTTAGTTCATTTCACTCTTAATAATATTGATTTTACCGTATATTTGTCTTACAGTTTAGAGCCGTTTTCTGAACTTGGCGAAAGATTTAAATTTTAATGCAGTTGACAACATAAAAGCCAAGTTTAAAAAAAAATCATATTATGGTAATTACATTTCCCTGCTGGAAGCTAATGTGTATATTACATGGAAAAATACCTTCTGTAGCCGGGGAGCCAGTATAAAGGGACAGTAAAAAAAAAAAAAAAGTTATGAGCAAACTTCAAGTCTTTGGTGTAAGGTAATTTCAGTATGTTTGAAGGACTGGAGACTGGTACATGCCTTCCAGTGCTTTTTTCAGATTTTTCCCCACTTCCATCGATGAGAATTTTCTCCTGGAGATGCTTAATTCAGGCCTAACTTCTCTCAGAAAAGTAGTTGAGCTGTTGCAATTCCTAATCCTGGTGTACACTGTGTTTTTTAGACTAGGCAGAACGAGCGCAATGTTTGAAAACCTCTGTGGACTATGGCATTTGGATGTGGTAGCAAGAATGACCCAAATTAATATTTTTAGAAACCACTTCCTAAGCGTCTCCTTAGGGGCAGCGGAGTTCAGCAGAAATAATAAATTCATCAAACAACTTCTACTGCTTTATCTGCACAAAGCATTTAAAATAGGATGACCCGGGGGGGAAGTCCTGGAGAGGTCCCAGAACAGACACAGCCACCTACTGAGGATGAAAGGTGGGTCGGGGTCCTCGCTCTAGAGCGGGTGCAAATGGGTTACAAAAAGGCGGAGGGTGAGGGAGGGAGAAGGGGCTTGTTGGGCGGCCCCGGGGGAGAAATGGAAACGGTTGAAGCAGCACTGCAGGCTCGAACGTAGGCAGGAGGAAAAAGAAAAGTCAAGTAGGGTTAGTGATGGTCCGTCTCCCCTCCGCCGTGCACGCGAGAGGCAAGGGCAGCATGAGATGATAATGGCGCGTGAATAATTACAATGACAGTAATTACAGTGACGGAACACCTGCCCGCCAGTGAGAAGCGGTGAATGAATTCCTTACTCGTACTTTTAAAGCCCACGTATCTGGTGAAAGCGTAGCTGAGTTTGGGGAACAGAAGTCAAGAAGGTGAATGGTTGGACCTTACTCTATTAAGACGGAAGAGGAATAAAATAATGCACGTCGTATATGAGCACAGTACCAAAAAAATATCCTCTGTTTCACAGATCATGTTAAAAATAAGCGGTCGGGAGAGCAGGACGGCACGCTGCCCGTGGGTTATCCTCAGCGGCGGCGTGCGGGGTGCGCAGAGCGTGGTCCTTTAGGGAAGAAGAAGAAACTTCTTTCCCCATCTTAACTGAAGAAAAACCTAGGCTCAAATCGGGGCTGCAGTAAATATTAAATTATTTGTGCGAAGAGGGGGAATGGCTGAGAATAGCACAGCCAGACTGGCTGGTAGCCCAGTGGCTGAGGGACCCGCCGGGCGTGAGAGAAAAATCCGCGCTTTGTCTGGCTTGGATCAGCAAACTGAACTGAATTTCCCTGTGCTTAGGACTTTCTTTAGAAAGGCAAAAGGCTCCTGTTACTACCTGCATAAAACGGATGCATCAACAGCAACCCAGGAAGGCGAGAGAGGTGCGGTCGCAGCCAAAACACGGCAAACTAGGAGTTCCTCTGGAAAGCGGTTTGGCCGCATTCGGGCTCATGTCTTGCCTTTAATATTAATGCAAAGGGAAAATCTAAGGAGGGGGCTGAGTTCAGTTGCTCACGGGCAGCCGCATTTGCTGCTTATTGAGAGTACGAGCTTTGCCTGTTTATGTTCACCTCCCGGCGGACAGGAATTTGCTGCCAGCAGCTCAGGGTGCCCTCTCAGCAGAAAAGCATCACTCCGGGGCGGTGCAGGTAAGGCTTGGAAATAAAATATCCAAAGGTTGTATTGTAACTTCTCCTCAGGAAAGGTAAATGAATGAAGCGTTAAGTTTAGGTAAATACTCTTTGGGTCCAGAGGTCAAGTCCTGCCCGTTGGCCTCAGCCTCCTGTTTTTCTGTGGAGACAAAGGGAGGCCGTTCGGGGGAGGCCTTTAAAAGAAAACTTGCCAAATGAAGCCCGAGTGTTTAAACACTCGGAGGCGCTTCCCATCACTCTGGTGTCAAAATGTCTTTTCTTTTCTTGACCATCGTTACAAGTACCTTGGGTTTTTTTCTGACCTTCACTCCTCAGTGCTGTTTCAGAAGCCCAAATGCATATAATGGGTTCAAAAAACCCCAACACCTAAATCTCAGAGTTACCAGAGGTGGAAGGTCTACTCGATTCCTGTATATTGCTGTATTTTAGGTTTCCTCTTTGTCCCAGGCCTGACTTGAACTGGTTTGAAAGCTCATGTCAGGAAGAACTAGCTGCGCTAGGTAGGCAGTGGCTCAAGTACGTCATGGACCTACGTTGCCATCCCCCCTTGATCTTGCACCTCTTGTTGCACTTGGGCAAACGTTTTAAGCCATCCTGCGGCTCAGTGCCCAACCTATAAAATGACGTACGAAGAACATAGGATCTGCCAAAGGCTTTAGGAAACAAAATCTACGTGCAGCCTTCTTTGAAAAACAATAATAATAGTATGTGAGCTCATATGTACCAGGATTCGTCGTCTTTCTGCAACAGCGTTAGACAGGGCTCACTGAAATCCGTAAATGGATTGACAGGTTTTTGGTGCTTTTTTCCTCTTTCTTATTAATAAAGTCATTTTAAGGAGGACCTTTGAACCTCGACACAAGGCGTCAGCTGGCCTCGGAGCAGCCACGAATGCAATCACGGGTAGATCCGCAGGGGCGGGATGCTAAAATCTGCTGTGGCTGGGCTGGACGGAGCCCACACGTGGGCTGTGACGGGGATACGAGTGCTGGTGCAACGCGGTGCTGAGTTGTTTTTGCGATTACCCGCATTAGCACCTGCGTTTCCAAATTTAGTTCAGATTTCACTGCAATGCCCTCCCAGCTCAGAGGAAGAAAATAAGTCTTCAGATCTGTTCTTAATTTCTTCAGTTTTTATAGTCAACATCACTCTGGTGGATTAAAAGCAAAACCACATCATCCTAAGTATGTTTTGCCTTGTTTCGAGCAAATATGTTGCTATGGGAACTTGATGTTGCTCTAGCTGCTGTGCCAGATGCACCAGCTATCTGTCCCTAGACTGGGGTTGTTTTTTCCTAATAAATTAATTGCATTTAAATTAAACTTATGAAGTTATTTCACGTCAATTAATTTGAATGTTAAGCTGGGTATTTGCAGAGTTTCTCTCTTCCTACTCACCCCACCACATTAATTTACTCCTGTAGATACCGTAGTCCATCACATAAAGCTGCGGTCTTTCCCAGCTCTCCGCAGTTGCAACACTCGCTGCCTGCCCGGGGAGTAATCAGTGTCCGGAATAATTGCTTTGCACGAGCCTGTAGTCAGCTGTCTTGCCAGACACTTACGCTGTAATGAAACTGCTTGTTTCCAGGAAAAAATATTCAGCTGAACTGTACTGTACTCGTAGGTGGGAAGTGGGGCTGAGAAGGGAGCTGGTTTTGTTTAGCACATCATGTTTTCATTTGCTGGACCTCTTTGGAGGCATCTCCTCCACCGCCGTGTCCTCCTCCGTCTCTCTGCGGTGGGAGGGGGAGGTTTGGGGTCCTCCCGGTATCGCTGGTTTGCATGAAGGCAATACAAGGAGGAGAAGGGTTAATGGGTGGTGCAGAGGGGATGAAGAGCATTCTGTTAGCGATAGGACGAGAGGAAATGGCCTCAAGTTGCACCAGGGGAGATTTAGATTGGATATTAGGAAAAATTTCTTCACCGAGAGGGTGGTCAGGCATTGGAACAGCCTGCCCAGGGAGGTGGTGGAGTCGCCATCTCTGGAAGTGTTCAAAAAACGTGTGGACGTGGCGCTTCAGGACATGGTTTAGGGGACATGGTGGCGCTGGATTAATGGTTGGACTTGACTATCTTGAAGGTCCTTTCCAACCTTAGTGATGCTGTGATTCTTTGGCACAGAGGCAAACGGTACAGGATCGCTCTGTACTTTGCTCATGTACATTCCGCCAGCAGTGGGGACTCGTGAAAGTACTTCAATTCAAACTGGTCACTTAAAAAGTCTATAAATAAGATTATCCAACCAAGAGCTGTTTCTAAATCTAACCTTTCTGAGAACTCAGCAGCAAATGAATCCATTGCTTAGATTTGCACCGTGCTCTAGCAGGCTTTCCCCTAAAACCCAGAATTCTTGGAGCAGAACATTTACTGTGGGCACGCGTGCCCCACACGAGCCTAAAGAAAGACAAAGAGGAAAAGAGCGCGAATGCATGCAGCAGACTTAAACCTTTTATACACAGCTTTCTGGTCTGTGGTCATAAGCTGCAGAGGAGCTGGCTGATAAATTAGTAGCCCAGAGGGAAGCCTTATTTACAAGGAAGGCAACAGAAACATTAATGTGTCTTTATTAGCCTTATTTAGACCATCTGCTTTCTACATGGTGGGAAACGGCGCAGTCCCCGCAGCAAAACAGCGGTGGGTATCTCTTCCCATTAGCGCGCTCGCTTAGACCTCCTCGCTGCCGTGACGAGCAGGCTGATAATCAACGTGCGAGGGAAAGTGGAGCTGTCTTTGTTTCACCGGGTAACGAGGTCGCGGACAGTACAGCAGGAGAGAACGCTGATTTTGGGGAGGAGGGGGTGCACAAACGGGAGTTTGTACGCTTTTGTGAGAAGGAGCGAAGAGCTGAGAGATGGCTTCTAGCCTCCTTCCCCCCCAGAATAGAGAGAGCTCTGGCGCAACCGGGGACGTGCCGCGTTTCGGGGGTTTTTTGGTTGCGTGTTGCGAGAAAGCCCCTGCCAGAGTTAGAAAACGCCGTCCTGCACCTGCAGAATGGCAGAGCCGTGCCTGGGACGTCGCTGGGAGGTGGGGTGGTCGCCTCGCTGGAGGATGTCATCCTCAGCCGTTACGCGTAAACTCGCTTTGTTCTTCCCTGATTGAAACAGATGCGTTTTCGTTCTTATTGCTGGTCTCTGACTTGGATTTTGATGGGCTTTTGGGGCCGAGTTGCCATCGAAATCAGTATAACCCAAAATTTAATAGCAAATTCTGCCTTTCAAAGCCATTCGTTAGGCAGGTTACTAGCATTTTTGAATTAGGCTATAGTTACTTGTTTTTAAATGCGTGCACACGTTTTTCTGCATATGTTTAGGTAAATTGAGTGTAGCCCAATGAAAAGGAATTTAAAAGCTCATTAACATAATTTTGAATTTTATTTCCTATCTGGCTTTTCCTATTCCAATTGCGTTTCACTTTGCAAACTGTTCAGGCTAGTGCAATCCTTGCAATTTTTCACAGAATACAGTGAACTAAGACGTCTTGCTGCTCTTAGTGGCAAGAGTTTCCTTGCCAAACTTCCCTTGGCACCTTTTTTTTTTTTTTTTTTTTTTTAAAGGAGTGAAAGTCCCTGCAGCATGGTGATTTCTTGCTCTCCCGTTGAGTCTAGGTTTTTAGCTGAAACGTACGGCCAGGCAAGCAGCCCATTAATTCCTAGCTAACCTTCTTGCTGGCTGATTGTAGCTGGAGAACGACGACATTCCCATTTTGCTCCTCGCCACCCACGAAATAAGTAGATCGGGAGAAATGTGTGGAGTGAATCTTGGGGGTTATATTAATGCCAAACACAAAGATGCTCCTGCTTAGATTGTACTTCTTTGATTACTCAACTGAGTTATTAGATCCATGAAGAACACCCATTTAAATGTAAATCCATTCTCCTTCTGTAATAGATAAATGTGCTTTGCCTTGAATTTGTAAGCAGAATACATCACTTTGATATACTAACTGGAGCTGAATAAAGCTGGTCAGTAGACCAAGGGAAGGATGCGGATGGCTTTAAAGCCAATGGGACGGAGGAGTCCATCAGTTAGTTAATTAACTTCAATTTCTGTTTTAATGAACTTTCTCTGGTGCTTGTTTAAGCATCCAGATGCTTGCAAATGTTTTTCCCCAACAACAGGCTTTTGTTGGCATGTAATAAATTATAAATGGGGAGTACCTATCTTCTACATCCCAGAAATACTCTTTTAGTATTTGCGCTGCGGCAGCCTCGATGCGCTGGTGGGCCTGAGCTGCGCCGTGCCGGGCGCGACGCACGTGCGTGGTCAACCTCGGGGCCAGCGGCAGCACGAGCTCAAAATCTGAAAGAGGGGGTGAAAACCCCGGTGATTCGGCGTCTTGGCCCGTTCCTCGTGACTCTTCCAGACGGCGGGTGATCGGAGCTGGGTGTTCACTAAAGGTGACTGGTCTGGGGAAGCTCGTCTTGCCGGGCTCCTCCTGAACAAGGGGCACTTGGGCTAAATCAGATTTCTGCTCCGAGCTGCTCCCTGGATGACTGCTCGCTGTCAAGAATGGAGGAGCTGAGACAACCTAGTCCTACTAGACCCAAGTTGCCCAAGGTGCGTGAAGGTAACCCTTCCCACAGAGGTCATCCTTCCTACATCCTCATGTTTTTCAGGCGTGGGCTGTTCTTCCTAGTGCCGGGGAGATCCCCTCTGCTATCGGTTATAGGAAACTCTGGAAGGAACTTTAATTTCAAAATGACGGCGCAGCGATTTTTCAAATCGCACGTTGCTTCCAGAGGAGGTTGACCAAAGCCCGGGGTAACGGCGCCGGCTGCCAGAGGAGTACAACGCACGGCGGTGCCGGCGCTGGCTGCCTCACCTCGGGTGGTGTTTCGGAAGTGAGCCGTGCGGGCTGAGCTCTTCAGCAGCAGCAGAGCGAGGCAGATTCGCGGTGCCTCGGCAAATCCCACCCAGCAGCAAGGCTGGAGTAAGCACACCCAAAATTAAACGGGCGGCACGGTCGGGTTTCTGTCTGAACGCAGTGAAAAGAGCAGTCGTCCCGTGGGTGAAGACCCGGGCTGCGAGGTGGGAGAGCTGCCTGTGGGGCCAGACGTCCAGCCCTCCCACCGGCCCCAGACTCAAGGCAGATGCTTTCCTCTTGCAACTCATCCTGCCACGGACACCCCGGCTGCTGCTGAGCACGTCGCTCCTTCTCTCGCACATCCCGGGTCCCTTCTGCAGCCCAGCTCTCGTGCTCTGGGCGTTTGTTTCCGTGCCGCAGAAGCACCCTGGAAGAGGAAACACCGCCCGTATTTTACACAGCGCAACGGGGCCGTATTCTCACAGATAACTACAAAAGTACAGTCGGGAACCGGGGACACAAATGGCAGAGTTTCACCTTGGTAGGCTGTCAGAAGTTTTCTTTATCCTGGACTACTTGTATTATAACTGTAGATGCAACTGTCCTTGGTCAAGAAGAAATTTCAGTTTTCCTCCTATTATTGGATGCTATTAATTGGATGCTTGGTTCTTTTAAACATCGCAGTCATCTGTGGAGTGAAGCAGATTTAAAAACTAATAGTAATAGTTGAATAAATGCACCTGCCAACCATAGAGCTTCTCAACTATTGCTCGCTGGAACGGTAATTAGGCAGTTAAAGCTATCGGACATCTGCGTGCTAAGAGATTAGGTCTGTCCTGCTGCTTTCAGTAGCTCCGTGAGAAAAGGGAGGGTTAATGAAACCTTACACGTCTTGGGAGCGTATTCTCAGTAATCGTGGTGACCAGATTTTGTAGTGACGGCTGCGTTAGAAATGCACTGGAAAAAACAAATTACAGATGGACCTATTGCTGCTAGATCAGGTGGTGGGAAGAGTTTCTGGTTGTGCTCTGTGTGAGGAGTCCTGTATGGACTTGAATTAAAAGTTTTCTTGCAACGGACCACTTTTTCCATAATGCTTTAAAATACTTGTTGCCATTGTTTGGGGGTTTTTTTATGTTTTGGGTTTTTTTCACGCTACCCCCAGCAGCTGAGACGGGTTATGAAAACCGCAGGCTGGGAGCTAGAGGAGCAGGGCTTGCAACTAAATTATAAAAGGGGGTCACCTGTCTTATATGTGCCAGAAATACCCTTGCAAAACCTGACAATTGGTTTTGGAAACTGCCCGGTGCTGGTTTTATTACTTATAAATGCCAAGGAAGAAATTTAATTGCTTTTCATACTGTATCACTCCAACCTGGGGAAGTTTCTGTTGACGTCTCTGGAGGAGAGAGCTTTGCTTAATCCTCTTAAAATTGGTGCAAGTGCTCCGGGTCATTCTGTCGTTAGAGGCCTGTTTGTCCTTGGGTCGTCTCTCACTGCTTTGCGGATGGGGCAGATGGTTGATTTTTCTGCCGGTTTACTGCCTTACTCTGAATCGCCGCGGTATTGGTCATAAACCCACTCTGGTATCACAGGGTGCCCCGCACAACACCAGTGCCCCTCCAAGACGCTTCTTGGCCCGTGGGCGATGGGGCAGCTCTCTGGCGCTTCTTGGGTTACTGGAAAACTAAGGCTTACGGACAGATTTCTGCACGCCAGTAGACATGGGCCCAGACCACAAAATCACCCTTTTTCAGATATAATACAACAGAACACCTGCTGCTGCACCCGAGGTGTAGCCGGGTTGGGTTTGGGTTGGGTTTTGCTGCTGTTTTTAGGCTAATTTTTGAGTTGTTGTACTGGAGACTTGAGCTTGGCTCTGTGAATTACCTGCTCTTGAACTTGTTTCCATGCATGTCTGATTACTTGTTTGACAGAAGGGATAACTAAAAATTACAAGTCTGGAGATATAGTGGGGACGGTGGGATGGAGGAAGCTATTGTTTTTGCTGAGGTTGGGCTATAAACAAAGCCTTCTACACTTCAGGCAAAACTATGTCTGGCAGAAAGAAAATAAGACAGTTAACTTGATGAGGATTTATGTCTGTTGGGTTTCTCTGTCTTTATATACTGTCTACCACAGAATCTGAGTTATTAAAGCTAGATGACTGATGTACCTATACAGACCAAGGAGTGACCCTGAGCCTTTGCTAAGCTTTGAAAACCTTGGGCTCATTTATTTAGATTTTCTTTCCCTGTCTCTAACACTAGAATGGAAAAAAGCAGTTTAGGGCTCACCTGAGAAGGTCAGAGAAGAGCAAAAGCCCCCAGAGGTGATAGAGTTGTTGTGAACATACTGTTTCTACAAGTAAGACTTAACTAGCGGGTTGCGTTTTCTGAAAATCTGCTAGAATAAGAGACTGAGTTTTGTACATTAATCTGCCATTTTGGATGCTTATCTGACTGCTCCACACCTTGCGTTTTGGTAATCGCTTCTCAATATTTCATCTTCAATTAATGATGTGTAAGCTAAATATTTTCTGAATATGAACGGTTGCAGTAAGAGATCCTTTGAACATACGAGGTACAGTGTTAATGAGCTGTGCATTACCTGCATCATTGCTGTTCTTCCCAGTGCTGAGCCTGGGGGAGATAAGACTTTGAATGGTAATGAACTTGTTTCCTGAGGTTTCAAACTCTTGGATTTGCCCAAGGTTTTGGGGTTTGAAAGACATGAGAGAACAGACCTTCTACAGCCACCTGTTTTAGTCTTCAGCCAGTAAAAACCTGGCTTAATTGGCTTTGTTCATGGGTGTGCTACACTTGCAGCACTCCTGGTCTCAGAGCAGTACTTCTTCTATTCCCTATGTTTATTCCTCCCTGATATCTCGGGACTCAGCCCCCCAAAACTTTTTTATGCACTTTTGAACTTGAGGCATTCAAGTGGGCACAAAGTAATGGGAGAAATGAGTTAATTTATCCCTTGTTTCCAATTAGGTTTGCATACGAAGTAACATGTGTGTTGACTTGGCTCCGCACTGAAGAGCGATGCTCTACTGGGTCAATGATTGCCGGTTAAGTAGCCCCAAGATACCCTCTAAGGCTAATAAGAGCCCCGAAGTAATAGCATGGATCAGTCTGCCAGGTCAAAAGCTATTTATTGTCAGAAACTGGCATTACAGCATGCTTTCAGATGTGCCACCTCTTTGTATGGTCTTCTAGACAAAGCTAAGTGTGAGCTTACTCAAACTGATATTAACATTTAATTTTTAATGGGCTATTTAAACTGACCGGTGCAAAACCTCAGGGATCAAGTGTAGTTTTGGCTTGTATGAGTTAATTCTATTTTTCAGTACGACTCTGACAAAATGTTCGGAAAGTGTTGTCTTCATGTCAGGATCACACTATTCATTTCAGTGTCTCGTGTATTTAAACTTCCGCTCAGTACAATAAATACCACCTTGTTTCCTAAAATTTTCCAAGGGATAGAAATCTTATCTAAGTTTTTAAACAGATATAGTAATATGCAAACATGTAATTAAGATCCTAATCAAATACATACAATTATTTTATTGTGCAAGCTTGGAGTTTTAATAGAATTAAAAACGCAGTTGAATCCAAGTCCAAGGTAACATAATCCCCCTCTGTGGTTCTGCTGACTGGAATTTTAAATTCCACTCAAGAATATATGAATATAAGTCTCTTCTGCAAAGTACTGTGATGCCAAAATGGGCCATCTATAATGAGCTGCTCATCAGATTTGGCTGTATAATTTGTGCCCTTAACTTATTGGGCGATGAGACTCTTAATATGTATTTCATATGTCTCCAAAGGTTTTATTTGGCTGCCAGCCTGAAAAATACCAATATTGTCAGGATTAAAGAAAGAAACAAAAGAAAAGTCTAACAGACTAAATCAACACAAAAGAAACCTTTGGGTTGCGTAAACTCCTCGCACCAGGCAGAGAAGCACGAGCTCTGGAGGAATCCATGTGCCGAAGGCACGCTGGAGCAGGGTGGGCATTTGGGAAGACGCTCTTCATCTCGGCCGTGGTTCTGCAAGACTCTCAAACGGCGAATGGACGGTCTGCGGCGGTGAGGTGGGCGCACGAGTTTCGGCGATGGGGTGACTGCCTGACCCGCCACAGCAAACCCTCTTTTCTGGAGTTTTCCCAACTTGTTAATGTTTTTCTGCCGGCCCTGAGAACGGACTGTCTCAGCAAAATGTGGTTCAGTGGTATGAGATTGCTTTCACACCGGGTGAATTAATGATATATGGTTCTAATTAAGTGGATATGGAAAAATTCTGAAGACAATAAAATGTCTTGAGAAGGAGGGGGGCTGAAAAGGTCGTGGAAAACACAACCTATGTAATTTATCACAGACATGAACAAGGTGGGCCAGAAATGGGTTTTGCGTAGAAATCTGTAAAAAACAGCCCTCTAATTGACTCATGGAACCATCGTCTGCACAATTGACTGACGCTGGATATGCATTTCTTTGATCTGTACAGTGTTTGCGATTTCAAATCTATAGTTTTTAACTGACAATCTATGTGGCTGAAGAAGATTACAGTTTCCTCAAGTAGGACATGATATTTCTGTCTGATTTAAAAGTTACAGGATCTTATACCCTGAACATGGCACGTTGCCTGTCAGAGGCGAGCCAAGTCAAAAGTTGAAGCTGTTTAAGTTTTCAGTGGGTCCGTATGGATTCTTATAATTAGCTGATAATCTCTGCAAAGGAGAAGATTTTGGAGATCTGCCGCTGACTCTGAGCTCCCCAGGGCTGGCTGCAAAGGCGGGGTTTTTTTTCTACGGACTCGTAGATCTGATTGCCAGGAGACCCCTGAAACTGGTAAATCGGACAAAGAAAAATGCGTAATTATTTCCTATGATCCTTTTTCATGCCTTGCACAGAAAGGCTGTTCGGTATGCAGCTCTGACTGTTTTATTTTTGCATCTTCAACTCCTGTGCCTTTCAAAGATCCATATTTCCATGAAAATTCACGGTGGATGAAAAACTTCTAATCTCCCAACCAAACTGAGTAGCTGGAAAGGAGCAGACAATTAAGATGCATGGTGCTTTGCTCTAAGTGACGGAGTATAAATCACAGCCTGTGGAATATTGCATTTTAATGCGGTGCCTGGCCTCGTGCTCTGTGTTGCACTGCGGCGGAGCCCCACCATAGCTTGGAAATGAAGTCACTCTTTGAGGGAAGCAAGGGGGGTCACACCGAAGCTATAAAAACGTGTCAGGCCTTTGGTATGTCGTTTGCAAAAATAAAAAAGATTCTGGGCATCTGCTTGCTCTCGCTTTTAGAAGAGGCATATAGGTACTTGAAGCGGGTTTCCTTCTTGCTGCTCTTCAATAAACGTGATTTTTGGCAGGAGACAGAAATGCCATGAGCAGAAAGGTTTGTGAGGAAGAATTAGCAGAAAGCGTGTCTTGGGGCAAAGCTCAGAGCAAACTCACTAAATTTTACAAGGAAAATGTTAGTGCGACAGCATGATTGGGCACTAAAAAAATCCCTGTAGTTGAGCAACACCGTCAAGAAAAACACCCTTCTGAAGAGCAATGGCTGTTACAGCAGCACGCAAGGCCAGATTCACAATTTTCACAAAAAGTAAGGCGGGCATGTTGCAAAGCAGCAGCACAAAATTTCCCTAAACTTTAATTTTTCTCGGATCGCTCTTTGCTTTTATCTTTAACGCGCGCTGACCAAGCCGCCGTTAGGACAAAACAAACGGGGAGGGAGCTGGCTGGAGCCGTGCACGTGGATCCCTCTGAAGTTTGAGCTGGTTCGCAGCTGCGTTTGCTCCGCTCCCGGGGGTGACCCCGGCGGAGCCTGTCCTGGCTGCGGGGGGGGCTTCCCGCAGCAGCCGCCGGGCGCCTCGGGGGTCCCGCCCTCGCTTTTCTCTGGGACCCCGGCCGCGTATTGCGACGAAGCTGGTTCCTTCTTGGGAAATGCTCATCTCTGTGTGAATTCCTGCTGTTTCCCCATCCCCTCGGAGCGCCGGCGTTTTCTCTGTGCCTGAAGTACTCTCCAGAATTTTACAGTTCTGGTTTTTTTATTCCTGAGGGGTCACGTGCATACGAGGGGATGAATCATTGAGAAGGGAAAAATATACCCAACCCCAAAGCCCCGACGATGTAGAGGAAAGAAGCGACGTTGCCTGTGAGTGCCAGTCCTTACCTTCCGGTAAACGCTTTGCAAGCGGTGTGGAGAACGGGGAGACCGTTCCCAATCCATCGCTCCAAGAGCCAGAGCATCCGCTCAGAGATGACCTCTGACCTCGGCGCAGCTTCAACCTACCGCAGACTCAGACACAAGGATCTCCCCAAGCGCCGAGTGCCGCACGAATGATTTAAAGGAGAAACAGGTACCTTTGAGCTGCTTCCCTTTGTGCCGGGGACCGCGCACGTGCTTAAGCGTGGGAGCGACGTAGTCCTCGACCCCAGAAGGAGGAAGGTTGGCGACCTGGTCCCCAGACACCGAAGGCTGTGTTTGAGATTCAAGGGAGCAGCGGTGCGGACAGTTTGCGTGTACTAATCTGATATTTGCTCTGGATATATTAATGACCTCTAAATGTTATATACGGGGTGACGTCCTTTTGCTAAGGGGATCAGGTGCGTAGGCAGGTCTCAACACCCGCCCTAGCAACAGTCGCAAATTCAGCTGGAGCCGGGGACCACCTGATAAACCGCTCCTCAGCACCCTCTGCCCCCACTGAATTTCCAGTAGAAACCTTGCCCTCGTGTTTGGAAAACAGAAATACAGTCCCGTGTGCTACCACTGAAGGTTTGCTGAGCTCCGGTCTAAATGGTCCTCTCCAGTGTCCTCCTTTCAGGATGCAAAGTTGTGCCCTGCCTTCCGGTTTCTACCCAGAACTGGTGCTCAGTTCCACCTGCACTCATTTATTTAGTTTTGTTGAAACATAATGATCAAAGTGTGTATTTATAAAAAGGCACCTCCCCACTTAAAGATTCTTGCATGAATAATTCACGGGTGTGTGTACGCATCGCTCGTTGTCCCATAGAGCGTCCTCTGTCTGGGGCTTGGCAGATGACGAGGTCATCCCTTGGCCTATCCGAATGTTAACTCAGAGCTGAACTTTCCCTTTTTTTTTTTTTTGTGTCCCTCAGGTTGCCAGCCCTTTATTTAAAATGAAAATGCCTCTAATTCTCTTTAATTTCTTATGCGTAAAAATGCATTAATGATAAAGCATTTATATGCTGCTTGAGCTTGTTTGACCTTGAAGGATGTGGGAGTTAGTTGGAGTTTTATTTGCCTGAAATTGTAATATAATTTCCCACACCTTGCAACCCTGCTGTGCATCCTGGAAAATCGCAACCCACCAACTGAAAAATACTCAATCTCCAGGTGTACACCAGTTTTCACCTACTGTGTTTTCCCATCTCAATACCACTTGGAAGTGGCATAATTCATGAAGCCTTGTGAGAACTGATGAATGAAATACAATGAAACGGATTTACTAAAAATACCAGAAATCAGCTATACTGACTATAAAGGGAACCTGATTTTGGCTAAGCCCATTGTAGTACCTTTTAGGAATTCACGATGACTCCTGCTTTATTTTTTCCCCTCATTTGAGGCAACTTCAGAAGATGTGATTGGAAGCAGAAGGAAGCCATGTTCTCAGATTTCCAGCCAAAAGGGTGCCTCTCTTCTTTTTCATCTCATGTTTATTATTTTACCTCATCAAAGGAAAAAAAAAAAAGTCAGATACTTCTGTTACAGGAAAAGCAATGTGTAGGAGTAACCAAAGGAAAACAGGCTGGAGGCTTTCTCAAGAAAGGAGAAAACTCATTGTTCACTCCTTATCAACAGAAAGCAATAGCCACGTTAAATGGAGCTGGGTTAACCGACTAATTAATTCCTCTGTCTGAAACTCTGTGTCATCTCTGCATGTGATTAGGGGAGGGCAGGGAAGGGATGAAAGGGTTTGTTTCTGTTTTCTTTCTTAAGGTTAATGTGACAGCATCCTCCTCCAGCGTATGCTCAGGGCTGTTGTAAAGCCCTTCCAAAGGTTGCTTTCCATCAGTGCCAGTCAGACGCGGGTTTTGGCACATCTGTGCTTTCTGCAAAGCCAAAAAAAGCCCCTCACCCATCAGGCAGATGTCAAACCCACGGGTCTGAACTAAGTTGTGTGGAGAGGGTGATGTTTTTCCTCTTTGTTTCCCTTTCGAAGTCAAGAAAGATTACTTTGGCCAAGGAATCGAGTGGGCAGGGAAGAGATGTTCATGCGCTTTTGCCGTCTTCCTTTGCTGAGCACCGGCCAAAAGTAGGGTTTGCCAATGGGCAGAGAACTTTCCGTGCAGGAGCAGAGCAGTGCTGTGTCTTATGCAGTGTTACGCATTTATGGGCGGACGGAACCGCGTGCATCAAAGGGAGAAGCAGTATGGTCTGTACTGCATGTTGTATGAAAGCTTTAGTCATTTTGTCATGAACGACCTCATTTGAATGTCCTCTTCTTTTTCTTACGATAATTTAGACCATGCAAATAGCTGGCATAAGGACCATCTGCGCTTATGTTTTGTATTCTTGCC
This sequence comes from Phaethon aethereus, assembly GCF_964289735.1. NCBI lineage: Eukaryota > Metazoa > Chordata > Aves > Phaethontiformes > Phaethontidae > Phaethon > Phaethon aethereus. Next base: position 3,060,300 of record NC_138597.1, on the reverse strand, counting down.
TTTTGTTTCCAAAGTGTTGGGTACCTTAAAGGAGTACAGGACAGGGCATGCCCCCCAGAAGCTCATGAGCTAAGAAAGGAGTGCTTGTTTTTATTATAACCGGCATTATTCCTACAAACACCCCTGTTTCAACCTGCCCGCACCTTTCTCCCCCAAATAAAAAAGAACCACACCCTGGCTTAACCGCTGTGTCCAAACCGCACTGTCCGTGACATGCTAAGCGCACACTGACTTTGCAAAACGGGCATCGCTCGTCTTTGCTTTTACTAGCAAAGCAAAGTAGTTCAAGACATCAAACTAGTTCAAGACCTCGTATGAGGTCAGTGAGAGCTCTGAACTCATCAAATTGCGTTCTGAGTAACGTCACGTTTGCCCTTCGGATTCATTTGCGCTAATCAGGCTCTTTCCCGTTGTCGCTGGGTGAGTCACTCGCTGCTTCCCTACCTCACGTTTGGCGTTTGCATAGCGTGGTCGATTATGACCCAGTTTGGGTAATTTGTCCTCGTAATGATTCATTTATCGCTCTCCAGAACCCACTTCAGCAAAATACTTAAACGTGCTTTAAAATGTTGTGTTTACGAAGAATTAAAGTAAGCGCTTGCTTAAATGGCCTGGAGGTGGGGAAAGTTGTGGGCTAGTCCCCCTTCTCCCTCACTGATGTTGCCGTAAGATGGGAACATTTGTCAGTGCTTTGCAAAAGTAGCAATCGGAGATAAATAAATGCGATAAGCAGAATCAAATAACAGCAGCGTGTCATCCCTGATTAGATTTGACGTTGCGCTAACATCTATCTCCCAGAAACTGTTGACGCCAGTCTTTCCTGCTGGAATCTGGCTCTAAATTATAAAACTGTCCAAAGCATACAGAAAGACCTATTTCAATTCAGAGATCATTGATTTGCCAGAGAACAACGGAGGGAACCACAGTATTGGTGGGTGCCTTTGAAGCACTCTTTATTTAATCATTTGCCTTTTGCAAACAAATGCAGAAGAAATATTAATCAGAATTGCTTCAATCTGAATGCTGCTCCACATGGGGGGTAGTGCTGCAGCCAGTACTGTTGTTTTATTTACTTCTATTTATTTTTATATATATATATGTATGTGTGTGTGTGTGTGTAAAAAAAATAAAGCCTTTACCAGCCGAGTTGTGATAGTGAAAAATTCTACCTGGGTCCAAGCACAGTTCTTATGTTATTGCTAACAATCTCCTCTACATTTTTATTTAAACCACATTGGAAATTGAATCTTGACTAAATAGGCTGTGGATGTTTTAATGTGTTAACAAGTTGACTCTGCATCCCAGTAAATACTTTGTTTAATTGGCATTTGTGAGAAAATTTTCCTATTAAAACTGCAGCAGAGTGTGAGCTGCGGTGTGGTGTAGAGTTTTAGGACAAGACTTTTACACCTTATTAGCACTGCTGTAAGGGAAAAGTACTTTAAAGAGCATTAATGAAAAAAAAAAGTCGTTAAAAACATATTTGCCAGCTTTCAGAGATGCTAATGAACAGAAACATAATGACATTATTAACAGCTTGAGATCCTCTTCTTTCCAGGGAAAACTTTAGCCTCACGTACTTCTTTCATCTTGGTATGGAAATGCACACTAAGGAAGGCTCTTCCCAGGACAGAGGCTATCCGAGGGTTTAAAATGTGGCAAAAAAAGCTGTATGTGTGTGGCTGCTCCATTTAATTTAACATCTAAATAAAAGCCATTAGACAGCAACAAGAGGAAGCTGTGGAAAAAGCCAGAAAATGGAGGTCTTATACCTACACGTTATTTTTTGGTGGCGGCGGGAGCGCTGTGACATGTCAGACGAGGCGGTGTCTGGTGTTCTCCTTGCTGCAAATGTTTCTAAGGCTGAGGAGCAATTCTATGGGGAGGGAGGTTGTTTTTGCTTTTCATTATCCTAATCTCGTCTGAGTTCAATAGCGAAAACATGATAAACCTCATGTTCTTTTCATTAAAGAAACCTGTATCTATTCTCCTCCAGTTCAGCGCGTGCTATCTGCTGGCATTATTAAAGAGTTTATCATTTTGACTCCTCATGCAAATCACAAAGGGGTTGGGAGGATTTGATCCATGGCTGAAGAACTTATTAGGTGAATCCAGTGGACCTGTGCGCCGTAATTGGCACCTAAATATACTTTAGACAGATGGTGCTGTAGATTGTGCAAGTAAATTACTTTTTGACCGCAGCTACTTCTCTTCTGTGTATTATTTCATAGATTTAAATCTATCCTTTATTCTTGTCAGAATACCGATGGAAGTATTTTAACGTGTAATTTTAAGCTATTTACTTTTAAAGGTATTAATACAGTAAAATGAATCAAAATCACAGTAGACGTAAATTTATAAGGTGTTTTTGTTTGTCTCAGCACAAAAGCAGTATCTGCGTCGAACAGTCTGAGAACTACATCTGATACAGGTTTCCCATTTGTATCGGAGGAAGAGCAAGGGTTGACTGCTGAAAATTTATGCAAATACCTATTGTCTAGTTGCGTAATACAGCGGTCAGACGTTGGACCAGGCTGCCCGGGAGGTGGTGGGGTCACCGTCACTGGAGGCGTTCAAAAAACGTGTGGACGTGGTACCTCAGGACATGGTTTAGTGGGCATGGGGGTGTTGGGTTGACGGTTGGACTTGGCGATCTTAAAGGTCTTTTCCAACCTTAATGATTCTGCGGTTCTGTGTAATCTAAAACGAGGTGACCCTTTCAAGTGAGGGAGCTTTCCAGTGCACTCATACAGCCTATAAATGTATTTATCTCGCCTTTTTCTCACGTTAACTTCATAACCTCTGATGATAACTTAATGATTGTCAGCAGCAGGACCCTTTTAGTGAGAAATGTGAAGATGACATGTAGTCTGAATAGACCGTGAACGTGGAACGTTTAAAACGCTGCATCCAGACAACCCGTGTGCGTTTGTGCTCTGTGTGTTAAGCACAGTATTGCTGGCTCCACGCGTTCAAAGACCGTGAAACAGCGCCCGTCTCCCACCTCTCGGAGTATCTTAAAATCGTCTTTGAAATGTGGTTAAAAAACACACTTTGATTTTCACTATGGCGTTTTCTGTCTGTGAAAACACAGGTGTTTTCAGCTGCATTTAAGATGTAGCTTTCCAGAACCGAAGCGGAGATCTTCAAACCGTTGCATGTTTCCGAGAGATGGCCTCTGAGAAAATAAAGAGCTACTTAGGGGTGAAATAAAGCCACAGTTGCTGTCAGCTACAATCGGAGTAGAAATATTGCAAATGCTGGTTCGAAGGGACGAGGAGGAGCCGCCTGATCTGGTCTCGCTGTCGTTCGGTCTGCCGTGCCTCCCGTAAACCAGGAGTAAGGCCAATGAAATGAGTCAACGGAGCCCCCCAAATACGAGTCACTGTGCTAGGGGAAAATCAAACTGCTGTAATACGTGAATGACTTCTTGCCCTCCGATTCTCTCTCTGTGGGGTTTTTTTGTTGTGTTTTATGAGCTGCTTTTCAGTTGCCGCTGTGGCCAAAGCAATCCTCTCGCAGAATTGCAAGAGCAATTTCTACAGCTGAGGCTTTTGTAGAGACCCTCCAGGGCAGCTCACCATAACCTAATTATGAGCCAGCTGCAAGTCCAGCACCTCTAAGATGTCCGAAGAGCCCTCCCCAAAATGCAAGTCATTTCTGGTCTTTGCTTTTCAATGGCTACGTTTATTTTCCCCTGGATAACTCCCTGAACAAAACCACGTGCTTTATGCCACGCTCTCAATAAGCGCCTGAAGATTTTCCTAGCTCAGGATTTACCGGCGGCGGAACCGGGAGCTAATGGACCCGTACGCGATGCCGTTGCCCTTTCGCAGTTTGGCAGTGCCTCCCCGATGGAAACGCCGGCGCTTCAGCCTCGCCGGCGCGTCCGGAGGAGGGTGTGCTTCGCTTGCCCAGCTCAGCCCCGGGGCAAAACCAGATGGGAAGCCAACGTCCCCCATTTTCCGACCACCTTAGCTCCTGCTTTCCGCAGTCCCGAAACGCCTTCCTGCCCGCTGCACGTGCCGGCAGCGTATGCGGCACGCATTTACTGCCGGGGACTTACTGCACCGCGGCTTTTCACGGCGGCGAGCGTGTTGCCAGCCGTGTAGCAGCTGGGAGATGTCGTAACCCAGCTCGAGGCAGAAGGACGATTTAAAAGCATAACCATCCCTTTTCCAGCGGTAATACGCAGTTTTCTTGTTGCCATGGCAAACCTTGGAAAGAAGAGCAGGGCGAGCCACGCAGGTGAGGGAACGCTGCCTCGGTGGGCAGGCAGGAAATAGGTTTGGGGTCATTTTCTTTTTAACGGGGCGCAGGAATCCCTGGGAATGAAGCCAGAGGCAGGGGTTTCCTTGAGCCACCACCGTCCGTTGCTCTGGGATATGTATGGCAGAGCCCAGGAAACGTGCACCGAGTCCGTAGAGGCTTCGTGAGAATTCGTTTGAAGGGGTGGTTTTTGTCCCAGACTCTGCTCTGCGTTTGCTGTTTGACAGCGGGCAAGCAACGCAGTTCCTCTGGCTCTCCCTTTCCGTCCGAGATTCGTGACACGTGGGTGGAAGGGAAGCGCGGGAAGCTGGAGAAGAGGAGGGGGTTTCAAAAGACGAGGGGTCATTTTACGTTAGGGTTTCCCAGCGCTTTTCCCTTCCCCAAGCTGGCAGAGCAGCCCCTCGGGTATCTGGAGCCCAGCGCTTCGCCCAGCCGGTGTTGACTCAACCCGTGTCAAGTTGGCCTGCTGTGAGCTTGACATCGTTGCGAGACGTTGAGAAAAAACAATGCAGAGGGGAGACACGTCATTCTGCGTTACCCGGGCATCGATAAGGATCAAGTCCACCGAAGACCTTGAAGTTACTCTGGTGAGGATAGAGGTGGCCTCTACGTGGCTGGAGCTATTCGGGAGGTTGCTTCTTCTTTGCACAAGTCCGAGCATATAATATTTTACATTGCTGTTGAACTCTAGCAGGTTTGGGGCCGATCTCACCCTGACTTTGTAAGAAATAGAGTAAATAAACCTCTTGCACTGTGCGGTCTTAGCAGACCCTCTGCGTTTTCTAAGAACGCCCTAAAAATGGCACCAAAATTAGTTTATGGAGCTGTATTATCATTTTCCTCTCTTTCTGTCTTTTTGGTCGTAATTAACAGGGACACTTTCTGTCAATCAAGTGTCAAAATGAAATGCTTTCCCTTCATCTGTCAAAATGCTTGTGCCAAAGAGAGTGGTGGTTCCCTTAGGCAGCTGCCAGCGGAGAACACGGTGACGGGCTGGGTTATTAACAGGGCGAATTAACTTTTAATGCTGATGTTGTTGTTTAAGCATGTTTGGGAGCCTCAGGAAGATGAAAGGCTCTCAGAAACTCTTAAGTCATTCTCGCTGCCAGCTGAAAGGGACTCTCACGCAGGGAAAGACAGCTGGAGCTAGAGCCGCTCAGCATCCGAAAAGCGAGGCTGTAGGAGGTGTCGATCGGCGCCGGGGCTGTCGCAGGGTAGACGGGCTCTCAGGGCAGAGCGGGCATGGCAGCGAGTCACTGTGCTTCCAGGCGTCTCATTTTGCAGCATCACCCAGCCATCGAGGGCTGGGCGCCCAGGATCGCCGCCCTCCTTGACCTGCACTGTCAGAAGCAGTTAAGCTCCATCCTCAAAAGCGAGTTAGATGCCGAAATGCCAGAGTTGCTCCAAGGCTCAGGAGCCAAAGAACCGTGGGCGTGTTTGAAAATGAAATGAGTCTCTGAGTCACCTCAGGGGTTTTGAACATTTTAATCAAAACCTTTTCTATTTACCTAATATTCTGTGTTGCAGAGGAGAGGAGGCACTTTTATTTCTCTCCTGCTCTGCGGCTGCTCTGGTTTTACCTGCGTCACACACCGCTGGGGTATTGCAATGATCTCATCTCTCCAAGTGCCTGGCTGGAGGCCGAGCTCCTCGCCTGGACCTGGCACAGGGACACGACTACGGAAAATCCCAGCCCTTCCAAGCGCTGCTTGCAAAATGCTCCTTCCCCGGTTTCGTATCGGTGACAGTTACTCCTCTTGTCCGTTATTAAAGTTTAATTTCATTGCTTTGCCAAGCGATCTCGCTGCAAAGGCTACGGATGAAAGCGAGGAAAGGAGGTTAATGCAATGTATGTTGTCCCTGTCTACAGGGATAGTTGTTTTTTTCCTGGCTTCCAATTGCTGAAATAGATGCCACCAGTAAATGTTTACCAATGCAGTGTGAGTAATTTAGATATAAAATGTGAGGTTGGCCATGAAGTCAAGGTTCAAAGTTAAATGACGAAACCTAGGAAAGTCAAAACAGAGAAGGCATTGTCTTCTGCAGTCAGGGAAATTTAGAAACAAATTATTTTCCCCTTGGTCATCAACAAGAAAAACGCACTTAGTCTTACGTAAGGCTTTACTACATGAAAAAAAGGCTATGAGGCACTCCCTCCCTACTGAAAATCCCATTGATTGCAACAGAGGTAAGAGCACCTTAGCAGGAGCATCTAAAAAACCTAATAAATAAAAAATAATGATTCCAACCAAGACAAGCATTTGAATACCATGTAATTAGTGTGGAATGCTCTACTTGGTTTTTTTGGCTGGAAATGTCATAATTTTGACAAATGGTCATGCTCAGGTAGAATGAAAACAACATCACTGCAAAGAAAGGGAAAGTGCCCATGAAATTCTGTTAAAATGCCATCCTGAACACAAGAGGAGGATATGCTTAAATTGTGTTTTCTAAATGAAACCTCACAACTGCCATGCCCTAACAAATTCATTTTTTTCAGTGAAAAAAAAAACCCCAAACCCTAAGAACAGTTTTTCCTGCCATCCCTTTTTACCTCTGACTGTGGCAGGAGCTAACCCAAAATTTCTTGTTAGGTAAGATGAGAAAAGGCGTGGCGATTTGCCCATGATCTGGGCAGCTGCTCTAGACTCATTCCTCGTCCACTCTGAAGTACAGGGGAGCTTTGGGTATCTTTATTTTGACTGCGAAGCACGAGCCTCTCGCGAGCCTAAAGCGAGACTTGCGTTACTGCGCTTCGCGCGAGGGAGCGTAGCAAGAAGAGTTTCCGTCGCTGCAGCTTGTATTTCTCGTCTATCCTAAAGACGATGAAATCCCATTTTCTGGAAGGTTAGACCTGTCCGTTTTTCTGCCTGCCTGGGAAAAAGGCCGGTGCCCTGTTATACTGAAGAAATAGAAACATGAAAGGTTTTCTAAAAGCTGCTGCTTGAGTTACTTGCTCGTACTTACAGGGGAAGTTAAGTTTGAAGCTGTGGATACAGATGTAGTTGGTCGCAGGATCACATTCTTCACAAAGAATACTCTCTTCCTGCGTTTTATGGATATAGTTAAAAGAAATAACAAGTTTAAACACTGGTCTGAAAAATCTGCTTTATTTTAGGAGGAGTTTGTTCAGTTCTGCACCCATAAAAAGAAATGGCATACTGAAGAGGTGTCTTGAACGTGAAGCTTTTGCTCCAAAGATACAATCGTGTCAGGGTTATTAAATGCTGGATATAGTCTCATTTTAACTTCAATTTCGTGAATATATTTTTAGAGGCTTATTTTTATTCCACATAAATAGGCTTGGTAATACTGAAGGTAATGGCTTAGTGGGTACAAGTCAGAATCGGGCACTAATTGACACAGTGATGTCAAAATTGCATAAATTACAAATAAGCCAAAATACCCGTGGCGTTGCACATCCGCAGATGACATTCTCCCATGAGTTGAATAGTTTAAACGAATTAAAAAAGGTGCGGATTTCTCAGGAGGCAATACTGCTTCTGCACGATGTGGATTACGGGTCTTGGCTGAGAAGAAAACGTCGGAGTCAAACAATTAACAGGCAGGAGCTGTCGGCGTGCGGCTCTGCCGGCAGTACCGGTGCAGATGGAGCGTCTGGCGTGGTCCTCGGTGTCACCTTTATCTGCGGCGGGAGCCACATCCCGCTCCCAGGCTCCCTGAGGCAGCCGGTTTTGTGCGAGTGCTTGATAAATCTTGACCCTCTGATCCGCTGTGCTCAGCTGAGGTTTATCGACCTGTATGTTTCCAGGGTCTGAATTTTAGCTTTTTGTAATGCCCTGCCAATAGAGCTTTTTTTTAAGGTAGAGTTGCTAAGCCCGGCGTTTTGCTAGTGTGGCATCTTACGGTTTTAAGCAGCAGAGCTGCTCAAGAAGGCAGCTCCCAAGGACGTTTAAATACTTGCTTTAACAGTATCCTCCATCCCCTTTTTCAGCTATGAACAGCAAATATAGACACATGCCAGGAGAGATTTGCACGTTGCCAGTTTTCATGACTTTATTGCGGGTCTCATAATCGTCGACATTTTTCTTACGTGGCAAATCCGTTGGTTTTCTTTTTTTTTAAGTTTCTGACCCTTCTGGTTAAGAGAATTGCAATCTTAGGGGCGAAACAAAAATCTCAAGAGCTGATGTGAACAAAAGCTGTTTATTTTTAAAGTCTTGTTGCTTAAGGCAGCTTTGGGACTTCTGGTGAACCTCCCTGATCATTGCACTCCAGCGGATTGGCGAGACAATATTCATTAGTCTCTCCACACTCACAACAACATGTAACTCTGCTTCACGCTCTCGCGGGTGTTTGGTGGGAAACAAATCGAGCTCAGTTGCCTGCTGACAATTTTGGTCCCCTCAAAACCCAGAAGAGCCTGCGATTTGTTAAATTCCCTTCAGGAAGAGTTTTCTTCCACCTTTGACACCGAGGAGACGGAGCATCCTGTGTGCACCGGGAGCTGCTTCTTAAACCAGAACAATTCCCAATTTGTACTTGAATAGCAGGGAGAAGCCCGAGGAGTCCCTTGCCAGTGGTGGCATCTCGCGTTTGTGGCTTTTGATGTTTCCGTGGGCTCCAGTCTTTACAGGTGGGAAGCTGAACCACTAAGGGTTTAGGTGGTCCGTCCAAGTTCCCGGAGCCAATTTTGGGCAAAGCAGGAACCAGACCTCTTGTACCCCATCCAAAGCCCAGGAACGACATACCGCTGCCCGTGTGCAAGCGCAGATGGGCACCGCTCCTCTGAAGTCAGCTCGTAGCGGCTGGGTATCTGGCCCATGCCGTCTTTGTGTTGGCGTACGTAATTTTTGTTGTTCGCTTCCTTTTTGGCTAAATAAAGTAGCTATTGTTTAGGAAATAGAACAGTTGCACAATTAGCTAAAGAGGCGACACATAAATGGTTACCCAACAGAAACAAGAAAGCAGCAGCTGTAAAGCTGGGTGCCACCGTGCCTTGTCCATCTTTGGAACGGGTTTTTTGGTTCTTGGCAAATGTAAGTGGCATTTCCCTTGTGGAATTCGGTTTGGCATCATGCGTTCTGTATTTCTCAAAGTTTGACATCGTTCTTGGCCTGTCGGTTTGTAGCTCTCTGGGGAATTAAACACCTCAAATATTTCTGGAAACAACGGTAATCAAGCCGTCAAAGTTTGGAGTCCAGTTTGCTGGAGGGGTCATGGGCTCTTTCGGCTCAAAGTGCTACGGGAAGCAGCAGGACGCCGTCGCGGGCTGCTCTGTTCTGTGCTCTGACTCAGTCTCCCCGCTGTAAGCCTAAACATAGCAGAGGAATTTAATTTCCTTTGGCGTTTTTCTTTTAGGGTGAGTGGTAATATTATTTATTAGTCTAGCCAGTATAGTTGGGGGGCAGGTAGGCAAGCGTTGAGGCACGGGAGCACTTCTTCAGCTCGCCGACTTTCTTGTAGCTCTAGTGAGACGATTACCCAGAGAGAAACCTATTTTTATTTCCTAAATGACCCCTGGCAGTATTTTAGCTAGAGTAAACACCGAGCCTTTTAATTTTTAAAATTTTGGCCAAACTCTACTTAACTTCAGCTCACCGCTGCGAGGCATTAGCTATGATTTGGAGATGAAGACACTGAGGCAAAGAAGAAAAGTCCTTTCCAAAGCGCTGATAAAACACCCAGAACGACACAGCAAAATACAAGAGCCTTTCTTTTCCCTCTCAGCGTAGGACTACCTGGGATACATAATTCCTGGAGTTTTTGAGCAACAGGTGGTTTCTCCAAGGAGAATATGGCCATCTGTTCTTGATGGCTGGGTTCTGAAACTCCCGGCCTTTTTCTACTGTCTACTAAAATATACGCTTTTCGATGGAGGGGGAGTGTAATGAGAAATTGCAAAAATTGTTTCTGTATTGCTGGATTCGAAACGTGTCCATGTTTTTAAGGACAGCTTAAAATTGACTTTTTAATTGAAATGGTTAAAAATCCAACTTTGAAAGAAGCTTCTGCACCATTTAAAAAAAAATCCACAACAGTGCCAATGAAAAACTTTGGTTTTTAAAGAGCTGCCGTGACTCCACAGAGCTCCACTTCTTGATGTCATTTTTTGTTTCCAAAAAGGTCAGATTTATAACGAGAAACTAATAAGCTGAAAAAATGAGCAGCTTCATTTCTGAGCATGTTTTCCTCTGAACTATAGGGCCATTTATTGGTCTGATGGCTTCCTTTTGCATCTGGGAAGCTCCGAATGCAGCTCTTTGCCAGTTACACACCAAACATTTACAGTCCAAAGAGGCCAGCTCGTTGGTAATTACTGTAATGAGTTCTTCACAGCCTTTCTCCAAAAGGTGATTGAGCCCTTAATGCAGACACCAGATATTTTTTCTTCAGTTAATGGTGTGGTAAATTATTCCTGCGAGGGGCCTCATTGAATGCCGCCTCTGAAACAAGTTAAAGACCACAAAGGAAAGAAAAAGCTGCAGGTCTCTTCTTACCAGCAACAGGAGCAAATATTTGTGGAGCGTTTCAGGTCTAGATCTTCCCAGTGTTTCTGCAGGCAGGTACGAATGTGAGGTTGTGTCACGTAAACCGCGGCTGGCACAAGCGAAGGGATGGGGCAGATGCTGCGAGGTGCCTTTTCCAGCCGCAAAGACGTGGGACAGCTCGGGTAAAGGGAAACGGGCTGAGTTTGCTCAGACGGGGCTAACGCCTCGCCGTCCCGATGGTCGCGGGCTTGGCAGATCAGCTTCTCGTCTCGTTGGACGCGAGAGGTGTTAAGCCGGCGCAATACTGGTACGAGAGAAGGGAGAACAATTTTTCTGAGCTTGGCTTTTGCAAAGGGAGATTTCTTCTACCACTAAGTGAATAAATTAATCGATGTGTCCAAATGCAATTAGCAAATGCTACAGTGGGAAAGGCTTCCTAATCAGAATCATTAATCAAGCAAAAATGAACTGTTGCACGTCTTGCATGTTCCTTTTCTGGACCCAGCAGAAGACCCATCAGCCAACCTTAGTAACATAAGTAAGGGTGGGCATTATTTACAATTTAGCTCCATAAGGATCTTCTTGCACATCGTGTGTAGCTACGTGCCATGACCCCCAACTACCCTGAACTTCCGAGCTCGCGCCCGCGGGGCCGGCTGTACGTTGGCCCCAGTGTCAGGGCGTGGAACTTGGACGAGAACGCTCCTGATTTCTCCCCAGACCCGTGCAGAGAGGAGCAGTCATCGCTGGGGTGAGGAGGGAGTGTTTGAGAACTGGTTGTGCTTGAGAGGAAGGAGAAAACAGGCCGCTGGTCCGCGTGCCGTCAGTCTCTCCGCGCCTTTAATGCCCCAGATCTGCGGGCTGCCCGGGCGGCAGAAGGGGAAGCTTTGTGCTCGGTGGTCTCTGGCGTGTTTTGTGGTATCACCCGGCTCATCGCCGGTAGCGATGAGCTGGGAGATGCTGAAATCCTCTGCCGAGAGGCAGCCCGCGTGCTGCGCAAAGCCGTGGTTGGCTCTGCTGCGCTGGTGCAGATGAAATGGGCAGAGCTTGTAAAGCAAAGGCCTGAAGAGCTTTGAATATAATTTTTTTTTCCCCCTCTCTCTGCAAAAACAACACCCGTCGATGTTATTCGAGAAGCCGTTCGGTAATATTAAGCGACAACGAATTGCACAGTTTGCCCACGCACATCATTGCCTTTGGCTGGACGCTCAGACCCACGAGCAGGCGAGGTTTCCCTGGCAGCCCGTAGCTCTGGAGGCCGCTCCGCGCTCGGCGGGGACGGATTTTCTCAGGATCTGTGCACGCAGCGTGCCTTTTCGGCTTTTCTCTCCGTGGGAGCAAATCTCTGGTCACACTGGCAAGTACCGACTGCTTACAGAAAAGTCTGACTTAAACGTCTTCTCCCATTTTTTGCAGCGGAGTCAGCCCAGGAATCCTTACGCCGCATCCCTCGATAGAATTATGATAGCGTCCGTCCTCTTTCATTTAGTCACTCCCGCGAGCGAGACTTAATTTTAGACTCTGCTGGCTTTTGTCAGTAGACCTCAGGATATATTATCTACGGCTTATTTTATTTTGTGCTCATCTGGGCAGTGGCTGGAGCGTATAAAACGGGGTCTCCTGGAACGACTTTATTGCTTCAGCCTCTTCCCTGAAGTGGTCTTTGGCACAAATGTATTTTTCCCCCTCATCTCTGACAAAGCAATTGCCTTTCTCCCCTGCGTGTCCTTCGGTCTCTGGTGATTCACACCCCGAAGCGTGCGGAAAAAACCCGGCTTTGTTGGCCTGTTCTTGCTTCTGGGGGTGGCGAATGGTCCCCACCTGAAAGAACCCTCCAACGCGGCACCTCCGCTGCCGAAATACGTCCCCTTCCCCCTCTTGCAGGTGGTCTCACAGCACTCACGGGGGATCGTTACGGCTTCTTCACCTCTCGAAATTGTTCCTCGCAGCGAGGAAGGGGTGAAATTGGAACGGGAAAAGCTGGGAAGCTGACAGGGCTTTGGTAGCTGTGGCTTTTACTGCTGGTTGTCTCGTTCGTGTGTTGCTGATATGTAGCCACCTGACGCCGAGAGGACTGATACAGCAAGGGATAACTGTAATCTTTCTTTTTCTTTTTTCTTTCATTTTTTCTTTTTTCTTTCATTTTTCTTCTTTTTTCATTTTTTCTTTTTCTTTTCTCTTTCATTTTTTCTTCTTTTTTCTTTTTTCTTTCATTTTTCCTTTCATTTTTCCTTTTTTCTTTCATTTTTCCTTTTTTCTTTCTTTTTTCTTTTTTCTTTTGTTTTTTCTTTTTCTTTCTTCTTTAATTTTTTCTTTTTTCTTTCGTTTTTTATTTTCTTTAATTTTTCCTTTTTTTCTTTAATTTTTTCTTTTTTCTTTCATTTTTTCTTTTTCTTTCATTTTTTCTTTTTTCTTTCATTTTTTCTTTTTCTTTCATTTTTTCTTTCTTTCATTTTTTCTTTTTTCATTTTTTCTTTTTCTTTTTCTTTCATTTTTTCTTTTTCTTTTTCTTTCATTTTTTCTTTTTCTTTTTCATTTTTTTTTCATTTTTTCTTCTTTTTTAATTTTTTCTTTTCCTTTTTTGTTTTTTTTTTTTTTTAACTTTTTTGGGGGGAAATCACAAAGTATCTTTTAATCTGAGCTAAGTATATCTATGTTTATATCCGAGGTCCATAATCTTTTCTTTAAAAAATATACCTTATGTGTTTGTAAAGAAATTCCTAGGTTCAATGCGGCACTGCTCAGTAGAAATGTTTAAGGCCTCATGTTGAGAGGGATGGAGGGTTTGCCTCATCCTGCTCACTGAGTTTTTTAGTGGGCAGAAAGCAGAAAGTTCCTCATGGTTTAAATGAGAAATATCAAATATCTTCTGCTTATGAGAAGGGCCCTTTGGAAGTTGTGTTGCGGACTGACACAGGACATCCAGAAAACCAGAAAACACCAGGAAAAAAGTGTCAGAAATTGTTTGGGCTTTTAGGCTTCCTTTGTTTTTACTTCGCGTGTTGGCCAGAGATTCAGAAGTGCATGTTTTATTTCATGGTGAAGATTCGGTCGATTTTATTTGCAAATGCAATTTCCATTGTCTGCATGGACAAAGACGGGTTTTGCTAAGCAGAGTTTAAACACAGCGCCAAGGCAGATGCTTATAAAAATCAGCGCAAGTCAAATACTGCTTGGCTTTTTCCGCGCTCTTACTGGAAAATAGGTCCCCTGATTTCTCTGGCATCTCTCTAAACCTGCAGAATTACAAATGAGAGAAGCATTCCCCGCCCCGAGCCTAACGTGCCGCACGGTGCTCAAACAACATGAAACTCCCCGAAGGGTAAGGGAAGAAATACCAGAGAATACAGAGCTATTGCTTCAGCTAAGGGGGTTAGAATCACTTCGGATAGTAGAATTTTGTTTGTTTTGAATGACTTTAAAATCATAAAGCTTGGAAGAGCTGCGCCACGACCCAGTTTCTGATCACATTCAGAGTACAGCTGGAGCGGAGCCATTAGCTGGAGGGGGAGAGCTCTGGTGTACATTCGTAGTACTAAAAGCAGATGTGGGCTTATGGCTCAAGCCAAAATTTCGGAATTTAAAAGAAAAAAAAAAAAAAGATCTGTCCTCAATTCTTCATCGGTCAGGAAGGGTGGGAGGAATCAGTGCGGGGAAGGTGGCTTTCAGGACCGGCGTGTCTGACAGAGATGCCAGCGCCCAGGAGCGAGCGGAAAACCAAAGCTGCTGCCGCCCGCGCGCAGCCCCGGCCCCGCTGCTGCTGGGAAAAGCCCGGTGCCGCCCAGCGGCTCGGCCGTTGAGTGCCGTGAGGACATGTGGTCGAAAAACGGCTCCAGACGGGGACTTTGTAGGCACATTCCCCGTGGTCTCCAGCGCGCCCACGTGCCGTGCGGCTCCCCAAAACCCCGTGTCCGCGGCAGAGCGTCGCTCTGAGATACCTCTGGCTTCGGGTGGGCTGGCCCACGAGGAGGAGATGTTTGGTTTACCGGCACGATGCTGCCGAGGTTGCGACGTACAATAGCGTGCGACGTACGTAAGTCCCACCCATCAGTAAGAATTAGTAGGTAGTCAAGGTAGACGGAAGCTTTTGCTTGCAGGCCATCAAAATTTTTGGTAAAACTCTTTTTGGAAAGTGATACGGTGCTGGAGGAATGCGAAGCCCTGATTTGCGTCCTTTCAAGAAATAAACCGAACTTCTCTAAGAAGGCAAAAGCTCTGCCTGGCTTTTCGTCCCTCACTTACGTTTTTGTTAGAGGAGGGGAAAAAAAAGATGCCATCGGCACCACACTCTGCTGGAGGGAACCCTTCTGCCTGACTTGCAGAGATCTAGAGTGGAAATGCTGACAGAACCTAATTTCTAATGGTGTCAAGATGGGAATGGCCCGGAAAAGAGAAAGTGCTTCAACCTTTCGATGGCCGTGCGTGGGAAACGGACGCAGAGGCTTTCCAGGGGACGGTGGGCAGCGAATTAACAACGCCCCTGACGTGGGTGCCGGGCGTGCACGTCGTCAAAATACGGGGAGGAGGAGATCAGAAATCGGTGGGCAGCGCGCGGATCTCACCGAACGATTCGCACGCCCACGTCGCGGTTTTTTGCGCCTGTTTGGCAATATGTGACCACCCCCCCGGCCTCAAACCTGCTTCTGCCTCCCCCTCTGCGACGCTCCGTGCGTCTGTGGTCGAGGCGGGTGTGATTGACTGACTTGCCGCTACGCCGGTTTGCTGGAGCGAGTCCTCGGCCGCGCTGCGCGGGCACGCGCAAAGCCGAAAGGCCGGTACTCGCGTGGCTGGGGCGGCCGGGGCTGCTGCGCCCTGAGCATGCGCGTGGCCCGCGGACGCCCCGGCGCGGGACGTTGCGCGGTTGTAAACACGGGGACTGCTTCAATTAGTTATTCCAAAGCTGGAGTCTTGAGTGCGGGTTACGCTACACTTTAACACGGACCCATCCATCACAGTGAGCCTCAAATACTTTTTATTTAGGTGGTGAGGTACACAAATACCCCGAACTGGGGAATCCTCCCAGTCCCCTCAGACCCTCCCCAAGGCTTTGTAAGGCACAGATTTATTTCTAATCGAAAATAACCACCCTCTGTAAGGAGGATTCTGTTCTCTTACTCCCGCATTTTGGAGACGTACCTGTTATTTGTTTTTTCTTTTTGTATTTTCACCTTTTGCCTGGTGAAGATTTGCTCCTTAATGGGTATGGTTTCTGGCTAATCTTCGCTATTTCAAATTTTGTGGCGAGATCTTCTTTGGACATAACTAGGTCGAACATATTTCAATTGCCTCGTGTTCGTAAGAGCGCTTTGCCAGGGAGTCCTAAATAACGCCTTGCCTGATTCATAAACAGGCTGAGCGAATGGGGCTTTGTAGCAGGTACCGCGGAAGCACCGTTCACCCAGAATCACACACAGAATCACTAAGGTTGGAAAGGACCTTCAAGATCATCAAGTCCAACCATTAATCCAGCGCCAACCGTGTCCCCTAAACCATGTCCCGAAGCGCCACGTCCACACGTTTTTTGAACACTTCCAGAGATGGCGACTCCACCACCTCCCTGGGCAGCCTGTTCCAATGCTTGACCACCCTCTCAGTGAAGAAATTTTTCCTAATATCCAATCTAAACCTCCCCTGGTGCAACTTGAGGCCATTTCCTCTCGTCCTGTCGCTGGTTACTTGGGAGAAGAGACCAACACCCTCGTCGCCACAACCCCCTTTCAGGCAGTTGTAGAGAGCGATGAGGGCTCCCCTCAGCCTCCTCCAGACTGAGAAGAGGAGCCCGTGATGGTGATGTGTTACTCTGAGCTGCAAGCTTATCGAAGGGTTGCGCCGCCTGAACCGCCGGCAGAAAGAAAACACACTGAAGAATTATTTGAGCCTCATTTATTTCATGAGTCTGCAGTGAAAATGAAAACTCCCAACTTGCGATGGTTTAAAAGCAAATTGCACCGCAGACCTTTCAAATCTGTAGAAATGCAAAGCTTGTCATCGGGCAGAAATGAATTTTGCCATTAGGTTGTGTATTACAGCCTGTATAAATTGCAGCATCATAAAGTGTGGGAAATTGCTGGGGGACTTCTGAGAGCCGTGGAGGTGGTGATTTCTGATGTGCATGACTGGGAGCATAACCCCACATACAATACCTGGGGTTTGACCCTGTGATAGAGAAATTAAAAGATTAACAGTGCTTCAAATACCAATAATCACGAAGAAAGGAAATGATCAATATTTTAGTTGTTGGCTTTGTCTGTCCTACCCTACCTAATAAAAGGGCAATTTTTCCTGTTTCTGCCCTTCACGTTGTCTGAAGTTCTGGGTCCCAGCACATCGTAGGGAGCTGGTCTCTGAGCTGGGAGTCAGGAGACTAATTTTTTCTTATTTTTACTCTAGCAATGACCTGTTATTTGACCTTGGGCAATCTGCTTGCTTGATGGCTATACAGTAGATTTAGATGTTTAGATTTGCTGGATCCTAGGGGACAAGGCGTATGGCTTGTTTCTTAACAGAAGGGATCTTCGGTTTCAGCTGGGTTCTATAAATACTAACATCAGATAAAATTATGAAAAGTAATATTTTAACCAACTGCTCTTCTGTTTCAGAATGTTCCAGTGCATCTTGTTCCCACCCATACGTTGCCCCGGCTACTCCTGGGATGTAACCTTAAACCTTAGAAGTTGCCTACAGATGCACGTATAACTATAGGTTACATATAATTATGGATCCTTACAGCAATAGCGCAGTACTTTCGTAACCCTCGCGGCCATTGTGGCATGAATTTGCTATTAAAAGCACAACTTTGGTGCTGCAAAACTGTACACGTAGGGAAAATCGGCTGCAGGTGGATTGGTTGGGGGGGAGCAGCAAGACTGCGGTATTTAGATTCTGAGTGAATCTGGTTGATCTCTGATTGATATCTGGAAGTAGCTAAAAATTAACGCTATAGCGTTTTTTTAGACTGCGTCATCCGGTTGTTATTGTTGCAGTTCTCCATCAATATTTGATTTTACAGTAGTCACCAGTCCTTGCCATGCCTTTGCTGGCCTTTTCAGCAGAAAGGCCGAGGGCGATAATGGGAAACAATTTCACCTACACTTTTCGAAAGCAGAGTGCACTCTCTAGCTCATCTCAAACTGAGAAAATGGTGTCAGCTCCCTCCAGCACGGTTTCATTCCTGTTTTGCTTTCCTTCTCTCTCTCCACAGCCGTGGAGTCGCTGCATTCCTTGAATGACCAAATCTCTCATTTTATCGTCAACAAGTCGAAAACGCTGGACGAAGACGAAGATGCATTTTTGCCCAGCGAGAAGGAATCTTTGAAAAATGCCATGATGCTGATGAGGCACCTCCTAATGGATGCGCAGGTAGGAAATCAATAAACTCCCATCTGTTAGGACACGAGGAAGGCACATTGCACAGATCCAGAGGCGTTTTTACGGGCGGTTTTAGCAATGGAAAACATTAGTCCCTGACACGTATTTCAAGCTGACTTTGGCTTCTGAAATCCACAGCTGTGGGGAGGACGGCTCGGCGCACGGCTTGTGGCGGGTCTGGGTCTCAGCTTTAGGGTTGCAAATCACTCCAAATTTGGTTGCAAATCAAAGCTTCAGGAGAAAACGGAGCGATATACCCGGTGTCAGTCCTAGCAAAAGAAAATAATTTCGCCACGAAGCATCTCTGCTGAATGCCAGCTTTAGAAGTGCCGGACACATAACTGAGCTGTTGGCGCAGCCGTGCCCTAAAATGCCAGTTAAAAGTCATGAAATGATGTGCAGATGTTTCTTTGTGCCTTTGCTGCTTCGACGTAAAATCTCTCGCTCTGTAGGTTTGCTGCGTTACAGTGCGCTTCCTTCATCCTATATTTATTTTTTTGTGTTCCCTTTTGGTCTTTATTTGTAAAGCCTGGATGGAAAATGGCAGCTTGTATTGGAGGATTGCTTTGCTCCTCTCCCTTCTTCTCCCGTAAGCCCTAAAATCTGGCAGAGCAGGTCTGAGACTGTCCGAGCGCGTCGGAGCTCTCCAGGGCTGGGGATCCCACAGCCTCATGAGGGTCTTTCTGTTTTTCTGGACACCTTATTGGCATTTCCCATATTGCAGCTTGTGCCCATCACCTCTCTTTAGAAGCCTAACCAGAAAATAAGAGAGGAGGAAATTATTCCTGTAAGGATTAGCAAAATAATCTTATTTAGGGTTTTTCCTGACCGTTATCCCCTGTTAAACCTGGGTTGCCATTGCAAGTACCAACATGGGTTGGTGCCGATGTATTAACAAGGCCACGTGCCGGGTCCGGCACTTGGGTCACAACAACCCCATGCAACGCTACAGGCTTGGGGAGGAGCGGCTGGAGAGCAGCCCGGCGGAAAGGGACCTGGGGGTGCTGGTTGACAGCCGGCTGAACATGAGCCGGCAGTGTGCCCAGGTGGCCAAGGTGGCCAACAGCATCCTGACCTATCAGCACTAGTGTGGCCAGCAGGAGCAGGGCAGGGATCGTGCCCCTAGACTTGGCACTGGTGAGGCCGCAGCTCAAATCCTGTGTTCAGTTTTGGGCCCCTTGCTACAAGAAGGACATTGAGGTGCTGGTGCGTGTCCAGAGAAGGGCAACGGAGCTGGTGAGGGGTCTGGAGCACAAGTCTTATGAGAAGCGGCTGAGGGAACTGGGGTTGTTTAGTCTGGAGAAGAGGAGGCTGAGGGGAGACCTTATCGCTCTCTACAACTACCTGAAAGGGGGTTGTGGCGATGAGGGTGTTGGCCTCTTCTCCCAAGTAACCAGTGATAGGACAAGAGGAAATGGCCTCAAGTTGCACCAGGGGAGGTTTAGATTGGATATTAGGAAAAATTTCTTCACCAAGAGGGTGGTCAAGCACTGGAACAGGCTACCCATGGTGGAGTCGCCATCTCTGGAAGTGTTCAAAAAATGTGTGGATGTGGCGCTTCAGGACATGGTTTAGGGAACATGGTGGCGCTGGATTGATGGTTGGACTTGATGATCTTGAAGGTCCTTTCCAACCTTAGTGATTCTGTGATTACTGCAGTCACCCAGCGCTCCGTTAACCTGCTGTTCCCCAGGGCCCAGGTTCCTGTGACTTGCTGCCAGCATTTTCAGGTGCATAAATGGAGAGTGTAAACAGGGACAGCTACACATTTTCATGTTTTATTCCCATGTTCTCTCAGGTGGAGTCTGGTGGTTATCTTACTTGCTTCTCTCCCTTTCAAAGCCTTTGATCCTGATTACTATGGCTGGTAGGGATCTTGTTGCATGCAAGAAGTGACCTGGGAATCCCTGCTATTAGTGACATATGTATTTTAATGGTGGATATTTCTGCATGTGGAGCCAATCCAGGCTTTGGAGGCTGTGGAGTGCACAGTGAGCAAACTGTTGCCGCCGTGCTCAGGATTTCACTTCTGTGAGCGTTGGCGTTCGTGTCGCCTCCGTTGACCCCACACCAGTGGGTGGGACGCTGCGGCAGTGTTGTGAACACGAAGGGTTCCACTGTGCATTTGGGTTCACTCTCATAGCCTGTGCTGCAGGTGGGAATACCTTTGGCAAACCAGGCATGAGAGCAGGCAGATGCTTACAAGCATCTGTATGTTGCAGATTAAAATAAATATGGGGCAAAAAGGTACCTGTTGATAATCCCCGTGTGTAGGATTTCTTTTTTTAGCACCTGAGAATTGCTTTACTACTTATCAGTTGTCCTGACTGCATATTGAGCACGGCATGATGGAGCGACTGAGTAGGGAAATGCTAATAGCAGTGGGGAAATGTCGAGCGCTCCTGCATCCTCCTGATGTGCCTGGATCCCTTCCCAGGCAGGACAGGATGGGTTTTTTTTCCTGGGATTTTCAGGTTGGAAGGATGACAAGGTGAGAAGTGATAGTGATGAGGACAAGGATGCAACTAAACAGGTGATAACATCAAGTACAAAAAAAAATAACCCAATAAAATAAATCCTTAGAGGAATGAAAGAAACGTGAGGCTGGCAGCAAGCTATCTGGCCAGGAATATCTCCTCCAGGCTGTGCGTGTGACGTACGTACTAACCCTGACTGCGCAGTGCCCTGTGGCTCTAATTACACAGGAGGAAAAAATATCGCCAGTGCAATTATTTCCCTTTCCTTACCTGATCTCATTTCTTCCCCGCCAGTGTTTTTTATGGGAAGATGGAGCCCTGCAGCTCTAAACAAGGTTGATTGTGCAAGGATGTGCAAGGATCCCTGTACAGAGATGAGCTGAAATGCAGTGTTTGGCCCTTTTACTCCCTTTCCTCCTCTCTTGGTGTGGACCTGATTTTGGCTGGCAGATCATTCAAGGAGGGAACACCCAGCTTGAATTTTGGGGTAGAAATGGCTGGACTGCTGACCTACCAGAAGTGACCGATGAGAGGGGACGGTTAACGGGCATTTTTCACTTCTCCGACACTATTAATCTGCTTTTAAAACACAGCCTGTGGGGATGATGCCTCATGCCCGCTGCCTTTCTGGTGCGGAGAGAAATTGTACAAATTTTAGTAACTCTGCCTGGACACCAGCAGGCCAGGAGATACGGCCAAAGCAAAGGCTTCGGATCCACCATGGACCTAAATTTGATCTTGAGACTTCTTTTTTTTTGGCTTAAGATGAATCACGAAACCGATCCAACGTGGTTGCCCACTTTGGCAAATGCTGTGAGCGTTTTCAGACCAGGCTGCGCTGGGGGACCACGCGCGTCCGTCTGTGAAGGTGCAGGTCTCCGCTCTCAGCAATGTACCACTGAGAGGGCGAAATGACAAAGGTTCTCATCAGCGTGGAGAGGAACCGCAGCACCGAGGCGTTGCGGGGCTCGTCCCGGCTCACAGCAGGATTTTCTAGTAGTCGGAACGTGGCCTCCATGCTCCTGAGCATCAGCCCAGTCCCTTCGTTAGACTATATTTATTTCTCCCTTATCTTCTTGGAAGAACCTCTTTCCCCCATCTGTTTTGTCAATTTACTCTACTTTTCCCTGATTTTCATGCCTCGGTTTTTGCAGTAGTGGCTATGGCTTTACAGGAGAAATTTGCTGTGCTGGTGGTCGCTTGTTGGTAAACACAGAATAGAAAAACAGCTGCTGAAAGGGGGAAAAAAAAATCATCTCATCTCCCATATGCAATAGGGCTTTCTCCACGGAGAATGGGGCATTCCCTTGCGTATTCTGCGTTCCTCCTGCCTACGGAAGTGTCACTGATCTCAACTGAAGTAGCGTTGGCAGGATGGCATGGTGGGAGCTGCGGCGCGGGCTGGCCGGAGGTGGCTGCCGCTATGTCAGCCCCGTTGGCGGTGTTCAACGGCACGTGGGATAGGTAATAAGCTCTGCGGAGTCTCTCAGCAATAGGCTGTCAGCTCAAATTCTGCCCGGGGAAGACAGTGATTTAATGAAAGTCATTACAATCTGCAGGGATCTCTTGACCCCGGTGGTCTCCATCTATTACGCGCCCCGGGTAGGATTTCCTCGTCGTGATAACACCCCGCCGGAGGGATTGCTCGCTGACCCGCACGCTCGCTGCTGGGCTGGCAGAGCTCTGGAAGGGAGCCTCACCCTCCCCCTGGGTGAGGGTTGGAGTTTGCACCCGGATTGCTCATGTCTCATCTCTGTTTCAGGTTTGCAGCAGCTTCCTGACGTCAGCCTGGAGGTATAAAGGCATCGCGTTGCCCTAAAGAGCGCTTAGCAAGTCATCATCTGCGTAGCGGAGCTGAAAGGGGGGAGAAAGCCAAGGGAAATTGAAATAGTGTTCTATGAACTAAAAGGTGTACTTAGATAATGCGGGTGCATAAAGGCAGACGCAAAGAAAAGGTGCATTTATTCTATATGACATGTTCCATCCTCTACATAGTGTAGGAATGAATATACAATTTCATTTCTGCCAGACAGCCCCGTGCAAGATGCTATCACAGGGATACGGCAGCCTATGATAGATTGTCATTGTTGTCAATCATCTCTGACAGCCCTATTATGCTTGGAAAGGATGTTTGCTCTGTGCATGTTGTTTTATAATCCTCAGAGGTGGAATTTTATAGCCTAGCAGTGTTTTTTCCTCAGACGTTTGCCTAAGCAGGATTTATTGCTTCTGAGACACACGTGACATGAATCCATTATACCTTCAAACTTTAAGTCTCCCCCCAGCTTCGCCTAAATTACTTTTTGTTTTGTTTTGTTTTGTTTTACTTGGCTTTCTGTTTCTAATGGTGACTGTGAGACACTTAACTGGCGTGAAGCAGAAGGTGCTCATCTACGGGCTGAAGCAGAAGGTGCTCATCTACGGGCTGAAGCAGAAGGTGCTCATCATCTAAGGGCTGAGTCATAGGCATCAGCTCTAATCTAGCAGTTTGCCAAGGAAATTTGTCTAATGAATTGCAAAGGTACATCCAGGCACTAGCATCAGCCTTAGACGTAGGGTAATATTCGCTCTTATATGAAAGAACAAATGCCATTTTTCTGGATGCCTGACCTTAAAAGCCCAGCTTTCAGGAAGTTCGGTACGGTTAGTTACTTCCATAAAGTGCTTAATTAACTTCAAAAGGACTTTAAGTTCTCTGGGAGAAATACCATCTTTTCATTCAGTTCTTTTCCCAACAGTGTTGTGATTATCACTGGGGCCTTCTTAGGTGTTATTAAAGAGGAATAAATAGACATAGAGACAATCTTTTGGTTTGGACTGGACTTTTCAGATGCAATCATACCACAAATGACTTAAGAACAAGATTAGCTTAGTAACCTTCTGGGGACCTGGCTTAAACTTAATTGGATTTCAGGCGTGAGAGTGTGACGATGTAGAGATACTCAATTGCTTCGCTGCTGAGGGGTTCATTTCTTTCTTAGGTAAAGGCAGAAAATAAACTTGGTGGTAATTCTAGCCTAAGTTGTTAACAAAATAGGATGGTCACTGCCCCAAAATCATAGGGGAACTAACCCTTTCATTTACATTTAAAAGTTTTTTTCTTTAAAATCTGGTGTTCTAGCACTTTATTCTGAACAAAATAGCTCCAGCTCTCATTAACTAGTGGATGAACCTTTAGCAAGTGTCTACCAAGACAGGTCTGTAGATATTGCTGGAATCTGATACAGGTTTGGGTAGAGGGTTTTGCCCTCTTACAACTTGCTGCTCCGAATGTTGTATTTTTTTACATTAATCTTGCCATCCCGTTTCCCTAAGAAGAAATCTTCTTAGCCACTTCCAGGCCAGCAGCCCATCTTCTAAGAATCCCGCTAGATCTAGTCCGAAAGGGAGCACAAAAGACTCTTGCTTCTGTTGAAGGAGGAGAAGATAAAACACAGAACCTAGCAAGCTTCATCAAGGACTGTGTTGTGTCTAACGCAATCATTAGCATACCTTACACGAGCCTGGTTTGCGGTGCACGTCCCTAAACGTGTACCTGACAACCTGCTGCCTCTCTTCGTGGTCGGGGAGAGGAAAAATTGATTTGCGGATTGCCTCTGTTAGTTCCATTTATTTGGAGAACGATGTGCTGTATAATGAGGGGAGATCAAAGATACCCTTAAAATAGGTGTGCTCTGACACGCATGCTGCTGTCTTTACACAGCTCTGTGCATCATTAGTCACCCACAAATGGTGGGGCTTGGTAGGAGCTGTGATCCTCTTGAATCTTATACCTCGGGCTCACTCATTATTCATCACCTGGTTTTAGCCACCTGTAACTTATAGAATTTCCTTACCGTGTATAAATGGAGGAAAAGACGGGGTTTGCGCAACTCATGATGGATGACTGAAGAGTCCGAAAGCCCTGTGTGGTTCAGACCAACCTATCTCAGGGATCTTCTGCCCGTGGAGGAAAAGCTAGTCCAGGTTTGAAGATAGTTTTTCTCTGAGTATTAAAATTAACTGAGGTCAAATTATTTAAATTTGCCTTGCAACAAGTCCATGCTGACCTGATATTTTCGTCAAGATGGCCATGGCTGATTTTAGCCTCTTCTCATCGTAATTCCAACGCTTGGCCCATCCATCCCACACCGGAGTGGCCCCACGGCACCAATGGGGCTCTCGGCGTTTGGCTGGTGCGGGAGGAGCAGGTTTGTCTGGTGTTTCCCTCTGTCTGACACCACTATGTGTGATCAGCCTGGTGCTTGGATGCCAAGTAAGAATAGATATTACTGTACATTTTTCAGTGTTATTGCTTGGCAGGCTTGTCATCTGAGGGTCACAGTGGTCATTTCACTACAGCTGTACCCCAGCCAGCCTCCGCTCCCGTCCCCCCCCGGGACTGGAAAGGAAAAGACATCTTGAATATGTTAAATCCTTATCTGTACAAAACATGACTGTCTGCATCATGAAGAGAATCTAAATTCAGCTGGTTCCTCATGCGCGGATGCTCGCTGCTGCTGAGGCTCCTGCCGCCCCTCCATCGCGCTGCTCTGTCTCAGTTTGGTCCTCGCCAGGGCGGTTCGGTGTGTGTTGCGCTTCTCGATGCGCTTTGCTCTGTTGCTGCAGAGCTGTGCTGGGGGCAGTGGAAAAGAGCAATTTCCAAGGCGGGGAGGAGACCGTGACCGTGTTGCAGGGCTGAGCGCTGGGACGCGGGCGAAGGTCAGCTTAAACGATCTGATTCTGGAAATGAAGCAGGATTTAGGAGGGAATAGAACACTCTGCCATAGTAGGGGACAAACCTGAGCTGGGACCATGCAAAGGATGGATTCGCTTGGCTACCATCGCTGCGACAAAATATTTATATCACTAAGTAACAGTACTGAAAAACAACATTACATTTGCTACCACCCAAGTCCTGTAAGGCTGATGGTAATGCATTGGGTACAAGACGGTTCAGCACAGCGACATCGGGTTGATTCTGATTTCATTCTCCTCCTTTCTTATTGTTCTCTCCTTTGGTACTGGAAAATGCTCATTAGTCTGAGTTAGGTTTGATATTGAGGTTGAGAGCTCAGAAATGCTTTCAATATTTGAAACCCTGCAAGAGTAGAAGACTCAAAAAAACCCCCAAAAATGGCTTTTGCTCTCCTGTTTGTACAGACTCATGTTTAAAGGGTTCAGGAGTGAGATTCTCAACAGGTCTGTTGTTCATTTAATTGCTTATAAATTAATATTGACTTTTACGTTTTCATTACGGTATGGAGGTCAGCAAGAGAGAATGGTCATGCCAGTGGAGAGGTCAAAGTTGGATGTTGTGTAGCAGCGACCCAGCACTGTGCTTCTGAGAGGGAGAAAGGTAGATGTGTGTATATATAAAAGGACACAGCACTTGAGAAAACAAGACAGACACCTTTCTTGAAGTCAGAGGGGAACCAAGACTGATTAAAAGAGAAAATGCATAGAGAAGCCGAGATCTCTGCAGGCAGATCTCTGCAGATAGTAGGTACTGCAAATCGAGCTCATACCCAGATAATTCCAAAATTGCAGTTTCTTTGACTCCTTCGCTCACAAAATGCCCTCGCAGCTCTGAGCAGGAGGGCCAGGACAGAGCGCTTCAGACGCAGCGTCCCGTGGAGCACTGAAGGAAAGATGACGGCAATTTTGCGTCGCTTAAAACGTGATGGATATACATGGAGGGAGGGTGTGTGTAAAGCATCTGCAAGTTTAATTAGAGTTCATGAGAGAGAAACGAAAAGTATCTTCATAAATTAGAAGAAGCAATTACAGAAGTGTATCTGCTGTCGCAGCAGTTTTTCAGCAATGCAGATTTTCAGTTCGGAAGAAAAGGAAATCCCAGTTGTGCAGCCAACTCATGAAACAGAAAGTCCCGGTTAGCTTCGCCCTGTGCTTGGTAAGCGTTTGCTGCACGAGCCGAGAACATGAAGGCTCAGGAAAACGTGTTTTATTCCCTCCAAACGCTCAATATGTTTTCTTCTGCCTGGAGAGTCTCTTGCCCCATTTCCAGTTAACAAACAAGCAAAAAACCCCCGCTACGCCCCCAAAGCGAGTTGCGTCGCTGCTTCCCGTCGCCGGGAAGGCCAGGAGCTCCGTCTTGGAGCGTTACTTCTCCTGAGCCAGCTGCGGGACTTGCCCTCCAACCTGCGAGCTGAGGGGTCACTGAAGCGGAGCCCAGCTGGGGGTGCAGCCAGCCAAGCTCCACATTTGTATTTTTGTCTCCGAACGACTAATAAATATTTAATGGCTCTGCGAGATAGAGCGAGCGTTTGCGTTCTTTCCCCATATATGCTTTAAGAGCTTTGCTTGATAAAAATGAAGCGAGTTCTCCAAATTCATGCCTCGGATGCTGGGTAGGGAGCTAATTTTGCAAGCAAAAGCTGTCTTGTTTTTGAAAGCAAATTCTAGTGGAAGAGCGGGTTTTTGGAAGGGAGCGCTGGTCTGCTATTCCTGCTGAAAAGAGGCAAAAACGTTCAAAACAGCCCTGCGAGTTAACCCTGGCAGCGGATCCTGCCCAGATGTTGTAATCCTTTATACCTTAACTCCTCCTGGGCCGCGGGCTAAGCCGCTTTCTAATGAAAGCGTCCACGTTAAATACGCTCTGGCTGGTTTCATTTGCACAGGGCTTGGGCAAACTGTAGGTTTTCCCTGGACCCAAATTTTCCGGAGGGGATCACTGGTTGCAAGACCCCGTCATCACTTAAGATCTGCTCTCCCTCTTGGGAAAAGGTGTCTTTTATCTGTAGTGGAAATTTAAGGATGTAATTTAATTCCCATCTTCCTCATTTATCTGTGAGTTGGGAATAATATTTGCCTACTTCACAGCGATCGTGTGAGGCTCTTCATTAATTAATGTGTAAAAGCTTTGAGATCCTTGGAATGAAAATTGCTTTAAAAGATGCTGTTAATAATAAATATCAAGTAATGCACCTTGGTACCTCTTAGCAATAATTGGTGCTATCGTTTCTGCCCAACTCTTCCACGGATTAAAAGGCTTTGAGTGGGACTGGAACCACGAATGGGATTGGGACCAATTAAAATGTAATCATATGTCAGTTTTTATATCCTTGACTCTCCTGTCATGGGACTCTCGGGAAAATCTCCGTGGATTTTAGTGGTGCAATGTCAGAATTCAGCCCCAGACGTGTTTGCGTGATAATTGCCGGATAGCCTGCATTCTTCTGGTAACTTGGTTGCTTAGTGATTAAGCTAAAAGCAAAACTGTGCTGGTTTAATATTAACAAAAATGGAATTAGCCGCCTTTCCCGCGAGTTAAATGTCGCACAAAAATTTTCATTATGAGGAAACCAGGACTTTTTTTCTTTTGATATTTGAATTCAGTTAACTGTCTTTGGCGCTTAACCTCCACTCCGGCACTTGGAGGCTGGCCCTTGTGGAAAATCCAGTAATTTGCTGCTCGGTCACCCAGCTCAGACTTTCGTTAGGTTTCAAGCACGCAGCACTTGCCCTCCTAAATGTGGAGGCTCCGAATATGTATCCCACATAAATAAAGAGCTGACATAAAGAGGTCACCTGATTTTTCAAATATATCAACGTTATTTCTATGGAAGGGGAAAGCACCGAACCCTGGAACGACACATGGGACGGAGCCGGGAGAAAGGACCGTGTGAATTAAACCCGGCTTAATACAGGAGAAAGTTGGTGCCCGGTAAGATGCAAATTTGCAGCAAAGCTTTTTCCCCTTTATCGGCAGGCCTGGCAACCCCTCGTATTCATCGCCGAGCGAGAATTGTGCCGCACGAAGTACCCTGTGAACATTCCTGGTGCCACATGGGGGAGATGTTGAAGAAGAGCTGGGTTGCTCCCCTCCCGCACACCCTCTTCCGGGGCAGAGCAGCCCGAGGTGGTTGGGAGACTAATCGCTGTGAATTCTTCCCTGTGTATCATACGCATTTCCATACCCCGTGGGAAGGGGGTCTGTGGCAAGCCGTCCGGGGAATTGTCCTCCTTGGCCTGAGAGTGCAGGCAGCACCTTCCAGTTGCTGAAGGTGCCTTCGTGAGCAAGACCACGAGGTGGTCAAGGAAGGCAAGCTAACGAGCGATGCAGTCGGAGAGCCGCCTCTCCCCGTGCGGACGAGGGGTCTTCTTTTTGGATCGTCGCATCGCCGCTTGCGCTGCCGTCTGGCGAGCCGGGCGTGGAAGGGAGGGTCTGGGGGCGCAAAGGGCTGGCGTGCAGGGCGGTTGGCAGGATTTCTTGCTGCCGCGTCTTAATACACCGAACGTAACGATAGACCCCTTCAAGTGGCTTGTGATTTACTCGGGCCCACTGGCCACCTTCCTCATTTCTTCTGAAAATACTGAGTCTCACCCCGCCCGTGAATTAGTGGCTGACGCCTATTTATGCTTGCGGAATCGCCATAAAAATGGCTCCGGGGAAAGAGAATGTATGTGCTATGTGAAAGCATGGTTTAAATATGGTTTATGTGAAAGCATGGTTTAAATTATTTTAATAAATATTAAATATGGTTTAATAAGGCCAAGTGCAGGGTCCTGCACTTCGGCCACAACAACCCCATGCAACGCTACAGGCTTGGGAAGGAGTGGCTGGAGAGCTGCCCGGCGGAAAGGGACCTGGGGGTGCTGGTTGACAGCCGGCTGAATATGAGCCGGCAGTGTGCCCAGGTGGCCAAGAAGGCCACCAGCGTCCTGGCCTGTATCAGCAATAGTGTGGCCAGCAGGAGTAGGGAAGTGATTGTGCCCCTGTACTCGGCACTGGTGAGGCCGCAGCTCAAATCCTGTGTTCAGTGTTGGGCCCCTCACTACAAGAAGGACATTGAGGTGCTGGAGCGTGTCCAGAGAAGGGCAACGGAGCTGGGGAGGGGTCTGGAGCACAAGTCTTATGGGGAGCGGCTGAGGGAACTGAGGTTGTTCAGTCTGGAGAAGAGGAGGCTGAGGGGAGACCTCATTGCTCTCTACAACTACCTGAAAGGGGGTTGTGGCAACGAGGGTGTTGGTCTCTTCTCCCAAGTAACTAGTGATAGGACAAGAGGAAATGGCCTCAAGTTGCACCAGGGGAGGTTTAGATTGGATATTAGGAAAAATTTCTTCACTGAGAGGGTGGTCAGGCATTGGAACAGGCTGCCCAGGGAGGTGGTGGAGTCGCCATCTCTGGAAGTGTTCAAAAAACGTGTGGATGTGGCGCTTCAGGACATGGTTTAGGGGATACGGTTGGCGCTGGATTAATGGTTGGACTTGATGATCTTGAAGGTCCTTTCCAACCTAGTGATTCTGTGAAAGGCAAAAAAGTAAGGTTTTCTTCTTGAAATACCTTCCCAATCTCCATTCTTTTCTGCCATGGTTTAAAAAGACTTTTGCTCCAGGACTCTGATGTATTTTACAATATTCTAGCAGCTAGGTTAACAGGTAGAAGCAAGTCCCCATGTAAAGGGGGTGAGTTGTGAACGCAGAGGTAGGTAGCCTGGGGGAAGCCGAGCTAGCCTAATTTTCCAGCTTAAAAAAGGAGAAGCCACAAATACAAAAAGCGCATCCCCCCGACACAGGGAGTGCTGCCCTCTTTGAAAATGCGCTTCAGCTGGCTTCAGGGTGCCTTTGGCTCCTCTTTCAAGCACGACCTCCCCTTTCTGGCCACAGGCTGCCAGAGGCTGAGGGAATAGAGCATTTTTTTTTTTTTCCTCTCAGTCTTTCTACATAGAGGAATTAAAAATCCCTGCGTGATGTGTGCCCCAATTAACATTCCCCAATTGTTTCCTTTTCCCTTCCAAATGATGTCAGTCTCCATTATTTTTGGCATAATGGCAGTTAGAGGAATGTCTGTTTTTCTAAAACACTTTATCTCTCATTTTTGTGTTCTTAATCTTTACTCATCTCAGGATTTTTGTTTTCTTTTTATCCGTCTGGTTTTGTCTTACATTGCAAAAGACCTAAAACAAATAATGAAAGCTGTCTTAATCTATTACTACTTAGTTTGTACATTATTAATAATGAAGGCAGTGTAATTAGGCTGCAGAATGCACAGTGCACACAACATTAAGATGTCCTTAACTAACATCTGTGGCTGATGCTTGTCTGATATTGGCAAAAGCCACCAAGTTTTTACATAAAACCAGTATTTGTGTCTGGCATTGCTTTTACAGAATACAGTGGCTTTATTTTTTACTAGCCACCCGTCAAAAGAAAGCATGAAATTCATAGCAATGAATGCTCAGCTCTATTTAAGCCGTATTTAAGGTGCAGATCCTGGTCTCGGTGTCACGGTTGCTTTGCTGAAAACTTTTTTCTCTTGTGCCCTTGGTCATTGAGTGGACGGGATGCGGTGGGCGGAAACGCCTCTCTAAGAGGCTCTTCTTCTCTTCTGCTCCTACAGACCTCTTTCTCGTGGCAAAGCCCTGTGATCCCCATCCCTGTGCTGAAATCCAGCTGCGGACAAGGAGCCCAGGAAGCAAGAAGGTGCTTTTCCACTCTTTCATCAGCATAAGCCAGTGGTTTGACCCTCTGCCCGTGCGGTCCTGGGGGGAGACCTGTGACATGTCAGATCTCTTGGGCCAGGGGCATCAAGGGTGTCTCCTTTTCAACTTGTTCCCGCGGCGGCAGATCTTGCCGGTAATACGCGTAGTGCTGCACGGACATCGCTGCCGCAGAGCTAGCCGTGTCCGCCGTGCCCCATCCCTCCCTCTTCGACAGCTTCGAGCTGCTGGCGGGGGACCGAAGAGGGACCTTTTGAAGAAGAGGGACATTTCCCAGGCAGGCGAGTCAGCCTCGGCGTCTTTGGTCAGGGCTGCTATTCCAAAGCGAACTGCGACAGAGTTGTTCTGAACTAATTCAGGGGAAATTCTTCAAAGGTACACCAAACTTGGGCCAAACTTCCAAAACTTGGCTTCTTTGAATTTTCACAGCGTAATTCATTCAGCATGCAAAGTTGCGCTTACACAAATGGCATCCGGCCTGAAATAGGAGCTGAAGTGGCACTCGGAGATCCTTCCCGTGTGGTTAAAAATATAAAGGAAGCAGTTTCCATGATTACAGACTTCTTAAAAAAACCCTGTGAATAATGCGCTTGAGTTTCTGTTCAAAAGCCGTGGCTGTAACTCTCATGAATGCACGGAACTGAAAGCATAATTATAATTTTTCCATGTGGCCGGTTGCCACTTCCACAGCTGTGACACTGCTGGGGGCGAGGGGGACCAGAGGACATTCCAGCTCTGGGCACGCTGCTGCCTGCCCAGGGTTCGTCAGGGCCCTTCCTTGGATAATCCTGGAAGGGAAAAGGCTACCTGGAAAATGCCTCTTCCTCCCTTAATTCTCTGACTTGGTTCAAGGGGTACTAGATCAAGATGAGCGTTGCTCTGCAGGCATGTACTTCCACGGGGTGTTTTGGGTTCCTCCTCTGCCGCACTGGCGTCCTGCTAAAGCTGGTGCAGCAAAAGACGACAAATTCTTCCCGATTTCTTGGTGTAAACTCGGAAATAAAGGGGAAGCTTCAAAGCTGCTCATTGCAATCGTTCAGCGTCATCCTTGCAGCCAAAGCGTGGCCCTGCTCTGCCCTCGGTCCCCCAAACCACCCAAACCCTTCATGACCTTTGCACGGACTTGGGAGGAGGGTTAAGCCGTTACTACCCAAGACACAAGTGGAAGAACATCGCAGGTTACTGTCTAGCGCAGGAAAAACCGGTGCATGTTGGTAGCAGGTACCGTAGCTGGCGCTTCGGATGTGTGCACATATGAAATGAAAACTGAATAAGGGCTGTTTAAAGGGTTTTAAAAATAGCGTTTACAGTGAAAAGTTGCATAGAATAACTATGCGCTTATCCTGTTAATGTGACCCTCCCTGTCAAATCCAAAATGATTAGCTGACCCCAATCTTCCTGCTGCGCTTACATTACTCGTGTGATCAGTGATGACTCTGCACAAACAAGAAAATAAACCAGTCCTACAGCTGTATTAATGTATCAGCTCCACGGAAAACACAGAAAAATGCAGTGTTTGCGAGAGGGGGAAGGGGAATTGATAGTGCAAGGGGTTTTATTGTGGCACATTTGGGAGTAGAGCACACGATGGAGGGTGAATAAAGACCTTATAAAAATACTTGGCAGCAACTCCTCTAAATCTTTCAAGGTATGAGTTTCTTATTTTAGTTGATTTACTGGTCTGACAAAGAAGCAATCATCGTTAATCAAAATAACTCACTCCTACTCTGTGTATGAAAGCTGAAGTGAGATGAAGGTCATGGAAAAGAGATGATAAACTAGCCCGGGGTGTTTAGCGGTTGGAGTTCATTAGGAAGCCCTTTCTAGAGGGGAAACGGATTTTTGTAAATGCTGATTATTTTTAAAATGGATTTTTTTAAAGAGATCTGCGTCTACAGCAGATGCACAGCTGTGATGTTCTTAAGTATGCATGGAGGGATGACTTCCCGACTGCTTTTAGTAGCAGGAGGTTCTGTATTGAAAAGCATGTGGTATTCTCCTGGAGGCAGGGAGGGAAGTAAAGATTTGGCTCTGATAGGAAAGAGTTGAGCAGTGATGCAGGTCTGTAGGTGCCAAACCACATTTTCTGAGTAAGCTTAAGGAGAGTAAGCCACTGACACTTCTGAGAAATTTCTCTCTCATACATAATTGAGATGTCTATCTCGTTCCTGAGTCTGTTTCTGTTTAGGTGTCTTTCCTTGTCTTTGGGTGGTGCAACGTCTCATCGCTGTGCGCCTCACCCCGCTCGGGTCGCCCCAGCCCATACAGCGTCCCACCAAGGAGGACGTCGGTAGACACCTCATTCAGCAGTTTGCTGGTGCCCGAGCCCCAACTAAGGCAAAGCTGAACAGGCAGAAGCCTAAGAACCTGTCAAAACGCGTATGCTGATGGCTCTTGACAAGTTCCATGTTTTGCCTTGAAACTCACTCCTCTAACTAAAATGTTATCTGCGTTCTGTCTGGGAGTGAGAGCGCAATATCTAAATTCCACCAAGAGCGATTGCCCAAAACAGCGAGGGCTGCCCGTGCCTCTAGACGGTATCAGTCAGCATTTCGGTGCCAGAATTGTCAATAGCTCTCTTGCCGCTAGCGTTGATTCTTAAGAAACGGAGTTGAGAACTGTGTATTTCACTTGGGTAACATAGTGTATGACCTTAGAGGTGTTGAAGGGACACTAAGTCCCTTAGAAATTTTATTTAAAACTGAACATTTTGCAGCTGAGGTTTATTTTCTGTTCCGTTTTCTTCTTGTCCCATGGACACACCTGATGAGTCTATACCTTTCCATTTAAAAGCTTCCATGAGGTATTTGGAATTTCTAAAGAATATGCTTACTCGTTTTTTGTTCGCATAATCGGTAACACAAACGCTCCTGGGGACTGCAAACGTTCACAGAAAGCAAACAGAAGATCGACTTCCAAATACTGGGGACCAGTCCAATATTATGAAAGCTGTAAGTTGTAATATAAATAGCATACACCTATGTCAGCTCATGAATTAAATATTATTTTCAAGAGATGTCTTGCGGCAGCCTACTAGAATAATACATTACGTGCTCGGAGGCAGCATTCGACTGCTACAATGAGAGGGGGTTAATTCAAGGCGTCTCAAATCCCAAACGTGCCAGCAGCTGCGGGTCCATTTGGGGAGCAGCTCTGGGACCCACGCGTGTCCCTCCCGCAAGGCTGGAAACCCCTTACATGACACTTGTGGAGAATAAACCTGGAGGGGGAAGAGCTTCGCTGCCCAGGATAAATATGTAGAAGTAATCCACTGGGAATCATGCAAAAAACGTGGTAGCAGGTGGCAGCACTTCTTTTCACCCTACAGAATACGTATTTAGAGGCAAAATGGAGAGGAGGAGCAAATTAGCGGGATTGCCGAGCTCCAAGAGGCAGGTGCTTGCATTCCGGCTAAGAAACTGCTGCTCCCTATTAGATGAACCGCAGGTGCTTTACGTACAAGAGGGACTTGGGCCACGAGTTTGGCTCACTGCAGAAGCAGAGGACAAAAAGAGGTCAGGCGCGACGGTAGCTTGTTTCTCGATGAACAAAGGACCCACAAGGCAGTGTTAAAACTCAGTAAAACCTGAATTTTCAGAGCGGAGCAATTATACGCGCTCATTGTGGAAGTCATAAAGAGAAGGTGATGTGTCCTACGTGGTCTTTGGGACGGTGGGGAACAGGGAGGAGGCGATAGCTTGCGCCCGTGTGATACTGCTTTGGGGTGTAGGGAATGAAATGGCATAAAGGGTTTGGCTTTGAACAGAATAACGGCACTCTGGCCATACATCCCTGCTTAAAATACAGGGAGATGAACAGCTGAGAACAAACCTGTAGGCTAGCACTATTTTAGGCTAAAATAGAAATCCTTTCGCTCGTCCGGAGGTAGCTCTTGCTCGGTCTGAGCCGTGCGTGGCTTTTCCCGGCTGCGAAACAGATGGGCTTTACCGGCAGCGAGAGACCCGGCCGGGCTGGGAGGGCTGGAAGGCACCGTGCCCATCTCCTGCGGGAAGACCAGATTTCGCAGTGTTCCCCAGCAGCCTGTGCTGGGTAGCGAGGGAGGGCCCTTGGTGGAGCTGCGAAGCGATGATTAGCTTGTCTTAGTCACAATTTAGAGCCTTGAAGTCTCTGCCGCGGGGGAGAGGCGGAAAGGCGAGCGGGGACTGCGCACAGCGCTGGCAGAGTCGAGGGGAAATTTGGGGCAAAAGGGACCCTGCGTGCTTGGCTTAGCTCCGGCCGGCGCGCGCTGCGAGGGACGGCACACCGAGCCAGGGCTCGCCAGGATCCGAGCGTCCGTTTCCCGTTCCTTCGGGATCAATAAAAAGCAAAGGAGGGAAAGAGCTTTGCTGGGGCGTATTTTGGGGCGTTCAGGCCGTGTTTCTGGCTAGCTAAAGAGGGCTAAAGGGCTCGGGGTGTCGCTGCCGCCCGAACCGTCGGCCGCGCGCTGCGCTCGCCCGCCGTGCGTGCTGTGTCCCGCGTCCCGGTGCGTCAAAGGAAACCCCGTGGTTCTGCACAGGGTGCTTTCAGCAGGCGATCTCCTTCCAAGACAGCAACGCTCTCGAGGCCTTGTTAGCTGCTGCAAGCGTATCGATAGCGTTTTTTCTCGCCGTTTTTAAAACATGGTCGCTTGTAACTAAGAAAAAGTCGGGTAGGTGGTCAAATATGGTTTTGATATGGTCAAACGTGGTGGTCAAGCCCTAACCCAATGTAGAACCAGCAGTTTCCTGGCGCATCACGGGATCGAAGCTAAAGTCAGTAGTTTTGAAATGGTTATAGTATTTATAAGAGATGTGAGATCAGATGGTTGCCGTATGTAGATATCGCTATTTTTATAGCAACATTTTTTGCCGTAGTGTTTGCGCACAAACATGCAGACGTTAAAGACCCAGGTCCCGCTTGCTCTCCAGGCATTGAAGGCTGACTTAGCCAACTCTTGCTGAGCGCAGCGTTTGTTACAAGCCGTACACAAGCTTGCAAGGAAGAGAGCAGGACTTCTGAAGTAAAGGCAAACCTCTGAAGCTTTGGGGGACCCTCTAAAATGGGCTCATTACCATCACGTAACTGCTCAAGTTATTAAAGGCGAACAGAGTATGAGCAAAGCTGCATTTGTCCAGCTCCTCGGCTTTCTGTGATCGCTGAACGGCGTTTGTAACCGGGCATAAACCGCAAAGTCCCCGAGCAGAACAGATCAGCAAAAAGCTGCATTAGAAAGAAACCTCCTGGCTACGTCAAGGACAGCAGTGGAGGTTTTAAGCGACGCTTTGCTCCGGAGGTGTCACAAAAAAGAGGGCAGCCAGAAGGCAGCTCTGGCGCGGGCTGGTGTGAAGCACTTGGTGCTGTCACGGCGTTCAGCTGCCTCGGGCAGAGGAGGTTAACTGGGAGTCCTGGGGTAGAAACCTCAGTGTTGTGCTCCCTAGAAACACCAGAGCTCCGAGTCAGGCGCTTCCGAACAAAAGCCCCGAGCGAGGGAACAGCCGGAGGTACTGCTGCATGATCCCAGGCGGAGGAACTGGCTGGAAAGTCTGTTGCGGGTTTCTGTGGCTCTGGTAAGAAACTGAACCGGGAGCTAGATCTGGGATGAAACAGCCCAGGGAGCCGGCAGGGTTGTGAACGAGCCCTAATTATCTTCTGACAAAGCAATTACAATTTGACAAGCAAAGGCAGTCTTGGGCAGCAGCGCGAAGCTGATGGAAGTGGACAGGGCTCCAAGCGTGAGTTTCGTAGTGAACCCAAAACGCCGTGTGGGGAAACCTGGGTGTCATCCAGAGAGTTGTGCCCCACGGAGCCACACTTACCGCCCCAAACACCCGGGCGAATAAGGGGTTGCCTCCTGCCGACGTCTTTCGTTAGGGACCTCGTGGTTTTCCCTTCTAGGGTCGCCAGTGGCCCAAACGGGTTAAGCTAAAGAGTCATCTTCTTAAATTCCTTTCTTCCCCATGTACCCTGGTCTTGCTTGCACTTCGGGGCAGGAGAGGAGCAGAAAAGCCATCCTCCTTGAGCACACTCGCTGCCTATGGCTAAGGGCTTTTGAGCGTTTGAGGGTCTGCTGGGAAAGGCTGGACGTGTAGCTACTCGGCCAGATGTGCTGTTGGATTATTTTAACGAAACAGCTTTATATAGATGTCATTATTCTGTGAAGGTGGATATCTGGTCTTTCCTACTTGAATTTTGGTATTTGCTACTATTTTAACTAAGTCTTGTTAAAGAAACATGGCTCTATTTTGTTCTTGTCACTCATATATGACGAGAGCAATATATACATATGTGCCCGGCTATATTTTCTCTGTGGTTGAGACCCCCCAATCAGATAAACTACGAAAATAAAGACCCACAACACTTAAGGACTGACACCAAGTCTGACATGGCATTGTGTGTGAGCTCCATGTTTTCTCACGTTTGAGAAAACTGGCACAATAACTTGCAAATCTGGAGGAATGTACATGCAAGTTGACTGCACAGATGACTTTAATCATTTGCACAGAATCTGTTTTGCTTCTTCACACTGTAATGACACTGATCTGATTATTTTTTCTTTGGTTTAACTGACAAAACGTGTCTCATTGGTGTTTGAATAATTAATGCTATAGAATTTGGCTTTGATCCAGCGCCATGCCGGGAAATGCTGTACTATCCAATCTGCTGCAAAACAGCATTTTCTAGCGCATTATTTTTGTTCTAATGCTGTAATATGGAAAGCCCTGCAGCTCATTGGCTAATGTGGCTTCTTCTGTCTCTTCATCACAGCAGTTGGCTATTCCCTAACCTGTGAGAGCCACGAATCCCATTAGTTTAAAAGCAACATCAGCCTCAGTATCCTCCTGCTTGCAGACTCCAAACTGCGATCGTCTATTAGATATATCTACAGAGCCTGGTTGTAATTGGGGTGTTTTGAAACCTGCTGGAGCAGCAAAGCCCCACGAGGTGGGAACTCAGAGGGAACTCAGGGAAAGTACAAGCTTTATGCAGTGGGTTTCGCGATGCAACTTCCCATTTAGATTGGAGAATACTCAGATATCTGCGGGAAAGCTCATCACGGCCGATGCTGTCCTGGCATTTAGAAGACATATCTGCTGTGGGGTAGACTGGTTTACCTGGGAAAAACCTTGGAGGTCGCTTTATTACTCCTCTGAATGATCCAGGGACCTGCTGACCAAAAGGGAAATCCTTCTTTCATTTTCCAGAGGAGGGAATATTAATAATGACACCGTGCCCCTCTCCTTATTGTGGGGTGATAAAGCAAACAGGGAATATAATGGCTAAGAGCAAATAATATAATCAGAACAATCAAACAATATAATCAATACTCTAACCAAGCAGATGATTATACCTCAATAGGGAGCGCGTCCCCTCCTTCCCCGTGCAACCTGCAGGCAGGCTGCCTGCGGTTCCCGC
The DNA here is from genome assembly GCF_964289735.1 of Phaethon aethereus. Taxonomy (NCBI): domain Eukaryota; kingdom Metazoa; phylum Chordata; class Aves; order Phaethontiformes; family Phaethontidae; genus Phaethon; species Phaethon aethereus. Next base: position 3,021,900 of record NC_138597.1, on the reverse strand, counting down.
TGAGCACGCAGCCCCAGAGCTTTTCTGCCAGCAGAGTGGGGCAGGGACTTTTTGGACCCAGCATGTGTCTTTTGCTGTAAATGGACTGAGAAGGGCTTTTTGCCCCTCTTTTTTATTTTCTTTTTTTTCTCCAGCTTCCTCTTGCCTGCTGCAACCCCCGATGCCCTTCCCCTCGGCGCAACGCTTGACCAAACGTGCGTTATCTGGTAGGGTGCAGCATCAAAGCAAAAGCTGGGAACGCTTTTGACTTCATCCTTGCTTTGCTACCATCGTGCAGAGAGGTCTTGGACCAACTGCTTAACTCCTTTTTCCACCTCCAGAGCACAGAAAGGTTACGGTCCTCAGCCGTACGAGTGTTTGCCTTGGGATGAGCAGGGTGGTTATTTATACAGAGCTTTCATGTTTTGAAGATTGCTTTGAGACAATAATGGCCGAAGGTAATGGCTTAAATAACGTGACACATCTGGCCAAATATGAGCAAGCATCAAATTGTGCCAGACCTCTCAAAATGCATGGAGCAGAGTACTTCTGCGCTGACTAAAAATCTATTGTGTTTTTCTGTTTTTCAGTTCCAAAAAGTGCTCGCGGGGGTGGAGGGAAGGCAGGTGGGTGAAGTTGCACTAAACAATTCTTGGTATCTTTGGAAAGTCTCCTTTTCATCTAGCAGGTATATTGCTTTGCCTGATAACCACTGTAGACGGCCCGATTTGACAGGATAAAATGCAGCAAGTGGCAAGATTGATCTCCTTCAGCCAAATGAAAATGATGTCTTCCCTGCAGATCTCTCTGTCTTCACAGATCTGAGAGACTGCTGCCAGCAGCAGAGAAGTTTGCTTCTCCCAAAGGCTTCAGTCTGGAGGTACAGTTGGGTACACCTTGGTGTCCCAAATTCCCCTGAACTACTTTAATTGCTTGTCACCGAGCACTTGTGAAAATCACTGCCTCCTCTGCAGCTCTGTTCTTTGGGGCTATGGATAAAGAAATAATTGAGTCTGAAGTTCATGGACCTGGTCTCCGTTCTCTGCCGCAGGCAGGAGGAGCGGTGTGGAGGACAGTGGTGTAACACCAGTGTGAGAAGAGAGAGAAATGAGAGGGGGATGAAGGCTTTTGCAAGGCAAACCCTGGTGTATGCTTCTGTAAATCTAAGCCTGGCAGTGTGGGTGATGGATTTGTTGGTACTGGGACAGGCAAAAATCAAAGGGCTAATTTGATATGTCATCCCCACCTCCATTCCCTGTTATTCATTACACTGTGATCAAAACGAGGCGTGCTGTACTGAGCAGAGTTAGAGTTCAACTTCTAATTCAAATGCTAAAAGAGCCATAGGACTTCTAATTAGGAAAATGAAGTTTAATTCTGATAATTAGTCAAAAAGACAAGCTTGAATTTCAATTTTACTTTTTCTCGTAGATGGCTAAGAGAAATGAACAGCTTGATACTGAATAAATGGACACACTTTGCTGTACTTACTGCGTTGTGCTAACAAGATGCTTTCCCTCCTGCTGTGTGTTGGAGGTTTGTTGGTTCCTTTTCCACATCAAGTTTATAGAGTGTGTCCTTGGGCAGATCGGCTGTGCTTATTGGCAATCATAGAATTATTTAGCTTGGAAAAGACCTTCAAGATCATCAAGTCCAACCGCTAACCTAGCACTGCCGAGCCCACTACTAAACCATATCCCGAAGCACCACATCTACCTGTCAAATGCATCAAAGGGTTTGCTCTGCTCCCAGACTCATAGCCGGTAAGCCCGTGAAGGCTGTGGGATTCAGTAAGGAGGCATGGCCTCACCAAAAATGAGCTGGGACCAGGCGGTGGAGCCTGCTGTTACCACCTTATGCAGCCCCCAGTTAGCAGGATTTCCCCAACATCACTTGTGTGAGCAGGATGTTTCGGTAGGTCACTCCGTCTGAGGTTGATGTTCATGAGCATGTTGAGAGAACTAACGGGTGATGAGAAGGGGGATGGTTTGCTGTGTTAAATGACCATCCAAAGAGCATCTCTGGAATAAAGAAAGGAGAGGGTAGGCAGCGGGGTTTTATTGCTGGAAATCTGATGAGTTTCGTAATTCCGTGATAAAAGGAGGAAGAGATTAAGCAAGAAACCTAGAGGGACTTTCAACAAAAAACCCTACAAAGACCCCAAACCGCGTGTGTTTGTTTTGAGGCCATAAAGCAGAGCGAAGCTGGTGATGGCACTCCCAGGCCATGCACCTTCACACGGGAAGAACAGCAGGGAGCATTAGTGCTAAAAGCCTGTATGGGTGGTCCAGTAACCCTCAGAGAAAGGGACGTAAAAGCAAAGTGCACTTCTCAGTAATTTTCTGAGCTAAAAATATGGATAAAATAGAGGTAAACTTCTGAACATCGTTGTTAATCGCCTAAGGAGTTGAACAAGTGCAACCCTTAGGTGCGTGTCTGAGGCAGGTAAGTTGTGAATGCTGACGTCTGGCAAGAAAGGGGGAGTTTCTACTTGAGCCTTTGATACCGGTTATAATAGGGGATAATCTCTGAGTGGAGAAGCGTTGTTGTTTCTACAGTCCTCCAATGAACGTTGTTCAACTCGAGCTTCTTGGTCTTTTTCTTTCGGTACTAAAGGGGTCACTGTCACTACAGAGCCTCCACCGACGGCTTTGGCTCCCATCAGAGCTGGCTAAAGGTTTCTGCTCTTGGCTTCCAGTGATTTAAGCGTATGTCTCCCATTTCCTTCCCTTCCTCTTCTTTGTTTCATTACTCAAGTAACTTCTATCTTTGTCTCTGATAGACTAGTTAGGTGGTGAAGCTTTTCTAATTTTTTCCCACTTGGCACAGGGAAAATAAATTTCGTTTAGCATGCCAACAGTTAATTTTTAAAGGCATCGTTCAGTAGAGCAACTTAAAGAAAACCGAAATCAAATTAACTAAATAAGAATGGGATTTCTTCTGTGGACTTACAGGTGGCAAACTAAAATGTCAGGGGGTCATGTATTCATCTGTCAATGTGTAATGCAATTAGACAAGATAATTGGGCAAACTAAGTTTTTACTGAAGGATGGAAAATGTATTAACTTTCCTTCATTAGCTTTGATAGCAGTGCACTGTCGTTGGGGATGGTTGTAAGCTGCAAAACAATCTGGATTTTGGATCAAGGCAAGAAATTTTCCAATGGGGAGCATACATCCAGCCTGCTTTCTGAATGTCCCAGGCTCAGCTTGCAGGAGAAACAATAGCCTATCTTTGCTTTGCTTCACGTGTTGATGGAGGAGCCTTCAATAACTGAAATGGCAGGGTCAGTTTTAAATATAAGCCCGGTGATATCTCTTAATTTAATCAACACTTTACAAAAATCCCTAGGAAGTAAATGATCTATGCACTTAGGCAGCTCTTTTTACTGTGGTATCTCCAAACCTGGTGTGGCAACGAAGCACCACGTTGGAGCATAAACAGCAATGGATTAGACTGTGGAAACCTGAGCTCCGCTTCTATTTTTTAGATTGTTGTTTTGCTAAGAAAGGTGAAGAAAGACATCCAGACATCTTAAGCAGGGTCACGAGCAACAGGAAGCCATGGAGACTGGGGCGTGAGTTTGGAGTGCCTCCTTCTGCGTGTTTAGCTGTCTGTCCGATTGTATTTCTTGCACATGTTCGTGGCTATATATATGCCCTGCTGTCATTTTTAATAGATGGCACATTTCAGGTATTGAGTCTGAAATAGTCATAATCTATACAGGAAAAAAGCAAAAGTAAAGTCTGTAACAGGTAGGTTTAGAATTATTACCACCGAATTAAAAAGCGTGCGTTGATACTCGGTGATAGAGTATTAAATGATGTGCTGACAATTTTGTTAAACTAAAGTAAGGCAGCACTTTTGACTTGGGCTGCCCCAGCCTTCTATTCACCATGACTGTGAAGTCTTGTGGTAGTAATCAACCGGCTATATTCAGAGGAAATTGTTTCTTCGTGGTTTAAAGTGGAAAGACTCTTCTGGGTAACCATATATTGCATCCAGCAGGACCCATTCTATGTCTGGAGAAAGGAGTAAATAGCAAAAATATTAAGGGAGAAATTGAAGAGCGATGACCTTGAACTGACGTAGGGCCCTAATTCAGCAAAGCGCCCAAGCGCGCGTTCAGCTTCTAATCTCTGTCAGCTTTGATGAAGGGGTTGTGTACCCAAAAGCTTTCCCTCTTTTTTCCAGTTATACCAACGGATCTAATAATAAATTCAGGCTTTGTTTCTTATGTCTAGACCATTACCTAGATGTGCATTGCTGCTGCCTTGGGCCATGCAACTTGCTAAGGCATGGCAGGGACCTTGGTTATTGATGTGTATCGATTATTGATGCTTATTGACGCCTTCAGCACAGGCTCTTCTCAAACCTGACGTGCAGCATCAGGAGTGAGATTGGCTGGGATCCCTTTAAATGAAGCAACAGAAACATGCTATTTTTAGGTTATAGCTGAAGATGGAAAACAGTTATTTCCAAAGAGTTATTTCCCATAGCCGTGAGCTCCTGAGTTAATCAAACAACAGCGTAGCGTCGTAGCGGGTTTGTTGCTGCAATTTAAGCACCACATAGTAACAGCCACCAACGAGGGGAAGGATGCTCTATTGGTACGAGCCTGAATTCCCTCGAGATTTAGCATTTAAGGTAATTATTGCTCTATTCCTTCATGTTTCGTGTACGGGAAGCTCTTGGATAATTACCAAGTTCAGTGGGAAAAGCACACGAATGGAAAATTTGTGGGTTTTTAAGATGTGCTTAAAGGTGGCTTTTTGTCCGGCGTGCACCATTCTCTCCTGCTCATGGACACGGCGGCTGTCTGCTGCTTCTTAAACAGTCGGAGCCCTTTACAGAAACCCAGCCATGCCCGCAGAGGACGGGGTGTCGCGCCTTCCCCGCGCGGGGCTGGGGCTGCCCAGCCGCAGGGGTGCCCACGCGGGCAACGCAGCGGGTGGGCGGCACCACGGGGGCGAGTTAGGATGGAAATAGGGCCCCTGGTCCTATGGAGAGCCCAGCGCCGTAGCTCGGGTGACGGGGAAGGACCCCAACACCTGGGACTTACCGGTAGCAAGCGAGTTACGCTTGTCCCCGTCGCTCAGCCGCCACGCGCTTTCCCGCTGCTCTGGGACTTCCATTCTCCCCGTGTGGGAAACGGGGCAGAGCCGACGGGATCCTCACTTGCATGTCCGACGCAGGAGGGTCCTGCGCGACCGTGGGCTGATGCAACGGCTCTCTCCCGCCAGTGCCAAGGTGGCTGCTGTCCTTGCTGTCCCCTCGTCCCCTGCACGTCCGTTTACAAGCGCAGGCGTTGCCGCTGGCTGGTGCCCTCTCCTTCATCTGGAGCAGAGCTCGTCTCTGCCAGCAGTTCCCTTCCCGTGCAGCCTTTGCTGACAACACGTTAGCGCAGGCAGCTCCGGTGATTCTGACGCGAAGCATAAATGCAACCGTAAACCACGGGGCTGCAGAAGAAGCATGTCCGTTGCTCTCACCACAAAGGGCATATGTTGGAGTCCATCCCAGGAGAGCCTTGGGCATAGCTTTCAGGGCACGAGGGCATCAGGGGGCTTAACAAAGCACTTGTACTCAATGTATGGGACCCCAATCATTATGGATTGTGTGTCGGATGATCTTGAGCACTGCTGACAGCGTGCGTTTTCCACAGACAGATATCATTAGCTGTTTCTGATTTCTCCCCGAGGATGCAGGAGTTTTTGGAAACCACCACTTCAGTAAAGCTCTCCAGTAGCAATTGGATGATGATGTGCAGCGCTGCGAAACCTAGAATTTGAACATGCTAGGTTAATAAATGCCAGCAAGTTACCATAACTCATGAATTAAAGGTCCTAATTTTCACAGTCAGGCTGCAAGATCTAATTAAGGCTGGTAGTGCAATTCAGTGCTCGGAGAGTAGCTGCCTTGTTTAATTTGTCAGCGGATTTCGCTACCTTCATTTTTAAAAAGTACTTCCCATCATTTTTCATAGGTTTGCATGGCAAACCGGGTAACGTGAAAGGGACCGCGGGGTGCGGGCAGTGCGGTCTCTGCAGGGCGGGGAACCGAGGAGGGACTTGCTGGGGGCCGTTCAACACCGGCATCTTCCCTTACCCAGCCTCTGCTTAGGGTTAGGGCGTTGCTATACCCAAGTGCAGCCTTACGAGCAGGAGCTGACTCTCATCCTCCTCTGCTGCGGATTAGCTCGCACGGCTTCAGCCCTTGTGCTTAGAGGTAGAAGAGCGCTGGGAACTCGAAGGTCTTTGTTTTCGGCTGGATGATGAGAGGGTGGCTGAGAGCAGGGCAAGGGGGGCTAAGGAAGGATGCTGAAGCAAGACGGAGACCTCTTCTTCGGTACTGGGTCCGTCTGCGCGGAGAAAGCTCTGGTTTCTCTGCGGTTTGCGTTTGATTCTTACTTCTCGGTGGTTATGTTCTGGGTAACGGAGGAAGCTGCTGGGTTTATTTTCTATCCTTCATCTCTTTAAACAATGTCAAAGCCAGCTAATGCCCACGATGGATGGTCTGCTTGTATAAATCTGAATATTACGCAGTATAATGGGTACATCGCTGTTACCTTAGCGGCGTGTGCCTCAGGCTGGCTGCCTCTGATGTACCTGCAGGTCGTCGTGTTGCGTCTGGCAGAAGGATTAAACAACCCTCGAGTCATTCCTTGTTTCAAGGGAAATGAGCAGCTAATTGCATAGCCCACGCTGCACGAGGCTTTTGGGTGCTCCCGTTCGGCCGGGTTATCGGCGTATTTGTGTTATATTATATCGTGATATGTATTGTGATATATGTTCTCCTGGTGATAGAAAAAAAAGCAAAGAAAGGGGGTTCTTTATGAAAATTCATGTCGGATGCTTAGAGCAGCCTCCACCCCGGGAAACCAAGCCTTCGCGTCTCAGCACCTTTGGGTGTCAGGACTCGCCGGATTGCAGCGTGCCAAGAAACCGCTCTTCGCATGCTTTAAATAACCCAGCTCCTGCCCGGGAGAGCCGCGCCGGGCCGGCACGTGCAACCGTCTGCGGGTGGAGCGGGCAGGGCGAGCGGGCAGGGCGAGCGGGCAGGGCGGCCGGTACCCAAAGCCGCGCTGAGGTAAGGGAGCTGTGGCCGTCAGGATGAGAGAGGATGCCTCCAGAGATACTGTTCTCCCATAAGATACAGAGGATATAGAGGCCCTGGCAACGGACTCCGACACTCCCGTGTAGCGCTGGTGAACGGGAAGAATTTCCAGAACAGCTTTTATTTCGCATTACCAGCTCTTCTAATCACCTCCTACTAGAAAATCACCCGGGAGAGAGAAACAACGCCGCTGCTACCGAAAACTCGCCCGAGTTGGCCCGATGGATCAGGGAACCGCTTCAGTTCAGGAGGTAGATAGCATCTCCCTTACGTTCGTCTGTCCAGAGCTACGTCCGCAAAAAATCATTTTTTTTAGCCTTCAGGTAATCAAATACCAGCTGTTAAGTGAAACCCAAGGATTTTGAGGGTGGCCCCTATGCGTGTGTTACTTCCTTTTAATGGGTAGACACTTAGTGCCTCACAGCAGGGCTGGGGTGGCAGCGCCTTTTTCTGGTATTTAATGCCGTGCTTACCCTGCCCTCAGTCATTGCTGCCCGCACAGACCATCCCGGCATCTGCTACGGGGGAGCAAACAAGCGCCCTGCAAAGGGACGAAAAAGCCTGAAAAAACCCAACCTGTCGCCTTGTCGTTGACCTGACGAGCCCTGTGGGCGCCGGGCGGGATGAGAACCCGGGCAGGGCCGCTCGAGGGGCTCCGGCTGGCCGGTGGGGCCTGGCCCGTGGCGGGGGGCCAGGCTCCTCTCCGCCCGTCCTCGGCTCTTGCTCAGAAACCCGCTTTCAAGAGGTTTCCTGCTTTGCTGCTTTTCTCCGTCCGTGCTGCGAGAGCCGGGGGGTTCTTTGCCCGTTTCTGTGTTTTGTGGGAGACCCTCGGGCCCGCGTTTTTCCTGAAGGAGCTAAACGTGTCGCGCGGGGTTCTGAGCACCCGCCGCTCCGGAGGTCAGCGGGGAGCTGCACGCGCTTCAGGTGTCGGAGCCCATTTAACTCCGATTGGCACCTGGGATCTAGGGCAAACTCTGGGAAGTGGCTTCCTTCGTCCTGTCTCGCCGACGTCGGTGATTTTATCAGAACGTCTCGTGGCATTTGCTGCGTTTTATTCGTAACGCCCCGGCTTTGACTGTCAATTGATCGCGTCGGAACGGAATCGTTCGGTTAAAGGTAAAAGCCCACGTCCCCCGAAACGTTGAGTAACGGTTGGGAAAACACAGAAGCTGCGACAAAAAGGGAAGAGAAGCCGCGAGAAACCAGAACTTTCTATGGCAGACATCTTGCAAGGGTTCCCCCGGCCACAACGCAGAGGCTTTCGGGAGGTCTGGGCTTGGTGACCCTGCAGGGGAACGGCGTCGCAGAGAAGCCCTGCGGACGACATGGCGTCGTGGGGGGGTTTCTGGATGTTCCTGGGTAATTTGGAGAGGCAGGCTGCCCAGCTCTGCCTGGGTTTGCACAGGTAAATGGTAAAAACGTTTGGTTTATAAAAGGTAAATTATGTTTTACCAAAGCAGGGAGAAAGCGGGAGAGTGACCCCGGGCACGCAGTCCATAGGAAACCTGGGAAGAGCTCTCCTGGCCCGGCCCTGCCGCGAGGTGCTTCCTCCGCGTGCCCGGTCCATCCGCGCGCACGCGCTCCTCCGGAAATCTCCGCAGCAAAAGCCTTAAAATGAAGAAATATTGACTATCGGAACGAGCTGAAGCGTTTTCCAGCCTGGCCACCCCCGGACGGGACTCGCTGCGCAACGCGGCGAGGGCGAGCGGGACAGGTTGGGTGTGAGCGCGAGATGCTCTTTTTGAGCAGCGCGTTTTCCACGGCCGGGGGGCAGAACCGAGCGGGGGGTCCGCGCCGTCTGGTGCAGGGAGCGGGCGCCCGGGCCGCGCTCGGGCTCGGCGTTTGTTTTGCGTATTGGCCAGCCCGCCATGCAGGACGGAAACGCGCCCGTCGGCCGAGGCGTCCCCGTAGGCGTTAATCCTGCACGAAGCTCCGGAGGCTGCTGTATCCGCAGCTCCCCCAGCTCTGTCCGTGAGACCTGCCTGCTGATAAATGTTGGACCAAAGCTGCCTTTCCCCCTTTTTTTGGTTGTTTTTTTTTTTTTCCTTTCCTTTCCCTCTTGGCACCCAGCGTCGTTTCTCCCGTCCCAGGGTGGGTGGCAGGGAAAGGGCTCCGGGACGGCCCCGGGCTGCCCGGTCCCCCTGCTCCCGGCCGCGGAGGAAAATTCCCTCTCAGCAGGCAGAGCCGGGGGGGGTTCCCGCACGGATGGCTGCCCCTTCGTGCGCAGCCACAACCGCTCCTTCGGGCGGGCGGTTCTAATCGCGGGCGCAGGGCTGCTCCCGGGAGAAACGCCGGCTCTGGGCTTCCAGCACCGGAGCCAAGAGCTGCGAATATTTCTCCTCCCCTCTTTCTCTGCCCCGGCGCTCCCCAGGCTCCGCAGATCCCAACTTTCACGCACCCAAGGAGGAACATTGCTATCTCAGGCCCGTAAGCCAAGGAAAGAAATATCAGGGCAAAAGAGGAAATTTTATCGGTTATTCCCCCCCCCCCCAACTTCGCAATTCTTACGTTGCTAAATCATTCCCTAGCTCCAGCCTGCGTTAGGATGCCTTTTGCCAGCTGTGAGTGCCCTGTGGAATTGCCCTTTCCCCTCCGTTGTATTTGCCCGCTTTCCTGCGGGCGACAGCGAATATAACGTCTTGCGTCACACTTCTTGGAAAAAATACTGTATGCGCTAGCCGTGCTGCCTGGCGAGGGGAGCCCGGATGGCGCGGGGGAAAACGTCCTGCCCGAGCCCGTCGGGCAGAATAGGTGCAACAAAAACCTTTCCATTGCTGTTGCTGCTGCACAGGTCCCCGGTGTGCAGCTGCTCCTCAGCGTAACGGCGCAAATATCACCGCAGCAGAAGTGAAGGGGGAATTTTCATTTCTGGTTAAAGCAGGCATAGCCGGGCACGGCAGCTGTAGCTGCCTGGGACCGAGCCCCACAGGCTGGGTGAATGGGCTGGAGCGCCGCGAAGGTTGCCGTTCGGAGCGGCTGCGCTCTGCCTTTGAATTGCTCGCTGTGTTGTACGTGGCTCCGAAAGTGCATTTTGCTGCAACGGCAGAATCCGTCCCTCCAGCACCTCCTAACCCAGCGCACCCAGGCGCAGGGGTGCCGGGCTGTGGTTTAGCCGGAGCAGAGGCCAGCAGCCAGGAGCTGTAGTGGGAGCGGAGGTACGCGAGAGTGCGTGGCGGGGTATTCCCGTCCCCTATTTAATTACAGACTTCTCAACCTCGGTATTTTTTTAGCGCAGCTTTTAGTGTGGACTGGATTTTCCCACCTCGTATTTAATCGCTATGTAGATTCTGTTTAATTTACAAACAAAAATTTAGTAGGGGAATATAACACAACAGAAGAACGTGTGCTTAAAAACAGTCTAAACTATTTGGGAGGCAAATGAGAATTTTCTGGCGTAACGAGAATGGGAAGCAGATGCTTAGTGCCCCTCGCGGACACCAGTCGTGCAATTCACTTGCAGATCCCAAAGCCTCTGAGAAAATAAATTGACGTATTTGAAAAGGGCAGAGGTTGGCCACAGGACTCTGTACTAGCTCATCGCCAGCGAAATCAGGCAGGGCTGGCCCCGGAGACCACAGCTGGGCGAGAAAATCACTCCTAGCCTGCTCAGATGGCCGTGGGGGCAAGGTTGTGTTCGAAGGGACGCCCGCGTTGTGGGAGCGTTGCGGGTGAGACCTGGGTGCCATAGCATCCTGCGGCGACGTGGCACCTACGGCCGGGCTTGGGCTGCACGCGGTGCTGTGGGCTGGAGCCGTCCTCCGAAGTCCGGGCTGCGGGTCTGAGGTTGCAGGGACTGGAAGCTCATCAGGTAAACGCGTAAAACATAACTCAGAAAATTAACTGGCTTCATTGCTCGGGCAGTTCTTCAAAGCTGATTTTGAAAATGAAAGTTTCTGCCGGACTCGTTGCGGTTTTAAAATAGTAGGTGGAGAAACGATTGGAGAAGAATTACACATTTGTCTCCTCCTTCGTCCCCACAGACCGAGAAGCTGTTCTCCGAACCTCGCCTGGGCAGAAATTTCAGCCACGGTGGTAGAGGAGGCAGCACGCTGGCAGTTCTCATCAGCGAGCCGCCAAGTGCCCGTCACCTCCGCCTCGCGCTGGGGCGCGCTGGGGCGCGAGGCAGGACGCCCACTGACCTCGGGGGCTGCGCGCCAGCCCCGCGCCCGCGCTAGCGCCCGTGTGGCCGAGCGGGGCCGGGGATCGCCTCTCAGTTTGCGCCCGGCGGTCCCGCGCTGTTGATTTAGTTCTGGATCGCAGGTCTGTGGCCAGCGAAAACCAGCTACAGAGGCTGCGTGTGCTTCAGGCTGCGCTGGTCCCCGGGCAGATTTTATTCGGTCCTCAGCAGATGCCGGGAATGGTAAAGGGCAGCAGCCGGGGCTCTGTTTTGCTCCTTTTATAGTTGTATATTCCAAAATCGGTGATGATAGGTCTTTCAAAGCAGCAGATTGCTTATGAACGAACGCTTTCTGCCCGCGCCCGGGGCTTCACAGCTACGTTCCGGCGCCGACGTGGCTCTGAGCCCCTCCCGGAGAACGCCGTCGCCGTGCCCCGTTCCGTCCTTTGCCACTTGCCCGCTGCCCTAAGGGCTCGCCCACGGCACACCGAGCGCCCTGGAGAGCCTTTACCGTAGGAACGGTTCTCTTTAAGTCTGTATAGCTGTTTATTCCTTGTGCCTTATTTATTTTCATCGCTAATGGTGCTAGCAAGGAAGGATTTTTTTTTTCTTTTTCCTTTTTTCCCCTGAAGCTTTTCGTCTCCTTTGGTGCCTCTGGTGTACCCAGGCTCGCGTTCCGCCCGCGAGCCTCAGATGTGTTTTTGTGAGGAACGGCTTCCCTCGGCAATTTTCTCTAAGGAAAGTGCAAACAAGTACAGGTCAGCGGCAGGATGACGGGGAGATATGAAGAGGTCGCAGGAATAATTTGCTTAATAAGATGTGTCCTCCTACCTACGAGCAGTTCACATTACGCTCAGTCCCTGAACCGTGAAAGGTTGTAAATTGTTTATCTGCTTCATTTCTGGATGTTTTCATTCTCTGCGTGACATTCAGGTCCCTTTTGCTTAACGCTTCTGCTTTCGTGCACTGAAAACCTTGTGGCAATGGTCCTGATGAATAACTTCAAAAAGTAAATTCAGGGTGTCAGGGGCTTATTTTTCCCCAGCAGTAGCTATTTTGGAGCTTCTTTCCTTTATTTCAGGTAGTATGGTTAGTAAATTACATTTTGATTTTTCTCATAAAATGCTGATAAAATGGGGCGGGGGGGGCATTTAAAGGGGCCCGGGGAGAAGACCCTTGCTGGGGTGCATCACCGCTGTGAAGGGCTCCGACAAAACCCCGGGGCTGGGTCATCCCGATGTACGAATCGCTGGGCTTCGGAGAGGTCCACGGCGTCCCATGCCACTGTTTTTTTCCAGCGAAGACTTTTCCACAGTGTCATAATATCAAAGTGGGGAAAAAAAAAAAAAAAAGAAATAAAAAGGAGGAGGCTGGAGGACTATGTAAAATTCGGAGAGAAATAAGAGCAGAGGAGGGGGAAAATGAGCCCCAAGGCAACGGAACAGGCTCCAGGGAGGGGAGAGGATACAGGGATATTTTAGCACTTCTTTCCTCTTTAAAATCTTCTTTTTCAAAACCCACCTGACAAGTTCAGTGGTTTCACTCGGGCGTGAACGCTCTGGTTGAAGGAAAAAAAAAAAAAAATCATAAAACTCTGCAAGGCGAGTGGGAAGATTGGCACCGGGGATTGTAAATCTCTTGGTCAGTCTGTGTCGGGTGAAATCAAGATTAGGAAAAAACCACGTTTTTTAAAGGCCGTCATGAGCTGATTAAATAGTGCTAAATCACCTCAAAGCTGTTATAATATATTAATAGAAATATTTTGAATTTTTTAAGCGCATCTAAGCATCATTATGAATGCTCGTGCCAGGAGCCCATAACCCTCGTGACCAGGAGCCAGCATGGGCATAATGGTACGGAACGGGCGGTTTAATAAAATCAAATGAGTTTTTCTGCGCTCAGCTATAACAAACAGGTCATGCGAAAAGAGCCCCTGTATTTCCTAACTCTAAAACTAATGTGAGACGTAGCGAAATAGCCTGCTCGCCATCAAACTGAAAGCAGAAAAGTAGGCAAAATTTATGATAGAATGTTCCATTTTTCCCCACGTCAGGCGACTTCGTCCTCGCCTACATCACCAGACCCAAACCACCCGTCTTCTCCTGGTTGTTTAAGAGGATACATAAAAATTTACTAAACACATTTCCTTGCCAAAACATTTCTAAGGGAAGTTTATTTGTGCGCGTTCTGTTGCTAATTCCTCTTGTGTGACACGGCTGTTGTGGTTTTGTAAAATGTGAGCAGCCGTAGTGGCCTGGGAGAGGGCTCTAAGGAACGAATCTGGACCTCAGCAAAAAACCTATTCTCTTGCTTTTGTTCACCAAAACTTGTTCATCGTGGGCTATTTGCATTTTTGTCGTACACCAAAGGTGTAACGGCGGCCTTCAGAAGGAGGGGCTGGTTTTTTGCCTTTACCTTCGCCTCTCCCTCATTTACCTACCTGGAGAATGGAAACCCGTGAATTATCTACTCCAACCGAGTTTCCTAACGTTTCCTTGCGGTCTGCAAGAAGCTCATGTAAAACACAGTGGGAAAAAGTTGCCTGTAATTCAGTGGACAATGAAGCGTAGCTAATGCCTACAGACTTCCCAAAACCCTGAACAGTTTGCATTAGCGTAAGTGATATAAGGGAACACAATAAAGAAACAATTTGGCACCCCTGAACTTCTCTCCTCACGTTTTTATTTGACCGTGGTCTAATTCTGGCCTTACCTCAATAATAGAAGCTTCTCTGGAGCTTCAGCAGGGGTGGGCTTAGACCTCACCGTTTTGGTGGTCGTGGTCGTTGCTGTTCTCCGGGTGCTGCAAGGCTCAGGGAGCGCGTGGCAGAGACTTTGTCCTCCCGGAGATGGTTTCCTTTCCTGGCGTACTCCCCTGCCTAGAACAGATCCAACGCGTTGTTCGGTGGCTCGTGCACCGCTGTTTTTTGGATGCTGACTTTTTCCTGCGAGAGGAAAAGATTTAAATCAGTTTGGCATTGTTTGGGTGATTTTTTTTCTTTAAGCCACCAGAAAAAGCTGGAAGTCTACTAATGAGCAGCATACCAGTGGTGGTAGTCGTCTGAGGTTTTAAACTACGCTCCTGCTGGGAAACTTAGTTGTTGAGGTGTTAATGTTATTGGGTGGAGATCGGGGGACTCAGCCTGGGAATGGCCCGTCGACGCGTTCATAACAAGAGTTTACGAAGAAGAAAACCAAAGCATCTCACTGATGATCCAGAAGAATCTCCTGCGGATCCCTTTTTACCACCACGGTGTGGGAATCCTACAGAGCACCATGGATCTGCAGAAGTCAAAAGCAGGGGATTTTCCCTCCTTTCCTTAGATTGTTCTTCTTGAAGCTAAAATATACGTACGTACACACACATATATACGGTTAGAAGTACAGGAGTGTATATACATATGTATAAAATAAACGTGTGTGTCACTTTGGGCGTGTATTTCCCCAGCCTCAGCCTGAATTTCGCTCTACTTTCCTTCATTCCTTTGTTTCGAGCTCTGTGCTTCTTCTTCCAACTATTGATTTCCTCCACGTCTTTGGCACCGGCGTGTTTTCGGCACGTTCAGCCTTGCATGTCATCTCGCTATGCTGCACATCTCAGGGATCCTTTTTAACCTTTGCTGTAATTGAGTGTTCCAGTAACAGGTCGTTTGGGCTGCTTCTCGCCACCGCGAGGTGAAGGTGAGATTATTCTCGGGCCATTTAAGAACAGGGTGGTATCCTCCCTGATTTGCAGTGGGAACCTGTTATTATGCAGCTTGAAAACCTACCAGCAGTTTACGCACGTAGCTCGTGCTGCAAAGTCATATCTTATTTATTGTCCCCCATTTAAATAAAGTCACATTTACCGTGGCTCCAAGGCGTCTTTTCCCCCTTGAATCTCTGTTTCCAATTATTTTCCCCCAGATGTCGCCAGTTTGTATTTGCCAGGTTGCATCTCATTTTGTTTTCTGTCTTTTCGGTTAATAACAAAAAACGTAAGGGGTCACTTTGAGGCAGTGGAACTAATGAGCAATCATGAATATTAGGGAAGCTTGAAAAATTATTAGGGTGATGAAATCATTCTCATGCTACATGCTAATGAAAACTCAGCATGTGGCCGTTTCTGAGATAATCCTATTGCTAGACCGATTGAAATATCATCGTGAGGGCTTTCTTCTAAATAGACATATTCTAAATGTATATACACTCGGCTTTCCGTGAAATTGGAGTTCCTTATTCTTCTTTTGATGAACTCTCGCGTGAAATGCGTTAGATGGTTGGTTGTAAAATCTTAGAACGCTGCTGTTGCTTGACATTTGATGCATCTTACGGAGCGATAATCTTGAGTAGCCGGCTGAGCATGAGCAACTCACGCTGAGCCGAGCTCAGTAGCACCGAGCAAGCGCGTTGCACCTCCCGCCTACAGCCGCCCAACGCCTCCCTCGCCGGTCAGCAGCTGCAGCGCAAGGCGGGGACTGAGTAGCCTGCTGGGCTACCAAAAGCTAAGTACAAAGGATTTTTAAATCTTTTTTTTTTTTTCCTTTTTGTTTTTAAATTCTTTAATGGGAAAATTAAATTTCCCATCTTGGGAAATGGCCATATTTGTATTTGGAAGGAAAATATGTCCTTGGCTTTGCTCTTGCCAGGACGCACTGGCAATGCAAGCACAGCTTTACTGGGATGGCGTGGGAGGGTAGCATTTGCTGCAGGAGCCTGAGCTACCGCTTCGTGCGCGTTCCAGCAGTCTCCGCACGCTGCAGACGCCAAACGTAACTGGGGTTGGTTTGTGGCAACCGGCTGGTTAACGGGTTATCGCTGCTGTGGTCCTCACCAAAGCGTCAGGAGGTGGCAAACGGCCGAGCTCCTCGGATGCAGCGGACCTTGACGCACGGGACTGCCACGGGTTCCTCGCGTGCAGGCGAGCGTGAAATCAAAAACAAGGGAGGAGCTTTTCCCCGCGCGAGCCCTTCACTGCGCTTCGGGTGACTTTTATTCACTCCGCGGGCCGAGTCGAGTCCCAGCCCGGGCTGGGGCTGAAATGCTCATCCGTAGCTGAAGAGCTGCGCTGAAGCAGTGAACACGCAGCGCAAAGCGCAGATTGTGTGCTGGGACTTCGCTTTGATTCGATCCAAGCAAAATTCTCTCCCCAGAATGAATGGCAGCTATTCATGTCCCTGAGGAGCGGGGGGAAGGAGTCAGGACAATTTTACTGACCTTTAATAAGGCACTAAATCTATTTATAAATTGCCATCGATGTGTGGCTATGCATTCGGCTAAAGCCAGCTGGCAACAGTTCAAGTTCAAACACTTGGTTTTTTCTTTAATGCAGTAAAACCATTACGGGCTTTGTCACTGGCTTTACTTCAGTTAGATGCCAGCGCTTAACTTCGCTGCAGCCTGGTTCCTCACTACCCCCGGGACGATTGCCTTGGGGGTTCTGCCTTGGGAACGCCTTCCTCACCACCCCCAGGACACGCACATCTCGCCTCCTCTTCCTCCTCCTCCTCCTGAAGAGCCCCCGTTGCCACGTCGGTTCAGACATCCCCCTTTGCTCCTCGCTAACCCGGTCACCCATAATGTTGTCCTTCAGCTTCACCGTGCCAGATATGGGTCATTCTCCCTTATTGGCTGACTTGCCGTTGCATTCGAGGGATTTCGGCACCCGTCAGGGTGGAGCCCGTGGGATTAGCGCCGCCGAGAGCTGCACCGGTGCCGGAGGCGGCGGTGGGCAGCCTCGTACGGCGCGCTCTGTCCCCCCTCAGGAAGGCTGTGGCTTGAAATAGTCTAGTCCTAGCAGATAATTCCTGCTTATTCCCCCACGGAGACGTCCCTTGGTGCTGATCTGACTCCCAACCAGGCTAACAGACCCATTGGTACCTCCCTCCCCTCTCAGCCCTGAATCTGTGCCCGTGCACGGCCACGCAGAGGCAAAATCGACGGTCCCTGCACTTCCACTGGCTTTTTTGGGAACGCAGGGTACGATATTGGTGCCCCGAGTTGAGTCCAGCGAGGTTCACCAGCAGCCAGCCTAGCTTTGGCCGATCCCTTTGGCACGCGGCGAGAGGAGACGCTCCTGCTTGCTGGGAGGGCTCAGCGGTGCTCTTGCCCTTCCAGCAAAATCAAGCTGTTGCAGCCGTGCCCTGCGCTGCGGTACGTGCAGTTGGTTCAGGTCTGGCTGCGGTCTGGCAGCGTTTGACGGCAGCGCTGGCACGCGGGTGCTGCACCTCAGACCTCCCTTGCTGAGGCACCTCTCCGGGAAGTCTGGGTGCTCCGTCTGTCTTAATAAAAATAATAATAAAAAAAGTCCTCGAGAAGAGAGACCAGAATTCAAGTGTTCGCATTTCTAGGCAAAGGATTTGCCTTTATCCCTGTTCGTCTGCGGTGGCTGCCGCACGGGACGGAGGCAGACCTGTGCTCTGCACGTAAGAGGAATGTGATGAAAAATAACTGAGCTCATCTCACCTCTGGGCGAGCCACGGCAGCAAGGGCAGGCGACGGGAATCTGCAGAGCGCTGGCACCGAGCGGTTGAAAACAGTCAAAGATTCCCTGCACTAGCTGGGAGGAGAAAGGTGAGCAACTCCCTCCTCGTTCCTCTTCTTCCGCCGCACGGACACGTCCGTCCACCACTGCCGCAGCGCGGCGGCGTTCCCCGGCGCAGCCGGATCCTGGTGTCACCCGAGGACGTCGGTCTGTCTTCGTGGGTGCGTGCAGGGGCTGTGGCGTTTGCTTTCACCCGCCCCCGGTGCCTCCGGCCCCGAGACGCCCTTTTGCAAATCTCCCCCGGGCGATGTGTTTCGCGCCAGTCTCGGGGCCTCTGAATTTCTCCGGTTTCTGTAAAATCCTGCCAGACTTTCCTGACCTCACCCGGGCAGGGAAGCTGAGGACGCGTTTTACAAGGCACCTGCCTTTCAGGTGCTTTTTAGTGGCTTTTGAGCAAAACCGGTGCTTTCTGAGAAGAACGTTGATCTTTTCTTCCCCGTCTCTAAGGGACGCACATGTAATAACAGAGATTAAACCTTTTGTTACTACAAAGTGAGAAAAGGCACCTTGGAAATCCATTTCCCATAGTAACATAAAGGGTATCCCAGCAGTCTCTCTAGTGTCTTAATTTGGCGTCTATCTGCTTTCACTTGTGTGAGTATTTTTAGTTAATTATTAATTGCAGTAGGGATTGCTTCTCAGTCTCAACACTGCCGTAAAATGCTTTAACATGAGATCGGCAGAGTGAGACGCCATCGTCACTCGTGCGGGACTCTGCTCCGTGCATCGTCCCGTCTACACAACAGTATTTTGGGAGAGTATTTTGGCTGCCTCCTCCCACTCGGGCCTCGGACGAGCCCCTCTTCGTGGCCCAACGTCCCTCCCCTTTGCCTGGGCACCTCTGCGGGCACAGGGGTGACGCGAGATGTCTCCTCGCGCCTTCGCGCGCCGTCCGGCACGTGTCCGTACACGTAGGTGAGCAAACCGGCGCGGTACGTAGGGTCACCGTCAGCATAAGGCTAAAACCTCTTTTCTGAATTGCGTACGTTAAAAGTGATTTTACAGTTTTGGCTTGGCTTGGATGTGCGCCTTTGCCCGTGGTTTTCCCAGCGGCACGGTTGCGAGGCTGCGCAGCCAGCGTGCGGCCCCGCTGGCAACCGGCCTGGGCACAGCATTCGCCTGCCGAAGGGCTGACGTTCATGCGATTAACAAGGGTAACGGATTTCTGAAGAGCTTTAGCCTTCGAAATAATCTATAGAGTAAAAAAAGTTAATCAGTAAGATGTCAAAATGTGTCTATTCGAAATATCCCAATAATATCCCTATTTTGTCCGGGTGAAACTATTGGATGGAGGTAGCGTGGCAGTGCAGGATGGTAACGGTCACCGTGACTGGGGTGGGAGATGGTGCTTTGAGGGAGAGCCGTTAGTGCGTTTTATGGACATTGAAGAAAACCTTTCAGTCTAGACTTTGTACAAATAGTTGCTGGGGTGTTTTGGTACTATATTGAGCTGGATTCTCAGAAACCATCACGTGAAATCTCTGGCCTGTGCCAGAGGCACAAGCACTCACGACGATCAATTTTGGCCCTAAAAGCTGCCAAGTTGTTGACCGTGTGCGTTTCCTGTATTGCAGTTGATTGGATCCAAAGGTCCCAATTGTTTTATCTTTTCCTTTTTTCACGTATATTCACATTCTT
Organism: Phaethon aethereus; assembly: GCF_964289735.1. Classification (NCBI taxonomy): domain Eukaryota; kingdom Metazoa; phylum Chordata; class Aves; order Phaethontiformes; family Phaethontidae; genus Phaethon; species Phaethon aethereus. Next base: position 3,002,531 of record NC_138597.1, on the reverse strand, counting down.
TATGGAGCAGAAGATGAGACTTACACACCTACTGAATAATCCCGTCCACCAAAACCTCCTCTGATGGAAAGGAAGGCCACCCCTGCCTGTTGTACCTTCAATAGTCCCTTCTTGGGTCTTTTCGTACCAGGGTGTAGTTTGACATATTATGGGGAAGTTTGCAAGGAGGAAATGTTTCTGCATGGCGGCTGAGATAATTTGCTCTGGAATTATAGTCCAGGAGGCTTCTCCTGGTATCTTACATCACATGAAGCTAACCTCTTTGGCTTTGGGGCATCTGTGTCTCACAAATGTGCTCTCCTTGTAAAAGCTTCGGAAATGCTCTGAAGCCCGAGACTCCAAGAGCTGCGGCAAGGACCAAATTCATGCTATGTTGTCATAACAACAAACTATGATTTGAAATGCAGATTTTTCATCTTTACTCTTTAGTTGTGTTCGAAAGCTGTGGAAAACAGGGGGTTTGCTGTACTGAGATTGTACCTATTAGAATAACAACGTGATAATGGAAGTTGGTAGGATGCCCGAGGGATAAAGAGTATGATTTATGAAGCATCTAAACCAAGAATTTTATGTGTTTATGGGGTGTCCTATCCAGCTATTTCTATTCAGCCTGTAAGACTGGTGTCACCGCCGGAGAAGCTCTGGGATCTCTAGAACAAACTTACTGCAGATGAAATGCGAACTTCTGACCCTCTGATGGAACCAGTGGAAATTACAGATTCTTTGGCGTCCTTTTCAAAACAGGTGTTTCATCCCTTTGAGCGGCTTAATTGAGCTTGCGGTGGTGTTTGCAAATAGCTTTTACTGCTAAAAAATTGTGTTTTCTTTTTCCAAGGAAGGAGTCGTGTTATTCCCCCACGTCTGTCACTTCATTAGCCATGGCGCTGGCGAGACAGCTGGGCTCCCAGCTCGGCTCGTCGCAGCTGAACCCGTGCGAAGGTCCCGCGTCTCCTCCGTGAACGCCCACCCGAAGCCGTGCCTGGGCAGTCCTGCCGTTGTGATCCGGTGGGTGCCCACCAGCAAACCCTCCCTGGGGAAAAAGAGTGGTTTTTCTGAGGGTCAGCACGCACGTGGCTCCGTCACCGGGTCCTCCAGGAGAAATCCGGATTGCCGTGCGGCGTCCTGGGGCACGGTTCCCACCGCTCCTCCTCGCCCAGGTGCTTGGACCATCACGGCAGAGCAAACGCCGCTTCAGGGAATGCATTTTCTGGCGCTTTCTCTCTTGGCCCCGCAGGTCTCTAACGAGTGTTCGAACTCAGAGTCACAGAATCATCAAGGTTGGAAAACCTTGGAAAGACCTCCAAGATCATCAAGTCCAACCACCAACCCAACACCACCACGCCCCGAAGCACCACGTCTACGCGTTTTTTGAACACTTCCAGTGATGGTGACTCCACCGCCTCCCTGGGCAGCCTGTGCCAGTGCTTGACCACTCTCTCAGTAAAGAAATGTTTCCTGATATCCAGTCTAAACTCAACAGCCAATTCGGAGAAGCGATGTCTCGCTCTGCTCTTCCCACCTCTCGGCTCACTTTGCAAGTGCTGAGGCGAGCAAAGGGCCAAGCTGGATGCAAAGGGAGAGGAGGGTAAGTGGAGCCAGGGGTGTTTTGGGGAACATTTCTGCAGTGCTGAAGTGCCGGTTTGGAAAACAACGTCTAACACGGACAACCCACGTTGCAGGACAGCGTGATTTTGCACAAGGATCCTCAAAGCCGCATCCCAGAATCACTAATCACTAAGGTTGGAAAGGACCTTTAAGATCATCAAGTCCAACCATTAATCCAGCGCCACCATGTCCCCTTAACCATGTCCCGAAGCGCCACATCCACACGTTTTTTGAACACTTCCAGAGGTGGTGACTCCACCAGCTCGCTGGGCAGCCTGTGCCAATGCCTGACCACTCTCTCGGTGAAGAAATTTTTCCTAATGTCCAATCTAAACCTGCCCTGGTGCAACTTGAGACCATTTCCTCTCATCCTATCACTAGTTACTTGGGAGAAGAGGCCAACACCCTCGTCGCCACAACCCCCTTTCAGGTAGTTGTAGAGAGCGATGAGGGCTCCTCTCAGCCTCCTCTTCTCCAGACTGAACACCCCCAGTTCCCTCAGCCGCTCCCCATAGGACTTGTGCTCCAGCCCCCTCCCCAGCTTGGTCCCCTGGCTCTGTTAACAAAGCCGTAACGCCGGGACGCACAGCTGCTGGGAACAGCTTTTACAGCCTGGAAAATAACCCGCGCTGGCACCGAAATGTTTATGCTGGGCGCTCCGGACCAAAAAAACCCCCAAAAGAGCCTCACCCCGCGAACTGGCAGATAAATCACGGCAGAGCATTTTTCTCCTCCGGTTGTTCCAGCGGAATGTGCAGGGCCGCGTGGTTATTTTGCTCTGCCCAGCAGCCCTTCCTCCGCAAGCGGATGAACCCCTTTTTCCTAAATCCCAGGATTTGTACGCTGCTTTCCAGCCGGTGACACCGGCAGCGTGGGGAAGGAGAGGTGAACGTACAGCCCGTGCTCGGCCGCTCTCCCTCTTTCAATGTTTTATATACAGATAATAGAAAATCCCATTCTGCACGCGCCCTCCAGCCTGTTTTCTCTGCCCTTTCAGGCTCGACTCACGCTCCCTTTGTTACTCTTCACGTTTCGTGATGCCTCAAATGTCAGGAACCTTCTCGTTTTCCTTGAAAGTGATTTCCTCAGTCATCCATATCTGTCCTGGCTCTTTTCTCGTACTCATATTTCTGAGATGCCAGCTCATTTCCTGAGCTTCGGGCAAGGGCTTTTTCTCTTCCTTTTTATTTCTGATCTTAATTTCCTTTTTCTGTCCCTGTCCGTCCTCTTCCCGCTCCCTCATTTATGCTTTTGCTGTTACACTGGCGCTTTTCTCAGTTTGCCTGGGCAAAATCTAGAGATTTTGGTTTTCATAAAAGAATAATCATGAGTAAAGTGAATATGCTCCGTATATCAACGCAGGCAAGATTTGTTCTGAGCTGTGTAAATATTCTTGAGATCTAAGAGCCCTTGAAATGAATCTTTCACCTTTGGAAAAAATGTGCTGATCACATTTGTCTGTGCTCTGCGGAGCGCTGGGCTAAGCAGGAAGAGCAGACCAGTAGGCTGACATATGCTGCCAGCATCACCTATAGAAATAGCTGTTAAACAAAAAAAAACCCCCAAAAAGCCACACAAAAGAAAAAAAGAAGGAAAATAATGGAAAAAAAACAGAAGAAAGTCTCAGCGCCAATTATTTCTAGTGGCAGCCACACTCTCCAAAGCCACAGGGGTTTCTGCTTGCTTCAGACGACTCTCTCCGCTTTAGGTGTCTTTCTCTGAAGCTCTTTCAACGTAACTTTTTGGGGGAGGGCTAGGACGGTCTGGCGGCGCTGGCCGAGGCTCGGGGACGCGCAGCCGGCCCTCTGCTTGCCCTGCAACACTCCACACCCGATTCCCACCCTCAGAATGGCACTTCTTAACTTTTGCCTCGTCTTACTTAATAAGTCCGGAATAAGAAACTCTTCTCTAATCACAAGTTGCTGTTTAGGAAAACTCACTGCTATGGCTGCTGCGGCAAGGGCGATGGCTTCATTAAGAGATTTTCTATGCTAAATTATACTTTGCGTTGTATTCTGGGGTGGAATTTTTTCCTTCCTCCCCCCCCGCAGGGTCACCGTCGCAGCCTCTCTCTTGCCCATCTTTCTTAGCAAATACCAAGGCAACACGTTCTTAATATTTCAGCAACATCTCTTTCCTCTGCCGGCAATCTGATCCCACCGCGCTTCCAGAGGCCCCTTGATGATCCTTTTTTGTATTCCACCCTTGGGAAAAAAGAAGGGAAAAAAAAAAAAAAAAGATATTTGTATTTGTCTTAACCCCCAACGCAATTTCCATTTTCTTTCTCACGCTGCTGCCCTCCACCCCGCGCGCACGCACTCCCTTCACCCTGCACGCCGTCTGCTTCCGACGGGTCCGGGGCTTCTTCCCCCTCTTGATTATTTCTGCACCTTCCCGTTCACGCACCCGGCTCCCTCGTACATTCATCTATTGCCGGATAACCCCAGGGCATGCCGCTATTTTCTTTGCGCTGTTTTCTACCCTGCTATGGCCTCAATCGTTCTCCCCCAGTAACGCCGGCGTAAGGCTGTTGGTGTCACCGGCCGTCGGAAGCAAATTGCGCGGCTCGACTGCTGGCGGCGGCGTTTGGTTTGCGTTAGGCGAGCTGACGGTCAGGTCGGCGGCCCGTGGGGACGTACCGCCGCGTGCTCGCTAGCGTTCGTCGATGGCAGGCGGACGTTTCGGCCACGGGCACCGACAGGGATACGGATGGATGAGGTTGATCAGCCACAGAAAAAGAAAAGCGTGGCAGGTTTAAGGCTGTGAAGACGGTGAGGCGCTCGTTTGGCAGGCTGCGTCTACAGGCAGGTCTCCATCCGGCCGTAAATTTGTATTCCTGAAGCAAAATGTCTCCTGCTACCAGCGAGCGAGGGGTGCGAACTTCTGCAGTCCTCCTCTCACGGCTGCAACGGCGCGTGGCGTGGATGGTGCCCTCCACAATTTTACTCCATCTGTGTTAGCAATAACGTGTACATATTTTTCAATGAATAAATCAACATAAAATCCCCACACAGACAACACAGGTTGAGACGTTTTTATCCCCGCTAGTAGCTGAAAATAAATACTAGCCTTCCCATTAAGGCTTGCTTTAAACTGAAGATGTGTGTTAAAACCCTAACTGTTTTGTTTACAAGTAGGTTGCTGACACATCTTAAACCACATTCCTCTTAATCCAGATAGGATCAGAGAGACAGGGCTTTACAACTGGGTAAGTGCTCCTCTAGCATTTCGCCCACCAGGATCGGATCAGCCAGCGGCGGAAAAGTTGCCGGATTGTCGTCGGCCTGTTAGCAAGAGCTGGGGGAATCTGCAAAATCACTGCCATGATGGGCTGAGTTATTTTTCTCTTCCTGTGAAGAGACCTCTGAACTTAATTTGAATGTCTTCTGCACCCTAATGCTTAATCTTCAGACTACTGGTCTCACCTTTCCCTTTCCAGTACAGTCATGGACATTTAATTGTGTCATGCCTGACTGTGTGGGTGATAACAACTACTACAGCATTTTTAGGCTGCCTTGGATAGTGAAATCGCTTTAGAAATAAGGGAAATGGATTTATTCTCCTTTTAAGCATGGGGAAAATGAGGAGGTGCTCGGCCAGCTCGAGTCATCCCGGCTCGGAGCAGGGTGCAGGAGCAGGTCCGCTGAGGGGCTGAGCCGTGGCACGGCCCGTAGGATGTTGAATGTCTCCAAAGCCAGTAAAACCTTTCCAGAAAAAGAGCAGATAAGCCCGTGTCACTCACAGCAGTGGCTCAGGGATGACCTAAAGCCTGAAAGGTCTTTGCAAAGGCCAGAGAACTAGGTTGGCCTCTGGGATCTCTCCTAAGAGCGAGTGCTTTCCTCCCGCTGCAGCTCAACGAGTTCTCATTCGTAAGCAAGTTGAAATCTGGTTACCCGCAGCCCCTTGAGCTCCTCTTTTCACGCGGGTTGGGTGCTGCTGGGTGGAGGAGAGCGGTCGCCTTGAAACACTGTTCTTGTTCTGGTGGGGACGTTGAAGTCGTGGAAGAAACTCAACCTCTCCTGAAGTTTCCTGACCAACTTAACAGGCAGGAAAAGTTCATCTACTGTAATAAAGATTCCAACTGTTTTGGTGCTTTGCCAGGGTGAATCTGCGGCTCTTGGGTTTCATCTGTTTCTGCCCAAGGTACTCGGTATCTTGAAAAAGCTGGGAAGGAAAGGGGCTGGAGGACCGAGAACAAGGAGGTGTGGGGCACCTAGGTCATGCAGAGGACCTTGTGATGGAGAATGAAGTCTGGAAGACTTCAAAGCAGTGGGTTATAAAGGATAAAACCATGCACTGTTATTTTACTTGAACTTGTAGCTGCCAGGGTATAATTCCCTTAACATTAATTCCTGGGGTAACCGGTCGGTGCCATCTGGGAGCTGTGCATCAGGAGGGGGACAGTCTGGAGGGGCTCACGCCTCTCCTGAGTGTGCCGTGTGGGCAGCAGGAATTCGAGAAATAGCGCTTGAAAAAACAGCCGTTTCCTGATACGTTCCAGGAATGTATCTGAATTTTGGTGCTTTGTCCTCAAAACAGAATTTGCACTTGATTTACTGCCCGGGATGTGTTTGATCACAGCTTGAAGCACAACATGGCATGTGGCAGCCGTTCCCGGCAGCGAGGGAGCCCGAAGCTGTTTTTCTTTATCTAGCTCCGTCTTAATAGTCTCTCTTCCAGCATTTTGCCCTTTTCCTTGTAATCAAGCAACCTCTCTAGAGCTTCCTTAAAGTTTGCAGAAGAGTCCAGGTTAGTAGCTATTGAAACTGTTTTTTTTTTTATCTGAAGCAGCAGAATTGTGCATTTCCTCGTGCCAACTGAGCGAGGTGTTCGCACAGGCAACCCGCCACAGGGAGGGAAAGCAGCTGGCCCAGAAGCCTTTGAGTCCTTCGCATTTTCCTGTGAAGTGGAGTGATGTGGAGAACCATCCACTGGGATCACAGACCGGCTTTCCACATCTGAAACAGCCACGGGTAATTCCAGCTGGATCAAAAAACACAGCCAGAGCTGCCGTTCTTCCAGACGCTGGGCGCTGCCGTGGCTTAATCTGCTTTTGTGCGGTACCTGCCCTTTCAGCTCCTTGCTGTGGGCTCCATGCGAAACACTTCGGCATCGCGTCGGCCAAAGAGGACATGCTGTGTTTCCTCATCTGTTTCCAGTAGCGTCAGAAATCGCTAAGAGCCACTTCACAGAGAGTCCTGACGGGAATTTTTAATTCCCCCTCTTTGCAGCACGCGATATTTTTGGCCTGCGTGACTCTATTATGATGCTAAGTAGTCCAAAAACGGCGCTCTTTCTGCTTTCGTCGCCTTACATCCAATACAGAGTGTCGTCTCTTTGCTCGCAGATCGTGAATGGGGTATGAAAGTCGTACCCCATATGACGTCATGTGCCACGGCGAAACGCTCTGCGGTTATCTGGGCTTCAAGGAGAATCTCGGGCAGCTCTGACAGGTCTTGGGTTTATGCAGTTCGACTAATTCTCTCGTCTTCTTCTTCCTCCACAAATATTTCCATCCGGGCGGGGAGTAAAACCCTCTTTCTAGGCTCTCTTGCTGTCGCAGGTGTAGCTGAACGAATTCTTCGCAAAAGAATTTATTTCAGAATTTTAAAAGAATTTATTCTTTGCGAAGAGCTTGGCCTGCAGGAGTTGGGCGAGCTGCAGGCAGGAGGCGGGCAGCATGCGGGGCGCACGCCGCTCGCTCGCGCGTTTCTGTCAGGCAGCCCGTGCCGCCGGGTTTGGAGGAGACAACACGTCGAGTCGTCCGTCGGTAGTTTGGCAGCATCACAGTTACTTTTAATCAGCTATTTAAAGACCTCGCGGCTGGTGGCCAACCTCCTGCCGCAGTTTCAGTGGAGCGGTTGACTCTTCTGCTTCCCATCGCGCCCGTATCTACTGCGCGGCGGCACGGCGTCGTCCCAGGCGTTTCGGCAGAGCTGTGCTGGGGGTCCTGGGGCTGTTAGGCACGCGCCTGGATCCGCTGGCGTTTCTGCACGGGCGCGGGGTTGTGCAAATCTTTGGGGAATGTCGACGTGCCCCGAGATCCCCACTGCCCGCAGAGCTGCCGCTGGCAAAACCCCTGGGCCGGGGAATTCGTTTTGTTTTAACTTGACGGGCTTTTTTATCGTTATTGTTATTACAACCCTTAATCACCCGGCAGTCTTTAGTTTTCCTCACCGGGGAGAACAAAAGGTATGCAGAGGGGCTCCTGACGGGAAAATGTAAGTCAGTTTGACACCGAGTTCCCTCTGCTCCTAGAAGGTCCCGTAGCAAAACCGGTTGCCGCAGCTGAAGCAAGAACGGCTTTGCTGCTGCTGCCGGAGTATTTTTTCCCCTGCCTTGCCATCAGAGCAACGATGCGCAGCTCCGTTAAAAAGCCAGGTCTGGATCCCAAACTGGGGTGTCCCTCTGAATCCCCAGCTTGGAAACTGCTGGCGTCGGTGACTTGCCTGATGTTATAGCTAATAACGCACCATCTCCATGCTGTAAAACCAGAGCCCGCGTCTGTTACTCGTAGGCTTGTAGTCAGGCTACCTGAGCCGTTGCCATCAAGCCCCTAACAGTAATTTCCCTGAGGTCTGCTCAGGCAGCAGGTGAGGGCTCTTTTCAGCTGGCAACTGTGGCAGTGTGCTGCAGCTACTCCCTGGGAGATGGGGTTTTTTTTAAAAAAAAAAAAAAAAAAAAGGCTTTTCTATAAAAGTGGAGGAGCCAGCATGCATGTGGGACTATGCTGTAATCCAGGCAACACCTACTGAAGGTCCAGACCCAAGCTTGGTATTTAAACAGCTCATACTCCATCTTAAGGTATGTTGGCGGTATCTTTACATTTTTGAGGACCAGCCCTAATTTTTTCATGTTGGGGTTGCTATGTTAAGCAACGTGACTGCGGTTTTGCTGCAGCTGAAAAGCTTAATTTCTTTCCCCAAAACAAAAAATGAAGTCCTGTTTCTCTGATCCCGGGCTATTTGGCAGTGTGCGCGATATCACTGTATTCACAGGAGACATCATTACCAGAAATACGAGCGGGTTATTATTACTCATGCTCAGCCTGGGTTTTGATGGGTCTCTCCAGGATCCACTTCTATTCACTGTTTATTTTCATTAGTGGTTTGGATGACATAACAGATGATGCAGTCCCAAAACTTGTGAGCAATAGGAGCTGGAAGAGGTTGCGAGCGCTCCGGAAGGCAGGTTTGCGACTCGGGTTGACCTCGGCTCATTGCGTGGCTGCTCTGCACGAGATGAAATGCGGTATAAAGGGTAGCAAAGCCTTTCTCTTAGTAGGGCAAAGTCAACTCTACGAAACGGGGAATAAGTGACCTTGGCAGAAGCGTGTGCTCAAAGTATTTGGGGTCCATCGTGGATGGCAATAACAACGTGGCTCAGCAATGCAGTGCAGCTGCTGGGAGAAAAAGCAAATACCGTTCTCAGAGGGCAGGAGGGGTGTTGTACGGCAACTCGTTACTCTCTTTGGTTCGCCACGGGGTACACCGAGGCCGGGTTTGGGGGAAAAGCGGGTGCCCGTCAAGACAGTGGGACACAGGGATGTGCTACCTACGGATGCCGTAGGGTCTCCAAATGCGTTCGTGGGGGCTGGTCTGGGGGGGCGTCCCCCAGCTTTGGGGCAGGGGCTGGGACCGGGTAGACTCCGGAGACCTTGCAGCTCTGGCACTCGTGGTTGCCCGCTCCTCATGCCACCGAGGCGCCTGGCTCACAGCTCGGCGATAAACACATTTGTGCCGTTAGTATTTACAGCCCGGTGTCTAGATAAAAGCAGATATTTATATACTTGCAGTAAACTAAGGTCTTTATCTGGTTGCTGTTTAAGCCAGTGAAGAAAGAAGGTTTGGTGTTTTCAAGCCTTTAAGGGTTTTATTTAGAAAATAAACCTGAATCTCTTTGAATCTCTCTCTGAGGTAAATGAAATGCTAAATTGCTTCAGAATGTTTGAGTTTTGCTGCCTTAAGAAAAAGTATCTTTAAGGTAAGCTAGATTGAGCTTTGCTTTGGCAAAGCTAAGCCCTGATTTTTTCCCCCCCGCTATCAAAATCATAACCAGCTTATATTTGTTAGTGAGAAAACAAAATCAAAACTTCCTCCGAATTTCTGCAGGGATGGGTAGCCTGGACAGGTCACGTACATTTTTATTAAACTCAAACCCAGGTAACGTAGGTTTTTCAAAAACAAACCTCTCTTAGACTTTGTCCTAATGCTTGTAACCTTCCTGGACAACCCGGCTGCATCACTCAGATACATGGCATGAGGACTCCAAGGTGGCCAACAGCGTCCTGGCCTGTATCAGCACTAGTGTGGCCAGCAGGAGCAGGGCAGGGATCGTGCCCCTGTACTCGGCGCTGGTGAGGCAGCACCTCGAATCCTGTGTTCAGTTTTGGGCCCCTCAGTCCAAGAAGGACGCTGAGGTGCTGGAGCGTGTCCAGAGAAGGGCAACGGAGCCAGGGAGGTGTCTGGAGCACAAGTCTGATGAGGAGCGGCTGAGGGAGCTGGGGGTGTTCAGTCTGGAGAAGAGGAGGCTGAGGGGAGCCCTCATCGCTCTCTACAACTACCTGAAAGGGGGTTGTGGTGAGGTGGGGGTTGGCCTCCTCTCCCAAGTAACTAGTGATAGGACAAGAGGAAATGGCCTCAAGTTGCACCAGGGGAGGTTTAGATTGGATATTAGGAAAAATTTCTTCACTGAGAGGGTGGTCAGGCATTGGAACAGGCTGCCCAGGGAGGTGGTGGAGTCACCACCTCTGGAAGTGTTCAAAAAACATGTCGATGTGGCGCTTCGGGACATGGTTTAGGGGACACGGTGGAGTTGGATTAATGGTTGGACTTGATGATCTTGAAGGTCCTTTCCAACCTTAGTGATTCTGTGACTCGCCCCGCTTGTGCAGTAGATCTCAACTGGTGATTTCGGGTTGTGGTTGCAGTCCTCTGGGAGCCTTGGAGCTCCTCTGCAGACTTCAATAAGAAGGATGCCGATGGAAAATTGTGAAGGTCCACAAACTGAAAAATGGTTGCAAGCTTTTATTTTAGACTCTAGATCCATATTCAGATTTTTTAAAAAAATGATTTAACTGCATTGCTGGCATAGGAAAGCAGTAATTCCATGAGGTGGGCGGCGGGCTTCTCTCAGAGTAAGACAGCTTTTGGTGTGTTTCTTAGCTTTAGCCTGTTAGAGAAGGTCTCATTTCATCATGGCAGGATTGACCCTATTATTAGCAAAGTCTGTCTTCGTTAAGTTTCTGCTAGAATAAAATAGTGTCTGACCCCATAACAGATTCCCTTCCAGTGAACTACTGGCAAAGACCCTTGAAGGCTCTCTTTTGAATAATTTCTTGGCAGAGCTCTGGGTAACGAGATTTCCATTGAATAAGCTGTTAGCAGAGCACCTTTTAACTCAATTCAGATAGTTAGAGAGGAGCCCCGGGAACCGGGAGTCTCTGGTTTGGTCTCTGGTGGTGTCCCTGGGTGAGCGCCGGAGGTCTGTCCTCACTGCGGGGTGGGGATATCCTTGCCTCCGCGCTCAAGCTCAGGCGGGGCCTGGAAATTCCCCCAAAGTCGCCAAATCGCTTTATTGGGTGCGATGACGTGACTATTGAAGACAAACATTTATTTGCACAGGATCTGAATAATGGTTCCAGGTTTACTGTTTGATACGTGAAGTGAGGTGAGCTTGAGTATAAAATTTTGGGGTCACATCTCTGTGTAACTTCTTTAAGACTGCTCTTTGCTGTATTTCTGGAGATACTCAGTCTTATTTCTTCATTTGTGTCGTTTCTGAAAAGGTGGTAACCAGCGTCCAGGCATTGCAGGCAAAATGTACCTCGTTCTCCTCCCAACTGTCATTTGCCTGTTATTGCAGCTTTCCATCCAAGCTTGGGATTATGAGTGGTCGCCTTTCATGCTACAAGTCTTTATAACGGGATTAAGCGGATAAGGACGTGTAGAAAATGATTAGCGCTCTCCTGGGAGCCATTAATGGTTTGTAAAGGCCCTTACAGGAGCAACATCTACCGAGTTATGGTGCGCAGGAAGAAGCTTGCGCTTCCTTTAACACTAATTTTAGAGAGGCCGTGGCTCTTTGGGTAATAAGTATTGATCCCTCAGAGACCTTCTGAGAACTGTCAAGCGTATAGATTTAATCAGGAGCGGGATTCTGGCCGTAGTGCGGATAATACATCGAAAATCACACATTTCATTAACAAATGTATTTTTTTTGATGAACACAGGCAGGCGAGACGAAAAGTCTCTGTTCCCCTTCCCTCTGATCCTACACCGCCCGCCGCGCTGCAGCACCAAGAGCAGCATCTGCCAGACGACACGTTTTTGCGAGAAAATGCCTTGGGCGAGGTGCTGAGCCCCTCTCCAGCCATGTTGAGACAAGGCGTGGTGGCTGCGTTGGGGTCTTCCCAGGCCGGAGCGTCGTCTGATGCCGAGGTCTGCAGCCGGCTCGGGGCTCCCTGCCGCACGCGAGACACGTAGGAGCGCGGCGCGGGAGCGAGCTCCTCCGCAAAGGCTTTATTCACCGTCTCGAATGCCGCGGTGGCGAGCTCGTTCTCTGAAGGCACCGGCCATCCTGCTCTGCTGTAGATAAGAGCTGCGGGACCAGCTCCCCCGAAGGAAAACCCTCCTCTTGCTCCGAGGGTTTGGCGTTTCGCACCAGCCGCTCTGCGAGCGCCGAGACCTGCGTGCAATCCTGTTCGCGTCGCGGCCGACGGGCGTCCGGCTCGGCCCGAGTCCCTTTGTGGAGCCCGTCGGAAAGCCGTGTGTCTCTGACCCGTTCCCGTGCCAGCTGGGAATTGCTGCCGCGGTCAGCCGGCAGGACAGGGACCCCCGTTGCTCCCCACCCTGACGCCTTCAGCAGGCTCGACGTTGTGCCCGCTTCAAACAGCGTTACCGTGCAGAGCTCCTGTCGCCTCCTGAAGGGAAGGCTGATTATTCCAACTGCATTCCGGTATCGTCCCAGTTTACACTTTTTTACACTTTTTTAAACAAAGCAACTGTCTGCTTTACAGTGAAGGACGGCTGCACGGGCAAATAAACGCGCGCGTAACTTGGTGAAGAATGCTCTGGTTTAAAAGTCCGAAGAGCTGCCTTATTGGAAACGCTAAACTCCAGTGCAAGGCATGGGAAGAGCGAAGGTGGCTGGTGGTGAGCAGATAGCAGTAAATATCGTCCCTCCAGGTTGGGTCCCTGATGCTGAAAGTAGCAGCTCCTTGGGGAAATTCCGGGCTGCAGGATAGCATGGCTAGCAGCCAAAGTAGCCCTTGTTTCTTCAGATGCTTCCTAATTATGTTCTGGCTATTAATCTGTCCTCCTGGGTTAAAGTTCTTCTGTTAAATAACAAATTAAGGTGAAGTATCTTGAGGTAGAGTCGTGGGGTTGGTGTGATTTGAAATCGGGTGTCATCCAGCCCATTTGAAGTGGAAATGGGCTGGTTTGTGACTGAGGCATAATGAAAGCTTTGGATCTCTTTTTAATTGATCCTAAAGCTGTATGGGCTGCCTTGTTCTCCAGTGCACTGATTAAGGGTGATTATGGAATTAGCTGAAAAAAATAAAAGATACAGAGGGATGTCTTTGCCATCCAGAGATATTCTTGTGTTCCTCAGTTCCAGGCTTTAATCCTCAGAATGATTCATCCCCGTTACTATTTTTCATAAAGCTATTGACATTGCATTGTTATTTGCACAAATAAATCTGTTCATGGCAGCAGCATCCAGCTCCTCATTCGCCCTGAGCTCCTTTTGAGTGCAGCAGGGAAAGGCAGCCTTCCCCATCCATCAGCTGTGCCCAAGCAGGAGAAGGTCTCCTCCTTTGGTGAACTTAGGACTGAGCTTTTTGGGAATCATCGTGTCAAAGCTGGTGCATCAAACTCATGCTTGAAATTAAAGACGTGCTGGAGCTGAGGACCTTGAGGACCGGGGGAGATGACAGCAAGTGTGTCCACCTGCCTGTCCATGCTAAATATGAGTTCATCCACTTATTATCAAAGGATCTAAAAAGCTCCTGGGAAAAAGTGGGGTTGAGTTCAGGCCATAACTTGACCGCCTTCGGGCACCCCTGTCCTAAATCCCTCCTCCGAAGGGCCCTGGAAATGACAGGGATTTTTGATAAATGGGGATCTGTTTAGCCTTGAGGGTTTTGTGGGGTCAGGGGGACCTTGCTGAGATGTGAACTTGCTGTTCTTGGGAGCTCTCATCTCGAACCCCAGCGTGGCTGGGGGTGCTTTTGTCTCTTACGGGCGGCATGCCGAGTCTTTGCCACGGGGACGATGCTAATTCCTTTTGTCTGCTGGGCTCTTCACACCCCATTAGATTATAAAATATTTGGGGCTGTGGCTGTCATCTCCTTTTCTATACTATGTGCAGCAGGAACTGGATCTTGGTGGTGCTTCCTAGGCACCACCGTAACAAATGTGCTCAACGTGAGGCTATGACGCGACTTCTGTTTAATTTGGGAGTGGCTGAGGTGGTTAGGAAGGAGCGATTGGAATATCACGCAGCTTCGCAGCGAGCCCGGGTGCCGGGGTGCCCTCCGCTCTGCAGCAGCCACCCCTGCAGTGGTGGACAGAGCACGCGGCTTGTGTCGACATTCCCATTCCTGGTTCCCCTGTAGCCTACTGCAAGAAAAAACCACCTCGCCACACTTCAGGAGAACCTGTCTGAGTGCAATTTTCTCTAAACACATAATTTTCCACTGGGCCAATTGCACCTATTTTCTAATATGCAGCTGTGACACCGTAATGACTTGTAAAGCAGCGTCCTGGGTGCCCTCCTATCTACACGAGAGCAGTCACGGCATCTCACCGCTCCGCTTCATCCCTCCCTGACCCAACGACACCCTGCTTTTATCAGGCACGAGAGCCTCGCCGCAACTGGGTGTCAAAATCGGACGCTGTAGTCCATTAGCGACTGCCCAAAAGCTGGGCTCTACCTTCCAGAGTGGCTGAGCCCTCTGGTCGGTCGTTTTTATTAGTTTGAGATGCGACCTGGGAGACTCGTGAGCACAAAGACAGACGTTTTCCCTTGGGTTGAAAGCGTGGATGGAATTTAAAGCAGGTGAGGAAGGAAGCCATAAAAGATCTCGCCGTTATTCACCTTTATTGGGCGACACGCATGATGTGGAAGGGAGAGGAGGAAAATGCATCACCGGTAATTGAGACAAGCTGCATGGAGAGAGGAACCCACAGAGGCCGATAGGGATTCACGTGCTCACCTGGATTCAAAAAGCACATAAATAAAACCACCAGCAGAGGAACAAAATTAAAAATAATAAAATGGAGGGAAAGGAAATTAAAAATAGTAAAATGGAGGGAAAGGATTTACACATTTCTGCTTAGAAAATTAGCATTAAAGATATTCTGGACAAGCAAGTGTGATGTCTGGTATGTTTAGCAGTAGCTTCGTAGAGCGGTTCCCGGATCCTGTCTGTGCTGCGGGACGTATCCTCGTAGATTTACCAAGCGGAGTTACTGAGGAAATCACAGCAATCAAGAGCTGAAGAGCTGGCCCTGAAAATCCTACTTCTACTTCCTCGCCCCTCCAGTTCGGCCCCTAGAAGAAGAGGGAACAAGTCGGCTTCTCTGTAGCCCCGGGGTCAAGCTGACGCTGGCGCACGCTCGTCTTTCCGGGCTGCCCACTGCCAAGGCTCCTCGTTTCTCTTTTTCTTCGTCGTCGATGGGAGTCGGACGCGTGTGGCTCGAGCCAAACCAGGGCGAGGGGTCAGCGCGGTGCCTGCGTGCAAACGCGTCGGCGCGCGCCGGGCGCGCGGTGGGGAGCGGTTCCGTTTCCCCGCTACCTCCACCTCCCCCTGCTCTTCCCTTCCCTGGTCGAAATCTTCTGCTGAAGGAAATGCGGGGGCAGCTTGGGGGAGGTGGGGAGAGATGGGTTTTAATAATAGGCCAATTGAAGGTTTCGCATGTTCTGCCTAATCCTTTGCTTGCCCTTGTCCCGTATCGCCCCGGCGAACGCAAGCGCTCGGTTTAATTAGCGGGCAGTAGGTAGCGCAAAGGAGGAGCAGCAACAGCGAGCTCTGCCCGAGCCTCCCCGCTCCCCTCGGGTCACTCCCGCCTGCCAGGCCAGGCTGGAGCTGTGTTTGAACTTTGGAGAACGTATTGGGAGACAAGATAAAATGCAGGGCTGCTATCCGGTGCGGCTTTTAGCTTCGGCTGCAAAGCCGTGCGCGCTGGGAAGCTGTAACACGGGCGCGGTTGGATATCTCGGTGGTGTGGCACGTGCGGACGTTCGTGGTCGTCCCCTTCTGCAGGAGTTTCATTTTGCAGGATCTAACCCAGGACTGTATTGCTATAACAAAGGCAGTTGTTATATATTATAACGTATATGCAATATATAACATTATAATATAAATATAATTATTAGTATATATTTATTTATTATTTATATACTTATATATACTTATATATACTTATATATTATTATATATTATTATAATATTATTATAATGTTATATATTGCATATATGTTATGCAATATATAATATTATAATAATATATAATATAGTAATATAAGTGATAATAATATATAATAATTATATATATTGCATATATAATCCGGGAGCCAAGCGAGGTATGGGAGCAGTCCAGAATTTCTCTTTATGGACCCCTGATTTCGGGGTGGAGGGGAAAGCAGGAGAAGGGGGAGATCGGTCCACGCAGGGTGCGCTGCTCCTTATGCCACCCTGAGGGGTAAATAACAAATAGGGGTATTGAGTTTTCCTGAGAGAAGGGACTCTCAAAGCCTGCAACCTGTGGTGGTCGCTTTTGATAACCGCTCTTTAGCCTACCTCCAGAGTGTCCCCCACCGTAGTGTCTCATCGAGATGGTGGAGTCGCCATCTCTGGAAGTGTTCAAAAAATGTGTGGATGTGGCACTTCAAGACATGGTTTAGGGGACATGGTGGCGCTGGATCAATGGTTGTACTTGATGATCTTGAAGGTCCTTTCCAACCTAGTGATTCTGTGATTCTGTGATTCTGTGATCAGCTTTGGCCCAAGGTATGGTGCGGCTCATCGAAGTGTGACCTTTAGCTGGCCTGTCGCAGCCAGTGGGCTGTTTCTCAGCTTCGCTTTCCAGTAAAGCCGGTTTCTCATGGTGTAGCTTTGTGATTCTCTCTGTCCTTGCAGTAGGCAATGACCTAGGTCAAAGCAAGTCATTGCGTTTTTCCTCACGATGAACGACCCGCTTTCTCTCCAGAAAATGACTTGTAAACCTCTTCTAAGTGGAGTTGTCTCCTTTTAAATGAGCCTATAGTTTAAGATAGCTTTGTAATGAAACTTTTTAGAACTTCAGTTCATAACGGTCTTTTTAAAAAAAAACCTAAACCCAAAACCCAAACCAAACTCCCTCCTATGCTGTGTAACTACTACTACTTAGTTGCCTCTTAGTATGTTTTGATGCTGTGGACCACAGGAGGTTTAATCTAACGGGGCAAAACAAAGCTCGAAAAATGTCCCTAAATGCGTGAGTGCGAGACCTCATCTCCAGAGCTGTTATCCCCAGTGAACAGTGTGGCCGATCTCCTGGCCCTAGATGCGCGCTGCACGCGCACAGAAAGCACGTGTGAAGATTGCGGGTCACGGTAGGCTCAGGCAGTTGAAGAAGGGTTTGTATCCCGAAAATCCCACTCTCCTTCGGAAACCGTGAAAAGGCCGTTGAAGGCAGCAGACAGTGCTCTGGCTCCGGGTTGTTTGGGTGTAGCGGGATAATTCCTGGTTGCCAGCAGAAGCTGGCGATTTCTTCTCGGTTTCGAGGCAAACTTTCACCATCTCTTTGTGTCGTGCGGCACGACTTTCCTCTCCGAGTAACAAGAGATTATTTGCTGGATGTCATATCTAAGCCTTGATGAGATCTAAAGTGAATCTTCAACAAATTAAATATTTTCCAAGAGCACAGAGCTACTTGCAAAACTGAATAGTCAAAACAGCCCTGGTTTTGCTGCCTGCAAAGCTGTTGACTCCCAGGATGTCAGTCCCCCGCCTAAATTATTTCCACTAGGCAGTAATAAGCTTACTTGCTGCTTAGAAATCCAGGAACGTTAATAAACGATATTAAAGATGAATCACCCTGGGGTGGATGTCCCTCCCAGAGGCACCCAAGTGTGACTTTGTTCCTTAGAGCCGACGTGGCTTCAGCATCTGGCCGTTGGTTTTTGGTATCTCCTTTTTCCTGTGAAAGTCCTTACAAGCTGTATTCCGGCCACTTCTTGGTCTTCCTGGCACAAGCTGAACAGATTAAATTATTTGTGTCTGGGTGGCTCTTGCGTAAGATTTGCAGGATCAGACCTCAGATATCCTATCTCTTCTCTTCTGGCGTATCCATGCCAGGGCAGCTTGTGCAGGAGATATTCTGGGTGGGTTAACAAGGTGACAAATTAAAATAAAGGAATCGATGTACTGTATACATGTCGGAGGATCAACCTCTTCCTCTGTGTGCTTGTACATACAGATTAGGTGTGTGACAATAAATCAATGCACTCGACTCCTGCGGAGCTGCTGGAGGTATCTCAGGACCGCAGGGGTAAAGCAGAGGTTTTATCGCTCTTTCATCGGTGAGCATGGCGAATGATCGATTAGCCGGTGAAACGGTCAGGACAGCTTTTGACAATCAGGTCTTCGGCTTCCTAAGCCTCCCCGAACTGCGCGGGGGCTGCGGGGCGCTCCAGCCGGGGGCAGCTCGTCCCTCCCCAGCGCCGCAGGACCGGGGGCTTTTATCCCTCCGAGGAGACGGCTCATCCCTTCAGCATCGTCTGCGCCACGGCTGCGGCGTCCCTCCCGTTCCGTCGAATCTTGGGCATGCTGCAATTATTGAGATGGAACGACTCTCGGCCACCTCGGCAAACAGCACTGATTTGGAATGAATCACAATTTTAATTTGACAGAAAGCGATCCCGCTTCGCGCGCTGTGATTTCTCCTCTCCCCACCCACACACGGAGCCTGCTGCAGGGTGTCTGGGGGAAATGAGACGTGCAGCCTGCCCTGCCTGGTAAAAGCCTATTTAAGTGATCAGCCGTAGACTTGGTTGGAATATTAGGCAGTAAAACAGGTTTTCTAGAAAATGAGATTGCCCCCGGCACTGGTAAATCCATTCAAAGATTCAAGGAAGTCGGGCGGATATGGTGATATTTGGGAGGCAGGAGGTATTTTTCCTTCTTAATAATTCATATACTGAGAGACTATAAATTAAATAGTTTTCAAACACGGGACCCGATCCTGCTCTTGTCCTCGTTTTGTACCCGTTTCAGTCTCACTTATTTCATGGGTTTTGGTAGCGGCGGAGAAAGCTCGGATGTGAATTCTGAAATAACATTAAAATCCAAGCATCTTCCCTGGTTTCTGGCAGGGTCCACGCACATGGGAAGGGGCCGGCTCCGCTCCATCAAAACCTGATGTTTTTGGGGGGGGGGAACACATGAGCGTTTCGCCCAGGCGGTGATGAGGACGACGCTTTTGTCCTCGGCCATCTCTCGGGAAGGATCCCGCATCCCGGCGGGGCCTGTAAAACGCCGGCGATGGAGCTCCGTCCGGGCTGGCCACTTTAAGGGAACGCCGCTCTCTGCGAATGAAGCGATGGGGGAGACCTGTGCAATGTCCAAATTGGTGCAAATTGACCAACCTGATCTCCTTCTATGACCAGGTGACCCGCCTAGTGGATGAGGGAAAGACTGTGGGCGTTGTCTACCTGGACTTTAGTAAAGCCTTTGACAGCGTCTCCCACAGCATTCTCCTGGAGAAACTGGCGGCTCGTGGCTCCTCCGCCAGCTCTCTCAGTACTCTTGGGTGGATCCCATCAGGCCCCATAGACTTGTGGGTGTCCAGGTGGTTTAGCATGTCCTTCACTGCTTCCTCCTGGATTATGAGGAGTACATTGTGCTCTCCATCCCCGTCTTCCAGCTCAGGGGGCTGAATACCCTGTGGATACCTGGACTGGCTATTAAAAACTGAGGCGAAGAAGGCATTAAGTACCTCAGCCTTGTCCTCGTCCTTGGAGACAATGTTCCCCGCCATATCCAGTAGGAGATGGAGGTTCTCCTTGCCTCTCTTTTTGTTGTTAATATATTTGTAAAAACATTTTTTATTATCCTTTACGACTGTGGCCAGACTGAGCTCTAGCTGGGCTTTTGCCTTTCTAATTTTGTCCCTGCTTGACCTAACGAGATCCTTGTACTCTTTGTGAGTTGCCTGCCCCTTCTTCCAGAGGTGATAAACTCTCCTCTTTTCCCTGAGTCCCAGCAAAATCTCCCTGTTCAGCCAGGCCGGTCGCCTTCCCCGCCAGCTCTTCTTACGGCACATGGGGACCGCCTGCTCCTGCGCCTTTAAGATTTTCTTCTTGGAAGGCTGTCCAGCCTTCCTGGACACCTTTGTCCTTCAGGACTGTCTCCCAAGGGACTCTCTCAACCAGTGACCTGAACAGGCCAAAGTCTGCCCTCCGGAAGTCCATGATAGCAGTTTTGCTGACCCCTCTCCTTACTTCCCTCACAACCGAGAATTCTATCATGTCGTGGTCGCTAAGCCCAAGACGGCCTCCGACCACCACATCTCTCACCAGTCCTTCTCTGTTTGTAAACAGCAGGTCCAGTAAGGCACCTCCCCTGGTGGGCTCACTCACCAGCTGCATCAGGAAGTTATCCTCCACGCACTCCAGGAACCTCCTCGACTGTTTCCTCTCTGCTGTGTTATACTTCCAGCAGATGTCCGGTAGGTTGAAGTTGCCCACGAGAACAAGGGCCAGCGAATGCGAGACCTCCGCCAGTCGCTTATAGAATGTCTCATCTGTGTCTTCATCCTGGTTGGGTGGCCTGTAACAGACTCCCAGCAGGATGTCTGCCTCATTGGCCTTCCCCCTCACCCTTACCCACAAACACTCTACTTGGTCTTCACAATCTTTGAACCCCACCGCCTCTCCTTCCCTGCCTATCCCTTCGGAAGAGCTTATAGCCATCCATTGCAGCACTCCAGTCATGAGAAGCATCCCACCATGTTTCTGTGATGGCAACTACGTCATAGCTGTCGCGCTGCACAATGGCTTCCAGCTCCTCCTGTTTGACCTCATCGCTCTCTACAACTGCCTGAAAGGGGGTTGTGGCGACGAGGGTGTTGGCCTCTTCTCCCAAGTAACTAGTGATAGGATGAGAGGAAATGGCCTCAAGTTGTGCCAGGGGAGGTTTAGATTGGACATTAGGAAAAATTTCTTCACTGAGAGAGTGGTCAGGCATTGGAACAGGCTGCCCAGGGAGGTGGTGGAGTCGCCATCACTGGAAGTGTTCAAAAAACGTGTGGACGTGGCGCTTCGGGACATGGTTTAGGGGACACGGTGGCGCTGGATTAATGGTTGGACTTGATGATCTTGAAGGTCCTTTCCAACCTAGTGATTCTGTGATTCTGTGATTCTGTGATTCTGTGATGTGTAGGTTTAATAAATGAAGCTTTGGGAATGCTGCCGCCGCTCGTCCCCCCTCATGTACATTCCCGCTTTCCCCGGCATTACAGAACAAACAGGCTGCAAAGCAAATCAGGGGTTGAGCGTTCTGTGCGGGGCTCGAAGAGCCGAGCCCCCGCGTCGGCATCGGCGTCAGGCGAGCCTCCGGGATATGCAGGGCACTTCTGTTCCTTTCACCCAGTATTTTCTCCGGAATCGGGGATGGAGGAAGGTTTCCAGCGGTGCCGAGCCGGGACGCGTGCGCGGGCGGCAGGAGCTGGGCGCAGGAGGAGGTGTCACAGGCCGCCCGGCGCTGGAGCCTGGCACAGCGGGAAAAGTGGCTGTGCTCGGGCCTGACCCCCGTCTTGCCCTCCCTTAAGGTCAGGAGGAGCTTCGCCGGCTTCAGCGGAGCGCAGGCGTGGCACCCCCCGCGCTTCGAGCGCGGGCTGACGCGGGAGCAAAACTGGCAGAGCACGCGGCCCGGTTTTCGGGAAGCGCCGAAGGTAACTCCGGCTTCAGCCGAAATCCGCGGGAGCCACGGGAGTTTGCGGGGTAGGAAACACAGCCTCCGTGCCGCCTGCCTTCCAGGAGTGCCGAGAGGCTGCCGTCAGCAAACCGTCGTGGCGGCGGCGGCGGGGCGCGCGCCCAGTGTCAGCCCGGTGCGATCTGAAGAGCGAAGGCAGAGAACCTGGGAAATGGAGACGCGTAAGGGAAGCACTGACAGATGCTTAACTGAAATATTCTCAGGCCCCGACGGCAGGATAACTTGGTATATCTGACTTCATTTTTAGAGTTCGGTCGATCGTCGCGAAGAGGGAGGCTTGAATCTTCGTTCGGAAGGAACCCGCGAGCCCGGGTTTCCCGTTGTGCCGCGTTACAGCCACTTTCAATGCGATTCTCGTTTCTGATTAAAAGAATTTGATGTGTTTCTGCAGCCGGCAGGAGGTTGAAGCGGTTTGTATGATGCGAAATGTAATAAATGTTTCCGAAGGCAGGGAAAAATATTTAGCAAATCTAAACTAGAGTCAAGTCCCGTCTCTCTTAATTTGACTAAACAAGGCGGCAGATAAGGCTTTGGTTTTTGCAGAGCAGGAATTTCAATTACTCGCAGGAAGTTTTCAGATTAAGAAGCAGGAGGCTAACAATGAAAATCATTTCCTTAGGTTTCAAGTTCTGCAGCGTGATGAGCCGGGATTTAGAAGCGATTAAACGATAAGCAACCGCGTAGTCCCCGCCGGCGCCCGTGCGCTCCCGCTATTCACGGCCACAAATGCCGGGAGAGCGGGACGCCGTCCTTGCCCAGCAGCCGGCTGCCACCACGTCGGTGCCTCGCGTTCCCCGCCCGGTTTGGTGTTGGTCCCTGCCAGGATTTCGGCGAGGGCCCGTGGCAGCAGAGAGAAATTTTAAAGGGAAAGACTGGGAAGTGCAACCGCAGCCTGCGAAGGTCTTGGCTCCCGCAAACCCGCTGCGCCGCGTGGGCAAATGCACGGAGCGACCGTGGGGCTGCTAAGGCAGGTCCGTGATGGGGATGGGACTATGGGAAGGCAAATGCAAGAAGCCTACAGGCAGGATAATACTGGGGTTATTTTTTTATTTTTCCTACAGCATACACGCTTCCATTCTTGAGACCTCTCGGCATTCCCGAGGCTCTGCTCTGGGTTGTCCCAATTTCCTTACAGCCTTCCTGATGTACAGTGGCAGACGCAGTTCAAGCCACCGTCTCCTGCGAGAGAAGCAGGGTGCTTACCTTCAGTTGTGTACCTAAAAGCAGATTTCTTCTGGGGGTTTTTTTTGGTACCACTGGACCTAAGGACCCAGCCCCAGGAGAGAGGCAGCCAACAGCCTGCTGCCCCCTCGGCGCGGTGAGGAGGTGCCATCCCCGGGTGTGCCGGCACCCAGAGCCTCCTGGCCTCACCTGGACGTCTCGGACGCTTTGATCTTTGCAGGGAAAACCCAAAGGCATAAGATGCCAGAGGTGGCTGCGGCACCAGCCTCCGTTCGTTAGTACGAGCTCAGCCCAGGGAAAGCTGCCGATGCCGCAGACCCTTGGCGGAGGCTTGATCCCAGCCTACTTCCGACCAGGGAGCTCATATGGCGAGTTTTTGGCCTGCGACTACGTTAATAAAGGGGCTAAAATAAGCCTCAGATATTGCTCCAATAAGCTAAACATGAGCCATCCTATTTAAGGGGGGGAAAAAAAAAATCTCTCTTGAAGTTGAAATGGAAACGGGACTATTAGATAAAAGCTACGGTGACGGGGTATTTGAGGAACGCGGATTATTGGATCCGACAGTCCCAATGAGCCTGCGCTCGGTCCCGCTGGCCTTTCAGCAGCCTTTCGGCGGGATGAGGCGGCGCGAAGGGATGGAGGCGGGGGGGAGGCGGGGGGCCAGCAGCCCCCCTCCAGCCGCTTTATTGTCGGCCTCAGCAAAATCAGCAGGAGGTCGCTTTTAGGCATAACACTTGTGCATAAAGCCCAAGGATAGAAAGATCATGGCCAAATTTAATAAAGCTACTAGCGTTTTCGGCGTTGTTTTATTTATTTTCTATTACAGTTTTTATCACCCTCTGATGCGGCAGCAGCTATTCTGTGGCTGCTTTCAATCTCCTTCCATCAGGCGGCTGCATTGATAACCAGGGTTTTTTTGAAGCACGGCTCTTTTTCCGGGTTTGAATTATTTGGATTTTATTAAATAAATGCGCATTTGTGTGGAAGGGAAAACTTTGCTCCTTATCAGGATCATCGGTCTCGGTGAAATGACTTGTAACGGCTGTTCCACGCAGCAAAATCTGATACAAGCACAAACATCACTCGCCGTGGAAACAAAAGTGACTGCGAGGTGGCTCCGAGAGCTGTCTTTCTAGATGTTTCTTGCCCTAACTCCATATCCCCCCGGGATTTCGCCAGCCGCTTCGTTTCGAGCCGCCGAGGAAGCGCCGTGCCCGCGCGCACGCGAGCCTCCCCGGAGCGGCACCTCTGGCTCCGGGTACCGCGCAGCTCCCCGGCTAACGCCGGCGGGGTTAGTGGTTTGCCCCGGCTCCCGGAGGCTGGGGCTGGGCGAAACACCGTTTTAGAACGTCGCAAGGCAAAGTCGAATTTAGGCGCTGGCGGAGGAGAGCGTTCGCGCTTGGGGCTGGAGGTTCAACCCGGTTCCGCGCCGGGGTGCTCGCTCCGCGTCCCGCCGCAGCAGGTACCGCTGCCAGCGCAGCGGGAGGGGTCCGGGCTGCTCTGCCCACGTGCCGGGCTGTCATCGGGGTTCTCGGGGGGGGTTTGCTCCCCCATTTGCCAAGTCCGCGGCTTCTCCGTGCGTTTTAAAAAAAATACATCGATGAAGGAAGAACGGTCATCCCGCGCTGGAAGAGCTGCAACTAAAAACCAGTTTCTCTGTTGAGGGAGCCGCCGCATCTTTAGATAACCCTTGGAGACCACCGAATTAAATATAATTCCTGGACCAGGGCTGGCATCTTGCAGAGGTGAGCCAGCCACGACCTTGGCAGTGATACTGGCCGGGGTGCAGAAAGAACTACCCCGGAGCAGCGGCGGGACTGCTCGAAGGGACCCGCTCGCTCGGCCGGGGGTGGCGGCGCGGGGTGTCGTGTGGCATCCGTACGCGGCCCTGAAACCTGCCTGCGGAGGAGCCGCTCTTCCTCGGCTTTCTTGGGCCTTCGCTCGCCTTCCTGCAGGAGTTTTAAGAAAACCCGCGGTCACCATAGCAACCGCCGGCTCTGTGCCACGTATGACTTCCCGCGGCATGTGCGGGGACCGGGTGCCTTCAAACGGGGGTGCGGGGCTCAGCACCCCGGTAACGGCTGAAGCACCGCTCGCCCTTACCCCCCCGAGCCTTGCGAACCGGCCAGCGCCGCCGGAGGGGATGCGCTCGACCCGCGCGTCTGCTCCCTTCGGCCGTCGATGCGGCGAAGGCTTGGGTGCCCGCGGGGAGCGGAGGTGCGGGTTCTCACCGTTAACGCGCTTCACGCACCCAACGCCCGTCCTCGGGCTGTCGCTGCCCTTCTCCCTTCGGTGGTCTCGGGCGAGGCGGGGGAATTAATTGCTATTAACTGTTTCTGAATTCTCCCCGTCGACGCCCGGCAGAGCTGAGGACGTGTCGTAGCGGAGCAGCGGCTCAGGCGCACGTCGGCACGTGAAGGTCTTACCTCTCCGGTGAAGGCCGGCCGCTGGCCGAGCGCATCCGGCCGGGGGCTTTTCCTTTGAAAAGTCCCGCTGCCCTACTTCAGAAAACGGTGACGTACGATTGCGCGAGCCACCGGGCACGTCAGTTTGTCAACGGGAAAAAAGGTCAAACCCAAATATAATTATTTTTTTAATGGCTCCTTTCCATAGAAATCTTGCTCCTAGTTATGGTGAAGATCTGTTTAAAAGGGACAGAGAAGAAAAAGCAAAGAGCAGCCACGCGGGTGGCGGGCTCCCTTCGAAGTCTGGCTGCTCCCGTCGCTGCGAGATCGTTTTGAACATGGTGACGGGCCAGCTTGTATCTGCCGGGGGAGCCCCGGGTACCCGAGGCCGCGCTGACCCGGCCGGCGCAGGCGGACGCCGCAGCTTAGAGAAACGTGCTGCCCGAGCTCAGCGTCGCAGGTACCGCGGCTTAAAGAGGTTGACTGTAGCCAGGGAAAATCTGGGACAACGTCGGGAAAAGCACGCGTTCGGGTGCGGGGTGGTTTTTTGTGGTATGCCAAAATGCAATTTCTTTTTCTGTGGGAAGTTTAAGCGTTGTTTTTCCTCCCCCTGTATCTTTCTTCTTAATCGTTTTATCACGTGTTAACTTTACCTGAAACCCCTTTTTTAACTTAAGCCCTCCTCCTCCTCCTCCTCCCACGCTCGATGGAAGCCCGTGGGTCACCCACGCTGGTTAGTGGCACCCGAGCCAAGGGAGAACCCGCGGACGGACGCCGATCCCGGCTGTCTGAATTGGCAGCTCCTGCGCCGTCCGGCGGGACGTGGGTATCTAATTCGCTCAGACTCCTCCTCCTCTTTGCAAATCCCAGCCTGGCTGCTCCCGGTAAGCCTGTCCCACGCCGGGCTGAGCCGTGCTGGCAGGCACTGGGCTCAGCAGAATAAATTATCCTGGCTCGTCTGCCCGTTGCCTGCTCTTCGCAGGGCTTTCCTGTCGCTGGGGAGAGGGGGGAGTCGCGCTCGCGTAACCGCGTCGCGTTTGGCCTCGCTGATTATGTCATTATACCCACAGCAAATACGACGAAATATTAAGCGATCCTGCAAAGTCAGAGGTTGCGAGGGCTGGCAGCAGGAGCCGAGCGGCTCCGACGCCGTGAACGGCGGGCGCGGGAGCGGGGGGGGCCAGCCAGCCCTGCTAAGGAGCGATTCGGGGCGCGCGAGCCGAGGGAGATGCCTCCTGCGTAACGGAACGGGCTCGCTGTGCCATCGGGAGGCACGCGGCCGCGGGGAGTCGCGGGGACCCCGCAACGGGGACCCCCCGTCGCTCTCCCCTCCGCCTCGCGGCGGCCCTGCTTTGCCTTCGCTTCGCAGTTACCAGCCCTCGGGACCCCCGAGGACCCTCCTTTTCAAAACGCACGAATAAGCAAAACCTGCAAGGATAGCGATAATTAGAATGTTATTATCGTCGAGGGTGACTAGAAGTAGAAAAAAACGGCGTCTTGGTCATCGACCTCCCGCTTTTGAGTTCATATTAAATCCCGGAGGCCAGCTCAGCAACGCACCGCCGCGCCTATTCGGTGCGTCCCACGGGCACGGCCCCGAGCTACGGTCGCAGGTAAGGAGGAAGGAAGGGGCAAGAAACATCCACTGGTGGATTGGGGTAGAAGAAATCACCACGAGATAAGGGAATTTCTTCCAAGAAGATGGTTTCGTGGTCGTGGGGTGGCCACGCGGGTGCTGGGGAGCGGGACAGGATGGTGGTCCTGCTGCGGGGGTGAGGTGCAGGGGCTGTGAGCTGCCGAATGTCTAATCTAAAGCACGAAGGGTTCGGGCTGGACGGCAGGGAACTTCCCCAAATCCAGCAGAACTGGCCCTTTAATCGGCTCGAGAGATTCCCCGGCTGGATACCAAAGCCATCTCCTCCTTTTGGTGAGGGTGGTACAAGAAGAAAAAGGGGAAGGAAAAAAAAAAAAAAAAAAAAGGCACATGATGTGAATTTATTTGCATCTCCCAACAATAATCCAGTCATTCCGCCTGGGGAATGCGTGTCCTGCTTAATGCCCCTTTATGCAGGTTTATTAACGAAGCCCAAGGGTTTATTTATTTATTTACAGATCTATTTTGGAAAACGAGAGGCAGAAAATGCCTTTCCTTTTTTTTTTTTTTTTTTTTTTAAATTTATTTTATTTTATGATGTTTTATTTCATAAGCAGTGGACTGGCCGAGCCCGCCGGGCGTCGGGAGGACGCCAGCTCCCCGAGCTCTAGCCGTGCCGCTGCAGGGAGCCACGGGAGCTCGGCCCCGGCAACTGCACTTCCTACGGCGATAAGTGGATGTAGTCGGAGCTGAGCGCGTCTGTCCCGCCTTTATCGCCCGGTTTTGCCCATTCTGGCTCAGAAAGGCACATGCAACAGCCCTTGATGCCGGTCCTGGTCAGGCTCTGAGCCCTGGCTCTTTGACGCCCAGAATTTAGGAATTTACTGAACGTAACTAACGCCAGGTAATAGTCAAGACGCCGGCTGCATACTGAAATGTTTTGGACTCCCGGGCAGAAAACTGCACCGAAATGTTTTTCCTCTTTTGTATAAATTACATCCGGAAAACGCAGAATTGATAGGATTTTTAAATAGGTGCCTTATTTCAACTTCGCTCGCTAGAAACGATGCTGTTGCACAGAGTAATTACATAATAAATTTGTTAGAGGAATATAAAACCATAAAAGCAGCGGTAATGGTTTGCAGTTTAATAGCTGAATTGTAAATGAATTTTCCTTTCGCGGCTTTAATGTAGCAGGCTGCCACAATTAAGAGAACATTCTTTGGGGTGCCTTGAATTTTTTGTTGTTGTGAAGTTCAGTGTCATTAACTCTCTGGTTTAAAGAAGCCTGTAGTTAACCACTGCCAGCCGTAAAAAACAACTTTTGACTTCTGCGATCAACAGAATATTGTCCTGGATAAGGTGTTTTTAGCCCATTTAGCACCTATGTTTTCTTTTAGTAGCTAGCACGGAGTCGTACCGTGCGCCGAGCTTACGATCTCCGTCTCCTTTCCGCGGTGTCGTCGCTCGCGCCATGTGCGGCGTCTTCTGCCGTGGTGGTGGAAAGCGAGGAGGACTGAGCCCGGAGACCCTGCTCGTAGCGTTTAGTTTATCTTTCGTATTTATTTATTGGATAAAAGCAGGTATAAACGGAGCTGCGTGGGCAGCGCGGCGCTGCGCGGGCCCCCGCAGCCCTGGAGCTCTCTGGGCAGGGGGGTTCCCCGCTTTTGCTCCGAGGATGCCCCGTCCGGCGCCGGAGCCCCGTTACCTCCCCTCGCGGGAGCCCGTCCCCCCGCAGCGCCGATCGCTGCCTCCTCCCCTTCTCACCCGCGGGATCTCGCGTCTCCGTCGAAAGCGGCTCCAGCTTCCTCGCCGACAGTCGCGTTCAAGCGGGGGGCCCGGGCAGGCTGGCCCTTCACGCCGCCTTTTCGGCGACGGAGTCCCCGGCACCAGCTTCCCTTGGTTTGTCTCACCGGCTTCCTCTGCCGCTCCGCGCCTTCGCCTCATTACAGCTTTCCTCATGGATGCCGGCGTCGCCTCGGTGCCCTGCGCTCGAAGGAGATGCCGTGAAATACCGTATCCGATGCGCTTGCGAGCAACATTGGGGCAATTTAAATTTTTGGTAATTAGCGATGGCACGTAATTACGTTGTCAATAACGCCTGCCGTCTCTGTAGAGGAGCAGGGAAGTGTTGCACCGCGCTGCATTGCAAATGCACATCGACGCAGGCAACCCTAATCTGATTGAGGTGGGCGATAATTAAAAGACGGGGTCGCATGGAAGGGCCAGGGAAGCTGATGGAGATCAGACGCCGCTCCGAGGGGCAGCTCCGCATCCCCTCCTCCTGGCGGAGAACCCAGTTTTAGGGGAATGCAGCAGACAGTCCACGTCCTCATGCAGTTTTCTCTCTCGTGCGTCCCTATTGCTGTAACTTGAGTCTCAACTTCAGGGGTGTTTTTGTTCATCACCCCTTAAGAGCTGGTACTTTGCTTGAGCTCCAGTCTGCAGGCGCAATGTGTAGAGCCCTGCCCCACTTCCAGCAGGGATTTGACCTTATTCACAGAATCACAGAATCACTAAGGTTGGAAAGGACCTTCAAGATCATCAAGTCCAACCATTAATCCAGAACCCCCATGTCCCCTAAACCATGTCCTGAAGCGCCACATCCACACGTTTTTTGAACACTTCCAGAGATGGCGACTCCACCACCTCCCTGGGCAGCCTGTGCCAATGCTTGACCACCCTCTCGGTGAAGAAATTTTTCCTCATATCCAGTCTAAACCTTCCCTGGCACAACTTGAGGCCATTTCCTCTCGTCCTGTCACTGGTTACTTGGGAGAAGAGACCAGCACCCTCGTCGCCACAACCCCCTTTCAGGCAGTTGTAGGGAGCGATGAGGTAACGCTCTCCTCACGCGCGCGGGTGGGAGATGACTGCAGCCCCGCTGTGCCCGAGGTTTGGGAGAACAGGCTGGAAACCGTCCTCTGCCTCCTTCCACCCCCCTAAAAAACACCGTTTATCTGGCCTTTTGCCACAGAACCCTCTCCGGCGCTTTGCCCGGGGCACGGAAGAGCTGTCGGGTGCCGCGTGCCCAAGGAGAACCGGCAGTAAATGGTCTTGGTGAACCGGGACGCGATTCCCACCGCGGAGCCACCGCTGTCCCGCCGGGAATCGGCCGGGGGAGGCAGCACCGTCGTGTGCAGCGCTGGGTGCCGCTTTCCGGAGCGTTTGTCGGCGCGAAGGGGGAGCAGGGGAGGGGGACGGAAAACACGAGAACCCCTTGTAAACCCTAAAGGCACGGCGAGCGTCGAAATCTGAGCTCCCCAGTGAAAGCTGGAGGCCGTGCCCCAGGACTTCAGGCGGCGAAAAAGCTTCTACGAGGATGTTTCTGACGCGCTTGAAATCCCTGACTCGATTTCAAATATCCCGTACGAACGCACCCCGCGCCGGCTCGTGCCGTTCAGGGGATACGCGGCAACTTCCTCAGTTTTTCTCGGCAGACTGCTGAATCGTGTTGATCTTTCCCCCCTCCACCCCAGTGCTTGTTCTTGACCTTGAAATTCGCCACCCGCCATCTCGCCGCTCTTACGTGACCGAGGCCGCTCGAACTCATCACACGTCCCTGTTTGTGTTTGCTGGGGATGGAGGCAATTCCTGCGAGCCCGGGCCAGTACAGCGCCCGGCAGCGGCGCATCTCAGCCTTCTTCTCTAGCACGTGCTTCCACAATATAAATATTTAAGTATAATAAACAATTATGATCAAGTTTCTTGGGTGACTGCACACAGCGAGTGAATTTAAAATTCATTTCTCGTGGGTATTCAGGCTTCAAATTCACTTTCTGTGAACGTTCATGCTAATAAAACTCCATTGCACAGAAAGAGAACACAGGAGAGATGCAAATATGACAAGGGCAAATTTGCTTAGGAGTTCAAATGAATATTCACCAACTTTTTATTATTTTTAAGTATTCGTGCCTATTTGCTATAAAAAGATTATTTTAGCTCTCCAAGCTCAGTGAAGCACGTATTTCTGAGGTATCATATATATATATATTTCCCCGAACTAATGGAAAGTTTTGTTACTAGCGAGTAAGGAGTACATTTAAAACGTACTTTATCATCAGGAAAAGCCTCTACTAAACCCCCATGAGTTACCACCATCCTGAGGAACAGCGATTGCTATTTTCCTCTGGTTTTCTTTGCTCGTTTTTCACCTAGTGCTGCCCTCGGTTACGAGGATGCCGGAGACGCTGCCTCTTCACCCAAGCTCAGCTCACGTTCGGGGGGACCCGGGGGTCACCGGCTCTCCTTTTTGCCTGGGGCGGAGGCAGCGCTGGTTTGACACCTCGCTTTGATTCCCGTCCCGGCATCGGACGAGGTGCAAATTCGCAATAATGACTATTGTCATGAACAGCGTCTGGACGTTGTACCCGAGAACAGGATAATGGCCGCTTTATTTCCTTCGTCAGAAAAGATAATGTTTATTTAAAAAAATGTAATTTAATGTAAGTGAAATTAGGGTAATTGCTAATTATGTGACTGCAAATGAGGCAGATCTTTATCTCGAGGCGAGCTGGTCTGGTGCAGCTTACGAACTGTTCGTTTTAGTGGGGTGTCACCAGAAGGCAAGCAAACCAGCCGAACTGCCCGGAGTCGCTTCCCGTGCTTGGCCGGACCTTTTGGAGAGCGAAGGGCGTGAGGGATGGAGCATCGCCCCTTCTCACATTTAACCTAGGGACATGACTGAGGAAATTACAAAGGGTACCGTGGTTTTTCCCCCTTGTCCCATTGTCTTGCGCCGTGATGCAGCTCCCCGCGCCCCGGCTCACAGCTTCTCCATCAGGTTTGAGGTCCCAGCTACGTTCAAGCTTAGCGACCACCCTTGGGCCTCTGGCGGTACCGCAAACTGCGCTCAACGCCTGACACAGTTTTGGGAGGTTTTATTTTTCTGTGCGCACTGGAAGGAAGTTAATAACACAAAAGCTGCCCTGGAGCCGAGCAGCGCGTGTGGAACTCACTGACTTTATGGGATAAAGATACTGCCCGCGCACAAGCCGCAGTGCGTGGGTGCTGGGAGGACTGAATGCACTTGAAGAGCCCCGTAGATACGTATCTCTGTATCCATAAACCCGACTGACAGCCAGCAAGCACAGGAGCTTGGCAGTCGTCCCGCTCTGTTTAATCGCCATCGATAGGCTTCAGGTGCATCACCTCCTTGAGATCCCTGTGCCGCCAATCCCGCCGGCTTAGCGGTTTGAGTCTTGTCCTGAAGACCTTTGGGGTGACGAACGCACTGGTACCCACAGACCCTCACGGATGCGCTGGAGCTCGATAACGTGCATGGATTTTTCCGAAGGAATCCATCCAGCTGTGCTTTTTAGAAACTATTATTTGTTTAGCATTTTGCATCCGTTTTTTTTTCTTCAGGCAGATCTACGTATCTGCCCTGGCATTCTCCGAGACCACCCGTAGCGTTCCCCCTCTGATGAGAACACCGGCTTCCCCCTGAAATCCCTCTTCTCCACCAAGCCTTCCTCTGAAGGCATCTCCCCCTGCTCCAGTGCCCCGGAGTTTGGGAAAACTTCCCCGCCTTCACAAAAAAGCTATTAATATCAAAAACATTAATATATTAATAACTCTCACCTGAGCCAGCTGGAGGGGTAGGTAACGCTCTGCTTGGCGCGCCGGCGGGGGACCGGTGCCACCCGCCTAGGAGCACGGATTGCCCCCAGCGGCAGCTGGGAATCAGACGGAGGGACCCGGCTCCGGCTGCGGCAGCTCACGGCTGGTCAGCCTTATCTCCCGATTTCCCTAAAAGCGCAGGAACCGATAAGCAGCCTTGGCAGCCTGGGGATGCCCCCGGACGCGGGCCGTCCGGCGGATGGGGAGCGCTCGGCAGCAGGGGATGCCGCGGACGGGGAGGTGCGGGGACACGGGCGCCTGGCTGCGTGATGATCCCCCGAGGAAACGGGAGAAAACGCAGGGATAATGGGAGTCATCGTAGGTGATTTTAACTGTCATATATCAGTAGCCGAGCAAAATGCCCAAGTGAGTTGACAGCACCTCCATTTGATCTCTGCCGCGGACTGACTTAGAGCCAGCATTTTTCAAAGGCTGCTAATCGCCTCGGTATTGATTTTATACTAAGATACTTTGTCACGCTTGTGTGTTTGCCGTGTTGGTTTTTTGTTATTATTTTTTTCTTATTTTTTTAAAGTAATCTATGTCAGAAGCTAACTGGACTGTATTAGAAGCAGCATGTCCTTCCGTGCCTGGGTGTTCCATTAGGGTAAGTCAACCTCCCGCAGATTTCATGACAAACTCCTGCTTAGACCAAGCGTGTGTGCTAGTGCGATACCTAAAGAGCGCGTGTGTCGGAGGGGGTTACCGTTTTTTGGTTTTGTCCGCTGCACTGAAGGAGGAAATATGCTGAGCCGCTTTGCCTGGCGCGAGCAGCCGTGCCCCCGCGCTTCCAGCTTTGCATTCCCTGCTTTTTAACCCTAATCTCTGCACCTCTGCCTCGCGCACAGCGGAGCACTCCAAAAATCGCCCATCACAGGAGGATTAGCCCTCCGCCCCAGCGCGGCACTGCGTGAGCGTACGAGTAACGCTGCGGTTTCGTAGGCAAGAGAGGAAGGAATTGACCTCTATTTTGCGGGAAAGGCTTGCTGTCTTTTATAGGCTGCAGCAGGTTGTCAGGAGCCCGGCCCCCGGGTGCAGGAGGTGCCCTTTTCCACTCGGTCACAGCCCGTCTGTGCCTCAGTTTCCCCATCCTGTGAAACGAGGTCTGCGGTATTTTCCCACCTCACCAAAGCAATAGGGTACCTGTGCGTTATCGGATACGACGGTACCGCTCCGTCCTGGAAAAGTGTTATTTTTCACACAGCAGACGACTCCAGCCAACCTGCCTTATGAACAGTTAAGGAGATGGACGCCAATACGCTCCAAGCCCCAAATGCATAGAATCGATGAATACATACCGAAGCCTTAAAACGTGACTATAGATCATGGGGTGTGTGTGTGTGTGTGTGTATATATATATATATGCATATTGCTCCAGTCTTCCAGCTGCCTTCTCAACGCTGAGGGGTATATTTTTAGATCTTTCATAGTTTAGTGGGGAATGTAATTGTACGTTTGTAATCTTAGGCAATACAGGATTAGTCTACCCCGCTGCTAGCGTCTTGAAAAAGAAGAAAAAAAAAGAAGAAAAAAAGCGCTAGTTTTATTGTTCCACGCTCCCCAGACTCTTTTGTCGTGAAAGTGGCTGGTTTTTCAGTGGGGCAATCCTCAAACTAGGTGTGCCACCGGTGCCGCTGACAAAAGAAGGGAGGACGGTGACGCTTACAACCGGAGCACGCTTTCTCTCGCTCGGAATGAAAAGGAGGGATGCTTTGCCTTGGGTAGCCCTGTAAGAATAAATTAAGTTTCACTCGTGTCTAGATTGCGCTGTACGGTCCCCGAAACACCTGCGGGAATTTTGCGGGTGCTGATGCGCGCCCGTCGCGGCAGGCGGCCGTGGGGACGGTGCGCTGCGCACGCTAAGCCCCCTCTACTCCCACCCCGGAGCTCCCTCTTTCTGCATTAATCTTAAGGCTATTTGAGAGGCCTGAGCCACACTCGAGATCTTATCTTTTACTTATTTCACAAATATTATAGTCAAAAATTACATTTCTCTCCAACATCTTCCTTTTCCAGGACGCGGCAGCTGACTCTTCCCACGTGCTCTGCCCTGCAGACCGCGTCTCCAGTTTTGTTTGCTGGGGAGGGAGGAAAGGGCTGTTTCTCCCGCTGGTTTTGCCGGTGGTATTTTTTTGCCACCGTTGGAACGGGTGGGTACAAATGCTTATTCCTGCCTCCCGCCCAATTTAGGACAGCGGTCTTGTCCGTAATCTGCCGGGCTAAAGCGTCCTAGAGGGTCGTGAAAATTCAAAGGCGACCGAATTTCACCGTGCCGCTTGCGAACGTCGAATCTTCATGGGAATTGACTTCCCAGGACAAAGAAACTGTCAGGGGAATGCTGATGCGGTACGAATGACAGGGTGCGTTGACCCACCCCGGCGCGCCATCGCCGTCGCCGAAGGAAACGCAGAGGCAACCCGTAATCACCTTTCCTGCATCTGTCCCACTAACACCTAATTTAAGTGTATATTTGTCTGCTGATTGATCACACGATTGTTTTCACGGCAGCTGTTAACCTGCTATCTAAGTGCTTCAGAATCTCCCTACTCCTGTCAGTCTTTATACGATCCTTATAACAGCGTCTGAACAGCCGGTAAATCAGGTCTGCAAAGCAAATGTCTCTGCCGCGCGTGCGCGTTTGGGTCCGCGCTCGCCCTCCTTGCCTCCGCGCTCGCCCTCCTTGCCTCCGCAAGCGCCTTCCCACGGCGCTACCGAGCTGGTTTGTAATCCCCAGCCGCGCTCGCGGGTCCCCACCGCTTGCCGGTGTCCCCCCCACCCGCGGCTGCCAGAGGTCCCGTGCCGCGCCGAGCCGCCGCCGAGCACCCACGCGGCGAGCGCAGCCCCAGCCGGGCAGCTCAGCCCCGAAAGCGGCCCGAGGGGCCAGCGCCGGAGCTCGGGGCGTCCTTCGGCATCCTCCTGCATCCTCCCCTGGGGAACGACGGGCCGAGCGCAACGGCTGCGGACCGTTTCGGACCAAGCGCGACCTCGCACTTGGTTGAGGCTAAAAGCAGCTCCCTAGGGATAGCTCGGCCCAAACTACAACGAAAACAGTTTTGGCAGCAGAGGATAAGCAGGCAGCTCTGCTCAGGGGGATGCACCTCGGGGGCTCGCCCCGTCTCCTAGCGAGACCTACAGCACCCGCGTAGGAGCAAGCCAGCAACCCCGCTCCCGGGAGGGGAGAGCTGGGCTGGGGACCACCACACATCGGCGGCACCGATGCCCCAAAGCTAAATTATCACAGCACCATCATGGCTATCGCTTCCGCACGCCGCGAGAGGCAGCGCTCCGCGCACGGTCTGCGGCCAGGGGTGCGTCAAAGCGGGAGGGTGGCCCAGCTTTATGTCAAGGTGTACGTATCGCCCTGTGAGGTGGAGATGAGGTCACCTTGGAAATAGCCGCAGCACGTCAACCGTGTTTGACCGCGCGAGTTTTAACGGCTTAATTCCCCTTCCGGCTGCGCGGGCTCCCCCCAGCCAGGCGGGAGATGCGCGACATTTATATCCGTCAGATGACAGACGTGGTTCATCGATGGGCAGACACCCCCCCAAATCTGCACCGAGCCCAGTTTTACGCTACGCAGAGACCCTGAAGCTCCTGGGTAACTGCACTTACAGTTTTATAAAACCAAACAACGATCGCCTGCCCACAACAGTCAAGAAAGCAGACAGGATTTTTCCTGTTAAACGTTAAAGTTTTGGGTGCCTCGCAGCGGGAGCTCATCGCAGGCACCGTGAAGGGCTGGCTGCCGCCGTCTTCCCCATATACGTGGAAATATAGGCTGAACGTACACAGACTCGTTAAACAAACGTCGGGTTTAAGAGAGCCGCGTAGAGGCTGGTGCCGCGGACGCGCTCGGCTGTGAAACGCCGTGGAAGCCATTTGTTTGCAAGGGGTCTCGAAATCTGCTTCCGATTAACGTAAAATGGGTTTACTGGAGAAAAATGTCTGGGATCACGTTTTTCTCTCAATTATCCCTTCTCAGTGGGATTCCTTGAGGTTTGCACCGAGGAACTGAGATGTGTCTAAGCTGGGGGGGTTTGGATCTGGGGTTTGTTTTGATCCATTAAGCCTGTACCTCACCGCGGTGATGTAATTCCCCCGCTCCGAGGCACTTCATAAACATTAATGGGTTTGTTTTCGCGGTCCCGAGGGATGCGCGGCACGGGAAGGTCGCCGGGAGCCTCTCACCCGCACAGAAACGGAGACGGGGCAACGCGTCGCTGCAGCATCGCGGGGAAAAACGGGACAGCCACCCAAATTTTCAACCTGCCCGTCCTTAGCTCTGTTTAATCCCGTTTTAATAACGTAATACGTTAAAGCGCTAGCATGTCAGCTACGGCGCGGCAGCAACGCGTCGGCAAGGTTTGCGTTAAGACGCTGCTATATGCCCCAGCTGAGGAAGAGCAGAGCTGCTGCTCAGTATTTTAAGAGCGAGAAGGGGGGTCAAGTGCAGTTATAAATACACAAATAAAAACGTGACCTTTGCAGAGGGGGGGAAAAAAATTGTAGACATGAGCAACTGTTGTAACCGGGATGGACGTCACTTCGCGGAGATGTGCTACAAGGGGCTGTCGGACGCGGGGCACGCTGCGCTTTTTCTGGTGGTCGCGGCTAAAGGTTGCCGGTCTCGCGGACCGCGTTTTCTTGCCGTGCCGCCTTTGCGGACCAGCGTCCCCGGTGACATTTGGAAGGGGCCAAGCGGCCGCGGTTTGCACTGCAGCGTGCCAGGGCGTGACAAAAAATCCCGCCCTTGGCCATCTTCTTTCCCCATCACAGAAGGTCGGTTTTAGAGGATGCGCTGAAAGAAGCCGGGGATACTCGCAGCCTTTTCAGCCGGGAATTGTTACCGTCAGCAGAGACACATGGAGGAGATGAGAAAATAATGTAAATATACCGACGGAGGGCGATTTTTTTTGGTGGAAGTGAGACACAAGCAGATAAAAAGCCATCAGCAGAATTTACGTAAGCCTTCGCCATCTCAGAGGTCATCATTCTGCAGGGTGACACATTGAAATTCATTTTTATTAAATTCTGGCTGATTATTTAATTGGAGAAGAAAGGACTTAATTGAATCAAGTCAAAGGGCCGTATTAGTTTACGTTTATCCTTAACACAAAAGGCTTTTCCCATTTAGTTACACTGGTTCCTGTGCATATTGTACATATTAAACTATAAAAAGTAGTAATCTGAAGAGCAAATTAAAGCGTTCAGAAGGCCCGAACGGTACGCGTGTGCTACTCAGCCCTTTTTCAGCTCCTAAACCTCCTCGTAGTCCCTTTACTGCACTCCTTAGGTTGAAGCAAGGGCAAAGATGATGGGTAGTATTCTCAAACCTTCCCCCATCCATGTTTATACCATCTATATATTCTTGAGAAACAGCCTGCCCGGATGTGACGCTGCTAGTAGAACACGTTGCCCAAAATTTAGGGGTTTTTTTAGGTTTTTCAAGGCCACCCTTGCACCGCCTGAAAGGATGCTGGGCGCAGTTAAGGCTGAGTAGAGCCCTGAAGCCTGCTGGCATTGACTCGGGTGTCCCGCGTGTCCTTAGGAAACACTCCCGACCGCCCTGCGCCTCGGCCGCGCGGCCGGGGACTCCCACCCATTAGGGACGCAGACTTGCTGCGTAGCTGTCAGGCTCTCGGTAAAAGCTAGAATTAAAAGAAAAAAAAAAAAAAAGGCAATTTTAGGAAATAATACGTTTCTAATTTTGGCTACTTAATTAGCTTCGAATTTAATTTTTTTGTTAATTCAAAACTCGCAGGAGAAAGGGCACGAGGCCCAATTCACTTCTTCATTTCAATTCGTTCACGCTTCGTTGCATGCCAGCGCTGAGGATTTCAGGACAGGCTTGGCCATCCGAACGGGAACCGGCACGACCCGGAACACTCGGCAGGTAGCGCACCCGGGGCGCGCACCCAGCTGGGTTCTCAGCCCTTCCTTCCTGAAGGCAGCTTGGCTGCCGGAGCGACGACGGGGACCTTCCCGTGGCTTTGTGGCTTCCCCTTACCTCGGAAGCAGGGTGACGGCACAGGCGGATTTTGGGCTGGCAACGCGCAGGGGTGCGCACGTGCGGCGCCGGGCGCGGGACGGCCTCGGCATCGCTGTGAGCGCGGGGCGGCAGCGCCGCGGGGTACACCACACCGCTTTGATTGCGGGCAGCAATTAAAACCCCCGCGTTGGGAACCCCTTCGCTGCCCCGCGCTCGTCCCGCTGCCTGCCAGCCCCGAGCTCTGCCGGCTGATCTCTCGGGATTGCCGCGACGTCGCGCGCTCTTTCCAAGCGGAAGCTCGGAGAGATCAAATCCCGCTTCGAGAGATCGAAATCAATTTTAAACGGACCCAGCTGTTCCCTAGCAAGGAGGGGAGGAGGTATGGGGAAGGGGAGAAAAATCTTTCAAGATGTCTTCAGGGTTGTCTCAAAAGGACTTGGAGTAATAAGGAAGATTTTTTAAAGCGAGGTTATTAATTTATGGATGAGTGCACGGCCAACCTTAAGAAACGTGTTTTTTAAATAGCACACGCGCTAATGCAGAAATTCTCCTGCACCGGTAAATTAAAAAGATTCCAGCGCTGCCTGTATAGCAACTCAACTAGTCTATTATTAAGGTTAGATTGAGTGAGAAGCGTAATTTGGACTTTGCTTCAGCAGCTGAATGTGTTCTTGGAAGGCTCAAATCAGTTTTAACCTGATTTTTTATGATAAAAATAATGTGCCTGCGCTTTAAAGCTGAGTTCCTTTCTGCTGAAGCTTACGTTTTATTCAAGTGCAATGACTAGGCTTTGCATATACGGCACTGCGATTGCACATTCGGGTTATCTGGTTACATACATAATTCTCTCATTTGCAAGCGCCGTTTGCAGCGAATACTCATGTAAATTAGGCATGAAACCGGGCATTTATCTTGATTAGAATTCAGTTTCTCTATATCCTTAAAGAATTTTATCTTGTTCAGGGAGGGCTGCGTAGACGATGAAGAAAGAATTTCAAAAATTGCATTTATTCTCCTTGGGGGTTGTTTGTCCGCCGTTTGGGAAGTCGTTAAAGAAAAGAGCCCTTTCCAGCGGTACTCCCTGGCCCAGCGCTAGTGGTTGGGCTGCAGACACTGCTGGGCACTCTCGGTCGAAAATAACTTTCCCTTGAAGAAACCACCGGACCATTTATCTGAAAACTAGATTGCTTTACAAAATCCTTTTAGAGATTACAAGGTCTAGACGCCCCTCGACAAGGACTCGGTCCTTTTCGCTCTGGGCGAGCTGGCTGTAGGCACGACCCGGATCAGCTCTGAGGGATCCAGGCGGATCTCGGTCTTGCTTGTCGGCGGACTGACGCGGCAGATTCGCCCGATTTCTGTTCCGGAACGCTGCCTGGGGCCGCCGCGTGCCAAAGCCCTCTGCTTCTGCAGAGCCGCGTCCCAGTGCTCCCCGGGGACCGTCACTGCGCCGGCCGGCGACGGGCTTCTGCTTTATCTCACGTCAGGCCTCTCGGAGGGCTGCAAAGATGACTCTGGGAGAAGGGAAGCCCTTTTCTACCGCTTTTGCTGTATTTTGGCGAAGGTCTCGGCCATGCCAGTGGTGACGCAGAGGAGCGGCCTGAAGTTCAAGGAACTGCCCCGAATTCTCGGCTTGCTCAGCCAAAAACCTGAGTTTAGGCAAATATCGGAGGGTTTAGCAGATCGTACAGACACGGGCAGGACAGTTTCTCCCCGGGGCTGTGATTTTCTCTGGCTTTTCCCTCGGCGAGAGCCCTTCCTCGCTGGCGCTGGCTGCCCGCTGGGCTCCCCGCACCCCGCTCCCGTGTCCGCAGGGCCCCGCGGGCTCCCACCCGCCGCCGTGGGGGGTCCGTGCCCAGTTCCTAAACTCCTTTGTGAACTTTTCAGGCGGCTCAGGTGCAAACAGGCAGCGCTGCTGCCCGCCGCGTCGGGACGCGGGGACGGTTCGGGGAGGCGCAGCCGTGCCGGCCGCGCGTTCCGCAGCGGCACCATTCCATGTCGGTGGGGATGAAGTTGGCCTGCGCGGCCGCCGCGGTGAGGACCGCAGCTCTGCGGCTTGCTGCGGCCCAGGCCCTGGCAAGCGTGCCAGCGGAGCCCTCGGAGGCGTCGATAAGGCACGGGGAGCCATCCGCGCTCCCTCTAGCAGTCGCCAGTGATGAGACCGAATAATTCTCGATTTTTCACCCTGGGTTCGTGCCACATGAACCGCCGGCGCTAAGCACTCTTGCATTCACCATCGCTACAGCAGTGACAGCACACAGGTTGCTCTTCCCCCCCCCCCCCAAAAAAAACCTTCCGGGGGGGGGGGGAATTTTTGGAGCCCATTTTACCTCCACCTGCTTTTGGGTATGGCCACGCGCCGGGCAGAACCTGAGCCCAATTAGCAGAAAGGCACTTAATTAGCGGCATTCTCGGCACACCGCGGGCACTGCAGCACTCGCCGCACCCGCCCCAAACTTCCCGGGGGGAGGGGTTGGGGGTCTCGCTATAAACGCAGCGCTGCCGCGGCAGAGCTGCCCCCCCTCCCCGCCCGTAGGAGGGACCCGCCTCCGCGGCAGACGCTGAGCGCCGCGCA
Organism: Phaethon aethereus; assembly: GCF_964289735.1. NCBI lineage: Eukaryota > Metazoa > Chordata > Aves > Phaethontiformes > Phaethontidae > Phaethon > Phaethon aethereus. Next base: position 2,961,575 of record NC_138597.1, on the reverse strand, counting down.
GCGCCGCGGATGCCCTCGGCCGAGCCGCGCTCGCCTCCGTCGCGGCCCTGCCCGGGCTGCCGGGGGGGGCAACAGGTAGGGGGCACCTCCCCCCGCACCCCCTTGTATTGCTCCGTCCCCTTCGCTCCCCACTTGCGTAGCTCCCTTCGCACCCCCCCGTCCCCTTTGCCCGCCGCTTGCAGAGCCCCCCTCGCACAGCCCCGCTCCCCTCCGCACCCCCCTCGCGCCCCCCCTCACAGCCCGCTCGCGCAGCTCCCCCTCAGGCAGCCCCTTCCCCGCCCCACTGCCCCCCCCCCCCCCCCCCCGCGCTCGGCACAGCCCCCTGCCCGCCCCCTTCCCCCCCCCCCCCGGCGGCGGTGCCTTGCGGCTCCCGCTCTCTCACCTCTCTCCTCTTCCTCCCTCCCCCCCAGGCCAAAATCCTGCACATGATGGACGACAACAAGCAGCTGGCGCTGCGCATCGACGGGGCGCTGCAGGCGGCGGGCCAGGAGGTGACGGCGCTGCGCGCCGAGCTGGCCGCCACCGGCCGCCGCCTGGCCGAGCTGGGCAGCGACCCGGCCATGGAGCACGGCCCGCACAGCGCGCAAGGTGGGTGCCGCCGGCCGCGACCCCCGCCGGCCCGGCGGGGGTGATGGGGGGGCAGGGGGTGTCGCCTGGGGGCCGCCTCCCTTCCGAATTATTTGTGGTGGGGTGGGGGGGGTTGGCTCCGGAGCGAAGCCGCCGAGGGGCCGGCGCGTCCCGTCGGAACCGGCTCCGCCGGTCGCGGGTTCCCCCTTCGGTCCGTAGCAGCCTCCTGCTTCCCTGCTCCGACCTCCCCCGGCCGCCAGCCCGGGGCGGGATCACCCCCGCATCCCCCGCGCCTGGCTGAGCTCGCCCCGCTGGCCCCGCACCCGGTACCCCCGGCTCCCGCCTCCGCTTTGGCGCCGGGACAGGGAAGCAGCCATGTTACGGCCGCGGGCCCGGGGCGGGGTGGGGGGCAGACCCCCGAGCGGCCGGTACCCTCGGCACGGCGTTCACGAAGTCTTGGGGCCAGCGGCTCGCGCAGCCCCGATGCGATGCATACGTCCCCCTCCCTCTGCGCTCGACCCCCTCGAAACTTGGCAGCAGGCCTGGGAGGCCGGGGGTGGAAAACGGGGTGCGGGGGGAGCGGGAAGCGATTTCCGCTCTTGGCTTTGCGCGAAGGTTGAACCAGCGGGGTCCGAAGTTCTGCGGCGCTCTTGACCGGGGTCCGGCTCTTGCATGGCTGAAATTCGCTGTTTCCGGCTAATCGAAGTAAGTGCTGCCATCGCCGTTGCTTTAGAAACATCGAAATACCAATATATCCATCTTCACCAAATAATCGTAGGCTTGCGTGACCATCCACCCTGGTGTCGGGGCAAACGTTGTGCCTTTCCGGTAACTGAACTGAATTTACACCTGCGTGTTAAAAACGTCGGTAACTGTTGCTTACCCGTTACTGACTGTGAGCGTTTCTTGGTATGCCGGTTAGGCGTGGTTTAACAGCCGTGTTCTGGTTAAGCTGTGGCTTTTTAAAGGTAGCGTAGCTCTTGGTGGGCATCGCTGCTCCTGGCAGGCTGCCGTTGCACCGCTGGTGTCTCATGGGTCGTGGCATTAATGCAGATTGATTTAGAGGGATTAATTTGTGCGTTTGTTCCATCCAGCTTGCTGTATTTTGCTGTTTCGGTAGCAGGGGGTGTGCTGTGTGAATTCCACTTCTTCAATGAACTTAATCCATCCTCCGGTGGGTTTGCCGTGCGGCAGGAGCCGGACCCAGCAGAGCGGTAGCCGCAGGTATGCGGTGAGTCAAGTTACATGTGCGGTGAGGTATCTTCAGCATTTCTGTGCCTGTTGGTATAATCTGAACCTGGACCCTGCCGCGTAGCGCATCCAGGCTACCGTGGCACTTTCTTTCTATAAAAATCTGCTGAAAGGGCAGAAGGAGGATGCCTTCATCTTCCCCCGCTGGGGCCGGGGGATCAGGAATGCAGCTGGTGACATGCTGCGGAGGGCATCAGCGTGAGTGTGGAAGTGCAGCCTTGCAGCTAGAAAAACAGGCAAAATCCTTTGGCTGCTTGTGCACACGCGCCTTTCTGCGGGTACACTGTGGCTCGTTCCTTCTCCCGGAGATTTTTGGAGACACACGTGTGTCTTTGCAGAGGGGCAGTGCCTTTCTTCCCACAGCATGCCCCAGCAAGGGAGGGATGTGCGTGCAGTTCTCGAAGAGCCAGGATTTCTTTTTCTGTTTTCCTCAGAGGTTTTTTTAATCCAAGCGGTGGAAGAACTCCCCTTTGGGTTCCTTTACTGTCGTCGTGCTGGAAAACAGTTGGTGCACTGTAACGGTGCTGAAGAATTGTGCTCCGTTCCCCAAAGCGTGCGTGTTTCTGATTAATAACTATGATTACATGTGCTTTGGCGTTGTGGGGTCCCTGTGACCGGTGGCGAAGAGCGGTCCCATCTTCGCCTGGGTGCGGGAGTGGTACCTTCAGCCGCTGCTGAAGGGTTCGTTCAGTCTTCCCATGCTTTAAGCTGGCAAATTTGGCTCGGCGTGCCAGCATCTAGGAGCTAGGAGAGAGGATGTTCCTCTGAAGAGGTGTGACTCGCTGGCCTTGTAGCCATAAATGTGTTTTTATCTTCCCTACGAGTTTAAGAGGCTATTATTTAAAACATATGTGGCCATGTGCCACTGGTGGTGTAGCAGAAGCCAAGCAGTTAAGTGTAAAATTGTGCCTGGAGTGCATTGTGCTTATTGAGGAGAAGGGGACTCGGCAAAACCCGCCAGTGAAACTCGCTCTCTGTTCTGGGCTTCCTCCCTAAGCTTCGTACTATTGTTCATATACTGCCATAAACGCGCTCCTGCATCGCTCTGCGTTTGTACAGGCAGGCCCGAGATATCTGTAGGGAGCCTTATGCTTTTCCTCGAGGATTTTGAGACTGCATTCAGCAGGGTGGGGTGAAAAAGAGTATCTCTGAATATCTCCGCTGTCATGTGCCTTGTAAGTAGGAGGGCCGCCAAGCTGCCTGGTTAAGGCAAATACGTTAAAAGGAAGGCAGCAGGCTGGTGAATTGGGTGGGCAGCCATGTACCTGCAAGTGCAATCCTGGGGTATGCTGGTGGTGCTCGGGTGGCTGACGGGTGCGTGGCAGGGATCTGCTCCAGTCCTGGGAGAGGAGCACGTTGGCAAAAGCGTCGGATCCCTTTGCTTGTCGTGGGAAGGAGCTCGGTGATCTCGTTGCTGCAGGCAGGTGCTCCAGGTCAACCCCGAGTCGCGTGAAAGGCGAAATGTGTGCCTTTGTGCTACGCCCAGCCAGTAATTAATACGGAGTTTGCAAACTGTGTTCTTCATATAATTACAGTGCAGCTTGAGGCAGCTCGAGGTAATAACTCTGCCCCTTTTGCGCACATTGAGACTTTTCTCCGCTGTAATGCACTATTTTTGCAGTGGTGAGCTATGCTTCAAAAACCAAAACAGGAAGAATTCAGCAAAGAGGGAGAGCGGGACTGGGTGGTGGGTGTGCGTAGGTAAGTAGGAATGGAGCTTGCCTATTGTTACAGCCCTTAGTGTGAGTGTTAATCATTCCAACCTCTCAGTCCTGACAGTCATTTTTAAACGGTGAGTTTGCTGGAAGAAGTATTTTGGCTGCAGCCTCCGTGTAAACCTGGACGCAGATCAGGGTGGAAATCAATACCTCGCGTCCCGGCGCTTAGCGCAGCAATTACAGCCAGCTCTCGGGATCATCCGTGGAGCCATGTGTCAGCACCCTCGTGTTTGAATTAGTATTGGTTGACTTAATTGCGAGCAAAAGGTGTGCCTGCACCCTGTGGTCCTGGGGGGGATGCGGGCAGAGCATCGCAGCAAGCGCTGTCGCAGCTTTGTGGTCCCCGGTTGTGCTGGGTGCGCCTCCGGGCTTTTGGCTCAGGGTCTCTGCTGAATCTGCATCTGTATCTTCAGTAGTTTGGATTTCCCTGTGGGTATTGCTTCTACTCAAAGTTGGGGTGCGAAAACTTGCCATGCTGAATCAGGTGGTTGGTTTGTTTAGCCTCTTGTGTTTTGCTTTAGTCTCCTCCCAGCATTAAATGGAAGACACCTTAATTAATGTTGGTAAAGTGCTTGAAGATGTTGTTAATGACACCTTGCTCAGCATTTGGCTTATCTCACTTCCTAATTCTGGGTGTCGGTGGCATGGGCTGGTCGCCGTGTCCCAGCTCGCGTTGCTTGGAGCTGGTGTGCGATGGTAAGAATGGTGGTGTTAGCAGGGGTGCTGCCAAAATTCCGCTGGGAAGGGAGCGGGAGCTATGCCCTGCTCCTGGAATAAAGGATTTCTCCTCTGCTGCGCAGTGCCCTCGGGCATACGCAGCGTAAGAAAGATTTCAGTCGTGACTTGGTAGTTGGTGATGCCAAAGGGCCAGGAGGACCTTTATGCCCATGACAGCCTAAAATAGAGTTTTCTCTATTTCTCTTTGATCCCTGTACACTTTCGTAGCTACAATGCAAAGACTTTGACTTTTGCCCCGGAGGCAATCAGTTACCTCTGTGCTGTTGCTGTTTTGCGAGTCGTCATCTCGGGCTGTTGAAAATGCTCCGTTTCCATCTTCTCAGAAATCTTCCCTGCTATTTGTTCTTCCAGAGTTTGAGAGCTGATATTGTGAAGGAACCTGAGGGATTTGGGTTCTGACTGACCTCAGTCCTGTCACGAATCAGGAGCATTTTTGCACTGAGCTTATAGCGAGATCAAGGTCTTGCTGTAGGCCGCCTAATAATTTCCTACTTTATCTCCATCCTGCATAGTTCATGGTGTGAAGGAGCGATTAGTTTCATGCTCTGAAACAATTGCATATGCTGAGAAGTAAATTTGTGCGTAGTAATATGCACATGGCTGTTTTGGACGCAGATAGCGCCTCGAGTCCCCATTTACATCTTAGTCTTTGAAGATACTAATTTAAAATATCCTTTCTGGAGTCTTTCTAGTCAAAGGCGTCATCTGGCATGGTGAGCATAATATTTAGATGATCATTCCTTTAAGGCCTGTGCAGGGGAGTTTTAGTGAAGCTCTGGAGGATGAGTAAGTTTTAAGTCCTTCAACTTCAGGGTTTACTTGATCCAGGGTTTCCGACTCCCTGGTCCGTAGCATAACCACGAAGACGTTTGGTGTTAGACTTGCAGCTGTGGAGAGCGAGGTATCAATAGGTCCTGGTCTTAAACGTGGGGAAGATGAAGGGTGGCTTTGTCTGTTGGATTCGGGCGCGCTCTCGATCGCCGGCGCGGCTGGGGAGCCTCCAAAAGGACGGCCTTTCCTCCCGTTACGTTTTCTTTGAGGAGTAAACCTGGTGTTCTCTGGCACCGGTGATGCAGGAAAAAAAAAGCTGCCAAAAGGGGCTTTGCAGTCGGGGAGGCTCATTGCCCAGCCTTTGAGGGCAGACGTCTCTCCCCGAGGGGTCCCTCCGTGCACCGAACAGGGCCCAAGTACGTCGCTATAAATCAGGCGCTGAACTTGGGCGCTGGCGCGATACATAGCAAGGCTTCACGCTCCAGCTTATTAAAATTCAATTCTCATAACTTCTTGTTGACAGCGAAGCGTGAGGTAAGAGCCTTCGGTGCTGACGCGGCAGCTTGCAGAACCGGCGCGCTCGTCGCGCGGAGCCGGGCTGCGGTTTCGTCTGCGCACGAAACCCTGGGGCATCGGTCGACCAAGGGGCCTCGTTTTTCAGGCTCCGTCTTCACCCGTGGGGTGCTGAAGGCTCAGGGCGTTGCTCCTCGTGGCTGCGAGCTTTGCAATCTATTCCCGCTTCAACTTTGCTTGAGTCTTCGTGGCTGACGCTTTCGGGTGTTGGGATGGATTTTGTGGAAGGAACACGTCTGGGGTCCTCAAGCTAGCCAGGTACGTATTTTGATGTTTGGAGGTGCCTGCTGTGTTAGCAGGAGGTGCAACGGGCTCTTTCCGACAAAGGGAGCAGGTCTGAGCTGACCCACCGGAGCGGATGCTGAACAAACGCTCTTGAAAGCGTTGGCCCAAGTCCTTTCCGCAGCCAGTTTGTTTGCAGCAGTCGCGGAGGGGAGGAAAAGCTCTTTGCGGCGTTTTGCTGACGCACCCCTGGCCGAGGGGGGTATCGGGGGCCTGGGGGTGCCTCCCCTGGGGTGAGAGGCTGAGCGGTGGCGACGGGCTGCACGCCAAGGGGACCGAAGGTGACGGAGGCTTTGCGGGAGGACGACGCGTCGCTGGGTAGGAGCAGCTTTGCGGAGGTATCGATTGTGATCCAGCGTGACACGGGCGGCGGCGGCTCCCAGGGGTGTCCTGGTACCCCGGAGCCCCTCAGCCGGGCTCTGGCTGCGCGGCGTCGGTAGTCTGATAAATTCCCTCTTTCTCTAATCGTACTGGTCCTCCTTCCCCGGCTCCCTGCGAGGAGCCGCCGGGATGGGGACGGCGCTGGCGATCTGCGGTGCGGGCGGGCTGCTCCCGGCTGCCAGCCAGGCTCGGTGGGGGTGGCTTTGGGGGCAGGTTCCTGGTTTTCTGTTGTGCCTGATGAAGTTACGTGTCTGTGAGATTGCAAAGACCTCTGAGCGCAGCAGAGGAGCTGCAGCAGGGAGCACCTGACGAGGAACGGGCTTCTGATGCCTCTGTGGTGCGGGAGCTGGAGCGGGCAGGGCTGTGTTTGCCCTGAGAAATGGAAAAAGCTCTCGAGTTTGGCTTTTTCAGACGTGTGGTCAGCTGCAGATTTTAAGTACCTGCAGCACCACAGCTAGAGTTTGCTTTCGGATCACTCGGGCAATGGGAAGGGAGCAAAGATGCCCACGGAAAGATGAAGGGGAGCCTGGTGCCACAGTAAAGGCATCGTGGATCTCTTTTGGGTGCCTGGGAGACTCAGTGCTGGGGAGAGGATCAACCTCGTCACTGATGAAGGAAAAGGGACCGAGCGATGCTCTGCTGCGGTGTGGTCCAGGGCTGGGCTGCATCCTGGTCTTGGAGAACTGCCTGTCTCTCTCGTTGCTTCAGCAAACCTTTTTTGGAAGCAGCATCTCTTCTGAGGGCATCTATAAATCCATTTCTTGCCCTTCTCGGTCCTTACAGAGTTGTTCTGCCTCGCATCTTTTCACGCCACTTCTCCCTCTAAATTAAAATTTCACAGGTTTTATACGCCGCGGCTGGGAGCTGAACCGTCGGGGTTATCTGACGGGGAGCTGGTGTGTCGCGGTCCTCGCTGCTGTCCTCGGGGACACGCTCCTCTGCCGCTCAGCCTCCGCTTTATCGTCCCGCTTTGCTGGGTGGCATCCAGAGGAGAATCCCAAACCTCTCCATTGCCTCCTCTCTGGTGAGAGCGTGTGTCATCCCTCAGCAGGGTGTTAAATTGCCTTTCTGCAGAAAATAGCATGTATTTGGGGGGAGACTAGTATTTGGTGTGAATACGTATGATGTGTGGGATGTAAAGAGAGCAGGCGAGCACAATGCCGTGCTGATGCCTATCTTCAGGCTTTTCTGTGGCTCCTTTTTGGAACAGCCATCAAACCCGGAGAGCTGACATTGCTGTGGAGAAGCGTTTTTTTTGTGGAGAAGATGAAACGGGGCTTGTGCCTCTGCTGCAGCAGATCGAGACCACTGACAACGTCTGCGGTTTGTAACCGAGAGCCTCTCGGAGACTTGAGTCTCTCTTTCCATTTGCCTTTTGACTCTTACAAAAACGTGGGATTTGCAGAAGTGGACGTGTCTTTCTGATAGTAACGACCCGTGCTGCCCGGCACGTGAACTTGCCAACCCGATCTCTTGGCCGCCTTGGCACGGGGGGGTTGCCGGCGGCGAGGGTACGCGAGCACGCACGCCGCTTAGGCGCAGAGACAGAATCGTGGAGGAGAGCTGGCAGCGCGCCCGCGCGCTTCTGCTCCGGCCTCTTATTTTTAAGCGAACCGTCCATCCTCCTCCTCTGGAAATCACCTGGGGAAAAATAGCGTGGGGTTACCGTTGGCCTTCACCGATGGCTGATCGGGAAGCCCCGTGCCGGGTCTTGCGCAGGCAAATTGCCGTAAGGAGCAGCTTCCCGTGCTCCCTTCGAACAGCAGAATTTCCTAAAATGCTTAGTTTGGCGTTTTGTGCATACCTAAACAAGAACAAGAGTTGCATACCCTTTAGGGATGTGTTAAATATCTTTGAGATTCTGCTTCTGGCACTTGGACTGGCTTGAGCAGCCTCTGCCCTCCCATCACAAAGCGGTATTTTTTTTTTCCAGGATATTTCTAATTGCGGTCAGATGCTGTTGCGGGCCGAAACGTGCCGTAGGCGCACAAGCATGGGAAGTGTTTGCCTGTTTTCCGGGGAGACGTGCTGTGTTGGGGGTGGAAAGCAAAGCAAATTGATTTGAGGAATAGATTGGAGGAACTTCGCTTTGATGTCTAGATTTAAACGGTCTAGACGCTCTCTTAAGTTGCAAGGGGGGGAAAGAACATCTTCGAAGGAACGGAAAGGACCGCTGTAAAGGCTTCGGTGGACTTGGAGCCGAACGACGTCATTTCGTGGCTTCCTGTGACAGCAGCGTGTTCGGAAAACAGATTCCTCGTCCCGTGATGGCAAATACTACCTCTGTGTGTGTGTTCCGCATTGTTGTTTCTAGCCTTAAAAGCACCTAATTATTTGCTCTCACGCTTGTCAATTATTGCGTTAGCTGCTCCGGCAAAACCTGTTTTATCCATCTGCAGATTCCGAAGGTTAATCCCTCGGACTTTTATATCCCCCGTAATCTGGAGTTGTTAAATGGCTTTGCCCAAATTTGTCATTATTTCTTTCCTGCCAAAGCGATGGCTCAGGCAGGAGGAGGGGAAGCGCTTCGGGCGGAGGCATCTGAATCTGCAAAGATCGTCGCCGTCATCCTTGGGAACGGCGCTCGTTTAAAGCTCGTTTGTTGTTCAAATGAGCTTTGGTTTCTCCACCCTTTGTGGTGGAGAGCGGCCCAAAGCGGACAGTTTGGGGGCAAGAGGCCTGATTAATGGAATTACTGAATTCCCACGAAAAGCAGCCGGAGCTGGTGGGGCTGAAGCTGTGCAGCTCCTGTGGGAAAAGCCATCAGGATGAAAAAACTCATCGTGGCGTGGGTCTATGGGAAACGGCAGAAAGGCCACCTATTTAGCAAAAAAGGCGTATTTTGGAGGAGCGAGTTGGAATATAAGCGAAAATGCTGTGGGGTTTGTTAATTATGGGGTACCCGGGCAGTTAGTGGGTGCGGGCTTGAGCGTGGATCCCTGTAAGTCCTGATGCTTTCGTACGCAGATGCGTTTGCTCGGCCACTGGAGCCGCGGGGAGGGGCAGTGGTGGGGACCAGCCTGGGGAGGGAGGGCGGCTGTGCGGCTCTCCACCGGCCGGTTCCGAGCGTCTCCGGCGGGTGGCCCCGGCCGTGCCCAGCGCCGTCTGCCGCGGTGTAGGGGCTGCCGAAGGAGCCGTCCTCGGAGGGACGTAGGAAAGGGACATTTTTGTGCGCCGTTCCTCCTGGGACGTGCATCGTTTCAAGGTATTTTGGTAAATGATCTCATTTAACACGTCTTCTGCACCCTGCTTGTCGCCGTGGTTTCTGAGCGCGTTCATTAGGGACCCGTTCCGTTTTGGGCGTAATGCCCCCGACGGGCGCGTTTGCTCTGCAGTGGCAGAACGTCTTTGATGCAGCGTTGCGCGGGTGGCAAGATTAATGGAAAGCACTTTACGAAATAGGCTTGAATACCTTGTAGGTTCCTTAAAGATTCTTTTCTTTTTCATTTAAATGGAACCGGATTCTCTTGGGCTGAGGTTTGTTTGATGCTGTTGTGGCTTGTGGGCTGTAGCGTTCCCGGGGTTGGGCTGCCGCGCGCCCGTAGCTCCTGGAAATAGCCCGACGCTAAATCGGGGTTTATGGTTGCGATTATTTGGTATTTGTTTTACTTTGGGGGGGGAAGTATGCATAAAACAAGCCACGAGAGCACTGCCCGTTAATTAGTCCAACAGTAATGTGGTAATGACCACCCTGCAGGATTAAAAACCCATACGCACGTAACGCGTTAACTCTGCTTGTTGGCAGCATTAAATGATCCAGAGAATATCAAATGAGCAGAGCTGGCTGGTGTGCCGGCGACAGCCTGTCAATACCGTGATGTCAGCACGCGCGCCTTTGACCTCATCGCGAGGGTTAGTCAAACCTGGCTTTGTGCGGTCGTGTTTTCCAGTAGATGAGAATATTGTGCCGGGAGAAATCAAGGGGATTCTCACTGGCCAGAGAGCCTTTGTGGATGGCCTTGGGAGCAATATTTGGGTAGGGATTTGCAGGGCTGCAGCCCAGTTCAGGGCCTTTATTAATGTGCTGTTATAGGTGGCTCTTGGACGCGTGGGATTTGGTGCCGCTGCCGAGGTTCACTTCCCTTAATTTCCAAGGGTTGCTTCCACCCCTTGGTACCGTCCTTACGCCGGGAGGTGGTTACCAGCTCTGGGAGAACGTGGGTGACCCGATCCAGTTCTTTGCCACAGCCTGAGCCAAGCCCATGGGGCTGAAATGTCTGGTGAGGTATTTTGGCACCTGTGTGGTTGCAGGGACCTGCCCCTTGGTCAGGACGTGTGTGAGGGGCTTTGGCTGTTGAGTTGGTAGATACCTGCTGCAGGAACTCATGACCAGCGTCGTCTTGGGCCGGGTGCTTGAGGTTACCTTCAAAAATGTTGGTGATGGATCCTCCAGCGTATTCAGAGCTGGGAGCAGCTGAGCTTTTGGGTTGTCCTGGAGAAGGCAAATTATCTGAGCCTTGATGACTTGCTGTGATTTATGCCGATTCCTTTTAGTTGCAGCTGTATGTAAGGATTCCACATTGGGGGATATTCTGCTTAACCGCAGTTCTTGCGAGGTAGCTCTCACTTGCCAGTTCATTTTTGGTTGTTACTGCCAATGCGAGTACAATCTTCTGCATCTTTCCTGGGCTTGTGTCAGCAAATGAGCATCAATATCTTTGTGACAATCTGGTGAGGAGAGAGGAAGTGGAAAAATTGGAGTGATGCTCTGAAGATAATTTTGTTCATGCTTTTTTTTTCCTATATTAAGGGTCAAAGATGCCTGTCGAACCAAGTGTCTTGAGTAGGAAGGGTGAGTTGGGTATTGCTGGCTACAGGTGGATGGCATGAATGGACACGGTGCTGGAGATAACTGGTAGGAAATTATTAAACATACTCTAGTTCCTCTAGGGCATGTCTTCAGTGTATCTTGTATTTCTTTAAGTGGGTGTACACAATTCAGAGGCTAACACCATTAATTAGACCAACAAGACAGACTAATAAAGAAGTGTAATGTCTGTGGTAAACTGGGTTTATCCCTGATTAGCAGAGCTGCTCTGATCTCATTGCAAATCTGTGTATATGCCATTAGGAGAGCAGTATTAAGTTGGTAAATAACACTGCCAAAAAGTTTTCGTTGTTTGCTCTGTTGAAAATGGTTTAAAAAAAAAAAGGAAAATAAACCAGCATGGAACTTTGACTTATAGGAAATCTTTGTGCTTTTATCCTATTAGTCTGGAATAAAGGAAAGATAAGGGTGGAGGGAGGAGGCGTAGGGTACCACAGGCGCTACAGCTGAGACTCGAACTGAGTCAAGGAGGACATCAGGTGCCTCTCCGTAACTCATCCCCTCGCCCCGTGACTTTCGCATCCTCACGCGAGTGCTGCGCAAAACACCGTATTTCTATCAGTGTGCTCACGCTGGGTGAATATTGTCCTGGGCAACTTACAGCCAACTCTGCCGGAATTTCATCCGAAACTTTGCCGGGTAGAGCAGCAGGCCGCGTGCGTGCTCTGCAGGCACCTCCGTCGCGTAGCAGCAGAGGAGGGGCGCGCGGGAAGCCGTGTTATGCACCGGCGAGTTGTTCTGGGTGTTGTTAAAAGTACTATCAAGATGAGGTGCTGGTCAGGCGCCGAACTCCGTAAAGGGGCGTACGGTGTCTGTCTGCGTGACAAGTGCCGTCGCCGACGAAGAATCCTAATGAGGAGCCGTTGCCGGTGCGTCATCCTGCCAGGCTGGGATCTGCGCACGGCAGCTTCCTTCCTACCCTTTTATTCAGGCAAGCAAGAACTTGCTTTCTTAGCTATTTCTCGTGTTATAAATGATGGCTAGCAGGGAAGGTTAGCTACTTTCTGATGAACTCATGAATTTTATTTTTTTATATTTATGTTTTTTCATTTATTTTTATGGGGAAAATCGGTAGCGCAACCGGGAGATTTTCTGCTGTGGATGGTACCTGTGCTGGTGTTTTTGTCTTTGCTGCTCTTCGGCATTTCCTTTAGGCTTATTTGCATGAGGTGGAATTGCTAAGCAAATGTTCCCCGTGTTTTAACCTGTTGCACAGCTACGGTGTGCTGTTCTTTGTTAGCCTGTGACGGGAATGAAGGCAGGTAACCGGAGCGCCCGTTGTGCGGATGTGCTGGCCAACAGACAAAAACCAGCGAGGTCCTTATCAGCGCCTCGTTGATAAACAAAAGCCCTGGTGAGGACCCACCTCGCCTGCCTTAGTTGGCAATTAAATGCTCTTGAGGCTTTGGTTTGTTGTGAAAGTTAATTGTGAAGCACTCCAGCCTTGGCGGAGCTCCCATGCGGAGACTCGTCACGCCTCAGCTGAGCCCTCCGACAGGTACGGGTCTTGCCTGGGCTGGTTCCTGGGGCTCCCTGCGCAGTCGCAGGGGAGGGGCCGGTACCTCCGGAGGGCATTTCTTCCCGGATATTTTAGACACCCCCCTCAATGGGATGGTCCTCCAGAGATGCCGGTCTCTCCCCACCGACTGTAGCGTGAGGCGGGGCAGGAGGTGAGATGATCCCACCCATCATTAATGGGTGTTTAATCTCCTGGCTGCATCGCTGCTGAGGTACCGCTTGAGCTTAATTAAGGGTTGCGTTGGGTAAAGGCCGTCTTGCTTGTGTCAAATTACGTCTGGAACTGCCTGTAAGCAGAGTTGGTTCCTCAAAGGGTGTTCCTGGTGCTGCTTGTTGCCCAACACGTCTCCGTGACCTACTCAAGGAGGCGTCTCTTCTGTCAAGTCTCGGTGTCCTGGAGCAGCCACCGAGATCTTCTTGGGTCTTCAGGGTCGTGACCCATGCCCAGGACCCTTGCAGTTTTGGACTGATCCTCCAGGTCCTCCACGTGAAGGCGGTTCTGGCTTCAGAGCTGCCGGTGCTATCAGGTGAATGAACCCTCTTCTCCTCGTGCTTGGCCTTGCCCCTTTCATTAGCATTTCCATACTCACCACCGTAGGAGCTTTCGGCATTGCGGGTGCTCTGAGGGACGGGGAGTTCTGTCAGCCAGCCAAGCTGCTCAGCACAAGCCTGAAAGAAAAGCAGAAATAAAAGCTGCGCCACATGATTGCACAGGGACAAGGTTTGGGTTGGGTTTTTTTTGGTGTGTTTTTTAAGATGCTTTCTGATAGCACACAGCCGCTGGCCAGGAAGGAGCTGCGTAACCGTGGGATCTGGTGCGCTCCCGGATGGGCGGTCAGGTCGCAGACGTTGCGGTGCTGGACATCTGCAGTGGAGACGTGGGGTCTAAGGCTTGCCCTTGTGGGGCTGGTCTAGGCAGGTTGGTCCAAAGTTGATGCTAGCTGTGTATGTTGCTTTGCTCTTGAGCTTCCATCGCAGCCTCCTGGCTCTTACGACCACCAGGGGCTGTGGGGCAGGCGGGGGCTGCGGTGGAAAAGCATCACCGTGCATGAGGGATCGGCTTGATTCTCCTAAGGAGGGGCACAAAAACCCCCCACCAGTCTCAAGTATAACAAATAGAGCCTCCCCCATCTTGAGGTTCCATCCTCCATTTAAGAGAAATAAAAATACTGCCCCGTCGGTATTGCTTTGTACCTGAGCTTTTATGAAACAGAAGTAAATGTTACGGCTCTGGCAGCACAGATGAGAGGAGAAGGAGAAGCGATGTACGAAGTGAATTGCCCGGCACTTTTATGTTTTTCTGTCTTGGTCCTGGGGCATTCCTGTTGACCAGGCCAGAGCACAACGTGCCCTTACCTAACGCTCGCGTCGCTGGAGTATGATTCTGTCCTGCTGTCACGGGTGAGGATGCTGCATTTATGTCTCAATGAATTTCATCCCTCGGTTTACGTGTCCGGGTCCCCTGGGGAGTATGGCAAATCCAGTGTTACTGAGCACGATGGCACATTTGATTTATCAACTCTATTAATGATCTGGTTGAAAGGAGAAACAACACATTAATTAAATTCACAACCGATGATTAACTTGGTGTTGCGAGCGCCGGGCAGGACAGAGGTTTAGCACGGAGAGACCAGAAACGTAGGCAAGGGGCGGCAAACCGGCACGCGAAGGTTGCTGTGCTCGCAATAGCAGGCAAAAATGGCAAGAATGGGGGATTTGGTGAGAGGATGATGCTTACGATAAATGAGGATGTTGGGCTGTCTGGAGTCACCACCAGTTGTGGCCAAAAAGCAGTGTTGCTGCAGGTGTTGCAGGCTTATACTGGTGCAATGGGAAAGGGGGGGGTGATGGCTATCTATAGTAAGGCAGACAAATTAATATTAAAAACCCCACCAAACCTACAGGTCGTCAAGCATGAGTATTTTGGTGCTTCTGTGTTGACGGTATTAACATAAATTCAAGCCGACCTAAGTGTGCTGGGATAAAAACATTTACCCTTGGAAAATCCTTTGCCCGAATGTGATTTTCACCGTTGGCTTTGGGCTGTTCTGTGTTTTGCATTTCTTTTCTATGGGTTTTAGTAATGAAAACAAACAGCTTGGCTTCACCTTGGGTTGTACTTAACTTCATTTCCAGTTGTTTTCTCTTGTTCCCATGCATTAACACACTTTGTCCGTACTCTGAGCTGCAAGTAGGCAGGACGATGTACTCTTTTAGTTTGGATTTAAAACACTTGTTTTCTAGCACGTTGCAAAATCTCTGAAGTTGAGGTTGCCTAGTTTCTCTTGAAGGATCTACACATGCAAGTGTCCCTGCACAAGGGATGAAGCGCCCAGCCAGTTCTATGGGCCTTGGTGCATAGAGCCACTGCTCGGAGCTAAAGGCATCTGTAGTGGGCTGTGGGTCCCTGCTGGTGCGTGACCTGCTCCCCTCTGCTTTCTGGGTTGTGTTCCTGACCTCCCTAATTGTCTCCAGCTGAAACTCTCCCTTAAAAGTGAGCTCAGATGGAAAATATTTTTATGCAAAATGTTAACACATTTTTTGGGGGGGAAGCCTTTTTTTTTTTAAAGGTGGAGTAGGCTAGAGGTGGTGTATTACTTAAAGTAACCAAAGATGCTTTATTTTAGTAAAGATAGCTGTGGATTGTCTGTAAGGAGAAAAAATGCAGCAAACCCAGCTGTGAGTTATGGTGTGTTGAGCACTACAAGGAGAGGTTTAACCAAAAGCCTCTTTGTCTTCATCCAACCTCTAACATGGTGCAGGTTATTGGAGGGAGGAATTTGAGGACCTGTTTGCAAGGGGTGATGTTAATTATTTGGGGCTGGGCTAAATAAAATTAATTTTGGACACTAAGTGAATTAATTTGTCCTTCTCATAACCCCAACCCACACGAACAGTGCTCAGATTATTAAAGGGCCGTTTTAAAATGAAGAGGAATTTTGCCAGCTCACTGTATTTCTTCTTGGTCGGAAGAAGGATTTTATTTTAAAGATCAATTACCATTGTTCAGCCCCTGTTATGCCATCTCAAAGACACCCAGTGTTCTGGAGTGCTTTCATTTATCTTTAAAATGTCTTGCAATCGATAGTTTTCTTTTTTCTGTATTTTTTTTGTCCTTTTGCGCTACGTTTTCTTTTTGCGTTACACGCTGGGGTACAACTAGGAATGTGTGCTGCCGTTCCGCGTCCGAGCAGTGCCAGGACGGCGGAGAGCGTTAAAGCCCTCGGAAGGTAAATATTGCAAAGGATGCAACAGGGGGGGTCCTGGGGAGAAACCAAGCCAGCAGCATCGAGGGGACTTACCCAGCCCTGGGTGGGGGTGAGCTCTGCCCCTTGGCAGAGCGGGGCGGAGGGCTTGTAGGGTCTCACCGACCGTGGATGGGAAGGACCGGGTCCGACTTGGGATCGGAGAAGAGTCTGTTTGAGCAGGCACCCGCAGAGGTGTGAGGTTGGGCGCTCGCAGGGACGTGGGCAGAGGAGCCCGTTGGGTTTTGAGTTGAGCCCAGTTGAGCACTGGGCATTGCCATGGCACGAGGAGGTCCCTTACGCTCCTGAGAGCTCATCCGGCGGGACTAGAGGCACCGCTTCCTGCGGGGGAAACAAGAAACCCCTCAATTTCGCCTGCTCTGCTTCTGCTGAGGGGCCATAGAGCGTTGGTTGTGCGCTGAACGTTCCCGCTCCGCATCAGGACGGGAACAAACAACGCGGGTAAAAGCCCGGCTGCAGGATCCCTGCGGAGGTGGCGCAGCCTGTGCCGGTGACGATGGTTGAGCAGCGAAGCAAAGGGCTAAGCTCCGCTCTAGAGCGTGTCTTTTACCCGAGCGCGCAGGCTTGAGCAGTCGCGCAACGGGGAAGCGTGGCGTTGTCGGCCGCGCTGCGCGTGGGAGGGCGCGGGGATGGAGAGCTGGACCCCGAGCAGCGAGAGGCAGGCTCGATGTCGCCATACGGGGGGGCCGCGTCTGGTCAACGCGCGGCACAGAGGGACCGGGTGACGCTGAGGGAAACGATGAGGACGCTCTCCGCGTTGGGGCTGGAAGGCATCCCTCGTCCCGCCGGCCGCTACCCGCGGCAGCATCCCTGTCCCCCGCCTGTCTCCTCGAGCGCGGCGGCACGCACAGACCCGGGGCCGCTCCCGGTGAAGCGCTTTCTCCCGGTAACGCGGGTGCCTTCCTGGGAGCCGTCCTCCGGCGGACAGCCCCCGTGGGCGAGGGCTGCGTTCGCACCGCGTGTGGCCTGAGGAGCTCCCGGCCGGACCGGTGCTTCTTGTATTCCAGAAGTTTTTGCGTGCCGAAGGGTATGTGGGCAGGAGAGACGGGCTGGGGGGGTCGGGGCTCTAAGCAGCGGAGCCAGGGTCTTAAAAGGAGCTTTCGACAATTTTAACAGGAATTGTATCCATGGGATTGCAGCAGGCTTCAAATGTTCCTGCCATTTGACATGTCAGAAGAGATCGGCAGCTATTTTGGAAGACCAATTTAGATCATGCTTGTAGGGGTGTTTGTTTCCTAGTGTTTCTTGTTTTACTAATTGCAATTGTTTCCTGTCCTCTAATATCTTATACTTTTTAATAAGGTGTATAATTCATTATTGAAGTGGCAGCGTTCTGATAATCAGGAGTTATTTTTGTCAGTGCCGATTAGTTGGTAAGTACAGATTAATATGTGAAGATGTGATGTGGTCCCTTGGTTATTTCTGTTTTAAGCGGGTGACAAGGGCACTCGTTTCACGGTGTTCCCGGCAGCTTCCTCCCTTACGGCGAGAGGGTCTGAAAGGTCTGGATCCTGCTTCCCCTGCAAAAAGGGCAGAAGCCGTTGGCAGGGTTACGGCTTTTTTGGTTCATTTGCCGGCTGCTTGGTGAAGGGTGTGGTGGCCGAGGGGAGGGAGCGGGCACCCGCGGACTGTTATGACTCAAGCGCGGATATCTGTGGGGTGAGACATCGCGGCGTGCCCCGTCCCCTGCAAACTAGACTAAGAGAAACAGTTGACACCCTCCGTCGTAATTCGGTACATGTTTTTTGGGGTCGCAGCCTTCTGCCTTCTCCAGGATGATACGAACCATGCTGCTGGAAGAGGTTGTGTAGTTGGACCTGAGCTGTTGCATTATTTAAGACCGGATCTCCGGGAAGGGGGAGTAAACCAAATTTTTTTTGTCACTTGGTCGCCCCTACCAAGGAAACCACAGTGCTCTTCAGCGGCTCGTTGTTACTGTAGGCTGTTCCAGCCCTCCCTGGTTTAGCAGATGGCTCTGAACACAAATAAGCCTCAGGGATGCCTGTCGCTGCCTGTGACCATGGGGAGAGTAGAAAGCACATGGGAAATGAGCAGGGATGGGGAGATGCCTGACATTTTTCTTGAGCAAATAAATGTGGCATAGGGAAAGCCCGAGTAGGCTCTGTGCGTTGATCAGCGCTGTGAGCACGGCTTGGGCTCGCCCCTTGCGCCGCCCCGTGATGCCAAGGGGCTTCCTGATCCTTGGTGGTTCAAGGGTACCTGTGTTAGTCGATGGTCTCCGATGTATCTGCAAAGGGGTTGTAGGGCTTGCATGTGTTTCCAGAGCCCCTCCACCCGAGGGCGGGAGTTGAAGTCTTTGGGATGCTCTCCCTTGAGTTACTGGGGGTTGAATTTGGCGCTCGCCGTGTCTTTCACGTGGAGATCTGGCTGTGAGCGATGATGATGATGGCTGCACAGGCTTTGGAGATGAGTTTGCAGACTAGTGCAAGAAAAGGATTCACCAAAGTAGAAACAGAGGAGTTATACGTAAGGGTTTCCATGCGTCCCCTGCTTTTGAGCCTGTGGAAATAAAGTAGGGGCTCAGCAACTGGGAACGGAGGACAGGAGGGTCTGCCAGGCGGGCAGCGGTGGAGCAGAGAAGACCAATGTCTCCATCACCCCGCTGCGGTCCTGTAACGCAGCCTGGGATTTCCAGCCCCTCTTCGCTCGGGCTGCGGCGTTGGAGTCGGCACGTCGTGCAAGAAATGACTTGTGCTTTATGCACGGTCTTGCCGCTGCTGAAGAGGGGGGGGTCAGAGTGTAAGTCGGTTAAGCGGCTGGATTGCCCTGGTATGTTTGCCACGGGATAATGGAAAATTCCTGTGAGGGAGTCCGCTTGATCTGGGGCCAGAGGAAACAGGATGAAGTCTATTCCACCAGCGGAACGATGGAGGAGTACACTGTGCATCTTCCGGCGCCTGCTGCCAATGTTTTTACAGGCTTGAGATTTTATTTTGAAGAAGAAAAAGTTACCGCGTGCAAGGCCAACCTGCGGCCACTCCAGGCTTCTTGCCTGGCGTCCTCTCATGCTGCCTGTGTGCCATTGCTTCGTCTAATTTTGGAGGACTGCATGCACTAAGCCTGCAATAGAGTCATTTTCTGCTTCCCGAGATGATGGGAGGAATTCGGGGCCGCATGGGTCCCCCGCGGTTAGACCCTGCGGTCAGCGTTCCGACGCGGCATACCAAGCACGTCGAGTCTGCTGGCACCGCTGAGAGCCTTTCAGCGGCTGCAACAGGCTTTACTTCCTCTTGCTTTCCCAAAGTGGGTTTGGGTCCACATGCTGCTGCATGGAAATGTAAAAAATTTCCATCACAATTTGTGGAGTTAAAGGGTATCTTAGAAAACTAGTGCTTCGTAGAAGTCTTTGAAAGGAAGTTTTAGTATCTCTTAGGACTTTGTGGCATCTTTGTGTTACAAAACCATTTGTGCTCTAAGGCTTTAGACTGAAGAATTCAACTTGCAATTTTTAGACTGTTATCGTTAATAAAATGACTTTGCACTTTGATAGCCCCTTTCATTCAAGGATCTAAAATGCTTTAAAAATGCTAATGAATTAAGCTCCTTGATAGCTCTTGAGTGCAGCTCTTTGTACAGGATTTTCATCCAAAGCCTAGTGAAGTCAGTAGAAAGATGTCCGTACCATTAGCGTGGGCAAATCCCTTAATCTGTCTGTCCCTGCTTGTCTCCTCTGTAACCGGAGCTAATGGCATGGACATCTTCCCATGCCAGGAGCTCTCATCCTTTCCCCATTGGGATTCTTTTCTTTATTTTTCTGCCTGGTTCCACTGCTGAGGAGCACATGGGTGTAGCAGTACATTCAAGGCAAGGTGGGGGGGGACGGGACATAAAGATTTAGGGTTGCCTATCTTGTCTGCTGTTGTGCTCTGACTTAAGGTCGGAGACTTAAGAGGAGTCTGGGATGGAAATAACGAGGAATGATCCTGTAAGGGAAAGCCCCGTTAGGCCGGCGATGGCGCGATGTAGAGCAATCGCTCCGTGCTGTCGGCGTGCCGCTCAAGAGGCGGTGGTTTCCTCCAGGAAACCAGCGGCAGTGGGAAGAGCTCAACCGTCTCTCGTGGTTTCCAGTCCAAGACCATCCTGTGAGCTTTATTCCCTCAGCCACTGGAAGTTTGTTGGGGGTTTGCCGTGGACTTAAACATTCGGGGTCACGCTTTGGGGAAAGCATCCCCTTGTTCTGCGGGACGTAGCTGTGGACGCGAGCAGCGGAGCTGGGCTGTGGGGAAGAGTGCGTTGCTGCCGGTGGACGCTCTAGCTCCAGTTCAAGGCTGTGCACTGAACGGACGGGGGATTCTTCTTGCCGTATTAAAGATAAAAGCAGTTATGCCCCGGCAAAGCCGTAGGCGCAGGGGACTGTGAACGTCTTGACGCCCCTTTCCTCTTGCCGCCATACGATGGGTCATGTAATGTCCTTACGCCTGATCAGCTGTGACAATTGGTATTTTATGGATTCTCGCTCTTTGTCACCCTCTTACAATCTCCCCTTTCCCTTCATTAACTGTCTCTCAAAACCATCTCATTGCTGCTCTGATTTTTTTTTTTTCGGTGGATAAGCCTGTTACAGATAATCTGGTTTGCTGAATTCCCTTTTCTCTGGGCAATCTCCTTAACAGCCACCTCGGAGGATTTCATCGTGTTTGGTATCAGGATGTGGCTTCATATAAATATTCTCTTTCTCCACGGTTCTTCTGCTGATTAAGGTCTGTTTCTCCTAAATAAATTTTCTCATAAAATACCTCTGAGAGGGGGGAGCTTCACAGAGGCTTAGCGTATGTTCAGTACTTCTGAGCAAATTGCGTTGGCCAAGATGGTCAAAATTCACTGTTGGCTTTGGATGGGTCAACTTTGGTAGTGTGGGAGCCAAAAGAAAGGGAAGGAGAGAGATGAGGGAGAGGAAGGAGTTGTAATCCTTAAATGTGGCATCCCACGTACTGCAGGGTAGAGTCCTGTGTGATTGTGGGGGTATCCCCTTTGGGGTGCCCCACGGAGAAAAGAAGGTGGCCGAAAAGCACATCCCTTCTCCTTTTATCCGTTTCCCTGCTATGCAGCAATCAATAGCATCATTTTGTCACTTTCAGAATTTTGTCAGACTTCACGTAACCTGATAAGGACGTTTGCCACTGCTGCTCCTTTTGAAAAAGCTCTTTTTCAGCACTTTAAAAAAAAAAAACAAACCCCAAACCCTCTCCCTTTTTATATGTGCTTCAAGCATGCTTTTTCTTCTCCCTGCCCAAATTTGCGCTGGATGGAGGGTCAGGAGATTACGGTTCTGTTCCTGGCGTTGCCAGCAAGTTGCTGAATGATCTTCTGCAATTCATTTGATCTTTCTGTACCTCGTTCTCACAAATAAGGATGCTGGTAATAACTTTCTATTGTTAAAGCTCTGGTAATAACTTTCCATTGTTAAAGCTCTTAAAGCTCTTGTATAGGAAGTGCTATAAGGGAGTTATAATAATTATTGTAATCATTTGGAAGCGAAGGCGCTGGAAATAAAAGTTTCTGCAACATAGGACCTTAGTTCTTGTTGAAGGGAATTATTAGAATACTATTGGCTGGAATGACCAATAAAATGTGAATAAGGCAACCGCTTCTATTGAATTTATAGTCGATGGGGAGCGAGATGATGGAAAGATGTGAGAAATGGCTGGAAGGTGTAGTTTTCCATTTGAGCTGTCCTGGGAAAAAAGTGTCTGCTGATTTTTTTTTTTTGGTCTTGTCTAGCATCTATACACCATGTGGGTTCCTTGTACACATAAGCAATGAGCTGCTTTGGCCATTATTTAAAAAAAAAAAACCCTAAACCAAACAAAAACCCATGACAAAACAAACAAACCTGCTCCCCACACACACCCAGTGACATTTCCCCCACCACTGCTCCTTGTGGGGCTGCGGCTGCACAGGCTGATCTTGTGCAAGCAGGCGGCTTTAAGCAGTAAAGGCAATATAGTGCTGACCGTGGTTGTCCATACGGTACCTAGATATGGCAGTTATAGGTGCATTGGGGTAATGGAGAAATAGGTAAGCTTGCTCTATAGGTTTTTCATCTCCTGGCTCCCACCCTGTCCCGTATTGCCTCTAACTTAGAGCTTGCTAAAAATAGGTCTTGGAGAAGACTTGGAGCTGTTGAGATGAAGACAGAGCAAGACCATAAATCACTTGACAGCTCATTTCCTTATAGCAAATATCTTGCCCTTATGACTATATGTTTAGATTAAGGAAGGAATAAAATGTAGCAAGGACTCGGTTCGGTTACTGCGTGTTTCAGTCGTATGACTTTTTCCTTTAATAAACAACAGCGTAAGTAGATAGGAGTGGGACAAATCCTGTAGGAAAGGCCCAAGCTGGACATCAGTCTCTGTCTTTTAAACATCTCAGATTTCGGGTTTTTGAGTGCTGGTGTGTCTTCATTGTCACTGACGCTGTTCTCTGCAAGCCTTCGAGCCCCGTTCCCACAGCCAGCGGGAACCTTGCCAGAAATTCCAGCCGGGATGGGATCAAGACCTTGACAGTCGTTTCCTTTCCTTTCTTTATGCGTGCAAGGATCTCTAGAGCTCCTTGCAAGCATCGCTTAATCTGAGGCGCTCTCGTTAGGCACGTCAGAAGTGTTACTCGGTCGCCGTGTTAGTTTTATTCCCTTGGGGTATTTGCTTTATGCTCTGTCTGGGGATGAGACGCCAGCAGCCATGGCTGGGGCTGGTTTTTTGAAAGCCATGGGCAGCTTTCAGGAGACCTCCATGTCCACCTCCGTCCTCTGCAAAAGCCACGTTTTGGAGGGGTCTGGTGGAGGTTACCCGTATTTTGATGCGTGTCTAAGTTCCTCTAGCGCTACATCCCACGTAGCCTAAGCTGCAGTTGCCGTCGTTCATCGCCGCCGCGAAGGGACCGGCCAGACGAAAGCAGGTCGTATCAAAGCTCTACGGCGCAACTAAGAGTCACGCGATCGAGCCTGTAATAGCAAACTTCATCTTCTGTTGCGACGATACGTGTTTTGGATGAGTGAAATTAGAGCCTTGTCGTGCTGGATGCAGCTTCTGATCATCAGAGCCCTTATCTGAAAAGTCGCGCTGTTTTTCACAATCCCACAAATATTTTGGTGGTGTTATGCCCAGCTGAGTAGTTGCATCACTTAGTGGCAGCTCGGGAGATACGAGTCCTGCTTCCAGATCTGACAATAACCCGTGATAAGATCACGGACAAGGCTCTTCTTTCACCTGAGCTGCTGTTTCCCGACCTTAACGTCTTCGCAAGAAAAACGCAACATGACAGCCCGGGGTTACAGCATTGCCTTAGACTTGTGCTATCTATCTACATTGCACAACAACAAGAAAAAGGAGTTATCGGTGTCCCAGGAGGCAGAGAACAAATTTAGGTCCCGATCTTGCATATGCTTATGCAGCTAATTAGCTTTACTCAATGGAGCCCATTGAGCCCATAGCGCTTGTCCTTCATCTGTTCGGGGCTGCGTGTGTGAATGCTTATTGAAACGCCAAGTCGGTTGGCGTATTGTTGCACGTACGAGATTTCTTATGTTCTTGTTTGAAGCGAGGAACAGTCTCTCCATTATATAAACCTTTTTTTTTAATGTAATACAGTTATTGATGTGAAATTACAGGCCCAGGTAAATTTATGCTTTTCAATTCCCGGGTCTGAAATTGCTGAGCTCTGCTCTTTTGGGTCAGGAAATGTTTAGCAATAGTTGTCATCGTGCGGGGGGGTTGATGTGGCTCCAGACGTGGGTGTCGTGCCAGCTCTGGGACTTAGAGTAATAGACAAGTAATGACTGATGACCCGACTGTTGGCGGGTGGTTGTGTATCAGGACCTTTCTGTCTTAACAATTAATCTGCTTGTTGATGAACGCTTGACCAGATCCTGCAGCCCTGCCGGGATCTCTCTTGTCACTTCGGTCGTTCAGCAGCAAAAATGGCAACGAGACTTTTGATACGTTTCGAACTAGAACTTTACTGATGCTGTTTAAGGATATAGGAGTACGTAAAAATGAGCAAATCCTGTATGCAGTGGGAGAATACGAATGCTAAGCGTGCTGTCCAGACGCGCTCAGTGCGCAGAGCCCGCCGGGGACCTCCCCACCCCGCTGGGTCTTCCCGGGCACTAAGCACAGGTCGGTGCATGAGCTGCTTTTACTTCGCTTCTACATTAAAACTACCTTGTGATGGCTGTGACAGAGCTTAAAAACCAGAATTTACATAATGATTCTGTGTTAATGATATTAACATAACGATACTAACAATAGCTTGGTAAGGGCAGATCTGCAGAGATTGCTTTTTCCATCTGACCTTGAGTGTTGACGTTGGACTGGTTTGGCATCGCATTTTTTTCCCCACGTTTGAACTTGCAAGGTTCTTTAATACTCGGCTCGATGTTTCTGTTTTGCTGTTTCAGTTCCTGATTATTTCCCGTGACTGTAACGCGCAGCGATACCCTGTGCCAGGTCACTTCCAGGACTTGGACGTGAATTGGATTCGGTAGCTGGAAGGCGCTGAGCCTCCAAAATGTTTGTACATGATTCAGTTGCTGGAAGACAAAGGCTCATCCTTGGCTGCGGAGCGTCGTACACGCGACTCCTTGTGCTCCCAGGCACGGTAAGAAGAGAAATGTGGAGGCAGGTTGTTCCCAGGATAGTCCTGCCTAAAATTTCCCGCCTGCATGGCTAATCTTGAGTTTTGTCTCCTTTCCCAGCCAGATTCTCTCTCTGAATCTTTATCAGATGCTAATTAGCATTTGTTCCCACCCAGCACCGGGATGTTTGTTAAGGTTTTTGAGAAAGCATTGCAGTTCTGGCGCGGTTGCAACCCTGCCGGGGAAATCTCCTGTAACCCCTCGATGCTCCCCCGTGTGCCAGTCCGCAGGAGCCCGGTGCCCCCCAGTTACTGAGTTTCAGCCGTGCTCAGCTCGGGCATCTCGTGACGGGTGAAAGTTTGGGATAAATAGGACCACGGCGGGATCTGCGGCGCGGGTGCGCCTTCCGGCTCGCTGCCCGCTGGAGACGCGGTCCCGCAGGGCCCGGCGCGTCACCGGCGTCGGCCGGAGACCCATTTCAAGCCGTGGTTCGCGACTCCCATGTCAGCTGCTGCCTGCCGGGTCGGTGCCGCGGATGCCGTCACGCGCGTGCTCGCTGTCGCGCCCTGCGCGTTCTTAGTTGCATGCCTGGGATTCTTGCTTCCAGCTCCGCGGCAATAAATGAGCCATTTGCATAACGAATGGGTTCAAAATCTGCATCCCCGCAGTGTCTTCAGCCTTGCCCTTCAGAAGGGTCTGTTTGCCGGGAGACGGTGGCATAACTCAAAAAGCTTAAATTCCTCTGGGGGATGGGAGTTTGGAGGTGCAATACTCGGGTTATTTTTCAGCCGGTTCCATGGGAGCGCAGCACCACGTGGGCTTTTGGAGCAGGCAGAGAAAATGCAGCTTATTGCTCTGTGTTACAGCCGGGGAGGGTGGGTGGAGCGCAGCGGGCAGAAATGGGGGGAAAAACCCCGATTCCTGCTGGTCACTTGCTATAGAAGTAACTTCATTGCTTCGTGCCTTTTTTTCATGTGGAGTTGCTGGGGGTTGTTTTTGCTCCGAGATGAGGAACCTCCATTTCTGGGTGCTGCTATCCTTCACTGTAATAAAGAAAACACACGAGCAGGTTTAATTTCCTACCCGTATTTCCTTGAGACCCTCTGGAAAAAAAAAAGGGGGTGGGTAAAAGGACGTTCAGGCCATTCCACACTCTCCCTTCTGCTTTTCCTCATGGCTGTTGCCATCCTGGCAGCGGCTTCGGCTCCGTTGGGGTGAACGTTCCTCTAGCGCGCCGTTGTCCCCCTCCTGCGGCGACGGTGTCCCCCCCCACCAGGACAGCCCCATCGGGAGGACGTGCGGGCTCGGGGTCAAGTCCTCCCCTTTTTGGCCAAAGCCCTTTTGGTTTTTGTCTGGTCTGCTGGGGTTTCAGGAGCAAAATAACATGCTGAGATTTGGTGCTTGGGAGGTGTCAGTCCCCTCTGATCCAAAAAAGAGGCGCACAGCTTGCTCTAATAACCCCGGCAAGGCAAGAGCTCTCCTCTTGTGCCCATGGACCCTTTTGGGGTGACCCCATCTGTGGCCGCAGGGCCACCAAGTCCTCCACCTGAAATGAGGGCATCTCCCAGACATAGTGAGGTACTTCTCCCCCTCCCCACCTTGAGATTGTAGAGCAGAAAATGGGGCGAAGAACCCCCAAAATGAGCCCCGCCTCCCCCAGAGGGGCTGCAGCCCTTGGTTCCTGTGCACAGGGAGCTTTTTGCCGTGTTCACGCTGCCGAGAAGCCCTGCGGCTCAGTGGGTGATGGGCTGCCTAGCCGCTCCTAATATAAAAAAGGAGGATGAATAATGAGCAGCGATAACTCTCCTGCAAGTGTGTGCATCCCACTCGTTCCGATAAGACGTCTCTCCCTTTCAAGTCCCTTAAAATGCTATCTGTGTTTCCAGGACTTGCCACAAAAATTCTGCGAGGCACCGGTTTCTGTTTGTTTTCCTTTAAACCACTTTCAGATTTCTCTTTGAGTTTGTTGAACTCGTAGCAAGCTTCGTTTGAGGAGGAGGAGATGAGTGGAGTCGAGTGCTTAATGGAAAACAAATGGGAATCCAAATCAGTCCAAACCCCATAATCCCTGCCCCACACAAGGGAGCTCCACTTAAGAATAAAAGTAGAGTTAAAAAAATAGGTTGAGTTTAATTGCTTTGGATGCCCTGTCACAGCAGAAGCACGAAGAGGCGATAAGATGCAATTTCAAGCTCGGCAGCGGTGGGCTGGCCACGCTGGCGCGCCGGGAGACGGCTACTTTATCCCCAGCACATCTCTGCTGAGTTAAGATGAAAGTTCCTGAGAGCGGTAAGAGGCTGGGAGAAGGTCACTCGCCGCTTCCCCCGGCTCGGATTTGCCTCTGTGCCGCGTGCCTTGCCGATGCTGCCGGGGCATCCCCGTTCTCCACAGGCTCTCATCCCCCATCGCTGCGGGACAAAACGCTCGGCGATGGAAATAGATGGTGCTGGGGGGCGGCGGGGACCCCTCCTCACTGCCCGCGGGGGTGAACGAAGCTGGGGGAGCTGGGCTGGAGCGTGCCGTGCCGCGCGGGCGGAGGTCATGTCGCACCCGGGGTCTGGCGTTGGCGCGGCTCTCTGCAGCGAACCCCTTCTGAAGGGCGTTCAAAACGCCTGGTCGCCTTCTGCGGAGCCGCTCCCGGCAGCGCCGCGATGCTAAAGGCTGCCCGGGCCGGTGGGAAGGGAGCGTGGCGCTGCCGCCAGCGCCCGCGGGCACCCCGGCCGGACGGCGGTCCTGCCTCCCGAGCTGGGAAACGCCGCAGCAGCGGGAAGGGCTGCGGGAACGCGACCAGGGCCGGCGGCTCTGCTCCTTCTCCCTGCACAAATCCTGATTTTTTTTTTTTTTTTAATTCGTTATTTTCCCCCTCTGGAGTCGGGAGGTTGTGCCTGGCTCGGCCAGATAAAGGACTGACGTGAGGGAGGACAGAGGAGGGGAAGAAGATGAATCTCCGGCATTCTCTATTCCGTATGCAGAGAACATCAAACGTGCTAATGGAAAGGCCTCTTTATATTTTCCATCAAAGCAGTTGTTCAGATTTGGCAGGCTGATTTCTTATCGGTAAAATATTTATGAATGAGGCAGCTGTGGGGTACTGCTTGAGGAGGGCAGCAAGTAAATGCTCCCTCCCTCTTCCGTAAATACGTTGGGTTTTTTCCACTTGGTCCTTTTTCTTCCCTTTATTTGTGTTACTACTGTTAGAGGAACTTGTAGACGAGTTGGGATAGGGTTTGCAAACCTCGGGTACTGAGATGGATTTATTTTTTGCTTTGCTTAAGTCAGGAAAAAAAGAGGGAGAGAGTGATAAACCGGACCTCGAGGAGACAGATGGGCTGGGTGGGGACAGCAGTGGGGGCTGCACCCTGACTTTTCCCTGCGAGTGCTTCTGCTTTTAACCCGAAAACCTCTTGGCTTATTTCTGCAGCTAATAATTCATCAAGGGTGGTTTTCTCTTAAAGCGATTTTGCACTGACCTAAATGAGGTTTATCTTTTATTTTCCTCTAGTAATTAGACCCACCCACACGTAGGGAGCGCAAAACGATTTATGAAGGTGTTTTGATCCCAGTTTATTAATTCCTAATCCTGACTTCTTTCTCATTTTTTGCGTTGTTACGTGGTGAGTAAGGGAGTTGAGAAAGCAGGGATGAAGAGCTAATATTGAATTTCCCGTGAAACGTCAGGTGCTTGGAAATAACGGGCTGGCAGCGGGGAAAGCCGCAGCCCTCCTGATCGTCCGAGGGGACGGGAAGAGCGGCAGACGGCTGATGCGTGAACCGCTGCATCCAGCCTCGTGGGCGAGCGATGCTCTTCACTGTCACCAGCAGGAACTGCTTTTCCTCCTGGCTTTTTCCAGCAGGTGATAAATCCGGCGCCGTTAGGATGCGTCGGTGCTGTGGCGCTGGGGTGGTTCTCTGCAATTTCAAGAAGCTGTCCTGAACCTTGCAGTTCTGACCAGGCGTGTATGTGGATCAGCCCAAAACACCAGGAGCAGCTGTCCGAGCTCGCTTCTGTTTCACAAAGCGCGTCCCGGCCCGAAAGAGCGTGAAGTTCCTGACCCGCGGTTTCTGAAACGGAACCGCGGGCTGCTTGCGGCCGAGGGCTGCGCGTCTCCTGGCTGGCGCTCGCCGCTGTGTAAGTGGAAAGTCCTGGCGAGTCTCCCGAGGGGCCGCGAAGCCTTCGCCTCTGCGTGGCGGCGGGGGGAAACGTAGCGACGTTTTGTGTGTGTTTGTTTCTATTATTTCTCTGTATTTCAATATTACGGTGCCTCATAGCAGACTTTCTTATTAGACCCTCATCTTGATTTAGCACCTGGTCAGACACCATGTAATCACTCCCCTCTCTCCCAGTACCTCCCAGTAAGAGGAGTTAAGCAGCTCCCGCTGTCCTTAACGACCACGGTACTCCTTTGGTGTCCTTGGTCCTGCTAAAAAAATGCCCTTGGTGATGCTCTTCCAGGGACGGGGCGCCGAAGGGGTAGCACAGCACCGGTGGCCATGCCATTCCCCGCCGGCCGGTGTGCCACAAAGCCTGTTGCCGCAGCCGCCCGCTCGGCGGCACGTCCCCTCTGCCGGCGCCGAGAGCCTCCCCCCGTCGAGCCGCCGGTGGCTGGTGCTTGGCGGAGAAGGGGCGAAGCTCTGCGCGCTCGGCACGGTGCGAACGCTCTGCTCCTGGCGCGGCTTCAGCGGCGCGCTGGAAGGAGACGGGCTATTAATCCTCCTGGCACCCCCTTTGGATACCGTCGTATTTCAGTCCTGTTAAGCCATCGGGCTGTTGTTTATGGGCTTCGTGCCGAGAGGAAGAGCCGTGCTGAGCTTGCAGAATGCCCCGTGCGAAGCCTTGTGTGGCCGAGCGTCGCTGACTGCTCGGGAGGAACCACGCCGCCGTGCCGGTCTGCTCGCTTGAGGGGAATACCTCTTTGTCAGCGGCTTGCCCCCGTTTCCCCTTCCTTTCTGCGCCGAGAAGTGGCTACCGCAGCCAGCGGGGTCCCCCCTGCCTCCTTTCTCCCGGCCGTTGTCTCGCCGCTCATCCTTCGCAGAGGGAGACTGAATTTGGTTTTTGCGGGGTCGTGGGTTAGCGTGTTGGTGAACCTGCGTGCCGCTTTCCTCCCGCGCTCGCGTCGCTTGCGTCTGGTTAAAACGCAGGGCGTAAGGGCGTTGGTGAACGTGGGGAGAAATATTTAAGGCAGCCAAACGTAGTCCCTGAATTGATGCATTCTTCTGAGCCAAAGCCTTCGCTTTCGCGGTGGCGTAGCTCGTTAACCGAGGCTAATCAGAAGGTCTGTCCACCAGACAGCGGCAGGCTCGTGCTGGCAGGAGCTACGAGCTGGCCTCCCAGTGCCGTGGGCTGAGACGCAGCGTGACAGCCCCTCGTATTCCCTGCAAATTTTAGGACGTGAGCTGATCAAAGGGCACCCGCCCGGGCTGCGTGACCTGCCGCAGGTAACCCTGGCCCCGGGCCCCGCTCTCGCTGCAGCGATGGAGACGCGGTCGACTGAAGCTGCTCCACGCCACCGCCCGGCTCCCGAGGCAGCTTCGGCGTGGGAGCGTGACCGCGGGGCTCGGGGCGCCCTGCGGAGGCGGGAAGCGGGACGGATCCCTGCCGGCAGCACCGGCCTCAGTAGCCGCTTCCCCAGCCTGTGCTTTGTTAGTTGGGTTTTGCGTCTTCCAGGCGGCATTCCGAAAACCCAGGGCTTTCTCGCGGCCGTCTTGTTCGCCTGTGTTTTCCTTGGCCCCCGGGGAGGAAAAATACGTTTCTGTTTCTCTGCCAGGTTCCAGCGCCGGGGGAACCGGGGCATGGCGGTGCTGGGACCGGGGGTAGGTGGAGGGCACTATGCTGTCCGTTAGCGTCACCAGCCATAAAAATTACATTTAGATGGAAAAACAGGTTTCAGGTAGGTTTTCAGGTAGCGAGTCTTTGCTCGCTGGCACCGAGCAGCAGAAATACTCAAGCAATACCTTTGTCTCAGCATCTTGCAGCGAGTTTGCTGGATGCAGATGGGCCAACGGAAGCAGCGGCTCGTGGAAGGGAGGAGAGGAGACTCCCCGCCATGGTCCTGCACCGTCAACTTGTGGCCGCCTCTGCGGGCGGCTGCGTGGCTGCGGCTCGAGCTGCCGGCCACGCTCCGTTTTCTGTGCGGGGAGCGTTCTTCCTTCCCCCTCCACGGGCTGCGGTTCCCCGGTGTGAGAACGTGCCATTTCTCCAGCATACCTGAGGAGCCAGGAAATGATATCTCATCCTAGAGGAACGGCAGCCATGGGACCTCCAAAGGGAGGAGAGATGGAGAGACTAGGGCAAGAAATTAAAGTGGTCATTTATTTCCATTTTCCATGTCTGCCCCCCCAGCCTGAAAAAGCTGCCACATTCCTGGGGATCCCTTTATTCTACAGCTTTGAGCTTGGGTTTTTTTAAGAGCCAGCAGATGCTGCCAGCTCCCATCACCTCACCAGAGCTCCGCTGTCCAAGGGCCAGCGTCAAAGGAGCCGGCGCGCTCGTGATTGCGTCCCGTTACACCCTCCAGCAGCGGCTGTACTTTACAACCGCCCAGGCAAGCTGACAGGTAACCAATGAGATGCATATTCCAGAGACAACCTCCTGCCTCCCGGGAAGCCAGGACCCTTTTCGGTGCCGGAGCCAGGTCTCATTGTGGCTGGGTGCTTCCCGGGGAACAGCTGGGACCATTGTCTGCCCGGCTGCCCCTCCGCCGCGGAGCGTGAGGCCATGGCGCAGCGAGGTTTGCTCTTTTGTTCCCTTCTAATCCCATTGTCCGTGGGGTGTGGAAAGCTGTGAAATGCCTGTGCGCCTGGTGGCTCGATGTAGACGGGAAGAAGAGTCTCCCAGAGGCACGGGGACGGCTGAGCCGGAGAGAAGGGGGGTGAGCCGGGAGTCTGGGGAGGGACGGGGGGAGAATCTGGCTAAATAATTTCATCATCGCAGCTAGGTATTGCGTCATCGCAGCTAGGTATTGCGCCTCGGCACGGTCCCGTGGTGTATTAATTCATGCCTTGTTTTGCTGGCAGGCTCCAGCCTGCGGTCTCATCACTAGCACCCTTAAATAGGTTTAACGCAGGGTACATGCTGCTGTGTCTTGGGCACCAAAGGAAAAGGAATTGGGCTGATTTTGGAGCGGCATCTTCCCCCCATCCCTCATCGTTGCTCATTCATTGTGTTATATTGTTTGTCCTGACAAAGCAGGGAGAGATGGAAATATGTGGGTATTTTATCTTTTCAGGCTCGTGCCTGGGGCAGGGTGGGAGGGTCAGGCTGGACGTGGAGGGGTGACGGGTACGTTGGGACTGGGAGGGATTTGGAGTTGGCCGGGGTGGAGCGTGGCGCTGGGGATAACTTGGTGGGTTGGGGTTATCTGCCGGTTTGTTGCCGAGTTAGCCCTGGGCTTTGTCTCTGCTTCTCTCTCTTCTCGCAAAAATCAAAGCAATGGCAAACTTGGCCAGCTCTGGTCCGGAGGCAGGTGCTGGTAAATCCAAGGTGAGCTGTAAGCAGCGTCTCCATCCTGCGCGCCTGGGGGGCAATAGCGGCTGCGGCGTCGCGCTTCTGCCAGCAATTGGGATGTCATCGTAGCAGCCCGGATAATCGTCACCGCGCACTCGGGTGGTTTTAAGCGGGTTTTGGTCTTGCTGCCGAGGGCTGGGGGTGCAAGTTCAGGGCTGCAGCACGGCGGTGCGAATGGAGTCTGTGGACAAGCGGAGTCTTTCCACCATTACGGTGAATTTTGCCTTCTGCTGTCATCTTCTGGCTCTGGTGGATGTGGCAGCCAGAGGGACCCCAGGAGCACGTTGGGGTTGCCTTCGAGTCCTCTGGCTCCTGAAGGTGACAGCTGCTAAATCCCCTGGTGTGCAGAGCGCAGAGCTGTCCTCCGTGGACCAGGGGAAGAGGAGGGTCTGAAGCTGGCGGGGAGGAAGGGCATGGCAGTGGGAAGGAGATGGGGTCCCCCGGGCGAAGGCAAGAGCCGCCAGCAAAGCTGCCAGGTCTCAAGGGGTGGAGGAACGTCCCAGCGTGGTCAATAAAACCTCAAGTGATGGCTGGATCTGTCTGGGGACGCTCCCCAGAGCGCCCGGCCGCGTGCTGCGGCATCTGGAGAGCCATGAAGAGCCACGTCCAGGCTTGGCTGCAGCTTGGGTTGAATATTGCTCAGTGCCTTTGAGACCAACCCGTGTGGCCGTAAGGAAGGAAATGGGGCGCGGACCCGGGATTCCCCTCGGCGTGCCTGGGCTTGCTGACCTGGGATGACGTTGCCCGCTGCCGGCCCTCGCGGCGCGGCTTTGCTCGCAGCCCCTTCGCAGCTCGCGGTTCTGCAGCTCAGCTCGCCGTGAAAGGCTGCGGTCAAAACCCCGCGGTGCCCGCGCCCGTTCCCCCCCGACGGCGCGCCTTGTGCCCCCCGAGGGTTTCCCGCAAGCTAAATCGGCAGAGCGAAAGACGTTTCTAACAGCATTTTGGGGCTAAAAAGCTAATCCCTCGCTCCCAGCCTGGCGTAGCTGTTGGACGCCAACGCCGCGCGAACAGCTGGGAGGCACCTTACGGCGCGGGGGCTGCTTGAAACCTGGTCTGGACGCGGCGCGCGGCGGTGGGCGAAGTCTTTCTCTCGCGCTTCTGCGCAGCGCTTTGCTCCCCGCCAGCACCACTTAAGTGACAATAGCAGGTAAGGGCTCAAGCAGGGCACGGGGAGGCTTCCCGGCGCTGCCGCCGGCCACTTAAGCAACCGCGCCCGAACCGGCAGATGCCACCTCCCCTGCTTGACGGCCTTGGCCGTCCCCGCCGGCGGCGCGTGGGTCGAGAGGAGCGGCAGGGATCGCGGCAGGAGCCCTTCTCAATATTTAAAGACTGCTGATGGGCAAGTCAGGCTGGGATGTTAGGGAAAAAAAGGCGCGTCTAGACATAGCCGGAAGTGGGAGGGCCGCTTTCCCTTGGTGCATGAGGTGTGGCAGGAGAAAACACGCTGCTCTGTTCATATTTTCCTTTATTTTCCAATCAAAAAGTTGGGGTTTTTTCCCCTATCCTGCAGTCCGGCTGACGATGCTGGGGGAAGTGCACCGTGGCGTGGGAAAAACTGGCCGGTGGCTCTAGATGCCTCCAAATGTCCGTCCTCACCCGCGCTGGGAGCGGTGGGACGTCCTCCCCAGCGCCTCAGAAGTGAGAGGTTTTGCTGCGTTGTCAGAGTAGTTCACCAAGAAGTGGCAGGAAGACTTGCGAAAGAACTCGGGAGACGGGGCTTCTAGAAAAACGCATTGATGGGAAGAGAGAATCATTAGTCAGGAGTTAAAATAAATGGTTTTTCCTGTAAGCCTAACTTCCAGGCGCGAAGGCAGGCTGTCGCGTCTTCTGCGACTCTCGCAGCGGCCAGCGTTCCGAAATAAAGCTCTCGCGGTGGCCGTATCGTTCGGGATGGCTGCGATTCAGATTAGGTATGTAGAGGAGAGAGGGGCGGCTGCCGAAAGCCTGGCGTAAAAGGCGCTGCGGGGCGTTGTCTAAAATTGCTGTAAAACATAAGGATAAAAGAAACGGAGCTCACTTTTTCTCCCAAGGACCGTAACATCCTTTTAGGCTTAATTCTGGTGGATGTTTTCTGTCCTCTCTGGGCTGCACTGTTATGGTTTCATCTGATAGAGCGCAGGTTTGTGGATTTAGAGACGTGTGTGAGGTCCGGGTGCTCTCGCTCTCTGGTTTTGGTGGGGGAGCAACAGGCAGGCAGGATTTTAGCATATATATTAAACGATGAGCGGTGTCCTGCTTGGGTGACCGCTGCCTGCCCCAGGCGGCCCTTTGCTGCGGTTACCTGTTCAGATATCCAGCTTTTTCCCATTTCTCCCTCCTCCGTGTTCAGGCCATCCTTGTCTCGCCATGCTATCGGGGCAGGGAGCTAAATTAATTTACGTATCCGTGTCTCCTGTCAATTGTGTCAGGAAAGCAATTTCTCGGAGAAGTCGCTGTCTCCCTTCGCCAACCTTTTATTTCTTCTGTGGATGGAGTGTTTCTTCTTTAATATCCTCCGTAATCTTTGTTTCAGCCGCTGCTTATTCTCTTGCGTGTATAAAAAAAACAATGCCTATAATCTCCCCATGTTTCCTCAAGTGCTTCCCCGCTCTTTAACCCATGAGGGGCTGCTCGTGGCTCCTCTCGAGCATGGCAACGGCCCGTGCCGCGTACTTCTTCGGAAGGGCACCATGAAAAGTTAAGCATGTTCCCTTATTTTTAGAACAGTTTTAGTGCGTCATTGCGCTTTGTCTCGAAGCAAAACGCCTACTGTCCAAGAGCGTCTCGCCACCCCGTGCCCTCTTCTCGCACCGCTTTCCAGTGACGTAAAGCTTTTACCCATCTTCTACGTCTTGCTCTTACCCATCTCCCAGTCCCTTGGAGCTACTGAAGTGACGGGAAATCAGCCGTTGGTGTTGGACCCGGTTCCAAGCCGGGACGACTGAGCGGCTGTAGCGGGGCCGCGCTGTGCGCGCGCGCGTGTGGTTTACGCTAGCTGTTCAGGGGTGCTGCGAACCCGGTGGCACCGCTGCCTGGAAAGCTGGTGGGCCGTGCAGAACTGCGTCTTTACCTTTCAGACCGCCCGTTTCCTAGTCAACGCTTTCTGTTCTCTTTCTTGGTCTTTCCTCTCCACGTTAGACCATCTATCGCAGTACTCCAGTACCAAGTTGAAAGGTGTCTTAGAAACGCCGAAGAAAGAAGGTGTAATGGATCATACTCGGTTTCTGGTAGAGAAATGGTTAAGACCGTGTCTCTCTCCTTTTTTTTTTTTAATGAAGAAATTATTGGCTCTTGATTAAAATATCAAAGCGATAAGGTTTTGTTGCTCCAGTGGCCATCCACAGGACCCAAACTCTTCCTGGAGCTGTGTTGGCCCTTTTTGCCCTCTGCATGCCACACATTCCTCGTGTCCAGATGAGCTGGGGTCTGGGAAGTCTCATTAGTTCCTCATGACCCCCCCACAGCTTTTTTCCATTTTCCCATGCGTCCGTCCTTAGAGGAATTCCCCTTTCCTCTCCGAATCCTGTGTTCAGCTTTCAGTTTAGGAGAAGATGCCCTGGCAGAGGGCAATCGAAAGAATTTTGATGACTTTAATGGAATTAGAGGAGCTGACAGGGAGTTTCCTGGGTTGCTGATGGGAATGGGCTGCTGTCTTCTTGTTCAGCATGTTGATTAAACCCCCACCTGGTAATCACCACATGTTACCTGGCTTTTGTAGGCACCCCGCTATGGTTCTCCAACGGCAAACTTATAAACAGGCAAGAGTACAGGGAGGGAAGCTGTGCCTAAAAATGCCCACACTGGGGTTTTTTTATGAATAGTGTTTGAGGTTAAGTTGACATAGTGGAGATCACTAAGCAGATCAACACGGAAAGCAATGAGGATTTGTCCTTGAAAAGCTCCGCAGGCAGTTGGTGAGGAAAGGGGAGATGCATTGACTTGGACAGTTAGTTATAGAAAACAGATGTGCAAGTTAGGGAGCACGAGTGATAAATCTGAACCCATATGGCAGCGCTCTCCCGAGCCTTTAGAGTCACAGCCGGCCGTGAATGGCTCTCAGTTTCTCTTCTGAAAGAAGAACTCGCCATCTTTTGTAAAACACGAAGACGGTTTTGTTTGTGTCGTCGTCATGTCCCCCCGTCCAAGCTCCCCTCTTCTTTGAGGGAGCAACCTCCACCCTACAGATGTTCCTCGTGCGCCAGGTAGGGAAGGAAGAGCAGGGATGTGTATCGTTGGGACGGGTTGATGGTTTTCCCTTTGCAAATGCCAGGACTGAAGGCACAAACAAGTAGTGCAGGATCCGTGCTGGTGTATGTAGCTGCTGGGGGCTGGCACTGAAGTGGGTGGCTTTCAGCAGCACCCATAGTTGGGTTGGATTTTCAGCAGTTGCAAAGTCTAGTTTCTTGCAAAAAAAGAGGCTTCTTGAGTTGCTGTCTCAGCGCCCGCGGTGGCTTCTCTGCAAGGCTGGTGGTGCTCCCTCCCCGCTGAAACAGGCAGGACCCCTGAAGCGATGGACATCTTGGAGGTCCCTTCAAGGAGGACCTGTGTTCTGCTGGTTTGGATCTGGGCTCTTTTTCCCTTTTTTTCCCCTTTTCTCAAGCTTATAAAGAGAGATAACTTCCAAGCTAACTATGGACATGTTATTGTTCTCATACCCGCCTGAAAACCGCTTTTCAAGCATGTTGGGGCTTAGTGGGCTCTGTAACCTCCTCTGTGTTGGAAAGCCTCTTTTGCAGTTCCTCCGCCTCCTCTCAGCCTGTGGCATCTCCTCCCCCTCGGCTCTTCTAAAGCCCTTTGTATGGGAATCTAATGGGTTTTACCGGTTATTGTCTTAAGTGTGCGGTCTATGAAAGTAGAGTCCTTTCCCCACAAAATCATAAGGAGATTAAAAACAAAGCCCAGGTTTATGGGAAACAGAGAATTAATACGTTTATAACCTGAAGGAAGACTGTAAAAACGTATCAATAGCCAGCGTTTTAAACTCCACATTCCAGTTTAACCCGATGATTACCATTCAAGAGCGTGGCTTTTTCTGTTCTGGCATGTAGTTTGTGGAGATGCAGATCCCCTGGTTTTGGTCATTATTTTGGTCTTGCTGCTCATGTCCCGGCAAGCTGACGTTCCCGTCACAGTGGGGCTGGGCTGTTGTTTTATTTCCATCTCCTTTTTGACGTATTGCTGTACCCTAAATAAATTTCTTACCGGTCCCATTTGCAGTCCTGTGGAGTAAACGGGTTTCTGGAGGAGGACTGCTTTGTTAATGCTGGCAAACTTGACGATGCAGCCATGCACAAACGGCCATAACTAAGGAATGGAAGTGCTGTGAAGTAATTAAGGAATCTGGTGACCTTCGTAGCCTGGCTAAAGTCTGTGTCCTCTTCCAGTGCTTGCTGGGAGTCCTGGTTTGGAAGGAAAACCACAAAGCACTTATTGAGGCCACAGGTAGGAGGAGTGGTGGGGAATTGAGGTCCCGGGCAGAGTTCTGGCTTGCCAAGGTTCCTGGTTATCCTGTGGCGGCACCGCCCAGGGTCGAACGCTGGCTTGGAAGCACATGTGGGGTCATCCAGGGACTCGTGGAGCAGCGGGTCCCTGCTCTCCTCAACTGCCGGTGAGCTGCTCCCTGCCCTGGGCGCACCGAGGCTTGTGGCTTGTTTTGTGGCTTTTGCCGGTGGGAAGGTTTTGGCATGGAGCGAACAGGACCATGAAGGTTGGCCTCCCACCCTATGTAGTTTTGGGGTTTTTTTTAAATCTATATATGCGTTGTTCCGTTGCAAGTCTAATATGCTGCCACTGCTGCACTGGCCAGAATTTTCCTTGTCTACTCCTGCTCCTCTCCCGTCTCCCCGTGTTGAGCTGGCCTCTTGCATCTTAGCCCAAAGACTGCGAGTTGTTTGGAGAGGAGCCATCCGTTCGTCCTGCTCGTGCCCCGCTCGGGTGCGTAATGCTCCTACCTTGCACGTGGGCCCGTGATCCTCTGGGAAGATCCCACCCCATGATCCTCTGGGAAAATCCCACCCGTGGTCCTTTGAGCTGCTCGTAGGACTAGATGAGGAACGCATGTGCATGGCACTTGTGAACGAAGGTGTGTTAACCTCGGCAGCAATGGCAGCTATGACACATTACCTGTTAAAATGACCTCAGTAATTATAACAGGAGAGCCAAACGAGGATAACAGGCTGTCTAATAGCATAGGGGAGGCTGTAACTTACTGATTGGAAGACCTTTAGAAACTCGCAGGGTGACGGACTTGCCTCTGGAAGAGACTGGGACAACTCGTTGTTAAACTTGGTGAAACCCCGTTAACTAACACATTTTTAAAGACAATTTAGTGCTCACTTCAGCTAAAAAGTGGTAGCGTCTTCAAGAACTGGTTAACCCTGGCTTTTTCAGATACGTTTCTGGTATTGCTGGGTCTTCTCAAGGTTTGAAGTGGGATTTTGTCACGTGGGGGAAGACTCTTCTCCTGTGCTTTGTTTGAGTTAAGCAGGCTTAAGGCCGACCTTGAAATATCCCAAGAACCCAGAAGACCCGGGAGCTCAAATTCCCCCAGCATCTTCAGAAACCCCAGCTGCCGTGCCTCCGGCCGAGGGCACGTTTAGATGTTTTGCGGACGGCCCTTTCGGCTTCGGTTTGTCCGTGGCGGCGGTTCGCGTCGGGGCAGGGCCGACTCGCCGCGTCCGCGGAGCTCAGGGCGCTCTCGTCGTGAAGGCAGCCGAGGAGGAGAGCCGGGCGGGCGCGGCGACGCGTGGCGGCGCTCCCCAGCCTTTAGGGGAGGAACTGCTGGTGGCCGACGTCCTGGTTGGTGCCACGTAAGCTCAGTTTTGCGCAGGGTTGGAGCGGCGTCCTTGGCAAGAGGTCTACAGGGTTTGGTGGGCTCATCCCTCGAGGCAGTACCTTTGCTAGCTCCTGCCTCCAGCGCACAGAGCCCGCTTGCTTTTAAGCTTTCTTTTGCAGTGGGAATGGTAGAAAAACGTGTGTTGCCGAGCGCGGTTTGTTACTGATTGGAGCGGGGGCAATTAAGAGACTCCCGCTGCTTTCGCGGGAGGTTTTTCCGCATAAGGAGGCTTGAAGCGGAGGGGAGGACCATCAGAGCGTATAAACAGTGCAGGGGATGGGGTCTGGAGGGGTCTCGCAGCCTCGTTGAAGCCCCGGATACTTCTCGCCGGCTGGCGCGGGGGCCAGCAAGGAGCACGTGCGTCTCGGCGAGGCGTCGCATCGGCTTCTCTCCGGGGAGGGTGCCCTCCCCTCTTGCAAGGGGTGGTGAGGGTGGGGCCGGACCCCTCCTCGCTGGGCTTCGTCTTAGGGGGTTTTCTCCACTGCAAATTCCTCAGAAGTTCCTTATTCCCAGACTTCTTGTTCTTAAATCTGCCTGTATCCCACGGAAGTCCTTTTGCTTTTCTGGTGGAAAATGATTTCTGCCTAGGAGGAGGCTGAAGCTGCGAGAGGATCGTTTGCACGGAAGCGGGGAGTCCCGTAGCATAGCAATGGTCCGTATGGATAACTTTATGGCATTGCTTCCTCCTCCTCCATCCCATGCTCTGGGTTAGGTATTGGCGTTGGCCACGGGCTTGGACCTTGGCCACCGGGACCTTGCTTGGTTCCCAGCTAGGAAAGAGTTTCCTGTGTTTCCTGGCCAGAGTTCATGAGAGCGAAATGTAAGAATTTGGGATGGGTTTGTAGGAAGTTAATTCGATCCCTTGGCAAGAGAAGCGGGGTAATCCAGTTCTCGTATGGGTTTTTTTTTAGATCTGTGTAATTTTGTCTTGAAAGGAGAGCGGCAGCAAAGGAGCTTGGTTCTCGGTGCATTAACATGTCCCTTATTGTCCGATGTCTTTAACGTTGCTCTTTAAACACGATATTCTGCAGCGGCCCTTAGAGACCCCAAATCCCGTTTGGACAACGTAAGCCTGGATGAAGCTGAATGTTTCTAATTCAGTAACGTGGCTGGGAGAAGGCTGGTGCGAAAATGCTGGAGAAGAGAGTAAAACGCGAAACCTCTCACTCGTGCTACGATATCCCCTTCTCTCTCAGGCAGGATTACTTGCTGGAATTTCAAATCGTATGTATTATTTAGTAGTAACGTGGGTGGTGGTTTGAGTGCTCCTGCGATGCCGACAGACTCTTGGGAAAGGCGGCAAAGCCACGTCACGGGAGGAAGGCTTGTGCGTGATGATACGGTCCCACGAAATCAGCGGGAGCTGGTGGCGGTGGGGTGGGAAGAGCTGGAGGAGGCTGGTGGCGAGGCAGCAGTCGCCGCTCCTGGTTAATTAAACTGAGGATTTACTTTTCTTTTAGGAAGGGGACGGAGAGGTGGGGGTCACACTTGGGGAGTGCTCAAAGCTCATCTTCGAAACTGAGGATGGCTCCGTGGTGTATCACAGGGCACAGGAGCATCCCGTTTATTCCCTGAGGCTTTCCTCTTCCCGCTTCGACCCGTGCCAGAAGCAGCTCTGCCCAAGCCCCCGGAGCCGGCAGAGCAGCGCCGGCGCGCGGGAAGGCAGAACAGGGTCTGCGCTCGGCGCCGGCCGCTCCAGCGGGCTGAGACCGGGGCAGGTCTCTGGGCTGTGCAGGCAGAGCAGGAGGGGACCGCGGGGAAGGGCTCGGTGGCCGCAGCGGTGGCCAGCCCAGCCCCAGGGTATTGGGTACTGGCACGCTAAGCCTCTTGTGCGCTCGAAGCTGTTTATTTTGCTGCTGGAGGATTTTGTGATGGGTTCGGCATGTTGTGAGTGGAAGCAACCAGAGAACATCGTGGTCTGAAATGCCCTCCTACCTGTGTTAGTTATATGCTTATTAAAAATATCTAAATATATATATTATTCTCAGCATATGTTCTAGTAAATGCGTGTGTATTTACTCACGTGGAGCGGAGGTGTTTGTCCTCCAGTGCCCTGGGACGCAAAGCCCAGGTCCGAGGCCAGGTCAGCACAAAGCGGGAAGACAAAAAGCTTTCCGGAAGGCTGGCTCACATCCACTACAATATTACTAAACACCATAATCCTGTGAGCCTTCGCTTCATAATACGATAATGAGCTATTAAAGACTAAGGCAGGGTACTTTGGGGAGGGAGAGTGAGGTTTTGGGTCTTTTTTTTTTTCTTCCCCCCCCTTTTCTCGCTTAACTTCTGAAACTGCTGCAGCATCTTGTGAATGGAGAATAACCATTTTACAGGCTATAAAAATGCCAGTTTCTGAATATTGCGCGCCTCTTCCAGACGGGACGAGCTGCTTTACTCTGCTCCCCGAGACACCAGGTTGCCCCACAGCACGTGGGTCCTCTCCAAGAACCCCCACGTGGTATTAGCCAAGACACAGCCGCCGCTGTTGGCGTGGGCGACGGGAGCAGCGTTCCCTGGGCCGCACGTGCTCCGCGGTCAGTGAAAAACGTCGGGAGCGTCTTGCAGCCGCCTCTGTGTCTCGGGTCGAGGGCTCTGCGTCTGTCTTAGAAATCCTGGTGAGGAAGCCGTGTCCTGCAAAGTGCCAGGGCTGCTGAGGGGGAGGGAGCTGGTTCTTGCTTGCTTGGAAATAAAGCAAGAATGAAGGAAAACAAAAAAAAAAAAGGAATGTGCCAGCTGTTATTTGCAAACTGGTTAACTTTGGGCTTGGGAGCACTGGGCAGCTCAGGGCTGTGTTCAAAGGCAGATACTCGCGTAACGTAACAGGCGGGAAGCCTGGGTGCTATCTTACTGCAAAACACCCTGGTTTTTACCTACCTTTTCCCCCATCAAAAATAAACACCGTGCGAAGGTGGGTCTGTTGCTGGCTTTTGTTTTGTTGGGGTGTTTGGAAGCCCTCTGGGTGGGGATGCGGCTGTGTCCCTTGGCACTGCCTCCTCCAGCCCTAAGCCGCAGCAAATTTGGGGCACCGCTCCCCAAATCCTGTTGTCCGGCGGCGCTAGGACATGTGTTATTAACTACCAGTGGCAACTTGGAAGCTGGTAAAGATCTTTTTATTCTTTTACAAGCACAAGAATTACCACCTAGAGATGTTTTCCTGTAGCTTAAGTGCTCTGCTTCTCCTTTGGATATACAGAATATATACGTTTGTCCTCAGTTGCTTGAATATCATCTGCAGAAAGCAGGATTTCTGCCAGCACACCGAATACCGAAGCACAGCCTTTGAAGAGCTGTTTAAAGCGTTTTTCTTCACCCCCTAATTGTCAGTGCAAAAGCTGACGAAGGGGCGGAAGAAGAGATTTGGATTGATTTGCTCCAGCGCTTGTTAATTAAATGTTGTTCTGCAGGACCCCTCCAACTCCGCTATCTGGGAGAAGACAGCGCGCCGTCACGCCGCGACGGCTCGGGGCAGAGGTTCGCGGCGGGGGACCGCGCCGTCGGCCGTCGCGGCGGGTACCTGTACCGGGAGATGTGGGAAACACGAGGGGTTTGTCCTCGCTCTGCTGGGTTTAGGCTGTTGCGTGCAGGCGCGTCGTGCCGTCGGTACGCTCTTCCCATGCGATTCGCGTGCTGCTCTTGGAGGGGGGGAGTTTCCGATGGAAGGCGATGGGCGAACGACGAAGGCGTTGACCCGAGTCTGGCTGCGAAGCGACCAGCGGCAGCTGGCGAAAAGCGAGGAGTTGTTTCCAAGTCTAAAAATAATAATTACGGTGATACCCATGTGAATCTGAACCCGTATTAAAAACAGCAGTTTCCAGGTAAATCCGCGCAGCCTGTGTCGCTGGGGTTAGAGCAACGGTGCATGGATGCAGGAACGGCAGCGCCGGGTGGGGATGGATGGGCACGTGGGAGGGAGAAGGAGAAGCAAACCCGGCGTTTGTCAGCGGCAGGGCTGTGGGAAGGGTGCTGCCGGGTGCCGTGGCCGAAACGCTCGTGCTTCGTGATGCGGGGAGCACAGCAGGAAGGGGTTTTATCCAGATGTGCAGCCGCCGTCTCCCCGGGCGGCACATCTGGGGGCAGGGGTTAACGCAGAGCATGGAGCTCATCTCCGGCCCCCTCGTGTTGGGTGGCCGCGAGGTCCCCTTTGTGGTCGCGTGGGCTCTGCCGTCGTCCTCCTCCCGAGCCCGTCACCCGGGCACACGCCACCGAAAAGCTGCCTGGGGCACGGCGGAGCTGGGCGAAGGGTGGGAGGGTCCGTGCTGAGGGGGCCGGGAGGTTTGCGGAAGGCGAGGTGGGGATGAAGATACGATGCTCAGGCTGGGACGGGACAAGCGCTTCCCCACCGTGCCAGCGTCTCTTCTAATTTTTGTCGTCTTTGCTGGAATACCTGTATTTTCTGTTTTGTGCCCCCCCGGCTCCCCCGGGGCTCGGCAGGCGACGCGTAAAGGGCTCCCTGCTGGGCTTGGCTGATGGAAGTCTCGACAGCGCTGGGATGTCTCTGCCATGGCTGCTGCCGAGAGCGTTTCCTTCCAGCTTCTCCGGGCTCCGCTTCCCACGGCAGCAGCTCTGCAGACGCAAAGCCGCTTGCTGGCCACCACCTTCAGGTCGTGCCTGCGGCGGTCCCATCACCAGCACCTTGCCCATCGCCGCGGGGGACCGTTGCCATCCAGGTGGCACGTTCAGTGCTGATTCCAGCTGAAAACGAGCATAAATACGTTTTTCTCTTTGGGTTTCAAAAATGTGGTCTTTTACATTATAGCTCGCAAATGAGCAGATCACGGTTCCTCCGTGGTAATGTATTTCTATCAATTTATTTCTCATTAAAGATTTTATGCGCTGCAATAAAGTCAATAGTGAGAAAACAGTGGAGCTTTATAACCTGTTAAATCAGGCCTCTGCCTATACGTACGGCCGCCTTAGGCTGTTGTCGGGGGTTTAGAGCGAAACGAAATCAATCCAACGTTCCCCCCGTCCTGCGACTGCGCGATGCTCGATACAAAAGGGGGGAAAATCGTTGTATTTCAGTGACTCTTACCGAAGAGTTCGGCGAGCGGGAGAGGGATCGATCTCCGGATGACCTGTGTTACGGACAGCTTTTTTTTTTTTCCTGCTTGCTTTCTGTGCACGTGAAAAGGAAGAGAGGTTTGGGTTTGTCATGTGGAGGGAGCGTATAGTGAAAATCTCTTTAATTAACAGTGGATTAACGCTGGAGCCGGGCTTTAGATGGAACAGCAGACGGCTGCGCCTTGTTTGCGGGGCAGCCAGGCGGGCTGTTCGTTACTGTTTGTGAGGGATTCGCATCCCCCCGGCTTGGGCAGGAGGGTGAAGAGGGTGAGATATAACCGCTCCGAGCAGCGCAGGGGGCTCGCCCTCCACCCCGTCCCTTTCCAGCACCGGGCTCGCCCCTTGCGGCATTTGCTCCGCTTGGCTAACGGGAATTTATTCCCCCTATTTTTATTCCGAACAAAACCGGTTGATTCATTGATCTCATTTATCGCCGGCTCCCAAGCTCCCTCGTGTCTCCCGCTTTCGGGGAGGGCTGCGCCGAGTCTCGCCGTCGGGGCTCGCGGGGCGCGCCCCGAGCGATGCTGCGGGAGGGAAGGTGGTGCTTTGTGCCGGTGCCGAAGGTCCCCGGCCGCGTCCCCACCCCGCCATCGATTCGGCTCTCGCCGCGGTCCTGCTTTGCTCTAAGTGCAAAGGAAGGGAGAAAAATCAATTCCCATCAGCTGAACGGTGCCCTTTGATTTATTGCTGGCAGAGGAGGAAATTCTTTATCGCTTTCTCCTGGAAGGGATCACGTTGCCGTTTGGTATTAGGGAGCGATGCCGTAACAGCCCCCTTCCTCCGAACCCTGGTGTTTTGATAACCGTTACCATCCTGAGGACGTTCGCTCTCCTGCTCTTACTGCGAGGGCTCTCTT
Source organism: Phaethon aethereus (assembly GCF_964289735.1). Lineage (NCBI taxonomy): Eukaryota > Metazoa > Chordata > Aves > Phaethontiformes > Phaethontidae > Phaethon > Phaethon aethereus. The sequence goes on along the minus strand of NC_138597.1, from coordinate 2,916,848 downwards.
TTCCTAAGTAATTGCAGGTATTTAATTATTCCTTTTAATTCTGAGCCACGAGACCGCGCAGCCGCTGCCCCTGCAGAAGCAAAGCCTGCAGAGGGACTTGATTTTGGTTTGAGACACCGAGACGACAGTAACACGCTGGATGGAGCCGGCTCGCAGCCATCCCCAAAGGTCCCCCGCTGACGTACCTGCGCGTGGTACTCGGTGGCGTTTCCGCAATTAGCTCCGTGCGTGAGGTCTTCTCGTAGCGGCAAAGCCGTCTAGACCCCATGCAGGCGAATGCCTCGCGTGCGTGGTGGTGCCGCGACAGCGGTCTGGGGGCATCTGGACTGCGGATATTTGCTTTTAGCTTGTTGCCCGTGCAGTTTCCCCCGTGCCACGTTGTCGTGAAGTTATTCCCCCCTCTTGTCACTGACACGGGAGGGTGGTGCACGTGGGCTGGTTGCGGTGGCTCGGCCTCTGTTCCGCTCTTGGGAGAGGAGAGCAAGAGCTTTGGGTGGCACGGTCAGAGCCGCAGGTGAATCTTGAGGGCACATCCCCAAAATGCACCTGGGAGCAAAAGCTTGACAGTTCTTTATTTATTTTTTTTTTACGCAAAGAAGTTTCCCATAGCAGCACCTGGCAGTGGAAGTCAGCGTGCGCAGCTCGCTTGCTCGTGCATGCTTGGCATGAATTTGGGGTGGGAGAGGATGAACGCCTCCAAGTAATACTTGGCGTTCAGCGATACTTGATAGAAGCGTGCGTGTCCCTGCGTGTGTCTCTAGTACCGGGGGGGCACCGGCTCAGCAAAGCCCTGTCTTCAAGGGGCTGTTGAGACTCTCCCTGGACCCCCGCTTGCTAGGTTGAGTCTCAGAAGGGTTTGGGTGGGCAGGACCTTTGAAGGTCCTCTCCTGCCACGAGCAGGGATGTCAACTCGACCAGGTTGCTCAGAGCCCCGGTCGTTGGAGAGGAGCTGGAGGCTCTGGCGTCTTCTCTGAAGATGCTCCCTGCCGCCGCAGCCCCCTCGGCACCGCCGGCGTCCCTCCCCTCGCCTTTCGCTGGCTCCCCCTCTCCTTTGGGGCCGTTTAGTGTAAGATCGCGGAGCGGCGTGGTCGGTCAGCCCTGCTGAGGCCACCGTGAACTACGCAGTCAAGAGAGGCGTCGAGCCAGTAAATCGTAGGGACGCAAGAAATGGCATCTGAAAGAGGAAAATTAGCTGTAGCTGGCGTGGGTGTATTTCTGTGAGTGGTTTAAAGCTGGGACGGCCCTTGCAGGCCTCTGGGCGCAGAAGTGGCCTCCCGGGCGCGCCGCGAACCGGGGCAGTCGCTAATCCGGTCTGCGGGTGGCTGGCAGAGGTCCAGCTCTTCTCCGTGGCTCACGGTACACGATGGCTTCGGCGTCGCGTTCCCCCAGCAGTTCAGGAGTCCGTTCTTGCACCTGAGTGGGGTTACCTGCAAATAGAAAACGGCCCCGCTGCGCGGAGCAGAGGGCATCGTCTTGGTCCTCCTCGCCTTCCGGCACCGGCCGCCTCTCCCGCCGGTGTGAATGGTCGCGCCGCCGCGAAGGACGGGCGTAAATGCCTCGGTTTACGCCCGTTGAAGGTTTCCCTCTTCGCTCGCCTTCCGGCTGGGGTCCAGAGCAGCCGTGGGAGGCGGGCGCAGCAGAAGCGAGACTTGACGGCGCTTGCCTTGCAGGGGACGATCGGACTCGGAACGGCTGCAGGGCCGTGTTGTCGTTAGCCGTAACCGCTAAAGCAGGTTAGTGGCCAAACGAGCACCTCGTTTGTAGGTGGCAAGCGTCAGCCGACGCGCTGACGACGCGAACGGCGCGAAGCTTGCGTTTCTGCGGAAAGAAACCCGCTCGCTTTTGGGGTCTGAGGCCGCTTCTGGTCCCGGTCCCGCCGGTCGGAGGCTGGCGGCGGGCGGTGGGTGGCCGCTGCTTGGTCTGCCGAAGCCCCTCCGCGGGAGCGCCCGGCGAGCGCCGTGTGCCGACGTTGCTGCGGTCAGTACCGCTTCTGCGGGGCGACCCACGTGCAGGTGGTTTTGTACGTGGGCGATACCTGGAGTGTGATTTAGGGAAGGTGGAGAAAATGCAGGCGGGCTCAATACCACCTAGCGTCAAAATCAGCTTGTCTCCCCTTCCAGTTACTCCGGTAGCGTTTATTTGTGCGGCTCGCTAGGACATCAAGGTTTTGCATCCTCCACAATCCATCAGTTTAATTCCCTCTTCAAAGCAGTGACCATGAGTCTTAAAAAAAAGAAAAAAGACAGCAGCCTGATGGGCAGCAGGGAGCTTGTTTGCAGCCTCGGGCAATGCAGCTGCGGGCATGAAGTTCTCCTGGAGGAGAACCGCCTGGGGTGGTCGTGCCCCACTGGCAGTCCTGGGTCTTTTGGGTAAATCCCGTATATCTCTTTTAATTTTATTTTTCCTTTCAGTTTTGCACAGATAAAGTTCAGAGCTTTGTGAATAAAGAGAGTTTCTTTATATACCAACTGTGGGCTGGTTTTGTGTAGCTGGTGATGTCGACCCTGGGTGGGCTTGGATGAAGCTCCCGATTTCTAGCACCTGCCTTGAGTGCCTCTGCTGGGGTCTTCTCTTCCTCCGTTAGCAGGTAGCGGGGAAAGTGGGAACGTCTGAAGGGAAGGGTGGGGATTGGAAGACCCCTGGGGCAGAGGGTGCTGCCCGCAGCTACGGAGGCGAGCAGAGCCAGTTGAGTGCTCCTGACCTCCCTGGGCTGGCCGCGGTGGAGAAACGCTCCGTTACTGATGGCCGGAGGTCGGCTCGAGGTAGGTTTGTGTCAAAACCCGGCTGTTTTGAGCGCGCCATATGAGATTTTTTTAATAGAGTTACCAGTGAAGGTAGGTGAAACGCGGGGGTGGTGACCCTGTGGGGCTTGAGCGTCAGTCTGGGTTATGGGGCTGTGGAGCACGTGGTGAGAAGTCAGAGACTGGTGTTAGGTTGGGCCGGATGCTGGTTTTAAGGTGAAGGGAGCTCAATTTAAACCGTTGCGGTTGATTTAATCTGGGTTTCTTTTGAGCGATTTCATGTGACTTTGGGTCTAGAGGAGTGCTGTATTGTGGTCTCTGTCGTTTCGCTGGTGCTTTCGCTCCCCGTTGGTGAGACGTGCCAACGCCTGCTGCGGTAACCATGCAGCAAATTCAAAAAAACCCCCAAATTTAAGGGGGAATAAAGCCAAGAGGCTCCACTGGGCTTGTGCGGAGATTGGCCAAGGACCAGAAGGTATCAAATGTGCTGCAGAGCAAGTTTCTTTCTGCGGGATTTTACAACGTGAGGCGACTGCAGAGCGAAGCAGCGTTGCTAAAGACGATGATTCTGCCTGCGGCACGGACAGCCTTTCCGCGAGGGCAGCCCCGTCGGGGCTCTGGCAGTTCTCCGGCGTGCGGGGCTCGAGCCAGGCTGTGAGCCTTCTTGCAGCGTTAATTACTCTGGAAGCAAAAGGTTAACTGGAAGTTTTGTGGGTTGCAGAAGGTGCTGGGGAGAGTGAAGGCTTTTAATTTGGTGTCGTCATGTAGACGCAACAGAAAAATGTCTTTTTGCAGGAACGGTTGCTGAAAATGGCTGGGTGTGCTGGATCCAAGGAGATGCAGGACCTGGGAGCTCCACTGCTTTCTGGAAGCCAAAATAAAAGCAAACCTCTGTAGTGCCAGTATTGATTTTTGCTAGTGTATCCTGGAATTAAAAAAAAAAAAAAAGGATGGAGATGTGTCAAAAAGTCATACTTCACATTTCCTTCCAGTCTGAGAGAGCAAAGCATGTCCTTTGCTATGATATAGCTGCTTTTTTAATCTCTTTTTTTTTTTTTGTTCCAAGGAAGTGTTTCTAACCGGTAGGCTTGCGGTTATAGCTCTGCAATAACTCAGCAAACATGAGATTTCTGCCACAAATCTTCAAAGAGCAGCTGGAATCAATAGATAGTGTTTGTTTATTTTGATACAGCAAAGCAAGGGGGAAAGAAAGAGCCGGGCAGCTAAGGGAAAAACCAGAGCTTCAGAGGATCTTGTTTATATAGAGTTGTTGGGCTTGGTTTAAAAAAAAAAAAAAAAAACAAAAAAAAAAACAAAACCAAAACCCATACAAAAAAACCCCCCACAAAACAAACCAACAAAAACAACCCACGGAAAAAAACCAAAAAACCACCCAAAATGTGAAGGCTGATCAGGTTGGATTCAGATTTCCAGCGCGGGTTCAAAACGTGCACGATGCTCCCGAGCGCAAAGACCGCCTTCCAGCCGCGGCTCCAAGGGATGGTTGGCGCTTCCCTTGCCGGCGCTCCCCACGGAATATTTCAGCTCTTGCGCCCTGGCTGCCGTCCCCACCTGCCAGCTCCGTTTCGGCTGCGAGCTGGGGTCCCGCGAAGCCGGCCCCGGCGCTGAGCACGCTGGAGGAAATTAAAAAAAAAAAAGAGGGTTGGAAACCTCGGGGACCTGCGACATCTTATTTTCACCGGGCTGGTGACTACCTTGTGCAAAATGCTGCTTAAAATCTGCCCCCGCTCGCGTGGTGCGGGAGGAGCCGCCGTGGCTTCGCGGCCACGTCCCCGCCACGCGTCCCCCCCGCGGAGGGCGGGCAGAACCTCTCCGCGTCCTTCGCCGTCGTTAAAAGCGGAGGTTTTGGATGCCTTCGGAAGAGCCGCCCCGTGGAAGCGCATCTCCTCGTTCCCGCGGCCGCAGCCCTGCGGCGGTGCCGGCTTGCGCGGCGGCGAGGAGCGCCTGCGTTCCGCTTCCGCGCGGCCGGGGCGGGCAAGCAGAAACGGCGGCCAGGCAAAGCGCGTTTGGCAGGATCCGAGCCGGACGCGCTCGGGCACGTTCCTTCCCCGCGTTATCGGAGAATTAAACTGGCTCGAGGGTGGGGGAAAGAGCCGGGAGGGCCCGCGCCCCTGGGAGCGCAGCTTGCCGCTCTCCTCGCGCGCCCAGAAAGGTAAAAAAACGCCCCAGATTCGGAGCGATGGCGTCGGTGCCGGCAGGGACGGGCAGTACCTGCCGTGGGACTCGCGGTACCCGCGGTGCCGGCCGCCTCCCAACGCTGCGGCGCGCTGCCGGGGTGGGAAGCAGCAGGAGCGGGTGCCAGCCGGCTCTGCCCCAAAGTGGGGGTCCCCTGCCCCGTATATTGCAGTGCTGGAGAGGTGCAAACGGGGGAGACCCTCCTTGCTCCCCAAATCAGCTCCAGGCTGCCAGTAAAGGAATAAAGCTGAGCCGTCGGCTCCGTGTCCGCGAGACTTTTCCTGAATCACCCTGTCCTTAGCCCAAACAGCTTTGGGGGAGGTGGACGTACTCAATTTAAAACGATGCATTTTTTCCCCTCAAACCGGCCTTGGCACCGTTTTTTCTCCCCCTTTTATTCTCAGTCCTCTACAGCATCTCCCTTTCTCGCGCCCTTGGCTGGAGCAGAGCTTTTCCAAAAAAATAAAAAAAGGATCCCCAGGCGAGCCGGAGCCCTTGGGACGAGTCGCACGAGGAGCGCCCGAACGCGGGGGGAGCGAGCGGCAGGCATGAGCGACGCGCTCTGGGTTGTCGGAGCAGGGCCAGAGGTAGCTGTAATTAGGGTAATGAATTAGGGTAATGCCGTCAACTGAACCGGGAGGAGAAGGAAAGAGGGCGAGGGCTGAGCTGGAAACGAAAGGTGGGACCAGGTGGCTGTGGGAATTGCCGATGGGATTTGGGAGCTGCCCAGCTGCGGGTCGGCGGTTGCTGCCTGGGTATGGGGCTGCTGGGGGGTTCTCTTGGAAAAAACGGGGTCGGCGAGCTGGTGTTGGGTGTGCGTGTCGCCTGGGGGTGGCTTTTCCCTCGCTGGGACTCCGGGCAGCCACCGGAGCTGCTGTTCCTCATAGCAATAGCCCCCGGTGCGAGTTTGGGGCAGTTTTGGGTGGGAGCGTGTGCTGTCCCAGCCATCGGAGCAGGGCACGGCCAGGAAGCAGGACGAAAAAAATTAAACAAGATGTCAAGGGGAACAAAAACCAAAACGCCTATTAAGCGTGCCGGGGCGGCGTGGTGGCCGCGGCTCTCCTAGCGCGGCTCTTCCCACGCGCGCGCAGGGCAACCTCCGCTCTCGGGCTGGGAATGCGTCTCGATTTGCGGCTCCTCTAGACCCAGCTCAGAGGAGAGCGTGAGCCGGGGTCTTACCCGGCCGCCGCGGTAATCCAGCGATTCCCGGGCGGGGAGCCGCTCCACCCGAGGGCCGGGAGCGTCGCTCCGGCTGCGCGGGCGATGCTGGCGTGGCTTGGCTGGCCTGCGGGGGGCAGAGGAGCAGCCAAACAAGCCCGTTCCTCTCCCTCGTCTTTCCTGAAGGAAGCGCGTTTGATGTGCGGATCGCTGCGGGCGGGAGGGGAATGCTTGTGGAACCACGAATGTCTGTTTTTGGTGTTTTAAGGGAGTCTTGTCATTTAAAGGGTGTCCTAGGCAAACGAACTGAGCCGTAAGCTGACAAGGGCCGGGTTTAAACCCGGTGTTGCTGCTCGCAGGCAGCAGGCTTGATCTCAGCCTAAAGCTGTAGAAAGGCAGAAACCGGGGAAGCCTTGGGACCTGGCAGGGGCTGCCCGGCTGGGCTCGGCACACCCCGTTTTGGGGCTGGAGGGCTTTTCCTCTTCCTCCGTCGGGGATCCAACATCTGCTTTTAAACCGTGCCCTGGTGCAGCTCAATTTTTCTCCTTTCTTTTTCCCCCCACGGTGTTTTATCCCGGCTCAGAAGAGGGGCCGGGACACTGCCGGCGGAGGCGGCGGCAGCAGCTCCTCGAAGCCCCGTCCTCGCGTCCAGCTGCCCGGGCGCCCTTTGCGGGTGGGCTTTATTCGGCTGGGCGCTCTCGAGGTGGTCTTCGGCGGCGGCAAGCGTGGGGGTGTCGGCTTGGCGGTTGGCCGTGATGATCTCGGAGGTCTCTTCCAGCCTGAGCGGTTCTGTGATCCTGGGAAGCTTTCTGCGCGCTTGCTTACGTCAGGAGGCGAAGCCTCCGGCGTTTACCTCGCGCTGGATAAAACACTCCTTTCAGATGCGCTTGGCGAACAAGCGAGCGAGGCGGAAATACAGATCGTGCCTGCCGATGGCGATGCCGTTGCCAAGGAATGTATAAACCGCTATTCACCGGGAGGGAGTTTCCTCTCTTCCGTGTGAGATGTTTGAGCTGAAAAAACGCGGGAACGCCCAGCTTTTTGGGAACGCTGCTTCTCGGTTGGAATTCTGGTGCAGTGCTTTTTTTGAGGGGGATAACCCTGCTGGGCTGAAGGAGGGCCCGAGTCAGCCGAGCCCTCGCCGACGCTGATCCGTGGCGGGGTCCTCGGCATTTCACGCGGCAGAGGTGGAGGCCAAGGGGTCCGTGGCGCGGACACAGGTGAGGTCGGTGCTTGTGTCCGTAGCGCCCCGGCCGCTCTGGGAAGAGCCGCCGCGTCTTGCGAGGGGATTTTTTTTTTTTTTTTGGAGCTTAACGCGGTTGGACGGCACGTTCCCCCCGCTGCCCGCGTCCTCCCCGGGCTTCTTGTTTCTGGGATGTTGAACGTCTCGTGGCGCCGAGGATCGCGACGCTCCCCGTCCTCACGTGGCTCCCGCCGCGGAGCGGCGATGCCGCCGCGCCGAGGGCGGGCTTTGGTCCCGCGGGCGGGCGCGGCCAAGGCGCCGCGTGCGTCGGGGTCCGCGGTAAGGCGGAGCGGCCACTTCGGGGTCAGCCGCGCTGGAGGGGGACGCGGCGGCCGGGGCTGAGCATCCCGGCTGCCCCGCGGTTCCCCGAAGCCGCTGGGGCCGGGGCCACGGCTTTCCAGCTGGAAACGGGGTTTGGCTTGGAAGTTACTGTTTGCGGCTTCGGGGACAGATAAGAGGGAGAACTGAGGCTTGGGGAGGTGACTGGGAACGTTCACGCGTCTTGCAAACACTGTGGTTTTGGCGTATGCTTGCTCCCCTGCCCCCCTTGTTTTGGGTGTTAATTAAAAACATGTTTTTGATTTCGAATTAAACAATCGGAATCAAAAAGGCCTCCGCGTGCACGAGCGCCCTGGACCGCGTGGAATCGCTCTTGGAGCCCCTCCAGCAGGCGGAGAGGGCCCGGGAAGCGCAGCCCCCGCGGCGCGGCGCAGCGCTTGCGTCGCGGGGGGCCGTGGGAAGGTGCGCGCGAGCGAGCCACGTCCTGAAGCGGGCTGCAAAATCCGCCGCGACCGAGCCCGTATTACACGTGGCTTACGCCGGCTTATGAAATTCCCCCCCCCCGGCGCGGCGGAGGCGCGTATCGCCATCGTGCCGGTGGCACGCGTTTCTCCCCGGATGGCGTAAAGCTCGGCTGAAGGAGCTGTTACAGGAGCAAGGAGTAGCTCTTCTGCAGGAGAGGAGGGGGGAGCAAACGATTTTCAGCCCTTGGGGGGCCTGAGCCTCCCCGCCGTCAGCCTGGCAGCCTCCCTCGTGCTTCCCTTGCTGCGTACGGCTGAGCAGAAAAGGGCTGTAACGGTTAAGACGGTGCGTATGGGAGAACTTCGCCTCTCGCTTGAGTTGCCCTAACGACGCTGGAGGGCTGGTGGGGAAGGTAATGGGCTTTGTGGCGGCTACGGGAGACGCCGTCCGTGGACGGTCGGGCTTCCGGCTGGGAGCCGGGGTGATTCTCTGAGTTCTGGATAACGCGCAGCTGCTTGGTAGCAGATTTTTGGCAGGAACGACAGAGCTCGGCCGGGCTGCTTCGGCTCACGGGGTTTGCCGCTGGCTTCTCGGGCACCCCTCATCCCGCCTCGTGCGCGCACCGGGAGCGGTACCCGCGCTGAAGGGGTGCTGCCGAGGGCTCAGCGTTTGGCTTATCTTTGTACCCCGCTGTTGCTTCTTCAGAGCAGGCCTTGTTATTCGTTTCCCAAAACCCCCCCTTGGATCCCTAAAAACTGGGCTTTCGATTCGCATCGGCACGCCGACGTACCCTGCTCGTCGCTGAGGCTGGCGGGGATGTTCAGGACCGCGGCATCATTACGTACTTACCTGTTTGGCCAAAAAAAAAAAAGATTGTATTAGTGTTAGGATAATATTCTTGGAAAACATGGTTGGTTGCAGCCTCTGCCAAAAAGCTGCTTTCTGTCTGAAAGTGCATCTTGCGTTCGGGGCCGTGAGTGCCCGGGAACGTGGTGCTTCACCGTTTGCAACAGGTTGCGGTTCCTCTGTGTTTTTCCTGTATCTTTCCTCAAAAATCCGGTGTACTCAAAAGCCGGGTGGCAGGTAAAAGACACGGGCTATGGGCATTTGTACTCTCGTGATTTTTTTTTTTTTTTTTTAGCCGGTGTCATGGTTTTGCAGGACAGGGGCTGGGGTAGGGGTGTTGGCGGCTGACCGTAGCTTTAACGGTGGTACGGCGGCGTGTTCTGCGGGCGGCAGCCCCGAAATGCCGTCCCGCGGCAGGCACGCAGGGATGGAGGATAAATCGGAGGCGACAAGCCCGGAGCCGGTGACCCGGCAGGGCTGTGCCCAGGCTGTGCCGCTTTTTCTCCTGGATTTGGGGTGCGGCAGCATCTCCTCCCAGCGCTTCGTGAGCGACTGCCGCTTCCGTTGGCGCGGGTGCAAACCGGCGCGCGCCGCGCTGGCAGGAGCCGGTGGTGTGGGTGCGAGGAAGACCCCTCCCTGGGCTCGAGGGGGGCTGGGGGTGCTGTTCGGTGTCCGGCTGGGCGAGGGGCGATGCCCCCGAGCTGTCCCTGGGAGCCTTGCGGGGGTGAGTGCGGGGCCGCACGCGGCAGCGGCGCGGTCCGTGCGCGGCGGCGCCCGGGGCGCCCGTGCAACTGTACGGCGAGCGCGATGCCCCCCTCGTATCGCCTGTGGATTTCTCTGGCCTCCCTTCGCCCTGCGCCTCGTGCCGCCGGCACGGCCAGACCTCCTCCTCCGCTCCGCGTGGCTCTCGCGGTCTGGTTCTCCCTCCCGACGCTGCGGTGGTGGAGCAGAGACGCGGGAAGCGGCTGGAGCAGATGCTGCTTGTTTGGTCCTCGGGTCACGGCAGTCCTTAAAATATGGATATTCCCTCAGGGGCTCCCCTTTTTCTCCCCGAAACACAATTCCCCGGGGCACTTGGGGAGACTCCTGCGTGTAAATCCGCTCGCGTTACTCTTAAGGGGCGTTTAAGGCTCAGAAATCCCCTCGAAGGTCAAACTGGGACCCGGTGGTATCGGCTCGGCCCAAATGGCAAGGGCCGCTAAGGAGGGCAGGAAGGAGCCCGCTCCCAAAGAGATGCAATTTCCAGGGAAAAGCTGGCTTTGGGACAAACCCTGTTCCGCACCTGGTCACAGTCTCTCCTCCAGTCGAGGAGTCGCGGGGTGGTGCTGGCCCTTCCCCAACCAGGCTTAAGGAGACGACTTGCTCCAGGTAGCTTTATTTGTCACCCCGGAGCTATACAGAAAAAAAAAATTAAAAAAAAAAAAAGTAACGTTTTAGTAATTGGAGATAATTTTCCAGCAGCAGAATAGCCGCGGTTGCAATTCCCGAGGGTGACTTAACTGAAATAACTAGGTTAAGCATCCCAGCGAGCACCCAGTCCTAGCCTGTGCGTAGCGGTGGAGGCGGGGGAGAGTTTCCTGTGGGCTCCTTCTCCCTGGAGATGCTGCTCGTGATGCCGCGGAGCTGAACGTGGCTCCCCAGGGATGTCTCCGGAGGGCAGCCTGCGTTTGCGGCCGGCTGGGACCGCAGCCTCCCCCCGGGGTGCTGCTGGCGGGGCCGGCTCAGTTATTTCCAGGAAGGAAGGGATTTTACAACATTTTTAACCTTGCAGGTGGGCTGGGCTGGTACTTACAGGTGCTTTTCCCCATACAAATAACCACGGTGCCGGGACACCCAACTTCCAGGTGTCTGTGCCCAAAAGTCCCAGCGTGCAGGTCCTGCCCCGCGTTTCTGGGGCTGCGTTTTGCCCCTCTGTGCTGCGCTTAGGGCTGCCGGTGCCTGGAAGAGCCGCTCCCTCGGCGAGTTCCTCTTGGAGCCCTGCTTCCCTTCCCGGCTGGACTCTCGGATCGCGTAATATCTCCCCGCCACGAATCTCTGCTTTAATTTTTATTTGTAAATAGCGTCGAGCCAAAGCCTCTCCGCCCGGATCAGCCCCTCTTATCGGAGGGATTATAACTGGCTCACTAAACGGTGTAATCCCCGTGCAACCCCCAGCCCTCTTCCAGGAGGATTTTGCCAGTGGCTGAAGAACAGAGGAAAATCTCTGGCCATAGGATTAATTGGTATAAAATCAAGTTTGTATTTGACTCTGTTTTTTAAAGCAAAAAAAAACCCACAAAAATACTCTGTGTGTCTAAATACAAGTGACTATCTCTGCTTGTCGCCTCTTAAATGATCCCGTGGTGGCTCCTGCGGAGCCTGATTTATGGGCGCAGCAACGTGGAGGTACGGAAAAGTGCGCGAATTTGGAACTCGGGGTGTCCAAAACGTCTGCCCTTGGGGCACCGCTGCGGGTCTGCGATTCACTTTTTTTTTTTTTAGAGGAAGATATTTTTGCGGCTAGAGGCCGTGTCTTGCCGTGGATGCTCTGGGGCACATCTGCCGCGCCGCTGCCCGCGCCGAGCCCGGTCCCTGCTTTGCTCCGGGACAGGACGTGCTGCTGGTCTGCAGCTCTCCCGGGCGGGTATATTTGTGCCTGGGCCGGTCCGGCAGCCCAGGGAAATGATTTTTACTTCCAAATTTATGGTTTTTGCTTGTGTTTTAACTCTGGAAGCCGAGTGCGGCGTTTGCCAGCGGTTTCCTCTTTGCTCGCCGAGCTGCCGGTGTTGAATGCGAGTGGGCAAGCTGGGTTACTAAAGAGGTTTTGGTTTCCTCGTTGACCATTCCCTCTTTTTTTTTCTCCGATAAAAGGCAGTCGATAGCAGCAAGCGGCACCGAAGAGCTGTGCGTTGCGCGATTTGATCCGTGTCTCGGGAACCGGCTGGGATTATAGGTTGTCTTTTGCACTTTGAATTTTAATAGCATTAACGACGGCGTAGTCATGTTATTTTAAAATCCCTTCTACAGTTGCCTTTGTAACGCAGAAGCAGACACCGCTTGGGTTGTGTGTGGTTTTTTTTTCCTCCTCCCTCGCCTGCAGAAATCGCAACCAGAACTCCGAGACAGATTTTGAAGGTTAAAACTTCCCAGATTGTTTCCCTCTCAGTTGTCATTTCGGGACGGTTTTGTTTTCTTTCAGATTGCATCAAATATTTGTAATCCTGCAGGGACTGTGGGGCGAGGGGGACTCTCGCTCCAAAAAAAAAAAAAAAAAAGGGGATTTTTTTAATCCTTTCTGCAGCGTAGCTGGGGGCAAAGTGGTGAAAAGAGCAGTTACCGAACGCGGCTAAACTTGGCAGAGGTCGGGGCCGTGCTCTGCCTCTCCCCGTGCCTGTTAATTGGGTGTTTGAAGCAACCTGAGCCTCTTATATCTGAGATTACTGAGCCGTCAGATGGAGACCCTTTCACCCAGCCTGATTTTTCGGTTGGTTTGTTGGGTTTTTTTTTTTCTCTGGCCTCGCGGGCGGCCCCGGGGAGAGGAGACTTGGCCGCCGTCCTGTCCCAGCACGCACACGGCACGAACCAGCTGCAGTGTTAAAAACCTCCCTGTCTTGCTAAGGAGAGAAAAAAAAAAGGAGCTTTGAACAGTTTGGAGTCGTTGAAATCTTTTGGGCGTGCTCCGTGTTGGGGGGGGTGAGTGTCCGGTGTGGAAGTGACCGGTTATTGCTTTAATTTTTCCCATTTTAAACCCAACCCTGGAGCTGTCACGGGGTGGCGAGCGTGTCTCCGGCTGCCGGGGTCCTCTCGGCGCTCCGAGGCACCCGTAAAAACTCCCGCTCGCCGTGCGGAGGGGTCGGGGCGCGGCGACCCAACCCGGGGTCTAGGGCGGCCGGATCCCCGCACGCGGGCGCGCCGTGCCCGACGCGTCTCGCCGACGGAGCCGGGTACCCGTTTCCCACGCGCCGTTGCCGGCACCGAGTTAGCTGCGTTGCGTTGGCTCCTTCCGTGGCTTATTTTTCCCCTCCCAATCCCCAAGCTGCTTTGGCCGTGGTTTTTGTTATTGCTGGCCTGACTTTTTTTTTCAGTACACGACTATTTTTGCTGGGGCGGTGCCCGGCGCCGGGCACAGCGGGTCCTGTGAGGGCAGCGTAGCCAAGGGGCAGGACGTCGAAGCCTTCGTGCGAATAAATAGCAGGAAACGGTGTCTCTCGTGTCTTGCTCAAGACGTGCGTCGAAAACCCGTACTCGAGTTATTATTCTTGGTCCCCTTTAGTTTTGAGCCGATACAAATGCTTCTCGCGTACCCGCCTCCTAGGGTCGCTTATTACCGTGTTCGTTTTCTCGCTCCAGCTATTTGAAAAATCCCAGTTCAGGTTATAAAGTATATTTGGGAGAGAGAAGGGTTCCTGTTGGCTTTGCTTTCTGAGCCTGTGCAGTACACGGGGAAAAGTGCCGGAGCCTTTTCTAGACCGAGGGAGAGTTGTGAACTTCTATCGATAAGCGGAACGCTGAGATTTTCCCGAGTCCGTCTGAGTTAAGAAACTGAAGTTTTGGGGCGTGGGTGGAGAACCTAAACCCGATAAAGACGCTGAGACTTGGGATGAAGTAACGAAAATGGTCCGCTCGCGTTGCTGTCTCGCCCCGGTGCTCTCCCTCCTCTTGCCCCTTCGCTCCCTGCGTGACCTCCTCGCCCACCTCTCTTCCGTGGGCTGCGGGAGGTGCCGGGACCCCTCCCCACACGGGACCCGTTAAAAATAGAAAGGGCATCAAAGGATGGAAATAAAAAATAGGAGGGTTGTTTTTTTTTTCCCCCCGCTTGGCCGGGGGGATCCTTCTCCGGGATGCAGTTTTCCAGCCCAGCAGTATCGGTGCTGAGCTCATTCCGCGGGGATCCAGCTCCGGGCTCAACCCCCGTGTCCTCAGCCTGATGCTGCCAGAGCCTGGGCTCTTGCTACTGAGTTTGGCATCTTTCTTCTGTGGCTTCTGAGCTCCTTTTTGGTTTATTTGTTGGGGTTTTTTTTAATATTTTTTATTTTATTTTATTTTCCAAGCCTTGAGTTTGCTGGATTTGAGAGTGGCTGCCCGCTGGCTCCGAGCGCTGCGGCGTGAGCTAAGATTAATAAAAGGCTGTCACTTTTATTAACTTTGCAACCTAGTGCATTATTTAATTCCAGGCAGGCACCAAGTGCAGCCCTCCAAGCTTTAAATGGCTTTTTCTGCCTTCCTGCGTGCGTATAAAATAGATGTGCAACACTGCCATCGAGTAATACTGCGGTATTTGGGAAAAAAAGCACATTTTTGGTAGCAGTCAGGGTTTGGCTCTCCATTGTCAGCCTGCTGGTGTGGATTTGGGTGCATTTTCCGTGTTGTTGCAGTGAGGCGTGCCGCGATATTTAGTGTGGTGGTAAAGTTTTGGTGGGGGAAAAAAAAAAAGGTTGAAAACCTTTAGGTGTTTATTTTTGTCCTACACCTCCTGGCAGGGAGAGACAAACTTTGCTGCAAAGGAAGCTTTAATAAACATAATCTGGAAGTTCAACAAGTGGCACCTGAATAAAACCTATCTCCCTCGCTGCTTAGGCCCTTGGAAAGGCCTTCAGGGGTTTGGGTTTTTTAATTATTTAACAAAAAAAAAAAGGAGGGGGGAAAAAGCTTTTGGAAACGGGGCTCTGAGTCACTCACAGCGATGGGTTGTAGACGGAGGAGCGGAGATGCACCGGGGCTGCTGAGGAGCATCCCGCTTCCATGGGGCTTATAATAAGCATCCGGCTTATTGCGTGGGCTCAGCCTGCGAATTCGCGCCCGCCACGGCAGGCGCGAGGCTTTTAAATCGGCGTTAGCCCCTTAAACGTCAGAATTGGGGCCAGTTTTCCTGCTGTCGGCTCGTGACTTGCCGCTGAATTCGTGGGCTGCTTTGGCAGGGTGCAAGCCGCTCGGCGCCGCGCTGCCCGTCTCCTTGCTGCAGTGCGGTTATTGTTATCTATTATATATTGTTCTCGGTAGAATTATTCTACCACCAACCTGTAGATAAGGGCTGTGACTAAATGAATTGGAGCTCTTTCTTGAAGGTTAAAGTGCTGCTTTGCAAGTTGGCGAGTAAGGCAGGGAGATGCTTTTTCTCCTTGGCCTCCGCAAAAACCCACATGGGCTTGAGCCCTGACCTGGCAATTTTGTCGAGTGTTACTCAGAAAAGGTGAATATTGTATTAAAATACAATGTTCGTCCCCGGAACTGGTGGCTCTTCCAGAGCCCTCTCTTATTAAGATGCCCACCCAGGCATCAGCTCTTGGGTTCAACAAAACGTCGGTTCAAAAGTGTTGGGTTCAACAAAACGTCGGTTCAAAAGTGTTGGGTTCAACAAAACGTCGGTTCAAAAGTGTTGGGTTCAACAAAACGTCGGTTCAAAAACATGTAGACGTGGCACTTCGGGACATGGTTTAGGGGCATGGTGGTGTTGGGTTAAACAGTTTGACTTGGTGACCTTAGAGGTCTTTTCCAACCTTAATGATTCTGTGATTCTTGGGTGGGATCCTGCAGCACCAGAGGAGGAGGTACAGGGATTTGAAGTCACAAATTTGGGAAGGCTGCTCATAGGCATCCCCGGCAGTGTTCCCATAGGATGCGGGTCGCAGCTGGGAGACAACGGCATCTTTGGGCGCTCCTGAAAAATGAAGCGGCAGCTTGTAACGCGCCTCGGAGCAGCACGCAGGCGTGTAACTTTGGTGAAGAGTGCCCGGTTCTCGGTAGCACCATCATGGCGATGCTGGTCCTGCAGACTGGGTTAAGCCCAGCCTTGGTGTTGTCGTCTTCTGCGGATATGAAACAGATACCTAATGGCAGCAATTATGGCCAAGGAACGTGCCGCTGATCCGTCCGGAGACTCCCCTCCCCAGGGTTCGGCTGAGAGGATTAGGAGAGAAAATCCAGTAGGAAAACATACGGGAAAATGTAACTGTTGGCTTTTCTGCCCAGAAGTTAGTTTTTCACTTGGCAACCGCAGCAACAGTGCGTTCGGTACCGGCTTTGCCGCCAAGGAGCGGGTCGGCGATTGGAAGGCTGCCGTGGGGCACGTCGGGTGGGTGATATTAGGCCGTATATCCCTGGAGGCTTCCCCGCAAGTCCCCGAGTCGTTTCCCCGTTGCCATTTATAACTCGGCTAGAAGGGGTTGGTCACGTAAATGAACCCAAGCGGCTCGCGGGGGCTGCGCGAGCCTCCGTCGCGCCGGGCGGCCGCGCAGGATGCGGGCATTGGTTTTTCTGCGGGTCCTTTTGTCGGTGGACCGCGCTGGTTAACAAAACACGGCTGCCACGGGTTTTTAGAAGCTGTTAGCATGAACCATTAACTCTTCCTTTTAATTATTCAGGTTGCCTCTTTTAAATTTCTTTTTTAAGTGGAGCTAATAGGCTTTGCGGAGGCGGCTTCCCACTGCCACGGTTCCTCCCCAGAGGAGCTCTGTTCGTGCGTGGCCAGCCGAGCCCTTTTCTTCATTATCCCTTATCTTCCTCTAGCCGATTAATTGCGTTCAATTGATTAATAAATATTCTGTTGATACGCGCAGCGGACGGGAGGGGAGCGGGACGCGTCTGGGCGCATGGGGTCATCGATCCGTGCAGCCTCCCCAGGCTTTCCTGACCTGCCTTGCAAAGCCCAGCCTTTCCAGCCAGGCTTTACTCCTTTCTCTTTTTCTTTTTTTTTTTTTGGCAATTCCTGCAAGCAACCAAAAATGGTGCTGTTAGCGTCGTTTTGGGTCTTGACCCACACGTACAAGCGCCGTTGCTTTCTGCCGTCGCAGCCGAAGAGCCTTTGGGACGTCGGGCGCGGTCAGCGGCCCAGTGGCCAAGAAGGCGCCGGCGTGATGCGCCTTTCCAGCTCCGCCGGCGCCTTGCATCCGCTCCCAAATCCATCCCCGAGGGCTGTACGCGGCCCCAAAAACCTTGGGGAGCTCCTTGTTCCTTGCGGCCGGGGACGGGAGCGGGATGCGGCTGGCCTGTGCCCACCCTCCCCTCCGCGCGAAGCCCCGTCCCGTGCCCCGCGAGCGGCGGGTTTGGGGTGAAAAGAAATGGGGTTTGGGTAAACGTTCTTCATGGCTGTAGGTGCAGCCGGTTGCGTGGGCAGCAGCTTGGCTGGCGGCAGGCATCATAAGAAGATGCTTTTCTATACCAGATTCCTCAATCTGCGTATGTATATTTATTTTGCCGGAGTGGTTAATGAAAAGGGATCGTTAGAATCGCTTATTTGAAATTCTCTGGAAGCTGAAGCGCAGCTTCAAAACAATTAAAAAAAAAAAAGGCAGTAACATCTGGTTAGTAAAGATTGCCTTTGGATTCGGAGGCGAGTTGCCTACCTTCAACCCCGTTAAAATCATGCGTGTCGCTGAGGATGCAAAGTGATTTTCAGAAATGGGAGCCCATCTTTACGTACGGATAAATGATTAACTTTCCCTGGTAGGCTTCCTTTTTTTTTTCCCCCCTCTCTCCCCGTTATTTCTGTGCGTGCAGCCCGTTCCCTGCCGGCAGCTCCCCGCTCGGGCGGGCTGAGCTGGGTGGCCCTGGGGACACGGTGGCCCGTGGTGGCCTTGGCGTGAGGCTCCTGGCTGCGCCGCGGCTGAGCCGCGGCTGAGCCGCGGCTTCGTGCGTGGCAGCGCTGCAAAACTCGACGAGCGAATGTTGGCCGAAGCTTGAGACCCACCACGCAGCTCTGCCCCGTTGCGGGTTTTGTAGCCGTTTAATAAAAAATTCAAATTTGTAATAATTTGACTTTTTCTTCTCCTCTTCCACCATAAAGTGGCGGGTGGCAGAGGCACAACCTCAATGTATAGCGGCTTAATTACATGTTGCTAATTAGAGATTGCCAGTCGAGCAGGCTGTTTGAGCAGCCCAGGCTGCCGCTTTATCGCCTGTTTTACAAGAGTTGTGTCATTTCTTTGTCATCGTATATGGTAATATATTGGCTGCAGCACGGCGTAGGATGAGCTTCGATGAATAGTGTAAAACCCGGAATAACGCTGAATCTATATTGCGTGCGCTTTTCCCCCCCCAGCGTTATTTTAAAAAGGAAAATATCGATTCCGGTGGGGTTCAGCGGTTCGGAGTCCACGTTCGCCGGATCGATGCCGCGTCCTGACCGGCTGCCGGCGCCGTCCCTCGCCTCCCCGCGCGCTCGTTAGCGCTGACGAAGCCGGTGAGGGCGGGAAGGAGTCGGTGGCGTTTGCCTCTGGATCCAGAGCTGAGGTTTGGGAGTGATGTGACTGTAAGCTGGCCTGAAGCTCAGGAATGAGGATTTTGGGGTTTCCCTTCTAACCGCTCTCCGTGGCAGAGGTGCTCGTCGCCCGGGATGGAGCAGGACGGGCTGCGTTGGGGTTTAGGTGCTGGGAAACATCCCTTCCCAGAACACATTCCCCCCAGTTACTGGTTTTGACTGCTAATTAGGAAGGATAATTCCTAATTATTTCTTTTTTAACCAAATTCCCCCTCTTCTGATCTGTAGCGTTTATTTTTGCGGGCCATTTTCTTAGTCTCATTACAGCCTTTTTGGCATTTGAATGAAAATATCGTGAGGAAGCCAGAAGCTGTTAGGCGGCAAACGCCTGCGATAACAGCCGTAATTCTGATGAGAAAATAAACACGAGAGAAATAACTGCCGTGAGTTCAGGAAACCGTACCGAATGAGATGGGAACCGGCACCGCGGCGTTTGCCCTTTACTCGTTTCTTCTTCACCTCTGTATGTTGTGAACGGCTTTTGCAACGCTTATTTTTAAGAAGGGGAAAGTCGCGGTGTACAGCCTGGGTAGGGAGATTTAAAAAAAAAAAAAAAAAAAAACAAACAAACAAAAAAACCCCAAAAAAACCTTTGGCTTTTTCTCCCCGTTGAGGCTCCAATTAATCAGTGCAAAAAAACTCTCGGTGATTTTTTTGGGAGCTTAAAATACGCCGGCAGCGCTGGAGGAGGTGCCAAGCTCCGGAATGAAAATGACTCTTACCACCCCGGGTTTTGGAGCCAGAGCTACGTGAATGAATCCTTCGCCTCACACGTTAACATTTTGCAACCTCGCCACCGTCGATTTTTAACTGGGTAAAAGCAGACGGCAGCTTCCCGAAGCGCCTCCGAAATTCCCAGCCGAGCACTCTCCTGGCTGACAGCGCCAATTTGTCACGAGTGAGATGTTTGACAAAAATGTGTCATTTCGGAGACAAGTTTTCCTTGAAAGAAAAAAAAACGGGGGGAAAGAAATCAGCTCTGTTCTGAAACATCTCCTCAGTTCTTGGTTTTTTCTTTTTTTGTGAGAGATAGGGAGGGGATTTCCATGGGTGACGGGGGAATGTTTGAGCAAGTTTTCCTGGAAGCAGGTGGCATTTTGGTGCGGGAGACCTTGCACGAGGCCTCGTGATCTTTCTGTTCCGCTCGACGGGGAGGTGGTTTTTCTGGACAGCTCTGTTCTCCCGCGCAAACGTGGCTCTGCAGGGAGCAGCTCCCGTCTCCAGGTCGGTCGATGCATCGCTGACCTTCTGCAGAGATGCTTCTCGCGGGGCGCGGGTTATCCCGCAATCCCTGCGGGTGCTTCTGCCTTCAGGGCAACCGTAGATGTCGACATCCACGTGCTCCAGCTGTATTTAATCAGCCAACTGCCGTTAAGGGTTTTGGTGGGAACGCTGCTGGTTGTGGGTGGCGACGCTGAAGTTCAAAGTGCCTTTTGACCCCGGCTTGACTCTCCATGACGAGGCTCTGGTAGCATCTGCCCTTGTAGGGAATGGTTGGGAAATTTTGGGGGTGACCAGATGGGTGACCACCCGTTCCTGGCTTGCTCCAGATGGGATCCCCGAGCCCGGGAAGCCAGGGATGGGCACAGGCTGCAGGCTTGTCCTCTGGTGGAGGCTGTCTGGTTTGGATCAGCCCCTCTTGCCACGTCTGTGGTGACCTTCCGTGCCTGTCGTGGGTGGGAACGCTCCCCCATGCCCCGTCCCTGCGGCAGGGCCTTGGCTAGGGAGGGCTGAAGGAGGCCGGCAGGTCCCCGCTGCGATTTGGGATGAAGGGCCATCCTGACACGCGGCAGCCGCGTGGAAATCCCGATCGCAGATCCTGGCTCCGTTACCGACCTGTCCTCCCCAGCCTCCGCACGCCGTGGGCTGCGACCCCAGGAAAGCCAGCTCTCCTCGGGGCTGACGCCTGCTCCCACGCCTTGTCTCCGAAAGGGACGCTGCGCGAGCAAAGCTCCCCGTCGCGTCGCACCACCGGCACGCGGTAGTGGGTAAAGCAAGGAGGGGAAACCCGGACGCCAGACCCAATTTAACTGCTGCCAAAAGCACGACTGCTGCCTGACATGGGGGCACGCTCGGCACCCGGAGCCCGGCCGCGCCGCACCAACCCGATGCGGACGTGCGCTGCCTTTTAATTAACCAGCCCCCTCTTTGCGCGCGCTTTCCAAAGGGGATTTTAACCGAGTAGGAAGGGGCAGGGGCCATCCCTGCAGGTGGCATCACTGGGTGAAAGGGGAGCGGTACCGCGCCGTCTCTGTACCCCTGCCGCATGCGTGCGTCGGGGATGAGGACGGGAACCGTGGTGTGGGTAACGCTGCGTGGCCCGCCATTAGTCAGCGGGAGCGAGGACGCGCGCCCAGCCGGGTAGAAGCGTGACGGGTCGGAGGAGGCTCCGAGGAGCTGCTCTTGGGGAGCTTGGGGCTTGTGTAACGCCCATGACGTGGAAAAGCTGCTCCCTTTTGCTTGGCTTTGGCGGCGGCGCCGCTCCGTGCCTTCCCGTGCCGCGCTGTGCCGCATCACACCAAGAGGCACGCGGTTACCTTTGCACCGTGCTCATTTGTCGAGTGGATGTAAATGGGCAGGTTCTCCCAAACCCAGCGGTGTTTCCCCGCTTGCGTGGGGTTCCTGTGGCTGCCACGGCGTCCCCGCCGCGTCAGGAGCCGAGTCGGCACGGGCGCGCTGGGGCTTGACCCCCGTGGAGGGGAGCCATGCAAACAGGGAGCGATGGGAGGTGATGACGTGGCCAAGAGTGGAGGTTTCACGGGCTTCGAGGAGCCACAGCTGGTGCTGGCAGGGGTTGGGGCAGCGGGTGCATCGCACGCCCCAGCAGCGATGCCGCAGGCGGTGCCGCTGCACGCACCGGACTGCCAGCAATGCCAACGGTGTCAGTGCTGGCCCGTTGCACGCACCGGGGCTTGTTGCAAAACAAAAGTGCCTCCCCTCCCCTTGCCAAGCCATTGGCGAGGAAGCAGCAGGGTAGGGAGGAGGGCAATGCCCGGCAGCAGCGCGTGGTGCTGGCACGGACCCGGTTTGTTGACCCGAGCCCGTCTGGTGTACGTGACGGCCGGGGCTGCGTCTCTTCCGAGCCGGGGGCAGCTCGCTCCTCCCACGCTTACGCTTTGTCACCACTTCCCAGAAATCTAAAAGCCGGTGTGCACAGGGCGTGCCTCAGTTTCCCCACGCCTAAGATGCGGCCGCTGTAGGGCGGGGGAGCTGGGTTTGCAGTGGCTGGCGGAGGCTTCACGTGCCGGGCACTGTCGGAAAGCAGAATATGGTGATTTATATTTTTTTTTCCTCATCTCAGACTGTGTTTTCTGAACTTGGTGCGAGCCTTGTCCTCCTGGGCAGAGCGAGAGGCGCGTGCAGGCAGCCAGCTGGGAGCCACTTGGAAGCGTGTCCCCGCTCTGGGGCAGCGGCCGCCCAGCGGCCCAACGGCTGGGCAGCGTTCATCCTCGCTAGCCCAGGTAGCCACAGAGAGACTGGCACAAATTCCTAAGCCCGTAGCGCGTCTGCCCCCTTCCTCATCTCTTCAGTGGGGTGAATAAACCGAAAAAGGTGTCCCCCGTGGAGGGCGTGGACGTGTGTGGCCTGGGCGGCGGGACGAAGGCAGGTTAACGGTGCAGCGTGTACCACAGGGAGGAAAAAAGCAATAGCCAAGTGACCCAAAAAAGCCGAGTTTCGGAGAGTTTGGTTTCTCTGGTGTATGTTTGTGCAGCCGTTATCACAGAAACGCGCGTGGCCCCTGCTTTCTCGCTGGGTTCTGCTGCATCCCCGCTCGTCCCCTCCTGCGCTCTGCCCTTCCTCGCTGCAGGGCCATGCGCGGCGGTTTGCGGGGGACCGGGGGGGCGGTCGGCGATGGTGCTACCGCTGCGGTGGGGGTCATGCCTCATCCGCCTGCCTGGGCGAAAGAAGGAACAACTGCGTTAAAAAAAAAAAAAAAAAAAAAAAATAAGAAAACATTGCATCTGCGCCCTGGGCAAGGACGAGCCATAGCTGCGGGCCGGGGCCGCTTTGCCCTCCCCGGGCCTCGGTTTCCCCGCTGCGCTGCCGGCCGGAGCTGAGCGCGGGGGCCGAGCGGGGCGTCGCGGGCGTTACCGGCCGGCGGGGCGGGCGGCAGCGATGGCCGGCGAGCCAGCAGTCATTTCCGCCGGCGGCCGGGCTCCCGGTTCCTGCGCAGGCCTTCGCTCCGGGGCGGCGGGGAGAGCTCTCCCGCCTGCTGCGGGCCGCCGTCCCGCACGCCTCGGCCGGGCGGCGGGCAGAGCCACTCCTCTGCCGCCGTGACATCAGGCCGGGGAAGCGCGGCGACCGGCGAGGGGTCAAATTCCCGGCGCAGGTAGCGCCCGCCCGCTGTACTTCCGCGGCGCGGCGCTGCGGAGGAGGAGCCCGGCCGGGGACCCCCGCGCCCGGGGACCCCCGCGCCCGCCATGAGGTCGGAGCAGGAGGAGAGCGAGCCGGGGACGCGCCGCTGCGGGCACGGCTGTGCGCCGCGCGCGGCCCATTGTTCGGGTGCGTGGGAGCGGCGAGGGGCGGCCCGGGACCACGCTCGGGGCGGGGGGCCGTGCCCCTGCTTAGCCCACGCAGGTGAGGGGGGTCCCCGGGGGGTCCCGCCGCCTCGCCCGGCGGCGCGGGGGGGGATGCAGCCCGCGGTGCGTCTCTTTCCCCTGCTTGCTTTGTGCTGGTGCGGCTCGCTTCCTCCCGGCAGGAGCAAAACAACGCCGGCGGCCGGCGAGCGCGCCTCGAAGCTCGCCGGGGCCGCGCAGGAGGGTGGCTGTGGGTTGCCGTGCCCCCCCCCTCACCGAGGGCCGAGCTCGGGGCAGGGGCGAGGGGCTTCGGCCCCTCCGCGGCGGCGGGGAGGGCGGGCGGCGGGTCCATTTTGTCTCCCGGAGAAGTTGGAGCGCGCCGGGAGCTCGCGAAGGGCCGGCCGCTTCTAAACCGTGGGTGCTTTCGAAAGCCTTTGCGCCCTCCAGCTCGCCCCCGACCTCCCCCCCGCCCCCTCCCGCCGCCGTGCACCAGCGCCTTATATCAGCTTTTATTTCTTGGCGTTGCGGTGAGACGCCCGCCAGCGTGCGGCTGGGGCAGCTGAGCCCTGATCCTTTTTTTGAGGGGGGGGCCGCGCTGGGATGCGGCGGGTGACCTTGTGGGCATGGGGTCCCTGCGCGTCCCGCTCGATGGCTGCAAGCGGGGTGGGTGCAAGCGCCGGGCGACCGTGCGCGGTCGGAGCGTGCGGCTCGGGGTCGCGGCCTGGGGCCGCCGCAACCGTACTGGAGCACGGAGGCCGAGCTGGTGTCAAACTCGGGAAATACTCAAAAATGGTGTTTGCACGGATTCGTGCCCGTGGGGTGAAAGGTTTAACCCAAATGTACTCAGGAGCGTCTGTCCCCGTGTCTGGGCGCAACAGCTCGCTCGTGTGCCGCGTCGCAGCAGTAGCAAGGGACGAAATCTAAGGCTTCCATCTTTAAAAGATGGATGTATGGAGCCAAAAGTCATTTTATTAGCCTGAGAGGCTCTGCAGCCCGTGGCTGAGAGCCCCAGCATCCACCTGGGAGTGAGCGGCGGTGGCCGGCAGCTCCCCCGAGGCCGTGGAGCGCCGCGGCGCGGCGGGAGACGCGGTGCCCGGGGATGGAGCTGGGGTGCAGCGGGACTTGGCTGAAGGTGCGGCGGATGAACGCCGGGCCCTTGGGCTTATCCCCTCGAGGAGACGATGCCGCGCAGGGCTTCGGTTTTGGGCCGCTGCGAGTCCGTCGTGGCGTGCACGTGTGGGAGGGGGAGGTTGGACGTGTCGGCTTTGCGCCGTCAGGTGTCGGGCGGCGGCAGTGACTGAGTTTTTTTAGGAATCCGAGCGTGTCTGGAGCTAAGCAAATGCTCTATCGAGGGCGGCCCGCGCTCCGTGGAGCTGGCCGCTCTCACGCGCCGGCGTGCGCTGGCTGGTCTCCCTGCTCCGACCCCCGGCCGTCACCCAGCCCTGCGGCTGGCGACTTGCGCTTTTCCTCCAAATCACTTCTTGCAAGGACGCGCCGAGAGGCGACAACCGTCCGTCGCGCCGGCCACTTGGGGAGGAGCGTTTGGCCGGACCTTTCAGCAAGAGACGTGGGTCCCGAGCTGGGGAGCGACTTAATGACCAAAGGTGATGAGATGGTCTTCAGAATGCCCG
Organism: Phaethon aethereus; assembly: GCF_964289735.1. NCBI lineage: Eukaryota > Metazoa > Chordata > Aves > Phaethontiformes > Phaethontidae > Phaethon > Phaethon aethereus. The sequence goes on along the minus strand of NC_138597.1, from coordinate 2,892,540 downwards.
CTCAGCTCATCCCTAGGGCTTGAGTCGTGGTTTTCTTCTGATCGTGTACTTTATCCTATGACCCTTCTGTTTCCCATCCCACGCCAGAGGTGCGTGTACACGTATGTTTACATATGTGTGCGTGTATATATATTCCGGGACGAAGGGTTGCGCCGACCCCGGTCTGTCGGGTGATGCTGTTAGCACAGAGATATTGCGTTTTCCTATCTTCCTCTTTTTTTTCCCCATTTGCATCTCTGGGCAGGCCCCGTGAAACCACCCGCTGGGGCGATCCGCCGCTGACTGTAAGCCCCGGTCCGCCAGCGATCCCCGCAGTCGCCTCTGCCCGCTCTTGGCCGTCTGTCGACGTGCCGCTGCCGCAACCCAGCGCGCGCTTGCGTCTCCCGGCCATTTTCCTGCCGATATCCTGGAGGAAAAACCCCCTCGTCCTGGATAAAACCCCACTTTGACGCGTGCCTAGCAAAGCAAAAACTATTTTGCCGGTAAACTTGCGAAAAGCGGCACAAAACGCAGTTTTCACCCAAGATGCCGATTCCACCACCGTAAACCTTGTTGTTTATACTGCATTAATTTTTAATATGTGCTCTCCGAAGACAAACACGTGTACGGAGATAGTGTCAGCTGAATTACATGGGAGGGAAAAAAGGCTTTTAAATGGCAGTTTCTAAATGGATGCCTGCTCCAAGGCCAGTATGAGGCTCCGCCGCTGCGTGGCTGGTGGATCTGCTCCCGAGAGGAGTCGAGATGGGATTTGCAGGAGCAGGAGTGGAAACTTCAGCCCCACGTGATGTCTGGAGGTGCCCACCGTAATTAAAAAATAATAATAATCCTATTTACGTTGTCTGTTAAAGCTAATCAGTGCTTAAAGCATAAAGGATGCAGAATCTGACAGTGTCGTGGAAGTTTAATGCTATCAACTGAAATATAATTAACAGCCAATTATTTCAGCGTGAATGGTAGTTTTCATCAATTAGTCCGGGAAATGTTTAAATTGCATTAATTTGATCGCTGCCCATTCGTGGCAGATTTGGAAGGGGCTGGTACATTGTCCGTGTGGGGCCGCTCCGTCGTGGCTTCCGACAGAGGCGCGGACGCAGCCCGCCCGCAGGGCAGCGTACGGAGCTCCCCGCCGAGCCGCCTGCGTGCCGAAGAAATAGAGGCTGAAATGAGGATCCGGAATAATTGGCCCCTTTTTCCCGGTTATTGGAACTTTTCTGTAACAACTGCGAAAAGCTGCCTGCAAGTAGCACTTTTGGGATGGTTTTTTTTAGGTGCTTGAACTTGGTGTAGCAGCAGGGATTTATTTTATTTTTTTCCTCCTTGCCTTGTTTTAAAACGAAGTTAAAATTTCCCTTTCAAGCCGAGTCGTTGCCTTAATGCAATGTAAGCAAATAAAACGGGCTTTCTCCGCAGGACCGCCAGGAGCTGGAGGTGCCGGTTAGGATGGGTTGGAAGCTGGGAGGAGAGCGCCGGCGGGCAGATGCTCGGCGCCGGAGCGGGGAACCGGCTTTGGGGAGAGAAGGGAGTTGGTGGGGTTGCTGGCGGATCGGCGCTGGGGGGCACTGGGAGCCCAGGGAAAGGGCTGTCGGAGCAGGGTGGAAATCCTGTATGCAAATGGGGGTAATTACAGGTGCGAGGCGGCGCATGGGATGGCTGCTTGGCAATTTGTATGGGGATCTCTCTCAAAAAAAAAAAAATTATGCTTTGCAGTATAGATCTATTGCAAAAAAGCTCTATATTGCGAAAATAAATACATATTGCAAAGCACTATTCTTTTTTTTGTGTATCTCTATCTTAAACTCTGTGTGTGTGTGTATATACACATGTATAAAAGCAAGAACCTAAGGTATCTGGCTGATCCCGAGTTCAATAATTCAGGTTTCTCCGTAGACTTTGGCTTGTAGCCGCAGCCGTGCAGCCGGTGCCGCATCCTCCTTCCCCCATTGCACCTATAGCTTCTTATAGACCTCGGATTTGAATCTTGCGGTAGTTTCTGCCTGTATCGGGAGCCGAGTGCTAAGCTGGGGATTAAATTGCCTTGCTGCGTGCTGTGGAGGAGGAATGCTTTTGAGGGGTTTTTTGACGTTTTTCTAACCGGGACCAGAGGGGAACGGTGCGGTTTCGGGGAAGCTGCGTCGTGCAGCGCTTTATAGAAAGGAGCTTTGTGAGCAACAGCAGCAAATCTGCTCTCGGGCCATGTCTGGGGACCCCTCCGGGATTCGGTGCTGCAGAAATCCCGCCGGCTGGCCCTGGGCTCGGGTCGCCGCCGCGTGGGGATTTTCCTGAGTTCCCACCAAAACGCTGCAATCTGCAGAAATCCGCCGGGATCGGTCGCCCTCGTGCAGCCTGCCCGGGCTGGATCCCACTCTTGCGCGGTAGATGCCGCGCCGTGCCCGGTGCCTCGCGTGCCCCGCGCAGTTTGCCGAGGGCTGGAAGGGAAAGGCTGCGTTTCTGCAGCCCCGGGGGAAGGTGCCGCCGGCCTCGGCCGCCTCGCTGTTCCTGCTTTCTGCGCGGAGAAAGGAGAACGCGCTTTGGACTGCACCGAAACCCCCAGCCCGGAGCTCGACTGTTCCTCGTTAGTGACTTTATTGCTAAATAATTTACAGAATGGGGCCTTGCCAGTTTTCGGACGGGAAGCATTTCAAGTATGCAAACCAGATTTTATGCCTTCCTGGCGCAGCTGCTGGCCGGGCCGGGGGAGCCGCCTCTCCCCTCCTCGTGCCCGGGGACACCGCGAGCTGCCGGAGGGACCTTCACCAAAATAGGGGGGAAAAACCCCTTTTTCGTGCCCAGCTGGTGTCCCTCAGGCTAGCTGGTACTCAGCGGTGCGGAGGAAAGCACGCAGCTGCGGCTGCTTGAAGAGGGGGCATTTTTTTTAATTATTATTTCTATTTTATTTCCGTTTTATTTTTCCAGGAACCGTAACGCATGTGCCGAGGGATTTTTTTTTTTTTTTTTTTTTTTTTTTCCCCATTCCCCATGCCCAGAGGCAGGGTGCAAACCCGAGAAACCAATAAGCCCCTTCGGATGACTAAGGGGTCTTCGCGTGCCCTCAAAGCGGAGGGAACGGCAAAATCCAGCTGTCGGCGCGCTGGCACGGGCCACGTTGGGTCACGGTGCCTGGCTGGTACGGAGGATCGCAGCGGCGTGTGCGCGGCCAAAAAGTGCTTTGCGGGAAGAGGGTCGCGAGGGGAGGCGAGGGCGATGGGCGCAACGGGGGAATACCAGAAAAGCTCTTTATCGCGCTAAGCGCCGGGCGCGGCCGTAGGAAACGACGTCGCCGGAGCTTTCCTCCGGCGCCCGCTGCGGAGGGGACCTGGGCCGCGGTGTGCCGGCACGCTCCGGCGATGCGGCCGCTTTGAGGGGCGTTGCGGTGGCCGGGCGTAGATCTGAAAAATTCCAGCTTCGGGTCTGCTGCGGGCGAAGGCGCCGTCCTCCCCTTTCCGGTCTCAGAGGGTTTTGTTGAGTTGTGTCGAGTGTGCCCTGACCCTGCGGACGGCTGGAGGCAGAGCCGAGGCGCTGGTGGGCGCTGGCCACGCGGGCGCCCAGTCAGTGAGTGGTTTGGACGGGGAGGTGGTTCTTGGGTGGTGGTCTACTACTACTACTACTTATAACAATAATAATAGTTATTATTATTATTATTATTATTATTATTATTATTATTATTAACAACTGTTATCAGCAAACTGTTATTAAATTATTATTAAATTTTTATTATATATAATACATAATGATAATAATTAACATTTATTTTTCATTCTGTAATGCAAAAACTAGAAACCAGTAGCCAGCGGAGGTGCCCCACCTCCCTACCCGGTGCCTCCTCATCATGCCCCTTCCTCCTCTTCCTCGTCCCCCTTCTCCCTTCCTGGGGCGCTGCGCCCACCGCCGCAGGCTTTGGGCTGCGCGAAGCAGTTTTAGCGAGCGGGGGGCGGAGGTGCCGCCGGCGGGGTTTGCGTTTGCCGCGGGGCTGTGCCGGGAGCCGTCGGTCACTTCCTCGCATTGTGTCTCCTCTTCCTCCAGCACTGCTGCGGGAGGAGGTGGCCCAGCTGCAGGAGGAGGTTCACCTGCTCCGGCAAATGAAGGAAATGCTGACGAAAGAGCTGGAGGAGACGCACGGCAGCAAGTCGCCCGAGGTGCTGTCGGCCACCGAGCTGAAGGTGCAGCTGGCGCAGAAGGAGCAGGAGCTGGCGCGCGCCAAGGAGGCTCTGCAGGGTAAGGGCGCGCGTCCCTCTTCCCCCGCGCCGCTCCCCGGGGCCCGGCGGCTCGAAGCGGTTCATTAACGGGGAAAGGAGCAGCCGTCCCTCTCGCGCGGGCGGCGCGGCCGACGGCGGCGCGGCGCTCCCCGGGAGCCCGTCGTGTCCTGCCCCAGCAGCACAGAGCCGGGTGCGGCCGCAGGCCGGGAGAGGAGTTTTGGGGGCGTTTGCGGCACTGTGAAGTAATTCCTCCGCGGCAAGCTCGCGAGCGGAGCCCAGAGAGCAGCCGAAACGCAGCGGGACGCGCTCGCGGGCTGGGGGCGGGTTGGAGTCGAACCCCTCGGACTCCGGTGGGAGGGAAGCAGCGACTTTCCTGGCGAGAGCCGGCGTTACGGGCAGCGCCGCGGGCAGCAGAGGCTGGGTCCCCAGGCGACGCGCGGGGTCTCCTCTCCTCGCGCGTCGAGCCGGGTGTTCTCCCATGGCGGTTGGGGCCGGGCTCTCCCTCCCTCGCTGGGGCTGCGCGGCGAGCTCGCTGCGCGCGCCGGGACTGGGGTGCGCGGGGCGAAACGCGCTTTTGCAGCTTTTCCTCCCCAAAACCAAGCCGGCAGTAAATCCGGGCAGGAGGGTTTGTTGGAGCCAGGGGAGTGCCTCAACCCCTGGCAGCGCCGCGGCTCTAAACATCATCTCAAATCCCCGACGTACCGCGTGTAGCTTCCGCTTGTCCGCTCGCGTTTGCGGATTATGAAGACAGGCTGTCAAAAGTTTTCAGGCTCAGAGGCTGAGCGGTGGCGGGGCAGGGGAGAGCCCCAGCCCACTGCGTCTGCCCCCCGGTCCGGGGTGCCGAGATGCTCGGGGAGGGTACGGAATTGGGCTGAGTCTGTATTTGGGTGGAGGGTTTTGGAAAAAGAAACTACCCCAGTCTACGTGCGTTGTTTTCGCGCGCTCAGATTTGCAGAAGCAGCCCTACAAATTAGTAGCAGCCAAAATACCTTAAAAAGCTCAGCCCCCCCCCGCCCGGCACCGGCACAGCCTCTGGCAGCGGGAAATGCTCTGGGTTTATACAGCTATAATTGGAGAAGCAAAACTTTAATTAAAGAATATTTGCTCTGTGTGGATAGGGAGGGCGAAGCACTGATAAATGCAAAATACAGAAAAACAGCTCTCTTAAAACTATTGGGGAAGAAAAAAAGGTCGTTTAAGAAGCTGCGGTGAGGTCAGCGGAGGACAGTACAGAGAAAAAGCGAGTCTGGCTTGAGAATCGCGAGTATGGGAAGGAATATAATATCGGGGTTTTGCTGGGCTGGTACTGGCCGTTCCGCGAGCCGCTGGGATGGGTTTTCCAGGACTTCTCTGCAGGCGTGATGGCTCGGAAGAGGGAAGCTCAGCTTGTGCTTGGGAAGGCGCAGAGCAAGAATCCTGTTCGAATCAATGCCACCTCCCTCCCCTGCAACACTGGAAACCTTTCGCGCCGTTTGGAAAAGCTCGCCGCGCTGGATGCGGCCCCGCGCAGCAGAGCGGGCTTAGCACGGCGGCAGATACGGGGAGGGGTCATGTGGAAACGAGATCGGCAGCTGGAAGGGGGGAAAAAAAAAAATCCTTTTTTTTTCCGTGAAAAGTTGTTCGTAGAGAAACGTGGCCAAAAGGGGAGGAAAACCGGCAATAACTGGTGAACGGTTCTGCCAGGAAAAGCGCACGGGCCGCTGGAGGCGCTCGGGGCGATACCGGGTCTGTATCAGGGAGATGCCGGATGAGGCAGCGCGAGGCGCTCGGGCAAACCAGGACGTGCAGTCCTGGAGCTGAGGGTTCGGCGCCGGCTGCATCCCGCAGCCAGAGCCTGTCTCCCGAGACCCCTTCCCTGCCTTGGGTCGCGTGTAACGTCGTTAGCAGATAAATTATCTGGAAATCTGTTGTCGTTGCTGACTCTGAGCCTGGAGGCTCGAGGCAGCTGCTTCAGATAGATACCGGCTCACCAGGTATCACCTCGCACGGCCGCGCAGCGCCTGGTTTGCGGTGGTCTGGATGGAGGAGCGTGGATTCATGGTCTCTCCTCTGCGACGCGTTGCCAGCCCTTTCCAACAGCGTTTAGCACGGGGGCGAAGCCGGCGAAAAGCCCGTGCCGCGTGGTCCGCGTGCCGCGCTAAGGAGCCCTCGCCGCGGAGGGAGGGAGCGGGGATCCGGAGCAGCGCAGGATGCCCTGCGGGAGCAGCTCGAGCAGCCTCAGTACCCCTGGCAGCATGTCCTTTATGCATCTTTTTTGCACCTTTTTCTGGGCCAATTCTTTCTCTTGCACTTTTTTAAAAATAATTAAAATAACCGATGTAAACGCGAATAAAACCCCGCGGTGCTACGTCCCGCCGCCCTCTCCTCCTGTGCTAGCACTGGGACTCGGGATCACGCTTCCAGTCTTGACGCAGTTATTTTTTTCCTCGGCCCGGGCTGGAAAGGGATGGATGCGGTCTGGATTTCTGGTGTGGAAATCCCCGACGGGAGAAGTCGCAGACAGCTCTATTACCGCTGGGTCCTGCTGCGGGAAGGGACCGTGCCCGAGCGCCTGCAGGACTCGAGGAGCCTCTTGGCCGGGTGACATCTGTGAGCGTGTGGGCTAATGGCAGAAACCGCGTTTCTGGGAAGGATATCCGATACGCTGGAGCTTGCCTGCGGGATTATCACGCAGAGAGCAAACCTGGTTTCTGTTTCCTTTCCGAGTGCCAAGGTGGAGACCTCGGGCTGGCGTTCCCCGCTGCTTGGGACGGCGTGAACCGACCTCGCGTCGGCTCCGCCGAGGGATGGCTGCCTGCTCCCCTCCCTCCCGAACCCGCGGGTTGGAGCCGTGCCCGCCTGGGGACGGCGTTTGGGCTGGGACAAGCCCCCCGCAGAAACCTTCGGCTGGCTGCAGCAAAGGAGGGGGTGGCAGAGGAACGGGCGTCCGGGGCGGAGAGGTGTCCCAGCCGTGGACCTGGCCACGGAAGAAGCCCTCTCCGCCGAAGGAACGTGGGGCTCTGCACAGAAAACCCGCCGTGCGGCTTTGGGGTCCCACCTTAACCCCCAGCAGAAGTCGCTGACCGCCTTGTCGCGACCAGGGCGGGGGTTCGGAAAGCCCCAGCCTCGCAGCGGGGCGTTCCCAGGTAAATCCCCCCCGGCAAATGCCTCCTCTAATTATTTCCTGAAATTCAGCATTGCGCTTGAATTTCCTGCCGGCACGCTACCTCCGCATGCCCGGGAGCGAGTGCTGGCTCTGCCCGACGCCGTGTAACGTTGACGTCTTCAATGGGAAGATCTTTTCCGCAGACGGTGGCGGCCGCGCCCGGGGAGCACGCGCGCCTGTCGAATTACACGGCGAGGAGCGGCGCGGCGATTCCCGCGCAGGGCTGACCGATGTCGTGGGTTAGTCACAGTGACGATACTGAATTTCATGGCTGGGATGGAGAAACGGGAGAATTAAGCGAATGTTAATGGGACAGAGGACGGGTTTATGCGTTCCTCTCGCGCGGGGCGTGGCCGAGGCTTGAGCGTTAGCAAATACGTAAGTCAGTAAGCAATAAAGTCGGCTCCAGTTCCCTTCCCGGCATGAAAATCGGCACCGCGCGGGGTGAGAGAAGCGCTCGCGAGCGGAGGGAGGGTCGGAGGTGGGCTGCGTCCGCTGCCAGCGCCCCGGCGTGCGCGTGGGCTCTGCCGCCTCTTCCCGGGCGCAGGAAGCCGGACCGAGCTGCCATTTCTGCCGTCCCCACTTCTCCATCTTTTCCGTAGGGCTTTTCCATCCAACGTCACGTTACCGAGGTAGCCCAAGTAATGGTCTGTGTGCCCTCCAAGCAACGCCGGGCTAGGCGGCGCGACCACCGCAGCCTCGTTTTCCCTTAATTTGATAAGGGGGGGACAGTCCTCGCAGCAGCCCCCGTGTTGGGGAGCAGAATGCCCGGGTGTAGCACGCGGTAGCGAACGCCCACCCGGGCGTTGTTGGTCGTCGAGGCCGTGGGCTGGGGGCACCTCTGGTGGTGGCATCGCTGGGAGGCTGCGGCAGCGCTGCCGCCCCAGGCGGGGCCGTGCCCCCCGGCTTGGTGCGCCAGAGCAATTAGATTCCGACTCGTTAGGTGAAGCTGGAAAGGGCAGGCGTTGGGGGTGGATTTTTAACTGTTTTGGCCAGGAGAGGAGCCCAGGTGGTCCCGTTCCTGCTCGGCATCCATCCTCCTCCTCCTCAGCATCCATCCTCCTCCTCCTCAGCATCCATCCTCCTCCTCGCGCAGGAGCGCGTGGCAGGAGCTGGGAGCGCGAGCTGACCCGGTGCAGGGTTAACGACGAGAACCGGGGGTTCACGCCGCTGCTCCTCACCCGTCCCTCCATCGCTCGCTGCCGAGGCCGGAGGGGGGCTGGCGGCTCCCCCTCGACTTCTGCCTGGCGCTTTGGGCGGGAGGGGAGAACAAACGCGGCAAAGAAGCCGGGAGAAACGCTTCCCACGCATGGCACGCTTTAGGATTTCTCGCTCCTCCTGTTGTCTTGGGTTTGTGGCCAGGCTGGAGGTTTTTTCCAGGGGCCACCGTGCCGATGGGCCGGAGAAGAGTTTATTTAGCTATTGCTGGGGCGTTGGGATACCCAAACCTGTCCCTGCATCCTCAGGTGAAAGAAAAAAACTGTTTCCCCTCCTGGGACGGCCCCAAGGGCTGTGGACAGCCTGCGTTATTCCTCCTCGGCTGCCCCTGCTGTCGCGCCGTGGGTCGCGATGGCTCGTTTTCCCTGACCGAGTAATTAGCCGGGCTTGTTTGCTAAGGACGTATTAAGCCGCCGCAGCGAGCGGTGCGTGGTCCAGGAATTGCTGGCAGCCCAGACTACTCGCTTCTGCGTAACCTTTTATTTTTCTTCTGCCTCTTACAATTAATTTGCTATTAACGGGGTTTGGAATGAGGTTCTCGGATGACTGATAAATCTTCTTTAAGCTTAGGAGCGAGTCGGTTTTGGAGGAGGGAGAGCGGTCGCAATAGAGGAGGAAGAAAAGTGCGTTAGTCTTGGCAAAGCTCTCGAACGCGAGCTGAAACAAACGGTAAATTGTCCTGTTCGGTTAATGGGAAAAAACCTGCTCTTGCAATAACCCCGAGTCCGTTGTCGTCTCGCAGTACCGTTTGGCAGGAATATTGGTAACTATTCAACCTTGGGAGATGGTGTGTTCTCTTCCCCTAATAGTACTTCTGAGCAATTCTGAGCAATTTTTTTTTTTTTTCTTTTGGTGAGCATTGAAGTGCGTTCCGTAAATCTTTAAGGCCCCTGAATGCTGCCGCTAATTAAAGCAGGTTGTTTGCTATAGGCGACCCGCTATTTAATTAAACTCATTGGGAGCCTTTTGTCGCCTCCGGCATCAGAGAGCGCAAATGAGACTTAAACTTTTAGAAGAGCCTCGCAGTATCCTTGAGGAAATTTAAAAAAAAAATTATATAGACGTGTGTGTGTGTGACAAAGCGTCCAAGGGCTTGGAAGCAGAGGGGTTTTCAGCAGCGTGTTGTCCTGCAGGGATGGGGCTGAGACCGACCCAGCCCGGGAAGGGTGATAAGGGGCAGAAATTGCCTCTCTAGACCCCAAAGCACGTAAGGTCCCCTCGAGCCGCAGCCAGCGCAATCGGTAACTCTGGGTACCGGCCTCTGCGGGGTCCGGGTCTCTCCCTGGTACGGCTCGGTCAATTTATCATTAATTTTTCTTTTTCATCGAATTTTTAGTTCGCGTGAAGTAACCGGGCAGCGAGGAGGTGGTTGTTAAATACACACGGGCGACGGGAAAGTGCTCTTTGAATAACCTAGATGTGGTTTGGTTGAGACTTATTTTTTATAGTGGGGTTCTGTAGTAGTTTCCCAAGCTGGAAAAAAAAAAATAAGGCAAGTCCTGGCGTTGGAAGGGGCTGAGGTGTCCCGGCAGCCATCACGTTCGTTGAAGTGGGCGAGGAAAAATCACAGGCACTCCCCATCATGGGACGGCGTGAATCGCTGCGGCATTTGTTAGGCGGTTTGTTGGTTTTCTGGGTTTTGCTTTATCTCCGACACTTAATGGCGGAATAGTCAGTCCAAAGAGTTTCATCTCCTGGTTTTTAACAGATAAAAATCTCTGTTGCCCCAAACACCTCTCTCCTCTTCCGCTTTTTGGTCTCTTGATATTTTTCCCCCCCACCTCCTTCTCTGCTCACCTGCAAGCCCTCTCCCTTCCTGGCTCCATCCCAAGCGCTTGTTTCATTGCGCGTCTTCCCGGCCGGCGCGTAGGGCAGCACCTGAGCGCAGAAACGCCTTCCAGCCCGAGTAAACCTCCCCGTGGCTGGACCCACGCCGGTGCTGTCGTCTTCTAGTGGCTCTTGTAACGCAGACCGCTCCCGGTGGCTTTGGGCTGGGTTTTTCTGGTGGGCTTGGGGGGTTTTACGGTTAATTTTTTTTTTTTTTAATATAGAGGAATGACTTGCGAGGCTCAGCCGCTCGCGACGCGGGGAGCGTCGGAGTGGCAGAGGTTGTTCGGTGCCGTCCCGCTCCCTCGAGAGCAGCCGCTTCCTGAGGACGGAAAAGCGCCTGGCGTCTTTCCTGTAACGAAAAGCAAGATTTTAATTCTGATCCCTAGGTGGGGTGTTACTTTGGTGAGGTGGGGCGTATCTGGAGCAGGGAGCCACAGGGCATTTCTGCAGCGCTGCCAAGGACCAAGGCTGGGCAAAGCCTACGTGCGGAAGTCGTTGGAGTCCTTGGTCCTACGTGACGTTCCTCTAACGCTCCGTAGTTTTCCCGGATTTCCAGCAAGCTGTGGCCACGCCGGTGGCCAGCGAGCATCGCTCGCTGGCATGTGGGAGAGGGAAAACACAAAGGTCTTGGTTTCGTCTCGGGGCTGGCATCCCGTGGGGCTCCCGCTCCGTCCCCTCGTCCCCGCGCAGCGTCGTTGAGCTGGAAGGGAGCCGTGCCCACGGCTCGTGGGAGCGCCGCAGGAATCCACCTCGCTACTAAAAATAAAGCCGTTGTGGTTTGTTTATCCTGGAAAGGGAGCAGCAGGTTTTCCTGCACCGGGCCCTGAGGCTGCGGCAGCGGTTTTGCTCCCAAATCCCCTTTTCTAGGGGCCGAGCTGCCCCACGGAGGGTGGGCGATGAATAGGAGCTGCGGCAGAGCTGCGCTGGGCGTTTTGGGGGGCTGCTGGGTGCGTGCAGGGGGTGAACTGGGCGTCTGCTCCCGGCCCAGCCCCCTTAAAAAATAAAAGCGGTGGAGGCGAGGGGGCTGCCGTGCCGCCGGTGCTCGAGCCGTCGTTTCTCCCACAGCCATGAAAGCCGACCGCAAGCGCTTGAAGGTGGAGAAGACGGACCTGGTGAGCCAGATGCAGCAGCTGTACGCCACGCTGGAGAGCCGCGAGGAGCAGCTCCGCGACTTCATCAGGAACTACGAGCAGCACAGGAAAGTGAGCGTGCGGGAGCCCGGCACCGCGGTGTCGCAGTGCGCGGTGGGGGCTGGCGGCGGCGTGAGCCCGAAAATGGGTTTTGTGGTCGGGCAACAAGCCCACCAAAGCTCCAGCCGGCCTCTTGCAAGCGGCTGGACCGCAGCAGCTGAAGGACAATTAGGTGCCGGAGGGAATCGGGCCAGCGAGCCAGGCTTGGGAAACTCGGTGTCCTGGGAAGCAGGACAACTGTATGAGGTTTAATAAGGCCAAGTGCCGGGTCCTGCACTTCGGCCACAACAATCCCAAGCAATGCTACAGGCTTGGGGAGGAGTGGCTGGAGAGCAGCCCGGCGGAAAGGGACCTGGGGGTGCTGGTTGACAGCCGGCTGAACATGAGCCGGCAGTGTGCCCAGGTGGCCAAGAAGGCCAACAGCGTCCTGGCCTGTATCAGGAATAGTGTGGCCAGCAGGAGTAGGGAAGTGATTGTGCCCCTGTACTCGGCACTGGTGAGGCCGCACCTTGAATACTGTGTTCAGTGTTGGGCCCCTCACTACAAGAAGGATGTTGAGGTGCTGGAGCGTGTCCAGAGAAGGGCAACGAAGCTGGTGAGGGGTCTGGAGCACAAGTCTTATTATGAGGAGCAGCTGAGGGAACTGGGGTTGTTCAGTCTGGAGAAGAGGAGGCTGAGAGGAGACCTTATCGCTCTCTACAACTACCTGAAAGGGGGTTGTGGCGGCGAGGGTGTTGGTCTCTTCTCCCAAGTAACTACTGATAGGACGAGAGGAAATGGCCTCAAGTTGTGCCAGGGGAGGTTTAGATTGGATATTAGGAAAAATTTCTTCACTGAGAGGGTGGTCAGGCATTGGCACAGGCTGCCCAGGGAGGTGGTGGAGTCGCCATCTCTGGAAGTGTTCAAAAAACGTGTGGATGTGGCGCTTCAGGACGTGGTTTAGGGGACATGGTGGCGCTGGATTAATGGTTGGACTTGATGATCTTAAAGGTCCTTTCCAACCTTGTGATTCTGTGACACGGTGGGCATCTCTTTTCGGGGAACTGGCCACACGCCACGGCTCCTCGCTGCCATCCCCGCCGGCGCAGGGCTCTTGTGCCGGCCCTTCGGCACCACGGCAGTCGGGTGTCCCCGGGAGGGTCGCGGGAGAGGGGCTTCTAGTAGCGCGTGGGGTTCCCTTTCCCGACGGCCGCCCCGTGTCCCGGCAGGAGAGCGAGGATGCGGTGAAAGCCCTGGCGAAGGAGAAGGACCTCCTGGAGCGGGAGAAGTGGGAGCTGCGGCGGCAAGCCAAGGAGGCGACGGACCACGCCAGCGCCCTCCGCTCCCAGCTCGACCTGAAGGACAACCGCATGAAGGAGCTGGAGGCCGAGCTGGCCATGGTGAGCTCGCTGACGCGGCGGGCGCGACGCGAGGGTCGGCCCTGCGCCGCTGCTGCGGGCGCTCAGCGATTCCGTCGCTGAAAAGGAGCCGGATACGCTTGGGGCGGCGAGCAGCGCGATTCGGGTATTGGCTTGCCGAGGCGGGGGCGGGTTGGGTGCGGTGCGGTGCCGCTCCGGGGGATGTCGATGAGTTTTTTCCCCCACCGCCACCACCTTGGTGTCCTTCCCCAGGCCAAGCAGTCCCTCGCCACGCTGACCAAGGACGTCCCCAAGCGCCACTCCTTGGCCATGCCGGGCGAGACGGTGCTGAACGGCAACCAGGAGTGGGTGATGCAGGCCGACCTCCCGCTGACGGCCGCCATCCGGCAGAGCCAGCAGACCCTCTACCACTCGCACCCCCAACACTCGGCGGACCGGCAAGGTGGGCACCCCGCGCGGATCGGGGCACCGGCAAGGTATCGGGGCACGGGGCTAAACCCATTTTGGGGAGCTGCTTTATTCTGGGAGTATTATTTATAAAAATACACCCTATTTCCAGTAGAGGTAAAAAAAAAAAGGAGGGGGCAAAAACCCTCACAAATGGGATTTTGGAAGCGCTTTGCTGCGGGGTCAGGTTCACTGGCGTGACGTTGACCCCCCCGGTGCCCCCCCTGCCTTCCAGCGGTCAGAGTGAGTCCCTGTCATTCCCGGCAGCCGTCCATCATCTCCGACGCCTCCGCGGCCGAGGGCGACCGGTCGTCCACGCCGAGCGACATCAACTCGCCCCGGCACCGAACGCACTCGCTCTGCAACGTAAGGCACTACGCGCCGGGGCGTTTGCTTCCCCGCCGTGCGGCTCTGGCTGGGGAGACGGGCTGTGGGGCTGCCGCGGGGCCTCCGCTTCCCGAAACCGTGTCGGTTTTGGGGTGGGGACGGGTTGGGGGTTTGCTGACCTGGAGGGCTGCTTTCCTGAGGGTTTATCCCAGCCCCGCAGCCTCCTGGCTGCCAGGACAAGCCGCTTCTTGCGGCGGAGGGGGGGTCCCGGGCTGCGCTGGGGCCGAATCGGTTGGATCCGTCTCGTTGTGCCGCAGGGGGACAGTCCTGGACCGGTACAGAAGAACTTGCACAACCCAATCGTACAGGTAGGGCACGAAACGCCGTGTGAATCCCGCTCGTGAGACCCGGTCCTGTGCTGGCGAGCGATTTTGGGGGCTCGGAGGCACCGATTAGGGTTGTTTTGTGGTTTTTTTTTTTTTACAAAAAAAAAAAAAAAAAAGCAGAAGCCATCCAGAATTGGAAGTCTGGGATTGCTCAGAGTTCCGTGAATTCCCTCAAAATCCAGGTAACACCCGAAGCAGTGGCTGTGCTCGGGGCCTATCGCAGTCTGGATTTTTTTGTAAGGCACAGCCTAGATGAGGTTATTCTTCTGCGTTTGACCCTGAAACGGTGGGGCGTTTGAGCAAGCCGCGGCTAGACCCTTGCTCTGACCTTCCTGATGTTCCTGGAGCCGCAATCCTGAACCAGTTGGAATAGGGAGCCGAAAGCCCAGAAATGCGGGGAGGGGCCCCAACGGCAGATGCTTCAGGAGTTTGGCTGGGTTTCTTTTTTGGTCTGGAACTTTAACGTTGCTTTGGGCATGGACCCAAATATTCTTGGGGACCCGGACCCTGCGGTCTGTTGTCCCCGGGGTGGGGGGGGGTGAATGAAAAGTTTGGTGGCCAAACCCGTGTCCTCTCCCCCCACAGTCTCTAGAGGACCTGGAAGACCAAAAACGGAAAAAGAAGAAAGAGAAGATGGGCTTCGGTTCCATCTCCAGGGTGTTCGCCCGGGGCAAGCAGCGCAAGTCCCTCGACCCCGGCCTCTTCGACGGTACGGCCCCCGACTACTACATCGAGGAGGACGCGGACTGGTGACCCCCCCGTGCCGGTGCGCGCCGGGCGCCTCACCCCGGCCTCGCCGTCGCCGATGTACATACCCCCGCCCCGGCCCCGCCTGTGGACGTGTTACCTGTCGTCTTGGGAGCGATGCAGCTGTGTCGTAACTTCAGTTTTTTTCCCTTTTTTTTGTGTGTTTTTTTTCCTTCCGTACCGGTAACTCCTCCATCGTCGCTGCGGTTTGTCGGTTTGGGTTGGTTTTTTGTTTTGTTTTTTTTGTTGGTAGATTTTTTCCTGTTTTGTTTTATTTCCTCCTTCTTTTGACAAAACTTGAAACTTGAAGGACCGCTGTGTCTCTGTAAATACCAGAAATCTTGTGCACTTTGTGCTTGTGACGTCTCTTGTCCGAAACCCGCTGTTTTCCGGAGCCCGGCCCGTGGGATGTCCTCGCTTGGGGACGAAGGACCTGCCCAGCTGAGGGACCTTAGAGCGAAAACACACACTTAGAAAGAAAGAAAGAAGAAAAAAAAAAAAGAGAGAAATCTCTCATTCGCTGTGATGTCTTCCTGGCCGAACCCCGCGGAGGCGGCACGGGCAGGTCGTAAGGCCCGCCGGTCTGGAAATAAGTGTTTTAACGTTCCTTTTTAGTTGTTTTAATTTATTTGCACAAACCCAGAGGAGCTATTCTAACTAAATTATTGCAGAAGTTTGGGGATTTTTATATTTTTCCATGTCGGTTGGGATGGGGCGGGGAGGAGGAAGGGTGTGTTTGTACTGTACTGTCCTGGGAAGCTGCGGCCGGGGCGGGGGGCTGGAGCCGTGGACCCCTTCCCCGGGCTCCCGCGGCTGCAGATGCCCCGGGAGCACTTAACGCCTTGGAAAACGCAAACAGAAATATGTGCCGGGAAATCAGGCCGCAGGGAGAAGCCGGTGGGAGCTTTGCCCCGCCGTCTTTCCCCGCATTTGGGGGGCTCGCCCTTTGCTTCGAGAAAAATTTGGGGGGATGCGGCATGAGCTGGGAGCAGGGGAAAGGCGATATCCCGAGATATCCCCGAATCCCGAGACGTGCCCAGCCAGGGCCGGCCGCCCTGCTCCCGTTCGGGGTGTTATCGCTGTCGGGGCGGGGGGGTGGGCAGGGAAATCGGTACGAGTACCCGCTGGGGAGGTTTTTCTGGTGCCGGGGTGGTTTTTAAGCGCAGGTGGAGCTTGTGCTTCCAAACCCCCTGGAAATGCCCCCAAACCAGCCCCCGGCGTGGCGGCCGCTTCCCCCCTCCGCTAACACGCACCGCGCTCTGCTTACGCCAAGATAAGTACCTTATGCTTTAATGCTTACGATATAATTTTAAGCTCTTAAAAAAAAAATGTATTAAGATTTATTTAATGATGCTATCATAGTGTATTATTTTTCTTAATTCCGATCCGCGCGCCCTGGTTGAAAAAGGGGTATTTTGTCTTAAATCACCGAACTAAACCGCCGATGCCCTCGCGCTGCGTGTTCCTGCTAACGGGATGATGCGGAGAGGCCGCAGGGGTGGCAGGGCAGGGTTCACCCCGTGGCATCTTTCTCTGCAGAGAAGCATTTTTATACGTTTTGTTGTTTTTTGGGGGTAGGTTTGGGGTTTTTTTTTTTTTGTTCTCCTTGCGTTTTTATAATTTAAACTATAAACCAGCGGAACAGATGAGCAATCTCCTTGTTACCGAGTAGTTTCCTTTGCATTTCAGCTGTTTTGTAAATTAGGAAATAATTCTAAAAATTACTAAGAGGATGATTTATTTAAAAGAGAGCTTCGATAAATAGCATATGAATTATGGGTAACATTAGATTTAACTTTTCCCCACGTGAGTGGGGGAGAATCCTTGAAGGCATGGATGCAAATATAAAATTATAAAAGATCTAAATAAAGCTTATTTTAAAGTACGGGTGAACTCCACGTGATTTAATTGCTTGCCTGACGGAGACGCGGGGCTGATGCCACGCGGGTGCAGGGGGGGTGACCATCACCCCTCCCCTGGCTGCTGTGCCGATCGGGGGTCCCTGGGGCGATGGGGGGGTGCAGGAGGAGGCTGCACCCCTGGACCGGCTTTTCCCACGACCCGCTTGCACCCGGACGCAGCGCTGCGGGCGGGCGGCCGGGACCGTCGGTGCATCCATATAAAAGGGGGATTTAAGGTAAGTAAAAATGTGGGAGGGCAGGGGACAGCCAGGAGGTGTGACACTAAGGGCCGAGAAGAGCGGGTGCGACGGAGAAACGAGAAGCTTCTGCGCTTTAAAGCTCACTAGCGGAGAAGTTACTAATAATCGTTTATGGGTGGAAAAGTTGTTCGTCAGCGTTTGTCGCTTGTAGGGTTGTGCCGGCACCTCCGGCGGGGCGGAGGCGTGGGGGGGGGGGGCCACGGGGTCCTGCGGGGACGGCGTCCCCCAGACCCGCTCCCGCGGCCGGAGCGCCTCGAGGTACTTGAGCTGCAGTTGTCCGGGGGGGCGGGGTGAAAAAAGCCTGTTTGGGGCAAGACCTGCCATGATTTTCTGTTTTTCGAGACGACGGCGTAGATGAAGAGGTGTACCCTTTCTCTGTGTTTTTTTAACAGAAACATCCCTCTGGGGGGGTGAGCAGCCGCGGAGCAGGTAAGGGCTGCCACAGGGGCTTGTCCGCTCCAGCCGTGGTGTTAAAAGCCGCCGGTGCCCTTCGGCAGCCGGGCGCGTGGCAGAGCCGCGGGTGCGACGCCGGTCCCGGCGCGGCTTCCGCCGCTCGCCGGTCGGAGCAGGCGGCTGTGCCGTGGGGATCGCGCCAGGGGTCCTGGGCCATCGCCCAACCCTGGGGAGCGGGAAACGCGTGACGGCTTCGGCACCAGAGCCCGTCGCAGCGGGGGGCGAGCAGAGGGGGCTCGTTCCCTGCGGTCCACGAGTGACGTCCTGGGCTGAGGGGTGTCTCTTCGGTGGCTCTGTCGTCCCCCCGCCCCGGCCTGCGCTTCCCTGGCAGCGGAGGCCGGGCATGCCGGGGCCTGTCCCCGCTGCGTCGCTGCTGCATGGCTGCTGCTGCCACATCCCCTTCGCGCGTCGCCCTCGCCGCGGCGTGCTGAGGTGCTGCCATCGTGTGAGCGGTCCCCGAGCCGCGTCCGGGCCTGGGGCTGGGAGCGTTGCAGCCGCCCGGGGAAACACAGGGGCCACGGCGGCCACCTCGGTGACCCTTGCGCCCACCGTGAATCCCCGCCGCCACGTGGCCGGCTGACTTCTGATGGCCAAAGTCAACAAATCCTCCCTGCAGAGCTGCTGGCTGAAAACAAGAGCCACCCGTGCCGTAGAGAGGCAGAAAGCAGCCTGAGGAACGCGACGCCGGGCCGCCTGTAGGCCGAGCCGCTTGTAGGCCGGGCCCGGGACGTGTTGACTTTGGCCTGACTCGCGGTGTTTGCGCACTTTGCCCCGATAACGTCGTTGCGCGGACGGAGTCACAAGCGCGTTTCCCTGGCGAGGACTTTAGACAGAGGGTGGAAAATAACCCTATGTCCGCTGCGCGCTGGGGCACGAGGTGCTGCGCCGGGACGGCCACGGTGCCCTCCGTGCTCCTTTACTGGCCCATACGCCAGCAGCGCCGGTCCTGGCGCCGTTGCAGCCGAAGCCGCGTTCACCCATCGCGCCACGGACACGTGCTAATAACCCGTAGACGACCAGGAGCAGTTCGAGAGGTTGCAGCAGGGAAGCAGGGGCAGGTCCCAAGGAGGTTTCCTGCTCCGGCACTGACTCACCCCATCGCTTTAGGCAGCTGATCTCAGCTCCCTGGGCTGTGTTTTCTTTTTTTTTTTTTGCATTAAGAGCTAAACTTGTATAGACTTGCTGAGCCAGCCACCAGGATGGTGGGTGGCTTTTGAGACATGGTGGGTCACAGACCGTGGGCGATGGGGCCGTCTCCCCGAACGCTGGTGTCGAGGGCCGCCACCGAGGCTGCTTGGGATCACTGAAAATTTGGAAACGTCCCCGTCTTCTATTCACCGATTTTCAGTGTTTTCCCTGAAGGTGTTTCCTGCACTGGCTGCCGTGTCTGTACGGAGCCGATGCTGGAAATGCCGTTGAGCCCTTGCCTGCGCAGCCCAGGGGATGTGCCGGTGCCTGAAAGCGTCCCTCGCTGCGGGCATCCCACGTGCCCGTTGGGACGTCCCGCTCCGCCGAGCGAGCGTTGTCGCTGCAACTGTCCTCGGCTTCAGCCCCACTCCTCGGCTTCCCGCTGCCCCGCACGGATGCAGCCACAAGCACCGGCGCAGACTGTGTCGCTCAGCTCCATCCGACCGGGACGCTGGAGCGGCAATCAGGCCCCATCTCCAGGTAAAAAGGTTTCCTTGGAGTTTTATCATGGCTGGTGAGTGATTTCCCAGCTTTTTCCCGTTCTCAGGCGCAAGCCGTTGCTCACTGTCTGTTCCAAATTCTGCAAAACTACGTGAAACCTCTGCTGGGCTCTCCTCGCTATCCAGCCACGCGACGCCACCGCAGCTCTGCTCTTCCAGCCCTGCTATCTGCAAGCCCTGGATCGCGTTTTCCCAAGCCCTCTCGTGTCCGGATCAAGCTGCTCGCTTCCCGAGGGTGCCATCTGGGACACAGAAGCCCCGAGGAAAACGCAGAAGTTCCTCGACCCCCTCCTGTGCATCGCATCGGCAGCAAAGGGGTGAGTTTCTTGCGTCCAGCCAAGCTGCGCTTTGGCAAGGCAGGACTAAGCCAGGGTGAGATGCAGAAGCCTCCAGGTTGGCACTAGGAGGAAGTAGCGGGTTATTTATTATTCTTATTATTAATACAGCAGCTTTACTTGTGCTGTTTTCCAGGTTGCGGACGTGCTTGAAACGGCAGATGGTGACCTGGCGCGGCGGTTAGACTGGTTGTACCGGAACCGCCGTCCTCTGCGCCACGTCCCGGCAGCCCCCAGGGATGCCTGCTGCCCGCACCACGTCTGAAGCCCCGTCCCGGCGTGAAGGGCAGGGCAGGGGCAGAGCCAACACCTCGCCGGGGAGATGCCGGCAGGTTGCATCCTTCCACCCAGGATTGTGCCAAGCAGGAACGTGCGAAAAGCCTCCCTGGCTGCTGCTTTTCCTCATTTTTTCCATTTGCACGGCAGGTTCCCAGCCCGCAGCCTCGGCAGGGGCTCTCCAAATCGGGTTATACGTAGCAAGGCCTGGGGAAGAAAAGATACCAGTATAGACCAGTGCATGTGGGCTGGGAACTGGGATCTGAGGGTGAAGCCCTCAGCTGGGCAAGGGAGCACATCCCGGCGCCGGGCGGGGTGGACTCTCATCCCAGGGGCAAAGCCAGGGCTCTGCCGCGCTCTGTGTGCCTGTGGGAAGGTTAGCCTGGGCTGGAGCGTGGGGCCAGGAATTCGGGGCCAGGCTCCGGCGGGGAGTGAGCGCCTGCGGCACGGCCGCCAAAGCCGGCTTGCCGGCGCAGATGGCTGCGGCGTGGCTGCTCCCCAGGCAGATGGTGCGCCTGGCAAATATTGTGCTGGTGTTTACCCACGCATTGGCAGCCGCAGCAAGCGAGGAGCCGGGCGCTTTGGTTGAGCATTACTGATGCCTAATTAATGCAGCCACAGCAGGATCATGTAACGGGTGCTCAGGATGCCCCGGGATGCCCTGTTTTGTTCTGCTGTGCTGGTTGCTGGTGCAGCTTCACAGGCCTTGTGCCCAAATTCACCTTCCCCGCTGCCAGCCGCTGGCGACCTGCCTCCCGCGGAGGGGTGCCGGTGCCCGGGACAAGACTCCCCCAGCCCGGGGAGGGCGAATCAAATCTTCCCCCATCCCAAACGGCTGCGCTGTGGAGTGAGGGGGTGGCTCAGGGGTGTGGGACTGGGGAGACCGAGTAGAAACCCATGCGTCCTCCCCAGCCCCAGATGCATGTCGCTTCTGGTGCTAATTAACTGTAAATGATAACTCTCTGTATTAACACAGGTATGCGATGGGGTGGCTCTGCTGACCGGACTCAAACGGATGGGCTGCTCCTCTTTCAGGACAAGCTGTCTGGCTGCAGCCCTCCGGGAGCGGTGTGTCGCCCAGAGTCAGCGGTTTTGGCTCACTGTCGGAAAGGTTGGGAGGAATCCCGGGACGTGGCTGTGCGCTGGGCTGGGCTTTGGAGCAGCCATTTCCACATACGTGTTGGAGCACCCTCCTTTGAGCAGGAGAAAGCAGGGGGAAACTGCCGGGAAGCAATTTCTGCCAGTAAGGTAACATGAGTCCCTGGCATCTCTGCAAACACCAGGGCATGAAATCCCCTGTTGAAAGGCCCTTCTGTTGCCTGCTGATGGCTCCTGGTGGGGCTCCTATTTCCTCCTTGGTCTCCCTGTGCAAGCAAAGTCTTTATCCCACATACTTGGCTGGATAAACACCTCGGAGAGGTACCAGACCTCCTCGGACCGGGCGGCGAGTATTTGCAAGGGGAGGATGTGAGCTGCTCGTAGATAAATACCCACGCCAGGGTGGCTGCTAATAGCTAGAAAGGCAAATGAGCCTAAAAAACGCATGTAAATGCATTAGCCCGCAGCGAAGCGCCAGGCAGAGAAGGCAGGGGCAATTAGCAGCCGTCCCGGCGCCGCCCTTCGAGGGGTGCAAGAGAGCCCCCTTAATTTTAGGCTGGGCGAGCCAGTCTGAGTCAGCATCACGAGGGGAGAGGAGAAAGAAATCAGCTCCGAAGGGAACAGCTGAGGGAAGGGAGGGCTTAAATGGCTCAAGCGGGCCCACGCGGAAACGTGCCGCTGCGGAAGGGGCCGTTTCTGGCTGATATTCTGCTTGGGAGAGCTGGAACGCGAGGAGCTGCTCTATGAATGTCCCCTCTGTGCTCGCCGCCTCCAGGGCCCCTCTGCAGGACGGGGACCTTGCTCCGGCTGGGCTCTGCCCGCGCAGGATCGGCGACAGTCACCGTGTGAAGTGCGTTTTTGCCCCCTCGCTTTCCCGCAGCTAACCTGCAGAGAAAACAATTCCCCGCTACGGCTACCGGCTGCTGGAGCTGCTGGAGACGGCAGGTTCGTGTTTGAAAGGTGCTGTGGGGAGGGGAAGGAGCGGGAGGAATTTGGCTGAGCGGGTGGCTGAGCCTGAAAACGCAAAACAATCCATGCAAGGAGGGGAAAAAAACCCTATATGCAGATCTATTTAATATGTGGTTTTTTTATTTTTATAAGCACGGCTCTCAAATTTGGCCTTTGATTAGAGAAGGGAGGTCTCGTGAGAGGGAAGGGCAGTGCTGGTGTGCACAGGGAGGAGGAGCCAGGGCAGGTGAGTCAGTGGAAAATACCAGCGGCTCCGAGCGGGATTGTGCTGGTAGGGAGCGACGCGGGAAACAGGGTTTCCACCCGGCATCCCGAGCACCGGTGCCCCCGAGGCAGGGCTGCGGCGCGCTGACTCACGCGAGGGGACCTGAGAAGTCGCGTTGGGTTCATGATGGCTTTTGCCTTTGCGTGGACTCGCAGGGCTGAAGGGACAGGAAAAACTGCAGCAGCTGGTCCAGCAAGTGTAGCGATGCTGCTTTTTTACTCGTGGTCAGGAGAAACCCACGCTGGGTGTCATCCCCAACAGAATTTGAGTCCGTGGTGATGGTCCGTATTAAGGCTCGGTGTGAGAAGGGCCTGCAAAAACCCAAGTCCCTGAGCACTGCTGGGATGGCAGCTGGGGAGAGGTGACGCCGGATGCGGCATTAGTTGCAGAAGGGTTTGCCGAAACCGCTGCTTAGTGCTCCCGGTTTGGTAATTGTCATACGTACGCTGCATGGACACATGGTTTAGTCGTGCCAGAGGTGCGCACGGAAACACACAGAGGTCCTGCGGCTGTTAATTGCTCGTTAGTAACGTCTTACCAAAGAGGGGGCGGGAGGTCCCTGTGGCTCGGCCTGAAAACCACGGGACTCTGGCTACGAGGCCAAGGCACGCGGCCGGTAGCCCGGGTGAGGGCCGTACCCGGCACAGCTCTTCCCGGCAAGCGGGTGGCTAGCTGGGAGCGTGTAGGGAGGGCGGCAACCCGATAAAAGCGCGAGCCTGGCTTTGTGGGGACGTTGGCTTTGCCCCGTGGAAGGGAGCGACAAGGCTGAGCAGTTGTGGTCCCTCCAAACGGGACTTCTGCAAACCGTGCTGGGAACTGCCGGGTCGGGGGAAGGCTTTGCTCGCCCGTGCGAGCCGGTTTCGTAGCGCGGATCCCTCGCAAGCTGGTTTCTCAACTCAAAATGAGGGCGACGCCGGCGGGAGTGCCTCACAGACCCGGCTCGGAGCGGGCGACACGACCCGCAGCCCCGGCCGTGGCCCACGCCTGGTGCCGGGCGGGGGGAAAACACAACTTTTATATATCGCGTGGTGCAAGTAGGTGCTGCGGGAGCCGCCCGTGGGCCCCCTCACGCCCGGGCGCACAAGGGACGCGGTTTGCCCGGGTGACCCCGTAGCAACGTCCCTTTCCTGACTGAAGCTCGTCGTTGCTGCCCGTCCCCGCCCGGCCCGGGGGTCTCGCCGGGTTTTGAGGGGTCTCTCCCCGCGCTGAGGGGTCTCTCCCCCCGCTCCCGGCCCTCCCCATACTGCCGGTTTCCAGCGCCGGCGAGCGCTGCCCCGGGCCGCCCCGGGGCCGGGCCCTGCAAGCACCGCCCCGGGAGGGGAGGGCAGGGCCGGGCGGCCCGGGAGGAACCCGCCGCCGCCGGGAGGTACGTGGGGCCGGGCCGGGGGCGGCGGGACCCCCGGGGCGGGCCGGGCTCGGTGCCGCCGTGCCCGGAGCCAGGGCAAGGCCCGGGCCCAGGGCCGGGCTGGACTCGGGCCCCCTCCGCGCTAAGCCCTGGGCCCCCAGCGCCGGGACAGCGCTGCCGGGGCTGGGACCCTGCTGGCGTGGGGGGCCGTGGGGTCTCTGAGGGGAGCTCGGGGCCCCCGGCCGGAGCTCGGCCCCAGCTCGGATGGGGCTTGAAGGCGGGGAGGCTGCGGGGGAAACCTCCCCGCGCCGAGGTGCGGGCGAGCAGGCGCGAGAGGGCCGGGGTGTCGGGGTTTGGGGAGCGGCGGTGGCAGGGGGCCTGTCCCTACTGTCACCCGTGGGTGATGCCAGGGCTTGGGGCACCTCATCAGCCCCCGCGGGTCTCAGGGCAGCCTTCCCAAGCGTGAGGGAAGGAGCAGCTGTCCTTTTGGGGAGGATCAGCTCGCTGTCAAGCGAAGCGGAGGGCGCGAGGCGAGCCCCATGCCGAACCCACCGGCGTCTCTGCGGCCACGGGCAGCAGCGAGGCAGAGCAGTCACGTGTGGCAAGCCCACAGCTCAACAACGTCAGGCCCCGCGATGGTGCAAGGTACGGTGTGTGTGTGCCTGTGTTTGGAAAGCAAACACAAAGCGAAGGAAACCGGTGCAGGGCAGGTCCGTGCCGGGCGGCGTATGAGCTGAACGCCGCTCCATGGGCTTTTGGTGTCGTTACTGCAGAGGAAAGAGCAGCTCGGAGCTTAAAAGGGCTCCGGCAAATCAGCGAACATCGCCCAAGCATTGCTTTAGAGAGAAATCCCACTGTGAACGCGAGTCGGCCGCTGCAGCGGGTGTTTTGCAGCTGCTGAAGCCAGCGTGCGTGGTTTGTCGCCCGAGGTGTGCGCAGCCTCCTGCGCCGGGGTTTTGGAACGTGGGCTGTGATGCTCACGATTGCTTTAGGAAGCTCCTATCTCTGCTAGCTGCAATGATTAATTCCTGCATTGTCTCGATAGGCTTGGGAAGAGCCACCCTATCCTTGGGTTTGGCAGGCAAGGTCGGGTAGGAAACCCCGTCCGGTGGGTGTTTCTTGGGACTATGAGTTCGGTAGCCCAGTGCCAGCAGCCGGGAGGGGAGAGAAGCCCGCACTAAGCGCGGCCTCAGTCACAGCACCTCGCCAGGCCTTGAGCGCGGGGATGCCTAACTGCTGGGGGGGGGGGGGGCAGTTACCGACTTCTGCTGACAGCTTTGCCTGGCTGTTTTTTCGTTACAAGCCAGCTTCGCGCGTTTGTGTGCGTCGGGTGTGATCCCAGCGCGCCTTGCCCGTATTGGCCTGAAAACGGGCTGTCTCAGGCATCGCGGCACACCCAGCGCTGGTGCGATAGCAGGAGGTTGAGGTGCCTTGCGGCTGCGGAGGTTGCACATGAGGGAAACCGCTGCCGAAGCCCCCCGGGTCTGGGGGAGCCGCCCCCAAACCCAGTTGTTGGCAAAGATATTTGCTTTCTGCCAGATGACGTGATGGGGGCGAGCGTCTCTGCGCCCAGCATAGCAGGGTCTGTGGGCGAGCGTGGCCGTGCGAGCAGAAATGGGCAGTTCTGTGAGCACGTCCCGTGTGAGGAGCCGGGCTGCCTTCGCCTTTGCATGCTGGAGCCTGGGTGAGATGAAGCCGCACCAGGAAGTGCGGTCCCGGCTTTCAACGAACGCGCTGCGGCTGCCGGTGGGCTTTCAGGCTTCGTAAAGCTTCTCCGGTGCGGACCTCAGCCGCGGCTCAGTGGGACACAGCAGCGTTGCATCCCTCTACGATGTAGCCGGGCATCCTGCAGCCATCCAGGGCCCTGGAGGACTCGGCGTGATGGCCAGAAAGGGAAACCTCCCAGGTGGCAGCGAGGAAGACGTGGGTGTGGGGATGGTGAACCCAACCCTCAACCGAAATGACTTGGAAGTATGTGAGATGCCTTTGATTTTATCAGTGGGTAATTACACGGGTGGGAAAAATCCTTAGGAAGGGAAGTGCCTGGGGAAGGAAGAATGTTTGGCTGTCGGTGCCCCGAAGATAGCTGAGCATCGGTGACGCTCAGCATAGCTCGGCGCCGCAGCGGTGCTGTAAGGCGCTGCCCGCAGCCACGCTCCCATGGAGATCCCGGGAGGCCGGGGCCAGGCAGGGCTGTCTGCTGGTGCGCCCGGCCGGATCCCTCCGGCCGCCCAGGTACGTGTCTGTCTCCTGAACGCCGTCCAATGCGTTTCTCATTCCTGGTGTATTTCTTAGGTAGAAGTTGCTGTCGAGGCTCTGCCGAAGCAGCTGAATATCCTGTGTGAGCGGTGCAGGTAGCGTGCAGCGGCGTAATCCCCCAGCCAGCCTCCCTCCCTATCAAAATACCTGCACCCGAGCGGCTAAACACTGGTGCTTTGTGCCTGGCTGCGTCGCTTGGCTGCCCGGCCGGCTCCGTCCCTCCCCCTGCATCGCCCGTCTCTCCCTTTGTGCCCCGTTGGCTCCTCGCTGCTGCCCGCAGCAGCTTTTGTCTGTCTTGCTCGTCGGAGAAGGCCGTTTGGAAAGCATGGGGAGAGGCAAGGCTGTGTTGGGGCGCAGCGAGATGAAGGAGGTCGCTGGAAATCCAGGACGAGGATGAGGAAGGCGGCATTGGCGAGGCCGATGGCAGCGTGGCATCTCGGGTTAGTGGCTTGCAGCGAGGGGACATAAGGCTCCGGAGGCTCCCGTGGTGTGACAGGAGTTGCTTAAAGCGCTTCAGGAGGGCTGGGAAGCACTCCGAGGCAGCGGGAATGCAGATTCGGCTTTGGAAGACATCAGAAGGGCGGACGGATAATGTCTACCAGCGCTGAAAGGCTCCCAAGGAGCCTGTGTTACCTGGCACAGAGATGGGGTCACAGACCAGAAGCCGTGGGAAGGCTGCTAGGAGGAATGGCTTTATGTCCGGTAGGAAACAGCAGATTAGGAAAATAATAAAAACCGAAAAAAACAAGCACAACGGTGCAAAGCGGAGTCAAAAGGAAAGCAGGAAGGAGACAGAGTGCTGGGATTTTCCCAGGCCCAGGCGCGCAGGGACATGGCGAGGGCTCGCCGACCTCTGGCACTGCTGCGAGTTTGTGCCGGCGCCGTCTCAGTGGCTGCAGCAGCATTATTCCCTGGAATAAGTGGCAATGTCCTTTTATAAAAAAATCAAACACGCTCTTGGTCCCAGTCGGTTACTGGTTTGCAGCAAGCACTGCTCTGCTGGCCGTAACGAAGTTAAGAGTCTGGAGGGCAGTATCCCATACCTCGACGGCAAAGGTCAAGCTCTAGCGGCTGCCGCGTAGTGACAATGAAGGCTCAGGGGACACGGTTAATGCGGCTTGCGTTGTCTGCGCCAGTTCCGAAGCTGGTGGCGACTTGATCGCCCGCCTGTGTCCGGAGTTACGAACGATTCAGTGGTGGTGGCAGCTGCCTTCAGCCGTGGAAGAGCTGGGTGCAGTGTTGTGCAAATGAGGTGTTTTGCCAGCCCCATCGCTGCTATTCTGCAGCCGTCAGCGTGGCTGCGGTGGCCGCGGTGGCCGGCCGGGCGGATTGCGGCATCCTGAGCCCAGGAGCGGGGCAGGCAGCCTTTGCTTTCCCATGACGCCCTTGTTTTGCAGGAAGCTGTGGCGCTGCTTTTTTTTTTTTTTCTTTTAAGAAAACCCTTGCTGCTCGCCCGATGCTGTCTGCATGAGCGCGCTTGAGGAGGAATTGTTAAAAATACAAATACAATAAAAAAAAGTGGCGAAATTGCACCACGCAGGGAACGCAAAGAGCGATGAACGTGGGTGCGTTCCCACGTGCTCTGGGCAGGAAGCATAAGCGGCAAGAAGTGGAAAAGCCCCGATGGTCTGCATGGGGCTGTCCCTCCGGCTCTTGGTGTTCCCTGGTGAGATGCTCTAAAGTGGGCTTGGTGTTTGTCCAAGCGCATGGGAATGGGCCAAATGGGCAGCAATGCGGATTTTCCCAGCCTGGCTGGATATCTCTGGGTGTTTCCCCGACGAGTTCCACGCATCCCCTGAGCTGCATCTGGCCAGAAATGTCCCTGCTGCTGGGGCAGGTGTGAGCAGCGTGAAGGGCCGCAAAAAAGAGAAGGAAATACTGCCCGAGTCTTGCCCTGCCGGTGTTCTGACTCCACGTGGAGTTTTGTGTTGCTGCTGGGTTGAGTTGTTGTGCAAGGAGGGCTCCGCGCAAGGTTCCTGCCACTGCAGGAATGAGCTCAGGAGGATGTGCTGCGGTCACCCATTAGCAGGGAAGATGATTAATGAGAAGGTCGTCTGGGCGTAAGCGGGAAGATGAAGGCGGCGCCTTGCGTGCCGGCTAATGTGGGGCTGGCCGTCCCCTGGAGCTGGGGCCGGGCGGAGGAGTGAATCCCAGCCCGGTGCAGCTTTACCCCCGTCTCTGATCGTCTTGGGGCTCACCCGACCCAGGGCTGGGACCAAACCCCCGGGGACTTCCAGCTCCACCTCCTGAAGGGCGTAAAGCTGTGTGGACGTGCCCGCGCACGAGCGACCGATCTCCGGTGTAGAGGACTGCTGTTGAAAGGAGCTGGAGGATGTTGTGGCTGTAACTTGGGAAGAGAGCTGGAAGGGGTAGGTGCTGAACTGCCGCCAGCCCTGGCAGCAGCTTGGGAAGAGGGAGAGCTGTGGCTCCGGTAATCTGATTTCAGCTAACTCGCGGCGGGCTCTAGGCTCTTTGGATGTTTGGAGAATACAATTAATGTGGGGTTTTTCCCCCCCCAAAAAAAAAAATTTGCAGAAAATTAGTCTCATGTTTTACAACTGGAGTTGCATGTCAGCTTTTGGAGGCAGGCTCCAAGGGGATGTTTTGCTCCGCAACGGCATGCCGCGAGCCAGGTGTTGTGCTCCGACTCCTCAGGAGCAAGAAAGCCCTGGAGCTCGGTGCGAGTGAGCTCATCCCATGCCCTGTGACTGCATTGGGGCTTGACCCGTTCCTCGAGCTGCAGACTTGTTTCTCATGATCCCATGACAAAGGTGTTGTTGCTGGAGCGTGAGCGGGAAGGTGATGCCGTGGGAGGGGAAAAATCCAAAGGTTGCGGAGGGCAGAGGAGCATGGGTGCCGCTGTGGGCAACCATGGGTGTCGTGCTTCCTCGTGAGTCACCCTGACGGGGCTGGCGTTCCACCGGGAGCATGGCGATGCAGAGCACAATCCGGGGCTGACGCCATCAGCGGGGAGTCTGCGTCCCCGCCGTGGCACGGGTGCTGCGGTGGGCTGGTGTCTCCCGCAGCGGGGCAGATGCTATCTGCCGCTGCCCTGCCCGCGTGCCCCTGCCAAAAGCCTTTGGGGCGCATCCAGGTGCGCTGGTGCGCGGCGCTCGAGAAGGGGCTTATCCTGAGCCCTCCGGTGCCGAATTAACAGACCCAAGAGAAGTCGCGAAGCGTCCCACGGTGCTGGCAGCCTGCAGGGAGCTGGTGAGGGGTGCGGGAAGCCCAGCCGAGCACAGCGGAGGTGCGGGTGCCCCCGGCTTTGCAGCTGCGCCGGTGGAGTTTAATGATTCGGAGATCCTGGCGTAAATCATTGCCAGCGCAGGGCCGCAGGCGTGTGTGGGATGGGGACGAAGGTAGGACTGGCTGCAGGGAAGACCCCATGCCGCGGGTGGGGGGAAGAGGATGCGGGCAGGCAGGGGCTGGAGGGCTCGGCCACCGCTCATCTGCCTGACGGAGGGTTGAGGTTGCCAGCGGGAGCCATGGTGCCAGCAAGCTGCGGGGCAAGAAGAGGGCGGGCTCGTGTGACAGTGTAAGGACGGTGAGTAAGGGTGGGGTGCTTGGGGCTTTGCACAGTAGGAGAGCGCTCTGGAGCCGTTCCGGTAAACAAATCGGGGGAAATCACGGAGGAAAAATCCCTCGAGGATGACGAAACCGGTGTAGAGCAGGGCATTTCTCCGCGGCCGGATCGGGCAGGACGGCGCCACACGTGTGTGCGCCGGCTGGTCTGCTCGGGACGGCCGTGGTAGACGCCGCCTTGGAGGTACCGGCCGCAGCGAGATTTTTGGGATGACTTGGTGGTTGGTTTGGGGCTTCCCTGAACCCTCCAGTTGCAGCACCCTGTCACCGTGCTGGCTGCTGTCTGTCTTGGCAGGGACGCTCCAGACAGTGCCAGGGATGCCGGACCCGAGACAGGTAGCAGCAGCTCCCTTCCCCAGCTGCTGACGTCAGGGCACCGGGCTTACTGCGAAAGCAGCGAAAGCAGTGCGCTCTGGAGAGCTGAAAGAAGAGATAATTCAATGGAGAGACCGAGTTGTATGTCAAGCCTCCTGCTTTAATCTGATTTGCCTGGGCTGCAGGGCAGCACAGCGAGGGATCTGCGTAAAATTTTCAGGCACGGAGATGTAGTAGAAGCTTAAATCCCGCCCGTTCCTAGGAATGAGGTGCCCAAGGGAAGCCAGAGACACGGGGAATGTGCACAGGGGTTAGCCACCACGAGTAAATGTTACTGGCCCTGCGTGTTTTCCGTGCCTGCCGCGCAATTTCCCTGTCCCAAACCCGTCGCAGCAGTTTGCAGGCGAGACGTCGGCTGGCCGTTTGCGAACCGCCTTGCCAAGTAGCATGGGGATGGGCGCTCCTTTGGAGAAACGAGTAAGGGAAAAGCCAACAGCCACCCATACGGCCAAGTTTGGGAGACCCGAAATCAGAAGCAGGGGTGCTGATAAATCAGAGCCGTGGTGGTCCTCGCCACAGGGCATCTGCTGGCGTGGCCGGGAGCAGGCCTTGGTGTGGCAGAGGGTGGACGAGGGAAGAGGACGTGTGATGCAACTGGCCTCGTGCACGATTTTATGAGCAGTGCGGTGGGTTTGCATTTGCTCTCTGGAGCAGAGGGGCCCGTTCAGGAAGCGTGGGACGGAGGCGGTCGCTCCCCCGCTGGCAGGGGCAAGGCAGGACAGGCAAGGTGCGGGCAGGCAAGCAGAGAGCAAAGACCTTGTGTAGGAGGGCAGAAGCCGCTCCTGGGACTGGTGCGCACAGGTTCAGAAGCGCTGGGGTAAGACGGGCCACTGTGGAGCTGCGGTTGCTCTCGAGGACGTTGGTGAGGACCTTTTGGATGTAGCACGTGCTCTGTCCTCAGCAGCTGCCTGCTAGGACCGAATTGAAGCCGGGGGCAGGTTAGGGGGGCAGGAATGCCTTCCCCAAGGGGCGGACGGCGCTGCACAGCAGCAGCGTGGCACCAGCTCTGGCAGCGGGGCTGGGCATGGCGCTGAGCCGTGCTGCGGGGAACGGCAGACTTGCCCCTGCCTGCCTGCCAGCGGCTCCCGTCAGGCAGGGCTCAGCAGCTCGCGTTCCCCCAATAACCCCGGACAGACAGCGGGAGCGAAGACTTTGCCTCGTCCGGATCCACACGAACGCCGACAACCCCGACACGGGGCCAGGGCTGCACCTGATGGGTCTGGGATGTCCCTCGGTGGGCCTCCGGAGCGGTGCCGCGGCACAGGCAGCGAGTGGGCTGTGATGGGGAAGTTTGCTCTGCAGCTTTCTCCTCCCCAGGCTTGCGTGCGTGTCTTTCTCTGCAAGCAGCTGGGGCTGGTGTGTTTTCTGGGAATGCTGGTTTATTCTGGCCCTTGACCCCGCGAACGAGGCTTGCGCTAAACAAGGAAACGCGAAGCTTGGGGCCATCGACCTGGAGGGCCGTGCTGAAGCGTGAGGGCATAAACGGAGACAGGACGCGGCCGCAGCGCGTCCAAGGGCGACTTGTAGCACAAACAAGCATGGAGAAGCCGGGGCTGGGGTGGAAAGGGCAATACCCTGGCACGTTCGCGTAGCTGCGTGTGGGTTTTGGCACACGCATGAAACTGGGGGGCGGCTGCGAGGCTCGCTGGGGTGGAAACGGGGGAGCTTTGCTGCAGGCACCTGAGTTACTTGCCCGTGGTTTGCAGGAGGGGGTTGCACTCGCAGCTTCGCCTTGGCGAGCTGAGGTCGGGCAGGCGAGTGGCCAGGAGATGTGGTTCCACATGTTTATTTTTGGAAAGCGAGCGTATCTGGTCCGGGTGACTCAAAGAATGCAGACGTTCGGTCGGGGCTGCGGCGGCGGAGGAGTTCCCCCCCGTGGCCCGGCTGGTCGGGACGGGCAGCGCTCGGACGGCCCCGAGCGGGACACAGCGAGGGGACTCGCCGCCAGCGTGTGTTACTCGGGGGTGGGCGCGCGCTGGCCAGAAGCGAGGCCGGGGCTGTGCCGAGGGCTTGATTTTGGAGCAGCCCCTTGCAGGCAGCAGTCGGGGGAAGCCGCAGGGTCGGCCTGGCTGGGAGAGCGACGGTTTTGCTTTCTCTTCTCTGGGCAGGGAGGCGTTGCGGGGCAGGCAGCCAGCGCTGCAAGCTGCCCTGCTCCATCTCGAACGGGGGCGAACGGGAAGTTGCGCCGCTGGAGATTTGTTTCCGAGCGGTTTTGGGCTCGTTTGCATTGACAAGGGCTGTTTGTCTCCAGCAGCGCTGCTCCATAAAGTGCGGAGTGTTTCCCGAAGCAGCGATCTTTTTCTTGGTGCTGTGAAGAGACCGTGATAGCGCTCCTAAGGATGCTCAGTCTAAGTCCTTAGCAGGTGTTAGTAATGTGCTTCTCTTCAAAGGCTGGTGGATAACGGAGCCGAGAAAGCCGCAAAGGGTCGCGATGCGAGGATCCTGCTGCCGACCGCCGTGTGACGTCCTGGCACGCTGTCCGCAGGCACGGCGAAACGAGATTGCCAGCGGTAGCGGAACAAAAGGATGTTATCGTGGCCACCAAGATGGCAGCTGCGTAGCCTTTGCATCCTGCCGTGCGCTAACCATCGCTTTCCGTCTCTTCCCCAGAGCTCGCCGCCTGCCGTGGGAGGGGACCGCACGCATGCAAGGAGGCCTGCACCCCCGCCGATCCGAGCCGTGCTGTAAGGTGGGGGTGGCCCGGCCGGCCAGCCAGCAGCAGGAGCGATGGCCCAGTCTCGGGCCAATGGCTCGCACTACGCCCTGACGGCGATTGGGCTGGGGATGCTCGTCCTCGGCATCATCATGGCCGTCTGGAACCTCGTCCCCGGCTTCGGCCCCGCCGACAAACCCACCGCCCATGCCGGGAACAGCAGCAAGCCCGACCGCGGCACCGGAGGCATTTTGAAGAGCAAGACCTTCTCGGTGGCCTACGTGTTGGTGGGGGCGGGCGTGCTGCTGCTGCTGCTCTCCATCTGCTTGAATATCCGTGAGAAGAAGAGGCAAAGCGAGGATATCACTGGCGTGCAGCACCAGGTATCTGCCGAACCCTCGCACCAGGAGGACAGGTGAGCCTTTTTGGGGAGAAAGGCGCGGGGTCAAGCATAGGAATGAAATGCGGAGCTTTTAATCTTCCACAAGGAGGGTAAGGCAGCGTGTGCTGAAGTGGAGGCCAGCACGTCTCTCAGTTTAGGGTTCGGATATGTTAGGGAGATCAGGAAGGAGCGGCTCCAGCTGTATTGGTGGCACTGCGGGTGAAAGGCGACGTCTGTGTGTAAGGTAGGGTCTAGATGGAGCCGTGGCCAAGCCAGCGCTGCCAAGACGGGCCTGGCTTTGTCAGGCCGCAAGCAGCGCAGGCTGAGAGGTACCACTGGCAGCGGTGGTTAATGGTTAACGCAGAAGAGTGGGACCGCTGCCGCAAGCCAGGCAAGCTGGGCAAGGGGCTACGGAGGGAGAGGAGCAGGAGATGTAGGATGTGCTGTCTTGCTGGGTGCGGCCGGAGGTGCCAAGCAGCCATTGTCCTGCAGCAGCGCAAGCAGCGGCTGGAAACGGCGATTAGACCCGGTGAAAGTCTGCAGGGCTCTCGCGTTCGCTCGGGGAACTCCAGCGCGCAGAGCAAAGGCTGCAGGCGCGGTCTGAATAAACACCGGGTGCAGGAGACATCCCGGCCGTCTCGGTGGCGCGGGGAATCGGCACAGTCCCATCTCTCCAATCTCTCCTCCCTGCCCCCTGCCCCCTGTGCAGCTGCAATGATGTGTTGCTGATAGCCTTAATTTTTTCCCCTCCAGTCAAGAAGAGGACGAAGACGTGTCTTCCCAGTACTACGTCCCCAGCTACGAGGAGGTGATGAACACAGGCTACTCTGAGCCCAGAGACTCGGACAGGAACAACAGGATCAGCGTCTCCTTGCCCTCGTATGAGTCGCTGACGGGGCTCGACGAAAGCCCCCAGCCCCCGGGAGCCACTGGTGCGGAGTCCGGCCCGGAGCGGCCACCCAGCCGGCACAGCTCGCGCCTGAGCAAGCGCCTGAAGCCACTGAAGGTGCGGAGGATCAAGTCGGAGAAGCTGCACCTGAAGGACATCAGGCTGAACCTCACGCAGGGGAACAGCACCGCCCCTATCACAATAGAGCCGCTGACCCCTCCGCCCAAGTATGAGGAGATCCAGGAGAAGGTGCCGGAGAGCCAGCAAATGACTTAAAAAAAAAAAAAAAAAAAAAAAAAGGCAACCTGTGATGCTGCTGGGTTTTTTTTGTTTTGTTTCTAAAAAGGCCCACACTAAGAGGGACTCGGTCTGTGGGTGCAGAAGCGGTCACGGCTCCCTGGAAGCTGCAATGCGGAGGACACGACGGGCGCGTAACGCTCCGACGCGGGGACAGGACAAGCTTTCCCCAGGACGGAGTTTTACAAAAGACCGTGGGGAAAGCAACCTGAATGCCAGTAGGTCTGCTGCGCTGAAGCGAATGAAGGCTGGAAATACCGAAAGCATATTTTGTGGCGTTTGACATAAGGACCACTCGATGTATCTTCTCGCCGCCTCTCCCCCTTGCCCAGCCAGACCTTTCCAAGCCACCAAACTGATCCTGAACAGAGATTTTGCGCGTGGAAAAGGGGAACGTTCCTTTTTCTCTGGCGTCTTTTCTTTCTGAGGAAGGGAAACTGCGTTGCCAGGGTAGCGCTGCGGCTGCCCCTGCGCTCCCATCTGGGGCTGGGATGGTGGCCCGGGGCCAGCGCTGACTCCTGCCAAGGTCTGTGCTTGCTTGATGGGAAGCGGGATGAAACAGGCCCTGCGCTCCTCAGGGAGAGGATGGATTCCTTGCCTCGGTTGCTTTCGCTGTGGTGTTTCGTGCTCCGATGCGAAGGGACAGTCAGGTTGATGAGGCCGGTGGATGAATCCAGGGCCTTGGGAGCTGTTGCTGAGCATGCCGTGTGAGCAGACCTCTTCTAAATAAATATTTTGTACGTTGCGTTTGTGTGTGTGTGCACTCGTGTGCGGTCGGCGCTTCCCAAGGTTGGCAAGCCAGAGCGGTATGAAAGCAGTCCGCTGTTCTAGGGCGGACGCCGCTCTGCAGGCGTGCAGTGAAGCTATCGATGACAGTGTCATCAGCACATTCAGCCACGGGCTCCCTCGAGTGGTCCAAATTTGGAAGGGGTGAGGAGAGAGAAGAATCTCCCACGGATTAGTAGCAGAAGTTGGCATGGCTGATCTGGCCGCTGCCTCCGGGCTGCCGGTTGCGTTGGTAGGATGCCGACACTGATGGAGGAATGGAGTGTTCAACAGAGGTTGACTTGGTGGTACGGTTGGTGAAAGGTACCGATGGCCAAAATGAAGATGACAACGAGATGCTGGTCCAAGTGCAGAAAAGGTTTTATCAGGTTAGTTATTATTTCGTGTTGTGCCTCCTAATTTCTATTATTGTATCACAGGAATGTCACTTTGCTGTGCCCCAGGGGAGAGCATGATCTTGGATGGGCATAATAACATGATGTAATAAGGGACTACCTTCTTCAAGGGAAGGGAAAATCTACTAGAATAATACACCCCAGAGTGAGGGATTTGGGGCAGGGGCTCCTTTGTGGCTCTTGTTTTGTTGTCAAGGGGTTGGAAAGGCTCCTCAGAAGGTGTCTCCCAGGTGCATGGGCCTCCAAGAGCCTGGCCACAGCAGGAGGCAAGGCGGGAAGTCCTCTCTCCCCAGTGAAGAAACGCAACTGGAACAATTGTCTTAGAAGCCCTGGGTAAATATTGGGTAAGTAAAGTGAAGGCGCTTGTGCGAGCAGTTGGGAGTTGAAGTTTGTTGGAGCTTCTTTACCAGCAAATCCCGTTTAATGAAGCAGACTGGCGAAAGCAGAATCTTTGCCAATGCCTCACATAGGAAAAGAGCTGAAAAAATGATGTAAAGTGCAGGGGCTGCAGTGACTAATGTGGTAATGATGCAAAAAATGCCCGAACGGCTAATGAGCATCTGCAGCTCCTTGCAAACTCACCCTCTGATGGTGTGTGGAAAGCAGAGGGAGACGTGGGACGCAGAGAAGAGCGAGCGTTCCCAAACCTGCGACCATCGCTGTCCTAGGACGGCTCATCCCTGTGCGAAATTGAGGTGGCACTGGAATATATGGAAAGAGAACGATTATTCCTGAAGGCGAGTGGGACGGGGATGTTTTTCCCAGGTAAGATGTGCCAGTAGGTCAGAAATCGGGATGCATTTCCCCATGCAGGTTTTCAGATTGCACGTGTATCTCGGCGTCTCCGGGAGCTAAATCGTGTTCGATGGCAACTCGGGAGATGTGCAGACCCGTTATTAACGTGGCGGAGGAAGCCTCGTTAGTTTTAAAAAGCATCACTGCAGCGCTGGATTGGGGCTGGAAAACCTCAGCCGCTACGTTGCGGAGCAAAGCTCTCACGAGGCACGACGATGCCGGCGGTGCGGGCCGGCGCCGGGCTACGTGCTGCAGTGTGGCTCTCGGCTTCCCAGTGGAGCGCTCCTTCGCGAAACGCACTGCTTCTGCCTCCAAATTAAGCGTGATGAAATCTTGCAGGACTTGCTAGCTGCTCTCCCGCGTGGGTTTTGTTTGCGGGTGCCGAATGGCCGCGGTGCAGCCGACGGTGGCCCCGGTCGGCAGAGCAGCCCCTTTGTCCGGGGTTGCCATTTGGGTCCTGCCGAGTATCGGAGCAGCCCTGGGAATAGCAGGAAGCCTTTGCTCACGGTTTATTTGTAGATGGGCAACGTGTTTTAGGGGTGGGGGAGCACCGTGGTTTCGCGTGCGTGCGTCCCAAAGGATCGGCTGTTGACTCGATGCCCCCTCCTGCTGTCCATGTACCTGGGAGTTTGGCCGAAGGGTGAATTTGTGCTCCGCTTCCTAGGTGTTTCATCTGGACAACATGGGAATTTCTCACTCGCGTGAGCAGAACGGGGCCAAAAAGCGATCCTTGGGGTTTGCCGTTAACAAAACTGCGAGGTTTTAGGCTCATTTCCAGCAGGCCTGGGCTGCTTACCGGAAGGTTTATAGTTGTCTCGTGTACGGCACAACGCTGGGGTTGAGGAAAGTGCTGTGGTTTGGGGCGATATAGGGCTGCCGTGCTTCCCTCCTTCCCCAAACCCGTGGGGGGACGCGGGTGCGCGAACTGCGGCTGGTGCACCGACCCACCCGCCTCCAACCGGTCAAGCGGGCCGCGATGGCGCTTGAAAAGATGTGCTAACGGAACCGGGAGAGCAACGCGGGAAAGGCGTGGGAGCTGGCGGAGCGCGGCGGTGGCAGCCCGCACTAATTAGGCGCTGTCATTTGGGGCACCAGCGGCGAGGGGGAGAGGGGTTTGGATGGCAGCGGGGGGTCTGGGGCTGGTGTTTGGGTGGGGAGGAAAGAGGCTCAAGAGGTGTTGGTGAGGCCAAACCGGAGGCTGCCGGGGGGTGGTTGGTGGCAGGTGCGTTATTTTCCCTTTTTCCGCTGCAAACGGGCTTGCGGTGGCCTGGGGCGAAGGCACGCGGGTGGAGAAGTGTGCCGACGGGCGATGGCGTCCCCCTTGCCGGGCAGCACCTTTATCCGCTCGCCCCAGGTTGCATGACCTGTTTGTGCATCCGTGCGCGGTACTAAATAAAAAAAAAGTATGTAAAACGGGGGAAAAAATGTTCACCAGCAGCTGGCACGGCCCCCTGTGAGTTTTTTAATACGTGGAGAAACGTTCCCGTGCGCGTCACCCGCTGCCAAGGAGAGCTGCGGCTGGCGCCGAGCTGTGTTGTGCTGCCCGGCTGGTTGCTGGGGAAAAGGGATTAAAAAACCCAAACCAAAACAAAGAACCGAAAGGGAGAGGAAAAACGCGCCCAGGAGGGCAGCAGCGGCTCCGGCGTGGCTGGGGTTTCCAAGGCTACCGCGGGGCTGCAGCGGCGCTGCTGGCCGGGGCAGAGCCACGTTTGGGTTGATTTTGTGCAATTTCTAGTGCGCTAGAGTCGGTCAAGAATCTCCTGGCTCAGGTGCGTGCGTCGGATGGGGGATTATTAAATTAGTAGTTTGTTTTTTTTTAACGCGAACCTTGCAGGTGAAGGGGCTGGGTGATGCAAGCCTTTCTGAAGAGTTCAGAGGGATGTTTTCAGCTGAAACCAGGCAGGACGACGATAGGCAGGCACGAGGGGTCCGATGTCGTCCTGCAGGTAGGGGCGAGGAAGCCGCCCGGCCCCGGCGGGCACTGGGCGTGAAAGGGATGGTGGCTCGGACGCAGGGAGGAGGACGCGCAGGGGCTAGCGGCTTGCTTACGTGGAGACGTACAGCCGGGAGAGAGGGGCTTGGCGAACAAAATCCGAGCCGCTTTCTGGCGGCTTTCCCCGCTGATGGCTTGTGCCAGTCCGCAGGCGTAGCAGACCATCACGCAGCCCTCGAATTCGCCGCCTCGGACAACAGCTTCGTCCTTCAGGACTTCAGCTCCCCCCACGGCACCTTCGTCAACGGCTGCCAGGTCCAAAACGCAGCCGTGAAAGTGAGTCCAGGGGACATCCTGCGCTTCGGCCCGGGGGGAGCACCCTTCCAGCTGGTGGTGGACGGGGCTGCCCAGGTAAGGGTGGGCAGCAGGGTGCCCTGGGCAGGGTCCCCAGGGCAGGATGCCTGGGGAAGGGTGGGCGCTGGTGCCCGGGGAAGGCCGTGGGAGCCAGAGCCGGTGGAGGGCAGCCAGGGCGATCCTCGGGGAGGGCGGAGGGTGAAAAGCCTGAACTCCCGCTGCTGAAGAACCTCGGGCTGTTCAGTAGGGCTCAGGTAGTGCCCGGGACAGGATTCCCAGCAGCAAGCCGGACGTGGGGCAAGGTAGGTCTGGAAAATATCCTTTTCCTCCGTTTGCATCTTGCGTTTCCTGAAAAGCTACTTGTGAATGGAGACATTGGGCTTTGGGTCAAAGCCGGAGCAACGCAAAAGGTGCAGGTCTGGCTGGCATAGCCAGAGATAGCACGGTGTTCTGCACGGCATGGGCATTGCAGCCAGACCTTTGCGCGCACGATAAAGCCGAAGCGACTGTAAGCTGGGAACGCAACGTAGCGGCGGCGGCCCACCTCCGGGATGAGAGCTGTTTAGGCAGTGGGGAGGTCACTGAGCCTTTGGGTGAAAAAACAACTGAGGATTGGGAAGTTCCGGTGTTGTTTTGGTTATTGTGGCTCTCAAGGAGTATGAGAAAGAAGATGCCGCGACCGAGTCCCAAAAACCTGTGCACGTAGCATGCCTGGTAGCGGGAGTCGCCGAGCCTGGTCTCCTAGCAGCGCCCATGTACGTGAAAATCTTACCGGGAGTCAGCCAGTCGTGCACCCAGGTACCGATGAAGTAAAGTCGCTGTCGCTGGAACCATCGGTGCTTTAACTTCCCAAAGCGTGCGTGCCGGATGCGCTCAGAAAGCAGTTCTGCACCGTGATGCCGAGGAAGCCTCGGAGCCCCGTCCCCGCGGTGCTTCAGCGCACAGGACGAGTATCGGGAAAGGGATGGTGTAACACTGTGGTGGGATCCGAGCGCCCAGGGTAGCGTCGCTGGCAAAAGCGACGGGGCTCAGATGCGCCCTGGGAGAAGGCGCAGTGCCGGGGAACGTGCGCTGGCATCTTTGGCTGCACGGCAGAAAGATGCCGTGGTGCTGGAGGTCCGCGTCCAGGCCAGGCCCAAGGCTGCGACGGTCAGGGTAAGCCGCGGTGGCTCATCTCGCCGTACTGGAAAGCTCTGCTCATAAGAAGAATAGCAGATCGTGTCGTAAGCACGGGTCTGACAGGCGCAGCATAAGGTCCGGTAAACGCGGTGGCAAGCCGGGAGGCCAGGGTTCAGCTTGGCGAACGGGAGAAGCGACGGCGTAGGAAAGGGGAAAGGCTGAAAAGTCTGCTTGCACCGAGACCTGTGCCCGGGTTCTGTACGGCATAAGGCACGCACACCTGGGGCTAAAAACCTTCCCGAAATCTCGCTGATAGCGTGGTCTTTTCCCCCCGCAGATACCCTGTCCCCCCGTGAAACGTCGCACAGCGTGGACCGGGCAGCTCCAGGTGGTTGCGGAGCTCAAACCCTCGACTCCTGCGTCTCCTCCCCACCTCCCCTTCCTGCAGCGGCAGCATCCCCCCGGCTCTCTGGGCAGCCAGGCTCCCGGAATGGCCGGCCACGTGCCCCACCTGCCACTGCGGAAGCCACCCGTGAGCACCTGGGCTAGGAGCATGGCCACCGCCGTCCCGACGGATGCTTCTGGTAGGACCTCCGCGGCGAGGCCAGGTGCGTCCCGCCGCCGCCGAGCCCGATGGTTCGTAGCCTGCTGTCCTCTCTGAGCACCTTGGCGCGGAGCGGGGTCGATCGGAGCGGAGGCAGTTCTGAGAAGTGATGAGCGTCGGCAGCGGTTGGGTGCAAATCCTTGTCCAGCGGAGCGAATCGGAGACCGCGGGCGGTTCTTGGCGGCCCGCGGGTCAGTTAAGAATTGGGCTGCGCCGTCCAGAGGGAAATGCCAATGTTGCCCTCATTGCCCAGAAGGAAGTTTCCTCTTCCTTTTTCCTTGTGTCTGACGGGGAAGGGTGAGGACTAACTTCATCCGCACTGGTGACTCATGCACCCCTTCCCGTCCCCCGTCTGAAGCCATGTTTCTTCATCCTTTGGAGAGCAGTCACCGGCTGCCTCGAGAGCAGGAGCTTGAAAGGAGGTTCATAGCCGGCAGGCTCCTGAAAATACAGCGTGCGATAGCGGTGGAGCAGAGGCAGGGTTCAGGGGAATAGTACAGCTGGAGGAGGAGACTGTTCGCCACGGATGTAGCGTGTTACGGCCCGATATGCAAACCAGTGGTATTGCCAGTTCGGGTTCGGGTCGTTTGAGCCGTCACGAAGGGTACGACGTCGGTAGCGGAGTGCCAAAGTGCAGCGGGTGCTCCAGCGCAGATGCGTCGCGGCGAAGGTGAAGGGAGGGAAGTGCGCGCTCCGAGTTGGCACGTGCTTATCTGGCCGTTGGGAGACCGAGCCTTGTGAGATCCGTGTGCGCCAACCGCGTACATTCATGTACGTGCTAAGCTGTAAGAGCAGAGCTGCTTTCCAGCTGTAGCCTGCTGTGTCCCTTCTGCCATGGAGGCTCTTTCGGTTCCCGGGGGTGTATTATTCCTCTCTGTGGTGCAGACTGCTTGCGGCGGTGTCTTTTTAGTGCAAGAGTTGTTTTTTCTCCTGGTCGTGACCCGAGCTGACGGGCCTGTAAAGCGGCCGCTGCCTTAGAGTAGTTGGAGACGAGCGGGAGGGATGCCACAAGGCGAGCGTCGCTGCGGCCCTCAACCGGCCGTCCTGCTGCGTTCGCTTTCTTCCAGTCTCGACCGGCAGCGCGGACGACGGCGCGAGCGGCGCGGGGGCGGCCCCTTCCCTGGGGCCTGGCGACGCGGATTTCCTCCCGCAGGAGAAGGTGACGCTGGGGAAGGCGCGAGGGACGCCGTCCCAGTCCTCGGCGGAGCGGGCAAACGCCGCCGCCAAACAGTTGCGTGCGTGTCCAACGGCGGGGACGGGGACTGCCACCGGAGGGGGAACTGCTGCCGGGGCTGGGGTCTCTGGGGGTGCGCTGGGACGTGGGAAGCAGGGGCGAGCGGGTCCGTGCGGTCGATGGCCGTGAGTCGGTACCCCTCGGAGCAGGCAGCCCGGCGTCTCCGTAGCCAGAGAGTGACGGACGGCACCCGTAATCTGCCCACAGGGTGAAAAGCTTCTGCGTCAGGAGAAAAAAACGGGTCGCCTCTCCGGTTTGGCGACAGAATCGAAGCGGAAAGAGGCCGTGATAAGGGATCTGCAGGATGAGATGGCGGCGATGGCAAAGATGCTGGCTCAGGTGGCGGCGAGGAACGAGGTAGAGCTGACCCAGAAGCTGCTCGCCTTCGACCGAGAGCTGGCAGCCAAAACGGAGGAGATCGGAGCCTTGAGGGAGCAGGTAGGGAATGCTTTTCAACAGGCACCAGGCAGGGAAAAAAGCCTCTGTGGGGCAGATGGTTCTTTTAGTTTAACTCTCAGTTTTTGGGAGAAGCAGGTTGTGTCTGCTGTGGAACTGAAACCAAGGGAAATGAGGAGCTCGGGTTTTTTTCTTCCAGTTGTTTTGTTTTGCGCATTCGCTCACTCTCGGTGCAAGTTTGCCTTAAAGGTGGCGGTAAATAAATGTCCCGTGTACGTGGTAGGACCAGCGATGCCACGGTGGGGAGGGAAACGGAAGCCGAGGCAGCCTTTGGTGAGCGGAAGGCATGTGCGCCTAGCTCCGGCCGGGCTGCCGGACCCCTTACTTCCCCCCCCGGCCCAGGAAGGGACCGGGCAGTTGCGTTTGCAGGGGGAATTCCCGTCCCAAGGGCAGTGCAGCCCCTCGGCGTCCCGGTGAAACTAGGTGGCTGGGTGGAGGGGAGAGGGCTTACGGCTGTTGCAGCCAGGGACGCGTTAATAGCACACTCCCACGCTGGACGAGACCTCTGAACAACGTCCCAGAGAGACAGTGATGGCGTCCTCTGGAGCAACCCCAGCGTGGGAAAAGGGTCGATCCGAGGCGTCGGTCCGACGCGAGGCACGCAGGTCAGCAGCTGGGCGTTTTTGCCGGCCCGTCCCAGCCGCGTCCTGCCCTCCCGTATCGTGCAGGGTCTGAAGGAGACCGTGAAATGCTTTGTGCTCGTCCCGACTGTCCGCCGTGAAGAGGAGTTTGAGAGAGGCGGGTTCCTG
The DNA here is from genome assembly GCF_964289735.1 of Phaethon aethereus. NCBI lineage: Eukaryota > Metazoa > Chordata > Aves > Phaethontiformes > Phaethontidae > Phaethon > Phaethon aethereus. The sequence continues at coordinate 2,850,244 of NC_138597.1, read as the reverse complement.
GTGACAAAAAGGCGATGTAACGTCGGGCGCTGTCAGCATCGCCGCTGTTACTGTGGCGAGAGGAGGCGGCGCGCGGCGCCTGTCTTCCTGGCAGCTTTCCTTTCTCTGCCAAAATGTTCTTGTGCCTGTGGATTCGCTCTTCTATACCCGCCGGCGATGGCTTTCTGAAGCCGGTCGTTTGAGTGGCGGGAAGTGCGTTTGTGCTGTCTGCGCGCCGCCGTTAGCCGAAGCGGAGAGCACGGGCTACTCCCCGCTGCCGATTTGCAGTAGGGACCGCAAAAACCGTCTTCGCGGCAGAAACGCGACCACGAGTTACAAGCGGCTCAGGGTCTGCGTTTGTGGCAGTAAATATGTGTGCCCCGAGAAGGCGATAAATCTGCTGCCGTGCTCAGCCAGCGCCAGCCGCGGGTTCTCAGCATGGCAGGCAGCAGGGGACGGCGCTTCTCTGTGCTTCGTGTATTAGGAGTTGAGCGTGAGTGGCCGGAAGGAAGGTGAGGTGGTGCTAGCCGAAGCGAGGACTGCCGAGGGTTAGTCCAAGGCGCGTGAGAGCAAGCCCCTCTCCGAAGGGGGTTGTCATGAAGTCAATAAGCGGCCCGGCGAGGAACGCGGGTGCGTTTGTGTTTTGCAGATCAGCTGCCTGCAGAAAGACTCGAGCCAGGTGTTTGCCCATTCGCTCTACGAAAGAGACCTGGAGATCGGAAGGCTGCGGAAAGAAAGTGAGAAGTTGAAGCGGGACCACGCTTTGGCCGCGGGTATCATATCCCTGGAGCTGCGTGTAGGGGCACCAAACCGGCCGGGATGGCATCCCCAAAATGCGCGAGCGTTGGCCAAACCCTTCTGGCCGCAAACGATTTGGAGAGGCTCGTTTGCCTTGGTTTCGGTGCCCAGGCAGCATCTGACATGATGAGGGCCCCCGGGGCGAGGGACAACATGGGGAGCGAAGGCAGGGCAGTGATGGGACCCAGGGCTTGGTTAGGAAAAGAAAAGGCTCGAGCGCCAATTTTCAGGGCAGGCTCTGCGCTATGCGAAAGCAGCGCACTTCGACGGGCTGCCCATGGCTGCCCAGGCCACCTTGGACCGCGACCCTTTCCTCACGGCCTTTACCTCCATCCTTATCGGGCACAGGGAATGTCACGCGTACCCAAAATATCGGCTTTCGTAACGCATTTGCATTAGCGAAACCGTTCTGCTCGATTTTGTTGCCTGAGATAAGGGAGCGGTATCGGTGCCGGGCAGGGAGGAGGCATCGGAGCTGTGGATCCGACACAGTCATGCAGCAAAAGCGGATCCATGAGAGCTGCTCGTCCTCCGGAGAGCATGTGTGGCGAGGCTCCCAGGAACTCGTTAGCGACGCTGTCATGGAGCAATCTCCCGCATGGCGTGCCCAAAGCTGGAGTTGCCGTGCGAGTCTGAGGGTTGCCAAAGAGCAAGGAGCTTGGCGGCAAGAGGGTTTGTGCAGGGATGCGCTCGGGTAGCCTCTCGCCGGAGCTGTTTTTCTCAGGTCTAGTGAGCAGCCTGCAAAGGGAGATTGCCGGCAAGGAGCGGAAAATGCAGCGACTCGAGCACGACGTTGAAAAAACGAAGAAGGAAATCAGGGAAAAGGACAACCAGCTAGCGGTCCTGTCTGCCAAGGTGAACGTCCCTAGCGAGGGGGCTCGGTCATTTACGGTCTCACGTAGGGATTCACGTGGGAAACTAGGACAAGAAGGGCCGCGCTTGTCTCTGTTAAGGAGCATAGTGGCTTATTGGCGTGGCTGGCTATCGGGGCAGCTGTAACCCGAGGGTTCTGGCTGCGCCCGATGAGAAGTTGCGGAGCCGTGCCGCCGGGACGGGGCCGCGCTCGCGCCTCGGGGCCGTGCGACGCCGACGGAGAGGCGCCACCTTCCCCAGCTGAAGCCCCCGCGCCGTCTTCTGCGGTCGTGTACCCTGCGCCCTGGGTTTCCGCGAGCGCGGCAGCCGTTTGTACGCACCGAGCGCTCGCTGCCGAGATTCCACCGGGGAGCCGCGGAAAGCCCATCTTCATGCGGCTCCCCGCAGCCCAGCCTGGGTTTCCCCCGAAAGCAAGCGGCCTGTGGGGCAGGTTGTTTCTCCGCATATGCAGCTCCCTCCTCGCCCTGGCAGAGCTGCGTCACCCGCCCGATAAGCGCAGAGCAGGCACTGCGTGTCGGCTGCCTGACTAGGCGCTCTTCCGGGAGAGGTCAGGGATGCGCCGTGACTTTTCAGTAATGGCACCTGGTGGCCCGCGGCACTCGTGCCGAGGCAGAGCGCGCGTCCCGGAGCGTCCCGCCGCGGTTTTGGCTGCTCCGTGGATGCGGGAAGACGGGGAGCTGGCGCACGCAGACGCTCGGGGCAGGCGGAACGGGGCTCGCTCTCTGCAAGCCCGATACCCTGAACCGCGGAGCTGCAAGGCGCAGTCCGATAGAGCGATGATGAGCGTCCTAGTCGGGCTATGGTGGCTGTTCTAAAAACAGGCTTTTTTTTTCCTTTGGTCCTTTCCCCCCCATCCGTGTTCCGCTTTTTCTGAGGCCAGAGGAATTTCTCTCTGTCGGGTACTCACAGCAGATGTTTGTCCTTCTCTCAGCTGGGCAAGGGGTGAGTACGGGCATCCGCAGGCACAGAGGCTCTCACGCGTTGACGGCCCCATCGTGGGCCCTCCGCCGGCCGTTAGGTACCTGGGCACTTAGCTGGGCCACAGCACGGCAGTAGGTGTCAAGATTTGCTGCAGAAATGACGGTATCTGCCCGCTCCATTGAAAATATATATCTTTTTTTCCCCCTGTCCCTTTGGCTACCCTTCGTTCCAGTGCTCTAGAATGAAAGAGGAAACAAAGCGTGAACTCAGAGAGCGAGAAGTAATCGCGTGCCAAAAGGTGAGTCTCAAGTCATTTGGGGCGATGGAGCACGCGGGGGAGCGGTGGCTGCCAGAACGCGTCATCAAGTCAATAATTAACTGGGCGTTTTAAGGGAGTCGGTTTGAATCCGGCACGTGTAACAGAAGGCGCCCAACGCGCATAGCGAACCGGGGAAACGTAAACTCCCATAAAAACTGTAAGATTGCAATTCCACTTGGAAGCCAGTCATGCCGCAGTAAGTGTAGGTGAGAAGAGAATTCCCAGGGTAAATTAAATGGGATAGATGGGCAAAATCCTGGCAAGAGGCGGTGCCCGGCTCCTCTGGTGAGACCCCGTGCGGTGCCGGGACTCTTGCAGCGCATTGGGGAGCTGGAACGCGACCTGGAGGGGCTGCAGGGGGAAGTGCAGAAGTACCGCGCCGAGCAGGAGAGCATCCGAAAGCAGCTGGCCGAGAAAGCCAAGGTAACCATCCAGCCACGGGTTACGTGGCGGAGACGGGCATGACAGCTACCGTGGCCGGCTGACAGGCGTGTGAGGCGAGGGCCGGCAAGCCCCAGGCCCACGGGCCGTACAGGCGGAGGGTGAAAGCGGACTGAGCGCTGCTGGGGGTCAAAGTGCTTGTGGCACGATTTTTGGCTGCCACTTTGACATGCGAATGCTGTCGCTGTCGTTGTCGTTGTCGTTGCAGGCTGAGGAGGAGCTGAAAGAAGCCTGTGCCGGGCAGGCTCTGCAGCTGCAGGAGATGGGGCGCAGGGAGCGCCTGCTGAGAGCCGACGCGGGGCGAGCCCGGGAGCAGGCAGGGAGCCGGCAGGGATGGGAGCATCCTGCGGTCTGGGCCGTAGGCAGCGAAAGTTCGCGTGTTGCCGCGGGGAAGAACGTCGCGCTCGAGCGTGGGAAAGGAAAAGCGGCACGTGGCGCACCGAAGCCTGGCGTGGGGCTTAGCTTGTCGCCGGGCGCGCTGTACTAGGCTTATCCGCAGGATTTGCGTAGGCGTTGTAGCAGATGCGGGGAGTTTAACAGGATGCAGGGAAGCACTTTACTCTCTGTAATCGTCATCACACTGGCTGGGACCCGTGCAACCCCTGCTCCGCGCTTAGGTAACGGTGCTCCAGGCAGAGACGGCCCTCTGCAGAATAATGTCGTGATAGATCACCAGCGTGAAGGCGTGCTTCGCCCGAGGAGGGCGTGCTCCCCCCTGAAATTGCAAGGCAGAGTTTTTTCTAGGAAAAAACCCAAAAACCTAGAGCGTTTTGTTAGGAAAGCCAGTCAAGGAGAGGCAGGAAAACCTGAGCTGTTTGGTTACATGTTTTGGAAGAAAAAAATGTGGAGTTTGCGTGGAGTGGAGCCAAAGGGCAGCTGCAAGCTTTTAAGGGCAGATGGAGACTTTTGGGTCTGCCACGTACGCTAGCGCGGGACAGCCACGTGGGGAAAGCCCGGGAGGAGCCGGCACCGGCTGTAAAGCACTAACCTGGGTGGCGACGGTTGTCACCGCCTGCAGAGGGGCTGGAGGTGGCATCCTCAGCCCGCCCTGATGGTTTTGCGGGAGGAAATAGGAGCGAGCCATGGGAAATCCCCGCTGGAGCGTGGGACGGGAGTCGGCCGGAAGGCCGGTCACAATTTGTACCGGCCCTTCGTCACGGCAGCAGTAGAAGTCATTCGGAAGTTGCGTCGTCCTTGGCGGCAGGGAGCCGACGCAGCGCTGGTGACGACACTGGGCACCTTGTAGGCGACGTGTGATGGACGTGATGAAGCGTGTTGCCTCGCTGCCGGTGGCAGGCGAGCCCTCAGGGTCACAGGAGGGGTGTCAGGGAGCCGCGGTGAAAACGGTGCGCAAGCTAACGCCGCCTCCAGAGGGGAGGGCGGGAGCATGCACGCGCGCTCGGTGTTGGAGCGGGCGGGCGGTGGGCCACCCTTTGCATCGGTGGGTCCAGGGGCGGGTAGGGCGGGCCAGCAGAGCCAACAGCAGCTCTCAGTGATCGTTGTTTTCCTGCATCGGTCTCTGCTGTAGCTGGAGTCCCTCAAAACCCAGGTGATGCGCACCTGCTCTCCAGCAGCAGCGGGAGTTGCCGGGACGGCTGCGACGGAGCAGCAGGTGAGTTTGGATGCCATACGCGGTGATGCTCGGCGCCTTGGAAGCCCAGCATGGCTCGAGTTGGCCACAGCGCCCGCTCCGTGCACAGCAGCGCCGGCAGCGTCCGGGCCGCTGCGAGGTGGCAGCCACGCTGGGGTTAATGACGCCGCTGCCGTGATGCGAAGGAGACACGATCATGTTTGGCCCCCGAAGCTTGGGTGGAGCCGGTGGGCTGCAGCAGAGAGAGGCCCCGGAGCCTGGCGTGGCTGCCAGTTTGCAGCAGGTCTCGGTCGCCGCTCGCGGAGACAATCTTGGGTCCCTCAGCAGAAAAAGGGTGTGAACGTGATGCCTGATTCTTCTTCTCCTTTGCGTGCTTTTGCCAGGTGATAGAGAAGGTCAGACAGATCTCGGAAGAAAACCGACAAAGTCGCGAGAGAGAGAAGCGTCTGCAGGAGGAGCTAAGCTGCCAGCTCTCCAAGGAAAGGGAGGCGTCCGCAAACGTTGAGGTCTTTGAGAAATCCCTGCACAAGCTCCAGGTCAGTCCTTTCAACGCCGTTGACCAACTGGCTGCCGGGAGGTAAGCGGCACAGGGCACGTTGGCAGCCGAAGGATTGGTCAGAGAAAAGGTATGCTCGTGCATCAGCGCTGATGAGCGCAAGCTCTCCCGATCGGCGAGAGGCGAGTGTGGCACCCAAAAAGCGTCGGCTGGAAAGAAACGTGACGTGTTGCACGGAAGCATTCACGGGGTCGTAACCGGGCCCAGCCTGGAGCCGGGCCTTAACTGGTGCAGAGTTTAAGCCGTTGCCCAATGCACGGGCACGGCTCCGGAACGCTGCGAGAAAGCGTCGCTCCAAGGTGCTCAGGGATCCGCGAAACGTCGCGTTAGGGGCCAAGTCCCAGCGGCCCACTCACCGTGGCAGCTGGCTCAGGCACGGGCTATCTTTTCTGCAGGCTTGCCTGAGGAGCTGCCGCAGCAGCAACAGCCTGCGTGAGGAACTGGCACGGCTGAAGGCGGCGTGCCTGGACCCCTCCATCTCGGCCATCGGGGCGGCGGTGGTGGAAATGGCACATGTGCCCCTGTCGTGGCTGGAGGGCGCGGAGCGGCTCCTGGCCAGCGCGGGGACAGACACCCACGCCTCCGGCCAAGGTGCGTGTGCCGCTGGGAAGAAAGCCGCTCTGGGTGGGATGTCCTAGCTAGTCAGCCCTAAAGGAGAAAAGCCAGCACGAGCCACCGCTCAGGGAGGCCAGATCCCGCGTCGGTGCCAGCCTCGGGCGGCTTGGGCAACAAAGAAATAGTAGGGAGAGCGAGGAGGGGAAGGGCTAATGGCAGGCGGCGAGGCTGGAGCGTTGCGGCAGGCTGGGAGCGAGTGGTCCTTGCTTGCGGGATTCGTGTCCGGGTGCATTGAAGTTCTGCGCTCTAATGGGATGCGAGCTGCCCCCTCCCTGCGTCGCAGGTTGAGGAAGCCGTGGTGGCCATCAAGGAGCCGCGGCCTTTGCTGCTCGTCTTCGTCCTGTGACGCTCGCAGAGCGGGTCTGCCCTCCGGCGTCGGTGTGCGGCGGCAGCGTGCATGCTCCTGTTCCCTGCCTCTGTGACCACGTCCGCCCTGCGTAGCCGGTGCCGCATGTAGGACTCCGGGGGTGGGGAGGCGGTGGGTTGTCTGTGGGAAGTGGCATCTGCATGTGCTGGACCTGATCTGGCAACGCCGCGGTGGTTCAAAGTGGGTTTTCCCAGGGTGGCATTGAGGGAGCGTTTGTTGGCCTCGATTGTGGCCGTGGCGCTGGCCGAGACCTGAACCCCTTGTCTGGAGGGGAGTGATTACTTGGTCTTCCCTTTCCTGCGCGACCTCTGTTGCGGAGCGGCAGAGCAAACGCTGCATGGAGTTTGCCGAAAACGAGCGTAGGTGAAGGGTGCGTGGTAAGCACAGCGTTGGTCTGTGCCACGGCATCGCATCACTGCGGAGGAGTAAGGGCTCTGGCAGCGGCGTGGGAGGGGGAGCATTAGTCTCCCGGCAGTGTTGAGCGTGGCGCAGGATGTGCCGTGCGCAGGGCGGCAGCGGCGAGGGTGCGGGAGCAGGCATGAGGCCGCCGCGGCTAGCAGAGCGGCGATCGTAGCGCCGGGAGCGCCGTGCGGCACTGAGACGTCCTCGGGTCTGGCAGAAGCATCGGGCTTAGAGAAGACGGGGTGACGCGGCAAAACGGGTGGCAGTGGCAGGAACGAGCAGCGGCCACCTCCCGGGGCGGCAACGTGCCACGGCTCCGCTAAGCGCGGTGGGAGACCCTTGGCTGGCCCCCGGGAGCCTTTCCGAGGCGATCTCGGACCCTCAATCCCATAGCCAGAGGCTACTGAGGGGCTCTGGGTACAAGGCGGAGGGGTCACCCATGGGTCTCTCCTCCCCTGGTAGCCAACGGCAGCGCAGCCGCTGCCCCAGCCCGGGCGGGAAACCCACATCGCGTGTGCATTCCGGGCATCCCGACTAGAGCGGGGGTGACCGCGTGGGCAGCTTGGGGCGGTCGCTTCTCCTCACCGCGGCCGCCTGGTGAGGGCCAGGGCTGAAGGTCAGCAGTGGCCAAACATCCACGTGGGCGGCATGAGCGCCCCGTACAGCGAGTCTCCGGGGGCTTTTGCAGGGCTCTTGGCTGCTCTGGAGAGCTTGTTGGAAAGCAACCAGGACGCTGCGCAGAGGAATCGGATGTTACAGGTACGGAAACGTGTACGCAGGTAAACCGCATTGACCGGGGATCTCGCTATCGGAAAACGTGATGGTAGTCTGAGGCGAGCCAGCGTGGCACCCGAATTGGGAATGTCTGGTAGCAGAGGTGCCTGGGTCCGCAGTAGAAGCGGGGGACTGGAGAAGGCTGAACCCACTGTCGGCGTGTCGGTGCCCATATCCCTAAGGCGGCAAGGGTGGAGGGCGCAGCTCTTTCTCGAAGGGTTTCTTAGCGAACACGCACGGGATGTGTCTTTCTCGCCCTGCTGCTACTGCAGTTCTTTGAAGTCCTCGGTCTCCGCCGTTTCCCCGTAGGACGAACTGGAGCGGCTCCGGGAGTCGCAGGCGGCTTTGCTGCGGGAGCGCGTGAAGGAGCTGGAAGCGAAACACGAGCGAGACCTACAGGTAAGAGTTGAGCACGTTACATCAGAAGAGGACAAGGAGAACAAAGAGGTAGGGCGGCACGGTTGTTTTTGCGGAAAACGAGTGCTGGACAGGAAAAACAGGCGTCTGCGATAGCATTGCTTAGTGAGAGGAAGGAGGCTCTAGCCGCCCACGGTCTAGGTGCAGTTCCGAGATACTGGGTGTCCTCCTGTACCGTGCCCGAAGTATCCACGGTGGGATTGGAAAGCGCCTGGGTAACGGCAGGGTGCACTGCTGCCGGTCAGCACCCGGGAGCGAGTGGAGAGCAAGGAGCATCGTCCGTACATGCGGGCTTAGTAAGACGTGGCGTCGCCTGTATTAAGTGGAACGCGAGCGCAGGCGGGCTTCCTTGCGAGCCTTTTTCTCCCTCGCTTCCCCACACCGAACTCCGTTCAGGTCTGTTTTGGGTGGAAAAGCGTATTCCCTGTGGAGCAGGGGTGGGGCGGCTGCCTGGCGCGTTCTCGCCGGGTCACCCTCCGTCCCAAGGAAGCCCGCGTCGTCAGGACGTAGCGTTAGTCACGGCGTAAGTCGGTGTTTTGCCACGTCCACGTCGTGGGGACGCGTCGTGGCGGGGCCGGGGTGTCATGGTGGTCTGGCAAGAGAAGTTTCTAGCGGGCTTGCATCTCTGTCGCTTTGGGAGCAGTCGTCTCCTGGCCTCAGGTTTTCTAAGGAGGCGGGTCAGGAGCAGCTCAGCGGCTCCTCCTTGGTGCCTCTGCCAAAGCATTCCCAAGTCGCCTCGTGTCCCACCAAGGTGTTCGGCCATAACGTGCCCCTGCTGCAGGGCGGTGACCCTCCTGG